>NC_056428.1:12530000-13780000 GCF_905147365.1 Aricia agestis | reverse complement strand
TTTATTTTAATACACATCCAAGACCCAGGAACATTGAAAACTTTTTGTTCCGCCTGCGGAACTCGAACCCAGGACCCCCGGGATGAGCGCTGGCCACGCGCAATGCGAATTCATTTTCATCGAAATTTTCATGCAAATAAGATATTTTCCCTCATCAAAATGTAGCCTATGTCCTTTCTCAGACTCTAGAATAACTGTATACAAAATTTCATTGCAATCGGTTCAGTAGTTTTGGCGTGAAAGCAAGACAGACAGACAGACAGACAGATATACTTTCGCATTTATAATATTAGTATGGATAACATTATTAGTAATGATGATTATGTACAAACATTTACAATAATAAAATTATTACTAGCTATTTGACCGAGCTTTGCTCGGTATTCGATAAAACACGAATAAAATGACATTTTCTTAAAATAATTCCTAGCTAGATAGATTTATCGCCCCCGAAACCTATATACGAAAAGATATAAGATACTTAGGTCCCGTAACCCGTTTCATCAAGCAATGTTAAATAAATAATGGCTTGTTAAATCAGTTACCGGCCTGTTAGAGCTATCAAGAGTTCTACCATGCGCTCACGTCAAATCAAATCACCTAACATGGTGTTAAATTTTATTCCTGGTCTAGAGGTCCATTCAATATTTTCATTCCTACTAGGTCTTAATGACGCTCGGGTGACTACACAAATAGCACCTTCCCTCCCCTACTACTGAAGAAAATCTAAGACAACAATTTTATAATATAATATCTATGGACGCTTCACACCACGTCAGTCTGACCCCGTGCTAAGTACCTGAAAGACTTGTGTTACGGGTACCAGACAACGGAAATATATTTAATACTGTTATACTATACATATATTCAAGATTTTTATTATATGATACACATATTTAATACACACCCATGACCCAGGAACTTTAAAAACTTTTTGTTCCTTTTTTCCAACTTTTTGTGATTCGAACCCCCAACCCCCAGCTTGAGCTACCGACAGCCTACCCACTGAGCCACAGAGGTCGTCAAACAACAATTATATCCACTTTTGTAAATTAAGAAATTAATAGGGGTGTAGACTATTTTTAAGAAATATATTTATTTTACAGATGTACATATTTTGTTACACCTAAAAATATGTATAAAAAATAAATACACTCTTATTTCAATAAAAAAAAAAACACTTATTAAATTTCGTTTTAAAATTTCCCGCTAAAGCGCTAAAGGTCATAATGGCGTCGCTATGACGTCACGGTACTCCCCAAACAACAAAAATCTTTGTACGGGTTTGACATCGAAATGTCATTGTCACACACAATGTTTTAGAGATCGTGACGTCACATCCTGTCATGGTTGTTTGCGATCACATGATAATACAGATTAAATATAAAAAATATTATAAAGTTGTTAAGTAAAATATGTCCATTTTCGGTAATTCTATAATACAAACTCTCAAAAAACAATGATTTGTATTAGATTTCGTTTACTGTCTACACCCCTATTATTGTATTCCTGCCTTATTACTGGTCAATAGTATGCTAAATACCATAAACCTATAATGCTAAAGACCAACAAAGAGTGCGAGAGAGAAGAAAATCCTTTATGGAATTATAACAAGATGAAAAGAGACAAGCAGTCTAATGAAAATTGTAACCACTTTTATTTGACAGGTCGTCAAAAGTCGTCAGTCGTTTTTATGCCCTTTCGGTATTTCCAATATATTGTTCAATTTGTTTGTTATTTTAAAAAAATATTATTATATTTAAAAATTGTGACTTGTGCTGTAAGTGTCTGCAGTGTAAATCATAAGAATAATCCTGATTATTTTTCCGACCCAAATATCGACCAATAGAATTGCACCATTCGACGTCACGTGGTACATCCTACATGGTATTATACTGATAATTTTTTGAAAATTTTCTCTGACTGAAACACATTCTAATTCTATTGGCCGACATTTGGGACGGAAAAATAATCCCCCGAATACCACACGAGCTTCAAAATTATCTGGCATTTCCCTCAAGGTTCCCTGAAAACAAATAAAGTCGTCAAGTTTTTCAGGAAAAATCACTCGCGCTTCGCGCTCGTGATTTTTTAACCTGAAAAACTTGACTCCTTCATTTGTTTGCAACGAACCTATCGGGAAATACCCGATAATTTTGAAGCTCTTGTGGTATTCGGGGGATTATTTAGTATTATACTTAGTATTATACTTAAAGGTACTTCAGTACTCAGTATTAATTCTGTTCTCAATCTTCATTATTTTGCAATCGGTACCAGCTAACCTAATCGCAGCTAATATAAATCGGAATCGGCTCCAACGATTTTCATGAAATTTTGGGGGCGATAAATCGACCGTGCGCGTTGTGAAGCTTCAAATACGGCCCAATTGGGCCGTCTGTTGTTTAGTCTGCATCGAGCGCAGTCATGAACGTACCGCGTCTTGTCTTACCTAAATAAATTGAAAACAAAACACATGGAATCTTTTACCACATGTCTTGATTGCAATATATACCCCGATTATTTACATTTTCAATTATTTTTTCGAACAATCTGGAAAAAGTCGAATTTTCGTAATAGCTCAGGCGAAGAAAGAGGCGGCGATACGATTCGACGTTTGAAAATAATAATATCTTCCATAATATTCATTTAAATCACATGCTGTAAAGAGCCATATAGATCTATATTAAATCAACAATGTACCTATTTAAAGTGCTTAATTCAATAAGGATTAATGCTGTATTAGTTAAAATCGCTTCGGAAATTAGCCATTATTTGTCGTTAAAAGTAAATGACAAAAAACTGTTATTGTGGGATATCCTTAAGAGATAGACAATATACCTACCATCGCGGAGTCTTCTGTAGACCTTTTCAACATGTACAATACGTCTTGGTACATATTATTTTGATAAACTCGTAGGGTTCAGCCTGCGTTTGCAATGTAAGCGGAAAAAATGTAATTATTTACGACATCACGACATTAGAAACCCCAACAATAACAGTGCTTCTCCACTATTTAATGAATGTTATTATACTTATAAACCTTCCTCTTGAATCACTAAGGCTCCCTGAAAAAACAGCAGTATTTCCGGAACGACACGACCTGCAAACCTTCAAGAAAAGAGCGTATTCCCTCTTAAAAGGCCGGCAACGCACCTGCAGCTCTTCTGATGTTGCGAGTGTCCAATGTCCATGGGCGACGGTAGTTGCTTGTTTGACCTTGCGTGACCCGTTTGCTCGTTTGCCCCTATTTAATTTAAAAAAATAGCTTGCATAGGCAATCTGTATAATATACACGATTTTGCTCCTTATTTCCATAAATATTATGTATGGAAATAAGGAGCAAAATCGTGTAAATAAAAAAATACTTTTTTAACGTGTGGCGTATGACACGTGAGCCGCGTCATTAAAAAGAACGATTGTTTCTCCCTCAAATTACACTTTAGAAGATTCTACTCTAACAAAACCATCTTAATTTTCCACGTAGAGCATGTCTATATGCTTCGTTTCGTTACGTATTCGTACTTAGAAGCCCTGATATTGAATTTTGCAAGTATATCATATCCATAGATGGACGGCAAAGCAGGATAATGTGTGGACTACGTCATTTCGCAGTCCTGCACGGCGGACTGCAATGTAGGACCGTGAATGGGCCACTTTACCGAAGACTAAAAATAGAAGTCTTTTTTAATGGTTTTTTATTTGTTTTTAACACTTGCAACACGGACTGCTGACAACTTGAATTGACGTGGAAGGCAAAGTGTCAAGTCTTGACACTTTACCTTCCACGTCAATCGAGTTGGAAATAAAATTTGGCATTGCTGGGAATTATTGGGATCGAATCAACGCTGTGGTGGCTGTTTTCAGTGAGAAAAGTGAATGGATAGTCAATTTTAAATATAGCATTAGTCGCGCAGTACAATTTAACAAAACAACAAAATGAAACTAATATACTTAGTACTTCTAGTATTACCTGCAGCCTTATTATGTGTACAAAGCGGTGAGTTAAATTTTTAACATTATTTCATTAGAAAGTGTCGGCAAATATGTACGTGGCAAAGCTTTTCTTCATGTAAATGAAGATAAGCCATTTTACTTTATGTTTTCTTGACATACCTTGGGGATATTTCATGTAATTTGGCCACATTCAGCTTGCCCCAGTTTGCTTTATGAAATTTTAAAGTAACCTAGATTGTTATGAAACAGTACTTTCAGAGGTTGCATTTAGATTGTAATAATATACCTGTCAGTAATAATAAACTTTCTTTATAACAAGTTTATATTGAATGAGAAAAAATATTAATTATTATACATATTTTAACATCTTTCTAGTGAACAATCTGGGAACGGTAGGCAAATAAGAAATGTTTTTATATTAACAAATAGAATATGGAATCATTGTCAACTAATCAATAATTGCATCTAACAAATTTATTATTATCTTTTTGTTGTCTGGTCAAATTTGAAACTGTCTCCCTAAGAATGTAATATGGAATTAAAACTATCTTGTATTCTAAGATACTTTCATAAAAGCTCAAAGGTCAAACAGCTCTTAATAGGTTCTTTAATTTCAGGCAACACCTTCTTTGCTAGGGCGGAAGAAGATGAGCTAGATGATGTAGTGGACATTGAAGGTGATGACAACCAGGTTGTTGGTGATGATGTTAGTGAAGATGACGACTCAATCATCAAATCCTCTCAAGATGTCGACACCACTATACTCTTCACCAAACCTCAACCTATCTATGGAGATGTTGCCTTTGGTAAGAATAACTCTTTAAGTTTTTCTTATGTTTACTAAGTTATTTAAAATAGTATAATATTTTTGTAATGTTTTGTCTATATCTTATATATAAATGTTGCTAGCCAGGAAAATTTTTATCTATGTAAAGAAAATATACCTGGCCCCTTAGTATCTTTCGTGAAAAACTATGACAAAATTCGTTATCAAAATGTATGAGGTTAGACATAAGTTATCGCCAAAAAGCTTGCGAAGACTAATGTCAAATCCCATACATTTACATAACAAATTTTGTCATCATTTTAACGAAAGGGACTTTGGCTACGGCCTCTGTTCTACAAATGTTATTGCTAATCTAACCAATAAATTGTATTTACAGACCTACAAGCCGGATACCCAGTAGAGTTCCTTGTTGGATTCATCAACAAGGGCTCTGAAGACTACACCGTGGAAACCATGGAGGCATCCTTCAGATACCCAATGGACTACACCTACTACATTCAGAACTTCACCGCTCTGCCTTACTACAGAGAAGTCAAGCCTGCACAAGAGGCTACTTTTGCTTACTCCTTCATCCCCAACGAAGCTTTTGCTGGCCGACCCTTCGGACTCAACATCCAACTTAACTACAGGGATGCCAGCGGAAATTACTACCAGGTGTGTAATTTGCTTTTAAATTATTGTATACCATTGTAATTAACAGTCAAATCCAGAATTATAATTTGTAAAGTTATGAAATAGTCTATATATACTCTATAGTAATTGCTCAAGACAATGGTCCTTATTTGTTTTTTGACTAGTGAACATACTACATAGTTATGTTTTTAAATACAGTTATATTAATTTAAAAATATGTAACATTTGCAGGAAGCTGTGTACAACCAGACTGTCAACATTGTCGAGGTTTCCGAAGGTCTTGACGGCGAAACATTCTTCCTGTATGTGTTCCTTGGAGCTGCTTGCGTATTGATCCTTGTTCTGGGTCAACAAGCTCTGTCATCCCTGGCTCGCCGCAGGTCTCCGAGGTCTGCACCCAAACCTTTGGAGACTGGAACAGCCAATGATGTGGACTATGACTGGCTACCTAAGGAAGTAGTAAATCAACTCAGTAAGTATTAATGTTTTTGTACTCAGTTATCAAATTTGGTTGCTGACTTTCTTCATATTGACAACTACATTTGTACAGTACTCCCAAATTAATAATGCGCATGGAAATCTTCGCTAATTGTCGTAATCACGAACACACCTGAATCTATGAAACATAAGAGCCCTAAACAATATACTTGCATTTTACACCTTGTTCAAAGGAAATAGAAGTAAATATCATATAGCCGGTGGCTGTCCGCTGTTGCCGGTCCGTCAATAAGTACTATAACACACCGGGAAGCCATCGCGGCGTTACCATGGTATCGTCCAAGCAACGCCAGGCGCCTCTACGTCGTTGCAAAGCGCTGTTTTTCTTTAAGTTAGGTTTAAAACAGCGCTTGCAACGACGTCTTCCGACGTTCGGGAAATACGACCGTTGCCGAAAAATTACGGAAATTTCTATGCGCATTATGCCATTATCGCTTTGGGAGTACTGTACTAGTACTGTATTTTTAATTTTTTAATTAATATAATGTCATATTATATTTTTACTTGTTGTTATAAGAAAATGCTTTTGTTACAGAAAAATCTCCAAAATCGCCCAAACAGTCGCCTCGCTTAAGGAAAGCGAAAAGATCAGTTGGCGATGACTAAACTTTCACCTTGTGAAGAGATAGGAGAGAACACTGATCTTTGCCTCTCGGCAAATGTGAGAGTGAATAAATAAAATAAGAATAGGTTATAATTGGAAAGCTGTGTAAGAAAATGGACTACAATAAAATCTCACTTGGCAATACCAAAATAGCAATAAAATAGAACTCAAGATAATTATAGCATGCTGCGTACTGACTTGTCTTCCAGGCCTGTTCTTATTTTATTTTAATGTATAAAAGAGTGTGTGATTTTTATTTGCATTGTGAGCGTAAATTAATGGAACAAATAGTGCAGAGAGCTTTGTAAAGTTTGTGAAAAATGAAGACATTATTTAATTAAAATGTTAAATTTTTGATACATCTGTTTTGTAATTTCGTCAACCCAATTTTTTCCCCTTACTAGTGGAAATACGTGATAAAATTATTTTAGTTCATATTATATTAACTACCTATATATTTTTAGCTAATAAGTGCGCTAGCTTTGCATCAAGTCCACTCAGTAGTGAATATCAGAGATATAAAACACTTTTCGCTTTCTGTCATTTTTACGCCAAAGCTAGGCACGCGACGATGATTTACGGCCGTTCCCAATATTTGCTCTATCTCTGGGTTTGCCCTACTAGAGATAGGAATAGCTCACATTAGACATTTTCTTTTGAGTCATAATTGGTACATTTTCGAAACACGCACGACGTCATTTTCAATTTATTTAGGTAAGACAAGACGAACGTGCCGCGGAAAACGAAAAACAACGGACGGCCAGGGATGATGGCAAGGTCAAAGATTAGCGAATTTTGTTAATAAAATAAAGAAATCACGGTGAAAAATAAGTGTTCCCAAAATTACAGCTCGATAGCATTTTTATTTTTTTTGTTATGCGCCTTCAAAATCAAGTCGGTTTTTTTTTTCAATTAAATTTCTTAATATTTGTATACCAATCGATAACTTATGCAAATAAAAGCAATTTTTGTTATAAAACCACTTTCATAAACGCAATATTTGATATACCTATCGAACAAAGTTGTCTCCCGATGCGTACAAACTACGAAAGAGTGACGTCAGTCTTTCGTAGCATTTTGAATGGAGCGTTTCGGGCAGGTCTATTTTATGAGATGTTTGAATTGTCATATCTTGGTGAATTTTTAAGCTGTCAGAGTCATTCTTTCAGCGATGTTTCTATTTTTTAAGAGTCTTTCAATTACCAATAAGAAAAAAAAAATAGTCATCTAGCTTATTGGGCTGTATTTGAACGCGAAAATTCACAACGCGCGGTAGTAACATATCTGCTTTGAGTTCATCATTGATTAAATTTAGTTACTGAATCATTTAGATTTTAGACGTCTAAATTTAGTAAGGTGGAATAAGCGCAGCTGCTGAAAAGTATTATATAATTTTGTCTTTTGCTCTTTAGAAACAAAAATCAATGTTTGTCTATGGTTAAAAAATTTGTATCCTGTTTTTGACATTTCAACTGTCAACTCTTTTACGTTCACGCTTGCTGCGTTGCACGTGTAATTTGTCGAAAGAGCTCGATAACTGAAACAAAATGGACAAACCAAACGTTCTCGCCCGCGTCATGAAAGTTTTGGGCCGTACCGGGTCCCAGGGACAGTGTACCCAGGTCAAAGTTGAGTTCCTGGGAGAGACCACCCGTCAGATCATCAGAAACGTGAAGGGACCCGTGCGCGAGGGTGACATCCTAACCCTTCTAGAGTCTGAGCGTGAAGCCAGAAGACTAAGATAAACGGTAAGACTGCAATCACTACACAATTTGCTCCTAGAGATCATGTTTTATCATCTTGAAACAGATAACCTAAACTGTGCCAAGTTCTAGATTCTTTGTACCGTGCACCTTTATTTTAATGTGCTTTCCATATTTGTGGAATATTGGAGTGTAAAGATAAGGTCAAATAGAAGTTGTGATCTCATTATTAATCTCATTTCTCAATATAATTCTTGCAAGTCACAGTCAATCATTAACCAACTATAAAGTTGTATACTTTGTTATTAATTAATATCTTTTATTAGTACTAATTGTTTTTTTTTTTCTTTTACAGGTGTGGAGGTGTTATTTTAATAGTTTAAGGAATGTAAACCGATAATGTTGTTCTACTAAACCGTCAAAGATGATCTTTATATGTAACAGCTTATAATAAACTCAATATTATTCATGTTATTGTTTTACCTATACCTTTATAAACCCTGTCAGTAAAAACTTAAGATATTTAATAATCAAAATTTTTGGGACCTATAAGGCATCCATTACACAATCATACAAGCGAGAGTCAATTCCGTCAATCATGAATTATGTTTGACTGATGGACTGACGAATTGTATTAGACAGTCATTACATTGGTAACATTTTGAAAGCTATATGTTTCTAATTTTTTTCCAATTTTGTTAGATGTGATAACGCTCACTCGAAATTCGTGACTGAGGGTTGCATGAAGCAAAAATCAAGATATCCAGACTTTCGCCAATCATCTTCATGCAACCGTCTGTCACGCTCTTACACGGTAGGTTATCCATCAGTTACAGCCATGACTGTGGTAAAACTGACAGCAAAACCTACCATGTAATGGATGCCTAAGAAAGCCACAAATTGAACTAGGGTATGTTATTCGAATATTCGAATACTCGTTTTATTCGAATATTCGACGATTTTATTATTCCAAATTCGCCAAATTATTTTTCGAATAATTCGAATAGTAAAAATATTTTTTAGTTTTGTTTAAAATGCTATCAAACATAAAATTAACATGGAATAAGAACACAATTAAGTTTATTTCAGAAAAATAAAATTATTTATGAATATTCTACATCTTTAATGAAATGTATATATATATATATATATATATTTTAATCTGTTTTTAGTCTAACTAATGAGTATACGACCATTCATCGTCGCCGTTGACCATGTTTTAGACGTTATTTTGCCTAAAGACATGCAAATGAAGATATAAACTCCTTTCAGTCATGGATTTCAGTATCGTATGTAATGGTCGCTCACGATCTGTATCCATTGACTTCTTTTAAGCTTTCTCAAATTTTTGTCTACCGTGATAACTATATTATATCGCGGGCTTTAACCCAGAAGGGTGTATATAAAACAAACTCGTCTTTTAAGAAGGTAATAGATGTAAGTGTAATATTGAGTTGTATGAATATGTAGTTAAAATACAAAAGATCATTTTTTTATACACCCTTCTGGCTTGAAGCTCGCGATATGTGATCTATGATTAAAGCGATTAAGCTATTTAATAGCTTTACCGCGGCAGTCCTCGGCTGATAATTGAAACAGTACAGTATCAAAAAATGTCGATGGGTCCCTAATATCATGTTATTGGCGTTATCAAACTTCATATTACTAAAGTCACTCTAGGATTGTTTCACCCTCCCCTTTTTTTTTTTTTTTTTTTCGACGGGAAATGCATTGACGTATCCCGGGGGAATTGGGGACTCCCCCACGAGTATGTGGGGCTGGCTGCGGCCGTAAGGATGGTAAGTGACCGCAGCCCTACCCACTAAAACCCGTCGGTACTCTTCGTCTTCCCGTTGCCGAGTCGCGAGAACGCGTGAGCTCTACTCCGTGGCTCGACAATCGACCGCCCGCGTATCAATGGTGGGCCCGTCCTCTTTGAAGCACTGTCGCTATGCTTCTGTCACCAAACAGAGCCCTTTCGATGTTTCACCCTCCCCTAAGGCTTCGTTGCAATTTTTTTTCTTTGTTGTGGTGTTTGTTTCCTAGTGGGCATTTTTTATAATTTCGAGCCACGTTGACACAGGTGAAGGTGTTCACCTTCACCTGTGTCAACGTGAACGTGGATTGAAAATATCAAAAAGACGCATGAGCTAGCTGAGTATTAATGAACAGACATTTATACATTCGCACGAATAGCGAGGCGAATGGCGAACACGAATGTGTAAACAGTGCGCTCGCTATTCGCCTCGCCCTTCACCTCGTACCGCATTTATAAATTCGCACGAATAGCGAGGCAAATCACGAGGCGAATGGCAAACACGAATGTGTAAACAGTACGCTCGCTGTTCGCCTCGCTCTTCGCCTCGCTATTCGTGGCATTCTCGTTGAGAGCGGTTTTTCGGACGCGAATCAAAGGGCACGAATAGCGAATACGAACTTACTGTTTACACATTCGCCTGCATTCAGTTGACAGCTAGCGTCCGACCCTACAGGACGTGTACAAAGCTGAACATACATATTTGACTTAAATACACTGTACTGAAAATAAGCCTATTTTTATATTGTATATAAAAATAGGCTTATATTATTTATATATTCTATATATTATGTTATCATGTTATTATTATTATAACGTTAGTACAATGTTATTAGTTATTACACTCGTTTCTTTTCTTACTAATGCTACATACGTGGCATTAGTAATAGTTATCATTGTGTAACCTTATAAGTCATAATTTAAGATATAACACATACATAAAGATTATATTTTGTTGTTAATGTATAATAAGTATTATATTTATTAGTTTCGCATTTATGAGCGCGTAGCCCGCCGACAAACTACTATGCAGTTTGGCTAATATGATAAGGAAATATATTTTGGTTTTTAATAAATATTATTATTAGTATATTTTAGTATTATTATTATGTAATAAAAATGGAGTGGAGTGAAAGGTGAATTTTAGAATTCCTAGAATTTTACAAAAAGGAAGAGCTCTAATGAAACCCAAAATATCGCTATAATAAATTTCATATTTTTCATTCAACATTGCTATCTTAATATGAACTCGTCCTCCATGTTCGTGTGCGAATATCAAAATGAATCACCCCACGAATGTGTGAACGGTAGTTCGCGACAAAGTTCGCGACAGCATTCGTATACGAATGTTTTGTCGAATCAACGTCGAATGACGAGGCGAATAGCGAACGCGAATGTATAAATGCAGTATCGCGATTCGTGGCATTCGCGTTGAGAGCGAAACGAACTTACTGTTTACACATTCGCCTGCATTCAGTTGACAGCTAGCGTCCGACCCTACAGGACGTGTACAAAGCTGAACATACATATTTGACTTAAGTACCTACACTGTACTGAAAATCAGCCTATTTTTATATTCTATATAAAATAGGCTTATATTATTTATATATTCTATATATTATGTTATCATGTTATTATTATTATAACGTTAGTACAATGTTATTAGTTATTACACTCGTTTCTTTTCTTACTAATGCCACATACGTGGCATTAGTAAGTTATCATTGTGTAAACTTATAAGTCATAATTTAAGATATAACACATACATAAAGATTATATTTTGTTGTTAAAGTATAATAAGTATTATATTCATTAGTTTCGCATTTATGAGCGCGTAGCCCGCCGACAAACTACTATGCAGTTTGGCTAATATACTTAATAATGAAATATATTTTGGTTTTTAATAAATATTATTATTAGTATATTTTAGTATTATTATTATGTAATAAAAAGGGAGTAGAGTGAAAGGTGAATTTTAGAATTCCTAGAATTTTACAAAAAGGAAGAGCTCATTTGGAACCCAAAATATCACTATAATAAATTTCATATTTTTCATTCAACATTGCTATATTAATATGAACACGTCCTCCATGTTCGTGTGCGAATATCAAAATGAATCACCCCACGAATGTGTGAACGGTAGTTCGCGACAAAGTTCGCGACAGCATTCGTATACGAATGTTTCGTCGAATGACGTAATGCAGTAATACCATAACGTCGAATATCATATTATTATTATTTAATCTCCACTGCTGCCTAGCAAGATTAAGCATAATCACATGAGAAAAGTAAAAGGTGCTACAATCGAAAACGGTTTACACTTTACAGCCTTTCGTTAATTGCCCAGCTATAACCTTAAAATAAACATTTTAACAATAAAAAATAACTATGTCATTAACAAAGATTTATGTTGATAAAAGTAAAAATAAGGGCCGTGTTCGTCGGCGTAATTTTTAGCGTATTCGCTGCAAAACCTAGTTATTGCGCATGTCCAAATCATGTCATGCCATGGCAACGACAACTGTTTACGACTTGACATTTAACCCAATTGCAATTTGTTGGTGGCGTTGCAATGAACAAACCAGTGGGAGAGCCATGCTTCGGCACGAATGGGCAGGCTCGACCGGAGAAATACCACGCTCTCACAGAAAACCGGCGTAAGACAGCGCTTGCGCTGTGTTTCACCGAGTGAGTGAGTTTACCGGAGGCCCAATCCCCTACCCTATTCCCTTCCCTACCTTCCCCTATTCCCTTCCCTTCCCATCCCTACCCTCCCCTGTTACCCTATTCCCTCTTAAAAGGCCGGCAACGCACCTGCATCTCTTCTGATGCTACGAGTGTTAATTAAATTTTTAAATTTTTCCAAGTGATCCATATCCATATTTTCCAAAATAAAATAATCAAACACTATCATAGTGTTAAATAAATTATTTGTGCGGCTGTTACACAATTTAGGCTTATGTATTTATGTTAAGCTTTTATTATTTTAATCATGTATTAACAATTAAGACGTTGTTTACGACTTGACCAGCAACTTGTTATGGCGTTGCCATGACATCTTTTGGACATGCGCAATAAAAGGTTTGTCCAAAAATACGCCGACGAACACGGCCAATAATTGCTTTCATAAGAAATAGTATTAAGAAAATAGGTTGTACCTACATGGTTGTACGAAGCTTTTTGTTACTTTTATTCAGGATTTTCAGCATTTTTCAAAAAATTTTAATCATTCGAATAATATTCGAATTATTCGAAAACTTTTGCAAAATATTCGAATAGTAAATTTGTCGAATAATAACATTCCCTAAATTGAACATAAAATTTTTTCTTAGCTGATCTGTTGTATTGGTTAGGCAAAACTTGCTTGTATTGGTTGAAAATCTTGAGGCAGAAGAGATTTCTACATCCATACTTAATACTACAAATCCAAAAGTTGTCTGTCTGGCAGTTACCTCTTCACCCCCAAACCGCTGAACCGATTTTGTTGTTTGGTATGGAGATGCTTTTAGTCCCGGGAAAGAAGATAGGATAATTTTTATCCTGGATAAATGTACGGTTCCCGCGCGATACTCATCTAGTAAGATATAAGAAAGAAATGTTTATCCATCAATCCCCAACTTTATCTGTGCAGGCAGTGACGTAACCTTAAGACCAAATTTCACCAACGACTGTTAAAGTTATTGCTCGAATTAGTATCACGTTAGCTGTTTCGTTTTTCATATGAATGAAAGAGAAGACAGGACATTTTAACAAGCTGTTAACACAAACAGACGTTGGTGAAATTGTGGCTAAACCTATCAATGATAAATAGTTTATGGGTAAAGTTGTGTAATTGGGGGGCTAAATAAGCTTTAAAATTTGGCATAAAATATAAAGTTTAATATAAAAAAATTAAATACTTATTGTGTGCACACTGCACAGCTGTATTGATTTAAGGGGTGCCAGGGTTTTTTTATAAAAGCTTTTGACACCAATTTTCTTGACATTGCGCGCTATAAACTGAAGTCCACGCGGACGAAGTCGCGGGCAACAGCTAGTTTCCAATAATTGGTACCCAGGCTAAATCCATATTATTCTATAATTACATTATAGAAGCCACTTGATCATGAAAACACCAACTTGACTTAGTGTAAGCATCAAGATTTATTAATCTTTAACATCCTCCATCATGGGTATCGCATACACAATATATTTTCAATTGTTATGCGGAAGTCGGCTGCCGCTTGGGGATTGATGGATTAAGTAAAATAAATTTAATAATGCTATGAGGAGGCCAATAAAATCAGAGCTAAAGAAAGGAGATGAAAATTGGAATAAATTTATTAACTATTAAAACATTATCTATAATAATTATTACTGTATTAAAATTACCATCACATTTAAAATTAATTTACTAAGTACAGTACATAATATTGACACATGTCTAATCACCGTCATGTAAAGATTCTATTTACAGCATAATATACATCGTTTCCACCTTGTCTTCTTGGAGAGGCGACTCATGGCGGAGTCAAAAAAGAAGAAATAGTCTTCTTCGGCAGCAGCACTGTTTCGTTGCATTTTGAGCACTTGTAAAGGCAACTCTTGTGTTTTGTCTATTACGTATCATACTTTTCCCCTTCGCATTGCGTGGCCCAGAATAAACAATTACCTATTCCGCTATAGCATATGAGTATAACGGCGGCAAGGAAGACTACACTGCACACGGTGCATGGCTTTCGTTCGAGGAAGAAACCGATTAAATATAGCACCATAAACATTACGTGTGTGTTCACAAGAGCCGGATTGACGGGCTTCGGTATTAAAAGCACAGGAATCAGCCATTGTAAACAATACATTTCGTCTATCGTAATGTATAATCGTAATACGTTTTAAATTTAGTTTCGTAATCGGAACATCATAATCACTGTATCTTCACTGTCCGGTTAACAGGTGTCAAGGCTACAATTAGACTGCTTACTCGAAAGATAATTTACGATCAAATTCCATTAATTAATTTACAAACTATAAAAATTGATGTTCATGGTCCAGTGCCTACGTTTTGGCTTTTGACATTGACAGGCGTATACAATCAATTAGACATTGACAGTTTTACATTTTTATTTCAAACTAGCTGTTGCCCGCGACTTCGTCCGCGTGGACTTTAGTTTATAGTTGTTCTCGTACATCGATTGAGTCGTTTTAAACGCGCAAATCAGAAAAGTAAATTGTGTGAGAACCGCACATTTTTCCGGGACATTCCTTGACGAAACATTCCTTGTCCCAGATTCAAATTAGTATCTCCAATCTTCATGCTAAATTTCATCAAAATAGATTAAATAGTTTTATATAGCGATAATCATAAAAGTTTATTGTGCAGGAACCGTACATTTTCCGGGACAAAAATAGTATTCCTTGTCATTTCTCGAGACTTTAAGTATCTCCATACCAAATTCCATCAAAATAGATTGAATAGTTTACATGCAAATCATAAAAGTATATTGTGCAGTAAACGGTATTTTTTCCGGGACAAAATGTATGCTATGTTCTTTTTCGGGACTCAAAGTATCTTTATACCAAATTTCAGCAAAATGGGTCCAGCCGTTTACGCGTGATGTCGTGACCACGCGAAATATAACGTTTCGCCCGCGTAAATTAGATATTTGACAGACAAATTAGTCCACAACAAAATAGCCTATGATCTTTCACGTGGTCTACTTCTTACCTGTGCCAAATAACAGAAAAATTGCTCTAGTAGTTCGTGAGATAAGCCCTTTCAAATAATTTGCCCCGTTTTTTCCACATTTTCTATATTTCTTCGCTCCCATTAGTCTTAGCGTGATAAAATATAGCTTTCTCGATAAATGGGCTATCTAACACTAAAATAATTTTTCAAATCGGACTAGTTCCTGAGATTAGCGCGTTCAAACATTAACAAACATATACATTAACTTATTAAACATAAACTCCCTTTCACATTTTTCTTCTATGTAGGTACATACCATCGGGTAGAATGTAGATTAAAATTAAATTATTAGATATACGAGTATCTATTGATAATTACCAAGAAAGCGTTATGTTGACGAAATCATAATCAACGGAGTTCTCATAAGCGGATAATCCTGATGCTGAAACTCAGCGCTTTAATAACGAAGTACCTACTTATAAACAATTTCGTTGGAACTTTCTTCGGCATACTAAACTTATTAACCCTGAAGGATTAATTTTATTTGTGTGGCGTACATTATGTGTCGTTCCTTTTACAAAACACAAAAGTTGTGCTATAAATCAATGAAATATCGTGAATCAGCTGCATATTAGAATGACACGTAGGAAGGAAGTTAAGTACCTAAGTTATATCATTTACCATCAGCAAGCAAAAAACGTTTTCGCCACATAGTTTTTCACAAAGTCATTTTGTGAAAATATTTGGGAATACGGACTGAGATGAATTATTGTTTTTACACCGAGATTAATACGAAACCCCTTTTATATCGACGTACGCATGCGCCATCATCCCTCACCCCCGAGGGCCAGTTTCCCGCCAGTTCGGGCGCGAGAGGCCGTCGGGCCAACAAAAACCCAAAATAGTGTAGTGAAAATCAATAATTCATAATCGAAACATGATTACGACATCAATATATCATCGATTGTGTTCCTACATCGCGATCGCTTACTCTCTATACATTATACTGTGCCACGACAACGACAATGATTCCACGTAAAGCGCGACAATAAACGACAATAATTAGAATAAAATATAGACCTTTAATTAATCAATAAAATAAAAAAAACAAAATGGCAAACACGGCGCATCTGATGCGACGACAGAGCTCGCGCGATCTATACGCTCAGAGATCCATAGATCGGATGGAGATGAAGGAGCTGAGGGGGAGACTGGTGACGATGGAGAACGGGCATTCCGGGCACCGAACCAACGTCATGTACGGCGCCACGAACCAGGCCTTCGAGGACACCAGCCCCAACCGCCCGTCCTCGGAGACTCCCACCAGCAAGGCTAGCACAGACGGCGGGGCGGGCTTGAAGCCCGAGGGAGTGGAACTGGAGAGGGAATCCTGGGATAGCAAGCTCACCTTTCTCCTAGCTACCGTCGGATACGCCGTCGGTCTCGGTAACGTCTGGAGATTCCCGTATTTGGCGCAAAAGAACGGCGGCGGCGCGTTTCTTATACCTTACTTCGTGATGCTCGCTATTGAAGGCATACCGATATTCTACCTGGAGCTGGCCATCGGTCAGCGGCTGCGGAAGGGGGCTATCGGGGTCTGGCACCAGGTGTCTCCGTATCTCGGCGGGATCGGGATCAGCTCGGCGGTGGTGTCGTTCAACGTGGCTCTCTACTACAACTCCATTATCGCCTGGTGCCTGTTCTACTTCGCGCAGAGCTTCCAGGCGGAGCTGCCGTGGTCGGAGTGCCCTAAAAAGTACTTCAGCAACGGCTCCTACGTCAACGAACCTGAGTGCGCCGTAAGTATACCGTATAGTTACGTTATATTTTTCAGGAGTATACAAGTCCACTATTACCACCACTATGATACAAGGTGCAGACTGCAGAGTCTGACATGCCAAAGACAGATACTAGATAGACCTTGTATAATTATTCATTGTGTGAATTAGTTTGTATAAAGGTAAAAATATAATTATTAATAAGCTACTTAATTAGGAAATATTTTTTCACATCAATTACATAAATCGTTACTTGGGTAAAGTAATCCATCGGTGCTGCGATGCAGGAACATTTAGGTACCGTACTTACTTTAAACATAATATCATAATATGACAATATCTGACATACTTAGTTGCTTTCATAAACTCCTAAACTATTAACCATCTATGTATTTGATTTTACCGTGCCAAATAGTTAAATTGGAATACTGTACTAACTAGGGTAAGTACCTGATGTAAAAGTGCTTTATTTACCAGAAAGAGAATAAAACCTAGCATAAAACTACTGTTGTCCATTTCGAGTCGTAAAGATAGATTAAGCGAAAGAAAGAGACTTTTAATTAACACGTTCTCTTTGTAGAGAGAAACAAAGAAAAGAGACGTTATGAACATTCGTAATGCCTACGCTCTACCGCCCATAGTTTTACGATTATTGCTAGGTTTTACATTTAGACAGTAAAATCATGTAATACCGTCTAGTTTCCAGGGTACGAATTCTCTTTTATTGATGGAAGCGCTTGAAATTAGAATGAATCAGCATTTTGAAATTAAGAGCCCCCGCAGACTACAGACTTTTAGTCGGTTGATAGTTTGACCAAATCAGGTTTTCAGTACATTATTATCGGCTGAAAAAAATCGTTTATTGTGCACACCTTCATACATCTTCGTACTGATTAAGCTTTCAACTAAACTATCGGCCGACTAAAAGTCTGTAGTCTGCGGGGGCTCTAAAAATATTTTAAGGGCTCGCGCTCACTTGAGACGCGACATTCTTAACGACAGATTATTAGTTTAAAAGTACTCTAAAAACACATGAAGAAGTAGACACACAAACAAATATTTTGTAATGCAGTATAATTATAGTCTGTCTTCAGTTTGTTAACGTCATAGTTAAGTACTCTAAAAACACATGAAGAAGTAGACACACAAACAAATATTTTGTAATTCAGTATAATTATAGTCTGTCTTCAGTTTGTTAACGTCATAGTTAAGTACTCTAAAAACACATGAAGAAGTAGACACACAAACAAATATTTTGTAATGCAGTATAATTATTAAAGTCTGTCTTCTGATCGGTAACGTCATAGTACGGGAGCCCTAGAACATTTTTTTTATTTCTATCAAGCAATAGAGTGTAGACAATTGTGAGTAGCTTCATATTGATAAGACGAACAACATTTTTTTGCGAAAAATCTCGAAAGTGGTAGCTAACAGAGATAGAAAGGATTTCATACTTTGAATTGATGGTCCTAAAATATGGACTGTTATATTTGTAGGACAATGTTACTCTTAACTCTTAAATTATATGTATGACTATAAATTTAATCTATCAATATACTGTTATGATCTATAATCTATAAAATATACAAACAGAAAAATCCATATTTAGGACCATCAAGTCAAAGTATGAAATCCTTTCTATCTCTGTTACTTGTTAGCTACCACTTTCAAGATTTTTCGCAAAAAAAAGTTGTTCGTCTTATCAAATTAAAGCTCAGTACTCTCAGAAAATTTGCTCGACTCGCTCATGAAGGGTTCCGCAGCAGCAATAATGTTCATTCTTATGAAATTAAAAGGTTTTTATATTTCAGTTGATTTAATGAAACTTAAAATAAGGTTTACCATTTATGACGTATAAAAAACTACTTGTTAGATCTCGTACTATCACTTCAGTGTAGGCACTCGTTTAAAAAACCGTTCAGTTACGTTTTAAAGGCTAGGGCTAGTTAGCTAGTTAGTTTAGTTAGCTGCTTAAGATATTTTGATGATTATAATTTATAATACAGATGTTTTGTACTTGTCTATTAGGTTCTAAGTGTCCTTTCATATGTATTGATCTGGTCTAAACTCTGATTAAAACACAATGTGGATATAATAATGTGATAAGGAAGTTTTAGCCTGAAAATAAGTGGCTATTTATTGAGTTATTAGATGTTGCCCTGAAAAAGTGATAAATATAATCTATCCTTATGTCCCATCATATTGACTCTAATAGGTTTTAAATTTTAATAGATTTCTACGTGACTGAGCATCAAGCAATATAAGCCTTTTTCAATTTCAATTAAATAGCGGCCATTAGTGCGTGACAGCGTGATAACTTGGCCGGCTGTGCTTCAGAACGTCAAACGATATAAGTACTCGGATTTTTATTGCACAACATCATGGAAAATGCTTTGTAACCTCCCAATAAAAGGTTCAATATTAGATTTTTATAACCGAAGTAGATGATCCCTGTGAGAGCGCTAAAAATTCTTAAAGGTCGTTTTTACTTCAACGTAGTATCCCTTTAGTATACTGTGTAAGACTTCCCTCAGTAATTTAAAATTTTAATATTTTAGCAAGTGACAATTATTAATTACAAGATGCTATTGTTTTTCAATTGCCTCCAATCACCACAATAAAAAATAAAAAAAAAAAACAAAAATAGGGCGTATTTTATGTCGATCGATTTAGGTACGTCGGAGCCGAGCGCTGAGTGCATTTGTTTGGAAAGGAATTTTCCGTATCCGCTTCCGCAGTTTGAAATAAAACCTCAGACGAACTCTACACGATACAATACATTATTTCAAATTGTATTTTTTTATTTCTACGTTCGGATACTTTATATACCAATGCAATGTAATTTACCTAAAATCTGTGACTGTTTATTTTTTTTTAAGCCTTATTATCTAAAAAACGTTATTTTTTCTGTCTTTTTAAATACACACTCAATACACACTCACAAACAAAAGGGCTTTAAATAGGAGCATGAATCTTAAAGCCAGATGCCCCCTGAAGGGCCACAAGTCAATTAAGGGGATTCACCTGACAGCTGGCACAATAAACACTCAATTTGAAGTCTCCACCTGTATTTAATTGGATTTGAATACATTACGATCCCACTGACTATTCATAGCAAAATAGCAAATGACAAAGGAATATTATATTGAATATCGTCGCTTACAAAATGATCACTAGAATCAAAAATAATATCGAATTTTCACACGTATACGATTGTGTGATTTTATAATTGAACATTCAATGCAGGTTAATACAGCTTTTATGGAAGACAATTGGCGTGTCAGGCAGAAAGTAGGTTAGCTCAACTTTTCGGTAAATTTTCGGTCGTTTCAGGCAAATGAGCGAAAAGTAATTTTTTCTTGCTTAAAAAAATACCAAAAAATGTGTATCATCATATTAAAAATCTCTATGGTAGGGTGTTGACGGGGAAAACACAACGCAATATAACATGATCCCGTTTAACAATTGTTTTGCGAGACCTTTAATTGTCAAAGCCATGAAATCCAATACCCTACAACCATAACTTTGTGATTTGATAGCAAAGTTTAATTGCTGTCGTAGCGTGTTGCAGTGTCACATAACTTTGTACTGTAGTCTGTATCATATCCGCCTCCGTATATAAAAATTAGAATTGCTTACTTCGTAGTATTATCAAAATAGGTTGTACATGGTTGTACGAAGTTTTTTGCTACTTTTGTTCAGAGTTTCAGCATTTTTCAAAAAATTTGAATAATTCGAATAATATCCGAATTATTCGAATAGTAAATTTGTCGAATAATAACATTCCCTAAGCTCGATGCACTCCTTGCCTACTGGCTACTTACCTAACCTAACTAATTAGTGTCCATGATTCATTTATTTAAAGGGAAATTTGGACAAAAATTAAGTAAGTACCTAATTTTATTATTTTTATGTAATAGATGTAACACGCTTTAGTTTTGGCTCACTTCATCATTCACCCTTCATGTCTTGGTCCTTTTTTGGAGTAAGGAAATATAATTATCGCATATAGGATATTCCCGAACAAATTGAAATCGTACCCTTTAAAAGGTTAGGTGTCTTGCAAGAAGTTCTCAATTTTCGTCTAAAAGGTATCGTTAGGACGCCTCTTTCTTGACATTGAGGTTTGAAGTAGCAAAAGCTTTCGATAAGTTACACACTCAGTGCTTAGCTAAGTTAATAATATATACGAAACTTCAACGTATTGAAGTTTCATATTATCGCTAAGATAGTGAGTTTTAAAGTGGGAGAATTAATAAAAGTTCTAAGACGCTGCAGACGGCTGGGAATTGCGATCGGTAGCCGCTATACCGATTACAGGCTGTAAGTATCAAAACTAATTGATAATACTTTAGGGAAGAAGTTGTCAATATTTTTTAGCCTGCGATATTTTTCACGGCGCCCTACTCCACAGTAGCTATAAGTAAAATATACATAAATAAATACCTTTAATGATTATAGTTAGGTTAAGCAGGTAAATAGTAATAACTAATAAACAAATGTTTAATCATCTATCTGACTAAAATAATTAATATTATATTTCATAATATTCGTGGTTTTGGATAATAATGGAGGATCGACTCACGGACTCTTGCCCATCCACGGCGCACCAGGGCTAGTAACCACTGCTTTACGCACTGGTGTACGTGTTCCTTGTAGAGAGCTCACTGTGATAGTAGCAGCGCTGAAAGACTTTTTTTTTAATTTGTATCCGGGCCGGGGCATGTGCTCCAGCGTCACCACACAAAAGTGAACAAAAAAAAATTGGTCATTCAGCGCTTTTCTTTATGATTATGTAATTTTATTCATAAAATATAATATACGATAAGCTAAGCCTTAAGTGTAAGGTGAATAATGTTTATCTTTATCGTGTCACACTGAGCGAACTTAATTAAGTTCATATATTCAGTATAATGGTCTGGATAGCGTCTCTGCTGTTTAGATAAAACAGCATTGCGTGGGCAGAGGTTTGAACAATAAAATATAAAAATAAATGTAATGGTTAAAGAGATTTTATAAAGATTTATTCAGTTGTCCTGTCCCCCTAGACAAGTGGCAAAACGTTAACGCTAACGCTACAAAATGTATGCGATTTGACATTAGTCATCGCTTCGCTAGCGAATACTAATGTGAAATCTATACATTTTGTAGCGTTAGCGTTTTGCCACTTGTCTAGGAGGGCAGGAAAAAAAATTGAAAAAATTCTGTCACCCACCCGGGCCACGATTTAACTTTACTTGACACCTCATTTGTTAAAAAAAACTAATTAGTGGCATAGCAGCAGACCTACGATGGCACATACATTCTACCACTCACAAACAGACTGTTAAGATCAGTATCCTTTCTTTCGCCATATTCAGGTAAAAATAGAATGAATTATTGTTAGATCCTTTCTTTAGATACTAGAAAAAACCAATGGTGACATTAAAGAAGACGGTGGTATTATTATTTTTAACAAAAAATTTAAACCAACTTCCAAGGTAAAAACAATAATAATATGAACTAAAAAGTATTAAATAACTTTTACTCTATAATAGTGCCTTTTTCAGAATTCGTCTAAATCTCAACTATTTCTGTACATACTACAGTCTTCATTATTTGAAGTCGGTACCAGCTTAAATTTTATCGTGAGTTCAGTCAATGTCAGAAGATCTGAAGCTTTTGGGACTGGTACCGACTTCAAAGTAATGAAGACGTATGTATGTGTATGTACAGAAATAGTTGAGATTTAGACGAATTCTGAAAAAGGCACTATTATAGAGTAAAAGTTATTTAATACTTTTTAGTTCATATTATTATTGTTTTTACCTTAGAAGTTGGTTTAAATTTTTTGTTAAAAATAATAATTTCACTCTTTTTGGTTGTCTACAAGATAAGGCTTTATGCGTAAATAACCACTACGAATGTTAACTTCACATTCACATTATGTTACTGTAAGCGAAATTGTGGTAAATGCTTGCAGTTATCTTAGCGATGCTGCAATTTAAAAACTTTTATCTTTAAAGGTTCAGGAGTTCTGTTCAGTGCCTTTGGACCAAGAGACACCTTCGTATGAACTTTCTCTTATTCGTAACATATGTTTAAGTTTCTAGAAACAACATTTTAACCACTATGAGTCTTTTGATAAATTTCAAGGATTTCCCTCGATTGCTCATAGATTCCATCATCAGCTCACCACTTTCGTAATTATTATACAAAATCAAGATTATACCCTATACAACAACATAAGAATTTTGAAAATCGGTCCACAAACAGCGAAATAATCATCAAAAACATCTGCTTCGATGCAAAATATCACGAAAAGCATTAATAATTGGGTCATAATGTGATGACCCATGGCATAATTATGATTTTGATGATAAAGATCAAATAAATTTATGTGTTGGCTTATGCTTTCAGTTGTTTAAACAACGCCGAAATCCTCGAACCTGTATCTATAAGGATTCAAAAGTTCTGTTGGGTACCTTCGGATCCAGGGTATAACTTGGTGCAAAATCTTACTTTTTGGTAGCATATGCTTAGGATACTTCTCATAAAACCAAAATCATCATATGTTTCCATACAAATTTCAAGAAGTCCCCTCGATTCCTCCAGGATTCCATCATCAGATCACCACTTTTGTGAACATGGTACCAAATTCGAGTTAAACCCTATACAACACAAAAAGAAATTTGAAAATCAGATCACAAACGGCTGAGTTATCGTTGAACATACAAAAAAAAAAGATACATACAGCCGAACATATAACCTCCTCCTTTTTGGAAGTCGGCAAAAAGGCGCCTTTACTTAAGTCCTAAAAAGTTGTAAGAGCAAGGGTCATTTATCACTCGAGTGCGATCGATCCTCTTCAGTGTTCTGAGTGCTTTCAACACGTTTCACTTGTTGGGAACATAATATTATGCCTTCAATTTAGTGCAAAGTGAGACAAAGTTTTTGAATGTTGTCCCCTTACAAAAAACACAATTTTTGGCCTAATTTTGCTCTATACAATGGTACGGAACACTTCGTGCGCAAGTCCGACTCGCACTTGGCCGATTGATTAAGATATAGCCACGTTCTAAGCCCGCGATAAAAGTGCATAGCTTTTATCGCGGGCTTTTATTTATCTGAACGCAGCGACCGAATCAAGAAATTCCGTAACGAAAAACACCTCACATTCGTCGTCGTTTCAGTTCAGCAGACTTCGGCTCGGCTCGGTGTGGCTCGGTGCGACGTTGCCACTTGCCAGACTTCGGTACGGTATCTGTGTGCGACTAGACGTATGCGAATTATAATTGCATAAATTGATAATAAATGCTATGTAAATATTTACCGCGGCAGTCCCCGAGTGCCACACGTATTTTTTTGTAGTCGTTCACTTCACACTTTATAGAAATATTAGCTTTGGAAATAGTCCGTATAGTCCGTATATAAATAACAAAAACTTAAGTTATATGATAAGTTTAATAAGAATCTGTTATGTACCATCGAGGAAATTGATTCGTAGGCAGTTGAGAGACCAACGTCATTTGGTCGGATCATGTCAATTCAACGATAATTGTGATCTGTCGACTGGGTTTGACGTAACGCGACCAAACTACTTAGGTCCCCCAACTACCTAGGAATCCACTTCTCTGATAGTACCGTAATTCAATATTTTAATGTAATAACTAATAAATAACATTCTTACTTGAAGTGTTAATTGTATACTTACTATAAAAGTAAAACGATCACTTAAAATGTTTAATTCCAGACTAAAAATAAAGCACTTTACAACTTTTTAATGTTCGACGCTTCCATTAAAATTATTGTCATACTTAAATTGAAACTTAGTTTTTATTATTTTAATACATTTTACAAATATTAAACTACTATTTATTACCTGTAAAAGTTTGCTTTAGTATAATCTTTCTGTAAATTAAAGATAACTTCTATAATTCTCAGACCCATACGCGCATAGGCCTAATAATATTTTCTAGCAATAGCTCAACATTTTATTTTGAGAAAATATTTATAATTTATAATACTCTTCTTTAACTTTTTGAAATTTTCAATAAAATTTTACACTCGATGCTCGTGAGCAAAATTTGAAGTCTCTATGCCCTGTTTGATGATCTATTATAGTCAATCAGCTTTGCCTTTTATACATAAAACAGTAGTACATTAAGTGTGAACTTACCTTCAGATTGAACTAAAGTCAATGGAGCTTGAGAATTACACGAAACAATTTCCGCCGGGTATACCCTCCGTTGGACAGATTTATGACTCTACCTGAATAAACATTTCCGCGAGTTAAATAAAAAACACTCAGTCGAGGAA
Organism: Aricia agestis; assembly: GCF_905147365.1. NCBI lineage: Eukaryota > Metazoa > Arthropoda > Insecta > Lepidoptera > Lycaenidae > Aricia > Aricia agestis. Next base: position 13,754,264 of record NC_056428.1, on the reverse strand, counting down.
AATACAGTTACAATTTTCTCTGTGAGATTTCAAAAGTAAGGATGGGCTGTTACATACTTTTTTAAAATGTTATCGTACAGACTCATATAAAGTTGTTTTGGCAGGCGGTTAAAATCTTAACTACCATCGCCATTCTAAAATGTCACTTGAAACACAGCTCTTTATCGAAAAATCCCAAAAATTGGTTGGGAAAGTAGGTAGATTTTTAGACTAGTAACTAACTAAGCAGCTACGCAGATGATCTACGTAGACTAAGTAGACCTATAACGGCTGGGTTTGACGCAACGCGACCAAACTACGTAGGTCTAACCCAGCCGACAGATCACAATTAAACATTGAATTGTCATGGTCCGAACTCCGACCAAATGACGTTGGTCTGTCAACTGCCTAGGAATCAAATCCTAGATCATACATACAAAATTTCATTAAAATAGCTTGACCCGTTTTATAGGAGTTCGCGCACAAACGAGAGTTTTATGTATTAGATGTGTTCACACGAAAAGAGCATTACGTGATATTTACCTATTCTTCCAAAAAGGTTAATGATTTAATTCCAAAAAGGATAATGTGAAAATTAGTATCATGAAAATTAGTTGTTTCAAAATCCTATGACTGTCCTATATTATGCTACGAAGTTCGTAGGTCGTAGCCGCGTAGGCGTCTCGTAGGCGTCGCGTAGGCGCTTCGTAGAGCTATTTCGTAGCAGCTAACGAGCTTTTAGCTTAGCTGACAATATTATGGCTGAAGCACAGAATGTCTCGATCATATAGCTAGTTTACAACTAGTTATGAGCGTATGGCGTATGCTTTTTAGTTACATTAAGTTTGTCTATGTTAGTATACACTGTATATTTACTTAAAGTTGTAGATTCCAGCTGTCATTTTTGTTACCCGATAGCCCCTAAATCATGTTTTTAATTTTCGAGTGACTTTTTTGTCTCACTCAGGAATCTAAATGGCTTGTTAGATTTAAACCTGAGAGGTATCATTATAGAAAGCGTAGCTAGAAACATTGTTTAAGGGTGAGACAGAGACATTCAATTGGCTAACGAAATTCTTTGTTTCAGTAAAATAATAGCACTTACTAGATGACCCGGTGAACTTTGCATCACTTCACTTCTAATAAAAACGCTTCCTGGACTTCCACGGATATTTCAATACTAAAATTATAGAAATCGGTTCAGCCGATCTCGAGTTATAGCGAGACTAACAAAATAATAAAACAAAATAACAAACATAACTTTTTTTTCAAGCTTTTAACATTAATTATGTTCATGAACCATTTATTGAAGATTTATATTAAAAAAAGAATATGATATTCGAATACACATTAATATTATCTTCACGACCGATGGCAATCGTTGATTCAATATTGTCGTCTATTCCGACAATAATACCGCCCAAATAAATACTATCACGAATATTGTACTACATAATATTATCCATACTAATATTATAAATACGATGGTTGGTATGTCTGTTACGATGATGAAATGGGTAAATTGATTTTGACAAAAGGACTTTTGGTAAAGGAAGACCAATTTTACAGGCCCTCTATTAATAAAATAAATATTTCAAGACTTGAGTTCTGAATATAATGAAGTTTTTTCCTCTTTTTACTGAACATCTAATGAAATAATTAATTAAAAGAGCAAGTAATGCGAAAGTCCGTTTAGTTGTTACCTTGTCACGCCCAAACCGCTGAACCGATTTTGCTGAAGTTTGGTCAATTTCACAATGGTCAAAGGTCAATATAGTTTGAGTCCCGGGAAAAGACACTAAATACTTTTTATCCTGGAAAAATTTACGGTTCTCCCGCGATAACCGAATTTCGGCGCAACGGAGTTTCGGGTGTCATCTATACTCCACTTGGGCTAAGTAGTCGCTAGCGGTCATTGACTCCCTGTCAAAAACTTGCCATTTTCCATATAAACCGCGATTGACAATGAAGTGTCAGATATTGTCAATCGTGGTTTTATATGGAAAATGACAAGTTTTTGACAGGAAGTCAATAACCGCTAGAGACAAGTTAGCCCGTGTGGAGTATAGTAATAATATATAAGTAGATTCAATGAAAACCTTCAATTTAGCTGCACAAATATTCGTTCTTATTTTAATTTGTTTTATTTACCGGAAAAGAAAACAGTAATTAGGTGACAATGTGAAAAACTACATATCAAGCAGATACACATATTATATATACTGACAAGAGGGAAAATAAACATAACTCAATTAAAATTTTACAATTATTTAGAAAACTAGTCTCTAGAAAGTGTATTTTAACAACATTAGGTGGTGAGGTAAAAAGATCGAGTGCAGTTATGATGCCTACATTATAAATATTAATAATTTAGACATCATAAGAACGTCTGCGTCCGCGCGAACGAGCGGCTTAGCCGCTACACCGCGATGTTACAAGCAATCGTATGTAACGATTTATATAAATCATAAAATTGCTTGCCTGTGATCACGCTGTGTAGTGGCCAAACCGCTCATTGTAAGTCGAACCTAAGGGTTATTATTATTTATTATAGCTGACGAAATCGATTATTTTCTTGCCTTTGTGCTTCGAATTTGGAACGTGGAACCATTATGAAGCATTTCAAAAGCTGTTTGCCGAATGCCAAGTCGACCCTTACTAGATCTGTACATAGCACGCCTCAGTTAACTGAACCACGTACACGTTTAGTATCAAACGAAGGAATAAAATAGAATACAATCCTGGATCACACAAGAACGTTTTGGCACGTGGCTAAAGAACGCCATCTAAAACGTAAATTAAAAATTCGCAGTTCTGTAAATGTATGTCGATCACAGTCCCACTGTAAAATATCGCTCTTTTTTTAATGATAATTCGATCGTTTTCCATGGCATTTTGTAGAAACAACGTTTCGTAAATGACATCAAAATTGGTAAAATCTTCGCGACAGACCTTATCTGTGTTATAAAAACTCAACTACAGAACTTAGTGCCATATAATTCATATATTATCAAGAGTCAACTATATTAAACGACTACATAAAGATAAAATTCCAATTCAGTATCAAGTTTTTTGTAAATCGGTCTAGATATTGAGTAAAATAAGTCGACGACAAGCCACCAAAATTGGAAACCACCTATTTATGTTTATTATCTTGGAAAATAATCATTATTTTTAAAAAATAACGACGGGGCCAAATTATAAGCATTATGTTTTACTTTTAAAATCAAAAATGAAAATTTATCTTATCAAAAAAAAAAAACAGGATAGTTTTCAGCTAGTTTTCAGCCTTGCCACGCAAAAAAGCGGTTTGGGAAATCCATTAATTACTAACCATGATTTATCAATAACGACTACAATATACAGAGTATAATCAATTGCTTTATTCAATGATGGCCTACAAACAAATATCATGGATCTATTATATCAGTTAATAGACATGGTCAAACACATAAAAGACCACATAATAACCTTATATTCTATGAAGGAACCTAATAAAGGACCTTTATATGTAACGATACCACACATGTAGATTAAGCTATTGCATAGCTTTTATCGCGGGCCTTGAGTGCAGCGACCGAATCAAGAAATTCCGTAACGAAAAACACCTAACATTTGTCTGACATCGTTTCAGTTCGGCAGACTTCGGCAACGACTACGCGAAACATAATTGCATAAGTTGATAAAAATGAAATGTAATAGCTGAACCGCGGCAGTCCTCGAGTGCCACACGTATTTTTTTATGCTGCATCAAATAACGATATGCACCCTTACCTATATTAAGGGAAGTATTAAATCTGTGGGTAGCATGAAATAATCTAGGAGCTATTTTGCCAACGACAAACGTTGGCGTTATAAAATAGCTCGAATATAATTAACATTAGAAACTAGATCGAATATAATTGACATTAGAGCCCGAATAATAATTACTACGGAAGAAGAGGATGTGTCAAAAAAGTGGTTCCGTAAAATGCAAACCTATGGGCATACTCGATTCAATTTTTTCTATTGCCCTAGCAGCGTTTTAACACATTTCACAAACAATAAGGCTGCGTTTCCACCAGAGATGTGTAAATGCGAGAATGTGATGTTAAGATCCAATAGCATCGCGCTGAGCGGTGTCATGGCAAGCTCACGTCAATGAAGCGATTCTATTGGTTCTCAAAAACACATTCCTCGCAACATATCTCTGGTGAAAACGCAGCCTAATGCTGGAACTAGAGTCTAAATGACCGGGAGACCACACCGGTATTTAAATAAACCTTTTATATTAAATTTAGGTACTTGTAGACATATTTCAGTCCGATATTTACGCCGGTTGCAAATATTCTCTGAAAGTCTACGTCATGATGCCTACCACCGGTTCCGGAACTATCCGGAACCGGTGGTAGGCATCATGACGTAGACTTTCAGAGAATATTTGCAAAAAAATATTCTGAATAAAAATAATTGAGTTAGAGTTTGAGGCAAATAAATGTATGCAACCGTTCTATACTCTTGCTGAAGCCCACTGACGTCATTTCAGACGTTGTATATACAGTGTGTAACAAAACTAAGTGATAGTACTTGTTAGTTTGTGAGATCGGCAAGATATACAGTATACTAATACTGTATATCTTGCCGATCTCACAAACCACATGTACAATAAATGATAATACATCTAGCCAAGATTATATTTTGTTTGCTCGGTTTACAAGTACAAGATAGACTTCCAAACAGTTCAGCAAAATTGAAATTTAATGAATAATATAAGAGTAAAAACCACTATTTAAGCAAGCTTAACTATATACCTAGCTACATAAACTATTGACAGTACAATGATACGTAGTAAGTAAAGTATAGTTTACGTAGCATTCCATTTGTCACAGCACTGATTGTGTAGACGTTGCTAAGGCGTAGCAGTTACGTAGCGGTCTCGTAGCGAACATGTAGACTACGTCGTAACGGGTAAACTAGTTAACCAGTACCGATTGGGTAAACTTTCGAATAAAGTTAACAACTAAGGGCCTGTTTCACCACTTTCTGATAAAGTGCCTAATAGGCTATTCACAACTTTTTTGACAGATTCTCCATACTTGATCTGTCAAGTTAATTGGTGGATAGCCTTATCAGGAAGTGGTGAAACAGGCCCTTAGCGTGATATACAGTAACCCGCTAATCTAGCCCCTGTCTAATCCGGTGCCCCTTGTAATCCGACATGCCTATTACTGGTTATGTTATATACATAAACCATTATTTTGCCCAATCTTTGTTTAGGTACGTAATTTTTTGTTACAATGCATGCGACGGTTACGGTCACAGCTTGCTAATAAGTACCTAGCTTTATAAAAATTATTTGCAGTTCAGATAATATCTTAACATTATGATAATGATATTCTAATGTATAAAAAAATGTATAGAGTACTCTATAATCCGACAAATCCGTTAATCCGACACGGCCGTGCAAAACGTTTGTGGATAAACGCGGGTGTAGACCATAAAGTTAATATACCTAGCGGAATAGAGCAACAATCTCGAGCTGTCAAACGAATCTAAAATTGGTTTTCATCTGTGTGAAAAATATGTGTACGTATACACTTATTTATGATTGAAATTTAATTCACTATCAGTAACACTGCGTGGTAAAAAGAGACGTGTGATACACGACAGCAGCACTCTTTTTTTGATGTCCAGTCGGCACGTGCCGCACGTTGACAATTTAATCTCATAGAAATCATGTTAAATCATGTTTGTGTAAGTGTATACGTACACATATTTTTACACACAGATGAAACCAATTTCGGTTACGTTTGACAGCTCGAGATTGTTGCTCTAGTCCGCTAGGTATATTAACTTTATAGTGTAGACCCGCAAGTAGTATAATACTAAATGTCGCCCACAATTTTCTTGCGCCAAAATCAATTTTCCGGGATAAAAAGTTTTCAACTAGACGTTGCCTGCAAATTCATTGCGCCATTGCGTTAGAAACGTAGAATTTTCCTTCTGCGGTTCATAAATCCTCTTAAATCCTGTTTTTACCGGAAAGAAAAGTACCTTTATGCTTTTCATGAGCTAAGTGATTAAGAGATAAACTGAAGGACAGACACAATTACGATTTTAATATTAGTATGCAAGACTATTTCGTATTTTAAAAACAAAAACATACTTTTAATAAAAACCTAAAGGTGCCCTCTCACCGCGAGCTGGATACTTGTAATGTGACATTGTAGATTCGTTTTTGAGCATTACATTACAATACTATCTCTCTGACTGACGAGCATTCTTGTGTGATGTAACATTGGACTTTGAGCATTTCATAGCTAGTTAATGTTACAATTTGTATCAAGATATTACACACCGTATCATTACAAGGTGCGCATTGAAATGCTCGACTCTGTGTTACATTACAAGCGAATGCTCCCGGAGAGCACCTTTACAACATTTTAACCGACTTCAAAAAAGGATTTCATTCTTTTTTGTTGTACGTACAATTTTGATCTTGGTTTTATCTTTTTAAAATACTTTTATTCTTGTTTCAGGTAAGCAGTCCAACTCAGTACTTCTGGTACCGAACTACCCTCCAAATCTCCGAAGACATAAACTATCCGGAGACCTTCAACTATAAAATTGCCCTGGCACTCGTGATAGCCTGGATCCTGGTCTATATGTGCATGATTAAGGGCATCGCCTCATCGGGCAAGGTGGTGTACGTGACTGCCACCTTCCCCTATATCGTCCTTGTCATATTCTTCTTCAGGGGCATCACTTTGAAGGGCATGGGAGATGGACTCATCCATCTGTTCACTCCGAAGTGGCAGAGGATTTTGGACCCAGTAGTTTGGTTGGAAGCCGGCACCCAGATCTTCTTCTCTCTTGGCCTAGCCTTCGGTGGGTTAATAGCCTTCAGCTCCTACAACCCAGTGGACAATAACTGCTATAGGGACGCCATAATGGTTTCCATGACGAATTGCCTGACGTCCATGTTTGCTGGGATCGTGGTTTTCTCCATCATTGGGTTCAAGGCCACAATGGTTTACGAGAAGTGCCTTGATGTGAGGAATTCCACCCTCCTGGAGCTGTTTGGACCCTCGTACAAGTCTATGGTGTTCCCTGACCCGGGGGAACCGGTGATGGTGGATCTGAACGGGAATTTAATGAATCTGACTATGCCATATCTCCCAGAGTGCGATTTGCAGAAGGAATTGGACAATGTAAGTGTAATACTTTCTTTTGTATTTAACTTCAAGGTAGTAGTTTCTTCTGTCATGCTTGTTATCGCCCGCACGTGGATCTGGACCGCATGCGAGTTGCCCGCATGCTGTTATTTCATAGATGTTTTTCCTGTTATGCGGGTAGCACGCGCGCGTCCTGGAGCATGTTGTCACCCGCATGTGGACCAGATCAGTGCGCGGTGACAACACACATGACAGGAAAATCGCCTTTATGGGATATGAATCGATTTCGTTTGTCCATATTATATATACTAGCTATTTGACCGAGCTTCGCTCGGTATTCGATGAAAATGACATTTTCTAAAAATTATTCCTAGCTAGATCGATTTATCGCCCCCGAAACCCCCTATATACTAAATTTCATGAAAATCGTTGGAGCCGATTCCGAGATTCCATATTATATATGCTCTTGAAATTTCGAGTATATGTATATATATATATATATATATATATATATATATATATATATATATATATATATATATATATATATATATATATATATATATATATATATATATATATATATATATATATATATATATATATATATATATATATATATATATATATATATATATATATATATATATATATAGATTGGCAATACTCCTAAGAAACCTAGCCTATTTCAAAGTCACTTACACCAACTGCAAATAGAGCATATAGAACATAATGCTCTTGAAATTTCGAGAGAATTCTCGTTATAATAGAAACGTTGAGTCTCCGTCTTCTCAGCTAATCCTGAATTAATTTGTAATCCTGTGGGCGTCTAAATATAGAAACATCGGACAGGGTTTAAATGTAAAGTACTAGATGTTCCGCGCGGCTTCGCCCACGTAATGTAGGAATGTCACGGAAACCGTACATTTTTCTGCATAAAAAAGAAATCTATGTCCTTTCACGTGGTCTATTCTTCATGTGTGCCAAATAACATAAAATTGCTCCAGTACGTTTAAATAACTAACACTGAAAGAATTTTTTAAATCGGACCAGTAGTTCCTGAGATTAGCGCGTTCAAACAAACAAACAAACTGTTCCCAATTATAATATTAGTATCGATTTGTTAATCGATACTAATGTTATAAGTCAGTCAGGGCCTGAAGGAATCTAAAACATTTATAAGAGATACCTTAAAATAGATTTAAATCCTATAATATTATATTGTTACTGGTAACAAAAGATCCTTCGTAATTTAATAACTAGACGAAAAGGCTTTCATTTTCAATATTAAAATGATATCCTACGGTCCAAGGGCAAGCGATGTATCAAAATCATCCCACCACTTTTACCCGGTATGAAATAAAGTAGGTACCTTTTATAAATCTTTAACCTTAGATCACACTGAAAAGAGGCGCTACTTGGTAATGCCGTGTTTCATGATACCAAAGTAAATTTCAAATACCGTAAGGCTTTAGGCGAGGCATCTCCTCTCTTTTTGGTGTAATTGAACACGTCTGAAATATCGTCCCTATTCCTATCAGATCATAGACGTTTAATGTTACATATTACAGTTTGAAATTAAGTATTATCTGATATCTCAGATATAGAAATAAACAATATATTTATACGTCTGAGACACCAGTGTCTAAGAGACATAAAGTATTTAGTCAGAATTATTGTCTATGATACGCCGTCTATAGACCATTAGATATTATGGCACTAATTCAACCCTTATAGCGACAACATAGGGTTCACTTTCAGGAATACAAAGGCAAAACAACTCCGGACGGTATCTTATATCTCTCCGCCCAAGTAATTGTGGGGTAACGAGTAATTTAATGGCTTAACGACTGGGCGAGACCACCCACTTAGGGCCTTATCATACTAGGGGTCGGCGAGTGAATTTAGGGCGTAGTACGTACAAAGAAACACGAGGCGAATACGTCTCGGACGCGCGGACTTGTAAACCACATGCGTAAAAATATAGGTAAAGCCAGCGACAGCCAGACCATTTATAAAAGCTGAAAGTTCTCCAGAGTCTGTAGCGTCTGTAGCCAAGACGTTTTCTTTATCGTTTCTATGTTTCCATATATCGCCGATCAAAATTGTAGTCGAACGTCAACGTCACGTCACGTCAACGGACGCTTATGTCATTTCCATTGATCTACGATTCTATAAACAAGCGATAAAGAAGAGGTCTTTTCTTAAAGAAGAGGTTCCTTATTGAGAGGTAACAACAGCTTTTTCAAAATTGGCCAAAACGTTTCGTATTCGTCATCCTATCTTCGGTGCGTAGCCGCGGCGTATTCGCAACGTACTCGCTGCGGGCCCGCTTCAATTTAAATCCGCTCGCCAATCGCTAGTTTGATAATGCCCTTAGGCCAGGCGCGCACTAGCGGCCAGGTCGCAGCGGCCATCGAAAGTATGGTGTGGCCGCTGGCCGCCGTGCGGCCAGGTGCGCGTGGTCTATGGCCGTTTCATACTAAGGTGATTATCTCGATGGCCGTCGTGACCTGGCCGCTGCGGTTTGGCCGCTAGTGCGCGCCCGGGCTTAGGCCGGGTCTAATATTGTGTTAAATCATAATAGGAAAATTTTGAACTTACCAGGGTGTGAGATACTAATTAGTGGAAACTGCAAAGGAAATTGAAATTAGATACTGTTTGTATTTAGCTATTATGATGGCCCAAATCGATAACGAAGGTGTGAAGGGGCGTATTCGACATCGTTGAGAGTACATGGTATAGACAGCTTCGCGATTATGTCGACAGACTTGGTTGCTGATCAATGATCATGATCCAAGTTCCAACATGAAGTTAGGCTTTAGAAATTCAAATTGGTCCAATCACGTATTAAGTAAGTGAGTCGTTTCAGCATTTGTACAGAAGTAGGTAACACTTCAAATTGAAACGTATATTAACTTTAAGTTTAATTTCAAGTCAGGGCCTGTAGACAAGTGGCAAAGCGCTAACGCTAGCGTTACAAAATGTATGCGATTTGACATAAGTCATCGCTTCGCTAGCGAATACTAATGTCAAATCCATACATTTTGTAGCGCTAGCGTTAACGTTAGCGTAAGCGTTTTGCCACTTGTCTACGGGGGCAGGAATCTTACACGCATGCAGATCATTGTCTTGGGCGAAAATTTGCGATAAATCGATTCGATTCATCAATACAATAATAAAATGTGTGATGGATAGAAACGATCGATCACAAATGACTAGCCATCATAAGGACCACCCTATATTTTCGCAACAAAAAATATTTTGTAAGTACATAGAAGGTATTGAATACGATGCTTAGTAATCCCGGCGACCATTATACACTTACAATATGGCCGTTTGTCCACTTCCGTCACCGGCACGTCACCGACAAGCATTAAAACAGAATTCCACTTTATGACTACGTTATAGGTTTCATTTTCTACTGGCAAAGTGGCAAGGGTCGCTAGACCAATGCAATATGGTCTAACGACCCTTGCCACCGCTGCTTTGAAGTGGCGTTGAGTAAAATTAACCTATAGCCTAGGTCATAAAGTGGCTTTTTATTTGAACTAGAGATCGCCCAATGGTCAAAATTCGACCTAAGTTTCAACGACATTAGTACTACTACCTATGTTTTGTAAAAAATATTGACTTTATCATATTTTTTTTCAACTCTTGTCTCTGGGACTCAGCTGATCTCAGACTGGCCGTGTAAGCATTGTCTAATAGTATCTAAGATTCAATAATAAAAAGTATAATGCATTTTCAATTTGTCACCTTGTTGTCAACAGACTTCAACCATAAATAAAAGAGTATAATTCGTATGTACAGGCTTGTCACTCAAAAATCTGTCAGTTGTCCTTGTGTGTGTGTGTAATGTTTTATTTGTTAAAAAAATGTATGATAGAAGCATAATTTCAAAATAATATTAGCTCGATGCACTCCTTCACCATATAAACTATAACTGTGCAAAATTTCATTCACCTACGTTTCCCCATTTTTCATCAAAAGGGATACAAAGTTTTTGGCTCACGTATTAATGTATAGATTTTTGTCGGTGACGTGGACAAACGGCCTAGGACGAAAGGCCGTTCAGTAATCCCACTCGAAAGACAACCTTTCGACCGAAGGGCTTAGGATTATTTGAGTTATACAGCTGACCTTAGAACCCTTAAAAAGCCATACAAAGTTTAGGAACAAGGTTTCTTATCGCGCGTTCGGCGTTAAAGGAGGCTAGACAGAACGATATTTGATCTCGACACTTTTTTATTAGTACCTGCATGGTAGGGGCAGAGGGCGTTGATAGTATTCCTGTGCGTCAACTAGATGGCGTTTTTTGAGAATAAACAGCGACGCGTTGTTAGTATTCCTGGGCGTCAGTAGATGGCTTTTTTTAGTGTATAATAATATGTACTTATACAGGTTTTTTGAACATAAGAAATAACTTTGTTCCATTAGGGTGTCCCTTGTCACCTCTCAAGTTTTTATTTTAGTCTGAGGGCTTAAAATTCTATAAGGTACTTTATATTGGTTTATTAAATACTTAACATGGGGTTAGATAGACGTGGTGTGAATCATTCATATAGATATTATTTATAAAATTTAACTTTTATCCCTCATTTCAAATACCAGCCTTTTTATAATATTGACGACCTCTGTGGCACAATTGGTTGAGTGTGTGGCAGCTCAAGCCGGGGGTTGCGGGTTAGAATCCCGCCCGAATTAATAAGTAGCTTATGTTCTTTCGGTAGAATTACTTTATTTATTTATATTTACGAGAATCGCATCAAAATCTTTTGCGTAGTTTGCCGAAAAGGCACTCACAACAAAGCAACTTTGTTTTCTACTATGTAGAAGGTAAGGTTATCCATAAATTCACTCCATTTTCCAGACGGCGTCCGGCACAGGACTCGCGTTCATCATCTTCACGGAAGCGATCAACCAGTTTCCTGGCGCTCAATTCTGGTCCGTTCTCTTCTTCCTCATGCTGTTCACCCTGGGCATCGACTCCCAGTTCGGAACCCTGGAGGGAGTGGTCACTTCCATCGTGGATATGAAGCTGTTCCCGAATTTACGCAAGGAGTACCTCACGGGGGGACTCTGCCTCATATGCTGTCTCCTGTCCATGGGTTTCGCCCATGGGGCCGGAAGCTACATATTCCTGCTGTTTGACATGTACAGCGGGAATTTTCCGCTGCTCATCATAGCGTTCTGCGAGTGCATCGGCATCGCATACGTTTATGGAGTCAAAAGGTAAGGCTTTCTTTTTAATTTACTCCCAAAAACCTTATTTTTATTGCAGGTTATATGTTTGGCTGTGGTTTTTCATTAAAATTAATTGTTTAAGGCTTATAATTAACTTTAACTGATCACCAGAAATAGTGACATTTCACAGACAAAAATAGTAAACGATCACCAAAATATAGACCACCATTTTAATGTAAAATGATAACCAAAGATTTAACATCTTAAAGCCAAAAATAGTAAATGATCACCAAAATAAGTAAATGATCACCAACATTATACTAGCATTTTAATGTAAAATGATCACCAAAGTTTTATTATCTCGCTATCCTATTTAAGCAAAATTACTCCAAATAAATCATTGTTACTTAAACCAAAAGTAGTAAACGATCACCATTATAATTTTAACCAAATATATTTTTATTTAGCAAATATCTTATTAAAGAGAAGAAGACAGATAGACGGACAGACTCTATTACTGAGACTTTGATGTCAGTCCGTCTGTCCGTCCGTCTGTCTTTCTCAAGAACCACAAGACTTCTATAAATTTCACAGATTGTGTTACATATCTGTTGCCGCTATAACAACCAGTACTAAAACAAAATATAATAATTATTTAAGGGGGGGCTCCCATACCACAAACGTTATCTTTTTGGCTTTTTTTGCTAGATATCAATAATGGCAACCGGTAGGCACGTTGATATTTTCGCAAAGGCTTTGATTATATTATTATGCTTACTTCAATAATTAGGTTATAATAATAATAAAAAAAAAATGAAATGGGGCTCCCATACAAAAACACAATTTTAGGTCTAATTTTGTTCTATAACGGTACGGTATCGCATTGATTTGCTCACAAGGATTTGGTGATCATTTACTATATTTGGTGATCATTTACTATATTTAGTGATCATTTACTATACTTGGTTTTCATTTACTATATTTGATGGTCATTTACTATATTTGGTGATCATTTACTTTATTTGGTGATCATTTACTATATTTGGTGTTCGATTACAATTTGAAGTGTTGTCATGACTAAAATAGCTGGTAGTATTGCACTTTTAGACTTTATTTTTTTGGTGTTAGTTATCTTTTTTTGGTAAACAAGTTTAGGGTATCAGTGCATTTTTGGTGGTCATTATAATTGTTCCCATTTTTTAATCCATACCAAAATTCAAATTTGTCTCTTTGGTTCCTAATTTACACTTTAAATCCTGAACAATTATTGATGTCCGCAAATACTTTATCTAGAAATAATGCACGGCTCTAACAAAACAAAAGAAATTCTGCGCAACTAAGTGTCGCGCGGGTAATATCTAGGTAAAGACAACAATTATTTTTAGAAGAAAGCAACAAAATAATATTATGATTAAGTATTTTTATTATTTCCTGGAATGAAATCAAAACTTTAAAAAAGAATAGGAAAAACCAAGTAGTTTGAAAAAAACTAGGTTATCTAGCTTTTAAGCTTAGCAATACCTAATGTTTTATGTTTGAAGCGTCGGCTCGGACATGGAACAGCTATTTTGCAATGAAGTTATCGATTCCACTAAATAAGAATGCCGTCACGTACTCATGAATATTCAACATCATTAGATGTTCCGTCGCCGACAGCTGGTGTACCATTCCGACCTTATTATAGAGGCAATAAGGATTAAACGTGCTAAAACAAGCGGTTTTGTACTGTAGGTACAGAACTACAGACCGGCTATCGGCGACAAAACCGCTTTTTTAGCACGTTTTTATAGTATATTTTCCCCTTGTATACGAGTTTAAAATTTAACTCTGGTCCCTGGTATACGTGTTTAAAATAAGTCGTAAATATATATCAACCAGTTTAAAAATAAAGTTGCCTAATTGCTTTCTATCAGGCAACTATGTTTTAAAACAAATTCACAGGAATTGGCCTTTACAATATTCTCTAGATGCTATCCTCCCACTTCAACTATTATAATTTACACAACTTATGAGCTAATAAAATATATAACTGTATCTGTCAAGTAGCTTTTTACTTTTTGAACATTTTGGACTAGACCGCTGTTTTAACTTTGACCATGCGTCTGTAGTAGGTAAATCTCTAACTCATCTAATGACTTCGTTAGTCCTTACGCTTTGTTTGACTTTGTCCTATATATACAATGTGTAACAAAACTAAGTGATAATACCGGGAGTGTACGATTCCCCTACAATGCGTTCAATATGAAAGTAGCAGCGCTGAAAAAGCAACTTTTTAAAACTTTTGTATGGGAAAATTCCTGACGCACGGCCGTTTGCCCATACAAATCACAAAAACATGTTCTTTCAGCGCTGCAACTTTCACAGTGAACTCTGCATAGGGACGCATAGGTACACCCTAAAGCAGCGGTCGGCAACCTTTCGGCAGGCAAGGGCCACAACGTGGCAAAACAAGCTAATGGCGGGCCTTATACTCGTATTAATCCTATAAGTATTATCGTATAAGTAAGTACTTATAACTTATTCACAAAACATTCATTCACGGGCCGCAAGTAAAACGATGGCCACGTGTTGCCGACCCTTGCCCTAAAGTATTATTACTTAGTTTTGTCCCTGTATAGTGTATACTGTGTACCTCACTGTGTAGGTACCTACATCTTTTAATACATTTCGTTTACAGATTCGCAGACGACATAGAGCTGATGACCGGCCAAAGACCTGGGATATACTGGCTGATCTGCTGGAAGTATCTCTCTCCACTCGCCATGCTGTCCATCCTCATCTCGTCCTTCGCCGAGCTCATTCTCGAAGGTTCCAGCTACGAAGCCTGGATCAGCTCGGAAGGCGATACCGTGAAGAAACCCTGGCCGATCTGGGCAGTGCTACTCGTGCTTGTGTTGGTCCTGGCCTCGGTGCTGTGGATCCCAGCCTTAGCTATATGCAGGTACTTATTAACTTTTAATTCCTTTCGTCGCCCACACATTGCGTGGGCGTTCTGTAAAGTTCAGTTTGTATTTCAACTGAGATGTCTTTTATTCCTTTTATACTTAAGTATAAAGGAAATAAAAACACAGATGAGAAAAACCATCAATTAAATTACTCCTTAGTCCTTCCTCTATCTTCCATCCTTTGGAGATTTTAACGGTGCAAGAATATTAATATTTACGAAATCACTTAACTTTCTTTTTATGATGGGAATGAAATGGATGGATCTAGAAGAAAAACGTAGACAGCTTTTAATGCGGCAATAGCTGCTCTCGAATCTCCCTCCTAAAGAACTTGCGGGTAACATTTGGAACTCCTCCTAGCAATATTATAAAGGCGAAAGTGTATGTTAAATCTGTCTGTCCGCAAAATGAATTTCGCTTCGAAGTTGCTGGCAACATCTACTGGATTTCGGATAACTTCATCATCATTCCAGATACTTTGGCATTGTGATTATTGACGACGAGGAGCGCGCTTGGTTCCCGGCTGAAGACCTCCGCGACTTCCACGGCATCGAACCCCGACCCATCTCCCGCATAGAGACGCTGCTGTTCTGCACCAGACCAGACGGCAGCGAGGGCTGCTGCTGGCCAGGCTGCTGCGAAACTGATGATGATGAGTAAGAGTGGTTGTAGGTTTGAAAGTCTTACAGCCGAACGGCACTTGTCGACGGAAAAAAAAAAAAAAAAAAAACAATTGAGTAAATAAAAATCCAGCGACTGCCGTCGATAATTAGTGCCGTTCGTCTGTAAGAAGCCTAAGATCTGTACGTGGTTTTTAACTAAGGAGAGTTCGTCTACTCTGCTAAGAGTAAAGTTTGTAGGTTTCAGACAACTAGCTTTCAAATAAAGTATGAACTGCCCCAACCACCTATTCCACCTTTAAGATTACTATTCCAAAATAATGATAAGTTATTTATACTTATACCACCTTATACATAATAAGACAGAGAACGACTGGAGACAAACTTATTAGATTGCGGCTGGTAATGTATCCCTCTCTTGCTGCATTCATAATTCAGCAAAAAAAAATGTTTGTAGGTTAGAGGTTAGGACACAAATGCTTAACAGCGACTACTTAAGGCCTATCAAGGAATCCATATAAAAACCGTATTGCTTCTACAGGCTACGGGCTATAAAATAGAGTAGAATCAATCATGTCTCTCGTAATATTCAATTCATATCAAATATTCTAACATATCCAATTAAATATCAATGCCAAAAGAATTAACATGTTAGTTACTTCTTTGATTCTAGTCTACCTACATTATACAAAAAGATGACATAATAATGCGAAAGATTACAATAACATTAAACAATTAATAATAATATTAAACAAATTTATAAATTATTACTTACTTATATTAAATATGATTAAGTACGGTACTATAAATAATATTATATGTGTTCGCGTCCATTTATTAGGCGATGATATAATTTATGTAAGTATTATAGCATTGTATAGTCCGTTTCTTGAACATGATACTCATAAGTCATACTTAATATATTTTAAATTTCATATTTAAAATGACTATTTATGCCATAGCCGGGAAATATGTTTTCCAAACCTTATACCTACTTTTAAATATAATTGTTATTATAAATCGTGTTTGCAGCTTTGGTCATGAACTCATGACTCATGAGCATCTTAAAAATATCCATTATAAGTAGTATCTACCTATATTATGATTTATGAATGTTTTATGTTTAAGCATTACTAGGTACTTAGAGAAAAGCAGCACTGTTAAAAGTTAAAACATATCTCTTATCTCTTACATTAGATCTAGAGATATAATATTATACAATTAAGTAATATAATGTTTTAATTAGTTATTTCTATAAAATAACTCACGCGCAAAATCAGCTTTTGTGTTATAATAATATTATACCACAAAAGCTGATTTATTATCTTACTTTTCGAACATTTTTTCTCGCGTAAGAAGAATAAACGATTTACTCTGCTTTTTTTTAATTGCGATATTTTTAAACATACTGAACGATTTTCTATATTAAGGTAGATGTGTCGAAGTCCGGCATACATTTCTAAAATTAAAGTTTAACATAATTTATTGACTTGAGATTTTTAAAGTAACTTGTGTCATCGGAAATTATAGGCTATATATTAATTAGACCTATAATGATCTAAAAATAATCTTAGTTGCCGTATTTTTTTACTTATGTGGTATTTTTAAAAAACTTGGCGTGTAGACGGACTTCCCTTACAGTTTGAGGTAAGTCCGTCTAGCAGCAGTATAGCCATAACTTGTGAAGTAAAATGCATGGCAACGGTTTCTAGCAAAACGCAAAACGGCCATTCAAATTTATGTTTAAGGTGTCGGTAATAAGGTTCGCATTCCAGAGAAAATTAATTTTATATCATTTTAAGGCAAGTCCGGCATATCGTAAGTCTAAGTGGTTGCAAACATTTTCATTAAAATTATAGTGCATTTTTTGAAAAATTAAACACTTAGTATAAACATAAATGTTTCTTACAACAAAATTATATTAATTAGTGCCGGTAAAATCAACAACTTTGCTTCATCATATTTTATGGAATGAGACATTTTTCAACATACTCCCCTTTTTTAATTTTGATTTGATTATTGTTATGTCTACTTAGTACCTGTTTTTTTATTCCTTCATATTTAGTTAGTTAAAATAACTTTTTAGTTTACGTGGCAGATTGGGGCCATGCACGCGAAAGTTACGCGTTTTCGCCGCTCAATTAAAATTATAAGGGTTGTTGGTAAGGGTGGTAGGATTTTTTAAGAAAAATTCCTGCTCTTTAAGGATCCTTTTTCAAATTTTGATTATCTCAAATAATTTTTGGTTTTTGGAATATTAAAAAAACCAAACCCTTCTTTTTTTACTTAGTAGTTTATAACTTTTGCAATTTTTATCAGCCCCTCTTGTGCTCTTTTCGTGCAGTAAAATTTGGGCAATGCTATGATTTAGTAGTCCATAGTTTAAATAAAAATTAACAATAAAGACATGCATGTATATTTGAAAAGGTTGACAATATCTGATTCGAGGCAAGACCATCATATGACGGCCTTTCCTTATGAAAACTAGACGGACTTCCCAATTATTGCAATTTTAGGTTAGACACATGTTGCAGGTGATAATAACGAAATTAAAGCGATATTAACGAATCGAACACCAGTAATAAGTAAATGGATCACTAAATTACTTATGTAATTCAAGAAACTCCAAAAACTCCTTTGTATTCCCACTTTTTCTTATTTTTTTGGCAGAGACTTACACTCCGATTGCGAGTACAAAACGGAAAAAAAATTTGAGATCGTTTTTTTTCGTAACAGGTAGTTAGTAGCGACATGTCTGTTTCTTAGATCAAACTACCTTTGCAATATTGTTTTACCCACTGAGCTATATGAAACTAGTCGTTCAAATATGGAAGTTATTGCCGCTAGACGGACTTACCTCCCAGACGGACTTCGACACATTGACCTTATGTGATATTTTATACCAACGATGTTATTTTACTGTTATTGTTAGATATTTTACCAACTGATAAATTAATCTTAATTTATCAGTTGGTTTATATACTTTTTTATAATATTTAATTGCAAGTTTTGTTATCAAATAATAAGTACTTACTTAAGTCAGTTTTTAGCTACATGAACGCATGGTAGAGTCAAAGCCAAGTTCTTCAAATCATTCTCATACTATTCATCCTTTTAATATTAACCTTGGTACTTTTGTATTTCTTCTCACCTTCAAGTTATTGAAAGTTAATCATAATAATAACTGTACAAGTTTTCGACAATAAAACAATATTTTATGACAATAAATTTAACTGGCGGTGAATAATAGGTATTACAGCCGCTTTTAGACTTTTTCAATATTTATTACAATAATTATTTACAAATATATTTATTAGTTGTTAGCAAAATATGTAGTAAATTTACTGTAATGTATTATATTCTTATGACTTAAACTAATAATTGTATCTTAAGTGTGGGTAGAACGTTTTACTTGACAATAATAAAAAAGTTTATATAAATATTTTAAAAGTAAGCCAAGTGCTTGTAAGTTAGTTCTGTTATGCGTAAAAGCTCTGGTAATTTATATAAGATTTAAAATATTTTACAAAAACTATAGTTTTAGGTTTATATTATTTAATAACTATTATATTTTTATTGTTATGCAAAAATAAATATTTAAACATAGGAGAGTTGGAAAAAAAAATATAAATTATTGTTGTGTAATGTGTTGACATAATATATTCTACATAAGTTAAGTAACGTGCAACTATAAACATTAGCGTGAAGTACAGCTAAATATTTTAGCTTATTAGAAACTGGTTAATAAGGATTAAACGTGCTAAAAATATCTAGCGAAATAAAGTGGCTTGGCTGCGCACTGCTGTGCCTCAACCAGTTTTCTATTTATTTTATTGGCTAATTATTGACGAGCGAAATCTCACCAAGATGTAAATAAAAGATTATAACTCAAACAAAAACTTCACATTACCTACAATCTATTATTCTCTTTGTCCTTGTCCACGCCTGTCGGCCCCCCTATCCGTATCTCAACTAGAATCAGTCTTTGAACCTTTACTCTTCTGGTGCCCCTTCAGACGTGATGCCCTAGGCAATTGCTTAATTTGATTAAGGGCTAATCCGTCTCTGGTTTAAACACTATTTAATCAAAAACATATTATTATTATGACTATAATATTTAACTGTTGCTGTTAATGTCCAAGTAGAATAGATTTATTCGAATGTATTTTATTTTAATATTGTATGTATTTTAACTATCAACTCACAAGCGGTCGAATCCGACAGCGATAACAATAGAATAACAATAGATTTCCAAGAATCCGCAATCGAGGGATTAAAATAAATAATATTGATGTTTTAGAGTAGAAATGTCCATTGTTAAAAACAAAGATCAGATATTTACGTTTCAAGTGTATAAGCCACTGAATTAATTTTATATGGCAGATAAAGTTTTGCATCTGTTGCTGGCTGTTCCTCATACGCTGGCGGTTAAAATCTAAAGTAAATAAAAACAATATATTAAATTTCAATATTTATCAAAAGTTAGCCTGTTCATGGAAATGGCAGACCACATTGAAATCGAGAAAAGTTCATTTTATTACTACTACAGAAATACTGAACTCTTTTCAATTGCTAGAACACCAAATAAAACGTCCTAGGATTTTTCTCGTGATAAGTAGATGAAACGCACAGTATGTAGGTAACATATTCATGTAATAAAATATGTAAAAATAATTGCTTTAGCAGTAGGTACAAGCGCCCTGGGTGAGATTTCTTCGGCGCCCAGGGTGCTGGTAGTGTTGAAAAATTTGGCGCCCTTTTTGTTTGCCTTTCAGCAGGGCCCCCGTAAGGGCTACTGGCGCCTGTATGCAAAAAAAGGATTTTGGCGCCCCTTTAGGCAAATTTTTTGGATCCTTGGTTTTGGCGCCCCTAAAGATGACGATTTGGCACCCCTAGAGGATGGCCCTGCCTTTCAGCGCCCTGAGTAGTCACCCAGACCCTCCCCCCCCTTATATTGTGGAAACAAAATTACCGTTCTCAGAAGACAGAAAACTCTGTATCGGGATGCAGGATTGTACTGATGGTTGTGGGTATCAAAATCTACATAGACAGTTTCACTATCATGATTCATGGTTATACATCGTGGCCTAACGTGGAAAGGGGTAGCGTGAAATTTAGAGTTACAACGTAATAAGCAAAAAATAAGAAAAAACTAAGGTACCTACTCGTCATTAAAAGTGGCGTAAAAGTAAGTAAATAGCAACAAGTGTGCTTAATACAGTCGTATATTAACAGACAATAAAATAGTGACGTTTTTAAGAGACAAAGTGTACATTTTAGGCACTTATTTACGGTATAGTACCGCCTACACAGTACACGTTGCTCTAACACCAACAATAAACGTGCATTGACCTGCGCCTGGAGATATAGGCCCTTAGGCCATATTTTAGCAGCATTGCATTTATTCCTGTAGAACCTAGCTTATATGCATAGCAAATTAGGATTTCTACGAGTTAATCAAGCCTTATATACAGAAAAGGAAAGCATTTAGTGAATATGGCTTAATAATATCTAGGACACACTCTACATTAGGTACGTGTAAAATGTACCTAAGAATAAGGCCTAGTATGGACTGTTAGAATGTATTAGAAGTTAGAACCGTCCGATTGTAAAGAGGGCGCTACTGATCCTGGCATGTAAGTACATTGACTTCAAAATGATCATATTTTATTGTCCCTCTGACCGTCGGCGCGAAGTATAACGCGACACTAAAGTTAGCACTACATGAATCGATACGAGCATAATATCGATACAAAAGTGCCAAGTTCATTCAAAGATTGTTTTTCTTAGATAGAACTTGGCGCTCATTTTACATAACTATTTTTCATAGGATTTGTTATAAGAGCGCGGCGTGCAGCGCCAATTTGAGTCAAATTACATGCCAGAACCAAATAAACTTCGATGTCATTTTTAAAAAGATTTTAATGCGTCAATTACTTTGATACTTTCCTTCCACTTCCAACAGACCATTAAATTTCCATATCAACAACAAGGTTTTATTGTACAAATTCAAAATATACCGCGCTCAAGTGTTAAGTAACTATGTTGTTTTTTATATTATCTTTTACCTAAGCTTATCTGCCTCTTACATTTGCGCTTATCTTCGGTCTTCCAAATATATTATTTAAGTCACTTCCATTTTCCAATAGTTGGTATAAGTACTTATACCTAACACTTATATTTTATTACATTCCTAAAAACCCTGAACCATTTTGTCATACTTATTGTATATTACGTAATTAATATACAATAAGTATGAAAATAACAATTTTATATCAGTACTTATACCTTTAGTACATGTTATCATTAAAACTTACCAAAATTATTAATAACGGGATAAAATTAATACCTAGTAGTGCGTATTATTATACCACATTTTTAAACTCACTTTTATAGTGTTAACTTACCTATAAGATATTAGGTATAATGTTAGGTATGTAAGATATAGTTCGGTTGCAGATAAAAGAGACATTCGTTTATAATTGACCTATTGCTGCTTGTCTCTTTCAATCTTATCCGAAAATATGTCTCGTTTCTGCCCACACGCTTTGCGAGTAAGGGAGGTGCAGCGGGTAGCAGTCAACGGACGATTTTCTCTTTATCCAGCGACCGTACTTTAGTTAAGTATATATCTATTGAATGTTTACTCACATTTTATATAAGTAACAAATACAAATAATATTACTGTAAAAGCACGAAAAACGGTAAATCTTAAGATTTAAGTTTAAGTCCTAGGATTTACCGACACGAGTTGGTAAATGTACTTAAGTATTTGTAAAAACTAGAGATCACCCAATGGTCGAAATCCGACCTTAATTTCAACGATGTTAGGACTACTACCTATATTTTGTAAAAAATATTGACTATCGTTTTTTTTTCAACTTTTGTCGTCTGAGACTTAGCTGATCTCAGACTGGCCGTGTAAGCATTGTCTAATAGTATCTTAGATTCAATAAAAAAACTATAATCCATTTTCAATTTGTCAGTTTGTTGGCAACAGACTTCAACCTTAAATAAAAGAGTATAATTCGTATGTATAGGCTTGTCACTCAAAAATCTGTCATTTTTCATGTGTGTGTGTTGTAGTGTGTGTAATGTTTTATTTGTTAAAAAAATGTATGATGAAAGCATAATTTCAAAATAATATTAGTTCGATGCACTCCTTCACCATATAAACTATAACTTTGCAAAATTTCATGCACCTACGTTTCCCCATTTTTCGTAAAAAGGGTTACAAAGTTTTTCGTTCGCGTATTAATATTATGATGATGATACGACGATTTTTCGAACATTTATCATTAAAATTCAGCTTAAGCTAGGTTTTACTACTGTCAACTGGTAAATATTGGTTTTAGGAATGGTAATTAGTAAGTAATACCTACTAACCTTTTTAAATTATTTTCATAAAACATAATATACTTACTCGTAACATACAACATCTCTGAATATCTCAATCATATCTATCTAACTGAATCAGTACTTCTCTATTTGGCATGTAACAACGAAATACGAACATAATGCTTACCTAAACTCATTGACAATAATAACAGCTTAATAAGTATAAGCTTATTGCAATTTAGGACAATATAAGTTAGGTACTCACCTTTTATTTTTGTTTCCTGGAAGAGATTTTCTTATATGACGGAAATTATGTGGCTTCTAGCACAACGAATGAGATTTGAAAGTGAACTAGATATAGGCATCTGCCTTTTCTGCAAACAGAAGTCAGATAAGACAATAATCTATAGCAGGGGTCACCAAACGGCGGACCGCGGTCCGTGCGGACCAAGCATGTTCAAAGATGAACTTCGTTGAAAATTAATTTCGGCCTCGACATACTCATGAACATGAAGCAACAAAAACTTCTCATTGATACAAATACCTTTGTAATTTCCGTAATTACATATTTTATTTTGTTTAATTTTTTTAATGTGCGGACCGCCACGGTCAATTTATTTCTTAAAACGGACCCCGAGTAAAACTAATTGGTGACCCCTGATCTATAGTATGTCTTAGACTTTCATTGTTTGCAGCACTGCATATTATTGTCTACGATAGAATATAGATGGCGTTAGTTTGCACTTGTATTTATTTTTGGCATCTATTAAAATTAAAAAATAAATCTATAACAATACATCATTAATTATAGTCGATAGTGGTAATCAATTTTGTATCGATATTATTACCAAGTAGACATTAGAAATCGTCTGTTGTCCATCTAGCTTTCATTAGGCATTTCATTCTTTTATGAATCGCCTGATTTTATCTAAAATAAATGTTAAAATCAGCTAAGCGATAATCGGCTATATAGTATATCATTTGTAAATCATATCGTCTTTGTAAAGTTGTTGATGTAATATTGTATAATGTATGGTATAACCAAGTCTGTTGTTATCGATCCATAATTATATCTTTCATGACTGTTGTTTTTAGTGTAAACATTTTGTCTAATATTGCGTGTTGATGGTAAAATAAACGTTATGAAAAATATTCTTTTTATTGATTATACTACCCTCTTTTTACTACTCAAATACTTACTTTAGCCAATTTTTTCATTTCAAGGCTGTTCTTAAGAATAAATCTAAATGGAAATTTCTTAATAAAAACAAGTAACATAGAAAACTATAATTGTCTATTTATCTTTGTAGATTACATGGTGTAGTAATTACAAACCAGTTTAAATTTTGTATTGATCATTTCACCAATGGCGTACCCAGCTTCTGGGCCAGGGCAGGGCAAATCAGATTTTTCATTTTTTTTTTCAAGCTAGGTGTTTATAAAGAATAAAAAATTAATAATTTTTAGTAGTAAAAATATTGTATTGCAAACAAATAGCAAAAATTCGTCTTCTTAATTTTTATAGATAAAAGTACTAGATAATATACTTAGTAGGGACGTCACCATGATCCAGGGGGGGGGGGGGGCAGCTGACCCCCTGGCCCCCCTCGGTACTCATACATATCACATTTCTTCACAAGTGACAAACCATTTCACAGTGTAAGGAGGAGACGAAAAATCGGAAATTTTCTTTTTTCTTCAATGTTGAATGGGCATTAGTATTATGAATGCGAGAGTAGAACACCCGCGTGTCAATTCGCAATAGTTTTTACTTTTTATTCTACGAGCTACCAAAGTATAGCGATTTTTTGCGGCCCGGAAGGGAAAAATCCATAATTATATTATCTCCAAAATTTTTACGTAATAAATAAAATTTTGTATTCCACCTGAAAGCTTATTAAATAAGGTATATTTCAAGCTTTTTCATGATCCGCCGTGTCGATATTTTACCTACAATAAAATAGTTTTCATTTTTAGGTTTTTATTTTTTTAATCCAAAACCAAACAAAAGATGCAATCGAAAATATCGACAAATTCAAGGTATACAAGCATTCTATACGCACAAAAAAAACACCTGTAAGATCCGTTTACAACTGGAGATATTTGATCGTGAAATCCTACGCTAGGGCTGCCACCACACGTCTTTCAATGGACGGCTGTCAATAATGCAATAGAAATAGTCACATAATATATTAATATTTATAGTATGAAAGTTATATACGCTTTTAATTAGTATATTTAAAATTATCAAAAATAAGTCTTAGAAAATATATAGAACCTCCTCTTTTTTTGGAAATCGGTAAAAAAAATCGGATTTCAGTTCGTAATACTTCAAACAATTAATATTATTTCTAGTATTTATTTAAAAAATCAACTTAAGTGATGGTCACGCGAAAACGAAAAGACTACAAATAATACAGCGTTGCGTCGTTTGATAACCCTGTTGACAATTAAGTTTGTAAATTAAATAAATTGATTTAGCAGTGGTAGTAAATGGATCTCACGGGTAATTTTTTTTTGTGCGTATAGAATGCTTGCATACTTACCTTTAATTTGTCGATATTTTCGATTGCATCTTTTTTTTTAGTTTTGGATAAAAAAAAAAAGCTAAAAATGAAAATTATTTTATTGTTTGTAAAATATTGATACGGCCAATCAGGAAAAAATCTTGAAATATGCCTAATTTAATAGGTTTTCAGGTGGTATACAAAATTTTATTTATTACATAAAAGTTTTGGAGAAATATGAATTTTTCGCTTCCGGGCCGCAAAAAACGCTCAACTTTGGTAGGTCGTAGCATCAAAACTATTGCGAATTGACACACGGGTGTTCTACTCCTGCATTCATAATATTAATGCCTATTCAAACTCCGTACACTGTGCATTTGGGTGTAGATATACTATTAAAAACCAGGAATATACTATGAGTAACAGGACATATGCAAGATAAGCAAGATATTTAGTATCTCACTGTTGTATGTCTTTTGCAATGAGTCAACAGTCCACACTAAGAAGTTGGTTAACAAATTCCTGTTTCGTGGACATACAATATAATGGTAAATAAAAACAATAACTCCATGGTACAACCTATTGTAAACTTCTAATATAGCATGTTTTGCCTGGTTTTATTTAATCTTTACTTGAAGGTATAACTAGCCAGACCAACACACAATAGGGAACATGCAAATATAATATTTTTGAAAATTTTTCTATTAAAATACTAAAAAAATATAGAAGATGGTTAATATTTTATAAAATATTGTTTTTTACAAAAATTACGAATTAAAAGTAGCGTGACATCACACATGCTATCCCCGTGTTCCATTTAGCGTTAAAAATTATCAAAATGCCTCCATTTTGAGCGTTTTGATCGTTTTTAACGCTAAATGGAACATGGGGCGTGACAACTTTTTGAGAGGTACAATCAGGGTGGGGCCTCTGTGGTGGGGCCATTGTCAATAATTATTATTGTCAAACATTAGTAACGTCATACAAACTATATAGATTCGTTTTGGCGCCAAAATTTAAATTGTCAATTTAAACCTAATTTTTTGAACTAAATTCGAGTGTTCTAATTTTTTTATATAGGTACTTGTGGTCTATTCTACACGGAGTTCTTTAAAATAAACACAAAAATAAAAATATCGCATTTTCCCTATTATTGCTTTAGATATCAAAACACGAGCTAATTTAACACATTGGTACTTAAACTAAGCCTCTAACGATTAGGTGGAACACTCAAAATATGTCAGACCCATTTCAAATGCAGCTGCAGCTTCTACAGCATTGGCTAATATATAGATTTACCTAAATATGACAAATCAGTCAAACAATCACTTTGAATTTTGTTATTACTGTGGAAAAATGAATTGAAAGGGTACAGACTTACTAATCTACATCAAACTTAGGTGTTGGCGTCTTTTTCAGCCTTTTTTAATTTCTTTGCTTTGATATCGGCCATAGTTTGTTCAATGGAACGTTGATCTTTCTTATTTGCGCTTGGTACTTCACCATAACTTTTATTGACATTAGTTTTCTGTGCCGCATCTAAAGCCGCATCTTCACCAATTAGGTGGGCATACTTCTGCTTATAAAAAGTACCACTGAGCTCTCCAGTGCTATGTTTACGTTTTCTGTTATTTTCTTCTTCTAGAGCTGCTAACTTTCTCATTTCTATGCTTTTTAGAGCCATTTCTGCTGCCTTGTCTTCGTTCCAAGCACCCCCTGATCTACGAACTGCCAGTTCATCCTCTGATGGCATGTTTTCTTTTAAGTAAACTACAGTATATCTATCTACACCTTCTTGACCAAAGGACATTGCCGTAACACCAGCAGTGTCAGCTACATCTCTTATTATAGCCCTGAACATTTGCTCCATGGGTTCAAATTGTAAATGTGGTTTGGTACCATCTTTAATAAATTCACTGATCTTATCCTCCACATGTTTGTGGAAACGATCGAGCATAGCTTTTTGCTCCTTTTTCTTGCGTTCTATTGCTTCCTTCTGCTTTTTCATTGCATTTTTCTGAGCTTCACTCACTGGCGGTGGTTTTTGCATGGAATTCAAGATCGAGCCTAGGAGATCCATTTTAGATCTTGTTCTCTGAACAGAATGAGGTGTAGGCAATTATTTCTTTGATTTTTGTGTTCCAATCTGTCGGAAATTTAAAGCTGTCAACAAAATATTCTGTATTTAGCCCTTTAAAGGATAAAACTTGCAGAGCAGTGTCAATCTGGGCACAGATTTGACTTCCAAAAGTGATGGAATCTGAGGCAAACTCTAGTAACTGGTGCAGAGGTGGTTGAAGTGGAGAACCATTAACAAGAGCTGATGGATTTGAAATTGAAAAGTCTATACCTCTACAGCTTTCATGCAATAGATTATTTTTAAAGCAAAGTTTTTCAAATAACTCTTCCAAGATAGATCTGGAAAATGGAATTTATGAATTACTTAATTTTTTTTATACTTTAAGACTATAAATAACCAATAATATCAACATGACCATGACAATAAAAGTCCTATAATAACAGATAGTAAGTTATGTTTCTTTGAACCAGTTAACAAAGTGTAAATTAACCTAATAGTTGTATGTTTTTCATAAATCATAACTGTCACATGATTTCAATTATCAATAGTACTTACTGTTGTTTTTTCACTTCGACAACTTCTTCCGAGATGAGGTTATGAAGACATGTCAATAATTTACTTTGAAGCCCAACAAAATCTTCTAATGGCGTACCAATAACATCAGCTCTATAATCAGAAAACATAAATCCGTGATTAAACACATAAAAACGTTTATTTCCCGATAAGAATATTGTAAAGTTACTTACTCTTTTATGTGTTTACAACGTTGAATTACTTTATTTACAGAAATTGCGCAGTTTTGGCAAGTTTTCAAACCACTTTTCGCTGAATTGAAAAACTCCTCTAAGCAAGAAAAGTAGTCAATTATGTGTTTTTGAATCTTTGTTTCCATAATTTTTAGGCATGCTGCTTAATTTCTATAACGTTTTGGTGTCCAAGTTCTTTAAGTATTATAGGTATGCGCACAATAAGCACATTGAAAATTGAAATTATTGAAAATCACAGATTACCAGTGACAGCTGACAAACCAAAAATTCAAAGACTAATGCCCGTTGCAGACGATGCGCAGTAGCTTGCGCAAGTACTAATACTAAGCATATATTTTCATCGTGTGAACGCATTTTGCTTAGTGAAAGTGCGAGTGCAAGTTGCTTAGTAGCACTCGCTTTGGTCCTCGCGCAAGTGCGACTCATTTGCCCCCGCTCCGTCTACTTCACCCCCGCGCTACTTCACTGGTCATCGTTTGAACATGCGTTGACCAGTACTAGCGCCAGTACTAGCGCCAGTTCAGTCTGTTTGTTGTTTTGGTAAAGATGTAGAAACCTACCACTAGATTGTTGGGGAGTTGGTTGTTTTATTGAGTCTTAATGTTTTACGTTTGTGAATTAAAAATTAATAAATGGAATTCAGACAAAACTATACAGTTTTACTTTTTCTAAATTCTGTATTTCCTGCATCAGTTCCTCTGCTATCACTCCATTTAGCTCTTGAATTAGGCACTTAAAAAGTTTATTCAAAACCATACGCTTGTCCATGGTTGCCTACTATGCACTGGCACTATACAAAGCTACTTCACGTGATCTTTTTACGTTTGAATGCTGGCGCAAGTACCTGCGCAAGTACTCGCGCAAGCTACTGTGCATCGTCTGCAACGGGCATAAGACTGGGTTGCAACTTGCACCAGAGGCGTGGGTCACAGATTACTAGTATATGGCGTGGGTAAAGTTAAAGTTAAATATGGCGTCTAAACACCCCATATTCTCATACGACATCTGTCAATTTTTCCGGTTATAGTTAAGGTTAAAGTTAAAGTTAGTTGGTGCAACCCAGTCTAAAGACTTTGAGAAACCTTTGCTTCGGGCTCGGGGCTTCGGCCTTCAGCCCCTAAGTTCTAAATGATTTAATGACTAAATTTAGTGAAGTGAAATAAGATTTAGAAAGCTAGGATCCTAATTAGTGTACTAAATCGGAGAAAATGTGGCTTCTAGTTTTAACCCCCGTGCACGTGCACCCTTCGGAAAACAAATAGCAATAATATAAGTTGAAATCGAGTATTGCCATATTAATCTGAAAGTTAAGCTTATCATAGAACATTATTAAATTAGAATCTTAAGAGCAAATATTACTAAAGATATAACTTGTAAACTAAATAATTATTCTATAAATAAAACAAAATCCTTCTAGTCACTAGTTTAATATTGTAAAATATACAAACCTTTTTAAAACTTTATTTTAAATTTTACAATATTTATTACTTTTTATTCTTATTTTAGATTTGACGCGTTTCCCCGCATAAATAAAAAATGGCTATGGTACACACTCCAACCAACGTAAATGTGAGACCCCATAAAAACAAAAAACGATCCTCCCTTGAAAACCAGAAAATTAATAGACAATAGTCCATCTAACACCCCTTCTTTACAAGTTGATCCCGCTGAGGCTCTCCTGAAAGAAACAAGTAGTACAGTTAAAAACAGCATTCATCTGTTAAACCAGACCAGAAATATGAGAGGAGATTTAAGGTCTGGTTTAGCAGATAATTTGGTAAAGTTAGAAGGAAAAATTAAGGAGATAGAGGAGCTATTCAGGAGAGGCTCGGTAGGAGAAGATAGGGAAAAAAGCATACAAAAGAGAGAAATAGAAGTGCAGTGCGAACTAAAACTAAATTGTGACGATGCAACTGCCACGAGCTGCTATTAAAAATTTTTGAAAAATTAAGGGAACAAATTCACGTTAATATGAAGGAAGTGAAGGACATTATGGGTGAAAGGATGGAGGAATATGTAGAGAAATTAAATGAGAGGGTAGCAAAGGAAAGTAGGAGGGATATCACTGAGGTAGTGGAGAGTTATGCGGCCAAGGCAGCGAAGGGGGTGGTAAAAACCCCACCTGCGCGGTCGGGCCCCATGACTGTCCACTCCTTAGCGATCAAAGACAAAGAAAATGAATTCTCAGGACAGGAAGTATTGGATAGCGTAGGGAAAATAATAGAAGCGAAAAAGGAAGGTTTCAGGGTGGAAAGGATAAGGAGAGGAAAAGATAGGAAAGTAATAATAGGTTTTAGAGATAAAAACGAGAGAGATGGAGCAAAGAGAAAGTTAGTGAAGAGTGGAGTAGATAGGCTTGAGGTTGAGACAATAAGGAATAAGGACCCCCAGATCATACTGTACGGGGTGCTGAAGTCGATTACGGATGACGACATTTGTGACGCAATCCGTAATCAGAACAAGCACCTCATACAGTACGTACTGGATGGGGATGAGGACAGGGTACGTGTTAAATATAGAAGGAAGTCAAGAGACCCCCGCACGGAGCATGTCGTACTTGAGGTGTCCCCGGACATATGGCAGTGCTTCACCAGGGAAGGGCGCGCATATATAGATATGCAGAGGGTGAGAGTCGCCGACCAGTCCCCCCTAATACAGTGCTCGC
Source organism: Aricia agestis (assembly GCF_905147365.1). Classification (NCBI taxonomy): domain Eukaryota; kingdom Metazoa; phylum Arthropoda; class Insecta; order Lepidoptera; family Lycaenidae; genus Aricia; species Aricia agestis. The sequence continues at coordinate 13,723,022 of NC_056428.1, read as the reverse complement.
ACTGTCTAGGGTATGGGCATGGAAGGCGATTCTGCACCGAAAGCGCGGCCCAGGTGAGGTGCGGCCATTGCTCCGGACCACACCACAGATCGGAGTGTGAGGGGCTAAAGGCAGGAGTAAAACCCTGCTGTATTAATTGTAAGAAAGAAGGTAAAGAGGGCGAGCACAATGCGTTCAGCATGGAGTGTCCGATTCGGCGCAAATGGGACGCCATAGCGCGTGCGGCGGTGGCATATGAACCTGAAGACGAGGAGTATGTGGAACCCACGTGGTTACACAGCACTCAACAAACATTTGACGTCACAAATTAACACCGCCGCTTCAAATAGTGCCAATTTAATGCCATGATTGTTAGTAATAAATAATGAGCATTTGTAATAACAATAATTAATAAGTAGCCGAATTAATGTTGATGTAAGGAATTGTAACTAATAATAAAAAATTAATAAAGCATATGTATACTTAAAAAATCTTTAATTATAAATATATATTATAAAATGTCTGTTATAATATATATTTATAATAGATTATGTGAATCTATTATTTATGACTGTGAATTTATATATATATATATATATATATATATATATATATATATATATATATATATATATATATATATATATCTTTATAATACTGTAAATTTTCTGTTTCTTTTACATTATCTAATGTATTATGTTATGTATATGTATAACCGTTATCGGTGATAGTATGGCACGGTAACACCTATTGGCAATTAAATAAAATCGCAAAATGGCTCCCATTAACATGTAATACTACAATAATTAGTGTTAATTATAAGTATTAAAATCAGCGCAAAATCGGACACTCGTGACTATGGCATGTAACACAGAACTAAGAATGTGATGTATAACCAAAGTGCATAACGGACTGGAATGTAACAAAATGTAATAGTGTAAAATAAAGTGACGCTTAGTTGGAAAAGTAATAAGAAATGTAACTATATGTTTATATGTAACTCTATGTAATATGTTTAAATGTAAAAGTGTGAAAGGTAAAAAGAAGTTGTAAAATATGAGTGTATCTAAAAATAATCATGAAAGAGTGTAATAAGGAAAAATAACGCGAATAATTGTCCCTTATTATGTAAGGGGAAACAAGAAAAAAAAAAAAAAAACCCGTGCACCACGTGAATAAAAGTTACACCGCGCACCACGTGGGGTTTGTCAAACCCCCAGACCTATCTGGGCAAGAAATGCGTAATTTATATTTATTTGTTCATTTTATTTCAAATAACTGATTTTTATATATTCAATTGTAATATAAAACGATACTTACTGAGATAACTCCAATTTTTAATCCTTTACAACCAAAAATTGAAAATTTACCAAGTAAAACATACGACTCTTTTTGGTGAGCTCCCACAGTTGAAAAGTTACCTTTTATTTCCCGTACTGCTTTACAATTATAAAACGAACTATATAAGGAATACAAACTGAATAATATTAACTTAATATAATCAGTCTACACGATATTCAGGCAATTTGAAATTAGTACATTTCTTACAATGAAAGTGGGCACGGTATGTGTAAGCAAATTGGTCTATTATTGTGCTCACAACCGTATTTGAGTTTTCAATTTATGTTCCTGATACAATTGAACACATCTTTATTGATTTTGATAATTTTGCTGGTCGTCCAGGGGCTGCTTTGCCAAGAAATGTATGAAACCGCTTATAAGAACCTCTCAGTATCCATGGTTTATATCTTTGCGATTTTCAAATCTTCTTCTATGAAAGTCATACTTAATTTGTTCATAAACCTGTTCACGAATGCTTATTTAATCGAAATGAATTCAAATATGCGCGAAAAATAGATTTTTTCACATTTCAATATTCTGTCTTAGATACAACTTTTTAACGACGTCCTGAACTACGTGGGGTTTGTGGGACCACAGCACACTTTGTGCACGTTTGTTTGTTGCATCGGTAAAGAAAATCTTAAACTCTAGCCGCCAAACGGTAAGGTAACGTCTTAATTCCAGCTACATAAAGCGTCAAAAAAATCACATGACTTTTTAAAAAGTTATGAAATTTTTTGTACGTCTGGGGTTTGTCAGACCCCACGTGGTGCACGGAGGGTTAACTGACTAAATAAGTGTTGCCTGATGGTTTCAACCTTTTATCTGTAGTGGGTACTGGGTACTGCTAAATCTGTATAATTGAAGTCAAGAAAAAAATAACCTATTAATCATTATCTACGCTTTTTTATGAAAAAAGGGATACGTATTATATAATAGTATAATAAATAAAAAGATACTTAAATTATATTTAAGTATTTTAAGTAAAAATGCAAAACAAAATCTAATAAAAAAATTGAAAACAAAACCCTGTTCCTGGCCTGTTTCGCTACTTCCTGATAAAGTGCCAGATAGGCTATCCACAACTTTTTTGACAGATTCTCCATACTTTATCAGCTGTCAAGTTAAGTTGTGGATAGAATGTCCGGCACTTATCAGGAAGTGGTAAAACAGGCCCATATCATAATAAAATAAAATAAAGACATGGCAATAAGATAGAATTTTATATATAATATTATTATCATTTGTAATTTTTTTTGTTAAATTTTGACAGCAACTGCTCATCAATCTCTAGAATCTAGATTATAGCATTCGTAGAATTCGTAGGTAATTTCTAAAGTCTGCCGGTTCCAAGTAGTTGAGAAAGTTCATAATTCATAATTTTTCGTGGAGCAAAAATTCTTTTAACCACCTTTTTCGCATTTGATTTTCATTGAGCCACCAGCTAAGCCTATGAGAAGACCAATTTTTTGTTGCTTTGACAGAATAGGAGCCATTATGAAGAAGACACAACTGATTTAGTTACTAAATTAGGACAAGTGGAATAAGAAGCTTCTAATTTAGTCTCCTATTTAGGATCCTAGCTAGGACTTCTAAAGTTAAGCGCTTATTCCACTTGTCCTATTTAGAAGTCCTCAGTTTTCATTTTATATATCGACAGTATATTTAAAATAAATCTATGATAGTAACTGAGATTGGCGTATGCCGCATTATACTATCATAGATTTATTTTAAACATACTGTCGATATATAAAATGAAAACTATTTGACAATCAAATTTAAAAAATAAGAAAATGCCTCACGAAGCTTCGTGTTATTGAAGCTACGAATAATAAAAACTAAGGAATCGTAATTCCCATACTATTACCGTATTAAATTTGGTTCCTTTTGATCTGTCATGTAACGTCAGCCTAGTACCGCTCAAGGTCACCTAAATATTGCAAATGTATTGAAATGTGTACGGTACACTTTTTTGACAAGTATTGTGGAGCATGTTTTTTGACGGAGTTACTTTTCCTTAGTTTTTATTATTCGTAGTGTGTTCGTACCATAAACCTATAGTATATAATAAGTCGATGGCTCGTACTTCGTAGTATTGAAGTCATAAACTTAAGCAGCCTCTACACGTTGGCCGTGTTTGCCGAACAGAAGGGGACGGTGCGATACCAGAAAGAAAGATGCAAATAATTCAATCTCTTTTTTTAGTATAGCGCCGTCCTCTTCTGTTCGGCAAACACGGCCAACGTGTAGAGGCTGCTTTATATAATATTGTCGATTGAAGTATGAGTATCCGAACGTCGGTCGATAACTGTCAACTTGCTGTCAAAATTGTCAGCCAATCAAAATTTATCCGCAAAAAATAGTTTCTTACTGTTCGCAACGTGGGGTGTACGTCGATTTCTTCCATGAATATTATCTGAAATAATTTGATATTTAATTCATTAACTACCAAATGTTACTAATTTTACCGGTATAAGTGGGAAAATGTGCGTCATGTGTAAATTTTGACTAACAAGGGAAGAGTTCATTTTGTGATATCGTGAAAATGAATGGTAAAATGCATAGTGAAACTGGCACTTTCTCGTCGGACGGTATGCGGGCCGAAATATTAAATCCTTTCGTTCACAAACTGGAATTAGAGAACACGTATGAAAAAATCAGGGTAAGTTATATACTTTGATACATAACAAACTGCATGTTTGTGTTTGCAACGTAAATGAAACACCATCAGGCAAATTGCGCAGACTCTGTGATGATATTATATTATAGGTAAGAAAGCTTTCGCACGAGAAAGTGTTGGTTCTATGATGTTATGTCGAAGTTTTATTGCTTTACTGTTAGCTGTGCTAGTACAGCTCATCTCAAAGACAATAATTCTTTAGCACAGTAAACACAGACTAGAGACTACTACTACAAGGTTTAAAATATTTTAATTTACATGTAATCAATGTAATTGAGTCTTTCGTCTAACCCATTGATTCCCAAAGTGGTCCAGGTGGACCCCCAGGACGGGAGCCCGACAGGGGTCTGTGCTTGCGTGGAAGAAAAATGGGGGTCCACAAGGCGTTAAATGGGGTCTATAAAAATTAGGTGACCTGACTTCTTTGAGTATAGGTAATATAATATTAGCAGATTAAATATTACTGAGCGAGGAGATTTACAGTTATACTTAACTAAACTCAAGCCAAATATTGATATAATTTGCTGCCAATTCACCAAGTATATCCCTCCCAAATTACTTATTACTTTTATGTCCTCATTTTTTACCATTGTAGAAATTTAAATTTCGATTATATTGCAACTGTTTTTAAAATAATAATCATGGTTAGTTTTGATTTGAGTTTTCATTATTGATTACGAGCCAAAAAGGTCAAAAAAATTATGTTTGTTGTATGGGAGCCTTTAAATATTAATTTTATTTTGTTTTTAGTATTTGTTGTTATAGCGGCAACAGAAATACAAAATCTGTGAAAATTTCAGGAGTCTAGCTATAGTGGTTTTTGAGTTACAGCCTGGAGACAGACAGACAGACGGACAGACATCGAAGTCTTAGTAATAGGGTTCCGTTTTTACCCTTTGGGTACGGAACCCTAAAAAAGATCGATTTTTGTAGATTTTGTAAATAGTTATTATGTAGAAACTAGAACACTATATTATAGGCCATAGAGTAGGAGGTTAAACCCCAATTTCACCAACCAATTTTTAAGTTAATGCTCCGATTTAGGTATTACGTTACCTCTTTCGTTGTTCTTATGAATGAAAGAGAAGACATGACATTTTAACAAGGTGTTAACACTTACAGACGCTGGTGAAATTGGGGCTTAGCTTACAATAAATTAATGTGATCTGACAGAACAATGCCATGTATGAAATTGTTCTTGTTCTGAATAATCTTACTTAACAGCACTGGTGGTATCTTGGTCATAATAATTTTTTTTGTGATAATCAAGTATCAACCTTTTTTTTAAATCCAGTTAATGGTTAGCGGCGCAAAATCGAAAACAAAAGGCCATTACAAAGTAGGCCTTGGTTGCTTGAAAATGCTTTCCGCATCTGATTGCAGTCATTAACGGGATTCGCCAAGCGTATGGTCTTATTTCCACTCAAACCTCATAGTGCTCCAATCCTTGCTTAAAGGGACACCCCGACATTCGACACCGACAAAGGGGGTAAAAGGTACTCCAGTTACGTAGATGTGACAGCGTGCTCCGAAGATCTGCTGGACCGAGTGGGCGACTGGAGGGTCCCACGAGTTCTGACCACAACGGCATATCCTTCGGCATCAAACAACACAAATCCACAGGCACGAACATAATACGGACTACACGCATAAGGCAAACTGTACTCAATTTCGTGAGAAACTGACCCAGCTGATGTCAGACAGACAATTGACTACGTACAAGACATTGACACAATACATAGCACACAACAAATAGATGAAGCAATAGACAGATACACATAAGCCAGACATGCAGAGACACTATGCCGACCAAGAAACACACACCGAAATTCAACTTGTCGTGGTGGAATGATGAGCTCGGAGGCGCCACAAGGAACCGCAGGATCCGAAACGCAGCCCCTGATCGCAGAAACCGCGTAGTTAGATTGTACCTGGAAGCGAAAGAGAAGTATGAAAAGGCAGTAAAAAAGGCTCAAGTAGCAAGCTGAAAGGAGTTTTGTCGAAAACAGGAAATAGAAGGGGGTCTGAGAGGGAGACCTACAGAGTGCTGGGAGGGAGAAGGATCTGCCCCTAACAAGGGGCGGTAAGACCCTCGACGCCCGAAGCTCCGCAGAATTGTTGGCGGAAACCTTCTACCACGAGGATCTGAAAAGTAGTGAGAATGAGGAACATCGACGGATACGCCGGCGTGCAGAGTCCTTAGACTCCGAACAGCCGACGGGTCAGGACGACCCTCCTTTCATCATGGAGGAGTTGAAGAGAGCCGTAAGGTCCTTCAACCCCAAAAAGGGCCCCGGGTCGGATGGTCTCACGTCCGACATCTGCCAGCTCGCTGTAGAATGTAACTCGGAATGGTTCCTTCATCCTTGCCCTGCTGAACAAGTGCCTTACTGTCGGCTACTTTCCTGAACAGTGGAAGCAGGCGACAGTGGTGGTACTGAGAAAGCCGGGCAAGGAATCATACCGTACCAAAAGCCTGTACCTGTTCTCATCAAAATCTTCGAGAAAATGCTGGTTGTCCGACTTAGGTTCTACCTATTGCCCAAAATAAGCCCCAAAGGAGCACCGAAGACGCCCCCTATAGGTTAGTGAACTACATCAGAAAGAAGAGGGAGGAGAAGAAAATTTCTTTGTGGTATCGCTGTACATAGAGGGGGCCTTCGACAGTGCTTGGTGGCCAGCCATAAAGGTTCGGTTGGCTGAAGTTGGGTGTCCGGAGAACCTGAGGCAGGTATTCAGTAGCTACTTGAGTGGGAGGAGTGTGATATATGCTGGTGTGGAAGTGAGCAAGGGGACCGACAAGTGGTGCTTACAGAGGGGTTCATCGGTGGACCGATCCTGCGGAACCTTTTGTTGGACCCGCTGCTATGGATGTTAGAGGAGATAGATGTTTTAAATCTGGCTTTCGTGGACGACATTGTCTTGGTGTTTGAAGGAGATACGGCTCTTAAAATAGAGATGAAAGCCAATAGGGTATTAGAAAAGATCTGGAAATGGGGGGAGCTAAACAAGCTGTTTGCCCCCCACAAAACATGCACCACACGCATAGGTTAGATGAATTTTTTTTGTTTCAGTTGTACCTATGGGGACCCCTAAAATTTTTATTAATTTTTCCATTTTTGTATCAAAATCTTAATGCGGTTCAGATACTACATCTACTTACCAAGTTTCAATAGTATAGCTCTTATAGTTTCGGAGAAAAGTGGCTGTGACATACGGACGGACAGACAGACATGACGAATCTATAAGGGTTCCGTTTTTTGCCATTTGGCTACGAAACCCTAAAAATTAAAACAACAAGCCCGATTTTGTTAAGGGGATGGACGTAAAAAAATCCTTGCTGCTTGAACCATAGATGACGAACCCAACGCAACTCTGCCAGCTATCGGCCACATCGCTAAGACCTAAGAGAATATGTAAGGATGACTTAATATGTTCGGTTTTCTGAGTTCTGAAACTGACGCCTTCCTGGCCAGTCTAGGCCATCCCGATTCCCGCAACACGGGATACTAGTCAAACCAAGTAGCGCCAGAGATTCGAGCTTTGACTACAACATCGATTGTATACTGTCTTCACTTTCATTGCATTATGATGAGGAAACTATCTATGCGTAACCAACACAAAAACAAACTATGCAATGGTAAAAGTAGAAAACAATTTTGTCGACCGTAAGAGAAAGTTGCGTGCAACACACGCATTTGTTGGTCTTACGTAAAGGTTCGATAATTATTACTTTGTGGCTTACTTTTGCTCTATAACGGTGCGGAACCCTTCGTGCGCGAGTCCGACTCGCACTTGGCCGTTTTTTTATTGTTGTACATCTGGCGTTCAGAAGAGCTCGCGTGCAAATGTATATTTTCATATAGCTCTGTATCTTAAGATACGAAGATGTAAAAATATACACTATAGCTGTTGTGTGTGGTCTCCTGGCGATTTCTATAGAAAGATGTATCGTGCTATAATATACATCTTTACATTACCTGCTCTGTCTGTGACACCCTGTGCGCTGCGGCTATATAGCTTCTGTTGAATGTGACCAGGCATTGCGTTGCGGTGTCGACTCTAGTACGTAGTACTTATAACTCAGTGATGACAAGGGTATTTCCGGATTAGCTTTAGGATTTCAAAGTTAATGCCAAGTTCAATGATGGAATAGTTATAACTACAAAATGTGTACATAATATAATAAATGAAACAAGTGTGCATCATTGTGATACTTATTATATATTTGTAATTTAACCGGCTCAGTTTTATTTTCTGGTAGTTTTCTGCCCACATTGGTTTAACGACCTGTGCCGCCGCATCGTGTAGAGCAGTGGCTCCTAACCTTTTCAGAGCTGTTACCCCTATGGCCTGTTAGAGAAACTGATTTTACCCCATAAAAATATTTCAAGAAATCAATACAGGAATTAATTACCCCCAGGTTCGGAACCACTGGCGGAGAGCGAAATGTAACCTATAGGCCTAGTTTTTAAGCTGGTATTTTATTTGTTTTTTTTGTCGATTGCGGTCGCTTGCATAAGGATCGAAAAATCAGGGGGTTAATTTTTACGCAGTAACATAAATTAAATAAATTGAATAAACGAACATAATATTATATATTTTACTTCCTTCATTCTTGTTGAATGTTAGTATTGACTACAACATTATTTGAGGAATGCGTAATGTTTGGTTACGAGCGCAGTATGTGACCGTTAAACATTTTCTAATATGCGTAAATAATGTGCCACTTTGGCCCATAGTGTTATAATAGTACTTGGTCGAAATGTGGCACATCGCCCTTTACATAAAGATGCGACTTTACATCCATACTTCCATACTATTAATAATCGGCCAAGTGCGAGTCGGACTCGCGCACGAAGGGTTCCGTACCGATATAGAGGAAAAATAGGCGAAAAATTGTGTTTTTGTATGGGAGCCCCCTTAATTTTTTATTTTATTTTAATATTATTCCTACATATTGAAGTAGACATATAATTAAGGCCTTTGTGAAAATATCAAGTGCCTACCTGTAGCCATTATTGATATCGAGCAAAAAAGGCCAAAAAATCGCGTTTGTTGTATGGGAGCCCCCTTTAAATATTAATTTTATTTTGTTTTTAGTATTTGTTGTGATAGCGGCAACAGATATACACAATCTTTGAAAATTTCAGAACCCTAGCTATAGCGGTTCTTGAGATACAGCCTGGAGACAGACAGACGGACAGACAGACGGACAGGCAGACGGACAGACAGATGAACACACAGACGGACAGACAGACGGACAGACAGACGGACGGACAGACAGACATCGAAGTCTCATGAATAGGATCCCGTTTTCACCCTTTGGGTACGGAACCCTAAAAATGCAAAAGTGTATTTACCTTACACCGGTCACCGCTGAACCGATTTTGATTATTGGTATGCAAATATGTACTTGGTGTCTCAAAAAAGAACATAGGATAGTTTTTCCCGGAAAAATGTACGGTGCCCGCGATTGACCAAGGTTGAACATAAGCAATTTAAGGCCAATATGCCTCTACACACTACAGTCTACATGTTCGTAATGGTTTTATTCTCCATCATGGACGTACTTGATAAATTCCTTAAATAAGAATGTCTGTAGCCGGACTAAAGACGCGACATTATATAAAACATAAATCGCTACGTATAAAACTCTGTCCGGTGTAGATGCAGAATCAGTTGGCAAAGCCTTATCATAAGCACATTACAAGTGGAAACTCAATTTACTTCAGAATAGCAACAAGAACCATGAAATTAGTATAGTAATTTGATGATATTCCTTATAATATTTATTGGCTTGTGAGTACAAAAGGTACTACCAATTATGAATTCATTGGATAATGCGACACTGTTTAATTTCTGTTTCGATTCGTAGGCATTCAATTCGATCAGGACTCAGGAGTTAAACTGTTTACACACGGCGCCGCACGTAACACGTAAACAGCCTAAGTGTCACAGACGCTACAAGGCCTACGTAGTAGGTATAGATTTAAACTGTAGACATAAACTTAAGGTGCCGTTCCGATCTTTACCGCGGCTAATCGCAACCGACAAAAATTCAATTAAAATTTCAATTTATGACAGACTATAATATATGTCATAAAGTAGGATATTAATTGAATTTTTAGGACTATAGTCATAATATCTTAATATATATATTTCTTGTGTGCGTGTGTATGTGACTGAACTCCTCCTAAACGACTGGACCAATTTTGATGAAATTTTTTGTGTGTGTTCGTGGAGATTCGAGAATGGTTTAGATTTACAGTTTGGTCTACTGGAAAATGTTTTTTCAATTAATTTCTTATTTATAAGGAGTTGTTGATTTTGGAATGTTTTACATTAGATCCGGCGGACGGCGCTATCATCGCATTCAATATTATTCTATTTCAATTTTAGTTTGTCCTGACAGATGGTGCTACGATTAATTTGAAAAAAAATTTGTTATTCAATTCATGTGCTGATTAAAATATTAAATAAATAACACATAGGCTACAATTTTAACCGACTTTCAAAATGGGGGAGGTGTTATGTTCGTTTTCTTATATTCAACGATTACTCCGCCGTTTGTTAACCGATTTTCAAAATTTTTCTTTTGGTATATAGGGTATCATCCCAATTTGGTATTATATTCAGAAAAGTGGTGATCTGATGAAGGATCCATAAGTAATCGAGGGAACTCCTCAAAACTTATAGGGAAACATATGGTGACTTCGGTTTCGTGAGAAGTATTCTAAGCATATGCTACCAACAAGTAAGATTTTGCACCGAGATATACCTGGTATACCGTGGTTCGGAAGGTGCTGAGAGAATTCCTGATTCTTTATAGATACAAGTTTGGGAGTTTCGGCGTTGTTTTAAGAACAGAAAGCATATGCTACTATGCAAATTACATTCTTCATCATCATCATCATCATCATCATCACTACCATATTATACCATTTCATAGTCTTTTAGATCGAGACTCGAGTTTGTCAAGCGATAATTAAAAAAAATCTTTATCTACCTAATATTATAAACCTGAAGAGTATGTTTGCTTGAACGCGTCAATCTCAGAAACTACAGGTCCGATTTAAAAACTTATCTCAGTGTTAGATAGATCATTTATCGAGTAAGACTCATCATTTATCGAGAAGGTTATATTATATTATTACTCTAAGACTAATACGACAGAAGAAACTCAGGAAAATGTGGGAAAAACGGGGGAAATATTTTTTATGGGAAAATGTACCTACGGATTCTGTAAAATTTCTAATTTACGCGGGCGAAGCCGCGCGGGACATCTAGTAGTCATATAAAGTGGCATTTTAATTGAATTTTTCGGAACGAAAAAAGATCGGATCTTCACCTTAAGTTTATCTCCACAGTTTGTCTATACTTTCGCATTTCTACTGGTGGCCGTGCTAGCCCGGCTGGTGGTCGCGTTTATAATTTGCCGTGGCACGGCATGGCACGGTATTACCACAATAGACATAACTACCAGTACTTTGACTGCAAAGAGACGGACGAGTACCAATACCTGTCAATTCTGTCGGGTTTCAGAAGGAAAACAACGGAATAATAATTCGTTACCTACTAATAAATCCAGGATTAATATCATTAAGACTCTACATGCATATGCGGACTGCATCGGTCGCGCAGACGGAAGGAAATCTAATACGTGTGTCTTCATTTTCCTCTCAAGTCTCAACGTTTGGCATTGCTAAAGGTTTACTTGAGAGCCAGCCTCGACATTAGCAAAGGCCTATTAAAAATTTAAATAAAGAAGTATAAGCAGTTTGACAACTATTTTTTTAATAAAGCTTTTTTGCCGATTAATAGCAAATTAAAAGTAAGTATACAAGGTCGCTTATACGAGCTTATACGATTTTTTCTTGTTTCCTAGTTCCTACAAAATGTAGAGCAAAGGCCTTCAAGGTCTCGAAAACGTAATACAATCTACGTGTAATGTTGCAATTTGTAACGTAATATTTAATTTGCATAATGGCATTTGCTCTACAAATTGATAAGCTATCATCACTATCGAAAAGCATGATGATGACTTTTTGAAAGTATTTCCTTTTTGCATGCAACAACACTGGTTCTAAGGGCTCATCTAAATACATTAGATGCATAATCCTAAAAACTGCATGTGTGTTCTAGAATGAGGGTTTTTAAGTTCGTGTTATGCATAATAACGCTGTTCTGTCACAGTCTTTGTCGTTTATTTCCTCCTATTTTGTCCTATAGGGTTCGTAGCTTCGCCTGGTGGCAGTGCCGAATTTGTATTTCTTGAGTGTGACTTTTAATTTCCGCCACCCCATGTACGAAATTTGTCGGCCTCTATGGACGCTTCCGCGGGACACTGGACACCTAGGACACTGCCGTCCCTAGGCCGAGGCCCATTACGGCCTATTTATAAATCCGGGGATACCTAGTGGCAGTGCGGGTGGTAGGTAGGAATTTTTGTCAATTTTTATTGACAGTTTTTGAAAACACCGGTCTACCAGGCGGCACTTCGTGAGGGTCTATCCCTAGCGGCAAATGAAATAAAGAAAACCCTCTTTGGTGTCCATAGTATAAGTTCTAAATTTTCTTCTCTTTGGTTCCAGACGGCGATATTCACGGTGATCCTGCTACCGTTCCGTGTCGTGGTGATCCTGTACCTCATAGTGACAGCGTGGTTCCTCGCCTGCATCGGCCTGTACGGGCTCAGCGAGGCCGACCTCCGCAAGGAGCCCATGAAAGGATGGAGAAGGTAAATAGACTATCAGACAGACTAGAGCGGTCAAGCGTTCAAGCGGTCAGTTTTGCGTTCTTTGTGTTGTACGTTACATAGATAATATATTAACACAGGGGGCGTTCTGACCGCGTCAGAACTGCTCCTGTGTGACTGACCGCCCGAACGTAGAATGCGAACGCATGATAGGTAGGTAGGTATAAATGGACCTGGCCCGAGCGCGTGCAGTCTTAAAGCCGTACTCAGGGACATTTAATAAAGATTAAATTTCAATTTAAAGAAGAAATTGACTGATGGCTAAAATGGAAAATGGAATGGAAAAATGGAAAAAATGATGGCTTATGTCAAAATCTTCATTCAATTACAGTTATGTAATTATTATTCGTGTCTGAGTGCGGCAGTTACTCTCAAATAGTGATGTAACGAATGTTGGATTTTTCAGATTCGCGAATGCGAATGCGATTGCGAATATTTATCTTCAACATTCGCGAATGCGAATGCGAATATTTTAAAATTTCATAAAAAGCGCGCGTAAAATGTTCGACAGGTTTGACGTTTCGTGTCGGCTATGTTTAAATTGAACATAACCGAACCGATATTGCTTATAGTCAAGAAAGTGAAGAAATTAAAAAGTGGCAACATCGTAGTGTCATCCCATTTTTCTTATATTGATTTGAAAGGGAAAGACACTAAGATGTTGCCACTTTTTACTTTTTCTTTACTTTCTTGACAGACTATAATTGAATGAATTTAGTCACAGAAAGTTCATTCTAAAAGTTTTGTTTTGTTTTGAGGTTAGTTTTATGTTTTATGTTACAAGTAAGTAATTGTTTAGTTTTTTAGTTAATAGAAATTGTAAACTTTATTTAAGAATGATAGTAAAGTAGTAATATACTACTAAATGAATGCAAACCTTACATAGTTGTAAGGCTGATAAATGTTAGATTTGATAAGATCTCTGAAGTTCTTTTTTCATAAATGACTAATGAGGCTTTAATTTACAATGTAGAAGTATGATTTAATAAAAATATCTAAGTGTTATCTATTGTATTATTATATTATTTCAAATGCATGCATATAATAATTTCCTTTTTGATTATTAAAACATTCGCTAAATAATTTCCTTTTTGATTATTAAAAAATTAGCATAATTTTTGCGAATGCGAATGCGAATGCGAATATTGAAAAATACGCGGATATTCGCGGATGCGAATATCCGTTACATCACTACTCTCAAACAGTTGCTATCTTAGTTCGGAAGTTCGGCTTGATTCCGCCTGCAATGTGTTTTAAATTACCGATGACGCACCATGCCGAAATTCCGTCGCGTTATATTGTATGCGTTTGACATTGCTGACGTAATCATGCGGAATTTTCGCCACGGAAATTTGGCATAGCGTGTTAAACTGTGTTCAGACACTTACGCATGAGCGTGCATGCGGTCGAAGAAACATTCTAGGTATGAGAATTTTTGACCCCACGGGGTCAAAAACACGATGCGAAATGCGAATTTGAAAAATTATGTTTTAACATCACTAAAATATTATTACATTATTTATGCAGTTCAAATATTTTTGTGATCACAAAAACAAATGAGTATAATCGTGAGAATCTAAATTCAGGTTAAAATGTATTATCTTATATCTTTAAACGAGCAATTCTTGTATATACATAATATAGCCGATTCCGAGATTCCAATTATGTATATATATATATAATTGGAATCTCGGAATCGGCTCCAACGATTTTCAAGAAATTTAGTATATAGGGGGTTTCGGGGGCGATAAATCGATCTAGCTAGGAATAATTTTTAGAAAATGTCATTTAATTCGTGTTTTATGGAATACCGAGCAAAGCTCGGTCAAATAGTTAGTTGTTCTTATAAATTACAATATCATTCATAAGCTGTTAAGCTGTGGTTAAGCCATATTTTATTAACAAATATTCTTGTTCTGCTCGCGATTCTTCATTTTCAATCGGAAAATTATGCGATTTTTTAAAAACACTCGATAACATTGTCATTGATAAAATTTTAGTTTACATTTTATAAAACAAAGTCTAGCGGCCTTACTAATAAAAAGTTACACAGCGTGTATAGAGGATGTATAAGATTCTTTCTACTAATAATATTTTTTTTTGACATAAGGCCTATATAGCGTTGTTGTAACTTCCATACAAATTTCCACAACGTTAATACAAGGCATCACCCTAGTTTAGTGGTGTTATAGTGTGTATATAAGAAAGATCATGATGGCGGATGTTCAATCAGCTGATTAGTATGTAAAGTCTCGTATGCTTTCAGCTTTAGCGAATTTAAAAATCCTTTTCAGCTCAATGATTTTGAATTCAAATTTAAATATAGGTTTTCAAAACGATATACAGGGTGTAACAAAAACAAGTGATAATACTGTAGGGTGTGTACGTGTTCCTTGTAGAGAGTTCACTGTGAAAGTAGCAACTCTGAAAGACGAAAAAAATTTTTCACTTTTGTATGGGCAACGGCCCGAGCGTCACGAGTTTCCCCATACAAAAGTGAAAAAAAATTTTGGTCTTTCAGCGCTGCTACTTTCACAGTGAACTCTCTATAAGGAACATGTACACACCCTAAAGTATTATCACTTGTTTTTGTTACACCCTGTATAAAAGTACATGGGCTCGTCAGGAAGTACAGGACGATGCGGCCGATCTGCACGGACTGAGTCAGCAGTCGGTCACCAAAGAGTTGCCACAGCATTAGGCAGACGAGCTGCAAATGTCATTTATATGCCCTCTAACATATCGGAACAGGAGGAAGTAATTTCAGGATTTAGGGAAATTTGTGGCTTTCGAAATGTTATAGGTGCGTTCAATTGTACACATATCCGCATTAAAAAGGTCGGAGGTTATTTGGGCCAATTCTATATAAACAGAAAAGGTTACCCGTCACTAAACGTACAAGTGGTATGTGACTCGAAATTAAAAATACGCGATATTGTGGCCAGGTGGAGGGGCAGCACCCACGACTCTTAGCACTTCTCCATTGTTGCTTTATTTCAGCAACTGCTCTTTCCTTATTGTTTAATTCATTGAATCTAAAAAGAAAAACATCATCAGCTCTTCATTCGTATGTATATATTATAATAGAAAACATAGATCAAAGGTGTTAAAATTATTATGTGCTTCTTTCACCTTCGTAAAACTTGCATCCAAGCTTCTTGCTTTTTTTTTATTAGTATTTGTATCGCAAGATTTACTCTCTATTATCTTTAAATTTTCTTTGATGCATTCTTTCAACAATAACTGAAAAGAAAATGCTAACATAACGCTAACGCCTCACATTAAAACTAAACAAGACAAAAATATTACTTTTGTATAGAAAACTTACTTTTTCCTCAAGGTACCAGTTTGCACAACGTGACCGTTTTGGTTTTTTCATATTTTCCAACAGAATAGTAAAAAACGATTAGATTTTAACAAGTTTTTGATATAGGTAGAAGGTAAATATAATAATAATTACTATTGCAATACGAATTGCGAGGTTTTTGATTTGTCAAAGACAGGAGCGGGCGGCGGTGACAACTGACAAGTGACAACAGACAATAATAACTTTGACATTAGCGTTGCGTTCAAAAACATTGAAATGAATGTCATAGTCGACAATTATATTATTAACGAAATTCACGTACTGTATTATTAATATTAACTAAAAATGTTTAAATATCGATCTTGTGTCCAATTACCAGGTTCATAAAAATATAAGTCTACAGTCTATGGTATGTAGTGCGATTTTAGTTACACAAGGTCTTGAATGTCATTATTAGTAGAGCTCTGTATAGACCCTGTGTAACGACTGTGTATAGCTACACACCCTCTATAACTATCCGCACGTTAAATTACCTTCCTTACACATCAAGCGGGCATAAAATTTTTCGCGTCCACCCTATCGTGTACCCCACACGATAGGGTGGTCGTTGGATAGGTTTTTAAAAATATTATGAGTATTCACTATTCATAGATCATTTTCGGAATTAGGGATCCCCCCACACATCAAGCGGAAGCACAAATGAATTTTTTTCGCGTCCACGCCATCGTGTGGGGTGTCGTTGGATAGGTTTTTAAAAAATATTATGAGTATCTATGAATAGATCATTTTCCGATTTAGGGATCCGTTTGTGAAATATTAAGTTTTAAAGTGGAAAAAATCGTTAGGGGCCTGTGTCCCCTCCTTCTACCAGCTAAACTGTTGCTTCTGGAAATGTGAAAAAATTCACGGGAGTAGGAAATATGCTGAATTTAAAAGAAAAACTATCACGGCTAAGAATACTTCATAAGTTATTGAGTAATAGTCGATCAACTAAAAAAATGTATTCGTAGAAGTACAAAGGAACTTTTCGTTCAAAATAATTTGAACGTAACTGAGATGATATTGTTAGTAGTGTAAAACACGTTATAAATGTCCATTCATTGCCCATACAAAAAATATCAAAAACTAGCGGTACTACGGAACTCTATATTGCGCGTGCCAGGACACGCACTTGGCCGGTTTTCTCGTGATAAAAACTATGTTCTTTCCCGGGATTTAAATTACTTCGTTATATTTACAGTTATAGGCTAAAGCTAAGGTGTGATGAGATAATTACAAACAATCTCACTTTATAATGTTTGTTAGTATGGATTGTGACTATTGACAAATGTGTGTTGTAAGTTTGCCTGCAAGCTCGGTGACCATGAAATTACGCACTAGGTAATAGTTTTGAATGTGCAATCTGCACATTGTACTGTCAACTGGTCCGGTTTATCACTTTCCGATCTTAGTACCTACCTACCTGGAAATAGGGCCCAAAATTGGTATACTGACTGTATCGCATTTTGTGGTGGATTAAGAGCCGCGCCACACCGGAATGGTCGTGTGATTTTAAACTTTATCTTCATTATTGTAATACATAGTATCGCTTGAGACTTCTCAAGCGATACACTAATATATATTCTGTGGCGATACTATGTAATACAATAATGAAGATAGAGTTTAAAATCATATGACACTGAAAGTGCTCGCCTCGCCGCTGCCATTCCGGTGTAGCTTGGCCCTAAGTATAAGGCAAAAACTGCTTATATAATAAGAATAATAATTAAGAAGCAATAAAATGAATAATATTGTGAAAGACACTATATTATTTGAATGGAAATTAACAAGGCAAAAAAATACTTAAGGCCGTCCCCCGAGTAAACGACCTTGGCCATACATTTGCCGCGTTCCATTGCCGAGATCGCATCAAAATCCTATTTTTTTACTTAACTTAGTTCAAAATTGTCCTAAAAAAAATTTTAAACGGCGAATATGTAGTATATGATATTGTCGATCTATTGGCGTGTGTTTCAAATAAAAGTAATTTGTAAATCCTAAGGAGATGCTGAATGTATGCTTGAATTTTGATAAATTGGTTTTACTTTGGAAGCTGATATCATGAGTATAATAAAGAAAATTTGAAAATTTAAAACGGAGAAAGGAATGTTGATATACTGAAGATTATTGTTGTATTTTTATTATAACTTTGTAGCTTTCAAATTCTGAGTTTATAAGGCTTTAAATACGGTAAATTACGGAATCTCCGTAGGGAAGGCCCCTATTAGGTTCATTAGAAAAATAAAGTAAGGTTTACTATACTTGCTCCGAAACTGGACCGATATTGATGGGCACTGATGGGCATGTATATTATGATTGTAGAGTAAGTACTGCATCACCAGTACGATTACCGTAGCATATTGCTTTTACGCAGCTCGCAGGTTCCGCTTACAATTTTAACTTTTAATGCTTGCTCAAATTGAATTTAATAAAGAAATCGACAAAGTATAAATATAATAGTACCTGGATGACCGAGCTTTGCTCGGTATAGCAAACACTCATTGACTTCGTGTTACTTAATAACGCCATCTGCTGGTCGTTAAAACAATTAGTTGCTAACAAAATAGTATTATTATTCGCCAATAGATGTCAGGAAGAGTCATTTATTTCAGTTTATCGATTATTGATAAAACACGTATAAAAAGACATTTTCTGAAAATGATTCCTAGCTAGATCGATTTATCGCCCCTAAAACCCCCTATATACTAAATTTCATGAAAATCGTTGGAGCCGATATATATATATATATATATATATATATATATATATATAACAAGAATTGCTCGTTTAAAGATTTTCTATCTCCTTTTTAAATAAAAATTAATAAATGAATATGTTAATTAAATTAAATTTCTGTAAAGCTACTCTATAATCTCTCCTCTCTCTCTCCGTAGAGTTACTCTATGATATATAATATGTGCAGAATTTATTTCTGTGCACGTTGTAGGCTGTAGCGCACTTTCCTTGAACTTTTTCCAGCCGCTATCGACCGCCGTCTGACGGCTCTGCGTCTCAAGTGCAAACACAAACATTGCAACTACAGTTTTATAGAGTTAGCAATTAGAGTTTTTGCAGCACAGGCTGAAAACTGTTGCTTAATTGCTTTCATAGCCTGTGTGAGATTTTTAGGGGGTGTAACCCCTATTTCCATACAAATTTTATAAATACGAAAGTATGTCTCACTGTTGGCCCTTTGTGTGTAAACGGCTAAACTTGTTCGGATGAAATGTGGTATGGGGATGCTTTGGGAGACGAGAAAGTCGACCTCGGGGCTAGGATATTTTTTGTTCCGGAAAATTGACGGTCTCCGCAAAGGGTTCCGAACGAAATACGATGCCTTTGCGAGCGTTATCTTGTCTCCTTAGTGTTATCCTGTGACTTTCAAATTTTTTAGTGGCGGACCCCTTTTAAATTTATTTATTTATTTAAATCAGGCTACGTAGGCCTGATTTAAATAAATAAATAGCTTATCTATTGTTATCGCGGCCGGATGCGGCCGCTTAGGTCTTCATGAATTAATGACTAACATACATAAAAATTATATAAACTTAACAACTACACATTATCACGAATTAACGGCGACGTGACGCGCGCTTCATTCCGGAGTCTCCCCCGGAACCTTCGGTAAACCACATCAGTCGGCCAGAATTCCTCCGCTTCAAAGGTCGGGAGCAGATGATTCAAAGAAGTGACATTTTTGACGGATCCCCAAAAAAAAAATGTTTTGTCTTTGAATGAATTGTCTCGCTCGCGAAGCCCTTGTTTAGCATTTGCCCCAGGACTCCGCGGAGCACACTTTAAGCTCGTTCCATAAAATATAACGCGGCAAATATTTACGGTTTCCGCCACGATTTTCCGCAACCGAAGCTGCGAGAGTGGGCTTTGACCGTTGGCCACTCTACATGTACCGCTAGGCTGTTGAATGTTGACACTCAGCCGGTATGTCATTAGCGGTAAACTCGGGTCAGGTACATCAGGATTATTTAAAGTCGCCTAGTCATTCTGAACCTGAAGATACTATATATTGCACAATGCCCACGTTTAGAAAACTAAATGACGCCCGCAACTCCGTTGCGCCAAAATTAGATCGCGCGGAAATAGAACCGTCCTTTTTGACTTTTGAGGATAAAACGTATCCTATATTATGACCTTTCCCGGGACTGAAAGTGTCTCCATACCAAATTACAGCAAAATCGGTTCAGCGGATTGGCGTGAAGGGGTAATAGACAGACGGACACATGTTCGCGTTTATAATTATAGTACTAGATATGACGCCCGCAACTCCGTTTCGCCAAAAATCGTTAAAAGCGCACGAAAACCGCGTTTTGCCGCGATGAATTTATGAATCTGAAATCTCAATATATGAATCTCAATACCAAATTTCATCAAAATCGGTTCAGCGATTTAAGCATGAAGACGTAACAGACAGACACACATATGGAGTCTAAGATTAGTTAACGATTGGTTTCTGAGAAATGACCGTGTTAGATTAACGACAACACGTTAGTACAGTTAACTGAAACGTGTTTTGACCCGCACAAACACTTTTATCGCTTGACTATTTTACGCTCTTAACGAGTTTCTGGCGATTTTGACAGATGTTGTAAAAAAACTTGAGGCACAGTGTTTCTCAAACTTTTTTAAGTTTCATCACCGAAATTATTTTACATACCTATTTCCTTAGAGCATTATAATTGGTATGCTTACATGCCCCGTGCGTAATTGAACTCTTCCTACCTCGTAGATTTTGTGGATATAATAAAGTTTTTTATTATTATAATTAAATTCTTTTCAAAAAATCAGTTTTATAGTTTTATTAAATATATTTTTCCGACCAATTCGTCAAACACTTATTGAAACTATGTGTACTCGTACGGGTTAAAAGTTTTTATCGATTTAACATCGGTATAAGGCGGTGTCTACTACCAACCCCACAGGCCAAAATTAATGTAAATGTTACTCAGTCTGTCTGTCATGTCTCAGGATCACACACCCTGGATAGATACTTAGACAAAATATATCTGCTATCGATAATTCGGCATGTACAACATGCCTTGGCCGCACGCGTGTCGTCTGCATGACAGTAAAAACGTATGAAATGCTAGAATGTAGGTAACTTTTATGCGGACTAGATCCGCATAACCGGAAAACCGGCTTAGTGTGCCCTCGTGTAAAGCCCCCAATCAATAATGGCCCACGATGGCCCACTGCCGGCCATCGTGAACTGTAGACCACGATCACTTGGTGCTAAACATAATGGTGCATGGCTCATTACTGCCTCGCAATCCACTGGCCATCGTCCACCATCATACATACACCATTACCCCGTCTACACAATGGCGATGGCTTGTAGTAGGCCAGCGTGGACCATTGTGAAGAGCCACCTTCACATTCACATGGCCATCTCAACCTGTCATCTACAAAAGTATTACCGTAGTATTTTGTTGTACCACCAGCCACTGTAACATCAGATCGCACTTGCGATGTGAGGTCACTGACCTTGTAAATCACTTTGACGTTACAGGGTTTCTCAAACTTTTTTCACCAAGAATCTACATTATATTAATAATTATTTATTTTTATACACATTTAAAAAACCATGATGTCGGAAGGTCACATCAACCCTACCCTTGGCAGTCAACCTATTTCTGGCACCTTAGATTTTTATTTGAATACTAGCAATGCCAATATCAAATAGGATTTTTTTGTTGTATAACCTCTTAAAGTGCCAATTTTACTAATCAATGTATAGGTTAGGTTAGGTAGAATATCTGTGATTAATTTTTATTGTGCCCCCCTCCCTCCTGCTCCTGAACCACTTAAAAAGCCAATTAAACTTAGCGCCTCACTGATTGTGATTTTCAGTTTTAGAGCCACAGATTATGACTTCTATAATTAATAAGGTTACCGAAATAATAACCACCACCTTTTTTTATGTCGCGGTCGGTTCAAAATAGAACTTTATTTTTGGCGTTAATTTAACCGGTTTAATGGCTTTCGGTGGCTAAAATTAAACTTAATGTGTGGCTCTTTCTAGTGTAGATTTAATTTGCAAATCTTAAAATAGAAATACATAGCAGACAGTACTAGATGGTTTATTTTTGACCTGAAGATTTCAAGTCTCTCATATTTGTCTTCCAGAATGAGGCAAATTCAAATGTTTAGTTTTAAAGATTAATGTTTCACTTGAACAATGAACACTATTACTGAGATCTACAGTCTGCACCCACCATTACGTATAGCCTATAGGTAGTAGATAGAGGTACCTAATTGCTTGCGTGCTAAATCTGATTAAAGATTCTTTATCATCAGTCAGTCACTCCAAGTCGACTGCTAGCTGCCACTCATTATTTAAATAATTACTGGTAAATCACCTAGTATTGCTACGTTAATGCTACTATCAACGATTCAAATATTGTACCTCTATTTATTCAGCGGAAGCGATTAAATGAAAGCCTTTTATCGGTTAAGGGTTTATTCTTCTATGGTTTTAATGTTTACTATTGGAGGATAAATTTTTAAATGATCAATCTTTTACGAAAACGAATATGTACCCCTCTAGCACTCTACACGTTTGCAATCTATCTAAGCTATCATTAGGTAACGTGAAAAAATCAAAGCATTTTACTTTTCTTATAACTGCTTTTTCCCGTATTCCTATAACTACTTATCCCTACACCACCATCTCTCACTAGAGGTTAGTTTTTGCGAGTGCATACTGCATTGATCCATCAAACGCAATAATGGAAGCATTGACACCGTTGTCGGCGATTCGCTCTGCTCTCCGATGCGATCAAGGCCGTATGATCGAGGTTATAGGTAGTATTGTAGAATACGATGATCATTAGGCCGGCCTGCAAAACACTTGCTATAATCTGACGGTCAACGACAAACGGTTCTTTAGGTCATTTGTCTCCTATTTGTGATAATAGTGCTAGGAAATAGTTTTTATACGTCGCGTCGCTTGTCATTTCTATAGAAAAACGAATACTGTTGATCTTCCTTTCGCCTAATTAGCCTCGCTATTAGAGATGGCTTTGCAGTACCTGTCGGGCTCACTGGTTCACCAAAAACTTTTTCTACATAATCAGATCGCTAATAATTATACCCGTCCTCTCTTGGTAACCAGCGCACGAATTTGAAGACCTCCAACGAGCGTTTATATATTATAATATTACTAGAGATCGCCCAATGGTCGTATTCGATCTTACTTACAACTACTACCTATATTTTGTAAAAAATTGACTTCATCATAGTTTTTTTCAATTCTTTTCTCTGGGACTCAGCTGATCTCAGACTGGCCGTTTAAACATTGTCTAATAAAAAAAAAATTAAATAAAAAAAACAATAATCCATTTTCAATTTGTCAACTTGTTGTCAACAGACTTCAACCATAAATAAAAGAGTATAATTCGTATGTATAGGCTTGTCACTCAAAAATCTGTCATTTTTCCTAGTAGTAGTGTCGTAGTGTGTGTAACGTTTTATTTGTTAAAAATATATATGATAAAAGCATTATTTTAAAATAATATTAGCTCGATGCACTCCTTCACCATATAAACTATAACTGTGCGAAATTTCATTCACCTACGTTTCCCCATTATTCGTAAAAAGGGTTACAAACTTTTTCTCTTACGTATTAATATATAGATATAGTTAACTAAAAAAATCGGCCAAGTACGAATTAGACTCGCGCACGAAGGGTTCCGTACCACAATAGAGCAAAAATAGGCTGAAAATTGCTTTTTTTGTAGGGGAGCACCCCCAAAATTATCTAATTTATTTAAATTAAATAATTTTTGAACTATTTAATTAAAATTTTTCAAGTACAAATGCAACTGAGAATTTCGTGAATATTTCAAGTTGCCTTTATTGCCTATGTTGCCATTATTGATATCGAGCAAAAAATAGAAAAAAATGACGTTTGTTGTATGGGAGGGGCTCCCTTAAATATTAATTTTATTTTGTTTTTAGTATTTGTTGTTATAAATAGCGGCACCAGAAATACGCAGTCTGTGAAAATTTCAGAAGTCTAGCTACAGCGGTTCTTGAGTTACAGCTTAGAGACAGACAGACATACATCGAAGTCTCAGTAATAGGGTCCCGTTTTTACCCTTTGTGTACGGAACCCTAAAAATGAAATGTATTCTTATCTCATCTGACTTCTTAACACTCAACAGCCTAGACCAGCCATTCTCAAAGTATATGCTCCACAAAGGGCTTGTAGGGGATCCCCCAGTAATGCATAAATATTAGAAATGTCATCGGACACCAGCTGCAGCATAGAGACATATCATTCAAAGATAAAAAAAAATTTCTTTAAACAAAAAGCTACACCATACATTCCCTTTAAGTTTTACAAAGATTTTAATACTCGGAATATATCTAAAACGTGCAAATCTCTGAGTACGCCGTTATGTGCCCGCACTCCATAGCCAACGGTGAAAGCGCTCGATCTTGGCCCACTTAGATGACTGTTGATTGTAAAAGAAAAATCTCTCGAATTGCCTCATGCTGTAATCGACAAACATTATACTCGTATACAGAGAAAACGTCATTCGTTCGACTATTAGCGTGGCCGTTGGTTGCACCAACTTACTTTAACTATAACAAAATGTCAAATGAACTGTCAAATCTCTTGTTAAAGTCAATAATGAATGTCAGATTTGACGATTTAAACCTTAACCACGACTCTGGTGCACCGTGCAACCCACCCTTAGTTAAGGTGAAACACCCAATTCTTTACCACTTTCAAAGTAACAGAAAGTCCTATTATATTATTGGCATATATTTTGAAACAAAATTGAAGGTTCCATTCGTTGGTATGATGACTGCCAACGAAGGGGTAGTAAACTCTATATATTATGTATACTACCAGTGACTGGTACCACTTATGTATATATTCTTTATCTCGTCAATTTTCTCGACTCAGGGTAGCGCCCCACCTAGAATTTACATTGGAAGACACATAGAATTTACATTGGAAGACATGACTTCTTAGTCTTATGTAACTGATTCAACCTAAGCGGCTTATTTAAGCAATCTAACACAAGACTGAGTTTAGGAGCTAACGGCACGGCATGCTAACCACTAACTACTATAAATTATAGTGGCTTTAGCTGGACAGCTGTAGGCAGTATGAGTGTAAAATTAAAGCACAACTAGATGACGCCCGCAACTCCGTTGCGCCATAATTCGTTTATCGCGCGGGAACCGTACATTTTTCGGGAATAAAAAGTATCCTATGCCATGTCCTTTCCCGGGTCAAAATAACTTAATAATAAACTTCATCAAAATCGGTTCAGCGGTTTGAGCGTGAAAATGTAACAGTCTGACAAACTTTAGCATTTACTATTATGTATGTATTTTTTTTGAAGATAAAGGACATCTATCATAAGGGCAACTCTACTTTTAAATCCTATAATAATACTCCATAGAAATAGCTCGGAATCGTATATAATGAGCAAAAACCATGTTTAATATCCCAAGAACCTAGAACATAATGACATGTTGGTCACAAGACTCTGACTATAGATACGTTCTTAATATATTATAATACCTATGTGAAATTTCATCACTATTTTTCTCAGAGATTAAGGATAATATCTTTCATAAGGGAAACTATACTATTAAACCCTTAACTACCTAAAAATAGCTCAGAATAGTATGTAATGAGCAAAAAACATGCTAAATAATATCCCTAGAAGCTAGACTAATAATAACATGCTGCATGCTCTTTGCATCGTCTCTGTTATGAAGTAAGATGTAATTTTGCTTAATAACGGGGGTCAATGAACCTTTGCGGTTTTATTGCGTATCGTAAACTTTACAATATCTTATATTCTAGGGCTTGACTGGTGGGTCCCTGGACGATCAATTTTATTGTGCAGTATCATTAAACAGTATTGTTGAACAATTTATTTAACAATAAGATTGAAAGGCGGGTGTTCTATATCAACCCTAGACGGTCAATAATATTGCACAATACGTGATATTGCACAATAAAATTGATCGTCTAGGGGTCCGCTAAATACTGAGGCTATTTACACGCACTTTATGCACACATATTATATTATGCTAACATATAATAATATGCAAGGAACTACTTTAATTGGATCTAAGTATTAGTTGCGTCGTCCCTTGTTGTTCGTAGAACTTTGTCTATACTTTTTATTTGGCCTGTGGTGAGTGAAGTCCTTTATTGTACCTACAGTTGCTCTTGAATTAAGTGTGCCATTTTAAACCGTATTGAAACCAGGAACCAGATACCGCAAGCTCTCTTTAAACACTAAAACAGTATTGAGTATGCTATTATGCATTATTAAAACATTAAAACCCGAAAATACAGACGTAATTTAAAGAAATAATATAATAATAAGGGTTAGCACGAAACGAGTTAAGTCATTTCTGCATGTAGCTGTAAATTGCTTTAATTGTAGAGCAGAAGTTTACTCAAGGCTTGGTTACATTCACGTAAAATTTTACCGAGAAGTTGTAAGTACTAAGTACTAGGTAATTTTATTTTCTCTCCCCAAATATTTAAGCTACTCGAGAGTCGAGGCATAGGATTACTTCATTAAGGGTGGGTTGCACCAAAGCCGTGGTTAAAGTTAAAGTTATAGTTAAGGCTAACTATAACTTTAACCTCAACCACAGAATTTGACAGATGACAGCTGTTCCGACAGGGCTTGAAATGAACATGGGCGAGGGCGCTGCTGGTAAAGGAGAACTGTCAAAAATGACGTTTTTGTATGATGACAGTGTTAGTTCCTTTTATCGCCACGTGCATCTAAAGCCTTGTCGAGCTCAAGGTTATGGTTTAATATGGCGCCCATTTTTGACTTTAACCAAAGATTTGACATTTTGCATTGTAGTTAAAGTTATAGTTAAAGTGACAGTTATAGTTACAGTTAGTTGGTGCACCTCACCCTAAAGGGCGAAGCTAAATTACCGGGCAAATACCAAGTAGATTAGCGAGACAGTCATG
This sequence comes from Aricia agestis, assembly GCF_905147365.1. NCBI lineage: Eukaryota > Metazoa > Arthropoda > Insecta > Lepidoptera > Lycaenidae > Aricia > Aricia agestis. The sequence goes on along the minus strand of NC_056428.1, from coordinate 13,695,931 downwards.
TGGCGAGACAGTGCTTTTGGCCAATTTGGTTGGTCGAGAGCAGTCTCGCTACCCTGCTGGGTAGACGTAACTAGGCTCTAAGGTTTTGCGTAATAAAAGGAAGTTTTGTTTTGATGATTGAGCATTTAAACTCTGTAGGGGTAAAACATGAGAACCATGACTAAAGGTCTCCATATACGGAGAAGCCAATCGTTCTTAACGGATTGAGTGCAGGCCTACCGGACTTGTGGTAGGCTCGGGAAGGCACAATATTAGAACGGACTGGTCTGCCTGTGGTCAGTCCCACCGAAACGCACAGCCTTCACGTATACGCTTTAGTCATGGTTCTGATGATCTGAACCAGAGTTCACTATCTAGAGAGAGTTTAAATGTTGAATTATTTATAGAGAAAACTGCGAAAAGCGTGATAGAAGGAAACCTTAGTGAGGCTTGCTCGTTCATTCACTTTTATTAGATACAGTAACAATGAATTAATAAGGTTTCGAACTCGTTAACTATAAAATACGCTCGAGAAGGGCTAGAAGTTTCATATTAATTATTATATTAAAGTCATGGCGAATAATAATAACTTTAGTCGTAGATATTGGCACATAAAATAATATTAATTAGACTATTGAACTGAATCATTAATGAAATAGTGACTTAACAATAGTCTAAGATTTTAGCAAAAAAATATTCCAAAAAAAAAAAAAAAAAAAAACAACGCTCTACTCGCCAGGAGAGCCGGCAGAAATGAACAAAGAGGATATCATACATTTTTGCCGTGTGGCGGTAAGAGAGGGGTATTACCACGGAGCTAATACAAAGGGTATTACTTACTATCCTGCGCCGCGCCAGTGGTTTATTCTTCCTCCTTTTAGGAGTTTTCAATTATGTAGCAAGTCCTAACGCGACTATAATTTTTAACCCATCCCAAAACCACGCCTCTAGAAAAGTTTTCTCTTCAAACATTGACAAGCAATTTATGTGTCAACAAGTACAATGAATAATGAGTATGCAATCAATAGACACGAGTATAAAAACCTTGCGTCCGACGTCTATAGTCTTACGTGCAAGCTTTCTGTTAAGCTCCGCCAATTTAGAACTTAATTAAGCTCCTGGCTTGCGTCCAATAATCAAACTTTCTTTGGAGCTTCAGCCTTCAATTTATAATTTGCGGCGAACTTTCCAAGCTTCGAGTTTATACTTTCCTGCTAGATACAACTATCTATGGATAGCTATCGCAAAATTATGTAATTTATGTAATTTGTAGAGAGTCTAAAGATTTTGTCCGTTCACCAACTCTTGAAGTTTGTATGAGATATTTATCATATTTATAACATTATTATATTATAAGTATGACTCTCATATAATTTATTTTAAACTTTAGAGCCTTCTCTTATTTAGTTTGAGATAATCTTGATTTAATATAAAATACTTAACTTAAAAGATAATTAATTCTTTATAGCTTGTATTTAATCTAGTAATTACATTGTAGACGGAATGTAGACGTAAGATAATAACAGTGTTGATTACGTAGGATCAACACAGTTATTATCTTACGGTCAATTCACTTACACCGAGAGGTTTGCGTATGCGATGCTTGGCTATACAATTTTAAGAAAACGTTAAGGTACACCTATCCTAAGAATTAAAAAGTTTTGCGAGATACAATATTGTGATCGTAAAAAAAAAAAAACAACTATTAGACATAATATATAGCGCTTAAAACAAGTGCAGATACAAGCTGGTGTCTTCTTCCCTTCAGGTCTACCATCAGTTTGATTACCTACATTAAATCGCGCTGCACCTCTGTGATATCCGGTATTATGTTTTGATACAGGAATAGCTCTCTTTCATAATGTTCTTTATTTAAATGTTTTCTCTCTTTCTAGCAAGCTCCGCTTCTCGATCCTCTCGCTCATGCGGCTGGTGGTAGTAGTGGCTGGTTTCCACCGGGTGCGGGTGATCGGCCGGCACCACGTTCCGGCTAGCCCACGTGATGCGCCAGTCGTGGTCATGGCTCCTCATTCGTCGTTCTTCGACGCCATAGCCATCGTCTGCCTTGGCGCGCCCAGTGTCGTCGCCAAGGCTGATACCGCCAGGATTCCTCTTATTGGACGTGGGTGATATTAGACCTAGTCCATGCTTGGCTGTTTTGTTGCATTAGGCACGAGTTCTGAGTTTTGTTTCATTGATTTTTCAGTTTTGTAATAATTGATTTTGAGTTTTATTTCATTGATTTTTGAGTTTTGTTCCATCAATGTTTTGATTTTTTTTTCTTTGACGTTTTTAGCTTTGTTTCGTTTATTTAGATTTTTGTATCATTGATTTTTTATGTTTCATTTCTTTGTTCTGGATTTCGCTCGAGCTCAAACGATTTAATTCCATGGTTTTTGATTAGTTACAAAAGCTTGCATTTTTTTAAGATTTTGCACTGTGACATTATCTTTTAGTTTTATTTCGTCAATTGACTAATTTATAGTTTCTATTTTATAAAGTTTTTTGCAAATCAACCTTCATCGCTGTTTAGATTCGGTGGTAACTTTAGTTCCGCTTCTACATTGTCTCTCTGTTTTTTTTTTACCAACTTTTTGTTTATAATTTTTTTAAACAGCTTGCCTTTTACATACATTAGTAGTGAGTTAAAAAAAAATTTATTCATTAAACACGTGTATAATGTGTTACGGTAGGTGCATTTTCCGCATAAGACGTATCTATTAGTTGTAACGTAAGTGTAGTCACTAGTCATGTAGTTTCGTTCTAGAAGCATAATGTAAGCAATGATGTGATTTACATATTTATGAATTAATTTTGTGGGTGTTATAGTAATGCTATTATTGTTTCGTAAACACTTATGATGAACTTGCCACATTTCGATCATGTTACTGTGGTAATAATGCATTCTTATAATAATACTCGATCACAAATGGTCGCTGTTGAGCATTAGTGTCCTAATCCACAATTTTTTTTGTCGTTAAATTTTGAATGCAGTCTTGTTCTAAATGATCTAAAGAACATAACTGCATTCATAACTCAATACGTAATTTTTGTGTGGGTTAGTACACGAATGCTTAACAGCGTCCAATTTAATAACATTTAAAAGATATTAACAAGCGTAATCTTAGAAGAGAAAATAACTTACATATTGAAAGCATTACATCTGATTTTGGAAAGCGAACTATATTTACTTTTAAAAAACGTGGCCCGTATTCTTCTTGAAGTCTATCTTATTATGTGTAATGTTTTTGTTGTATTTATTTATGCGCTCGCAGCACACGTAGATTTTTAATTACTGGTGATTTTGTAATCTTTTGAGAAATGAAGAATCTTTAAACCTCAAACCTAATAAGATATAATTGTAGTTAACCATATGTGCCTACGACTTAACCGCCTGTTTTCTATTAATAAGCAGATTATTTCATTCATAAATCATAATATGTTTGCATAGTACATCTTAATAATGACGATAAAGTATACTTTATCGTCATTATTAAGATGTAATTGATTCGACAAAACCATCGCTATCTATAGATAGCGATGGTTTTGTCGAATAACCAGTTTGGCACCTTTCACTATGTTGTATGACGTAGATGTAATTGTATGGTGTATACCTAACGTGACCATAATTTTTTGTCAGAGTGGGACACCTACGGAATTTAACTCGTTTGGTCTGTTTACAAAAGCGGGACAATTTCGGCCTCTCGGGGGACGGCGGGACATACTGCCTGAAAGCGGGACGTATTGTCACGTTATGTATACCGCAGAGTAGAAGAACGTCATGAATATTTTCTACTATGTATGTGGTACGAGTATATGAGTACTTAGTCTCATGGCGAATGAAGATTGTCAAAGAAACTTTAAAGTGTGTAAAAGCCTTCAGTACATATGGATTTGAGTATGTATTGAAGTTACACCTCTACTGTGCTTCGACGTCTGAAGCATAGCTCTACGGTTTCAAAATGCCAGCACTCATACGTGAAAAGCACTGCAGTAGCACAATAGACATAACTAGCAGTAGTGGTTCAATGTAGCGTCCAAGGATGGCGGCAGAGTTCGTACATAGGGGCGGCGAAATTAAAGTGGCCTATACCATCTTATACTCATAAAAATATAAAACCAGCCCTGCCTGCCTACCTAGTACCTATATTTTGCAACGAATCCTTAACAACTTCCGATAGGGCTCCATAAAAATAAAATGTATTTTTAAATCTCGTTAAAAGTCAGGATTTTTTAAAAGGAGCTTTTAAAATCCTAATCCAATATTTTATCAACTCCATAGGTCGCTGAAGCCTCTCATCTGCTTTATCGGTAAGATGTCGTACCTGGCCGGTGGGATGGCCATCACCATCCGCGGTCGGCAGGCCAGCCGGAAGGAGGCTCCCATCCTGGTGGTAGCACCACATTCCTCCTTCCTGGACAGCTGCATAGTCTACGCCACGAGGATGTCTTCAGTCATCGTGAGGAAGGAGAGCATGGATAACTACGTTGGAAGTAGGTTTCGACGATAGGTGGTGGGCTTTGGTGGTGGTGAATTTGGTTCGTAACATGAAGGAAATTGAGGTGTTGGTATTGGATTTCGTTGGTGTTGGTTCACTTGGTAGTCTGTAAGTTTGGTGGTGGATAAAGGTAAGAAATATTTTTGTAACGGTGTGTATTGTGATGTTCAATGCTTTTGGAATTAATTTTGGTACTGGGATCACATTAACGTACAAGAAACTAGAAAAGGAAGGGTATTAATATAAGTATTGAGGTTTGTTTATAAGTAATAAATGTTTGTTTTTTGGCTTTTTGGTGGTGGTAAACATAGCATAAATAAATAAAGTTTTTGACGTAAGTATTAATGTTTTGAAAATTTATTATGTAAAGGTGAACGCAATTTTCTCTACATAGATTAACGAAATAATCAAAGTTTATCTAGTTTATTAACATAATATGATTCCTATGAATATAGTATAAAGGACTATAAGAAATAGTATTATCACACTATGCGTATCTTGGCGCAGACATTTCTATTTTCCTAGATAGCCATTTATAAACAAATCTACACTTTCACACTCGAGTGCCTATAACAATATTTTATTGTAACGCTTATCTTATTCTAGAATATTTACGTAACAATCTTTTTACCGTGAGTAAATGTGTATTGGGGTTTATAGTGCGTAACAATGAACTGAAAATTGTTGGGCTTTGGCGTGAAATTTGAAATCTAAGTAGTATAAAATTATTTAAGATTGGGACTTGTCACTCTTGCACCTAGTTTCTGTCTTCTTGTTTCGGACAGCCTACGATTCGAACGGAGATTCGAATAACAAGCATTAGGTCCATAAGAATTGAGCTCTATATTTGTTTTATCTATTTCATATTATGAGGTTTTAGGTATTTCTAAACGGTACTAAATCATCTGTTTCGAATTCTATTCAGTTCATTTTTTCTTTTGAATGAATGGTGAGTGAATGATCGTGCGTGTCGTATGTGCACCGATTCGTCTTAGCTACGGTTCAGAATTGTTTTTCTTCTTAAAACACCTCTACTCCAACGACATAAGAGTCATAAAGAAAATCAAAGGTGAAACTGAATGGGCCTTTACGGCCAGCTTTGTTCTTTTATGTTCTTTTGTGCCTTTGTTCTATTGGCACATTATGTTTTATGTTTGTCATGGAAAAACTTTTGTCTTTAATCTCTGTGACAAATCGTCTTTATGCTGTATTCTTCCAGCGTAGCTAGCACGCCGTTGCCCAGTCGATTCTTCGGAAGAAAGTAATGGCAGTTTCTTTCCCATGTCTACATATCTTTTTCCTGAGCATGGCGCCACCCGTCGACTTGAGTTTCAGTGGACAAAGACAAGAAACTCTTTCCATAGCAACCGTCAATTATTTTTTTGACATTTACGTTTCTTGATTATTTTTTTTATTATGGCACTTCGGCTATAAAACCATGGCCAGTGTCGAATAAATGGCGGCAAATTCAAAAAATCGACATGCAGCAACCTTGTCTATAGCCGGAATTATAGTTTTGATCTACGAAATACGAAAAATAAAAACTAAGTAACTTTATTATTCGTAGTTTGTAGATAAAAACTATTATTCCGGCTATAGACAGGGTTGCTATACATCGATTTTTTTTAATTTGCCGCCATTTACTCGACACTAGCCATGGTTTTATAGCCAAGTGCCATAATAAAAATAAAAAAAATCAAGAAACTAAATGTCAAAAGCGGTTCGTCATGCTTGACTTATAGATTTTCAAAAGCGGAAGATATCGAGATACGAAAGAAACTTTTTCTCCAATGTTTTTCCGGTAAAACTGTCAAAATTTAGTTTCTTTCGTTTGTCTACGTGCTTGTGCTAGCTATGCAAGAGAGTTTTCAGACGATCATTTCTAATGAAGAAGTGGTCTCTGAATTCCTTGAATCGTATGAAAATTGGTTTAACTTCTTAGCTGATGGTCGTATTCAATACTCAATATGATATATACATAACAAGTTTTTGTGACTAATTTATACTTTCTGTGAAGAAGTTTACTATATATAATATTGTATTGAATTTGTGCCGTCCAAAGCGTTGTTCTCGATGCCATATAATTTGTTGACATCTTCAAAGAAAACGGTGATAAACACGCAGTCCGCACAGATAAAGGTTTTTTTGCACATCGAACTAACAGTTCCTGATTTAAGCGTCAAACTCTTTGCTACCAACAGAATTGGCCAATGGCGATTGGTAGCGCTGGAGCAAGACGAATAGAAGAGGAGAAGCAACATACATTTACATACAAGTAGTTGGATAGTATAGACCAGGGGTTACCAATTAGTTCGCTCAGGGTCCGTTTTAAGACATGAAATGAACTTCGCGGTCCACACATTTTATATAAAAAAATAGTAAACATAGGTACTTAATTACGGAAATTACAAAGGTATTTTTTAGATATCAATGAGAAAAGTAACCATTTTTTGTAGTTAATTATCTCTCTGAAGTTTGGAGTGAAATATTGGTGCAAGCTATAGATATTGACATTAAATTCTGGAGATGTTGGAGATGTTGTCCTAAGATTCATCTTGCTGACCGTGGTCCGTGACTGATTCATATTCCTGGTATAGACTATAGGCTAACAAAAGTATGGCTATAACAGATTATGCTTTATTAATATATTATGTTAGTGCCTACATGATCGCTATAACTAATAACACGAGAGCCAGTGACAGCCAGACTATCTTTGTTTTATAAAAGCTGAAAGTTTGTCTGTATATGACCCCCATAAGGGGAAGAACGACCATGAACTATGGAGTTTCGAACGCGGTCATCTAAGAGTTTCAGTTCAATTTTTTTATCATATTTTCTTCAGGATAACTGTAGGAATCTCGTCGCAATGGGAAGCAACTGTCATAAGTGTCCTGCAGTGGGAGACGAGATTCCTTCATTTAACCCAAGCAAATTAGATAAGAAATCTGGCTGTCGTTGGTTCTTGGGTTATAAGATCTATAGTGTACCGGGAACTGGATGAATGAAATGTCATGACGTGACGTCATCACCAACAATGTCCAACACGTGTGCCAAACTAACGGCGTACAACTACTTGGCACGGTATCTGAAGGATTTGGAGATATGTGATGACGGTTGCCATGTATAGCTTAACTACAATCATGCCGCGGCCGCACATGCGTCTATCGTCACGAAGCTTCGTGCTATGAGACGATACCATTGGACGATTCATGCAGATCGTCCAAGGGTATCGTTTTAAGCACGAAGGTGCGGCCCGTGCATATATATCATCATTGCATAGGTAGGTATAAATAAAACAGTTGTGGTATTATAAGGTATAGTTTCTGGATTTGGACTTGTCTGGAAGAAGAGTCCAGTCATAAGATGCGCAATTTGTCAATTAATATTTTTAACTTTTCCGGTATTTTAATGGCTGTATTTGTTATATCACAAATAGGTACCGTGCGGTGCTAATAAAAATTGCTAACTTCAAATGTTTTCTTTAATAGAACAAATAATTGCTGAACAAGTTTCCTGATGAAAAAAAATGTTAATAATGTACTTACATCTTATAACTACATTTTACTAAATCTTGTTAAACGAGTAGCCGGACTACTAAACTTAGTCATATTAAAAATACAATAATACAAACTCGATTAACTGGACTTACATTAGGCACGCAAGGTACTTAACGTTTAGGCATTCTGATAATTGAAAATTCGGATAAGTAGTCGAATTTATGCATCGAAAAGAATGCATAATATTATAATATGTATAGTATATTACAGGGTGCATGTTAAAAAATTATATTTATTAAAGAAACTAGATGACGCCCGTAACTTGGTTGCGCCAAAATTCTCTTATGGTGCGGGAACCGTGCATTTTTTCCAGATAAAAAGTATCCTATGTACTAATTCCCGGTACCTACTCGAAGTATCTCCATACCTTTTAGCAAAATCGGTTCAGCGATTTGGGCGTGAAGAGGTGACAGACAGACATACACACTTTCGCATTTATAATATTAGAATAGATGTTTAAGAGATTCCGTTGGGAGTCCGGTTAATCGCGAATCCGTATAACTGAGGGCTGGATAGTCGAGTTTCTACTTAGTACTTAGCCCTAAGTGGTCATAATAACCCTTCTTTCACAGTCAGATAAAAACCACTCGAACGTGTAGCCTTGACTACATTTGCATTATAGCGTACGGCTTCCGCGTGAATATTGACTTTTCTGCCAAGGTGAAACTCAACTGTGCCGGAAAAGATGGGTGCTGTTTTGTCGATGTTGGCAAATAACATTCACTAAAACTTGCCGCAACTACTAAAAACATTAAGACACATGATTAGGAAACCCCTGTGAAACTTATAACGCCTGCTTCAACCAGTAAAATGATCAGAGCGACCTAGCGATCGTTTCGATCTATCGCAAATAAACTGGTATGAAGAAGTTGCTTGAAGAAGCTTGGTCTTGCTTTCTAAAATGAGCCCTTAATTATCTCTTGTCCTATTTACTGACAACAGACAAGTGAAAAAAGAAAGAAGTAAATAAATAAAAATCGAGCGTGTATTTTACTAAGCTTTTCCGTGGTTTTTTCCGATTTCGCACTGCAAATCTATTTTTAAAAACATATTTGTAGCACGAAATTGCTTTTGTGACACACTACAAAAATAAATTGTTGTGTTCATTGCGGTCTTGATCTACATTGTATCGTATTTAGGTTTAGACCACAATCAGAGAAGTTGATTCCCAGACAGTTGACAGACCAACTTCATTTGGTCGGATCATGTCAATTGAATGTTAATTATTGTGATCTGCGGGGCTGAAATGGTCACATTTAGCAATTCCTGTCAATCAATTCAGCAAATGAATTGTCGAAACTGTCATACTGACGAATGTCAAATTGGTCAAATGAGTATGAATCACTACTTCACTAGACATGAATTGCAAGCAGAGTGATCATTTTACGATTTTTAAAAAATGAATCATATTATGATTCATAATGTGACTCTCCAAAGTGACCATTTTAGCCCCGCTGTTGGCTGGGTCTGACATAGCGCGACCAAACTACGAAGGTCCCTCATCTGCCTAGGAATCAACTTCTCTGATAGTACATCTGTTAGACCTTCGATGCAGCTGCGTTGCACTTTATGTTGAGAAATCGAGATTGTCTATTGTGTCTCTGAATGCGAAAGATTATCTTATTCTTATATAGAAACTAGTCCCGGCAAACGTTTCTTTGCCATATAAATTATTTCGCCCGTATTATTTTATTGAAGTGACTAAATAAGTATGTCACCATGGCAACGTCCATCGCTATCCCGTCGCACAAACAATGGTCGCCGTCAGTCTCGAGTTGTAATAATTTACTGTTATTTGTTCAAAAAATGCACTTATCAACATAAAAAGTACCCAGTAGCCGATTCTCAGACCCACTGAATATGCATATAAAATTTGGTTAGAATCAGTAAAGCCGTTTTGGAGGAGTACGCGGCCTAACATTGCGACACGAGAATTTTATATATAAGATGTTTCTATGAGGCTTAAATATGGCGCTTTCTGCATAGACTTTTTGGTTAATTGTCTCAAAAGATGCGAACAGAAGGAATAAGAGTTCTATAGGTACCCGTTCATGACTGTTTCCCAACCTAAGGGTTACGATTTTGCAAACTCTTTCGGCTTAGGAATCATTGGTCTACTCAAATACAGTAAAACCAGCTATCCAACGCATTTTGAAATGCCTAGTTTAGTCTAGTATCTGGGCTATATTTTCTCTTATCATAACATAATTATGTAAAGGCAAATATCACTAGACAGTGTCTCAATCTTTATCATGCTCTTAAAACAGTGGCCATCTTGATAACACTATATTAGGGTTGACACAAAGTAAATATTTTATAGGCTATAAACAAACATGATTTTAGGCTGACACAGTCAGGATTATGTAAACTTTTTCTCTAGATAAGTGACGTAAAATTGAGATTTTAAGATCCAATTCAAGCAAAAATAAGCAATAATATATATATGTTTGCATATTTCCGTTTATGCCGACCCTATTTGTGGTAAAAAATATCGTTTTCGTGGTAAAATACCACAGCCTTGTTACATGTAATCGAACCCTATTGCCACATATTGTTGGATTATCGTAATACATGTAAATCAGACTAGATGATGGCTACAAAATCGTGTATTGTAAACTAACTAGTAAACTAGTTACGCTGATCTCAAACAGTACTATAAAAACAAATATTCCTTTAACTAATGTAGAAATTAAAGTATTCCATATGCCTGAATTGAATAATTAAATAAAAAGTTAATAATGCAAAACAATAATTCATACTAATATGTGCATCACTGTAATTTGCTTAAAAGGATTATTTCGTATTTCCTTTAGAATGAAGAAAGAAATTCGATTAATGCCTTCAAAAAGAGAAATTGCGCAGTGGGAGGTGTAAATTCAATTTATTTATTTTTTGCCAAAATTTCAATAATTCGACTCTGTTATTACGTGAACATCAATGTTAAATTATCATCAAACGTAATTCGTTTTTTGTTGCTTTTGTACATACTAATGAATTGCTGTAATCATTTTAATGTTTTTATTATTGAAAAGACGCATAATATTGCTTTCCCGCCTTACGGTTCCTATCTCATTAGGTAGGGTAACAAGTAACAACCATTTGTAGAAATCTTTCTTTTGCTTTTGCCAATTTCTAGATTTTTAGGTTATTAAGAGGTAATAACCTGAGTAACATCACAGAATACGTAATATTAGATTTATTTTCGTTACGCAATTTCTTGATTCGGTCGCCGCGCTCAAAGTCCGCGATAAAAGCTATGCTATAGCCTAACGAGCGTAATTTGTTAGTTGTGAGTCGCAGAATTTCGGCTGGCAGAAATTCTGCTGCATTCAGTTTCATACAAAAGTCCTGTTTGATTCACACGAGCGTAATTTTGTGAGTCATGATTAGTATGAAAAGATATTTACGCGGCAGAAATTCTGCGACTCACTCGACTCACAAAATTACGCTCGTTTGGCTTCACCTTAAAAACACTCGCTGATCTACCGTTAATTGGAACGTTCCGGATTATTACTGTAATTAAAAGTTCCATCTCAATGTTCCAGAGCTGATAAACTACACGCAGCCGGTGTACGTGTGGCGGGATGACCCCAACTCCCGGCAGAACACCATCAAGGAGATCATCGAGAGAGCCACCTCTAAGGAGGACTGGCCGCAGGTAACTGCTGAGGGTTAGACCAAAAGTTTCATTTAATGTTCGTAAAAGGGACAACACGAAAAATGGTTGACAAATCCTGGATTGAAAAGGTCTGAAATTGTTAGTCAAACAGCCAATGATGAAATCGATGAAATAATCCTTTGAGTTTGTTTCTAACTACGACGAAGCCAAAATGAAGGAATTCTCTACACCGTCGCGAGTAGTAATAATTCCCCGAGTTGGGTTATAGTTTTTTTTTTTTAATTCTGGCAAATTTTCCTATTTCTGATTATTTCAACTGTCGAATGATGTTTAAATAAGCTTTTAATTTACGTTTCCAGATACTAATATTTCCCGAGGGTACCTGCACGAACCGCTCATGCCTCATTACCTTCAAGCCGGGCGGCTTCTACCCCGGCGTGCCGGTGCAGCCCGTCACCATCCGTTACCCCAACGCCCGCGACACCGTCACTTGGACCTGGGAGGGGCCTGGCGCGTAAGTGTTATACTACCAGCTGGAGTGGACGCCTGTATAAAGTGCCATATTACCTTCAAGCCGGGCTTCTACCCCGACGTGCCCATCCCATGGCCTAACGTCACCTTTGTAATATAATCTGACACAAGTTTTGAACTAACCTCAATCGGATCAACGCAGAGCACACCATTACATTTTGTAACAATTGCAGCTCATCTCTTTCTAATATGATATTAACTATATTTCCATCTCTTTCCAGGTTGAAGCTCCTCTGGCTGACGCTGACGCAAGTGCACAGCTCGTGCGAGATCGAGTTCCTGCCGGTGTACTATCCCAGCGAGGAGGAGAGGAGAGACCCCAAGCTGTATGCGAGAAACGTTAGAGATGTTATGGCCAAGTATGTTTTTTTTCAGATTCCTTTTCCTTGGCATATAAAAAATGGCAATTTTTTGTTCTCATAAACTCTTTTCTTTAATCTCGATATGTGTGGTAAAAGAGTACCTATATAATATTATGTCTAACATTATTAGCATATTACATTGGTATTGGTAGCACACTGTGTTTTAAGGGCAACAACGTTATATAATATATCAATTATACGTTTTGTTTGATACGAATATTTTTAGTTTTTACAAACGGAATTACCTGCTGATTTAAGTGGCATATAAATCGGAAATTATTTCATATATTTTTTTGAAAATAGATATTCATAATAGCTTAGAAACTACTTTTTATCCTTTCTTATGTATTCTTATCTTTCAGGGCTCTCGGCGTACCAGTACTGGACTACACATACGACGACTGCCGCATGATCGCTCGAGCTAAGCAACTGGGTATACCTTCGGCGCCTGCCATACGAGAGGTCAGCGAACTTCGCGCGCAGCTCGGGTGAGTGAGAAGACGTAGATTGTCTCCTTCTAAAGTTCATTTAAGATGAAACTACTGTCCTTTTCTTGAGAACTATTGGAGGTGCCATGCTTATTGATTAGCTGCAATTTGCAAAGGTGGCCCAGAAAAAGTAAAATCAGAATCTATGCAAAAACAATCCTTAATTTTTGGGATACTCTCCACGCCCGCTATACATACGCAATATACAGTGAGAATGCGTCATCTGTGTCTACCTAAGGTATGAATACAAAATTATTTATTAATGCAAACACATTACAATAATATAGTTCACAATCGGAACTGCACAAATTGGCGGCCTTGCTGCTTACAGCAGTTTCTACCAGTGAAGCCACTGCACTGTCGTTGTCTAGAAACTAGAGGATTCTTGATGTAGAAGCCAAGTTTTGCTAGGAAGGTGGCTTTAAAAAGCTACTTAGTATAGAATATGCAATAAAAATCATGATTTCATTTTAATCAACGATATTTAGTCTTATAACATATCATTTCACTAGTAAGGGTTAATTCAGACCGCAATGCGACGCGTAAATGCATTTCTAAATTTGTATGGATTTGACAGTTTTGCAAGACGTCTCGCTCTCGCGCAATAGGCATGATGACTATTTTTTTTTCTTACCGGTAATTTAAAGATACTTCAAAAATAGAAACATTGTTGAAAGAATGACTCTGATAGCTTAAAAATTCACCAAGATATGACTATTCAAATATCTCATAAAAAAGGCCTGCCCGAAACGCTCCATACAAAGTGCTACGAAAGACTGACGTCAGTCTTTCGTAGTTTGTATGCATCGGGAGACAACTTTGTTCGACAGGTATATTAAATATTGCGTTTATGAAAGTGGTTTCATAACAAAAGTTGCTTTTAATTGCATAAGTTATCGAATTGTATACAAATATTAAGAAATTTAATTGAAAAAAAAATCGACTTAAATATCGAACTTTGAAAGCGCATAACAAAAAAATACAAATGCTATCAAGCTGAAAATTTGGGAACACTTATTTTTTACCGTGATTTCTTTATTTTATTAACAATATTCGCTAATCTTTGACCTTGTCATCATCCCTATTGAAATCTGTCAATTCAGTACAAATTTAGAAATGCATCTACGCGTCGCGTTGCCGGCTGAATTGACCCTTAGAACTTCTGTATCGTTATAAGTTCTGTATCATAACAAACTTCATTATCACATTATCTCGTTTTAGCCTAGAGCGCTCGAATCTCGAGATGCATCTAGTCGCGCAGGGCCTAGCGGGGAAGTCCCGGTGGCTGACGCGCGACGAGTTCGCGCAGCGCCTCGGCGTGCCGCCCAACGTGCACCTGCACCGCCTGTATGATATATTCCAGCAGGTTGGTACTTAAGTTGACAAACTGCTGGTACTAAATTTATAAAGCAAACAATTGTCCCTTCCTCCGGAAGGGGAACAAGGGGTCTCGCAAAAGGGGCTTAAAAACTGCTGGTACTAACAGAGAAGTTGATTTATAGGCAGATGACGGACCTATGTAAATTGGTCGCTTTTTGTCAAACCCATCCGACCGATCACAGCTAATATTTACATGAGCCGACTAAATGACGTTGGTCTGTAAACTGCCTAGGAATCAATTTCCTCGATGGTACTTGAGTTGGCAAACGACTGGTACTGAATAAGTTGAGTTCATCAAAATTTAGGCTAGAAGGCAGCGGAGAGATAACGCATTATGTCTTATGTTACTTCGGGACCTATCAGATATAGCGGTCATGCATTTAAGCGTTCGCATTCTTGTTTGATGCGGTGACAGCGGTACCACTGCCACCAAATTAAAAATCTAAATAGCTTAGTTTATTCGCTTTAGTAATAGTAATATAGCATAGTATATTTTAAGTGGTACTTAAAATATAAGGATATTAGCGCTATTTTATTCTCATTTCAGAGTTCCAACGGTCTGGTGTACTTCCCTGACTACCTGCTGGCCGCGGCCTTCCTCTCGCTGCAGCACGCGCCCGCTACACAGCTGCTCGCTAAAGCGTTCAAGGTGAGAACATATCAGCTCTGGATTTATGTATAGGCAGTATAGGCCATGGCCTATGGGCGGCAGCGTCCTATGGCGTCCTAGGGGGGGCGGCAGCGTCGTAGGATGGCGGCAGAGTTCTCTCATAGGGGCGGCAATATTAAGGTGGCCTATACTCATAAAAAACATAAATCCGGCCCTGGAGATACCTAGAAAGATCTTTGAGAAGTATGTGAGTATTGTATACATGTCGAAAAATAAAAGTGTGCAAATCATAATTGAAAGGAGTTTCTCGCACCAATCTCGTACTCTCGTACTCGTACAGTTTAGGGACTCGAAAAAAGGAAAGGTAATATTACTATTTTCTTGTAAATAAACAAACAACTCGCAACTTCTTCTAGCAATTACGTATCCCCTCCCGACCTAGCCTGTGAATGTATTTCCAGCCA
This sequence comes from Aricia agestis, assembly GCF_905147365.1. NCBI lineage: Eukaryota > Metazoa > Arthropoda > Insecta > Lepidoptera > Lycaenidae > Aricia > Aricia agestis. Next base: position 13,680,442 of record NC_056428.1, on the reverse strand, counting down.
CAGTATCTAATAAAATGTATATTTCCAGCTGTACGACTCGTCGGGCACCGGTCGTGTCAGCATGGCGAACTTCGAGGAGCTGGCGTCGCGCTGCCTCGGCCTGCCGCAGGAGGAGGCCCACCACGTGTTCAGACAGTGCGATCTCGATGACAAGCGATATGTCACTTACGGTAGGTCAGACACGTCACGTTTTGACTTTTGACTAGCATCTAAGGACTAAGATAGATAGTTGGACAGATATTTATCTGGATGACAAGCGATATGTCAATTATGGTAGGCCGCCAAGTTAGATTTTGAAGTTATGGTTATCTAAAGAAATATTTATTTTCGTTTTCTTTTAATTTTAATTCTATTAAAATTTCCATTTTTTTTCTTATTAATAAATAATACAAACAAATCGAACAAAAAAGAACGTAATAACTAATAAGTATATTAATGTATTTTGTATATAATATGCTAAAATGTTAACGCAGAAGATGACGTGTAAGAAGAGTATATATTTTTATGTAATTCCTTACAAATTATTTTTGTTGTCTTCATATGATTTGTATTGTAATTTGTATTCTTAGATCATGTATGTTTCTATGTATATAATAATACTCATTTATTTAAAAAATATAATTTTAGACGAGTTCATAGACTTCGCGGAGAAGAAAACGGAGTTCAGTTTCCTGTTCGCGAGCGACAGTCATCATAAGCCGAAGACGCAGTGAGACGTGCCCGCCGTCTGCAGTCAGGTGCCGCTGCTGCCGTAGCCGCCAGTCAGTCAGTCAGTCAGTCCGTCTGACGATCAGTTGATTGGTGTGACAGACAATTTGTGTCATGGTATTTGTGAACTAGTAGTCTGACTATCAGGAAATCAATATTATAGTCAGTTAAATCCCCTGCTGCCGTAGTCGTCAGTCCGTCTGTCGGTCAGTTGATAAGTGTGACAGACAATTTGTGTGATAGTCAGTCAGTGTGACTAACTATCAGTCTGACTATCAGTTAATTAGGCTGACAGTAATTTAATTTCACAATCAATAAATAAGTCTGACGATCAGTCAATCAGTGCGAAGGTCAGATAATAATTAGTGTGACGGTCAGTCAATCAGTCTGATGGTCAGTCAATCGTTCTGATAGACAGTCTAACAGTCAATTAGTTTGTCAGTTTGTGGGTCTATGAAATAGGACTATTTTTAACGCCAGACAATGTGATAGTTTTCGACTTGAGATACGCTGTTAATCATTACATTTGTTAGTCAGATAATAATCTGACAGGTCAATATTAGGCCGGTTTCCGTTTTTAAACTCGATTTGATGCATGTGGCTTAAGGACAACATGAACGAACAGTCAGCTACAAAATATTTTTTACTGCAAATTAGACTTCTGGAGACAATTAATGCAATCGCAATAGTTAAAAAGATAAGCAAAAATATTTAATAAATAAATTGAAAATGGCAGAAGTGGCGCTACCTGTACAATTAGAAACTAGAAGAATTTTATAACTTTTAATATCAAACCCAAAACGGATCCCACAGTGGTTTAATCTTAAATGCTTGACACATTAAAGCTTGAAAATCGCAATACACTTTAATAAAGATCACCAATCATCATTTCAGTGTTATATTCGTCTCTATAAAGTAGAGGAAATGTAAAGTAATTGATGTGTTTCGTTGTACTATTAGGAATATTAATTTATAAACAGATGGCGGACTTACGTAATTTGGTCGAGTTATGTCAAGCTAAACACGATTAACATTGTTTTGACATAACCTGGCGAAATATCGAAGGTTTGTCATCTGCCTTTAAATCGATTTCCCTGATCGTACAATAAATAGAAGTAAAGCATTTTTTGTGACTGACATGACAAAGGTTTTGATGCGATACGGCTAATAGATTTTTAGTTATATTATAGCTAAAACGACTAAAGTGGCTTTTAGTGACTGCAGAAAAGGCTTGATAGTGTAATCTAATGCTGTAAATATTGTAAGTACGATAAAAACGCGCTCATAATATTATAAATATAAGTCATTTATAAGTATTAAGTACTTCTTTAGTATTCAATACTTTGGTCGCCGGCTTTATTAATGTTTTCTGCTCAGAAATAACTATAATCTGTTCGCGTTAGGATAGTGAAAAATCACGCGCCAAAACTGACTGTAACCTATGTCAAAAACATGTCATTTTCTATATTGTATAGACAATGACATGTTTTTGACAGGGAATCAATGACCGCTACCACCATGTTTCGCCGAGTACAGTGTAATTGAAATATTTACATTGTGAATAAATATAATATACCGTCATAAATTGTTGAGCGCTTTGCGAATATATTTAGTAGTAAAAGGGTAATAGGATATAATATTACTGTCATGTTTTGACGCTGGAGGCAGCACCAGCATAGACAGTAAACAAAAAGTTTTGTTCGACGTTTGACAACGTTTCTGTCAATATTCTGATATGACGTCGGAACATGTTTTGATCGGATTATTTACTGTATGTGCTAGTAGCGTTCTCTAGTCCGACCTTCGCGTATTCCCTATCGTTTAATCTTAGCACTATTTTGTCATTTAACTGTCCTAGTAACGCGAGTAGTCTGTAGTGTGGTTGCAATAATATAATAAATAAACATTTGGGCGGCGACTAAAGCGTATTACACCAGATGTACTAATTGTACAATGTACCATCGAGGAAGTTGATTCCTATGCAATTGACAGACCAACGTTATTTGGTCGAATATGTCAATTCAATGTTAATTGTGATCTGTCAGCTGGGTTTGACGTAACGCAACCAAACTTACTTAGGTCCCCGATTTGCATAGGAATCAACTTCTCTGATAGTACAATCCTAAAATAATTTAGTTATTTATTGTAACGTAAGATTTTATCTATAGACACTAGATAGCTTAGGAAATTATTTATTTTAGTGCTTACTAGGAAAGCAGAATAAGCAAAAATAAAACTTTTTATCAAAAATGTCAAAAATGTTGATGTATTCGCCGTCAGCAATATAATTTAAATAAGTGACCAAAAGCAAATGAATCAATAAAAAAAATATTTTGCCTCTGGCAAATAAGTATCATATTTATGCAGCGTATAATTATTCAAGGTCCTTGTCTATCATGTGACATTTCCAATGTGCAAGACAAATACAAGAAGATCTATGCCCGTTGTATGAGCGTTGTTGATGGGTTAATTTTTTGACGCTAGCCAATCAAAAGCAATATAAAGATAAACTATAAATATAATAAAAAGATAAACTTAGCAAAACTCAGAAACTGGGCACTAGTGTAGTTATTCGCTCTGTAAATATTTTTATTAGAGCCAGGGGTTAATATCTCTAAGTATGGCTCTACTGTTTAATAAGAGTAGGTATGTCAACAAAGACACGTATTAAAACTTTTGCCTTTAACTGTCTAGAAGGCCATTTTAATTGTGATAATCTTAAGATTAGATTTAAAATTAAAAGACGCTATTATTAAAATTTTAGTATAAAAAGTAGAGGCTCAGAATGAAACTACGATAGAACCTACCAAATGGTAGACCAAGCTTGCCTGCATAGGAAGTAAGGTACCAATTTCTAGATATTATAGCAATAATGCTTTTTTAAAAAGTGTAAGGGGAAAGTATCATTTAAAATACGAATAAAAAAAAAACCAAAAATATTCCCGAGTTAAACAAAATATCTGAGAAAAGGTAACAAAAAATAAATAAAATAAAAAGTTTACATCTTTTTCCTAATAAAATACTGAACTTTTACATACTTTAAGTCTTATAAAGAAGTAATTTTTTAATATTATGTAGGAAATCTAGTTAGACGAAATAGTTATGTATTTTTTGCTTACCTACCAACATTTATTTCATATTTTTTATATCAATCAGTTGTACTTTTAAATTTCATAATATAATGCTATCGATCTAGCTAAAATGGAAATAACTCATTGCTTTGTAATATATTATGGTACTTTACTTATAAAATGTACTAAGGTACAGCTGGGCAAAAAAGAGTCTGGCACCGTGCATAAAGTTAATATTACCTATTATTAACTTTATGGCACCGTGATAGCTGGAACTATAAGTTTTTATTTATGGCAATATTACAGTACTTGTCAACTCTAGTGCGTCATATTGTGATAAAAGTGAGTTTAGGCGTAACGTAGGGTTGTTGGTCTCTTTTTCGCCAAACTGTAATTTATATTCTTTTATGAAGCTAGATTTGTACAATATTTTAATTGTCGGTCGGTTTTAGTACAAAAATTATTAATTTTATTGTTTTAATTATACGTTATTGAGATTTTTATTTAAAAACTAAGAGATTCTTTTGCAAAACTGTAAGTTTAATTCTTTTATTCGATAATATATCTGGTACAACAATGGAGATTAGATACATACTAATCTAAATGCTTGTTTTAGAGATTATTTTAATGTTATTGTATATTTTTGTATACAAAGAATGTATAAGCGGGCGTGGCTTAGTATTTCCACAGATTATTAATAATCATAATTATTGTAATATTGCCGCATGCATTTGTGCTGTAATCTGATATTTAGAAAACATCTTGAATCGTTTAATCTTTGTTTGTCTTATAGTACTTTAAATACTTGCTTATGACACTGGCAATTATGAAAAGAACGTAAGCTTCCAATGTTGCCAATTAAAAATATTTGTGATATCAAGAGTGTAAGCAATTACGTCCATAAGTGTGGAAATAAACTGACATTTTTATTGTTAAAATAATTGATTATTAAAAATACAAATATCATTTTGTGTAAAGTATGAAATACAATGCGCTTAATTTTTATAATATATTTATTATTAATAGAGTGATTTGTAGCATTCCCTCATATTTTGTTTTTAATATTATTGTATTAGTATAATGATGATGAATAAATTTTTGTTTCAAAGACTTTTTTTTCTGAGTACCCAATATTATATATGCCGCTGAAAAGTTTTGATACCATGTCTAAGGGGGATATTAGATTATCATATATAATGGATCCGAGATCATTGAGTCAATGATATTGGATAATGTAATATAGATGTCGCAGCCGACTGGTTTAAATAGCCGTTCAATCAAACAGCTAGCCCTTTGACTGAACAACGCCATTCAATCACACGGCTATACGTCGCTTAGCCGACTTGTTGACTACAACGTTCAACACTACAGCTAGACGACGCTTAGCCAACTGGTTTGTTTTTGTTTTGGCGGGGGGCTGCGCCCCCCGAGCCCCCCTTTTATTTGACGGCGGTCGCCGGCTGCTGCCGCAGCACGCTCGCTGCGCTCGCTCGGCTCCCTCTGTGTTGTGGTCTAAGTTCTAACCTAACCTAACCAACTTTTGGACTTTCTGGATTGTGTTTGTTTTTGTTTTGACGGGGGGCTATGCCCCTCGAACCCACCTTTCGGGGGAGGCTGCGTCCAATCGTCCATCCATTTCATAATCCCATAATTTCTCCTCGAATATTTGTTGAAATTTTAATTCACTCGTATGTGCCTCCACAATTTTTGTCTCTTTAATAACACTTGTAAATTTTATTAACTACTTTATTTCCGAAAAACAACCACAAACACCAACAAACACCTGCTAGTTGACGCCATATTGTAAATAAAACGCACCTAGCGCCGCAGCGGTGCACGCTGAACTACTTCAATTAGACGGCGGATTTTGAATCAGCTATAGTGTTGGACGTTTTGAGCGACTAAAATATTCTATATAAAAGCTAGACGTGTGATTGAATGGCGTTGTTCAGTCAAAGGGCTAGCTGTTTGATTGAACGGCTATTTAAACCAGTCGGCTGCGACATAGACATATGATTCATTTCTTCCTTGATCATAGATTTTTGACTTTTGCTGAGAGATAGGATCCAATACGGTCATAGAAATAGGTGTTGCCAGTTATTTAATATAAAAAAAGAGTTTTTAATTTCTTGTTCGTTAATATGTTTCAAATAATGTAATGTAATTATTTTTCTAATTATATACTTCGATAATCTTGCTGAAATAACAAAAAACAAGCCATATTAAAAATGACGATGTCTTTTGACAAATCGAATTCTCTGAGATCTAGTAACCCTGACGTAAATACCTGTCAGCGTTAGCGCTCTCCATTGGCTATTGAAACCACATATTATGACGTAAAATAGGATCAATGAAATATGATAATGTAATACGCAGATATGATCAAATAATCATATACAATGTGTCCCGACACCGGTGTCCGATCCTTTAATGTCATAATCTATGGCATATTTTATCGACAAATTGGCCCTCAAATTTGATCTCTCTCACACGGTTGTAAAATGGCAGCCATTTTAGTTTTTATCGGGCTTTCACACTAATCTGACCAGTACTTCTCATATAAATATCCTATGAAAATAAAAAAGGTCTCATTTGATAGCTAAACTTATGGACTACGCTTACACAGGCTTTTTTTCCTTATAGCGGCTTCCTCTGTGTGTGAAACATGCAAGTATAAAAATTTATCCAATGATCAAGGATATTTTTAGAAAATCTGCCATCAAAAGAACAATGGCCAAATCGTACCAGGTGGGCGGTGCCTGCGCCACCGTTGGCCAGCCGTGCTTGTATGCCTCCAGCTCATCGCGCCATCTCTTTCCGTCCGTCTTCGGGTACCCATTAAGTTGTTAACTTTGCCGAGCGATCGGGATGCATGCGGCTAACGTGGTCAGCCCAATCTTATTTTAGTTTTGCCATCTTAGCTCCTGCATCCTTGATACCTGTTTGGGAGCGCGGTGTGGTGTTTCTTATTTTGCTGACTAGTTTTACTCCCAACATACTGCGTTCCATCGCTCTTTGGCATAGCCTGAGTTAGGACTTTTGCGAATCGGTCAATGACCAAGTTTGCGCACCGTAGGTTAGGACGGGCAGAATACGCATGTCGACGAGTCTGCGTTTCAGGGAGATTGGTAAATCTCCCTTCATCAGCGTCTTCATGGACCAGTAGCTCTTCCAGGCGTTTTCGATTCGTCGATCGACTTCCTTCCCTTGTCTGTTATGAAAAGAAACTAACTGGTCCAAGTAGATGTACCTCGACCCTACGTCTCGTGCTGTTGGTCATTATTTGAGTTTTGGACCTGTTCATTGTTAGTCCCACCTCGAGGCTTGCAGTGCTTAGATCTTGTAGCATGGTTTGAAGGTCTGTGGCTGTAGGAGCAAAAACGACAATGTCGTCGGCAAAGCGAGGATTGGTTTGCTTTTTGTTATTGACTTCAATCCTCTCTATCCATAGGCCGTCCAACTTTCGAAAGACTTCCTCAAGGACACAGCAAAATAATATTGGGGAAATTGGGTCGCCTTGTTTAATTAGCTTCAAAATTTGGAACTTAGTGTTGAGTTTAATATCAGCTGTAGGTACTATTGCTATAAATTACTTGAAGAAGTTTAATGTATGTATGATCTATTTCGTGGTTATGTCAAGATTTAAATACCTATGGCCGAATGCTTTATACTATCGAAATCGAAAAAGCTTTAGTAAAATCTACGAAGGCTAAATAAAGGGGTTTATTAAATTCTATATATTTTTCTAGAAGTTGGCTAAGAGTATGTATCTGGCTGGCTGATGTCTATCAAAGTGGTCGATGTAGTTTAATATGATTTTGATGAATACCTTGTATAAATGGGAGATTAGACTGACTGGCCGATAGTTGCTAATGTTACTTTTGTCTCCTTTTTTGTGTTATAATACTATATTAGAATGGCAAATTTTGTTTGGAACCTTACCGGACTTGAGAATCGTGTTGAAAAAATTTGTTATAAATGATGGTAAAACTGATGAACCGATTTTGTTTCCGTGGTTATGCCATCTCCTCCAGGGCTTCGATTGTATAGCATGTCACGCAATGCTTTACTGACTTCTTGTTCTGTGATCTTTGGAATTGATTCCGTACAGACATATGTTAGATTTTTATTTTCTGGTAAGGTGTTATCGCTGTAAAGGGATTTGTAATATTTTGTGGCAATGTCCATTATTTTTCCTTTGCTATTATATTTTTTACCGTCTTCATCCGGCAGGCCGTTAATCCAAGACTTGCCTTTTGTGATACCTTGTTTCAAAATTCTTAATGATGAGTTATTTTCTAATGCTACTTTCACGAGATGTGTGTTGAGATCTCTTATGTCTTTTCTAATACTCTTTTTTACCTTTCTATCTATTTGTCTATATTCTCTTGTGCCAATATTCTTTTCAGTTCTATTGTTTACTAAAGCTATGGTTCGGGTTGATACTCGTAATTTATGTTTCTGTTTGGGCTGTTTTTTATACATTTCCTGCTGTTGAGAATACTAGTGGAAATAGCATTATACTGTGTTTCTGCATCTGATTTGTCTAGTTGTAGGGTAATTGAACTTTATTATTCACGTCTCAAATGCACTTGCTTGTAATACTCCTGTATTTCGAACATCTGGTTCACAAACGCTTCCACATCAACGCTAGCGACCACCATGCGTTCATACAGGATCAATACATGTATGAAATTACCATCCGACTTCATATTCCTCATTGTGGCGAATATATTATCCATTTTCGTCCTCAAAGCTAGTAAAGTTGCGTAGATCATAGCCGCTCTATACGCTGGATCGTCGGCGAATATCTGCCTGAATCGTCTAGTCTCTTGCAGTCTATCTCTTGTGGAATATACGGATTGCTGCATGAGTCCCATAGATATATTAGCGAAGTACATGTACCTTACATCAGCCGCTTCGTGCTTGTCCACGTTTAGGTACCGTAAAGTGTTGTTTAGTTTTGCCTCGTACAAGGTTCTTTTCAGCTCCGCGTTCTGCAAATGCTGCTTGAAGTTGTCTACTTCGTATATCGCTGTATCGTCTTCGTCTTTGATTATTGCGTCGTAAGTTCGGGATATATTCGTGGGGACGGTTTCGTTTAGTGCAGTAGTTTTCATAGCAAGGTTTTGCATTAGAATGACAATGTGCCAGGAAGAAATCAATTTTGTAATAAGCGGCATCTAGCTTGTTTTTATTGCTAGACTTTTATAATTACTAAGAATTCTTGGATTTCATATCTTATGTTTATAGAACAACGAGAAATTGATACTAAATCACAATAAGTATCATAAAAGGTATACGCTTTAATACGTAGGCAATATAATTCTATTGAGTAATTACATTTTTATTGAATTTATAACGCAACCACAACAGCTTAACAATTATTACGAGATAAGCATAATGAATGCAAACTGCTATGCAGGCTCCTTATCGGTTTGGTTATAAAACGGCGGGATTTACCCGAGCTCAGCCTATCCGCAGCCTACCCGATCATTTGCATAAGGCTGCGCAGTTTTCAGGCCTTGGCCTGTGCACTGTTTTGAAGATTTAACCAAAATGTAGTGGAAATTGTAGTAATTTAGACTATGTAGGTACACTTATTTTGCATCACAATACAACTGCCTACCATACCACCCAATTATTAAATAAATTCGATTGCAACGTTTATTCCAATTTACATCGACCAAGACGAATCTAACATTAATCCACTTAGCCCACGGACACGAAATCAGCAGGCAGCGGGGTGGTGGGGGCTGCGGCGCGGGAGCGTCGCATTCTAATGTATAGATTTATATGGAAATGACCTCGAAGGCAGCGGCGCGGCGTACCTACTAGACGGCTTCCCGCGTTGCATCGCCGCCAAAACTCCCGACCCGCTGCCCGCAAAATTTTAACTGAGGCCTTAAAATCCACCAAGCAATTTAGACCCTAGATCACGCCAGAGGAATTAAACTAAAAACATAACCTCTTCCTAAGGAAGTCAGGTAAATTGAGACGACAAATATGGCATTTTAGTCCTGTTTAGTAGTAGCCTTAGTTTTGGGTGGCCTGGTGTTGGGAATCATGTGTCTTGTCTGGTGTATCTCGTGCATCTGTATCATGACCCACCATATGTACAGGTAGTCGTTGTGTAGCTTCTTCTGTTTGCTCAGCAGTATTAAGTACGTTCCCGCATTCCGAAATTTGCCTTCCCTTTTTTGGCTGGAATAAATTTAATGAAAATGTTAGGACAACCAAACGGTATAGCATATAACTAAAACAGTCTTGGGACCCACAACAAAATTAATCAAAAGAAGGTGAAAAGTGAAGGAGAATGGAGTAGGGAGTACTTTAACGGGACAACGTCAACAAAAGCCGGCCAAAAACATTCAAGACGTTTACCATTTTAGCGGAGACGTAGCCCACGTCTCCACTAAAAAGGGTAATGATTGCACTGGCAAAAATTAAAGTAGTTAACATACATATTATAAGAACATAGACTATGTTGTTATAATATGTTTGTTAACTACTTTAATTTTTAAAGACTTGGCTTACAGCCTTGATAACAAAAGCGAAATAAGATTGTAAATGAGAGGTTTTATACTCACAATCTCTTTTCCATCAGGGAATAGATATCCAGCATTTTCTTCCGGATTCTTCTCAACTTTCTGTACAAGTATCCGATGCGGTAGGACGTATCTTGGGGGTTGAAGTACGGATCATTCTCTATCATCTTTATCTTGTATCTCGCCATGTATATCAACTGTAGCATTAGGTCCAAGATTTTCAGCCGAACCATCGTCTCATCATCCAAACTATAGTCGTAGTATTTCCTACCCATCCCTTCCATGGTTCGTCTAGTGTTGTTGAGTTCTGTCTCATCAAAGTCTCCCGTAAGTTTCTTTGCAAAATAATCCATTTTCTCTTTGATTTTGTTAATGTCTAGTTTGTCGATGTTGATGCTTATGTTTTTTATGATGGCGTCTTTTGGTGGAGGTTTAATTTTGGCGTTGAAGTCGTCATGTAGTGTGAGAAACATGTCGTTAATATCTGGTATGTCACCATCGCCGTTGGTAAGATCTGAAACTTACAAAAACAGCCTTAAACCTACTTTAGGGAAAGGCGATTGTTGTTTGTTTTTATTCCTAAAGGAGCTTAAATAGTGTGTTTTAATTCATTTTGGCCTTGAACTTAATTTAGGGATAGTAGAAGTAAAATGTTTTGAACCTTAGTATAGGTAAGTATTTTAAGCCCAGCTTTTTAGAGTTCCGTACCCGTAGGGTAAAAATGGGACCCTATTAGTAAGACTTTAGCTGTCTGTCCGTTTGTATCCAGGCATACAGTTTGGATACAGACAGACGGACAGAAAGCTAAGTCTATATATAATTATAATTTTTTATTTTAATGATACACTAGTGCTGGCCGTGGTACATACATAGCTTATAGCACTCAGGGACATCTTAACTATACATTGGTGAAAGAATTTTTGAAATCGGTCTAGTAGTTCCTGAGATTATTGCGTTCAAACGTAGGTTCAAACAAATAAAAAAACTCTTCAGCTTTATAATATTATATATAATCATTACTTACGTACTATATTATAAATTATAATTATAGAGGTACATTATAAAGTTTGTAATAAACTTAATTATTAATTTGGGATATGTATTTGACAGGAAATAGTTTGATTTGGTATAAAACTTGTATCTACTAATTAATAGTAGAAAGTGTTATGATGCTGGCAACCCTAATATTGCTTACAACTTTTTAATAATAATCTACCTGCACTTTAAAAATTAAAGTTGTAATTATATAAAAGTGAAATAAGTGCAAGACACAAGTGTAATAATTATTGTAAATGAAAACACACAAGGTTAAATGGTAAGAATATCGTAGATAACTAAATGTTGGTTATTATTTTTGGCGTATATTCTGCAAACTGGTACGGCTTCAGTTTTTCCTTGTTAATAGCTTGTATCCATTTGATAGTGTCTCTTATATCCACGTCGTATCTTACAACCTTCTCGTATTTTCTGAGCAACACGCCTATGTTTCTGTTTTTTTCATCTAATTCTTCCTGCTTCGCTACGGTTACAATTTTTAACTGTTCATACTGCAGCCTTCTTAATCTGTTAAAAAGATATCCCAGTCTATACCTTTTATCATTTCTAACAGGTTCTTTCATAGTTAGTGCTCTTTTGATATAATACCTTGCGTGTACCATAAATTGGACCAGCAAGTTCTTCAGTTTTTCTTTCTTCACATTTTCCAAATGATAATTATTGTCATCTGGATCATAGTATTGCCATCTTCTAGTGAAGTTACTCGTTATGTGAAGCAGTTCATTGAACTCTTTAGCATCTAAACCGTTGGAATTTATTGGTTCCTCTTCAATCATGTTTTCATTAAAAGATAGTTTTATGTCTGTATCTGGTTCCTCTGGCTCAGTAGCATTTAGTTCAAGTTCTGACAGCGGAATAAGCATATCATCGAATGTGTATATGTTTCCAAATAAGAGTCGATCGTTGTCGATTACATTATCACTGACAAAAATTTGGGGACTCTTGTTTGCACTGCCTAAAAATAATACCGTTTAGTCAAGGCAGATGTTTTTTTGTCTGTTTTGAGTATGATTAAGTTAGTAATACAACCCACCCTTCTCAATATTATAGAACGTATAGTTATTTAGTATGACATGACTAAATTATCGATGCAAATGTCAACTTGATCTATGATTTATAACCATAAAAGTAATTACAAATCTCCTTATAACATCGGTTATGTACTCTTTAAGAGGGACATACATAAAAGTCACGGGAAGAAACCAAGACATAAGGTATTTTAATAGGTTTAGCTACTTACAAAAGCAAAACACATTCAGTACTATGAACACGTACATTTCAACTGTTACACAAAGCAATTAATGATTTATAGGCTGCGTAATTACATTTTTATCGGCTTAGAGAAACAGTTGCTACGCTTGGTTATGTTACAAAAATTTTATCCAACCACGGGAGAGTATTGAATACGATTTCTTCCGGGAATAAGGCAGGCAGGTTCTTTGTTAGCTTCATACCTAGAAGGATTTCGTTTGGATTCCCCCTTCCCTTAGCCTCTAGCTAACACGTTTTCTTTATAGCTTCCGTATATAATCGCCGATGAAAATGTATGAAAGTGACATGACATTATTCAAATGTCGACTTCGAATTATCGTAAGCGTTCGATTAATATTATAAAGTCGACATTCGACTAATGACACATCAATTCCATACATTTTAAACGGCTATTCTATAAAGAAGCGATTAGGAAAACGTCTTGGCTAGGGGCTTTAGTTAGAAATTTAGCCGCCGCACAATTATCGTGCGGCAATGACGGGAGTATAAACTACCGAGATCAAATTGATTCGATTTTAGATTGTGTCCGGACTTACGAGTTACAATCGAGAATCATATGAATTTAGCCCAAAACGCATAGATGCAGAGATCGTATCTTGCCAGCGACATTGGCAAACGTTAAGTATAATTATGTTTTTTGGGGCTCTCGGTACTGAATTGTAAAATCTATACATCTATAGGTACATATAAATAAAATTGGAGTGTCTGTTTATAATATTGAAAGAACCGTTTTTTACTAAATGCATATGAATGTATATAGGGTACAGACACCAAAACAATTTTTTTTACAATTTTTGTCTGTATGTCTGTCTGTCTGTCTGTTTGTTTCGGCTAATCTCTGAAATGGCTAGAGCTATTTTGACGGGACTTTTTCAGGCACATAGCTGATGTAGTAAGGAATAACTTAGGCTACTTTTTAACCAACTTCCCAAAGTTAGGAGTATTATTTCACTTTTTTTTTAAATGAACCAAGGGTTTTTTTAATCTTTTTTATTATCTTTGTTATCACATTTTGCTGACGTGGACGAAGTCGCGGGCAACAGCTAGTAATAAATATGAATGGTATTACGTTGGTTGCCTTATTCCTATGACATAGCGTTATGGTGTCTCAGCAGCATGTCATAGAATATTTCTAGGAAGCTCGCGCAAATTAATAATGGGAAAAAGTTCAGTACAATACGTTGCGTTACAATTTAAAAAAAAAAGTTTATATTTAAAAAATCCAACGAGATAAACTTTATTTCATTATCTAACATTCAATTGACAAACTTCCATTCCTTCTTTCTATTAGTCATGACTTGGTTCAGCATCCTCCTACAGTTCTCGTCATTGATAGTCACCAAATGTACCAGCAGATCTATATCCATCCACAAATTCAGCATTCGCTCCTCCAATTCCAGCATGTCCTGGAAGTATACTCCATCTGTAGCACTCTGTCTCATCTGCGAGCATAGCCTGAAGGCTTTGTACGCTATGTTTGAAAACTTCTTACAGGCGCGATCCGTTTTCGCCATTAAAAAACCCATTTTGTACACCGATACGTCTCGATACTTCTCTCTTAATTCCTGCATCACGATCATTTTGTTTCGCGTCTGGTAGATCGCCTGCTTCATCAGCTCAATGTATCTTCTTCGCAAGTGAAATATATCCGGTACAATTCCTCGATCATAGTTTAACGGTGGTTTCCACCGTCTTCCGTCTTTCTGGATCAGGATTTTTGGGTTCCCATCCTGAACTTTTAGTTGCAGCAGCACGTCTGTTTGGTCTATCGATTTAAGTATTTCTTCGAATTCATCTCTGACGGTTGTGTTTCGTCCATTTTGTTTATTCCTTACTTCTATTCTTTCCCAGACTTTGCTTGGATTGAAATTCTGTATGTATTCTACGAAGCTATAGTTTGTCGCGTTCAACGTGGACGCTGATTGTGGTTGAATAGATAGAAATAGTCCCAGTAAGTAGAATGCTAAAATAGATAACTTCTTTACAATTACTTTTTTTTTAAAGTAGTATTTAGAAACTGTATTTTGGACATAAAAACTGTTAGTAGGTACATGCTATTTTGTATAATAATATATTATGATTAAATAAGTTCGCAATTTAATAAAATATATACCTTGTAAAATATAACCTGATGGAACTTTGGACATCTCAGTATTTATCATTTTGACTTACTGGCATTTGAGATTTTTCCTTAAATATTTTATCTTCATTAATTTCGCCCACTTTTCCTCAGAGCGGGTGACATATTAATTAATTACTGCCATTTCTGACGATAATATTTCATAATGATATTACGAAATATTTATTAAAATTAATTAAGTAGCCCCGTTGCAAAAGATACCCTGTGCTGTTAAAGAAAAGAAACGTATAACTTTCCATTTTCACTTAATGGTACGGTTAGAAGGTTTGAATCGTAATTTTCGTATCGTAAATCCTAATCAGTTGATTACGAGCGTTTAATGCAAGGACCAGTAATGTAATTTTATAGGACCTGTTTCACTACTTTCTGATAAGGTGCCGATTATGCTATTTACCTACAACTTATTTGACAGATTCTCCATACTTCATCTGTCAAGTTAAGTGGTGGATAGCCTATTCGGCACTTATCAGGAAGTGGTGAAACATCAGTGTAATTTGTCTGTAATTTACACTGACGAAGTTTGTAATAGTAAGAGTGTGTTATGAGTTATGACGGTTCCTTATGGCTGTTTTACTATTATTATTCCAATCCAGTGATTGAATTCATCGCTACCATAGCTATAATTTAATTCCAGTGGTTGTTTGCATTTTTCCAGTAGCAATCCAGCGCTGATTATTATTTAAATAATGTAAATGGGCACTGGAATGTACTGGAATGCAATTTTGAAAACGGTGGATTCGATTACTGGGTAGGATTATTTAATGTAAGCCGGCCTCTATGAATGAGTTAAGAAACCTGTTGTTTAAGAGATAATTTTTTTAATTTGAAGAAGAGAGAAAGAAATTAAATATTGTGTTGTGTGATGTGCAAAATAAACTTTTCTTATTCTTATTTTAGAGATTATACTTAATTAGATGTCACCCGCTGCTCCGTTCCGCAAAAAATAGATTATCACGTCCTTTCCCGGGACTCAAAGTATCTCCATACCAAATTTCAGCAAAATCGGTTGAGCGGTTTGGGCATGAAGAGGTAACAGACAGATATACTTTCACATTGACAATATTATAAAAAGTAATGTGAGTAAACTATGGAATTTTGAATTAAGTGCGTTTGCCGATTTTTCACGTTTATCTAATACGAGCTTGCCCGCGGCTTCGCTCGCGTAAGAAGTATTATTATATACAAACTTTCATCCCCTATTTTATCCCCTTGGAGGTTGAATTGGTCAAAATCCTTTCTTAGCGGATGCCTACGTCATAATATCTACCTGCCTGCCAAATTTCAGCCCGATCGGTCTATAGGTTTGGGCTGTGCGTTGATAGACCACCATGTTTTTTTTGAGTTTTATATATATAGATTATTTATTCCCTAAAATCTGTTATGCCATTAATTTTAACTTGCTTGACTCTAAAATGCTCTAATGTGTGCATTTTGGAACAGTTATATAGGTTGTTGTGACTGATGTACTACTTTTAGGTTATAAGTATACGTTGCAACTTGCAAGTAATTGGACTCTATATTTTTTCATCCTTGCTCATTCCCATTCTCAATCATTCCTCACAAGATAGCTAAAATTTCGAATTCAGAACAGTGAAAAAATAGGTAGATTTCATTTAAAAGTTGATTAAATCGAGGCCTATAAAACTGAACGGTTATGGTTGTGTCGCGTAATGTAGGTGCGCCGCGTGGGAGGACACGTGTAGTTTTCAAATGAAAAAAGTAAATTAGACTTCTGACAAGTAGCTTTACCGATACGTTTTTCACAGCTCTCATGCCTATAACTTTTATAGGCATGACAGCTGTAAAAAACTTTGAGAAAAAAAAATAGTCTGTTGTTAAAAAAAATCTTGCTGTAAAGTAAAATGAAAACATACTTTAACTACGCTTATTTATTGGTAATATAATATGTAAAAACCGTTGCGTTAGACCGTGATGTATAACATGATTGTAAAAGCAATCGACTTCGATCATGGACAATTATTAGGTCCTTACATAATATGAAATTGGCGTTTTTTATGGTAGGAATATAAAGTAATTTTTTTTGTATAATATATTTAATTAATCAAAGTATGTACCATTGTTATCGATGCGTTGTTTTTTCGTTGATCCCTTTACTAAAAAAAACGGAGGGACGAGAGTCAATAAATTCTTTGAATGCGGTTTGGACTGCAACATCAGATTTGATTTTTTTCCTTGTAGGAAGTTATCCAAATTCCAAAAAAAATGGTAATCTGTTGGAGCAAGGTCCGGGGAGTACGGTGGACATCGCAGACATTCCAATTGCAGCTCCTCCAGTTTTGCGGCCGTCTGTTGTGCAGTGTTTGGTCTAGCGTTGTCCTGAAGCAGCAGTGGCCTAGAGCCATTGACCAGCCTTGGTTGTTTAGCAGCTAGTTCTTCCATCATGGTTTGCAGTTGCTGACAATAGATATCTGCCGTAATCGTTTGGCCAGATTTGAGAAAGCCATAGTGAACGACACCGGCACTAGTCCACCAAACACTCACAAGTAAATTTTTCTGAGTCAATTTTCGTTTAGGGCAGAATTTGGCTGATTCTCCAGGGGGCAGCTATTGCAACGAACGCTTCCGATTATCGTAAAGGATCCATTTTTTATCACAAGTAATGATCCGATTTAAAATCCCTTCATTATTGTGTCTGTTGAGCAATGTAACGCAGCAGTCGACGCGTGTTTTCTGGTTTGCTTCACTCAATTCATGAGGTACTAACCTTTCAAGATTTTTTATCTTCCCAATTTGTTTCATGTGGATCGAAGCAGTTTTATCATTTACACCAAAGCCTGCTGCTGCTAACTCTGAAGTGGTTTGCGATGGATCCGCTTCCACAATGGCCTTTAATTCTTCATTATTCATTTTAAAAGGGTCTTGTTGTGAAGGTCGGAATTTCCAGAACGAAAACGTTGGGACCAAAACCGTACCGTGTTTATTTTTGTGACACCAGCGTCATACACATTGTTAATTATTCGAGCTGTTTCTGCAGCCCTCGTGCCACGGTAGAACTCATATTCGTAAATAAAGCGATATTTCAATTTTTAAATTGTGCGATATGAACGAGTCCAAAGAAAAAAAAGATAAAGAAAAAAAAAAAAAACAAATGAATGACTGCGTTTATGGAATAAACGAATTAAAAAAAATTGAATTTGGAATTCTTCACCAAAGAGGAGATATTTGAGATGAAAGTGGCCTGTACAACAAAACGCCAATTTCATATGTAAGAACCTAATAATTATTATATAGGTAGATAGATAAACACATTATTACTCACATAAAGATGGGTATTACAAACAGACTTAATTCCTCGATCGCGGATTCTTGGAAATCTATTGTTATCCTATTGTTATCACTTATCGCGGTCGATTTCGACCGCTTGGGTGTTGATAGGTTAATACTTAAAAACTAAGACATTAATGTGGGCAAGGGCGGCCTTATATATATGCTATAAGCCATTTCTTCCAGGCCTATAATATGCAACTGCTGTACACGGGACCGACGAGAAGGGTCCCTTTAACAAGACACCTCAAATAACAAAATAAAATCAGACACACAGTACTTTAAAAAATATAAACCCTTCTTCAGGCGTATTCGCGCACATACACGCTTATAATATAGTCGTTAATGGAACCTATTATTATTAAACTTAACATTTAGCCACGACTTAGCTCAAACTAATATTATTACAAATGTGTCTGTCTGTCTGTTCGTTACCTCCTCATACCCAAACCACTGAATAGATTTTATTGAACTTTGATATGGTATGAGAGACTTAGAGTCCCGGGAATGTACATAAGATACTCTTTATCCCGGAAAAGTGTACGGTTTCCGCGCGATAAACGAATTTGCCAACGAAGTTGCGGGCGTCATCTAGTCTTACATAAAACACTACTCCTTTAATTTTTAACCAAATAAATCCAACAGTTCCAGCACTAAGAAGATTCCTACAAAGAGAAACATCGGAAATACAAAAAGATTAATGGCGGTAAAAATTTATTCCATCGTAATGCGTGTTATCAATCGCCAAACCTGAATAATTCTTTATTCCAAAGGCTGCCTACTCCGTCCTCATATTTTATTTGAGTGGAGCGAAAACTTGGTCAAATACGCTGTTTTCCAGCACAGTAAGTGCTTGCTCTTCCCACTCGAGCTGTTTAGATTTGCTGTCCTGCTCGCACCTCCTGTCTAAACCGACCAAAGAGCAAGTTGTGTATGTTTTAAATGTTTTATGCCTATTTTCTTTGAGAGACGGAGGTTTCTCCCATTTATGGCATAAAGATTATATTTAAGTACATTATAAAGATTATAAGATAATCTGTATAATTATAGGTAATAAATATATTTTATTACTAAACAAAACTTATTATAATGGTCTTTCTTTTAAAACTTTATTACTTATATCTCTTGATAACGACAAATTGACGATAAACCATTTAACATGTAACAATTCATTCAACGTCACATATTAATGTATTTATTTAAGGATTAATTTACGTTTTACGTATTTATGATTGATTAGGACCTTGTTTAGTTGTTTTATAATATACATATAAATACAATAAGCCATAAAGCCAAAAAGTATAAAGCCAGATACCTGCTGATGATTTTGTCGAAATCGTTCGTGTAAAATAATAACTTAATTGTAATAAATCTAATATAATAATTTGGAATAAGTGCAAGGAAAGTGTATAATTATTTAATTGAAGAATACAGTCTCCAGAACCTTCAAAATTGTACCCTCCGCGCCATACTCTTTGTCACGTAGTATAGAAATGTAGCGAGCCCGACAGTTTACTGGGCAGCCCTCCGCGTTCGCACGTGACAGTCGTGCCGGTCGAGTGTGACGTGACGGGCTAGTGTCACGACTCACGCGAAACCTCAACAACATGAAAGCTTTACGGACATTAGTGCCATGACCTGTGAGTTTGCCGTGCTTTGTGTTAATTACAGGTGAGCTTTTCGGTTTAAAATTATTCGTCTTAAAGTTGGCTTAGTAACTTAGTAAGTACGAAGTTGAAGTGATTACAGGTTAAATGTATACTGAATTGTGGGTTAAAATGTTTTATGATTTTTTTTTGTAGAAAAGTTTTACTTATTTTATATATGTTATGCGTTATTCTCGATTGTTATTATCCTATATTTATAGTTTAAAGCTCTTACTATATAAAAGTATACCCAAAAAAGGTATTCCCTCCTGTCTTTATAATTTTTAAACCGAAACTTTATTTCTGCTATCATTTTCAATTACAGAAATGACGGACAATTTTTTATATATAATTTAATACATAACTTTTAGTTGCTGTATCAATTAATAAAGCTAGCAAATAAAAAAGGTAGCCTATATTCTACGTAGCAAGTGCTACGAGGTGCGTAGCACTTGCTACGAGGCGCGTAGCAATTATGTGAGTTTCGTAGAGCCTCGTAGCAGTGCGTAGACCCGCGTAGAGCCTCGTACACATTTTAGAATTTAGAGATATTATTGACTAGATGACGCCCGCAACTCTGTTGCGCCAAAATTCGTTTATCGCGCGGGAACCGTACATTTTTCCGGGATAAAAACTATCCTAATCAAAGTGTGCGTGAGTGCGCGGCCAAATCCAGCTATGTCTTTTCCCGGGGCTCAAAGTATTGCCGTACCAAATTTCAGCAAAATCGGTTCATCGCTTTGGGCGTGAACAAGGTAACCTCATCACGCTCTATTCTGTTAAGACAGACAGATAGACAGAAAGACGTTTTCGCATTTATAATATTAAATATATATATTATTATATGTGGTTATAGGGAGTTGTAGGCAGTAGAATATAAATCTGTTCCTTTGAGGCGGATAAGGGTCATTAGGATTAGATTATACTTCCGGGGCAAAGACATTAGCAATTTAGCAGACCCCCGACTCTGGGTTGTAAACGGGGAAAAACTTTTTTTAATGTAGCAAACATTTTAGAATAATGTGCAAAGAAAATGTCACACTTTTTACGTTTTACTGCATATCACATTTTTTAACTTTTTAGCATATAAGTCACATTTGTAATTAAAAACAAAATAATTGAAGATAGCCGTTTTTTGAATACGTGTATTGAATTTTTGGTAGCTGCATTCTTAAGCCTAAATTGCTTGTTGTGTGTAGGTTAAATAGGTATCGTTATATTTTTTTGTAGTTTAAGTGAATTGTTTTTGGTGTTTAGTAAAAATAAATCATAACATTTTTGTTATAATTTATTTTCTATTGTTATCATATTTTTCTATATATTTTTAGTTTACTGACTTTTGTATACGTTAAGTTACAAACATATAGTAGTATATACAACTTTAACACGTCTAGTGATAACAAAAGCGGATTTGTAGATGTTATCTCGCTATAATCCTATTACAATTTCTCGAATATACTACACAAAAGATGAACAATATTATACTTATAGGATTAAAGTTATATTTAACTCCTGACAAAGTGCGTAATAAACATATTTTGTATTAAAGTATTTACTTGACATAAATGTGAAAGAATAATTTTATCAATCCGTTATGTTCCATATATCCGTATATACTCAAAGTAACAAAAATATATAATATGCCTGTAATTATAAAAGACGTGAGTGGAAGAACCAGATAGCTAACATTTTGTAATGTGAGGACAATAAATGTTATTCATTTTTTTCTTTATAATTTTAACAAACCTCGTAACTTACCTACTTCATCATCTAGTTATATATCTGGCTTAACATAAAATAAAATCTGGCTTAACATAAAAAAAAATCCGGGATAAAAATTATTTTATTTCCTTTCCCGGGACTCAAAGTATCTCCATACCAAATTCAGCAAAATCGGTTCAGCGGTTTGGGCGTAAAGGGGTAACAGAAAGACAGATTAAATTTAGCATTTACAATAATAATAATATATGGCTTCTATAGTTTGTCATTGATTACGCAAACGTAATCAAAATCATTACTTAACCTTTTTGCTGCGTAGTTGGTTAAAAATGATTATCGTCTATAGATAGTATCTGTACAATAGTTAATGATAAAAGGTAAGGTCCTAAGTGTATTTTGATCGTTATTTGACAAGGATCGAGGTACTAACTCAAAAAGTTGACTAATCGACAAACTTAACTACGAGTTAAATGTCGATTAGGCTCTGGTTTAAGCGTACACCAACCCGCCTATTAATCAAAAGGTTAACATTATTTATTTAATACTAGCTGTCCCGCCAAACGCTGTTTTGCCATATAAAGTATTTCCGATTTCGCCCATAATTTTATTGAGTGACTAAATAAGTATGGCGCCATGGCAACTTCCATCGTCATCCCGTCGCACAAAAAATGCATTCTGTCAATTCTATGTCAAATGTCATAATCATATATATAAAATTCTCGCGTCACAATGTTAGGCCGCGTACTCCTCCGAAACGGCTTTACTGATTTTAATTTTAAATTTTATATGCTTATTCAGTGAGTCTGAGAATCGGCTACTGGGTACTTTTTATATTGATAAGTGCATTTGTTGAATAAATAATAGTAAATTATTACAACAGCCAAAATCTTTTCGTTTTTGCTTCGTTATAGAATCGCCGATCAAAATGTATGGAATTGACATTAGACTAGTCGAACGTCAACGTCATATTAATGAACGCTTATGTCAATTCCATACATTTTCATCGGCGATTCTATAACGAAGCAAAAACGAAAAGATTTTGGCTCACCCCCCTGGCCATTTAACCGAAACTTTTTCGTTTTCGCTTCGTTATAGAATCGCCGGTCACAATTTATGGAATTGACATAAGGCGAGTCGAACGTCAACGTCATACTAACGAATGCTTATGTCAATTCGATAAATTTTCATCGGATATTCTATAACAAAAAGATTTTGGCTCACCCCAAAATCTAAATGTCTTATTGTCTACAATAAGACATTTAGATTTTTAAGTTATTTGAGAAAGTTGTTTTAAGATGACAAAGTTTTGTCGTTGTTCGTTAACCCATCAATCCCCAGGCGGAACCCGGCTGCCGCATAACAATTGAAAATCTATTGTGTCTGCGATTCCCACGATCGAGGTATTAAGCCACTAACTTTGAAGACAAGGAAAACAACACAAATACATTATTTTGTGTTGTTAATAAAAATAAAAATAAACTATTCTGTAATCAGAATAGTTTTTTTAGTTATCATGTTTCTACTGACTCTACAGTCAGTAGAAACATGATAACTAAAAAAACTTTATAGTGAGTGTGGCAAAGCACGCCTACCCGGCAAGTGCGCCATATAGCTATAATTATAAAAATAGCTTTAAGTTGCACTTGCCGGTTAGGCGCACTTTGCCACACTCACTATATGTAAATTATAATTTCAGCTCAACCTAATACTAGATTTCTTGGTATCATAAATGCTACTTATACTTATCATACTACTATTTATCAAAAAATGTAACTTATTTTCTTATGTGCCATCAGGTAAATTGATTCATTCATTGATTCATTCATACGGCGGATCTATGTTTTTTGGTGGTTTGATGTCAATATTTAATCGTGACTCGTAAATCGATCTGTTGGTTGGGATTTACATACACCGACCAAATTACGAAGATACTTGCATATTGGAACGAAGTTCCTTATGGCGCGTTCAGCGTAAAGGAGGCTAGACAGAACGATTTTTGACCTCGACACTTTTTTATTAGTACCTGCATACTAGGGGCAGAGGGCGTTGATAGTATTCCTGTGCGTCAACTAGATGGCGTTTTTGAGAATAAACAGCTACGCCTTGGTAGTACTCCTGGGCGTCAATAGATGTCGTTTTTTTATAATTTTTTGAGTGTATAATAATATTATGAATACAGGTTTTTTGAACATAAGAAATGATAAGAAATAACTTCGTTCCATTCGGGTGTCCCTTGACACCTCTCAAGTTTTTTTTTAATTCAAAATTGGAAAACCGATACAATCTGCGAAATGGTGCCGGAACACATCGCCAAAAGATACGATACGCTGACGCGACGATATATCATTTACAAAAGTGCTTTCACCGCGACCATTTGTGTTTTGATGCTGACGTTTACGTCAGTTTCTGTCGTTCGATCGATCAATTATACTCGATCGACATTCAATCGAGATGGAACTTAAGTTAATAACCTCAAGAATTACTTTGAAGCCCCTTAAATAGATTGTAGGTAGTTCGACTTGCAAAAGGTTTAATAATATTCTGAAGTTGGCTGTTTATCAAAGTAGGATATTTTATTGCACGATTTCTGGGGTTTTTTGATCGGAGTTCATTTCACCAGCGGTTTTGATTGGCTAAAGGTACCAAGTCACATTGACCTCTTATACATGTTCAAGATTGTCACTATTTGTTGTACTTTCTAGAGTATGCACAAACGACATCGATAAGGGTATATTTAGACGGCCCTTTAAACATTCGCAATCGACAGTATTTGTCTATAATATTGAAAAGATAGACAATTGTTAAGAACTTTAAAAATCTGGTATATACTAAATATTATCTGGTATATACTAATGACGAAAATATGACGCCCGCAACTCCGTTGCGCCAAAATTTGTTCCTATGCCCTTTCCCGGGACTCAAAGTATTTCAGCGAAATCGGTTTAGCGGTTTGGGCGTAACAGACAAATAGACAGAGTTACTTTCATATTGATAATATTATAAGTAAGTATTAAAATATGGATCTATTTTCCTGTTCTAAAAATGACAATTAAATTTTAATAGGTATAGCATAAACTATGTATTACAAAAATAGTCCCGTCGGAAAAATCCAACATGGATTAAAATCTATAAATTGACCGATTTGCATTGGTTTATTTTAAAACTTCTGCCGCGCGGCGTCCAAATCAATATGTATGCAAAAGTGTTGAACCCCTCAAAATATTTTTATCCTTTCGTCCCTTACGTAACGCAACGAGTTATGTTTTTGGATTTCTGCCAGGAGGGGACTGCCAGACTTACATTTGCCATAATAGAAGCCTATTGACCTATTTAGATATATACTCTTACGTAATGTAAAATATTTCTAAATTGTGTAATTCTGTATGCGGAATGTTGAACGTTAAAAAAATGCGATTATAACGTATTTGGTGTCGATGCTTTAGTGTCCACGTAATACCTAAAAGTCTTCTTTCTTCTTTTGCTCTTAAATACGTAAGATAAAGCCAACACGACCGGCACAAAAAGTACAGGCTAGACATTTTTAAGCCTATTCAACACATGCATAGTGCATACTTGCTAGGCATGTAAAAAGTAAAACAACATAATATTAGTCGTTCCAACGCAAACATCAACACGTATGTCAAGAGCCATACAAGATACTGGTTTTAGACTTCTTCGTGGCCTAGTGGATCTATACTATTATAAACATATATTATTTAACATTTTTCCTGTCTGCGTGGCCATTAGTTGTTGCAGAAAGTTGTATAAAGTTGCTCGTATAGTATTATTTCGTAGATATTTTTCCTGTGGCTAGGTGCAAGTCTTCTTTATAGAATCGCCGACCAAAATGTATGTATGTACGTAACTATAAAGTAAACGTCTTGGCTAAAAGCTCAGATCTGCGCGCAAGTGATGACACTTATGACAGGAAAATCCCTTATCTTAGTTTGCATTAAAATAGCACACCGTCGATAAGTATGAACTAGTATAACCTAGCCTGGCAGTGCAGTTCGTTACCTAACGAACTGCACTGGCGACCGCGGGCTGTCACTAACAATCAATGACCGCACGCGCCACTGCACTGTACTGTCGGACTACAATGATTGAAGCTCCAGAAAGGTTAAATGTAAGTGCCTAAGCGTTTAGGCTTAAAGTTTAGTTAGATACTAAAATAATACTAAATGCCGCCTGTAATATTGTTGGGCTGAAATGAGTTTATCGCGCAGGATATGTACATTTTAGGTGACACACAGTCCTTTTGGGAAACGTAAATATCTCAGCAAAAATAAACCCATCAATGCTGTTCAAGCGTTAGGAGGTAGCAGAAAAACATACGGATATATCAAATTAGTGTGGGTTTTGTCATTCCTTCACTTCGTATCTATACATAGTATAAAACAATGTCGTTTTTTATGTCCCTATGTCCCTTTGTTCTCTTTAATCTTTAAAACTACGCAACTGATTTTGATACGGTTTTCTTTATTAGATAGAGTGATTGAAGAGGAAGGTTTATGAGTATAATAACATTAATTAAATAGTGGAGAAATACTGTTATTTTTGAGGTTTCTAATGTGATGTCGTAAATAATTAATTTTTTTCCGCTTACAAAGCAAACGCAGGCTGAACCCTACGAGATTTATCAAAATAATGAACTAAGTATTGTGCATAATGAAAAGGTCTACAGAAAACTTCGCGATGGTATGATGGTATGGTCTATCTCTTATGGATATACCACAATTTCATTTTTTTGTCATTTACTTTTTACTACAAATAATGGCTAGTTTTCGAAGGGATTTGAACCAATATGGCATTAATCTTTATTCAATTAAATACTTTAATTAATACAGCATATTATGATTTAAATGAATATTTTCGAAGAAAAATTGCGGGACGTATAGTACGGGAGCTATTAGCTAGTGTACCTACTAGTAGCTTTTGCGGCGGTACCGGCCAATGCGGGCCACGGGTAGTAATAAATATAAATCAAAACTACTGAATAGATTTTAATCATTTTTTCAGTGAGTGACATTAAGGCTATATATTATACACCTAACACTGACTGCGAAGCTGGGGCGAAAGCGAAGGCGTTATCACAAATTTTAACTTTAATTCAGATTAGCGCAAGTGCAAAGTTTTAGTTTGCATGACTCCATAAGTATTTCAAATTTAATTTGTGCAAATCAAAATTAGTTTTGTATATTAAGGTGCGTCGCCATATTTTCATCTTATATTTTCACATTACTTACAGTGCTCCCAAAGTGATAATGCGCATAGAAATTTTCGTAATTTTTCGGCAACGATCGTATTTCCCGAGCGTCGGAAGACGTCACTGCAAGCGCTGTTTTAAACTTAACTTTAAGAAAAACAGCGCTTTGCAGCGTCGTAGAGGCGCCTGACGTTGGGCGTTACCATGGACTTATTGACGGACCGGCGACAGCAGGACAGCGGACAGCCACCGGCTATTTAATAAGATATTTAGTTCTATTTCCTTTGAACAAGTTGCAAAATGCAAGTGCATTGTTTGGTACTGTAAAGTTCCGTAGGCTGGGAGCTACGAATAATAAAAACTAGCTGGGTCTAGGTCCAATACCTATCTAATATTATACTTACTTATAATATTATAAAGCGGAAGAGTTTGTTTTTTTGTTTGAACGCGTTAATCTCAGGAACGTCTGGTCTGATTTGAAAAATTCTTTCAGTGTTAGATAGCCCATTTATCGAGGAAGGCTAAAGGCTATATTTTATCACGCTAAGACTTATAAGAGTGAAGACATAGAGGAAAATGTAGAAAAAACGAGGGGAAATTATTTGAAAGGGCTTATCTCACGAACTACTGGAGAAATTTTTCTGTTATTTGGCACAGATAAAAAGTAGACTACGTGAAGAATCATAGGCTATTTTTGTGGACTAATTTGTCTGTGACATATCTAATTTACGCGGGCGAAGCCGCGCGGAATGTCTAGTCTTTTATATTTCGCACTAGCTAGCGAGGCTTGCAGGTAAGTACATGACGTGTCATAATTTGAAAACGACACATAGTCACGTTGCTTTGACCATTATGCTCTGACTGTAGTAAAGCCACAGAATATATTATATTAGTTGGTAAAGCCTAACTACTCATGCGATGCCAAGAATCACGCGCCTTTACCTATAAAATAATATGTTAGGCATGTATTTATAGTACATACATGCAAAATGAAATCCCTTAGATGTTTAAAGTTCAAAATATTTGTTTTTAAATAAAATAATATCAAGTTACATCGCGCGGCCCTATATGTAGGTCAGAGGTACTCGGTAACCCTCGACCAACAAAAACATTTTTATTCTAACGTGCACAAAATTGTTTTGCGTGTTTGTTCATTTCAATCCTACAACTAGATTTCGCTTTACGTAGAGTTCGTTGAAATTATTGTGAATTAAATTTATCTAGGTTGAAAAATGATTTAATACCTAGGTTAAGTATGAGGTTTGGACCACGGAGCTAATACTAAGAGGAGGTGTTGTAATCAAGTTTCGCGTGACAATTTGCGGGGTGAGGGGGTGTCAAGCTCCGCCCACTTCTCAATATTTCATCTATCGGCTAAAAGCCAAACTACTAGCTTAGGTCGATGTTGATGTTACTACGTAGTTCAACTATCTTACACTAGATGTCATTTTGTCTTGAATATTATGGGACGTACTACGGCCCTGGATATTTTTTACGTTTCGTGACGACAGATGGCGGATTATAAGTAATATCATAATAAAAGCTATATAATCACGGTTTTAGCTATTAAATGTGTTTAAGACTAAGTGTATAACGGTTTTTAGTATTCAAGTATGATTATATTTGTAATAAACTTATGCAAAATTATCGCATTTACGTCTGTATTATCTTTCAAAGGTTTGGCCACCTAGTGTCAAGTAGAATAATTAACGCTGAAAGCTGAAATGTTCTAGAACTTTTATATTTTAATTACATTTAAAATTATTTCCAAATGAAATGTGATGGTATTTATATTATCAGAACGTCTGTCTGAGTGTTTTCGACATTGTAAAACACAATACTTCATCCTTTCCTTGTTAAATACGCAGAAAACACCAATTTATTGGGAGTCTCGTTACGTGTGCACCTGACAAATGCTGAAAGTGTACTGACTTAAGCCCCGCCCACAATGATGACGTCAGGACCTAGTTGAAAATCACAGTGCACAGTTGCTTAGGCCAGCTCCTCTTTGTATGAGCTTCGTGGTTTGGACACAGGGTTTGGAGTTAACTTCAAGGACAAGACCAATATGTTGGGGCAAAAGGCATCATGGTGAAATTAATGGACCCACCTCGGAGTTGTTGGGACCATTCTGATATTTGGTTTATAATAATTGTAGATAGCGTTCCGTATAAATAATTTTGCAGTCAAATAACATTGGTATATCCTGCGATTTTAGAAACGACAAATATGAATCGATTATTTTTTTGGTCAATTTACTTAATATAAAGGCCCGTATTCACTTTCGTTAGTAGTAAGTCAAGTTATTAGGGCAGGTAATTAGTTATTAGGAGAAAGTAAGTGTGGACAGCGACTGACTAGTGCAAGTGATTAGCCGGCTGCGTAGTAACGTGATTAGAACTGTATTCACTTTGATTAGTGATTAAGTGCAGGTAACTAGTGCGGGTCATTAGTGATTAGGAGAAAGTAAGTGTGGACAGCGACTGATCAGTGCAAGTGACTAGTCGGCTGCGTAGTAACGTGATTAAAAGCGTGTTCTATTTTTTGCGAGTGCATGTGCGAGTAGGTACCCACGTCCCGCGCGCCCTTCCTTCACTCGCAGCGTGCCTGCCAGCTATGAAATAATTAATAATAATTATCACTAAGTATACCTAATTTATTTTTTCGTTCAAATTAAAGAAAGTTTTTAATTTACCAAAATAAAGAGAAGACCTCTGTGGCTCAATTGGTTGAGTGCATGAAGCTAATACAAAGGTGTGGCAGCTCAAGCCGGAGGTCGCGGGTTCGAATCCCGCCGACGGAACAAAAAGTTTTCAATGTTCCCGGATCTGGAGACTGGATGTGTATGAAAATATATTAAGTGTATAATATAGTATAATAAAAATCTTAAACAATATAATATGTATATTGAATACCTATCGATACTAATATTATAAATGCGAAAGTTTATCTGTCTGTCTATATTCTGTCTATCTGTATGTCTGTCTGTTACCACTTCACGCCCAAACCGTTAAACCAATTTTGCTCAAATTTAGTATGGATATACTTTGAGCCCCGGGAAAGAACATTGGATACTTTTTATCCCGGGAAAATGTACGGTACACGCGCGATAAACGATTTTTGTCGCAACGGAGTTGCGGGCGTCATCTAGTCTAGTATAAAAGTATTAAATATTATATTTCCGTTGTCTGGTACCCGTAAAAAAGTCCTTCAGGTACTTAGCACGGGGCCAGACTGACGTGGTGTGAAGCGTCCATAGATATGATATTATTATTATATTATATTAAAAGTACAAAACGACACCTTTTCAATTACTTCCATACTAATCTATACTTACTAATATTATAAATGCGAATGTGTGTCTCTCTGTTTGTCTGGTACCTCTTCACGCTCAAACCTCAGAACCGATTTTGCTGAAATTTGGTATGAAGATACTTTAAGTCCCGGGAAAGGACATAGGATATTTTTATATCCCGAAAAATCGCACGGTTTCCGCGTGATAAACTATTTTTTGCCGCAACTCCGTTGCGGGCGATATCTAGTTTTATATAAAAAATACTTTATGGTAAAATAGTTTTAAACTAGTTTTAAATAAAATGAATATTAAAAATGAAGGACATGTCAAAATGGCAGTTGTATTTTTGAAACTCGGACGCTCGTCTTGTTTTGCAAAAAATAGCAAAGTATTCTATAATTGATCCCATATTTTTCTTGGTCTTGCAAATTTAGCTTCCAAAAAGAGTTCCCGTTTCAGACAGCACCGCATTTAATACTTCTTTGAGTACTTCTTGCAATTGCAAGCTCGCTTCTCGATGTTCGGCCGTACTCGCTGGTTGACAAAAAAAACAATCGCTGGTTGACAGCTACTGCTGAATTTACTAAATAGAGCCACTAAATTATCACTAAATAAGAATTGGACACTACTTGCACTACATACCTACACTCCACTGCCTCAATTACTAGTCACTTGCACTTTTACTAATGAAAGTGAATACAGGCCATAATAATAAGTGAAATATACTTACTACGAATAATAAAAACTGTCAAAAAACATGCTCCACATTGTCAAAAAAGTGTACCTTAGGTACCGTACACATTTCAATACATTTGCAATATTTACCTTGAGCGGTACTAGGTTGACGTTACATGACAGCTCAAAAGGAACCTTTAAAACGGTAATATCATTCTGTCTACTCTGGTAATAGTATGGGAGTTACGATTCCTTAGTTTTTGTTATTCGTAGGAAATATATCAGATTATAATTATTATTACACTTTTTCCCTTGGTCATTGCCGGCTTATTTTATAATCCTCTACAACAGAAAATTGATAATGATCTTTCTTGACATTACAATTTACAACTTACCAGACCATCCAATTTACGGCTACATTACATTTTATTCTCCGCAACACTAGAAATAATTAATAAGCTGAATAATTTAAACAGGCAACCTATGTAGTTAATTTGAAAATGGAATTCGGGTACGGAAGAATACAAAGGGGCCACAAAAAGCTAATGGTCTGCTGGCGACTGCTGCGTCATCTATGCGCGTAAAGCGCTTTAAGTGCTGCCAGCTAAAAGGTTTTTGATAAGCGAAAATGTGAAGCGATGACTGCGATTTATTTACTGATGACATGTTTGATGTAGTAGTCCCATATTACGTAATAATTTCAGTACTTATGACGTCCCTTAAAACATTTTTTAGTGTTGATCTCAGTGCAAAAGTCATGTTAGCAGTAATTATACATGTATTTTAAGTTCGATAGAAAATGGACTGGATTGAACAAGAAATAAAGTTGAATAATTATTGTGTAAAAATAAGTAGGGGTAATAAAGGTTTACAGTTCTCTTTACTGTCATATAGACTAGACGAAACTTTCGCTTCCATAAAACATACCCATTTCTTCCTAAAAAGGCTATTTGACCAATAAAAGTAGAACCTTTGTCTGTCTGTTAATCCTCCGTGATGGCGATTTATTATAGTTATATTACGTGTGTCACTCTCGCCTCGTTCCTTTTCAGCGTTGCTATAAATTATATGCCCAGTAAGGTTCGTTCCAGACAATGCGTTTTCGGTTGTAGCGCGTTTTTCCATCAGAATCAAAACTCTTAACATGATTATTGCCCGCAACTTCGGCAAAATTCATGTTTTGTGATGATCGTGGCATACGTTTACGTAATGCTAGTAAAAAGTTAATTCAGACATGATTTTATTATTTACAAAGGTGCCCTTTGCAACGTGAGACGTAAATATTTTGCCATCCTTCATTAACTATGATTCCTATTTTAAGCTTTAATTAAAACAAGTTTTGTAAGCTACGAATAATAAAAACTAAGGTAGAGTAACTGTGTAAAAAATTGTCCACGAGTCTAAAATATGTGACAGGAATACATGCACATTCTATGCATGTATTCGGTACACAATTTTGTGTAAATATAAAAGTGAAAATTAAATGTCAACGGCTTTATTTCGTATTTGAGTGTTAGTGTTTCGTTACTATTGCCATATTTTAGTGTGCGAAAAGGAACCAAATTCAAAACGGTTGAAGTTTGGGAGTTACGTTTCTTTTATTATTCGTAGTTTGTAAGTAATGTAGAGCATTAGGTATTTTAAAAATAAAAATGTGCTTCAGCATTAACGTTTCAAATAAGCAATATGAATTTCATTATATTTTGCTCCAAATTTCGTTTTTACCATAACATTTATTTCATTAGTTAGTTTCAGTAAAGGTTTGAGTTGCTATAAGTAATTATATTGAAAAGTATATTATATTTTTCTCTAAAATATTTTATTTTTGTCTACAAATAGGTAAAAACGCAATGTTTTGTTGGCAAAAACTACGTCGTCCTCTATTTTCACGGAGAGCGTAACTGAAACGCTACTTGTGTACACAGCCTTATCGCATTATTTATGATCGGCGCGGAGAACAATGCATAAGGCTGGAGCACACGCGCGTGATGTGGGCACAATGGTATATTTACCCCGGTTCACCAAATATTTTCAAAAGCTTTTTCGGCTTATATAAAATACTAGATGACGTCCGCAACTCAGTTGCGCCGAGACTTGTGTACCGCGTAGGAACCCTATATTTGCCAGGATAAAAAGTATCCTAGATGTCCTTTCTCGGGACTCAAAGTATGTCTAAACAAAATTTCAGCAAAATCAGTGAAGAGGTAAAAGACAGACACACTTTCGTATTTATAATATTAGTATGGATTTTTAACCCCGGCGGAAAAATGCTCTCACGTCTGTTACAGCCGATGTGAGTACAATAGTTTTAATATTTGCTTAGAGAATCGCTCTGAAGCTTGGGCCTTGCGTTACCATGGCAAAGGGCTTTCAGCTCAAAGGCGTGTCGACGGATGACAGTCATCATGGCGCATTCGAGTGGCGTCACATCCGTTACAGCATAAAGGCCGGGCTATTATGCATTTAGGTGGGAGAGGGACAGATATAGTAGCATACAAAAGTAGTTGAGGTGTGAAAAGGACACATTTAGTGGCACAGATTGGTAAAGAAGATGGAGCTAAAGAGTTTTGTTGATTTCACTAATTGCAAGGATCTGTGCGCGCAAAGTATTAAGCAGCAGTATGCTTGTAGTAGTGCATAAGAGGGGCATATAATATAGCGGCACAAATTGGTTGAGAAGCATACTATACTTTTTAACCAATTTGTTTGTCAATTGTCGATTTAACTACTACAAGCATCATGTGTGATGTATCCTTGTCTACTACAAGGATGTTTACTGCAATCAAATTATATTGATAACTCGGTATGTAGATGTTGTTCTATGAATGTCTTTTGTTGTGTGGTTAAGAAGAACATCAGACATACAGGTATGAAAGTATCAGGTTCTAAAGCCCAGTATCGGTAGACTTCCGAAGAATGATGGAAAAAACAAAAAATATGCTCATTCATAATTGCAGTTTAAAGTTTAAACAAACTTCGCTGGACAAATATGACACAATAAATTATCATATTATACTAATAAATTGTTAAATATTAAAATGTTATACGCGTCTACAATTTTCCTAGCAAAGAAATAAAATCGGAATTTGAATATGAATTGATTAAATAATTAAGTTAATTGTATCTTTATGTATTTTTCTTGTGCATAATATAGAGTTAAATAAAAAAAAAATGAATGTCTTTGGCAAGGAAAAATTCATAATACAAAGAGAATGTCATATATACTACGTAACACATACTAAAAGTATAAGCGACACGTAACAATGCCACGGATATAATTTAAGGCTGGTGTTGACATTAAATCAAATAATTACAAGGGAAAATAGGCTTTATTTAACTTTCAAAGTAAAGCACATTTACGTTGTGAATACTCTATTCAAGATTTGTAATTAGGACGTTATTTATATATAACATTATGAGCAGCTTGTTTAACGACTTTATAAAGTTAAATATTTTATATTATATTTGACCACTCTAGTTCAAGTTCAGTTCTAGATATTATATTATCTAAATAATGAATCTCACTGAAAAATAATTGATAATTGCAAAGGTGTAATTTAATGATACATTGGGTTTTATTTATAACTAGATGACCCGATAAACTTCATGTCACTTTCCTCCTAATTATAGGACAACCACAAACATTTCAAAATCAATTCAGCCATCCTCGAGTTATTTATAGTGACACTAACAAAACTTAAAATTCATTTATATAGAAGATAGAGAGGAAATATACTAGATGATCCGGTGAACTAAGTATGACTTGCCTCCTGACATAAACCTTCCATAGAGTATTATGAACCTTCAAGACTAACCAAACATAAATACCCCACAAACCACCGGTTAATAAAAGTAAAATTGCAACAATAGTGAACGCAAAATTGCACAAAATTATGCATAAATAGCTTGTTATTGCAATTGTTGTTAAATAATATGCTATCAAGAATTCGAATATCTTGTCCGTGGTACCAACAGCTAGTAATTAATAAATTCATAAAAAAGAAAATTCCGCAAGTTTAGCAATTCTTCCCCAAGCCGCTTAGCGTTGGATTTTTTAATTAAAACTCGAACTCGGCCGACAATTAGCCCACCTCGTATTTCAGTAATTAAAATATATACAAAAGGTTGAATTCTCGCTCATAACGCCCGACAAAAGACCTATCATCTTAAGGGGGCGACTAACCCAAAATTTACGATTTTATAATTCATTTTCATTCTTGAAAATAAGCCCCGAACAGTTTCATTTTCTGAAATTAGATACTACATTATGTTTACAAGAATTCGATCTGAGCGAAAACACGATATCTTAAAATTTTATCGATAGAAAAAAATTACAAAGATGCATCTAATTTTCACGAATTTTTCATTTATTGCCACAACCGTGCATTGAACCAAGTTAATATTTTAACACATTGTATAAAATTCTATAATTGAGAAATCGACCTAACGGATTTTTTAAATATTGTATATTTATCGAGTTATTGAGAAAAAACTAATTTGGCGATGAATGCGCTACGTCCTTTTTCACCTGGCATATGAAAGACGGGCGTGAGTGTGAAGAGAGAAGGACGATGTTTGATTTTTTGGGTTAGTCGCCCTCTTAAAATACATCGGTATTTCATTCTGCGCTTGTACGTCTAAATTACAATTTGTAAGAGAAGTTCAAAAATATGTTAACTTAAAATTCTAATTTTGCTAGTGTGGTCAATCAGCTGTATAATTAAATGAATATTATATCTAATATTATTGTCCATATATGATAGAAATGTAAACACTAAAATACTATCTAAAATATACAGATATATTATATATACAAACTTTAAATATAAAACTATAAAAAGAAAAACTTGCCCAAGTCGTCCCCATCTGGCAGAGTGCCCAGCAAGCTGACAGCATTGCCACGTTGGATGGCAATTGCTATCCGCTGTGCCAGGTAGCTCCCAGCTCTGGGGTCTCGGGTGGCTTCAACAAGCTTCTTAGATATTCCTCTAAAAAGCTTATGTGCCCCCGGACCCCATGCGCCTAGAGTTTCCACCCCAAACGGTTCAAATATAAGATCTCCGCTGAGGTTCTCATATTTGCGCCGCTTGAGGTTCTCTGCTTGGTTTGCGGCTGCGCCCGCACAGCTCGAGGTGCTCTGAATATGGGACGAGGCGAGTGTGTCGACACAAGTAGCGTCCCACACAAGGGCCCGACCCACATTCCAGGGCACCAGGGTCATTCCATCGGGTCTCTTGCCATCGTCGCGCGCCAAACCGGAGGGCTCCAGTATCGCTGGCACGCCGGCAGTGACAAGAGCCCGACGAATGAGGTCATTCAGGTTGTGATGCCGTGAAAAGCGTCCGGCACTTCGCGAGCAGCACAACCCGTGGTGACCGTAGCTGTCAACGCGCGCGCCGCAAACACACTGATGGGGGACGACATGGGGGACACCAAGACGCAGGGCAGTGGCAAGACGGAATGTATTACGGTCCAGCAATGTTCCTGTGTTTTTAGATGGCAGTGCCTGCAGCCAAGCTTCCGACTCCCACCTCTCCACGGCCAAAAGTCGAGCCCGTTCTACGGCGCTGGTAGACGTGTTAAACAGTTTATTACGCACCAGTTCGCAGATGGGCTCGTCCCAGAGCCTTTGGGAAGATGTGTTCTTGGGAACCTCGCTGCCGGCACTAGCAATGTCCCAGGCATCCTTGGCCTCGTCCGCAAAGGGAATGACGAATGGACAAGATGAGGGCTCTAAGATTTTGGCTATTACTGCGCGATTTGCGTGGACCGAGGACAAGAACGCCGGTAAAGCTGTGTCCGATGTTTTTCGTATTCCCAGGCCACCGAACCTTACTGGTAGTGTAGCTTGGGTCCAGGAACGTTCATCAAATTTTATGTTTAAAATTGTGGAAAGCGTATGCTTTAGGGTGTCATCTAAGCTATGGAGAAGTTCTGGGAACTTCCAGAGCTGACAACACCGCAAAGCATACGTAAATTTTGGAACGAATAAACAATATCGAATCAGAGTAAATGCCATGTGACTGTTAATTTGGAGAAGACGATCTAAACTTTCACTAAAATTCCGTATTTTTTCATTTATATAGTCCGGAAAAGAATCGGCTAGAACAGGTGAACCCAAGAGAAAAAGTGCACTCTTCTCAATCACTGATAATTCTGGGGCGACGGCCTTGAAACTGGATATTATCTCATCTCTATCCCCACAATCATCAGGGACAAAAAGTTCACACTTCCCCAGGTTCAAATCTAGGCCTATAATTTTGAATTCGCGAATCAGAGTCTGAAAATCCGAAAGAACTGTAGATGCGTCGCTGGCAAGGGTCCCGTCATCTAGATACCACACGTTGAATTTGGAATTTAGGAGTTCGATGACCGGGTGAATAGCTAGACTGAAAATTGCTGGACCTAGAGGGTCGCCCTGTTGACAGCCAACTTCAGACTGGATTAAGTGGTTCTGGTAAATGAGTTTAGTGGGATCTCGGTAGCACTGTAACATGAAGGGTAAAATGGTGGGGGCTTTGGTTTTTATCTGTGTTAACATGGCGACCCTGTCTACAGAATTGAAAGCGTTTGAAACATCCACCTTTAAATATATACTATTTTTTGAATTTTGAACATGAGTGCGAAAAGAGTGAACGGCTGCCTCACAGCCACCTTTGCAGGCGAAACCAAGTTGCTTGGGTTGGAAATATGATGACAGAGATTTTATGGACCTGCAGGCTATCTTGGCAGTGAGGCGCCGGTATGTTGAGCCGACAGCGATCGGTCGAATGCCACCATCTCTCTTCCTCAGCGCGCAGAGGTTTGCTCCATACAGGATGTCTACGATATCTGAAGCAACCTCACCACGAAGCATGAGGTTGCACAAACTCGTGACCTCCTGCAGGAGTTTCTCTCCGGCATCCCCACAGCAACCGCTGGTGAGGTCCTTCAGATGCTGAGAAGATAAGATAAGATAAGATACATAATATTATAAGATAAAATATTTGTTTAAGGGCCTGTTTCACCACTTCCTGATAAGTGCCGAATAGGCTATCCACCAATTAACTTGACAGATGAAGTATGGAGAATCTGGCAAAAAGTAGTGAGAGTGGATTTATCAGAAAATGGTGAAACAGGCCCCAAATCTGTGACACAGACACACTTCGCAGCAAATGCTACGAGCCGTCTATATATATATACGTAATTTGATTATTGTGGCGTCAAAATTGTTATTTTAAAGGAGACTGGTCGTGACCAGTCTCCTTTAAAATAACAATTTTGATGATCGGGCATGGGTAAATTTGTATGGGCCGTGCCCGATGCCCGACACGAATGAAACGTATCCCATTGTTTTCGTTACATTATGGATATCCAGGATATGTAATTTTCATATTCAATATCAGTGGCTAACATGTTATTTTATTGCTTTGTTTTTTCTTCAGGCGCAGTATGAAAAGTGCTAATACGAAGAATAAGAATCTTTATTTGCATGTAATTATATTTAATATCGGTGGCGAACACTTAGAAATATAATATTATTTTTATACCGTGCCTAAAGAAAACACAACTCAATAGAGTTACTATCATTAAATAACTTGCACTATACTACAGCTATCACACACTTTATAAAAAATGGCTAAAGGAAATATTAGTATTGTATTTAATTTTTAAGTAATCATCAAAAACATTTTTGAGACTTATGACCTTTAGTTTCGTGCCATAATGCGGTAACCGTAACGCGATGATGTTCACTATTAGCTGCAGCGCAAAGCACAATGCTCGGTGGCACGATTCATGGAATCATTATATCACGATTGGAGAATAGCGGGGTGTGTAGGCGGGACTAGCGTGCTTTGATATTTCTGACACAGGCTCTTAATCAGCGCAGGTCTTTAAAGTTTGACAATTGAACGCAAAGCAAGATGGCCGCAATCCAAAATGGCGGATTGCAAGATGGCGCGAAACTCATACAAACTCATTAAAGTCTGTTGTAGTATAGCGTGCTCAAATAGAATGCTCGTTCAATGTAGCACGTTGATATACAAAGTTAAATCATTAGCTGAGTGTGAAGTTGTGGATATAAACGTGTGAGCGAGACAACCGATGTATGTTGCGAGGTATGTTGACTGAAAAGTTATAATTTGTGTGCTATTCTATTATATCACATGAGATGTGTGAAAAGTTAATTAAGTCTAAAAGAAGTGACGTACATCTTTTTAATGCCTGCAATAGCAATTAGCCATAAAATATATTAAAGGTTTTTTTATTGCTCCTTATGATAAAGAGACAAGACACAAGGAGTATCGTGGCAGGCCTAAAGTCTTGGTTAATTATTTTTTTATTCTTAACTGATCTAAATTTTCAAAAATATAACATTACCACTACACATTGTACCTACAAAATGTATGTTAGTTTTACAACTTATGAATCTATTGACACTTCATAAATAAAAATTGGGCCGATCATTAAGAAGAGTCCACACCGCCGTTTTTCCATACAAACGTTGTCCCCTGTTTCCTACTCTACCGGCATTATCCAGGGGGATAATGCCGGTAGAGTTATGATTTTTTTCTTGAATATTTATGGCCACTATTAGCATGTCCCTATGTTTTCTTTTTTTTCATAATTTCATTATTAAAAAAGATAAGAACGTCTAAAAACCCAAAAATGGCCAAATTTTCCTCTGTCTTCAAACACCCAGAAAACAAAACTGGCTAGAATATAGAAAAAAATAAAACATAGGAATACAGCTCAAGCCTTGCTTTAGTTCTTAATGAAAAAAGTACTTAAATCGGATAAGTTTTGGAGAAGGAATCAGCGGACAACGAATCAAAGATTTTCTGTTCTTTTATTAGAACTTTTGTTGTCTCTATCGCGCTCTACGGTGGGAGACTTGAGATTGGTGAGACAGCAATACATTTTCAAATACCTATTTTCAATTTCTCTCGCCCTTGGTGCATCCTCTTAAGGCACTACAGTGTAATATAAAAACATCCGTAGACTGCCAAAAAATATCCTAATGCGTCAATCGTTATAGTCGAGTAATATTTACTGCAATTATAAATGCAAGCTAAATGATATATTATGAGTGTGTGGGTAGGTCACCCGACACCCACACACTCATAAAAAGTTTTCACTCAAAAACTAATTCCAGGTCAATTTAACCTGATAAGCTCGTGCCACAAGCCACAAGTAACATGCGATACCGCCATTTTGAATACATTTCAATACCGAACTTGGCATTTGCCGTTCGCAGAAATGTGTCAATATGGAATTATGGTAAATACGGTCTTTACCTTACATACATAATGCGCAGTGTTAAATCCATCCTGTATAGTTGTCCTCGCACATGCGATGCCGCCATTTCAGCTAATTCTAATATGGCGCGGTAGCCAAAATAAAATAGAATATTGAATAGATATTATGCACAATAAGAGTTTACTAAACTGTCAAAAACAACTGGTAGGCGAATTATATTTTACAAGATGACATCTTTAATAAATTTACTTTATAATCTACGGTTAAAAATATCAGCATAAGTTGCACGGTTGCACCACAGGCTTTGTTATAGTTACAGTTAACGTTAATTGTATCAATAACTAAAACTTAATGACAGAAGTACCTACTTGACAAATGTCACTTGCACCATGATTTTATTGTTAACAGTTAAGTTAATGGGGTTTACCTATGTACGCCATACACGCTACGGTTTACCGGAGAAGTCTACCTGCGTAGGTAGACCGGAACGTGTGTGGGAATGGACCTTGTGCTGTTTTTTAGGCCCGTGCAGTCGACCGGAGCAAAATCAAAAATCAATTCTTTCGACTGATACCTGCCCAGGCATACCTGCACAGGCGGCCTCTCCGGTAAACCGTAGCGTGTATGGCATATATTAAGCAGCTATCCCCAACCCGCGACCCGCGGGCCGCATTCGGCCCGCCGGGACTTTTTATTTGTGGCCCGCGTGATGTTAAACCATTTTGAAATTCATGCCCACCGGCAAAATAATGTCGATTTTGCCTTAAAAAGTGATTCACATTATCCATCCATCATCTCTAACGAAAATGATATCATCATAATATTAATACGCGAACGAAAAACTTTGTAACCCTTTTTACGAAAAATGGCGAAACGCAGGTGCATGAATTTTGCACAGTTAGAGTGTATATGGTGAAGGATTGCATCGAGCTAATATTATTTTGAAATTATGCTTTTATAATACATTTTTTAACAAATAGAACATTACACACACTACAACACACACACATGAGAAATGACAGATTTTTGAGTGACAAGCCTATACATACGAAGTATACTCTTTTATTTATGGTTGAAGTCTGTTTACCATAAACCTATATATTAAGTCTATGCTGTTGACAACAAGTTGACAAATTGAAAATGGATCATAGTTTTTTTTATTGAATCAATGGTTACACAGCCAGTCTAAGATCAGCTAAGTCTCAGAGACAAGAGTTGAAAAAAATTATAAAGTCAATATTTTTACAAAATATAGGTAGTAGTCCTAATGTCGTTGTAACTAAGGTCGAATTTCGACCATTGGGCGATCTCTAGTTTTAATAAAATAACTGAATGACTGATGTACAAAATAATATGAAAAATGTTTATGTTTATAACAATGTTGTATATTATCCTGTTCACTTCCTACTTAACTAACAATATGTTATTTCTGTAATAAGTATACTAAATACATCTGGCAACATACGTCCTTGTCCGTGTTTGGGTCCTCGTTACGTTAAATTATATTAGTTCAGGAGATTTATGGGGCATGCCATAGTTTGAGCACGACAACATTCTATACGTTTTATCCAAAATCTCATATTTATACCTTGTTAGTGATAAAGTTAATAAGTTTATTGCCACCGTGTTTTGATATTGACTGAGAAGTCGTGGGTTCGATATCTATGTAAAAAAAGTGTTTCTGAGTTTTGGTTAGTTTGGCACGACCCATTTTCGAAAGTCTTTATAATGATAAATGATAAATTAATTGTACAAAAAATATCTGCTGTAAGAAAGAGCAAGCTTGTTTTAACTTCAGTCCTAAGTGAGTTACAAAACGACAGTTTTACAGAGGCGAATCATAAAAATATTTCATAACATTATATAAAATACAAATCCATTCAACGGATATACAAACTTCAAACCAAACTACAGAATATTCAAATTCACAAACTCCTCAACAATTTTCGTTATTCTTTCATAGTACTTGTCCTGTAATTTAAAAGTAATCTCCAGCAAGTTATCCTTAGCTGACAACGGTTCGCCAGCAACGTAAAACAACGGCAGAATATATAAGGAAAACATTAGGGCATATTCTCGAGAATCATCAAAGCACTTCTCGAATTCTGCCTTAGAGAATATCGAGTCAAAATCGATACCGAAGTGTTGGAGGAAGTTCGTCAAAGTTTCGCAATACAATGCTCTGAGGTTGGTCAAGTGCTTGGCTCGGAAGGTGGTGTCGGTCCCCGCGTAGATGAAGAAGTAGAAGTCGATTACTGGGCAGCCGTAGTACACGTGTTGGTAGTCGATAGGCACTAGATGTGTTATTCGTCCGTTCTGAAACAGAAATTTTATTTATTAGAACTTAATATTATAATAACTTGACCAATCATAAAAAATATGTAAAAACTAGATGTCCCGCGCGGCTTCGCCCGCGTAAATTAGGTATTTTACAGAAACCGTACATTTTCCCATAAAAAATATTTCCCCCGTTTTTTGCCACATTTTCCTGAGTTTCTTCTGTCGTATTAGTCTTAGCGTGATAATATAATATAGCCTATACTTCTTAGTCTATATTATATTATCACGCGGAGTCTTATTCGATAAATGATCTATCTAACACTGAGATAA
The DNA here is from genome assembly GCF_905147365.1 of Aricia agestis. Taxonomy (NCBI): domain Eukaryota; kingdom Metazoa; phylum Arthropoda; class Insecta; order Lepidoptera; family Lycaenidae; genus Aricia; species Aricia agestis. The sequence continues at coordinate 13,637,971 of NC_056428.1, read as the reverse complement.
GTTTTTAAATCGGACCTCTAGTTCCTGAGATTGATGCGTTCAAGCAAACATACTCTTCAGGTTTATAATATTAGGTAGGTATAGATTTTTTTTAATTATCGCTTGACAAACTCGAGTCTCGATCTAAAAGACTATGAAATGGTATAATATGGTAGTGATGATGATGATGATGAATGTAATTTGCATAGTAGCATATGCTTTCCGTTCTTAAAACAACGCCGAAACTCCCAAACTGGTATCAGGAGTTCTCTCAGCACCTTCCGAACCACGGTATACCAGGTATATCTCGGTGCAAAATCTTACTTGTTGGTAGCATATGCTTAAAATACTTCTCACGAAACCGAAGTCACCACATGTTTCCCTATAAGTTTTGAGGAGTTCCCTCGATTACTTATGGATCCTTCATCAGACCACCACTTTTGTGAATATAATACCAAATTGGGATGATACCCTATATACCAAAAGAAAAATTTTGACAATCGGTTAACAAACGGCGGAGTAATCGTTGAATATAAGAAAACGAACATAACACCTCCCCCATTTTGAAAGTCGGTTAAAATTGTAGCCTATGTGTTATTCTGATGTATAAGCTATATTATTGTAAAGTTTCATTAAAATCCGTTCAGTAGTTTTTGCGTGAAAGAGTAACAAACATCCATACATCCACACATCCATACATCCAAACAAACTTTCGCCTTTATAATATTAGTAGGATGTGTCCGACTGGTTTGTTCGTCTGTTCAAGTATTAGTGCTTAACCCATCAACTCTACCCGGGTGCCGCATAACAATTGAAAATCTACTGTGTCTGCAATTCCCACGATTGAGGTACTAAACACACTAGGCCGAAAATACGCGGCCGAAGTGCGCTACGCCAGCAATGCGCTACGCATACAATAAAAATAATAATAATATAAATAAAATTTAAAATACATTGCAGGCGTAATCATGACGAACTTCGGCCGCATTTTTTCGGCACAGTGTGTTTAGGTATTAATTGTTTATTCACAATTTAGTTCACGAGAAAATATATAGGATAGGTATAGTTTCATCATGAAATAATGTATTATATGTACGTAATTCTCTCGTTTAGATAGATTGTGTCATGATATTAAATAATTTAACTTGACCATTGTGGACGTGTTTTATTCCTCTGCACTTTCCAATTTATCAAAAGCAAGCTTAGCACCTCGCAACCCTCATGTTCATCCGTCCGACCCGTCCGACTATGATGTTAAGTATGAGGATGTCATTACCACAAAAATTTAGCATTTACATCATGTTTATGTCGCAGCCGACTGGTTTAAATAGCCGTTCAATCAAACAGCTAGCCCTTTGACTGAACAACGCCATTCAATCACACGGCTATACGTCGTTTAGCCGACTTGTTGACTACAACGTTCAACTCTACAGCTAGACGACGCTTAGCCAACTGGTTTGTTTTTGTTTTGGCGGGGGGCTGCGCCCCCCGAGCCCTCCTTTTATTTGACGGCGGTCGCCGGCTGCTGCCGCAGCACGCTCGCTGCGCTCGCTCGGCTCTCTCTGTGTTGTGGTCTAAGTTCTAACCTAACCTAACCAACTTTTGGACTTTCTCCATCTTTCATCCATTTCATAATCCCGTAATTTCTCCTCGAATATTTGTTGAAATTTTAATTCACTCGTATGTGCCTCCACAATTTTTGTCTCTTTACTAACACTTGTAACTTTTATTAACTACTTTCTTTCCGAAAAACAACTACAAACACCAACAAACACCTGCTAGTTGACGCCATATTGTAAATAAAACGCACATAGCGCCGCAGCGGTGCGCGCTGAACTACTTCAATTAGACGGCGGCTTTTGAATCAGCTGTAGTATTGAACGTTTTGAGCGACTAAAATATTCAATATAAAAGCTAGACGTGTGATTGAATGGCGTTGTTCAGTCAAAGGGCTAGCTGTTTGATTGAACGGCTATTTAAACCAGTCGGCTGCGACATTTACACCAGTTAAAGGCTCGCGTCTTCTGTGACTGTTCATTAACAACATATTATGAATTTGACGGTTCGCACCATAGTCGTGCAGGTATGCACGCCCAGTTTCGCGTTGTAGACGCGTCTCATATCGCGTCCCGCGCGCCTCGCGTCACTGACGCGTAGGTTTGTTCGAAGCTTAAGTAAAAGTAGCGTTGCGTAATGGTAAAAGTTATAAAATTAATAGCTTTTCTTTCATAATATATAACAAACAACGTGCGTTAATCATAATAGTAAATCAACTTAGGTTGGCTTACTTTTGTACGGTATTATATAAAGCATATGATAATATTTATTATACTTAGAAAATATCATCTAAATGTAAACAAATCTACTAAGATTTAATAATAATCTACATAATAATATTAAATCTACGTATCGCAGAAATGAACAATATTTGGACAATATATTACTATTGATTTCGGCTTTAACAAATTATATTGAAACGGAGTGTAACTGCAATAGTTAAGTCCTAAAATTAAGTAAATGATATAATTACTCTTATGTGATCGACGTGTTAAAAAACTAATTATTGGAACGTATTTCCTAATCGCGCATTGCGCCTAGCCTGAAAAAGTTGTAACGACACTTTTTATTAGTACCTGCATGGTAGGAGCAGAGGGCGTTGATTGTATTCCTGTGCGTCAACGTTTTTGTTATTCACATTTTTTAGTATGCACCATGTTTTGTAGTTAACTTGCTTGAGACCAAAATGCAGCAAAGCAGGTACGCAGCAGAAGTCGCTATTAGCACGAAAACAATCAATAATCATCATAATATCATATCAGAATCACAGAAACTTTGTCAAAACTTTTTGTTTACTAACATTGCAGTAATATATCCTATAATTATAATAGTAACCAACAGCGTCTATCGGCTTTAATAGTAGGATTGACAAAGGCCAGGCCAATCAAGTAATCTCGCACTCGATCTGACATGTTGATCGACCCTAATTATTATCGCATCATCACGGGCCCTCAAACCCTTTGTAGCACTACTATATTGTAGATGATGAATATTTTAAGTAAACTAAGAGAAAATTAGTCTGAGAAAAGAGATATTTTGAGAGGGAGAGAAATCAAGAAATATCGCAGATATCATCATTTAAATTTTAGATAAAACATATTTTCAAATTAACTAAGTTAAATATTTTAAAATTAAGAACATCCACACATAACAATAGTTTTCTCTTTAGAAATTGAAAAAAGAGATGATCTTTATCATTAAAAATCACAAGTTATTACAATAGTAACGTTTCCCTAAACTAAACGTGGTCCCTAAGCGAATAAAACTTACTTCTTTTTTATGTAGAATATTATTCATCTTATAGTCCCCGTGGCACAAACATTTTAAATTTGAGGTCTGTCCAGTCACATACTTCGGATATTTCTCTAGTGACATTTCCAAGAACCTGTCGAGTCTTCTTCTGATATCACCATCAAACTTAGCCACTGCCGAACTTGAGATTTTATCAACAAATTTTGTCCAACAGTCGTTGTATTGAAGTGACGCTTTTACTGTTTTAACATTTTCTTCGTAAAAATCTGGAAGTTTTTCTTCTAAAACAAAGGACAGTGCATGGAATTTTGCGAGTTGCCTGACTCCTTCCTCAGTAAACTCTAACGACATAACTTCGTCAAATGGTAGCGTTTTGTAGCCTTTTACGGCCAAATTCTCAAGAATTATGCACTCGGTGTTCGTTTCTTCGTAACACTTGACCATGTTGAATCGATCTTCTACTGGCACTTTAGCTTCCTCCTGGAACTTTTCAAATAATTTAAGCAGCTCCAAATAGACGAAAACCTCTTTTCTGTACACTTCGTGTAGGGAGCATAGGGTGAAGTTTTCGTTTTTGATAATGTATTTAAAAAATATATTTAGTTTTTTGTCACCATCGTCCGTTTCTCCTTTTATTTCTGATTCGAATAAATCACCCAAAAAATTATTGTCACTACATACCATTTTATTCGTCGTTACTTCAAAAGTGTTGAAATTCTCTTTCTGTATTATTTTTTGAACAGATTTTAGTATGAATTCTGGTATTTCTTCTATTTTTTCGTCCATTTTGAATTCACTATTAAAATATATTAATTCTTTCTTGATTAATTTTATTTTGCTCCGTCGCCGCTTGGGAATAGTAATTTTATACGACAGAAGCTACTATGAGTAGGGGAACTCAGAGACATACTGAATTGAAGACTTTATAGATCAACCGACTCAATTAAATGGAATGTTATTATGGGCCAGCACGGTACCTAACAAAACACAACAAGCAATTTTTATGTTGACTGTTAGTCAGTCAATAAACACGTTTATTATGTTTCGTTGGTTTTTTTATTTAATTACAAAAATAAAGAATGTACACAATTTGTAAATAGCTGTATTTAATAATGTACTGGTTTGTTTAGACAAATTTATTTTATTTTAAGCTATTGATAATGAGAACCATGTATACTGTCGGCTAATATTTGAAGAGTCATTTATTAGTCTTATTGAGGCATACGAGCTACAACCATTTTAGGGTTCCGTACCCAAAGGGTAAAAACGGGACCCTATTACCAAGACTTCGATGTCTGTCCGTCTCCAGGCTGTAACTCAAGAACCGCTAAAGATTAATAAAGTTCAGAAGTCTAGCTTCTGAATTTTTCACAGATTGTGTATATCTGTTGTCGCTATAGCAACAAATACTAAAAACAAAATAAATTAAATATTTAACAAGGCTTTTATTAGGGGTAATTTTTTTTGCTTGATATCAATAACGGCAATACATAGGCACTTGAAATATTTACAAAATACTAAATTTTATTTGTACTTTAATATTATAATAAAATTTAAATAAATATAATAATTAAAATAATTATTATCCTATATAAAATACACAATTTTCAGCTTATTTTTGCTCTATTGTGGTACAGAACCCTTTGTGCGCGAGTCCAACTCGCACTTGGCCAATTTTTTCATATTTTTTACCTTATTACCATTTTGCAACTACTATTTTGAATTGCTTATATAATATTATAATAGTAAATATGTACCGTGTTTTGTAGTGGCAAATAAAGCTTATTATTATTATTATTATTATTAGTGCATAAATTATACCAATCCATAAAACCGTGTTTTTTATACATAGTACAACACAACAAGAGTCACTTTTTCGATAAAAGTGCTATGTGTGTATATCTAGCAGCAGCACGTATGCGCCATAACTAAAATGTCATACCATTTTCAGTATCCGATAACTCCAATTAAAAAAATATACATTGACGTATCAGTTTAAAAAATAGGCGACCTTGTCGGATGTAGAGCAATTGTCTTGATACTTGTCCGAGGCTCAAGGCCTGTATTTTTATAGCTCTATAGGATGTTCTCCATCGCCATATATCAATTGTAGTGTTCCGTACATGACACCCACATTCGTTACATGATCATTAATCTAAACTAGACAGTACTCTTCCTTTGAGAGACGTTTTAATCTTTTAGCATCTGGTGCATAAAATGCAATATAATTTATTACTATTGAATGAAATTAATAGAAGTAATTCTTTGAATTTTGTTTTATCTGATCCAAACGTATTTCATAGTTATCTTACTTTCTCTTTTTAACCGACTTCCAAAAAGGAGGAGGTTATATGTTCGTCTGTATATTTTTTTTTGTATGTTCAACCATAACTTCGCCGTTTGTGGACCGATTTTCATCATTTTTTTGTTATTGTACAGGGTTGAATCAGAATTTGGTACCATGTTCATAAAAGTGGTGATCTGATGATGGGATCCATGAGGAATTGAGAGGACTTCTTGAAATTTGTATAAAAACATATAGTGATTTTGATTTTTTCTAAAGCATTCGAGGTAAATGCTACCAAAAAGTAAGACTTTGCACCAGGTTATACCCTGGATCCGAAGGTACCGAACAGAACCTTTGAATCCTTATAGATACAGGTTCGGGGATTTCGGCGTTGTTTAAACAACTGAAAGCATAAGCCAACACATCAATTTGATTGATCATCATCATCACAATCATAATAATACCATGGGACATCACACAAAGACCCAATTGTTGGTACTTTTCATGATATTTACATCGGAGCAGATGTTTTTGATGATTATTTCGTTGTTTGTGGACCGATTTTCAAAATTCTCGTATTGTTGTATAGGATATAATCTTAATTTTGTATGACAATTACGAAAGTGGTGAGCTGATGATGGGATCTATGAGCAATCGAGGGAAATCCTTGAAATTTATCAAAACACACATAGTGGTTAAAATGTTGTTTCTAGTAACTTAAACATTTATTATGTTACAAATAAGAGACATTTTATAAGAAGGTGTCTCTTGGTCCAAAGGTACTGAACAGAACTCCTGAGCCTTTAAAGATGAAAATTTGGAAATTGCAGCAACGCTTAGACAACTCCAAGCATTTACCACAATTTTGCTTACAGTAATATAATATGGATACTGGATAGTTAATATTCGTAGTGGTTATCTACGTATAAAGCCTTGTCTTGTAGACAACTAAAATCAGCGAAAGGCCTTGGCCCAGCGGTGGGACAGTATAGGCTAATTAAAAAAATCATAAAATAGGGTATCCAGGGCTGAAAAGCAAAATTAAGTTACATTATTAACCAGTATTATACATGATTTTCAAAATTATTTTGTTCTTTTAAAGTATATTATTATACCACTTTGGTACTACGGTTACTAAGTTGGCAATTTGATAATGATTATATCCATGTGTTATATTATAGGGAGCTCCTCAAAATTTATAAGGAAACATAATATTATAGTGATTTCGATTTAGTTAGAAGTATTCTAAGCATACGCTACCAAGTAAGATTTTGACGGGTATACCATGGTTCCAAAAGTGCTTAGAGAACTTCTGACTCTTTGGTTTCATTGTTGTTTTAAGAACTGAAAGCATAATAATATGCTACTATGTAAATTTTATTCAACGTAATTCAAGTTTAAGTACTTACAGTTAATAGATGTGATAGTTTCATACCTAAATCATATCTATCTACAACTGACACTTATGTATTTACCATTACATAAATCACTAAAAAGAGTGAAATTATTATTTTTTTACAAAAAAATAATAATTTCACTCTAAAAAAAAAATCCCAACTATTTCTGTATCTACATATTGTAGTCTTCATTACTTTGAAGTCGGTACCAGTCCCAAATATTTCAGATATTCTGACATTGACTGTAGTTATGGTTTAATTAGCTGGTACCGACTTCAAAGTAGTGAAGACTATAATATGTACAGAAATAGTTGGGATTTTGACGACTTCTGGAAAAGGCATTATTAGAGAAAGACTTATTTAATACTTTTTAGTTAATATTCTTATTGTTTTTACCTTGGAAGTCGGTTTTAATTTTTTGTTAAAAAGTAATAATTAATTTTATTTCTGCCTTAAGACGCGCAGGAGTTAAATGAAGTGTTAACAACTTTAACTAAACGGAGATGAAAAAAATAAAGTGTCTGTCTTCCTTTTTGCGTCGATGGTTAAAATAATCTATTTCCTATTAACGATGCACCATAAACGGTTTGCGAAGTTAGTGCACTTACTAAAGTGCTGTGTCTAGTCCATTACATCCATGTCGTCGGAGCTCGTTAAAACTTTGCTGGTTGCACAATGCATGTCCTCAAGCTACGCTCGTGCCACTCTCTAGTGAAACTCTTTTCTCTCTTTCTAAATCTATATCAACGAGAGAGACGATACAAGATATTATTTTAGAAAAAAAAAATACATATCTATGTCAGTTACAACATAAGAATGTCCGCCAGTTACCTATTCACGACAAAACCAAAGAACCGATTTTGATGTTGGCTGCGGAGGAAAGGACGTAGGATAATCTTTATTCCAGAAAAAATTACGACTCCCGGATAATAAACGGATTTTGGCACAATGGAGTTACGGGCATTTAGTTTAATTATTAATATATTTTAATATATTAAAATTTAATGCCAGCCATTTAGTTTAATATATTAAAATTTAATGACAATTAATATAACATTTGCTATAATATTATTTTGTTATAGTGAATTGTTGAAATAATTTAGTTGCCCGTTCACGGTATCAATAATGATATCCGGCATAATTTAAGACGGATGTATCTGCAGATGTCACCTGCTTACGTGGAAAGGGGGCATAGACGCGACCATTGACGTGAAGATGTGTCTTTACGCGTAGGCATACTTCCCTTTATTCGGTAAAAACATAAATAAAATCGGCCAAGTGCGAGTCGGACTCGTGCACGAAGGGTTCCGTACCGATACAGAGCAAAATAGGCTAAAAATTGTGTTTTTTGTATCGGAGCCTCCCTTAAATTTTAATTTTATTTTAATATTATTATTAAATATTAAAGTATACATATAAAAAAAGAATTTGCGAAAAATTCAAGTGCCTAGCTCTTGACATTATTGATATAAAGCGAAAAAGGCTGAAAAAATCACGTTTGGTGTATGGGAGCCCCCCTTAAATATTAATTTTATTTTGTTTGCAGTATTTGTTATTATAGCGGCAACAGATATTATACACAATCTGTGAAATTTTCAGAAGTCTAGCTATAGCAGTTCTTGAGACGGACGGACAAACAACGAAGTCTTAGTAATAGGATCCCGTTTTTACCCTTTGGGTACGGAACCCTAAAAAGCGCGCTTTCTTGGCATTATAAAGACGTGCCTGAGGTGGTATGTGGCTTCGACAGAATAAAATTATAAAGAGTTTTTCGCCAAAGATACGACCTAAACAAAAGACTTACGGAATTATAATAAAAAGAAAACAGAAAAAGAAATTCCCCAAGGTCCCCAATATAGGAACTCCTTTTTCATTTAAGGAATTGGGTTGGAAAAGGTTTTTTTGATAGTATAATGATTTTGCTTGGTATTTATTTCATAATTGATCAGAAACCTTCAAATAATTGTGCTATCAGAGAACAAAACCCAGCCGACAGATCACAACGTACACTTAATTGATATAACCCGACCAAATGACGTAGGCCCTTCATCTGCCAATGAATCAATTTCTTCGATGGTAGGTACCTATTCGATTTGAATCAAATCACACCAAATTTAACATTAACGATAACCGACCAAATTGAGCGGTTATCGCGGTATAATATAGCGGTATCAGAGCGGCGTAATTTTAACGATTGTTAAAATTTGACAGTTGATTTGACATTTTGCTAAAGTTAATAGTTAAAGTAAGTTGGTACAACCCACAATATGTATGAGACAGTAATTTAGGTCTACCAGGATCTGATGGCTTTGGGTGGCAGATTTTCAAAAAATATCCTTGATCATTGGATACATTTTTATATTTGCTTGTTTAACACACAGAATCAGCCGCTATAAGAAAAAAAATGATCATAATGTTTTATTCCAATTACCCCGGTATTGCTAGAGTCAATTTATTTTCTCACTTTTTGCCATCTTATTCTGGTAGACCTAAAGTTGTCTCATACTTATCAAGTAGGTAGCTATTTTCTGATTAATTTCGTCACGGGTCCCAAAGCTGATTGGGACAATCTCGTGTGTCTGAGATTATATTATGTAAGGGTTTTACCGTTTACGTAGCTATCGACCCTGGTGCCATAAAAAGGCCTTTGCATCCGTTGTGGATAATTTACACAGTTTTTTCAGAGTGAAGTAACCACTTTTCAAATACTGTCTGGGGCATGATTTTAAATGTTCGTATGGTTACCCTGGCCCCTAGCGTATACGGCATTCTAGACCCGGAATCGAACCCCGAAAATCTCGAGCGCAAACCAAAGGTCCCACAAAGCCACGGACGATTTATAAAGTAGAATCGGGATAAAATCAATGATGAACAATAATGTGGTGTTGGTATAAATACCATGCAAAAAGACATCGACTAAGTGACGCCCGCCACTCCGTTGCGTCAAAATTCGTTCATCGCGCGGGAACCGTACATTCGTCCGAGGTAAAAGTTCCTATATCCTTTTCCGGGGACTCAAAGTATCTCCATACCACAGCAAAATCGGTTCTGCGGTTTTGGCGTGAAGATGTAACAGACAGACAGACACAATTTCGCATTTATAATCACAATCTTTTTAATTGGTGAGACTCTATTGCAATTTGCAACCTGAGACGTTGTTAATAATTCATTAGCCACAGTAAAATATGGGTAATTGAAGACCTTGGCGGTATCGACCGGTCACCAAACATTACCCTTTCGATCGCGCCGCGTCGCCCTTCTAAATATTTATACAACAAACACCGTAGGACAATTTTTATCCATATCTACTAATATTATAAATGCGAAAGTCTGCCTGTCTATCTGTTACCTTTTCACGACCAAACCGCTGAACCGATTTTGCTGGATATGGAGAACTGGAGATACTTTGAGTCCCGGGATACTTAGGATACTTTTTATGCTGGAAAAATGTACGGTCTACGCGCGATAAACGAAATTTTGCACAACTCCGTTGCGGGTGTCATCTAGTATTATTATATTATTTCTTATTCTTATAGATTATATTTTACTGTATGTGCTAGTAGCGTCCTCTGCTTCGGCCTCTGCGTAATATTCCCTATTATCGCTGGTGTCATTTAGAAAGACTGTTTCGTATACACAATCCTATGACAGTGTCTTTCAATTTATTCAAACTAGAGATCGCCCAATTTCAACCTAGTTTCAGCCACATTAGGACTACTACCATTGAGGTACTATATACTGGAGAGCATCTGGAGAGAGCCTTATATCGGTGTATAAGCGTCAAAAGCGTGTAATGCTATGTCCTACTTACTAGGACATAACAAAGGAGTCGGTCGGCATATTTCATGTAATAAAAGTGTTAATAAAGGTTTTTAGTGAACATTTTATGCTAGAAATTGTTGAGTTTTGTGGTTCCGCTAAATAATAAACCATAAGAATGGCCAAAGAATGCCTCAAACACGTGGATTTAACATTAAATTCAATCGGTATTTTTGTAAGCTAAAAAGATAATTTATAAGTTTATTAATCCCTTATTCGTGCTATATAAGGCATTAGGGCTAAAAATGTCATATCAATTAATAATTTGGCTATAAAAATTGCATAGCTTTTTACGTGTGTTTACGGATTCTCATCACTTGAACTAGTAAATCGATATAATGAACTAATTGACTTTCTTTCCTGTATCATAAAGTGCTTCGGAATAATCGACAAATAGAAATATTCAAGAAAATAAACGCACACTACTTGTATGAAAATAAGCACAAAATGGCCACGCGATGACGGGCTAAGACTACATCTATACTATAATACTTAATCTATCACTACTACCTATATTTTGTAAAAAAAAAATGACTTTATCATAATATTTTTTTCAACTTTTGTCTCTGGGACTCAGCAGATCTCAGACTGGCCGTGTACAAGCATTGTCTAGTATCTCAGATTCAATAAAAAAAACTATAATCCATTTTCAATTTGTCACCTTGTTGTCAAAAGACTTCAACAATAAATAAAAGAGTATAATTCGTATGTATAGGCTTGTCACTCAAAAATCTGTAATTTTTCCGAGTGTGTGTAACGTTTTATTTGTTAAAAAAATGTATGATAAAAGCATAATTTTAAAATAATATTAGCTCGATGCACTCTTTCACCATATAAACTATAACTGTGCAGTGTGCACCTACCTTTCTCCATTTTTCGTCAAAAAGGATACAAAATTTTTGGCTCACGTATTAATATAATATAGATGCCACAAAATCTATGAAGTCTGTCACAAAACAATAGTACTATCAGAGAAGTTGATTCATAGCCAGATGGCGGATACCTGCATAATTTGGTCTCGTTTTGTCAAACCCAGCCAACAGATCACAAATTACATTGAATTGACATAATCATAATTTCTTCGATGGTACATTTCAAAGTGTAATTTTTATCCACCTTTGTAAGTTCGCATAATAAATTCCATGAAATTGCCCCGGCGTTGCCTAAATTACTGTAAATTACTGCCATTATTGCCCGATGCTGATGGGGCCAGGAAGTTGTTCCCCCATGTTGCCCTAGATTCGCATTCCAATGTTCAACATGGGAACGAGGTATGTGATACCTTTGGGATTGGGAACCTTTGTCGATTGGTGTCATAAAAAGGACATGCTTCTACTTTTAATGCGTTCTACAATATGAAATTCTAGAAAGCGTTTAGTCGCAATCCGTACTAATAAAAATGGGGAAACGTAGGTGAATAAAATTTTTCACAGTTATAGTTTATATAATGAAGGAGTGCATCGAGCTAATATTATTTTGAAATTATGCTTTTATCATACATTTTTTAACAAATAAAACATTACACACACTGCAACACTGTGTGTGTTGCAGTGCATGTAATGTTTTATTTGCTAAAAAAATGACAGATTTTTGAGTGACAAGTCTATAAATACGAATTATACTCTTTTATTTATGGTTGAAGTCTGTTGACAACAAGGTGACAAATTGAAAATGGATTATAGTTTTTTTAAATTGAATCTTAGATACTGACAATGCTTACACGGCCTGTCTGAGATCAGCTGAGTCCCAGAGACAAGAGTTGAAAAAAATATGATAAAGCCAATTTTTTTTACAAAATATAGGTAGTAGTCCTAATGTCGATAAAACTAAGGTCGAATTTCGACCATTGATCTCTAGTTATTATAAATGAGAAAATGTATCTACCTGTCTGTCTGTTACCTCTTCACGCTCAAACCACATGAACCGATTTTCATACTTTAAATCCTGGGAAAATATTTTTAAAGTCTATTAAAGTTTAAATCATAATCAAAATCATCGTCATCATCAGCCTATTGCCGTCATTTAACTACAGTTAATTAATTAATATTTGTCTCTGAATGCGGCAGTTGATTCTAGGTAAAGTATGATGATGATAAATGCAAACTAGCTAACGCGTTGTTAAATATGTATAAATAGTTAATTAACGGTAACACGGATGGCTGATATCGAATTTCCCGAAACTTCCCTCGTTTGCCACCATTCTGTTGCGCCATATTGAATGTGTTACAGGAAACTATCGAAAGGATCTATAAGTTAAGTAATTACACCTATAAAACCCCTCTAATGGAGGTGGATTCTTTACCATAAATTCTGTGAACGATTCACTAATCGTTCATCTAGCCTTGTGCTAAGTACCTGAAGGACTTGTGATACGGACACACGGAAAGTAAAATTTAACGTACCTCGTAGTTCAGTTTTCAACCGACTTCCAAAAACGAGGAGGTTATACGTTCGGCTGTGGATATGTTTTTTATAGATACATGTACAGATTTTGTAGACACCTGCACAGTTTTTGTAGACACATGTACAGTTTTCGTAGACACCTGTTGGGTTTTCGGGGACATTTACATTGTTTTCGTAGACGCCTACACGTTTTTTGTAGACACCTGTTCAGTTTTCGTAGACACCTGCATAGTTTTGGTAGACACCTGTAAAGTTTTCGTAGACACCTACACCACAATAGACATATCATTCTGTCTACTCTGCCTACACGATTCTAAATTTTACACCTCAATGAACTTATGAGTTATATTATAAATTTGCTAGTGTCGAAATATAACGAAATATTAAATTAATTATACATTATTTTCTTATTCGTATTTTTCATTGCAATATTCGACCCGAAAGCAGTATGAGAGTAAAAGCAATTTTGTTACTTTGTCAATTTAAGGTAAGCTGCACGCTTAAATAACCACGATATTAAAGAAGATCTTCTGTTTCAGCTACTAGCTGGGGAACGAAAGGGACGGAATTTTATATTGAGTGCTACGTCCATAGTCTTAGTCACTATGAACACGTCTTTACCCACGCTATGTCCTGTCTGAAAAAATAAATTATTAGAAGAGTGAGGCACCCTTATTAAGCTCTAGAGACAAATTCTTTTTCTTTCTTTTAGTTTAATTAAAATATATTTGTAAGTTACTATGATCGTACTCTATTTTAATGGCTTGCAATTTTTAATTGGGACAATCAATCAATATAGTAAAGAGTTCGAATGTTTTATCTGATTATGTAGTATGTACCCTACATAATTTTCATGATATTTTTATTTGCCAGTAGCAATTATTAATTTACTCCGTAGTTTAGGCGCTACTATACTTGCGGCTCAGTAAAACAACGACAAAATAATATAACTCTCAGTAAACGCTGATGATAAGTTAACGATTAATTTATTTAACAAATACCTACCTTTTTTAATTATTCATACCATTTTGTACACTTGTTTTGGATATTAACTGGATTGAAATCAACAAATGAAAACCCTCCTAATACATTTATGTTTGCTAACATAAGTAAGTAAAATAATAAAACCTTAAAGAAAATAATACAAATTCAATATCGTACAAATGTAACAGTTTTTTGTAATTCTCAAACTTGTGTTCAAAGGCGGTTCGTGAATAGTTTTCTTCACGTGCCTCTAGTCTCAACATTTTCAGATATTTTCTAGAAACACCGACGTCTTCGAATTCCTAACACATTATCCTGCATTCCTCGTTTTACTTATAAGAAGATTTTGAAAGTTTTATTCTCAGGTAGTTACAAAAATGTAAATGCAGGTAGTTACAAAAATGGAGCATGTAAAATGAAAATGCGAGACTTTTAACCGCTAGAACATAAGTTTTTGAACATATTATAATGCTGGATTTATACGTCCGCGCGAACGAGCGGTTTGGATGGTTTAGAGCGCCACACCGCGAGATATAGCGGCGGCGGGGTCGCGCCGTCATTTACATACCTCTACAATAATTGCTTGTGAACCCGCGGTGTAAGCCTCAAAGCGCACGTTCGGGCGGATGCATATAAATCGATTTTGCACAGTTGTAGTTTATATGGAGGTTTATATGGAGATTTATATAATATTATTTTTAACAAATAAAACTTTAACGTTGTTAGTGGCGGCCGAAAAGGAAGATCTTCCGACCGAGAGAGATAGCATGCATATATATGCGTGCGAGCTTGATATTTTATATTTATATACATATATATATACAGGATGTAACAAAAACAAGTGATAATAATTTAGGGTGTTTACGTGTTCCTTGTAGAGAGTTCACTGTGAAAGTAGCAGCGCTGAAAGACCAAAAAATTTTTTCACTTTTGTATGGGGAAACTCGTGACGCTCGGGCCCTTGCCCATACAAAAGTGAAAAAAAATTTTGGTCTTTCAGCGCTGCTACTTTCACAGTGAAATCTCTACAGGGAACACGTACACACCCTAAAGTATTATCACTTGTTTTTGATACACCCTGTATATATATATATATATATATATATATATATATATATATATATATATATATATATATACACAGTAGAACTCCAATTATCCGAATTAATGGGGACCGGGGCCCATTCGGATAATCAAATATTCGGATAATCGGATTTTTAAAAAAAAATTGCCATTGGAGAGAATAAAAGCTACGTTTTGATATTGCACTATTTTTTTATTGAATTAAATGAAAGAAACATGAAATTTTCACATGTTTTAAATATAAATAAAATGTACTTATGTACAAGTTTAGAAATAAAAATCATTGTTTTTTAAACATCTCCGTTAATGTAAGCTGTTTTGCGGTCATCAATCGTTTTCGGGCAGCCAGGTCACGCATTCGCTTGACGGTGAGCAGTTGCAAGTGGTCACACTCGGGCTGACGCGTGATTCGGATAATCGGCGATCCGGATAGTCGGAGTTCGGATAATTGGAGTTCTACTGTATATATATATATATATATATATATATATATATATATATATATATATATATATATATATATGTATATGTTTTTAACTTTTTAACGTATTTCAACGTATTTCTAGTTGAACGTATACTCTAGTTCAATTTCCCAAAGGCGCTATATTTTTACTGATAAGGTTGCTCAAATATCAAACCAGTTTCAAGCGATAAAACCTTCCAGATTTTTCCTTTGTGTTCGAAATTCTTAGCGAAAGTAGCTGTAAAAACTACCAAGTTGTTGAATGTAAATACGTTTAAAGTTTAATTAGCGACCGACCCAATTCGAGAAATCTGCTTGACGCCTTATTGATTGCTTTGTTTTCTTCTGGAATTTTCGTTCCGAGTCAAGATGTCATGCAACTCTCCTGTACTTCAGTGCTTTCTTTGTTTGTTTTGTAAGTTATAAGTTAATTTAACACAATATATGCAGTACAGTACAGTACTGAATATTAACGTCTCCGTGGTCTAGATTGTGGCTCTTGACTCCGGAGGTCGTGGGTTCGATTCCCGCGTTGGAAACATGTTATTTCCAAGTTTGGTTAGGACAATGCAGGCTGATCCCCTATTTGTCTGATAAATAAGATGATCCATGCGTCGGATGAGCATTTAAGAAGTCGGTACAAGAAATCTCGCCAGTCGTGTCGGTTTTGAGATTGAAAGGAATAGGGAGTGCTATATTTAACCACGTCATAATTTTGCATGAAATCTTGTTTACCGAGGTAACCGCAAAATTACCAAGGTTGCCCTTAATGTTGCCAGTTTTAATTATTTAGCCGTAAGTTGGTAAGTTGAGGTCGCTGGGGGAGAAATTATGTTTCATTTGAATATTACATCTAATGTTATGCTTTGTTGTTGTTCATCATCAGACTGGCTGCCTTGTCGTTCGAAAAGGCCTACTAGATGACACCCGCAACTCCGTTGCGCCAAAATTCACTTATCGCGCTTTATAGTTTCGGTCTGTCCGTCCGTCTGTCCGTCTGTCCGTCTGTCTGTCTGTCTGTCTGTCTGTCTGTCTGTCTGTCTGTCTGTCTGTCTGTCGGCGGTTTTGCTCAGATACTATAGGACCTACAAAGCTGTAATTCGACAAGAATGCAGATATTAATGATGTCGACAAAATTGTATTTAAATTCTTAAAAAAATATTTTTATGGTGCCTCCCCATCACGTCACGGATACACATCAAACGGCGATGATTTTTTTTCGGTCCACCCGACCGTGTGGGGTGTCGTTGGATAGGTTTTTTTAAAAATACTATAAGTATTCAATAATCATTTTCCGATTATGGGATCCATTTGTGAAATATGAAGTTTTAAAGTGGGAAAAAATGGAAATGTGAAATAATTCACGGGAGTGTATCCCGTGCACAGCATGCGTAGCGTGGCCAGCGTTGAGCTACGTGTGCACCATATTCGAGCAAGCTACGTGAGTCAATTCGTGCGTAGCGTGTCCGTGGGTTGCAGTGGACACAGTCACATAATATATTTTCTTACAAAGCGAAGCTTGACGCACGTGCGTATTATCTCCGTGCGATGCGGTGGATTGGCAGCTTTAAGGCTACAAACCTCATCACTAAACACGTGATAGTTATGATTATAATAGTCGGGTCTTTATTAATTAAAACTATTAATTAATTAACGAGTTCGCTAGTAAGTTAATTATTTCATTTAGCTAATGAGTTTGTTTGTAATACCGAATATATGTTTATCGATCCTCATAATTTAATATGCTTTGGCTTCAATGTACAGTGCCTATAACGTTTTATACAGGTTGTAACAAAAGGAAGTCATAATACTTCAGGGTGTGTGCGTCCCTTATATTATTGAGTTTACTGTGAAAGTAGCAGCGCTGAAAGTGCATTTTTTGAGATTAATTGTATGAGCCGGCCCAGTGTCATAAAATCCATATAAAAGTTTAAATAAAAGTTATAGTCTTACAACTCTATACAGGATGCTCGTACATATATGATACCCTAAAGTATTATTACTTTTTGTTACCCTGTACATTATTGCAGTCTATAATACTACGCGAAACAAATGCGTATTTTGAATGACTTTTCTTTATAGTATAAGCCATAAGGTATAATTATAAAGCAATTCTAAATTAAAGACATAAGTGGATACTGGATGAAGTGGGTAACTAACATTTTTTCCCTTATAATTTGACAAATCTTGTAAGTTGTAACATAAATGTTAGTTTTTTCTTGTGATACATAAACATTTTCATTGCTCTTTCTCAACTTTTCTAGATAAATATCTACAAACAAAATGGACAAAGAAAATGGTTTAGTAATTTTCTTTTGAGTGCTATGCTGTATAACTGCTTCGTCTGCACAGATCCTAATAAAGCAGACTGCTTGGATGAGGTCAAACACTACCCTGCGAGTTTAAAGGTCAACTATTTGACCCGTGGATCACCAGACCTTGACGAAGCTCTATCCTAGGGATGGAAAGTTTCGATAGTTTAAAGTACCTACCTTAGCTCGGAATTACCTTAATACCTTTAAACCATGGTTTTCCGACAATAACATAAAAGCAAGATTTATCGCTTTTTTTTCAAAATCCTCTATGTAGTCTAAATTATAACTACACTTTTAGGTATTAACTATTACCTGAGAAAAAATATACAAGATTAATTAATTAACTTGGCTATTTACTACGCTATTGAATTAGAAATTAATCTGTAATGATAGTTGTAAGAATGTATAATAAATAAATAAAATCAAAGCGCACGGCCGCGCGCATGCTGTGCACTATTTACACGAACCTTTTCGACGCACTTTTGAATCCCCTGTAGCTCAGTGCCTATTGCGAGTGCTAACATAAAATTATACCAACGTAATTATGTGCTAGTACTTAAGCAGTATACCCAATTTCATACATATAGCTTCAGTAGATCCCGAATTATGTCCTTGTAAAAATAGCTAATTTTGGCACTGACTGACTCACTCACTGACCGGTAATCAAAATTTCCTAGGCCACTTTCAATTATCCTAGCGTTATGAAATTGGCACACAGGTCATGTGTATTATGGATTAGGCTGTTGATAAAGATGATTACGATCGATGAAGTGCATCTAAACTTGGCAATGGATTGGAGTTCAGCTCTTATTTTAGGCCAAAAATTTGCTGATAGGAACTTGGCCCCATTTTTACAGATATGTTTTTGGTGGGATAAAATTAAATGTAGTTATCGACTGGTCACAAACACGTCGTGAAAATACTTCTGAGTTGTGAATATTTTAAATCTTGCATTAGTGGTATTTTATCAGATTTTATTCAACGATAACTTTACATTATATACAGCCAAAAAACCGGAAAAAATATTCCTTTACAATTTCTAACCTAAAGATTGAATAATCTCAATATCTTTTATGAAATAAATAAGATTTCATATTACTCGAAGCGAAATCTTGGATGTGAAATTTGAATATTTGCAAAGAACCGCATAGCTTGTTTGTTACCGCCGAGCTGGGCGTATAAATAGGTGAATCGGAACCACAATGGACTAGTGATGTACCACTTACGCCATTGTTATTGTGACATGTCGATACATCGATATTAACTTTATGTGTTATACTTGTATGCCGATCACATATATCAGATATAGTAACAAAAACCATGCTAATATTAAAAATGCGAAGTATCTGTTTGTTTTTAAGCTACCTCTTCACGTTCAAACCGTTGAAATTTGGTATGGAGATACTTTGAAAAGACGTAGGATACTTTTATCCCGGACAAATGTACGGATTCCGCGCAATAAAAGAATTTTGACGCAACGAAGTTGCTTGCGTCATCTAGTTTCATATTATTAAGGAAATACTATTTCTAGTAATCGTATTTGATTTTTTTTTATCTGGTATGGAAAAAATGATTTAATTAAAATTAAATCATAGAAGTGGCAAATGTACCAACGCTTAAGATTCGTGTATGCAAACATGAATGCGATATTATTTAATAATATTGATGTAATACTTCCGTGAACTCCATACAAAGCAGTACCTAGCCTCATAAAAAGGGTAAAGGATTTGAAAGCCACAACACAAAAGGCTCGCTTAATGCTAACGCGACCGCCGACCGTGGTTATTATAAAATTTCCGAAACGATGGAAACGTAAAACATAATTACCGCTACATAATAAGTAAAAAGGTTTTACTATAGAAATTTTGTGATTAATTTATTCAAATGTCGCGTGGTATGCTGACTTTGTTGTAAATTTTAGGTCGTTAAATTTTTCATTTCCATTTAATATTTTCTAAGCTCTTGCTCTTGCTATACAAGTGGATATCTTGGTATTGAATTTCTGATTAAAATCGCTTTTTACATTGGCTATACAGCTAACTAGTTCATGCATACCAGAAAATTCAATTACTACAACTACTATTATGAAATAACCTAAGCATTAAATTACTTAGTCGGAAAATATACGATATTTTTCTGACCCATTTTCCTTAACATTTTGTTTGTTCATCGATAAGATCCAATATCCGCCGCCCAACACTATAAATAGTAATCTTTTAGCCGTTCGAGTTCGTATGAAAACATTTTTCGGCCACACTAAAAACATGTTTGCGATCAGGCCGAAGATTAAAGACCCCTATAATTAATGATTCAATTCCAAATATCCCTGAAGTTTCAGCGAACTTGCTCAAAAATTAAATTGCTCGAAATTGCGAATCTCATCATCATCAATTTCTATTAATTGTTACTTGACATATTTCTTGTAGAAAGTTATCCCATAAATGCCAAGATTATTGGGCTGGTTTTCGGATTTTCACTATCCATAATGGCTTTATTGTTAGACAACGTTGAATGCATTTTCCATTGAAACTTTTGACAATGGTACGGATACCTTTTTACCTTTTCAGTTTCTAACATTTGGCCTAAATTATACTTAGTATCAAATTGATCTACAGGGTGTAACAAAACTAAGTTATAATACTTTAGGAACATTCATGACGCTGGCCTTCGGGCAATTGCCCATAACACAAATTACAAAAATTTGCTCTTTCAGCGCTGCTACTTTCACAGTGAACTTTATTACTTGGTTTTGTTACACCTTGTATAATGTATTGTTATGCTTGGTACCTTATATTCTACTCGTGAAATATACCTTTCCCTCAGAGAGCGCTAACGCACGAAATACCGTAGCGTGGATTAACATGAATGTATAAATATAATACAATAGCGAAACTAAACTGTCTTCACGTACACGCTACATGATTACGCGTTGTTCTGCTATGTATCGTAGTATAAAATCACGTTAAATGCGTATTCCCGATTAAAGCTTATCGCATCGCATAGTACACGAAACGTGGCGCGTACGGTGCGGATGCTGATATATTATTTGCGATCACCTTAAGGCGGCTTAGTATGTAGATGTTCTTCTCTATAATATTTAATATCTACTGCGATGTCGGCTTACGAAGTTTCACACGATATTTCTTTTGTTCGCAGATCACTATGTGCACGCGGAATTGAATAAAATGACAGCCGAGACCATGTACCTGCAACACAAGGTGCGCTACAAAAGGACGGTGAAATTCAAAATCAGTACCTACCGACTATACTCCTCCATCGCGGTGGTCATCCTAACTTCGTTGCCTTATATTTCCGCTTTGAACCTTCCGAGCGGGGACCCCGCGCCTGGACGATCCCCGGGCCCGCCTTTCGTCGAGACGAACGTCGGAGCACCTGTCGTCGAAGAATACGACGAAGTGACGACAGACATCTCGACTGTCAGTGACAGTGCGAGTGAGATGACGGGTGACGTGTGTGAGATCGTGAATATGCCGAGTGACAGTCCGGAGGTTGTGACGCTGGGGGTCTCGGAGAGTGACGTGAATGTCACGTTCAGCCATCCAGTGTTCGACACCAGCGTTCTCGTCCGGGGAGTTGTATACGATGGTAAGTTTTTATCTCTTTCTAGAATATATCCAATTCTTTCTTCTTGATCATTATTATTTGGGGGCCTAAGATAGTTTTAAATTTTCTTTCGGTCACCCCTGAAATTATATTAGTATCAGACGCTTTCCGTAGTCGGTTATCACTGTTAATCTTGGCGACAAAGAAGTCGCATTAGTGGATTTGTAGCCGGCGATTAGCTTGTAAAGAGCTGTTTTAAACCCAACACTCACATAATATTATAACCGCTGTGACTGTTCTATAACAAAATATAACCTACCCTAAGAGCGTAATGAGTCGAAAATCTGCTATGCAACTTTAGTCATGATCTTTCTGTTTTTTATACCTTTGATCTGAATCGTAATTTTTTTAACCTTTTTGAAGCAGATAGTAATAAGATAAACAGTTTTAAACTGTACGAATAACAACACAACAAAGTACCTTTTATTTACATATTTTATCATCCTAATCTACGAAAAATTAAACAAAACCCTCCTATTCTTTGAAAATAGCCAATGCTTTTCGTAATAACATTATAGTGGTTATTGTGTTGGCAATCATAATATTATCTGGAGCGTCGCACGGTCGTCTCTGTCAATATTTCCCGATAATAACGGTCTGTCCCACAATTTCCACTTATTTGTCTTGTGGCATGTCGTCTGTCGGATAATACTGATGCTGGAAATACATGGGTATTATTGAAATCCATTCAACCAATCCAATAGGAAGTAACAATTACATGGGTATTATTGAAATCCGTGTAGGAAGTAACAATAATAATGTTTACTAAAATATTTTGCTGTACAAATATTTTGTCGCTGTCAAGCCTTTTTTCCAACGTAGACAATATAGTAAGGTCCATTCTCCATACTTTACCTGAGGTGTTTTTTAATTTCCTGACAACAGGTCTAACAAATATATAGAGCTAGATAGTTTTCGAACTTTTCGTTCGGTTGGAGTTCTTCGATTTTTACATTTATTTGTATCTTAAACATTAAAATCGCTAAACCGTAGAGCAGTTTCTTGGTGAGAATTTGAGAGCTGAGAATGAGAACAAAACTCAATGCTAAAATATTTTTTACGTCAACATCGAGAACATTCATAGCAAGCAAGAACATCATTCGATTGAGCTGGTCAACACGAGAATTAATCACACTGTTATGGCTGTCAGACAGTCCATAACGATGACGTGGACGGTATGATGATTGATGATGATGAATTTCAATACGCAAATGAGCCAACCTCGCTGCTCTAATTAAGCTGCCCTTGGAATAAATTGGGATTCCAAAGCTTTACAGCTTGTACCGAAGATGTAAAACGAAGAAAACTATTGAAATCTGAATCGAAGTTTTGAGTGTAGACGCGAAAAAAGTTGGGATGAGACAGATCTAAGTTGAAAGTATTCAGGGTGTAAGAAACTAAGTGATAATACTTTAGGGTATAGGCAACCTATATAGAGTTCGCTGTTGAATTAGCATCGTCATTTTTTCGATACGAAAGTAAAAGAGTATAACTTTTTTTTACTTTTGTATCGGAAAATTTATAACGATCGGCCCTTGCCCATACAAATCACAAAAAAATACTCTCTCAGCGTTGCTACAGAATAGGTAACAATACAAGGCGCTGCTACTTTCACAGTGAACTCTACATAAGGGACACATACACATCTATTGTCACGTACTAGATGAAGACACTACATCTTGAAGCAATCAAAACTATAATTTCCAGGGTCATCCAGTAGGATATAGAACTGTTCTCGGACAGTTACGAGCAAACAGACTAATTAACAAGCTCTCAGAACATAATTAATCAAGAGGAGTTCCGTTGCATTAATATTAATGACCAATCATCTCGAAGCGTAACCATAAAGTGAATTTTTAATGATTTTTCCGTAAAATTTACTTAAGTATTATTATCAGAAAAGGCAAAATAAATGCTAAGCTTCCCATAGCGAAAAACGCAAAAAAAACTTCTTAGCTCAAAATTGAAATCGAAAACGGCATTATTACTTCAGAATTCTTACAGACGAACGGCACTTGTCGACGGCAGTTGACGGCAGAAGTGTCGACGGTTGCCTTCGACAAGTGCCGTTCGTTTCTAAGAAGCCTTACCGGAAAATTTCTGACGGTTGCCGTTCGTTTGTAAGAAGCCTTACAGGAAATTTTTCTTAGACGCGAATCAAACCTGCTCATTTTTAAAGAAAAAAAAATCGATAGTGATTACGATAAAAAGCAAATCCTGGATCAACATTAAAATGGAACTAAATAAGCTAGATTTTTTTACTCACTTTACTGTCCGTCTAGGTCCATTTATTACGATAACATTACGACGCTTAAGACCCAGTTTCATCAAGCAATGTTAAATAAATAACGGCTTGTTAAATCAGTTAACGGCCTGTTAGAGCTATCGAGCGTTCCACCATACGCTAATGTCATGTCAAATCGCCTAACACGGTGTTAAATTTTAATTCCTGCTGGGGAGGTCCGTTAAATATATAACAGGCCGTTATAATAGTCAAAACAACAACTTTTTAAAGACAATATCCAATATCAATAAAAGAATCTGTTTTGACTTTTGAGTGTTGCCGCCATGTTTCGCCACATCCTTACATATTATTTATTATTTTTCATGTTATGCATAATTATTTATTTTCATTTTGTCAAAAATTCAGCCCTCGGATTTTCCTTGACATTGCAAATACACTGACTTGTATCAAAATTACCAAGCTGAAATAAGTAAATAAAAGTTTGTATCATGATTCATGATTCATGTTTTCAGCTTTGACAGATCATAATTATTAACCTGGTAAATTAAAAAGAACTATTGTAGTGTAACAAATGTATGCGATCAGTGATATTTTAATTTGGTCGCATTATCTGGACCAAATGACGTATTATACGAATAAGGTGAAAATGACACATTGCAGCCAACATGTCGTATTAAAATTGTACATTGCAATTTCGTCGCCTTATAACAAGAACGAACGAATTGAATGTTATTCACTCGCTGTTCACTTAACGTTGCATTTACTAATCCGCTGTTAAATTTTTACTGTGGGAGATAAGTATTTTAACAGTCTGTTTAATTTTCCAAGGTCCGTTAAGTAATGCCTTGTTAGAATTTAACAAACAGAGGTTGGTGAAATTGGGTCTTAAAACTAAGTCCTTTTCGTTTCGGATTTAATTTTTATCTCGCAAATAATCTATTTTCCCCGCGAATTGGCAGCCTGATTTGAGGGAGGAATTTCGTCAACGTTCGACTAAAATATTTCAGGGTTTTATTGTTTGTACAATTTACAATACAATCTTTTTGTACGTGCTATATTTTCCACTGCAGACTTTTCTTTGGGAGGGAAAAGATTTATTGGAAATTTTTGTTTTTTGTTCACAAGTCACAACGGAACATCCGTTGTGACTTGTGAACATAGTTAGTCCGTAATTGGTAAAATGTAAGTGCAGGTAGATAAAAATTCGATCGCCTTTTTTAAATCTATTCGATTTTATAATTTTGAACTATATCCGTTTAAATGGGAACCAGCTATGTTTGCAGTTACCTTGCTCCTAAACGGTCGTTTCGTTAATGCACACCATTAAAAGGAAATATTATGTATATGAAAACCTTTAAGAATATAATAGCCAGTGTATGGCCAGTTCTTTCAGTATTGCTACAGATGGACGCCAAATGTCCATACTGTAGCAACTACACAAGAGTCTCATTGGGCATGATTCATGGCCCAATGAGACTCTTAAGGACGCTATCACAAAAAATATTATAAAAATTAGCAGGACTATGTCTGTCAGTACGAATATCGACGTTAAGGACATTAAAATAACATTCATATCAGCGCGCCTTCTACAGTGGCGGTTATGACGCTCGCCGCGTTCGTGATAGGGCGAAAATGTATGAAGAAATTTGAGAGAGTTTCTTATCTTTCTTATAAATGGAAATGTTATTTATTTTTATATAAAAAATTTAGCACTTCGTACAGGGGACTAAATAAACAACATTTTTTTGTATATTTATTTTCCTTAGTTCAGTGTATTTAGCTATACTGGTACCTAATCAGACCCCATTTTATTAAAAGCTTTTATTTAACTTGCTCTGTATGTATGTAAGTATGTATGTTCGGGTGAAATTTTGGAATTCAATTTTGAAGTAGCTATATTTAACCGATCGAGCTGAAATTTTGTAGGCACGTTTAGTTTGGATGACAATACATGATATTGTATGTGACATCACTCTATGGCCGACCACATCCAATATGGCCGACCATCCAAGATGGCGAAATAGTTATTTTCTATGCAGTTCTACACTATGGATATTAAATGAAAGGGCTTTTTGAGAGTAACTCGAAAACGAATGTAATGTCATACTACATCCAATATGGCGGCTCATCCAAGATAAAGGTATAGTTATTTTTAATGCACTTCTGCAATATGGGTATCAAATGAAAGGGCTCATTGAGAGTAACTTCGAAACGAATGTAATGTCATTCTACATCCAATATGGCGGCTCATCTAAGAAAGGGGAATATAGTTATTTTTAAAGCACTTCTGCGATATGGGTATCAAACAAAAAGGCTCATTGAGAGTAAATTGAAAAGTAATGTCGTGTCCTGTTGTGCCGTGTCGTGTCGTATCGTAACATGACGTGACGTGACGTGTCGTGTCGTGTCGTATCGTAACATGACGTGACGTGACGTGACGTGACGTGACGTGACGTGACGTGACGTGACGTGACGTGACGTGACGTGACGTGACGTGGCGTGACGTGTCGTGTCGTGTCGTGTCGTATCGTGTCGTGTCGTGTCGTGTCGTGTCGTGTCGTGTCGTGTCGTGTGTCATGTTATGTCAAGTCAAAATCAGTCAGGCATTAGAAAATACCTGGTTGAATCCGGTAATTTTTGTTAAGTGATATTTAATTTTTTAGTCGTAATATTTTGATAGTACGATTTCTTAAAGACTTAAATTCAGTTAATAAGATTTTAACAAATTCTTGAAACAAAACAAACTACAATCAAGCAGACTTAAGAAATCTAGTCAGAGATTAAACTAAAAAACAAAAAATAAATTATAAGCAAAAAACTTTTTGAAAAAAAGCTTTTATTTAAATACTTAAAAAAGAAGAAAATAAATTTCCCCTTAAAAATTCTAACTATTCAGTTATAACCTCAATATATTATACAATTTGCATTATAATAAAAGCTTGTCGCGAGACTTAACAATCTGTCAATATTTAATTAAGTACTTTAATAAAATAAAATCAAATCAAATCAAAATTGTTTTATTTCTGAATAAATTTAAAATAAATGTTTTCAGAATGTCCTACATGATGCCTACCACCGGTTCGGGAACTAACCCGGCGAGAAGAACCGGCGTAAGAAACTCGCACGGGGCCCACTTTTTTACCAAAAAAAGTGAGAAAAGAATTAATCTTTTAAAATAAATATTATATACAATATCCACATACATAATTGTAAGTCCTATAATAATGAAGAAGTAGCCTTGCAAGAAGCCATCCTACTCCCAAGGTGTGCCATCGTTTATGAAATCATTGACCTTATAATAGGCTTTGGCACACAAACGTTCTTTAACTACTTTTTTAAATTTATTAATGGAAAGATTTTGAACGTTTTCTGGGATTTTTTTGTAAAGGCGTATACATTGACCTTTAAAAGATTTACTGACTTTACTAAGTCTGATCACCGGCATATCTAGCTTGTGCTTATTTCTAGTATTCCTAGAGTGAATGTCACTTTTAACTTTAAATTTACTTATATTTTTTCTAACATACATTACATTATCCAAAATGTATTGAGAAGCAACAGTTAGAATACCAATTACTTTAAATTTATCTCTCAGAGATTCTAAAGCAGACATTTTATAAATAGAATGTCGAATTTACTTAAATTCAAATACAAAAATTCCTGTCTTTTGATATCGTATTGAAAGATTTAGGTTCTGAGAAAGTGAAGTACCATTTGAGTCTCACATGCCACAGAGCAAAGGAGAGTAGTGTAAAATATTTAACAGTAAAATAAACTGTGACCTGTAGGGTGAACAAAAAACGTTCCCATGCCAAATGTGAACCTGACCATTTAAACTAAAAGCAGCCCATAATAAATTATAGTTTTATGGCTTTGGTAACATTGTGTACCCTTGTTTTAAGAATTATTAGTCGTTTATTATACTTCACACAATTTCTTGACAGCAATGTTTCTTGCCACATTGCTGTCAAGAAATTGTGTGAAGTATAATAAACGACTAATAATTCTTAAAACAAGGGTACACAATGTTACCAAAGCCATAAAACTATAATTTATTATGGGCTGCTTTTAGTTTAAATGGTCAGGTTAACATTTGGCATGGCAACGTTTTTTGTTCACCCTGCAGGTCACAGTTTATTTTACTGTTAAATATTTTACACTACTCTCCTTTGCTCTTTGGAGTATAGACGTGCCTTACCGAATGCGCTTAACCTAAATAAAGCGCAATATAAAAGTGATTTTCTTTTATTTAATCTATCCACGACCTCACAGTCTAAGTCGATAAGACTAACAGGTTATGGTGGCCCAGTCAACGCAGTGATTAAATAAAAGTTAAAATAGTTTTTGAACTAAAAGTGATTGTGAAATTCGAACTTTTAAAAAACAACAAAATGGAGAAAAAGAAGACCAAGAGAAATATTCCGATTTTCATCGGAGAAAATTACAACATCTGGAAATTTAGAATCCGAAGCCTTTTAAGTGAACTAGACGTGATTTACGTTATTGAGAAGCCAGTTCCGGTCACACCTAACAACAAGTGGAAGAAAGCCGAACAAACAGCTAAAAACGTTATAATTGAATACCTGTCTGATGCTTATATCAGTCATGTCGGACTGGAGTCAACGTCAAGGGAAATACTGTCTACACTAGACAACATTTTCGAGAGAAAAAGTACGGCTAAACAGCTCGCAACCAGAAAGAAGTTATTGAATATGAAACTCCAAGGAGACACCACCTTGAATCAACATTTTATGCAGTTTGATATTTTAATATCCGAGCTAGCGACTTCTGGTGCAACTGTGATGGAGGGAGATAAGGTATCTCAACTATTGCTGACTCTTCCGCCTGCCTATGACGGTATTGTCACCGCAATCGAAACACTCTCAGAAGACGATATTACGCTCAACTTCGTAAAGATGCGACTCCTCGACCACGAAATTAAACTAAACAACGAGAAACTAGACATAAGCGGAAAAATTCTTCATGCTCAAATTAAAAATAATCGTCTGCAACACGAAGACTTCCAACGAAGACCAGTTATGAAGAATCCTCAAAGAATAAATAAGAAGCCAAAATTCAACTACAACATGATATCTAATAAGAAGAAAGTTGTGATATGCCATTACTGCAAGAAAAAGGGACATTACAAAAATGAATGTCGCTACTACCTGCGTGATAATATGAATAACAAACAAGACAATACTGAGACAACAATTAACACTGCTCATAAACCAAGTGTTAATACAATTCAATCATCGCCGACTACACCGAGTTTTGTTTTTTATGGCAGGAGCCATAATGCAAACAGAATATAGGCAAACAGAATAAAATTATATCCTTATTGGACTCTGGAGCATCCGATCATATCACGAATCGAGAGGATATAGCAAGCTATTTTCGCACACTTACAACACCAATCAAAATATCAGTGGCGAAAAATGAAACATTCATCTCCGCGTCGAAGATTGGATCAATCTCTGTTACGAGCAACTTGGGCATCGAAGGAAAGATAGAAAACGTGCTGTACAGTCCGGATGTCCCGTGCAACTTGCTGTCAGTTATCAAGATGCAACAAGCCGGATACTCCGTGACCTTTGGTGACGATGGGGTAATGATGTACTGCCACGGTAAGTCCGTGATGTCCGGTAAGACCGTAAACAACCTGTTTACTCTGGAATTCAAGGTACGTAGAAACTTGATTAAACGTTCCGGAAGTCTGCAGGTCTGTCTATTAATCTTGATCATAAATAATGATATCAACGATTAGGTCATAATTATTGTAGGCCAATTAAAAATGTATACTGTGTGAAGCATGCTAATTTACGGCTAACAAGCTAGACTACCGTTACAGAAATGAAAGAACATTTAATATTCAGTCAGATGTTTGTGGGCTAATGACACCACCTTCTGTAAATAATGACAATGATATTCTGATCTATTTTATTGGTGACTTTACTCTTTATTGCGCAACATATCTTATAAGACACAAATCCGATATGCTTGCAATGTTTAATTAAAGATTTTGTTTAAAAAGAGGTGAAGCTAGATAAAAAATAAAATAGTTAATTTTTTTATTGCGTTAATAGTTATAGTCCAAATGGTCCAACAAAATGTGTTAAAGGGTATGCAAGTAATTATCTCGCAATACCACGAACTCCACAGTTAAATGGCATATCTGAAAGAATGGTACTTTTCTGTAATGGAACTATTACAGAAAAGGCGCGAACAATGACAACTGGTGCTTAATAAAAAAAGGTGTTTTGAGACGATGCTGAGTTAACTGCAACGTATCTTATAAATATGACACCAACAAAGTCATTGAAGGTAAATAAAACACCTTATGAAATGTGGCACAATAAGAAACCCCAAATTAAATACCTAAAAGTGTTTGGTTCAACTGTATATGTGCATGTAAAACCGGTAGAAACAAATTCGATGAAAAATCATCTAAAGCCATTATTGGGGTATGAACCAAATGGGTATATTATAGAGTTTATGATGTGGAAAATTAAAAGGACTTGGTAATAAGCGATGTGACCCTATATGAGGAAAGCTTTCTTAAGTCGAATTTAAATATAATCCAATAAAATATGTACACTCAGGCATACTCAGGTAAAGAAACGTCAAACCCTAGTTCAAGTGCCCCTTACAAATTACAATAAACAAAACAATAGAAACAATTATTGTAATTTTGTGAACAATGCTATACAAGTCAGAGTAGCCACTTAGTTTTTTTTATGGTACCGAACTAAAATAGAAATAGTGAACATATTGATAATAAATTAATACTTCTCCTCAGTACAACAACAATAACACACTGATGCTAAGTTTGTACAAATATGTATTCTGTGGCTAAATGAACAGAGTAAAATAATAATAATTATATTATTATAATTAAAATATTTTTTTGGAAAATATGTTCATGGCAGTTCCCGAGGGAGGACTGAGTATTGAGTACTTATGTAAAATAAAGTCTGTAAACTCAATGTAGCACCAAATGGCTAAAAATAAGCCGCTAGATGCTGGTTCGAAAATATTCGAATAGGTAATACAAGGGAGACAATTGTGAGTACTGTATAGGTACTAAATAAGGGACAGATGTCCCACAGTATAAATGTTATTTTATATGTTGACGATGTAGTTATTTGCACGGAAAATGAAAGAGCAATGAATAACTTTGAACAATATTGAATTAATAAAATTTTCGATGGTTGACATGAAAGAAATAAGACTTTTCTGAGGTATCAGGATAACTAGGACCAGAGTACAAAATAATATAATATAATGGCAAAATTAAACAAGTTTAATATGATGGATTTTAATCCATACTTGCTACTTTTAGAAATGAAAGTTAACTTCGAAGCATTGGAATCTGATGAGATAATTATTATTATGTAATGCATCATGTCGAAGTGTAGGTTGCCTTATGTACTTAATGGTATGTACTTGATTATATTTGGATTTTGGACCTTAGACACATGAACAAGAAATAACATATAACAATTGAATTGTTTAAAAAGAGTATTTGCTTAGATATTTAGAAAGTACATCAAATCTGAAATTAATAATATACAGATAAAAAATTATGTCAATTCAAATTAGGGAGGAAGTGATAACTCAGTTAGAAAAACTACAACAGTTTTTTATTATTTATGTTGTATGTATGAATGTACAATAAGTATGTTGTATGTATGTGAACTCTAAGAGGCAAGTTTCAGTAGCAGCCTCGTCGACAGAAGCCGAATATATTATGGCTCTGTATGAAGCCGTTAAAGAGGCTTTGTGGTTAAGGACTTCAGCTACTAGCATTAATATTGAAATTAAAGAACCTTTATTAATATAGAGGTACGAAGAGATAATAATGGATGTATTATTATTGCAAAATATAATCCATTGAGTCACAAGAGTTCCAAACATATAGACGTTAAATATCACTTCTCCCGAGAATAATGTGTGAAAAAGACAATAACTTTGAAATGTATTTCAACAGATAACCAGATCGTGGACATGCTGACCGAGCCGCTGCCAGCAGCGAGGTTCCACGACCTGCGGGACACGAACGTGGAAGAATAATGTTTTATAATGTTTCAATAAATGCTTAGTAGTAATTAATTATTTAACGATCTGGTGAGGTTTTTCTGGGGTTTCCCTAATCCTAGCAACGAATGTTGGATCATTTTGTATCTCCCCGGATTTTAAGGTTAAAGTGCACGGAAGGTTACGTCAATTAGGTATTACTCAATGTAATTTTATATTGTACTTAATTTAAATTATTTTTAATGTTTTGAGATTTAGGCAATTTTATTTTACTTTTAAATTTAATTCAAAAGACATTAATTTTTGAGGGGGCGTGTCGAATTTACTTAAATTCAAATACAAAAATTCCTGTCTTTTGATATCGTATTGAAAGATTTAGGTTCTGAGAAAGTGAACTACCATTTGAGTCTCACATGCCACATGTTAACGTTGCTGTCAAGAAATTGTGTGAAGTATAATAAACGACTAATAATTCTTAAAACAAGGGTACACAATGTTACCAAAGCCATAAAACTATAATTTATTATGGGCTGCTTTTAGTTTAAATGGTCAGGTTCACATTTGGCATGGGAACGTTTTTTGTTCACCCTGCAGGTCACAGTTTATTTTACTGTTAAATATTTTACACTACTCTCCTTTGCTCTTTGGAGTATAGACGTGCCTTACCGAATGCGCTTAACCTAAATAAAGCGCAATATAAAAGTGATTTTCTTTTATTTAATCTATCCACGACCTCACAGTCTAACGGCCATTCCCAATATTTGATCTATCTCTGGTTTTGCCCTACTAGAGATAGGAATAGCTCACATTATGGCGGCTCTCGACATAGGCGAACGCGTTGGCCAACGCGTCTGCGGACGCGTTGGCCCAATGTGTAGAACGGGCGTTCGCGCGTTGGCCGTAGGTATTTAGACGTTGGCCGACGCGTCTGCGAGCTTGCCGCGCGGGTCGGAAATGTCGGCAAAAGATCAAAGGACATTTGTCGCAAGCTTCGCGGCTCGCGCTCCATCCACACATAGTTCGCCCGGAGCGGCGATGAAGAGTGCACGTTTCCTTCTTGTGGCGAATTAACATCTAACTTGACGAAATGGCGAACAATATGAGTATCGAGAAAACATTTAAATTTATTGGGCCCTATGGGTCTATACAGACGGACCGCATTTCAACTGCACTCCAACCGCAAATTGCAGTTGAAGTGCAGTTTGAATGCAGTTGACACGACTGCAATAGAACTGCAAACCGAACGCGCAGTCGGATTGCAGTTGACTGCAGTCGTGTGAACTTCATACCGACTGCATCCAAACTGCACTATCCCACCCACCCGCACGCTCCGCTCTCCCGCGCATGGAATCAGTAGCAGTGCAGTTTGGATGCA
Organism: Aricia agestis; assembly: GCF_905147365.1. NCBI lineage: Eukaryota > Metazoa > Arthropoda > Insecta > Lepidoptera > Lycaenidae > Aricia > Aricia agestis. Next base: position 13,604,651 of record NC_056428.1, on the reverse strand, counting down.
GTCGGTATGCGGTTCACACGACTGCACGCCAACTGCAACTGAACTGCAATCCGACTGCGCAATTGGCTTGCAGTTCTATTGCAGTCATGTCAACTGCATTCAAACTGCACTTGAACTGCAATTTGCGGTTGGATTGCAGTTGAAATGCGGTCCGTCTGTATAGACCCTATCAGAGTAAAAACTGCCTGTGGAACCAAAAATCATATCAAAAGTTGCAAAAAAAATGAGGTTATTGGACATTCTATTTTCCTCACGATGTTTTTAGGGTTCCGTACCCAACGGGTAAAAACGGGACCCTATTACTAAGACTTCAACGTTTGTCTGCATTTCTGTCTGTCCGTCTGTCTGTCTGTCCATCTGTCTGTCCGTCTGTCTGTCTCCAGGCTGTATCTCAAGAACCGCTATACTTAGCTAGATTTCTGAAATTTTCACAGATTATGTACCTATATCTGTTGTCGCTATAACAACAAAATATAGGTACTAAAAACAAAATAAATTAAATATTTAATAAATAATAAATACTTATATATTATTAATTATTAATCATGATAATTATAATAAGTAATAAGTAATAATTTTTATATATAATAAATAATAAGTAATAAAAAAAAAAATATTTTAATATTATAAAATATGTAAAAGTGAGTTTATTTCTTTGTTTGTTACGTTTTCTCGCCTTTTACTTATTTATTTCGAGAATACCCTTTAAAAACTTTTTCTTGTCCACATTTACAAAGTAATTATAAGCTGTGAATAAATATACAGCTGGAGCTGTTAGCGACTCAACATCCATTTTGAATCCGTCCGCACATTGGCGCGATCCAAAGCATACTGAACGACCTTCCTATGTGTGGATTACTCACAAACGCCGTTGCAAGCGCACTGCCAACGCGTCTGCAGACGCGTTGGCCAACGCGTTCGCCTATGTCGAGAGCCGCCATTAGACATTAGAGACATATATTTTATGTCAATTGTGAGCTATTCCTATCTCTAGTAGGGCAAAACCAGAGATAGATCAAATATTGGGAACGGCCGTAAGTCAATAAGACTAACATAGAACGTATGGCTCGCTTCTGCAGCACAAATATTGTATTAATGTCGGCAGCGTTTCCCCATAAAAGGATTCCATACGACATCCTACTATGAAAATAACTAAAATATACTAATCGTGCCGTGTCTTCGTCAGAAATTTCCCTAATTTTTCTGACTGTATATGCTGCAGAACTGAGCCTACCTGCAAGATTAACAATGTGAGGACCCCACTGTAATTTACTATCAAGTGTAATACCTAAGAATACAGTGTTGTCTACTAAATTCATCTTCTCATCATTTAATACTACATTGGTTTGGACTTGCCTAACATTGGGCAAAGTAAACTTTATACATTTAGTTTTACTAGAATTTAAAAGTAAGTTATTTACATTAAACCAATGTACTATTTTTGAGAGAGCACTGTTTACCTCGTCGTAGTTCGACTGTTGTCGCTTCACTTTAAAAATAAGTGAAGTGTCATCAGCAAAAAGCACTATCTCATTATTATTACCCTTAACTAGATAAGGTAAGTCATTTATATAGATGAGAAAAAGAAATGGGCCTAATATAGATCCCTGTGGGACACCTAATTCTATTTTGATTCCTTTGGACCTTTTACTATTTACCTCAACCCTTTGAGTCCTATTTTTAAGGTAAGAAGTCAAAAGGCTGAGAGCAGAGTCTTTAATTCCGTAGTAGCGCAATTTCCTGATCAATGTAGCATGCTCAACACAATCGAAGGCTTTGGAGAGATCGCAAAACACACCTAAGGCATCCTGCGACTCCTCCCATGCCTCAAAAATACTGCAAAGAAGTCCTATACCAGCATCCGTTATGGATCGACCCTTAGTAAATCCGTATTGATTATCATGTAGTAAATTATTTGAATTAAAATGTACTAGTAATTGTTTTAAAATATTTTTTTCAAATATTTTACTAAAGGTCGGTAGAATTGATATAGGCCTGAAATTCGTGGGATCCGATTTAGTTCCGGCTTTGAATAAAGGAACAATCTTGCTGTGCTTCATTAAGTCAGGAAAAACACTATTTTTTATACAGTCATTGAAAATCATTGCTAAATAAGAAGCTACGATGTCAATTATTGATCTAATAATTTTTGTGGACATGCCCCAGAGATCAGCAGTATTTTTAATATTCAACAATTTAAAGGTATCAATTTGCTTATAATTTTTTTTATTATCTTTTGCGATTATTGTGATGGTTAAAACTTATTTTGTATGCGGCTATAAAAATTTTATGGTGGTGACGTGGAGATGAATATATTATTATCTTTCATTTGAAACCAAAATATCTTCGCAGTGTAACTCCTAATTCTTTAAAATGGTACCTGAAAATGCTGATATTTGTGAAAAAATGTGATAGCGTCCCTATCAAAATAGCAGAGACTATTTTCACGTATTTCTAATAGACATAATTAGGTAGATTAGTAGGGCGGTGGCTTGTAAACTTAACTATCATTTTATTTACCCATCATAGTGAATGGTACCATAATAATAATATAATTATGGTACTCCAGGCGGTACCAATTTCGTGTGGCGATGGCGATCGCGTGCGGATCGATGCTGATCGTAATCAGTTTGAATAAACATTAACTGAACACGCCATTCACTGAGATATACAATTATACATAATATTAATGCGTTTAGAGTGCTTAGGCTAATAGCCGGTTTCGACAGCGAAGTTAGATGTAACAAGTGACAATTACTGTATGGCTGCTGTATGGATTTGACACATCGCATCGCAAGCGCTATGACACAGCGATGTGTTATGTCAAATCCCATATATTTTGGAACAAATCTATGGAAAGAATATATGCCCGAAAGTGTACAATTTATAGTATTGTATATTATATTATATTAATATTGTAGAATAAAAGTATTGTAAATATAATAAATTGGAGTTTCTTTTCAAAACACTGATTACTGAAAACCTAACAGTTGGATATCATATAATTATATTATTCAGTTATATATATTTTATAACATTTTATATATTATAATTCAGTAAATACAGCTCGAAACCATGTTCGCCCTCACCAGTCACCAGTCACCACTAAGTGCATGTTGGCTGAGTCATCGTAAGTCGTAACCTTTACCGCGGCCTTCTCGAAACGAGCTTCCCGTGTTTATTACGTCATCAATAAGCTTTAGTTTGTTCGAAATTTTAAACAGTTATTGGAACGTAGTTCCTCATCGCGCGTTGCGTCTTGGGCTAGACTGAAAAAGTTGTAACGACACTTTTTCACTAGTAAGTACCTGCATGGTAGGGGCCGAGGACGTTGACAGTATTTCTGTGCGTCAACTAGACGTCAGTAGATGGCGTTTTTTAAATATTTTTTGAGTGTATAATAATAAGTATACAGGTTTCTTGAACATAAGAAATAACTCAGGTGTCCCTTGACACCTCTTAAGTTAAAAAAAAGAAAAAGCGTAACTTAAAGGCCCAAATTCTATGTAAAGTCAAACGGTCGCACCTAGAGAAATTAAAATATAATTACTTAATTAAGTATATTTTATTTAACTTGAATTAAATCTCATCTTTGACTAGAATTAAATGGACTTTATTTAAGAACCTTTGATAAGTAACTCTGTAAGTAGTTATTAAACAAGAGAGTGCCAGTAATGAGAGTGCCAGAGTTATTGTAATTAACTAAATTAATGTTTAATTCTGAAGTGTTAAATATATAGCCCAAGACCCAGCGACATTCAGATTTTTTTTCGTTTTATAATAGCTGAAAGTTTCTGTTTTTGACTTCTATAGAGGTAAGAATGATGTAATTTCGGTCGCCCTACCCTTTGATAAAATATAAAGTCCAATGTTTTTATCATATTTTTTCGAGATAACTGTAAAAATCTCGTCCCATACTGTCGAACACATAGAACAGTTGCTTCCCACTGTCAGACCACGTCAATATATCTATACTTTAAGGTCTGCTAATATATCTATACTGCAGTGGAAGTTGTGATTCCTATAACAGTAACCTGCCAATATTTCAATTATATAGTCGCCATATTCGTACTAGTGAAATATACCGGTAATACTAATATACCATGAAATATACCGGTAATACTAGTATAGAATGAAAACTCCTCGTGCAGCGATAGCATAATGGAGGGAATAGTGATTAATTACCTTTAATCCATTTTCCTGCACAATAATAATTCATTACGGTCCATATATACAGAGAGCGGACATTTGTATGGATCGGGGATAAAATATATTGGTGGATTAGTCCCCATTCAGTATTATGTAGACCAGATAATCGATCAGCTACCTAATGAATATGTTGTCCTTTATCCACTATTGAGTATTTTTGCTTGACTCGAAATTTATGTTTTGATGTAAAAGAATACAGCAAAACATCCACTGTAATCTTTTTTGTCAAATAATAATACAACACAGCTTGCACGTGTACCAGGTGTGAAATAAAATACGATTGATGTGTGTATGCGTCTCTTGTGTATATGTAAAACTAAGTGATCATACTAATATTATAAAGGCAAAAGTTTGTTTGGATGTATGGATGTTTGTTACTCTTTCACGCAAAAACTACTGAACGGATTTTAATAAAACTTTACAATAATATAGCTTATACATCAGAATAACACATAGGCTACAATTTTAACCGACTTGCAAAATGGGGGAGGTGTTATGTTCGTTTTTTTATGTTCAACGATTACTTCGCCGTTTGTTAACCGATTTTCAAAATTTTTCTTTTGGTATAAAGGTATATCTTTTGGTATATAATCCCAATTTGGTATTACATTCACAAAAGTGGTGATCTGATGAAGCATCCATAAGTAATCGAGGAAACTCCTCAAAATTTATAGGGAAACGTGTGGTGACTTCGGTTTCGTGAGAAGTATTCTAAGCATATGCTACCAACACGTAAGATTTTTCACCGAGAGGTATACCTGGTATACCGAGGTTCGGAAGGTGCTGAGAGAACTCCTGATTCTTTAAAGATACAAGTTTGGGAGTTTCGGCATTGTTTTAAGAACGGAAAGCATATGCTACTATGCAAATTACATTCATCATCCTCATCACTACCATATTATATTATGCATCGTCCTATGATTAAGAGCCTATTATGACCCTGTTATTGGTACTTTTCATAGTCTTTTAGATCGAGACTCGAGTTTTTCAAGCGATAATTTAAAAAAATCTTTATTAAATATTATAAATCTGAAGAGTATGTTTGCTTGAACGCGCTAAGCTCAGGAACTACAGGTCTGATTTAAAAACTTATTTCAGTTTTAGATAGCTCATTTATCGAGTAAGCTTAAGTATCTTAGCGTGTTAATTCACGCTAAAACTAATACGACCGAAGAAACTCAGGAAAATGTAGGGAAAACGGGAGAAATATTAGAAAGGATTTATCTCACGAACTACTAGAGCAATTTTTATGGTAATATTTAGCACCGATATAGAGTAGACCACTTGAAGGGAGTAGGGGCATAAGCTACCTTTTAAGGGAAAATGTATGGTTTTCTAATTTACGCGGGCGAAGCCGCGCGGGACAACTAGCAGGTAATACTTTTAAGAGCCCATATGACCCTAACTTGGCTACATACTTTAACCTAGATCTCAAAATCTGTAAGGTCTAGAAAACTGATTTTTTGACACAAGTAACTTCAGTTCATAAAAATTAAATGCTCAAGACGAAAACACGATTACTCAAAAAATGCTCGATAGTTTCTTTTTTACAAAAAACCTTGTTTTAGACACATTTTTGCTTGGATCTTCGAAGTTTGCTGTCTTTTCTTTAATATTTTTTAAAATCTAAAAAGGTATTGATAAAACCTAAATTTGCTCAAAACACTTTTTTCATTATCATTAAAGTTCGTCTTTTATTCAAGTAAAACTAACTCGGCGATGATTCCGCGCCGACCTTTTTCACCTGGCATATGAAAGACGGGCGTGAGTGTGAAGAGAGAAGGACGGTGTTTGATTTTTAGAGTCAGGTGAGCTCTTAACTTTAGGGTGTGTACGTCTTCCTTGTAGAGAGTTCACAGTGAAAGTAGCAGCGCTGAAAGACAAAAAAAATCACTTTAGTATAGGGAAATCTTGACGCTCGGGCCCTGGCCCATACAAAAGTGTTTTTTTTTGTCTTTCAGCGCTGCTACTTTCACAGTGAACTCTCAACAAGGAACACGTACACACCCTAAACTATTATCACTTAGTTTTGTTACACCCTATATAATATAAGTATTTTTAAAATTGTTGGTTATTATTTTTGTACTCAGGTGAAATCTGAAACGGAGTGAGTTTCACCCCTCACCCCCTCACCCTCTCACCCCCGCACTCTTCACACAGTAATTAACACCTAGTGTCAATTTTGTGGCACGAATCAAAGGCGACCTTGACATTACAGGCCCTACAACCTTAATTAAAAACCTTATTTTTCACAAACTCATGCCCGGGTGTTGAATAGACCGTGGCGGTGAAAAATTCTTTAATTTTAAACAAATGTAAAATTGTAATGAAAAGACTGAAAATTTACTGAAGCTGATTTATACTAACATTTCTTATTTCTTAAGGTCGATTTTTAAAACTAAGGTTGTTATTACAATAAACAAAAAATAATTCATTTTTAATACTTATGTGAAAGTTACGTGGAAGAGCCATGCTTCGGCACGAATGGGCTGGCTCGACCGGAGAAATACCACGTTCTCACAGAAAACCGGCGTGAAACAGCGCTTGCGCTGTGTTTCGCCGAGTGAGTGAGTTTACCGGAGGCCCAATCCCCTACCCTATTCCCTTCCTTACCCTCCTCTATTCCCTTCCCTTCCCTACCCTCCCCTTTTATCCTACTCCCTGTTAAAAGGCCGGCAACGCACCTGCGGCTCTTCTGATGCGAGTGTCCATGGGCGACGGTAGTTGCTTTCCATCAGGTGACTGAGGTGGCTCGTTTGCCTCCTTATATTTTCATTAAAAAAAAGTTTGGTTTATACAAGGTGTAACAATACAAATTGATAATACTTAAATTAATTAAGTGTGTGTAAAATTTAGGTTAATCGACGCAATCTCCGTTAAAACAAACATGTTACAAATTACAACTAATAATTTCAAATTACATGTGCATATTTTTAGTACTCACTCTAGCAGGAATTTATATTATGCAAAGTTTCTGGCATATTTTTAGTTCGTTGATTTCCATGCATGGCACATTGTTAATAAAAAGTAACGTTCCCATCTCGCACCGAAAAATTTTAAGTGAAATTAATGTGAAGTGTTGGGAATGGAAAAGTGTCGACACTATAGTGCGGTACAGTCGGTGAAATGGTTTAATTCATTTTTAATTTTTTGTTGCTATGCTTTTTGGTGTAATATTTTTCTTTTCGGTTTTTGAATATTTTTAAAAATAGAATGGATGTTGCTTAAGAATATGCTATAATGAGCTACCTCACAACATAGCCTAATACGAATCAAGTAGATGTAGATATTACAGTAAAAAGCAATCAGAATTCCGCTTGTTTATTTTGCTAAATAAATAAACAAATAAGTAATGCTTTATTCGTGCATTACTACAGTTCAGTGTTTCCCAACCTGTGATCCAATGTGTGAACGTGTGATTATGTGTATGGGGGTCTGTGGTGTCATCTCTTGACAATACGTAAATGGTACCGTATTGTCTTATAATCGCTACGCTTACAAATTGCGCTTAAAATGAAACCGATTTTTCGTAGTTTATTTTATTAAGGGAATCCGTAAACTCTGCTTGATTTCCTAGCGATCCTTGGCTGAAAAAGGTTTGGAAACACTGCCATAGTTACTACTAGATATGATGTTGTGATGGAACTTAGTGCAATTTTCAGCTTCTAATATTTTACTTATTTCTAAAGTTAAGTAAGTATATAACTTAGCAAACAGTTTAATATTAAATCTAATAAACTGTCAAATTCCATTTGTTATTTACACTGAAGTAAGTTGTCGATAAAGTCCAGAGTGAGGCGTGGGTGTTCAATGTTATCGTTTTATTACAAATTGTAAGTGCGAAGTAGTAGTCAAGCAACGAAAAGTATTGTAGAGTTTGAACTCTTGTAGTCGTGCTACGAAAAACTATTTAAAGTTATCTATTCTTGTAGCAAAAAAGGATTTTTATTTTTAGTCACTTAGCGAACTATGTAGTTATTAACTTTTTATGAAAATTATTTGTGTTGATCTAACTCTTAACTTAATATTATATATTAACTTAATATATTATAACTTAATATAATACGAGCAATTGAAAAGGCTTCTATAGGAATCTTAATTGAGAAGAATCTACAAAATTTTTTTTGGTTACATTTCACTTTTTTGTATTAAATAAGTAAAACTGTTTTTTAAAATCAGTACCAGTATCGATCATAAAAATTATTGTTTTTATTCGCAACTTTATTGCACTTTAATTGTATGGTCACATTCGCACATTTTTTTATTTATTCTTTCCTCTGTTACCTTTTTCGATTTGAATGAAAGAAATAGAAAAAACTAAAAAACTCCAATATCGTTTCAATGCTGGCTGGCTCTAAGTTAGTTAGCTTGGAGCTCGGGAAAATCGGGGAAAAACCAAAGCCTCAATCTCTATTGACCGTGATTGATGGCTACTGTGAGGGCAAATAACACGAATTGGAAAAAAAAAAACCGGCCAAGTGCGAGTCGGACTCGCGCACCGAGGGTTCCGACAGCTTAAAGGTATTATAGACCTGAGTATTTGGTATGAATTTCAATTTAATACCTCTACGCGTTTATGAGGAAATGGGTAGTAAGTTTAAAATTATTAAAAAATATATATTATGTGATGTAACTAAAAATTTATGGTTTTCGTAATTTTTCCTTTATCTATGCTATAAGACGTTGCTTCGTACCAAATTTCAAGATTCTGAGTTCACGGGAAGCACCCTGTAGGTTTTGATTCCCTTGCAAGTGTCGAAAATTTGCGGCATAAACGGCTGTATCTTTTGATTGCGTTGGCTTAGAAGTTTGATTTTTTCACAGCTTCAAGGGACAGTAGACTTGAGTAATTGATATAAATTTCAGCTTCATACCTCCACGCGTTCCTGAGAAAAAGGGTCTTGACAGACAGACGGACGGACAGACGGACAACAAAGTGATCCTATAAGGGTTCCGTTTTTTCCTTTTGAGGTACGGAACCCTAAAAAGAAACACATTATAGCAATAGCCAATAAAAATGTAACATTTTTTAAGAACAATGAAAAAGTAATACTACAAAAGCAAATAAGTAAGTATATTTTTTAACTTTCCGCGGTATTTAAGTAAAATGGATATTAGTAAAATAGCTTAAAAAGATATCATCAAAATGTCTTCAAAATATTGTAATTATCGGAAAACTGCATATATTATTAATAAATATTTTTAATAAATATAGCGTCTTCCCCAAATTAAATTCAAACATGATAAAATACCTATGGTCGAAACCGAAAGACAAGTCATTAAACTTCATATTATATTAAAAGACATTATCAAAGTTCAAACTATAGGAGGCTAAATATAGAAGGCATTTTGAGCGTTTTGAACGTTTTTAACGCTAAATGGAACGCGGGGTATAACTAGGGTTCCCAACCCTCCCGGATTGCCCGGGAGACTCCGGTAATAATGCTTAACCTCCCGTCCTCCCGGAGAACGATAATTTCTCCGGTTTTTCAAAAACTGATAATTATTGCATAATTTATAACTGACTTAGTGAAAAATTGTAAGATGAAGTTGGATTGGACAATCATAATATTTAAATCTGTTCGAAGAAATTCGCTTGGATTAACTCTGGGCTTACTAACGACTTCTTTACGAAATTGAAATAGAGAAATTATCCTGACACTATATTCTTTCTCAATCCCTAGAATTCTCCCGGGTTGGTCCTTTCGAGAGTTGGCAACCCTAGGTATAACTCTTATTTGGACCTCAGTTCAAATGTCATATAATTATTATTTATTTCGTTTCGTATGAGAGAAAGAGATAGCGATATTTTTCATTATGATAGAGGACTGTTGAATATCATAATGAAAAATATCGTTATCTCTTTTACTCCCGTGAAAAACATGGCCTACGCGATCCCATGACGTCATCCACGACCAACCAGATTCGCAATTAAGGCCCTGTATTCCCAAAAAGGTTCGGCTGGTACGCTTTTAGTCACACACTTTGCGCCTGCTATTTTATAGTTTTTTGATCGTCGTTTTTTTATACATCAATTAAATCGAGTCAAAAGAACGAATCGCCCAAGATATATTCTTTGTCTTTAATTCAGTGCAAAAATTATCTGAAAATTCCAAATAATTTGGACATAGTATGGAAAATTCGTTAAAAAAAGAGGTAAGTTTGGGATTTTTTTCTATCGAGTGAAGTTCATGATATTGTGTAATGGAATATAAATTCCACTGTGTTAGATCCTTAACTAACACATATATTTTTTTCAGAATTTAAATTACTATATTTTTGTGTCTACTGTCACTTTTAAATGTTGAAAATCGTCCGTTTTTGGGAATACAGGGCCTTAATGTACTAGAACATTTTAAAACGCGAACAAAATTCCAGCGAGAGTCTTTTAAATAATATAAAAATCGGCTAAGTGCGAGTTGGACTCGCGCACGAAGGGTTCCGTACCACAATAAAGCAAAAATAGGCTGAAATTTGTGTTTTTTGTATGGAAGCCCTAAAATATTAAATTTTATTATAAATTATTAAAGTAAGTACACATGAAATTGAGTAAGTATTTTGTGAATATTTCAAGTGCTTATGTATTGCCGTTATTGATATTGAGCAAAAAGTAGCAACAAAATCACGTTTATTGTATGGGAGCCCCCCCTAAATATTTAACTTATTTTGTTTTTAGTATTTGTTGTTATAGCAACAACAGATATACTTACACACTTTGTAAAAATTTCAGAAGTCTAGCTATAGCGGTTCTTGAGCTACAGCCTGAAGACACTCAGACAGACAGACGGACAGACGAACAGACATCGAAGTCTTAGTAATAGGGTCCGGTTTTTACCCTTGGAGTATGGAACCCTAACAAATGAACTGCACTTAATTCTAATACACTTAAAAAAGTATTTTTATCCGAATGGAACACTATAATTGCCGTACTCAGAGACGAATATTAACTATTTAATTTAATTTACTGACGATTTTAGGTAATAATGATAATAAGTAATAATGGCTTACATTATACAGACTACTGAAGATTTTGTATTAATGGCTTACAATAATGGTTTACATTATTCGAATCCAGTAATCCAAAAACTTGTATGGATTACCGGATTGGAATAATGTAAATGGGCCATGAACCCATAAGAGTCAAACTCATTATTAAATTTCAGTTTAATCGTCATTATTTTATATTACGTCTCTGACGGCCGTACTCAAGATAAATGATGATTCAATTTAAGGCGGGGATCAATCTCAATCAAAAACGATAACCTTGCACACAACCAAAGACCAAGCGTATACGCATCGCAATAAGATTCATTTTAGCTTAGCATAAAATTGTAACAACAAGGGCGGATCTTCTCTATTTTTCATGTTTTTTTTAAATATCTTTGGAAATAAATATTAAGAAACAAAATTGTTCGGTTAAAGAAATTTTAATATACATTTACTAACAATTTATTCAAATAAAATGTATAATTATCCTAGTTAATACTTATATTTCGATGAAATAGAGTTTTTTCGGAGGTAAGTTTGTAAATTAATTACAGCCAAAGTATTACGTTTCATTAAAATGTTTACGGTTTAAGGTATTTTAAATATTGTGCTTTATATCTCATATTTTTTAACACTTCGTTATTATATTGGAACTAGGTAAACCGGGAGTCACGGAATAACAAATTGGGGTTTATCCTCGCCTTAATGAAGAGTTTGACAACTAATGTACGGGGCTTAAATGTCAAATCTTCATTTAAGTAAGTAATTAATATTTGTCTCTGAGTGCGGTACTGAGTGCGGCAGTTAATAGTAATAAAAATATATATAATTATTTCACAGTAATTTTCTTGTCCGACTGTACGTGTAAGTTTAAAATCTAACTCGCATTTGGTCGCAACACGTTTGCGGTCTGAGCTCTCCGCAATAATAATATATTCTCTCCATATTAATTACCACGTAACGACACCTTATAAGCTCACTGAAGCATGCAAGTAATTTGCATTTTTACTTGAGTTAATATTTACTTTAAAGATTCGTTCAAGTGATGTAATACTAGCAAATATAGGGTCACTTCGTGTAATCAGGGGGATTAGCAAACACGTTTTCCATGCGATCTATGTAGACTTTCTCATAATAAAAACGTGCCCTTGTTAGGGTTCCGTAGCCAAATGGAAAAAAAACGGAACCCTTATAGATTCGTTATGTCTGTTTGTCTGTCTGTCCGTCAGTATGTCACAGCCACTTTTCTTCGAAACTATAAGAGCTATACTATTGAAACTTGGTAAGTCTGTGAACCGCATAACCGCAAAGTTATTAAAAATTTTAGGGGTCCCCATAGGTACAGCTGAAACAATTTTTTTTTTCATTTAACCTATGCGTGTGGGGTAAGTATCTATGGATAGGTCTGCAAAAATCATATTGAGGTTTCTACTATCATTTTCTTTCTAACCTGAATAGTTTGCGAGAGAGACTCTTCCAAAGTGGTAAAATTTGTGTCCCCCCCCCTCCCCCTCTAACTTCTAAAGTAAGGGTATGATAATTCGAAAAAAAAATGTGATGTACTTTACTATAAAAACTACCAACGAAAATTGGTTTGAATGAGATCTAGCTAGTAGTTTTTTTTTTACGTCATAAATGGTAAACCTTAATTGCGTCTCTGCCTTAATTTAACTTTCATTAAATCAACTGAAATATAAAAATAAATCAAAAAACCTTTTAATTTCATAGAAATAAACTTTATTGCTACTGCGGAACCCTTCATGGACGAATCCAAATCGCACTTGGCCGGGTTTTTTTTTTATGAAATAAGGGGGCAAACGAGCAAACGGGTCACCTGATGGAAAGCCCATGGACACTCGCAGCATCAGAAGTGCTGCAGGTGCGTTGCTGGCCTTTTAAGAGGGAATAGGGTAATAACTAATAGGGGAGGGTAGGGATGGGAAGGGAAGGGAATAGGGGAGGGTAGGAAAGGGAATAGGGTAGGAGATTGGGCCTCCGGTAAACTCACTCACTTGGCGAAACACAGCGCAATCGCTGTTTCACGCCGGTTTTCTGTGAGAACGTGGTATTTCTCCGGTCGGGCCGGCCCATTCGTGCCGAAGCATGGTTCTCCCACGTATAAAATGGTTTTAATACTTCTTGTGGTTCAAATAACAATAATATAAAATTCTGAAAAAAATAGAGTTAATTTTTAACTCGAACGCTCTAGCTAAGTTATTAGAAGTATCCTCTTAGCTAGGAAGAAAAACTGTGGACATTTCGATTAAATATCGTCACAAAAAAGCGAAAGTAGTTAATAAAATAGATCAGAAAACTTTTGGGAGAAATGTATTTTCGGTAAAAATAGATAAAAATCTCCTCATATTTGTATGAACTAATCAGAGTTGGCAATCGGCCAGGCTGTATCGATTGCTTGTGACGATGTAAATGATGAACCCCAGAAATGTTGCTAGGGGACAAATTATTATATTTCTGAAAGTAATTGTTCTTCCTTGTGTTTTGGTGTTGACTGTTGAAGTATTTTTTAACTTAGCACTATAATAATATTATGAACTATAAAAGGAAATACTTTTCCGAAGCAGTGGTACGAGAATTCGGTAATTTATTGGTGAATTCTTGTAGCACTTCTACGGAAAACTCAGTTCTCTTACCCTTGTAGCCAACAGCTACTATACTTGAATTTTGTCAAAAAGTACTGACGCTTAGGGTTGATTCCGAACGCAACGCGACGCGTAGATGCATTTCTTTTATATGGATTTGATAGATTCGCAAGACGTCTCACACAATTGAAATCTGTCAAATCCATACAAATTTATGCCGCACCGCGCCTCGCCTCGCCTCGTCGCGTTATGGTCTGAATTGACCCTTACTTTACATTTTTTTATGATTTTTTTACAGGGAGTGTGCAGGAATTGGTAGCATAATAATATGTCAAGTAAATAATAGGGTACAAGTTTTAGGCCAGGCGCGCACTAGCGGCTAGGCCGCAGCGGCCAGGTCGCGGCATCCATCGAAAGTACGGTGTAGCCACTGGCCGCCGTGCGGCCAGGTGCACGTGGTCTCTGGCAGTTTCATACTAAGGTGATTTAATCTCGATGGCCGTCGCGACCTGGCCGCTGCGGTTTGGCCGCTAGTGCGCGCCCGGGCTTAAATTGACGACTGGTGTTGCCAATTTTTGTCACCATCGTTGACCGTTGTGCACGTTTCCTATAAGATATAAAGATATTGAGTTTGTAATTTACGTAAAGTTTTGTCCAAGCCCGCATTGTGTCGCAGCAATTTCCGCGTTTACACATTGTGTTATCGAAATTGCGCTATAAATAAATTGCACAAAAGCCCGGAAATATCGAATTTACCCGCAAAAAGTAGAAATGTTTACAGTGAGGGTGTTATTACGGACTCTTCGTTTTTCAGGTCAGTTTTTTACTTTATAGTTTTAATAACGCCAATCAAGGGCATCGAATGAGGCTAACTAATTACTATATTTTGTACCGGACAATATGGTTACAAAATTTCATTTAATTTTTCAATATAAAACAATACAATTACAATTTTTACGTGTTCACTGTTTAGTGATCGGGCAAAATAAAATGTATTCAAATCTTTAAGAATACATATTATGTTTTGTATTCTTACAGAATATGCAGATAATTAAAAACTTTGCCTTTTTTGCAAGTTCTATCGAAAAACACACTACGTTAAACGTTTTATAATTTTTAGATCACTTTTTCGTTTGATCGAATTTCCAATCACGATTAAGCCACTTCTAAAACTCATAAAAGTTTTGGAGTAATCGATAAAGTTGTAGACTTCCGAGTATACCTAGCTATACCTAGGTGCAGACAACCTGGTGCCTAGACAGCTCAGGTGCATTGACCCGGAGTCGATACGGGGGCGACGACCTACTGATCTACACAGCGAGCCACACCTATACAACACATCCTTATGTGGTTGGCAACAAGGTTTTGTGAGGAGTAAAATAAGTTTGAATGTACTGTACTGTACTAGTGTGAAAGCGCAGAAATTTTGTGGAAATGCATAATGTGGTACTTTCGGCAAAGAATATTGTATGTTTTTGTAGACAACTTCGTTCATCCATAAATTCACATAACGCGTGAGAAACGTGTATTTTGCCGAAATAAAAATAAAAACAGAATTTGAATAATTGGCAAAGATTGGTTATTCTTCAGGAGGACGTTCTCCATTTTCGCATGCAAATTATGTGGAGACGTTGGTGATATGGATAAAAATATTTAAAATGTTAGAAGCAAAATACGAACCTGCATTACTGTTGCAGGTCAGGTCAGGGTACTATAGATACAAAACGTAATAAAGTTCCTAAAAAGTATTCTGTTTCCAAAAGAATAATACTACATCTTTAAAATTGGCTATCTTAGGCCGGCCGCATACATTCTGAAATCTGACTGTATGGAAACAGTAGAAGTAGTAGTCATTTTTCTCCGTACGGAATGAATTTCACACGTACGTTACAAGTGCAAGCCGGCACGTTCCAGCGTGAAGAAAACGCACGTGTGCGCTAGTATCACGGAATTCGAATACGGAAAGCTATAGTGCGATTCCGAGATTACAATTATATATTATATACAAGAATTGCTCGTTTAAAGATATAAGTACCTGGATGATTTTATATATATATATATATATATATATATATATATATATATATATATATATATATATATATATATACGCGCACACTACAATAAATCAATAAATAGACCAATTATGGAAAAGCGTCACGGTCAAAGGGAAAGATGCTCACCCAAATATTGGTAAGGCGCGTCTTCGTGGATTGCACGGACTATAATTCGGAAATTGAATATGGAAAACATGCGTGTGCGGCCAGCCTTACAGACATGATGATGCTGGTAGTAAATAGTTCTTTTGAATAAGTTCACCATTGACGTGAATAGAACTCATTTAGCGATATGTAATGGTTGCGTAATGCCCGCTATTTACTGAATACGGTCGCCATACTAATGTTTGTCATTTGGACCGATTTTCGAAATTTTCCCGTTAAAGAAATGATAGTAAATAGGACATTTAGGGCCTGTTTCACCACTTCCTGATAAGGCTATCCACCAATTAACTTGACAGATCAAGTATGGAGAATCTGTCAAAAAAGTTGTTGAAGAAAATACCAGTTACACTTCCATAAACCTTTATTAACATCCAATCGTACAATCTCTATCACTTCCAAATCACATCTGCCTTGATGACCTCCTCCTCCTCCTCCTCCCCTAAATACAAACTCAAAGAAATTCTTAATTTCGTGTTATATAAGTTAACAAAAAACACAAACAAAACTTTATATAAAATGTTGCTTTGCCCTAAGCCTTAACCAAAAATAATACAACTAAACCTATACCTTTTATGTTCTTCTCAAATATTAAACCAATAATTACTACCTTATCCTACCTTAAATTATTTTGATCTCACTGGAATCCTACCAGATATTATCCAACCAAGGTGAGAGTTTTGCGCCGTTAAATGGCCAGATGTATCTCGAATAATACCATTTTTCAGAACACGCCCATAAATCCCCGCACTAACTATATAAAATAACACGTCTATTCTACCAGGTTTGTCAAAATGAGGATCCGCTAACTTTAAGGATGACAACTGTGACCAATTAGCCTGAATTTCTATATCTTGTATCGCTGGGGTTGACGGAAGATCATTCAGAACGTAGGCTCGTACATTACACTTGAAATTACTAGCAGTGGACTGTATACTGAATTCTACAATATTTGTGATAGCCACGCTCTGATTCTCTCCCCCACGCTGGTTACGAATCCTTCTACCGGTAGCTTTTGAAGGCCTAACATTTTTGCGGTTCTTTCGGTGACAAACGAAGCTTGAGATCCCTGATCGAGTAATGTCTTTAGGGTAAAACTGGTATTCTCAGCGTTGACTTTAACTAAGGCTGTGGGCAACATTACCTGAGGCATTTGTCTATTTTTGCTATCGTCATTGCAATAACTACCTTCTTCATAACTCTAATTTATAGGCCTTACGTCCCGTTTTGGTAAATCACGGCAGGTAGTCGTCTCTCGGTGTAATAACGTATGGTGTCGACCACTACACCGCTGACAAGCTCTAAACCGCCTGCATGCTGATGCCCTATGATATGTTCTAAAGCAATTAAAGCATAAATTATTACTTCTTATAAATTCCAATCTAGCGTCATAGCTTTCTTCTCGAAACAAATTACAATGGTCTAATGTATGGTTTCTGTTACAGTATGAACAAATCACGACAGTGGTGGCAAAGGCATGTGTCCTTTGTCTCTGATCTGTAATCTTCCGTTCCATTCCATTTTGTTCCTTCTTCTGCTCTCTTAGCTCTAAAAATTCTAGGGCTCTAAATCTGTTTTCCAAAAATGTATAAAATTTTTCTAAAGTAGGTAAACTCTCTAAACTATTACTAATCTTATATTCCCACTGTCTTCTAGTTTCTTGATCCAACTTCTCTGTTATCAAGTAAATAATCACTAAATCCCACGTCGAAACATCCACATCTAAATTAGATAGAGCACTCAAACATTCATTTGTTGTATCGTGTATTCTTTTTATTTCGACGCGCGTTTCGCCCCAACACCGGAGCATCCTCAGGATGTGGACTCTATGAACAACGTCGTTCGTAGAGTCCACATCCTGTTGAGGTTTTCAACCTGCATGGTGGTGAGGGGCCTTGCACGGATTTGCCAACATTATTGCTTGTGTGGTGGTGGTGTTTGCAAGTTCTTGCATGCGAGTGTACGCATAGGCAGTGTGGGAAGAGGGAGGTGCTGTACGCATGCCTATGCGTACACTCACTCATTTACTTAAAGGTGAAAGTTGTTTTCGCGGAATATTGCTAAAAATAATAACAAACTATGGATTTCCGCAAAGTAACGCCTGATTCCATTAACTAGAAAATATGTCTTTCACCTTAGATGAATAAATTGTAGGGTCAATGATTTCCTTTAAAATAATATCCTCTAACTCTCCCTTGTATTCATAGTACACCTCTTTAACTTGATCAAATACCTTGTCTGTTATATATTCAGAATCGTGTGGCAATTTCCCCATTTTAATCAACTCGTAGTGATTGTATTGGAAACGAGACCATTCGTTCTCTAAGCTTTCGAGCCTCACTTTAAGATGCGATCGTGTTATTTTATTTTTAATAGACCTTTGAAAAGTTTCGTAATCATTCAAAATTTGAATTTGAATATGGTTTTGTACTCTAACAATTCCTTCCATTGCTTACAATTAATATTGTTATGTACTTATTCAAATAATCTTTGCAGTCTTATTTACTTGTTGCCAAGGTTACCAGACAAAATTTTCTTAGGTATTTAAATACAATAATTCTTACATAATCAATTACTTGTTCGACTCTGCGTACAATGTTTCCATAACATAGGCCAGCTCTTCTGTTATCCGGCTGCTGATGGACCATGAAGAAAATACCAGTTACACTTCCATAAACCTTTATTAACATCCAATCGTACAATCTCTATCACTTCCAAATCACATCTGCCTTGATGACAGGATATGTCATCATCTTGTCTATAACTAGATTCTACAGTTGTGAATAGCCCATAGGCACTTTATCAGAAAGTGGTGAAACAGGCCCTTACTAATATTAAAATATGAATACCGATATTATATTAAATGCCAAAGTTTGTCTGTTTTCTATCTTTTACGCTTACTTTACTTTATAATTAAGCAAACATGATGTTTACTTAATTATAATAATCTTTATGATATTATAGGCCTCTTGGATATCTCTAGTGGCGCGGCGAGTGGCAGATTCAGGCAACACGTGGGTGTCAGAGTGCGATCAGCTGTGAAATACGGTTTACTGGTTTAAAAATGAAAACACGTTGAAAACGTTAAAAAGTGCTCTGAATAAGGAAAATATGGGCGGTACGAGGTACTGTTGTGTTGTAGGGTGCAAAAATTCCCAATCTCGGATTCGTGAATTAATGTTTTATTCTTTTCTGAGACGGAATTGGGAAACGTATCGAAATCAACATGCCGATTATTAATCATGCTTAAATCTAAATCTCGCATGAATATTTATAAAATATCACGTGCAAGTTATTTTTAATATCATTGTTTTATGTATAATAATATATTGTAATTGAAAAAACGAAATAAATAAAATTATTGTCGGTTCAATATTTATTACGAAATCCTTCAATACCTATTCACTTTCGCATTTATAATATTATCATACTAATATACTAATTACTGATCTTAATATTAATACGTGAACGAAAAACTTTGTAACCCTTTTTACAAAAATGGGGAAACGTAGGTGCATGAAATTTTGCACAGTTATAGTTTATATGGTGAAGGAGTGCATCGAACTTATATTATTTTGAAATTATGCTTTTATCATACATTTTTATAACAAATAAAACATTATACACACCACAACACACACACATGAGAAATGACAGATTTTTGAGTGACAAGCCTATACATATGAATTATACTCTTTTATTTATGGTTGAAGTCTGTTGACAACAAGTTGACAAATTGAAAATGGATTATAGTTTTTTTTTTATTGAATCTAAGATACTATTAGACAATGCTTACATGGCCAGTCTGAGATCAGCTAAGTCCCAGAGACAAGAGTTGAAAAAAAAATTATAAAGTCAATATTTTTTACAAAATATAGGTAGTAGTCCTAATGTCGTTGAAACTACAATGGTCGAATTTCGACCATTGGGCGATCTCTAGTATTACTAATTTACTAATAATATTAAAAGTGCGAAAGTGTGTCTGTCTGTTACCTCTTAACGCCTAAACTGCTGAATAGATTTTGCTGAAATTTGGCATGGATCACTCCATAATATATTCTTAAGAGTCCCGAAAAAGGACATAGACAGTGGCGTAACTATAAGATCCGGGGCCCGTGGCAAATTGATGGGGCTCTATCAGTAAAATCGTCACGTTTATAATAAACAATATTATGTGCTTAAAAGTTTTTGCCCATTTGGGTCGGGGGCCCGTGGCATTTTGCCAGCCCTATATTTACGCAACTGGACAAAGGATACTTTTTGTCTCGGGAAAATGTACAGTTCCCGAATCCCGCACGGTTACTCCGTTGTGCAAGAGTTATGGCACAACAGAGTTGCGGGCGTCTTCTAGTAAATTTATTATATTACATATTAATCATAAAAATCAAAGAAGAATTTCTTTGATAATGAAATACATCTGCATTTTTTATTTTTATTTTACATGTATGGGTGAAAAGTTGCTGAAAATATATTTGTTTAGATTATTCAATACATAGCTCCACTTTCACGTCGTACAGTCGATAAACCTACTCTGGTCTGTAGTATTACTTGTACACGGGTCACGGATGATTCGTTCTCCATCATCATGGATGTCGAAGACTTCATGAACATGATTGCTTTGGAATTAGTTTGTGCTCTATAATTTTTAATTAGGTAAACAACCTGTTTTTAGTAATTAGTAATAACTAAGAAGATGATCTTACAAATAAATAAATACAAAGTAAAAATCATATTCAATGAATTTGAAAGAATATTTCATGATCGTGTCGTGGATCGTGTATATTTAAGTAAATATAGCTTTTGATAAGTACTGATTTACCGCGGAAAAAGTCTGCGGAAATATTATGAAGTCCACAATCAATAATAATTTGGCTCATTACTTTTTATTGTGCTTAAAATATAAACAATTACCAAAAAAGTGCAGTGACTTGTATGAGAATCATATTATGAGAAAAGCGCCCGTGAGTTTCCGCCGTCAACTGACCCGCGGCGTTGCCGTAGCTTAGCAACGATATCCAAGAGGCCTATACCCTAGAAACAACCTGTATACATTTTTTTAATTATTTAAATATTTTTTTAGTGTATAAGGATACCCTAAAAAATATTTAAAAAAACGCCATCTAGTTGACGTACCTACAGGAATACTATCAACGCCCTCTGCCCCTTTTCTCTGACACTTTTTTATTAGTACCATGCAGGTACTAATAAAAAAGTGTCGAGGTCAAATATCGTTCTGTCTAGTCTCCTTTACGCCAAACGCGCGATAAGGAACTTCGTTTCAAAAGTAATTCTTCCAGCGCTACAACGTTAACAGTATTATACAAGAGACGTACTTATACACACTTCCCAAGTATTACTACTTTGTTTTATTACACCCTGTAACATCAAACGTGATACATTTTGTGAGTGTAAAGAATAGGGATGGCGACAAGGTCAAAGATTAGCTGATTTTTTTAATAAAATAAAGACATAGCGATAAAATATAAGTATTTCCAAAATTTCAGCTTCATAACTTATGTATTTTTTTTGTTATGAGCCTTCAAAGTTGCATAGTCAAGTCGATTTTTTTTATAAACTGCCTTAATTTTTGTATACCATTCGATAAGTTATGCAATTTATAAAAAAAAATCTTATGAAACTACTTTCATAAACGCAATAAGTATTTAACATAGCTATCGAACAAACCACCTAAGCGTGACGTCACAGTTAGGTAACATTTTGTATGGATATCTTGGAGAGTTTTTAAGCTATCAAAGTCATATTTTCACCGATATTTCTATTTTTGAATAGAAATATCGGTGAAACTCCGTCCTTCACTTGCCAACAAGAAAAAAAATTTCGTCATGCCTATTGTGCCTTATTCCACGATTTTCACTGCAGTTAGGTATAGTTATAAAATAAAAACTAGTTGACGTTAGCTAGATATGATATCAATGTGGTACCGGTCGTCGCGTGTCGTTCTCTCATCATACCCATCGTTAGGGAGTCGACTGCGCCGTACTAAATGTGGCCAAGCACTAAGTATCCGTAGATAAGGCAACTAAAGTTGAGAAGCATCTTAGTTTTGCTGTTAAACAAATCTATAAAATGTACCATCGAGGAAATTGATTCCTAGGCAGTTGACGGACGTACGTCATTTGGTCGGCTTATGTCAATTCAATGTTAGCTGTTATCTGTCGGTTGGATTTGACTTAAAGCGACCAAATTACTAGGTCCGCCATCTGGCTAGGAATAAACTTCTCTGATAATACCTTCAGTAATGACAATCGACCGCACTCAGAGACATCGATGGCTCGCTTACATTATTCTAGTCAGTAATCCAATCCAGCGCTGGAATAATGTAAACGGGCACTGGAATGCACTGAAATGTGAAAAACTTGTAACGTGTGCATTCCATTGCCCGTTTACCGTAATGTAAACCGGCCCTTAGTGATGATTAAAACCTTAATTCATTGAAGAGTTTGACATATAATGTATGGGCCTTAAAATACTTACGAGTAAAAACTTAATCGGCACGCTAGTGCTCAACGGTGCACTTTATTTAGGGTGGGTAAATTGCATTAAATTCGCTTCAGAACCTGAGCGAAAATTCGTAAGACGGAGGAAGAGCACACCACTGTTTAAAATATACGAGGGCGGGATGAGAAGTAACTAGCCTCTGCTATTTAAAATGTTAAAATTAAAAAAAAATATGTACGTAATTTTTAAATTCGTGTCTTTGGCCACATTCATTAAATAGAGAAAACATAGGAATGGCTGTAAGGGCAACGCTCCCTTTGCCTGTCCCGACTGTCCTGTCTTTTACATCTGTGTTCTAAATTTGAATTTGGTGGCGTGAAAATTTTATTGATTTTTTATCAAGTTTTTATCATTTCAAAATAAATTTCGTCAACTGTTTTGAATATGGATAAAATTGAACAAAGAGCGGTGATAAAGTTTCCTGATATGAAGGGGTGAATCTGCTTCTTTTTATGCCACAGTAAAAAATTGGGTAGCTGAGTTTAAACGCGGTTGTATATGAGTCAAAGATGAAGCCGGTACACTATAGGTACACTATAGGTATCTCAAAAGGACGGATACAACATATCCCAAGTGAGGAATTAAATATGAAAAAGTTACCCGCCCGTTAAGTGCCGCAATTTCTTACGCACGATCAAAAAATAATTAAAGAAAATCAATGAATTAAAGTATGATTTGCTGCCCCACCCACCTTATTTGCCTGATCTAGCGCCATCAGACTTCTATTTATTCTCTAAGCTCAAAACTTTTGTGGGCGGACAGTAATTTGCCACAGATGATGAAGTTAAGTATAGCCGCGGTAGAGGAGTATTTTTTAGGTATTTTGTTGATTTTGAAGGAATCGAAAAAAATAATTTTATAGAAGGCATTACTGCTTTAGAATTAAGATAGAGTAAGTGCATAGAGGTTCATAGAAACTATATCGAATAATAAAATTAAGTTTATCACGGAAATTTAAATGTAGAATTAGTATTAGGCTAGTTACTTATCATCCCGCCCTCGTAGTTATCTCCTAGTACTTACAATATATTTAACTCCTCAATGATGTGTGCTTGTTTTGATAAATACTCAATGTTTTTATTTTTCTAACCGAATATGTTCATTATCTTCTGACTATAAAAGCTACGGCATCTATTTACTTAATAACTCTGTGTTCGCGACATTTGCACGAAATTGTCTATCCAACTGCCTTTGTTGTGAAAATGTGAAAATTTTTGTTGCTTTTTTTGAGAATACCAGAAGTTTGTAATGTAATTTGAATTTTATTATTTCTCATTTTGTTTCAAGGTTTTCTGGGTTGTAAGTATTAAATTTCGTTTATTCCAAGAAGTAGAACAAATACTGGTATTTGATTCCTTTTTCGTTAAAAATCTCATCATTATCGAAAACTATTTTATGGAATTGAATCCTTGTTTAACTTAACCTACAAGCGGTTAAAAACAATTGAAAAGACAAACTAGAGTTAGAGAAAAAAATTGCTCTAAATCTTGCCTCCTAATCAGAGAAACATAACTGATGAACTTTTGTTAACTAATTACGTTAATTAAATCATATTATCGAACAAGCCTCTGCTAATTTAATTAACACTTGATAACAGCTTTAATCGATTATTACGTAGTTTTATCGTCAATATACTTTTCGAAAACTGGAGTGCAAACAAAAAAAATAACTATTATAAAAAATCAGTCATAAAAATGCTTCATGCTTCAATATAAAATATTATAACAATAAAAACGAAAACATTAAAATCTTTACTCATCGCTTTTGTTCGCTGCTTAGGAACTGCGGTTCATAAACACTGTTATTATAAAATAAAACAATAGCCATTTGAAATAAAAAGTATAGGCTATAGTCGCTATAGACATTCTGTACGGAATTGGAGCGGCTATACAAAAGATTCTCGTTTCTAAATTTCAAAAACAAGCCGCATCCCCATTGAAACAGACGTTGAAAACATTTTACAATAAAAAAATTCATACCTATCTTTTGATTTACTACACTGTGTAATGAAGAGATGTTATTTGTAAGCCCGTCTTATTTTAGTTACTTACCAGGATTATTTTTTATTTCAATGCAACTTTAGGTTTTTGAACTGTTTAAAAATTAGTTTAGTTTCCTTTAAAAGTTGAAAATTACTCAACAAAACTACCTTAACAAACTTCGAAATGAAATGCATAACCACCAAAATTATCAAGGTTATCAAATTATAACTTTAACCTTTGCCGCATAGAGTTAAATATTGTGGAGTTGCTGGTATGCTCGAAGTGCATGTAGCTCCGTCTCTTAATAGAGTTTCATAACAATCCATCTACTTGAATGTGTTTTGTAAATTAAGATGCACAGAGTCCCAAGTTGCTGGAGAGAAGAGTATCATCATCAGGATGGCTATACTTTAACACGTAGCGTTTGGAGCTTAGCTCTAATTATCAAAGATCTTAGATATCATTTTTTTTATTTATAATCATTTGTTGTGCACAAGAAATATTCACAAAATAAGCCAATTATATTACGCCTGATTCCTCGTGCAGCTCGCTTCTTTAGCTTTAGCCTTCTCTAACTTTTCAATAGCTTTTAGTAAAAAAGAAAATAATAAAAACAAAAAAATAAAACATACAAAAGATATTCAATATCAACAAGAACCAAAAAAAAAGTCAAGACTTCAAGAGCCTCTAAACTACTATTTATATCTGATCAAACGAGGTTCTTTCTTCGTTTTATGTAAGCTTTCGAATAAAATTACGCCATCTTTATACACAGCCATCACCGCATGTAAAACGACAGTCACAGTGTAATAAAAGGTCAGAGTTATCATAAAAATATGATAAGTATGCAATTGCGGCGGCCTCTGTAATTCTGAAGTCATTTGTGAGCTCGCAATCTACATTTTATGACGGAGAGAATTAAATCCATATTTAAACAGGATTTTTATTAAAATCCCAGAGATTTTCGAGACTTGTTGAGTCCTCGATTTCGTCTGAACTATTTTGATATGGATCTTGAAACATATGCGAATTGCGTAATGATTTAGTAAGCTTAGGGTTATCTTCTAATATATAAAATTCTCGTGTCGCAGCGAAATCCTCCAAAACGGCTCAACCGATTTTAATGAAATTTTGTATGTACATTCGTTAGGCCTGAGAATATGTTTTTATGTACTGTTTATATAGATACTAGAAATATTTTTATGGCAAAACAACATTTGGCGGGTCAGCTAGAATCTATGTAAGTATACTTTCACACTTTATTACAAGTGCTTATTTAAGGTTTTCGCTATGTCTTTTAATAAATAACTCTAACTAACTTTGAACTGAGTCGTATCAAATCTTATTAACGTAATTTTAAAAGAAGGCCATTTTGCCTAATCACCGTTTCATTTTATAGAATATTTAAAAACTTCATGGATTTTTTTCCTTCAAAGTTTCCTTAACCTTTTATTAAGTTAACATAAATATAAAGCAAAAAATAAATTACAAAAGTTGGTTCTACCCGCTAATAATTAATAAGCTTAATGATTATAATTAAAACCCTTTTAATTAATTTACTTTTTAATTGTCCTTGCCCGGTGTCCCAATAATTTATTTAAGTTGTAACAGTTTATAACTTTTATTTATACGAGTCTCGTCACGCGCGTACGTCGCTTTCGAGTGTTATGTACTTTCGGAGAAGTTGTTTCATAGGCAGATGGCGATTCCATGTCAATTGGTCGCTTACTCAAACTCAGCCGACAGGTCAAAACAAAGTACATTAAATTGACATAACCCGACCAAATGACGTTGGTCCACCGTCTGCCTATGAATTAACTCCTTCGATGGTACATCTACTTTGCTGTGTATTTGATTTTTCCCCAGAATAAGACATTGACAGACTTGTAACCTATTGTCTAAAAGTATTACTAGTGAAATACTTTTTATATTCTTATGATTATGTAGGTTGTACTCGTTTGTTTAACGCACCAGGAATACACTCTTGAGATATTTTAAGTGACAGACATCTTGAATAATCCCCTTTTAACCTCAATAGAAGGAGCATCCAAACATAAGTAGGAACATATTACAATAATATAAATATAACATAATATACTATGTTGTATACTATGTTGGCGCAATTCCAGATCGCGTGATACTTGCCGAGCTCAGTTAAACCGGAGTCTCACTTAACTTATTGTGTCGTTTTGTCAAGAAATTGTTTCCTCGTATGACTTTAATTTGCGATAACTTTAATCTTATGGCCCACAGTCTGCAGCTCGAAAACTCTGCTCGAAATAATTATCTATCTTGTCGGCATAAGCAATTTATAGTATAGCTTTTGCCCGTGGTTTGCTCGCATAAAAGTTATTTACTTTGCTAAGGCTGGTTTTATCGTTAAGCGTTTCACAGCGCCGTTGGAGCGCGCACGTGCGAAGCTGGGTTTGTACCACGAAACCGTTTTGAGACTCAAACAATCGAACGAGAATGCCGCATCCTACTCTAATACCTGTAGTTACCTGTAGCGGCGGCGCGACTCGCGAGACGGCTTTGTCGCGATGCGACACAGTCGTCGGCCGTCACGCCAATTTTTTAGTTTTTAGTTACTTAACAATAATTAGTAGATATAATTTTTATTTTTCTTTTTTATGTTGTATTTTATCTAAAGTGTTTGCTAGCTATTCTACTTGGTTTATAGTGATACCCATGTCGTCACCAATGGCTCTTGCGGAAGACCGGCGCTGAATATGCCCATGGGTGTACCAGCACATGCCGAGCATGAGCCAATTTGCGGCTGCTAATTGGAATTATATATTATCATGTAAATCTGCACCATGTATGAATGAATGTAGTTGCAAATAAACTTTATTATTATTGATTATTATTATTATTATTAATAAACGTGAAATGACGTTGTTAGAGCAGGACGCGGCATTCTCGTTTGATTGTTTAAGTCTCAAAACGGTTTCGTAGTAGGGCTACTGTAACAAACGTATAGACGAACGGCGCTGCTCGAGCGCGCGACTTTAAAACGCTACCACTACCACCATACATCTTCGAACGCGCGGCGCTCCAACGGCACTGCCAAAATGCTTAACGATAAAACCAGCCTTACAAACATTAAACACTCTCACGATGTGTTCCTTCAACGTACGAGCGTCCGTTTTATGTACATAAGATCTGAAAATGTCTAATTGGTACACGCCTTCACCCGGGATCAAACCTACACCCTCTCGAGTGCGATCTAAAAGTACCACTAGGCCACGAACGCTATGATTAGTGGACTATACCTACCAATAACGTATTCTGAAATGTTTGCAGATTTTCAGCTCTCTAAGCAGTTCAATTTGACTGTCTAGAATTTAAAATTCAAATTGCGATTAATATCACCTTTCAATCCGCTATGAAGATGCGACAGAAACTATTAGTTCTATTAAGTTTTTAACTCGATTCTGATTCAGAATTGATTCGATTTCAAAGGAAATGAGATAATCGATCAAGCACTCGGCGCTGTCTAATAGAATTGATCTCGAAACAAATCGACTGTAAAAGATATCGAGACAAAATAAGATAGGGTGAGAAAATATTTCACTGTATTCTTTATAATATTACTTTCTCAGTTTTTATAAGTAACTAAATGATGCCTTCAACTCTGTTGCGCCAAAATTACGTACATTTTTTTTGGATGAAAAGTATAATTAATACCTATAAATATATTTTATTTTCATTATTTTTGTATAAGGACAAAAATAATGTTATTAGTTTTCTTCACAATTGAAATCTCAGAATTGCAGCGTATGAAGTGTTTTAATTTTAAATGTAAAAAAAAACCTTTCCGCATCTGTAACAAGATATAAAACTATACACACATTTTCATTTTCCGCAATAAAAACAAAGTATCTCACAAAATTTCATCTGAATCAGTTCAGCTGTTTAAGAGTGAAGTGGTAACAAACAGACACACTTTCGCAATAATTATTCGCTATTTCGCAAAATTGCATTCCATTTTCGTTTAAATTATTCCATTTAATCCAGAGCTGGATTGAATCACTGGATTAAAATAACCTGATTTTATATTAATAAGGAGATACACAACTTAAAATTTTGTTTCGTAGCATCTCGTAGCATCTCGTAGAACCCCGTAGCCGCAATATTTCATAGCATATAATTTTAGTAGTAAAGAGCTTTTGCCCGCGGCTTCGCTCGCGTTAAGAAGTATTATTATATATAAACTTTCATTCCCTATTTTAACCCCTTGGGGTTGGAATTTATCAAAATCCTTTCATAGCGGATGCCTTCGTCCTAACATCTACCTGCATGCAAAATTTCTGCCCGATCCGTCTAGTAGTTTGGGCTGTGCGTTGATAGATCACCATGTCAGTCAGTCACCTTTGAGTTTTATATATATAGATAGATATCACTATGTTATTTATTTTTGTTGATTATCAAATTTCAGTTCTAACGCTGACCGTGTAAATAAACAATAATAATTATTATTATCAGTAGTTTCACCTTTAGTTGCCATGTATATTTAAAATATTTTCCGCAACAAGTCAACACGTTGCCGCGTTGCAATATTAACGTCGCAAATGTGAGAATGTAAGCATCGTCATCGTCAGTCTGTTCGTCCCTTTTTTTTATGATATAAGGGGGCAAACGAGCAAACAGGTCACCTGATGGAAAGCAACTTCCGTCGCCCATGGACACTCGCAGAATCAGAAGAGCTGCAGGTGCGTTGCCGGCCTTTTAAGAGGGAATAGGGTAATAGGGGAGGGTAGAGAAGGGAAGGGAATAGGGGGGGGGGGGTAGGGAAGGGAAGGGAATAGGGGAGGGTAGGGAAGGGAATAGGATAGGGGAGGGTAGGGAAGGGAATAGGATAGGGGATTGGGCCTCCGGTAAACTCACTCACTCGGCGAAACACAGCGCAAGCGCTATTTCACGCCGGTTTTCTGTGAGAACGTGGTATTTCTCCGGTCGAGCCGTCCCATTCGTGCCGAAACATGGCTCTCCCACGTATAGATCCCTGAACCAACAAACCCAACAGGCACCTACCATGTTGATCTTTGGTAGTCTCCATTCATCTGCTACCTTCTTCAAACCTCAAACAATATACAAGGTGTGTATGTTTTCCTTTTTCAGAAGAAAATTCAGTTTTTAGTTTTTCATTTTCATTGATACGAGTTAATTAATTGTCATGCAGAAAATTCAGGTTTATATCCATACTAATACTATAAATGCGAAAGTATGTCTGTCTGTCTGCTGGGTACGAGAATACTTTGAGTCCCGGGAAAGGACATAGGATACTTTTTATCCCGAAAAAATATACTTTTTTTCGGGATAAAAAGTTTTTAAGAATTTTGATGCAACGGAGTTGCGGGCGTCATCTAGTGAATGATTTGTTCTTTTTAGGGTTTCGTACCCAAAGGGTAAAAACGGACCCTATTACTAAAACTTCGTTGTCTGTCCGTCTGTCTGTCTGTCTGTCTGTCTCCAGGCTGTAACTCAAGAACGGTAATAGCTACAGAGCTAAAATTTTCAATGATTATGTGTATCTATTGCTGCTATTAGAACAAATACTAAAAACAAAATAAAATTATTATTTTAGGGGGGCTCCCATACAATGAACGTGATTTTTTGGCCTTTTTGGCTTTATACTGTTACGGTACATGGTACATGGACACGTGGTGCGCAAGTACATACTCGAACCTTCTACAAAGGTCCAATGTTTGTTTACGTGTTTACCCTTTATTTGTTAGTGTGTTTGAATTTAGACCTTATGACTGAGTCCATAAGGTCTAAATTAAATTCAACTTACTGCACTTATCGCAAGGACGGCAGTTTTTATTGTGGTACATGCCCGAGCCTCCTAGAAATTTCCCACGGTTGTTTACTTGTTTACGTGAATCGGGAAATTTCTGGAATTCGTCTCGCCATATAAAAAGAGCCGCAGGCAGGTCCGGCAAGTCAGTTCGTTTCGAGCTTTCATCAAGGCGATTTCGGAGTGATCAATAGTGAGTGAACCAGTGAAACCTGCGACTTGGCTACGACCTAGGACAGTGATAGTGCTTAGTGATTGGACCTAGTGATTTGTGTTTGGACTTAGTGCTAAGTGTTGTGACCTAGTGTTTAGTGCAGTGTTAATAAAGTCTTCAAGAGAGTCACCAGGTCTTTCTCTCCAAATCCTCGAACCCTAGCACGTAACAACTGGTGTCAGAAGTGGGATTTGGAGATGCCATTGACTCCGAGAGAGGACTTCAAGGGGAGTGTTAGGACAAGGGCGCAGCGAGCTGCTGCCATTGACTCCGAGAGAGGAGTTGCGGAGGCCACACCCACTGGGGGCCAAGCTCCGCCCACTGAGGGACAGGCCCCACCCACTGGCCCCACCCACCAGGCTCCGCCCACTGACCACGCCCACCAGGCTCCACCTACTTTGGGTGAAGCCCCGCCCACTGGCTCCGCCCACCGGGACCCGCCCACTGGCCACGCCCCCCAGGCTTCGCCCACTTTGGACATGGCCACGCCCACTGCCTCCGCCCACCAGGCCACGCCCACTCAGGCCACGCCCACTCAGGCCACGCCCACTGGCCCCGCCCACTGGGCCCCACCTGCTCAGGCTCCGTCGACCAGCTCCATCCATCTTGCCACGCCCGTTGTTTCTACGGCCCCTCAAATGGCTCCTCAATTGGAAAGTATAATTGAGTTAATTCAGGCTTTGCAAGATTCTCAAAAGGCAATGATGGAGGCACAAGACCGCAAGCTTGGCGCTTTGATGGAGTCACAAGAATGCAAGCTCGGCGCTTTGCAAGAATTTCAGAAGGCTGAAATCAGAGCGATTCGAGAATCACAAGAGCAGCAAAAAGACCTCCAAGAAAAAGCACTTGGAGCTATAAAGGATGTTAGTGACACGGTGAATAAGCTTCGTAAAGACGTCGACGTAATGAAAGAACGAGTTACTGGGTTAGAGACGGTTGTGGAAAATTTGAAAACCGGATTCACAGAACTACAGAAGAGAGTAGTGCGCCTAGAAACTACGGGAGTTGCGGTGTCTAGTGGAGTCACTGGTGTGGCGCAAGGACCAAGAGTAAAGGTGCCGCCGTACGACGGCACTACTTCTTGGAACGCTTATCGTCGGCAATTTCAGATTGTTGCTACCGCAAACGGATGGACGGAGGAGCAATGCTTGACCGCTCTCACTGTTGCACTCAGAGGGCAAGCTGTGTCGGTTCTGGAGGCACTGCCACATACGGGAAATGGTTTCCAAGACCTGATGGAGGCACTGGAATCCAGATACGGGGAGCGACACCTGGAGCACGTGTTCCGTGCCCAACTGCGTGACAGAGTCCAACGTTCAGGAGAAGGACTTCAACAATGGGCGTTGGAAATTGAAAAACTCGTCAGGAAGGCATATCCAGGAGCCGACACCAAGATGGTCGACACAAATATTGTTCAAGGATTTGTCGACGGAATCAAAGACTTGGAGGTCAGGGCTGCAGTAAGACTTGGTCACCATACCTCGCTAAAGGAAGCATTAGCGCATGCTTTGAAAGTCGAGGCTGTGCGCCATGACATACGGCAGACCCATAAGATCCACAAGGTCTCTGAAGAAGTCAAGGAAGTTAAGGCTTCTACGAGGAAAAGATTTGAAGCCATGTGCTATAAGTGTGGTGAGAGGGGCCATCTTCAGCTAAACTGTCCGCAGAAGAAGACCCAGATGGCAAGGATAAAAAGGATCGAGGAACAAATGGAGGAGTTGAAGAAGCAAGCGGTTTCGTCTCCTACCCGGAATCATGGGGAACGAATAGAATCCAGAACTAAGGGGCGAGTACTGGATGACGCGGAGAAAGCCCCGGTAACTGTTACCTCCCAGGCACGGAGCGGAACAAAGAGAACAAGTAATTTGGGGCACATGGAGAATGAAGCTATGAGAAAGGCTCAAGAAAGAGATGACGACCTTCGGCACATCATCACATGGAAGAAACGGGGTGACGTAAAACCAATCTGGAGTGAGGTTGCACCCACTGGCGCTGTCGCTAAGGCGTACTGGGAGCAATGGGACAGTCTGATACTTCAGGACGGACTACTCTACCGGAAATGGCAGAAGGCTAACGGCAGAGAGTTCTATTTTCAGATAATTGTCCCAAGGGCAAGAGTACCAGATGTTCTCCGCGAGATACATGAGGGCGTATCAGGGAGTCATCTAGGCGTCAAGAGGATGCTAAGGAAAGTGCGAGAACGATTCTTCTGGTTGCATTGGAGAGATGATGTGCAGGATTGGTGCCACAGATGTATTACTTGCGCTGCTGTAAAGGGGACCACAGACCAGGAGTAGTCGTAGAAACAGCGTGGCGCGTTACCATGGCAGTAACAATGATGCTCGGGACGAGCATCTCTAAGAGGGGAGTAGTGTTACGGTACATGGTACATGGACACGTGGTGCGCAAGTACATACTCGAACCTTCTACAAAGGTCCAATGTTTGTTTACGTGTTTCCCTTTATTTGTTAGCGTGTTTGAATTTAGACCTTATGACTGAGTCCATAAGGTCTAAATTAAATTCAACTTACTGCACTTATCGCAAGGACGGCAGTTTTTATTGTGGTACATGCCCGAGCCTCCTAGAAATTTCCCACGGTTGTTTACTTGTTTACGTGAATCGGGAAATTTCTGGAATTCGTCTCGCCATATAAAAAGAGCCGCAGGCAGGTCCGGCAAGTCAGTTCGTTTCGAGCTTTCATCAAGGCGATTTCGGAGTGATCAATAGTGAGTGAACCAGTGAAACCTGCGACTTGGCTACGACCTAGGACAGTGATAGTGCTTAGTGATTGGACATAGTGATTTGTGTTTGGACTTAGTGCTAAGTGTTGTGACCTAGTGTTTAGTGCAGTGTTAATAAAGTCTTCAAGAGAGTCACCAGGTCTTTCTCTCCAAATCCTCGAACCCTAGCACGTAACAATACCAATAATGGCAACAGGTAGGTACTTGAATTTTTCTCAAAATTCTTAGTTATATGTGTCCTTTAATATTTAATAATAATATTAAAATAAAATAAAAAAATAAGGGAGTCCCTCCCATACAAAAACACAATTTTTTTGACTAATTTTGCTCTATAATGGTACGGTACCCTTCGTGCGCGAGTCCGGCTCGCACTTTTTTTAGTTGTTTATTAAAAGTTAAAACCCAAAATTTAAAATACTCGTTGTCGGTAAAGCAGGTCTGCTTGTGGACAGGCAGGTCTATATAAAAAATGTCATTGCCAGCCGCCGGTATTAATAGCGGGATGTGGGTCACAGACAGCGCCTGACCCTGACTCTGCCTGAACTGACTTACCCCAAATTACGTATTGAGATACCTATGAACTAAGACTGGCCGCATACACACGTTTTCTGCATGCGATTTTCAGCTTAGTTTTCCTTATTCAGAAATCCGAATGCATAGAATCAGTTAAAAATGCATTAACTGCCGCACACGTTCGCTTCTTTCCGAATGGAACGAATTCCGCATGTTTCAAGTGCAAGACGTGTTCGCGTGTGAAAAAAAACGAACGTTTGCGCTAGTCTCACGGAATTCTGAATACGGAAAACAAATGTATTAATTGTGTATGGAAAACGTACGTTTGCAGCCAGCCTAAGATACAGATTTGAAAAAGGCTCTAAGTATATATTTTCTGACAAAATTTTCATTGAAAGTTAACTATTTATTCTCTGAGAGCGGTTACAAGGTTCTTTTTGCAATCATACTCATTGTTTGCGAAATTAACATTTCAGAAGGAAAGACGAACGTCAAGAATATTGATTGATGTTGGCTGGGTTTGGAACCGGAAAAACCATCTTGTCGTACATTGGGTAGAAATAGTAAAAGAAGTATTTTAAATGCCTCTTGTTCCTTTATCTTATATCTTATATCTTTAAACGAGCAATTCTCGTAGATAAATATATAAATACTAGAGAACGCCCGCAACTCCGTTGCGCCAAAACTCGTTTATCGCGCGGGAACCGTACATTTTTCCGGGATAAAACTATCCTATGTCCTTTCTCGGGACTCAAAGTATCTCCATGCCAAATTTCAGCAAAATCGGTTCAGCGGTTCGCGCGTGAAGAGGTAACAGACAGACAGACAGAGAGACACACTTTCGCTTTTATAATATTAGTATGGAAGTATGGATATATTTAGAATCTCAGAATCGGCTCCAACTATTTTCATGAAATTTAGTATATAGGGGATTTCGGGGGCGGTTAATCGATCTAGCTAGGAATCATTTTTAGGAAATGTCATTTTATTCATGTTTTTCCGAGGAAAGCTCGGTCAAATAGCTAGTATTTTAGTAATTAATTTAATAGTAATTTTTTTTCACTTTTGTATGGAGAAACTCGTGACGACACCTTTGCCCATACAAAAGCGAAAAAAATTTTTCGTCTTTCAGAGCTGCTACTTTTACAGTGAGCTCTCTACAAGGAACACGTACCCACCCTAAAGTATTATCACTTATTTTTGTTACACACTGTATCTAATTAAATAATGTGTAAAATCTAAGCAGTAAATTCTATCAAAAGCCACTTGAATTCCAAATCTAATAAAACTAAATCAGCTTAATAAACCAAGCGTGCCCTTACATTTTAAATTCAGTAAAGATACAAATAAAATTACTCCTAACGAGCTGCTTGTTCTTATAGTACAACTCTTAAACAATTTTCTCGTATTTTTAGACTTACGTGCTCTTTATTCGGAGCAGCAATTGGGAGCGTACGTGATACAGATTAATAAAAGGCTTTACTTTGAACGCGGACTTGAGAAAAAATGAGGGAGTTGGTTAATCTCATGTATGAAAGGTTCCTCGAAATAAATCTTTATAACTTGGTACCATAATTATTACGAAATCTGCTTTAAGCGCGGCATAGCCTAAAATAATATAGTAATAAGTTTGAAGAAATTTACCCACAGACATAAGTAGGTACCTAACTTTTAGAAATGCGAGGCGACAAGATATCACTTACAGTTTTTGCAAATCACGGAAATATGCGCTCGGTTTGAGCTCGCCAGTTTGGAGAATATGGTCTACTGTAATATAATTTGATATTGTATTGTAATGATTGTCTTGTTACCAAATATTTATATTTTATAGTTAGAGAGAAAGAAACTTTGAGAATTTCACCACTTTTTTTAATTACTCGTACATAATATCTTTTTTATTTCGTAATAAATGCAATGGGACTTGAAGCTACCATTTTATTCACAGGCTTGTAAACCTTTTAAATTCAATTTATTGGATTGTCGTTACTCATACACACCGAAAACACACTTAGGTACTCGTATTCAGAAAGAATCGCATGGAAATTTCAATATGGAATGAATGGAAAGCAATTAAGATCCAGTCCATATGGCGCGTTGCGTCATCGTTGCGTCGACGCAGTGCTGCCGTTGCGTACATACAAATAACGCAACGCACACATGACGGACAGCAGCCCCCGAGACGAAGCGGGCTGCTTCAAAATAACGCTGCGATGACGCAGCGCCCGTGTGGTCGGCTATGTGTCAAACGGCAGCGCTGCGACGACGCAACGCTGACGCAACGCGCTGAGTGGACTGGCTCTGTGGCCGGCTATGCGTCAAACGGCAGCACTGCGTCGACGCAACGCTGACACAACGCGCCGAGTGGACTGGCTCTGTGGCCGGCTATGCGTCAAACGGCAGCGCAGCGTCGACGCTACGCTGCCGCAAGTCGCCGAGTGGACTGGCTCTGTGGCCGGCTATGCGTCAAACGGCTGCGCTGCGTCGACGCTACGCTGACGCAACGCGCCGAGTGGACTGGCTCTGTGGCCGGCTATGCGTCAAACGGCTGCGCTGCGTCGACGCTACGCTGACGCAACGCGCCGAGTGGACTGGCTCTGTGGCCGGCTATGCGTCAAACCGCAGCGCTGCGTCGACGCAACGCTGACGCAACGCGTCGAGTGGACTGGCTCTGTGGCCGGCTATGCGTCAAACCGCAGCGCTGCGTCGGCGCAACGCTGACGCAACGCGCCGAGTGGACTGGCTCTGTGGCCGGCTATGCGTCAAACGGCTGCGCTGCTTCGACGCAACGCTGACGCAATGCGCCGAGTGGACTGGCTCTGTGGCCGGCTATGCGTCAAACAGCTGTGCTGCGTCGACGTAACGCTGACGCAACGCCCGTGTAAATAACGCTCATTGCAGTCGTGTACGGCGCGGCGGATCTATTCACAGGGTTACTTGTCACACAAATTCACGCTGAAATTACTTATTAAATCGTTTGGAATAGTGTTGTTTGATATAATTTAATATTATTTTCTATCCAAAACTAATAAATACCTGTTTTGCTAACTACTCACATACGGTTTTACTCGATCGAACAGTTACGTCGAGTTAAGCCCGCGGCCCTGGGGATTTGTCTACACATTCAGTATTACTCTATCGAGTGACGAGAGTTAAATACCAAACAGTAGTGTTGTTCGGTATAATTTAATATTATATTTTGTTTTGCTAAGTACTTTTTATATTTTTTTTTAATTCCATCGAGCCGGCTCCATGCGAGCCTTCGAGATGTGAGTTTTGTGGTCCACACTAGTCTCTAAACTAAAACTATCAAGTAATACTGATAGTAAGTACCGATAGTCAAAGCCGAGCCGTCAAACTATCCTGTTAATGTGATAACATTATCCTCTTACGACTGCTCGAGTTCTTAACGGCTAATTTTATTTAAAAAAAATTACGGTTCCCACGCGATTAACTAATTTTGGCGCAACGGAGTTGCGGGCGTCATCTAGTACTTAATATTTTACAGGAAAATCTAGTTAACACAAGATAATTAGATCGGCTATAATCTGAGCCGATCTCCACCTCGTACGTGAGGAGGCTGCTGAGAGCCCTCCACGAGAACTAATTATACGAATTAGAATTTTATTACTAGAGGGAATATAATGCTAAGACTAATAAGAGCGAATAAATAGAGCAAAATATGGAAAAACGGCGGGAAATTATTTGAAAGGGCTTATTTGAACGCGCTTATCTCAGGAACTACTGGTCGTATAAATCATACGTATAAATCACAAACTTTTGCTTTCTTGCTAATATTATAGTTTGTTTTTTTTTTGCGTTTTTTATGCCATCTTCAATTTTATTAATATATGCACAAAAAATATCTAAAGGCGGCGCCCATTATTTCGGAATAAAATGTATTCCCAAACGCGACAGTAAAAATAAACCACACCTTTACAATATTAAAAGTGAGCAGCACGGCCCCTGTTCACTCGCATTTCACGCCGCTTTACGGCGCACTCAATTGTTATGGGCCAATAATTTCCGTATGGATACACTACTTTATCCCTGACGTTTTAATTCGCAGCTTACAGGTTAGTAATATATATACAGTTCTGAAAACTTTCCGTCAATACAGATTTATCTGGCCCTCTAGCCAAGACGTTTTCTTTCTCGCTTCTTTGTAGAATCGCCATTAATAAAAAAAAATTTATATGGATTAGATATTACTCGAGTCGAACGTCAACTTTATAATATTATCGAACATTTAAGTCAATCCCATACATTTTTATCGGCGATTACATAAATCAGCGATAAAGAAAACGTCTTGGCTAAAGGTCCAGTCGTAAGTTATTTACGCCAACCACATAAAGGGGCAACAGCCTGTTATGGGATGTCGCAACGACGTAACTGGTTTATATGCATTTATGTCCTAATTTCTTGTGAAGGGCATTGTGACAAGAAGCTAGCGAGGAAATATCACAGAAATTCGTAGAAACCAGAAATATCGTGGCCATACGCGACCAATTTCATGTCGTCCGCTACCAACTTGTAAATTCACGTAGAACCTTCGAAATGTCAAATAACTCTCAGATGATATTATATTCTGGCCTTGTGTTATTATGCGACGAGTTGCTAAAATTTCGCCTCATACCAATATATAGAATTGTATTGCATTACAACATCGCATCGTAATTTTGCATTAGTACACTGCAAATAGTTGGCATGGCGTGTATAATTTATCTCAAATTGCGCCATTAGAATCGGCATTTGAGTTATTTATGCAGTTCCGCATCTACGTGATAAAATGTTTTATTTCTTCATACTTTTCGCGGTCTGCTCCGCTAAGGAATCAGAAGTGATAAAAGTGACTCCTTTGAGTTTCAACTATAACGGTCTTCCTTTGCAAGTCAAAAGTGTGACAGAAGATAACAATTTGAAAGTGAAAGTTTTACAAGATTTTGACAGCGCTAAGGGGATAAATTATCGCAGATTTATCGATTCTGTCATAGAAACTTCGACGAACGGCAAAATTGATGTGCAAGAAAGAATAAAAACAGATGACAAAAAGCAAGCTGAAAAAATAAATCATAAAGAAGCAGTCGGTACTGATGTTACTGAAATTAACGTTATTGATAGTAATAAAAAACAATTGGATAAAACTATACACGAAAATAAAGTAAACGAAACAGATGACCTGAAAGTGATTCCAAATAATAAAGAAGCAACCATCAAAGATAAAAAAAATGAGAAAACAGTGATCAGAAGTGATACAAATGTATTGAATACTACACATGACAAAAGGGTTATGGATAATCTTAAAAAAATCTACACTACTATTATAAAGAGGAAAGATTTGATTTTTTGTTTGTTTGTTTGTTTGTTTGTTTGAGTCGAATAGGCTCCGAAACTACTGGACCGATTTGAAAAATTCTTTTACCATTGGAATCCTGCATTATTTCTGCTGAACATAGGCTAATTTTTATTTTGGAAAAATATAAGGTTCCGTAAGATATTTGGGATTTTCGGACGCAAGGTTTAAAAAATCAACCAGAAAAGTTACTTATTTTGCGTACGCTGCCTAAACTATAAAAGATAGAGGCATAAAATGTTCTAAGTAATTATAGATCTTTTAAATATCTACAAAAAAGTCCGCGACACACTATACCTATCTATGTTGAGTGAGGCACAATAACCATTTTTTTATTAAAAAATCTAGAATTTTTTTTGGACTATATTTAAATGCGTTTATTTAAATCATGCTATTGACCCTTATCAAAATAAATTATTTCATCACTAAGTACAGTTAATGTAGATAATATTTGGTCTTTGAATGATTAAAATTGGACGTTTGGTTTTAATGTTATGGCGAAATTAAAATATTACGATTTCTGCTGCACGTTGCGAATTGGGCGTCAAGGCGCGATGCGCGGGTGTGCGTGCGGTAGGGGAGAGATTTAATTATCAGTGCCACAGACTCGCCCGGAGAGTCCACGTAAATATTACCTCGATCGTGGGAATCGCAGACACAATAGATTTTCAATAGTTATGCGACAGCCGGGTGCTGCTTTATTGATTTGATATAGACTATCGTGCTTCATTATTATAATCCTAATTTCAAAAAAGCTTTAAAAGTTATGACTACGAAAGTAATATTTTTAGAACTTTTTTGATTGCTATTATAATTAATTAATTTCTTTAACTATAAATCTCCAATAGCGGCAGCCGGCTGCCCGCATAACAATTGAAGATCTATTGTGTCTGCGATACCCACGATGCCGATGCACGATGGAAGTATTAATGCATATTTTTTAATCCACACTATTTCTGCTGAATATAGGCTATATTTAATGAGAGAAAAAAGGGAACCGTATTAAGTGTTAATAATTGTGTGAAAAATCTACCAAAATATTCCTTCTTGCTTATGCTTTATAAATGCTATCGATCGACACCGTCACTAATATCGAAGATGCAGTCCATTATCCACAGGAGTTTTTAAATTCGCTGAATCCTTCTGGACTTCCACCACACGAACTGACGTTAAAAATCGGAATTCCAATCACGCTTTTGAGAAATTTATGCCCACCAAATATGTGCAATGGGACAAGGCTGCTTATTAAAGAATTAAAGGACAATTTAATTGTAGCTACCATTATCACCGGCCCAGCAGCTGGTCAACTAGCTCATATACCGAGGATACCGATGATTCCAACTGATCTGCCAATCCCATTTAAACGGCTTCAATTTCCGGTAAAAATATCTTTCGCATTGACTATTAACAAGTCCCAAGGTCAAACTTTCAAATTAGTAGGCATCGACCTACGAAAAGAATGTTTTACTCATGGTCAACTATACGTTGGCCTATCCCGAGTTGGAGCTGCTGATAATCAATTTATTTTGCTGCCACAAAATAAAACAACATCAAATATCGTTTACAGGGAAGCTTTAACCCAATTTTAATGGAATCTTTTACGCAAAAAGAAGTATGGTGTAAAAAAACATAAAGCGCAAAAGTACAACAAAAATACTTTATACAAAAACAAATAGAAAATTTCAAAATGTATATAATAGTAGATGTAGGTAAGCATAAAATAATAAAGCATAAAACTACAAAAAAAAACATAAAATATTTTAAACAAAAAAAAACATGAAGAAATTGCAAAATATTATAAATAATAGTATCTTCTGCAGGTAAGGATAAAATAATCAAACATAACACTTAAAATATAAAAATATAAAAAAAAAATACAATAAAAATGTGTTATATGTACATAATTATTATAATATAGTAGTTGCAGGCTAAATAATGTAAACTATTTTTATGTTCTGCTTAACTTAAAGATTGACTACCTTTATTTAAAAAAAATAATTTAAAAACCAATGTCCACCCGTGCGAAGCCGGGCCGGGCCGCTAGTATTGAATAAAGTTGGTGACAAGGAAAAGGTTGAAGTACTAGAAATGTACGTTCCTATATTTGAGGAATTGGGAAAACCAGATTTCCCTCACGTATTGAATAAGAAACAGCTCAACGAAATAGTAAAATTAAAAACGTGACTTTTTCTATATGTTATACCAGAATATAAAGTAATAATTAATAATAATAAATCTTAATACACTCGGTATAAATTTTAATAAATGTCATGCCAGAGTTTTACTTACGCTATTTTAATAAATCCCCTTAGAAGCTTCTGTTAGCATAGTTAAGTAAAACAACAAACAGAAGCTAAGAAATATCCTTTTAAAATTCTGTTTTAGAAACTTGATATCAAGCTTTGGTTATAGTTTCTGAAACACTTTAAACTAACATAAATGTCACAGAGAACGCCGAAATAAAATGGTACAACTTTTTGCTACTGTGATACGAGTATAAGGCAGACCTGACATAATATTCTCGTATTTTAGCACTTTGAGTGCTTTGATATAAAAATTTAATATATTATCTTTCTTCAGATATATCAAAACATAATATGTGAGATTTATTAGTTTAGCAAATAACTGAGATAACTTTGTGGACGTTTGTGTTACGTAACTTGATTTATTAGTATTGCGTAATGGTGAAAATACTTGGGAATAATAGAGAATAATACGAAGTGATGTCCTTGGTTAAATTCGATTTTTTTTAGATATTATGTCCATATTTATCATTTTATGCACGCGCGTAGTAAATTAAATTGTCGATCTTTTCTTTTGAGTTTCAGTTATTAATACATCCGTTTGAAAAAAGGTTATTGCTTGTTTTCTGGAGATTTTGATCCTGGTCCTCGAATCGCCGTAAAACTGCCTTTATAACAGTACACAGAAAATCAACGACTTCTCATTTTCATTTCAATCAACAGATAGTTCCCCGTAATCCTCTGGGAAAACATAATTTACTTTTAAATTCGGAATTATTTCCAGATCCATAAATGCTCACCGAACGCTCGGTTAATACAAAAATATTTTTATACATATAGCTTCGAAAATATGTCTACAACTTCGCTTTATTAAGTGCACTCCGCGCGTAATGACAGACCACGTACATAAAATCAATTTGTCCGTCCGCCCGTCACGGCCATTTGCTGTTGCTATTCACTCTGTCGTGACATCGGGACCGCTTATATGGACTTGATAGAGTCGGTCAATTGACATTCTATCTATTCGACAATGTGGTACGTGAGTAAATTGACCTCTAAAAGGAGTGAGGTGAATAATGAACACTACGCACAATTTGTCATAAATTCTTGGTGTTGTGGACACAACGATGAAAAGGGCGGCGAACATATTTTAGAAAGTTAAGTAGTGTATTTCTTAGATATTGTTAAAGTGAAATTGCCACATGTTCGGTCCCTTTGACTGTATTAGGTTCGTTAGTTAAAATACGTTATTATTGTGTTCCTTAAAAATTAGTAACGAGTAAAGCTGTTTCTCTTAAAAAGT
Organism: Aricia agestis; assembly: GCF_905147365.1. NCBI lineage: Eukaryota > Metazoa > Arthropoda > Insecta > Lepidoptera > Lycaenidae > Aricia > Aricia agestis. The sequence goes on along the minus strand of NC_056428.1, from coordinate 13,561,970 downwards.
AATAAAGCAATGTCTTTGTCATAACAATAAAATATAAAGGATATTTAGGAACAGACGTTCGGCAATATCTGAGAAAGCGTGAGAATAGAATTTTAGAAAGCTAGCAGATGCTTAGTCTATTGTCTACGGTAGATTTATTTATTTGATTATTAGAATATGTGTAAACTACAAATAAATAAAGACTAGGCTATCGTATGTAATATGGGACACCTTTGGGGTTAGATACGAATGTGATTAATTATTAAATGTGTTATAGTATCTAGCTATAGGTTTTGAGTATAATAAAACGTTATGTATTCTTGTGTATTAATTTCCGCGATAGTAATTGTTGCTATGAGTATTTCTTGCCACGTATTGTGTAATTCGTACGTTTGGAATCAGAGGGCAAGAAATACGAATAATGTGTATTAGTAGATGATTAATTAGTACACATCTGAATTAGATTTAATTTGTATAATGTATATTAATCTAAGACTCTGATCTGTGAGTCATGATATTATGTTACGTAGATTAAGAACATAATATCATGGTATTGAAATTGTTGTACTGCATATGTATTGAATAATTATTGTGTATGTAATTTGTATTGTGTAGTGCACAGTGCCATAGCAATGGGTAGGAAAGAGATAGGTGTACGCTGAAATGGTATCTCCGCGCGATAGAAATAAGGCGGGGGCTTATTTCTATCCCCGCACCGGGAATTTTTATCGCGGGGATATACGCTTCTGCGTATATCGGTGCGGGGATATACGCAGAAGCGTATATCCCCGCACCGGGATAAGTGGGCGGGGTCTTCTCCCTCTGCGCTAGCGCATGGCGGGAGTGAAGCTTAGGGCCTCTTTCACCACCTTCGAGTAAAGTGTCGAGTAGACTACTCGCCAGTTAAAGTCACCCGTAACTACATGTATCAATTTCACGACCCTCAAGTAACGCTGATCATATGATTAAACTGTCAAGTAACTTACTTGCCACTTCGTCTGCCAATTAGCGAGTTTACTTGACGGTTAAAGTTTATCTCTTGTCAAATATGGATTTATATTTTGATTTAATTGATCACCAACTAGATCAATTGGACTATATTAAGTTGCAAAAAACATCAAGATTCGAGACCTCGTGTCTTTAAGAGGATACACCAGGGGCGAGAGAAATTGAAAATAGGTATTTGAAAATCCCCGTGTTGATTATTTCATGGACTTAAATGAAACAGATTTTTTGGCTATATTTTGTCTATCGAAGTTTACAACGAACCAAGTGCATAACTTAATAAAACACTAAAATATAATGCCTAAAACGCAAAGGTCAGTTTAATATTTTTATAAAGTAGTTTTAAAAAAAATAGTTAGTTTTTGTACAAATAAAGAATTTTTATTCTATTCTAGTACCTACTAATAATCATTTTTACACGTTGGAAACAAAAGAATATTATACCTACTTATTGAATATGATGTTCTGTCTTGGTTCTGTCAGTAACCTACTTCAAGAAGTATCTAATGTGCATACTAACGTCTTATCTATACATAACAAATAAAAATATCTTGTCATAGTATAATTAATAATAAGTAATAACTAAAAAACTGCGATAACAATAGATTCCAGGAATCCACGATCGAGGGACAAGCAACAACAATGGCAACAACACACAAATGAAAGGTATACTTCTTCTTTTTCACCGCCAATGACAAGTGACAGCGTCAGACGATTGACGTTGACGTCATTTTGAACGAATGTAGTGTACGATTTGTTATGTCATTCACTTAACCGGTAAGTAGTTAATCAGAGCTTCATTTTTGCTTGTGAAATTGACAAAAGTTACTTGTAAGTTTTACTTGCCAATTAACGTTACTTGACAAGTAGCTACTCAACACTTTACTTGGAGATGGTGAAAGAGGCCCTTAGACGTATAAATAGGCCGGTTGCCTCCCAGCTCCGCCCCCTGTTTGCTGCCCCTACGGTGCCCCTGAACATGCGACTGGCGCTCTACAAGACGTACGTCCGGTCCCGCCTTACGTACGCGGCCCCCGCGTGGTACCAGCTGCTGTCTGTGACGCGACGCAAGTTGCTCCAGCGGCAGGAAAAGCGCGTGCTGCGCCGCGTCGTCGGTACGCCGCGCTATGTGCGCAATGCCACCATAGCCAGGGACCTGAGTGTGGAGAGCGTCGAGGGGCATGTCGCCAGGCTGTCCACCAACCTCTTTTCCCGAGCGGATGCCTCGAGCCTGGTCGAGTTGGAGGACCTGGCTCCCTGGCACGCTCGGCCTCCGGACCGCCGCCTGCTGCCCCGGGACTCCACCTTCGATGAAGGTGGTAACCTGCGCCGCTTGCAGCCCCGCCGCCACAGAAGAGGAGGAGCAGCGCGGACTAGCGCCACAGCGCCCCGCACCACCCCAACATCTTCTTGATGGGGTAACCCCCCCCCCCTCCCCCCGCCGCGCCGGACTAAACCCCGGCGCGGCCCCCCTCTTTCAGCGTGACACCAGGGGCCTGGCGAGTGGCAGCCCTATTGCCATTACCGCCGACCCCTCGGTGTCCCTTTCCCCCCCCCGGCATCACAAGCCAGGGCCTCGGGAATATTACTTTTCCCCACTTTTCTTTTCCCAACTCGGTCTGGCCACAGAGTAGTGGAGAGACGGCGCGCGTGGGAGTGGACTCGTACACGCTATCTCCGCCCTCGCGCGCCACCGGGACCCCTACCTGTCCCGGCCGAGTTCGGCTTTCCGGCCACAAACACCTCCTGGTCGCTCCAGGCCCCTGGGTTTTCCCCGCGTTACAGCGGGGTTTTACCCCAAAAAACAGTAGTCTTTCTGCGCATCCCGGTACTCACACCGGGTGCGTAATAACAACTAACAAGGATCCCCACATGTAGAGGGGCTTAGCCCCTGGGCATGTTTCCCCACCCAGGCCCACATCCAGGGCCAGGTGTGAGATGACGTATGAGAGAGCGTCGTGGCGTTGTGATAGAATAGTAATTGGGCATAGGACTCATACGGCAACTACGACTCGAGAAACTCTGACGGATCTTGGTCAGAGAACACCATTCTTATCGGACGGATATAAATTGCTCCGATAGGTCAGATTACGGGTGTAACGAGTATAAATATTGAGTAGTCCGCCCTTTGCCTTGGTACAGTGCACAAAGTTTAATTTTAATATAATAAATCGAAGTGAAGAGTCAAAAGTGATTTAATTTAAAGTCATCAAAGCTCAAACATATATAGATATAAATATCAACAAAAATCATACAGTCCACAATACTTGGCTTTAGTATATTTTATACTGATTGCATGACTGATTGTATAATTAGCTAAGTATATAGATGGTTACATTTAGTTGCTTTTAAACAACTTGTTTAAAGCTTATCTTTTTATTTATTTATTCATAAAAAAAATGATATACAGTTATCAGATAACAGTGTTAAAAAGCCCGTACAGGGCTTGTGTTAACACGGATAATCTAATTCAATTTCAACGTAAACGCAGTTAAATATTTTAGCAAAATTATTGTACTCGTATCATATTTTTCTGTATACCACGCTGAAATCTGGATTGTAATCATTCATAACGTAAAATTGTAGGTATTTTTTGCTACACACACATATCTCTACTCTTTGTAAACGACGAAGCTACACAAAAACATTTTGCCACAATTGTATAGGGCGGTGTAGGGCGGAAGAGTGTAGGGCGGAAGGGTTGGGCGGAAGGGCGGGCAGGTGCGTTAAAATAATCTCTACTGGGAGCAGTTAGCGGTCGTAATTAGCGACATACGCGTTAATTAAAAAATACTAGCTTTATGAATTAACCGCGAGTGTACCAGTACCCGGAAAAACATATTACGGTTCCGTACACAAAGGTTAGAACGGAACGTAAAGACCTCGAAATCGAAATCTGGATGTATATCTGTCCATCTGTATGTCATCAGGCTGTATCTCAAGAACTGCGATAGATAATTGAATTTTTTTAAAGCCAGTATAACACCGAACATTTTCACAATAAATTCTTTCTACCTACCAGTGTTACATTAGTTTTACCGCAACATCGTTGTAGCTTTGTTCCTTGTTGATCCAGTCGTCTAATATCAGAATGCAAAATAGTATTTTATTATTATAACGCTATGTGTTTGCGTGTGTTATAACACATGGAAGATTTTTTACTGTGAAAATACGTTCGCTTTTACCATTCGCACAATACACGAATGAAATTGCGGAAAACATAATAAATTATCAATCCCACCAAAAACATTTCTTGTAAAATGTTGCCGAGATGACCACATATTAAGGTTTACCCTGTGAAAAAAATAGGAGATCATGAGATCTACATGAGTAGAGCCAAGCTTCTGAATCTACACGGCCTAACTCTACTGACCCTAACTTAAACAAATTCTACATACCAGAAAATATGTATGGCTTCGCCGTTTCGCCGATTAGGTGATTATTATATTTTGTCAGTTCCCTGTAATTATTACCCCTAAATACATCCCGTCAGCCACATCAAAAGCGACATAAGCCTATTTGGTGACTTTTTGACAGAACTCAGTGATTAGTGTAAGTGCTAGTGTAAATGGCACAGTTTGGAGGGATGCCAGCGTGCCAGCGCTTGCCAAGTGTGATTACTTGATAAATAATCGCTTGCACTGCATTCGCAGGAATTGAAACATTAATGGCTCGTTACGTGTCCACGCTTTCAGAGACTCCGATTATGATAGTGCATCTCGCATTTGCATATTGTTGTACCGTGTACCAGAGCCCCCAGCCGCGACGATTTATTTCATCGCATCTTTATAAAATCGTCTAAAAAAATGCATGGAATTGACATTAAACGAGTCGAACGTCAACTTCATATATATTATATATATATATATATATATATATATATATATATATATATATATATATATATATATATATATATATATATATATATATATATATATATATATATATATATATATATATATATATATATATATATATATATATATATATATATATATATATATATATATATATATGTTTTATTTATAATATATATATAATATATATATAATATATATTTTATTTTATTTTTATTTTTATATATATATATATATATATATATATATATATATATATAATTGCAATCTCGGAATCGGCTCCAACGATTTACATGAAATTTAGTATATAGGGGGTTTGGGGGGCGATAAATCAATCTAGCTAGGAATCATATTTAGAAAATGTCATTTAATTCGTGTTTTATCGAATACCGAGCAAAGCTCGGTCAAATAGCTAGTGTCTTATACTATGATATATCACACGGAAAAAGACTGGCATCCTTTTTAAGTCAAACATATTTGAAAGAAATAAAACGCACATCAGCCTGGCCGATTTACATAATATACATTAATTTTTAACCACTGTATATTTCTAAATGCGAAAAAAGTCTTGATTGTTGCTGTTTCACCTTTTTGGCTATAATTCGTGCTTTTGTTGATTTCTCTGTAGAATTTTGAAACCAAAAATTGACATAAAATTGTATGGGATCTGACACAACGTATCGCAAGCGCCATGACACCTACTAGCGATCCCTTATCTTAAATCCCATACATAGATTTACAACCCACAATAATAATTAACGAAAGCATCTTGTTTACAGCTAGAATAATGACGATGACTACTGTATTCGACGCTACGTAGAGGCGTTAGCATCGAATACAGTGGTCGTCCACCGACGCTGCGAATAGCGAAATATCGGCGAAACCAATGCGAAACTGGAATAGAGCGAGTTGCCGTCAGAAAGTTAATATACCTAGCGGAATAGAGCAACAATCTCGACCTGTCAAACGAAACCGAAATTAGTTTCATCTGTGTGTAAAAATATGTGTACGTAATACGTATACACTTACACAAGCATGATTGAACATGATTTCTATGAGATTAAATTGTCAAAGTGCGGCACGTGCCGATTGGACGTCAAAAAAGAGTGCTGCTGTCTTGTATCACACGTCTCTTTTTACCACGCAGTGTTACTGATAGTGACATCTCTCTTGCTCAGGCCTTTGTTTCTTTATTCCGCTAGGTAAGTATATTAACTTTATGGTTGCCATATAACGCATTATCGTATGGCAGATGAGACAGTAAATCGGTTCGCCGCCGTTTCGCAGTTCGCAGCGTCGGTGGACTAGAGACGTAATTGACAAAGGTCCATTGTATTGACTATTGACAAGCTACACAGTACACACACTAATAAACTTGGCACCATTGCAAACAACGCGTTCCCAGTTACTACAGAGTGAAGTTTGTACGTCCCTCCCTTCATAAAACTAGCGACATGTGGAGTTTGAATTTGGAAGTTTTAATTAAGTTTCATAAATTCATAACCGTGTATTTCAAAGCGCAATAAAATAACATTTGTTAGTTTTGAGTTTTGCCTCTTCAAAGTAGAATAAAATGAAATTTTAAAATACTTGAATAATATTTCAGGTACGATGATCTTGCATTATAATTACGAATCATTTTGATACAAATACATCTTTTATTAGTAATTATACCTTTCTAAAACTATTGATAAGAGCTAGATAAGAGCCTACTGCACTAAGCAGTAGTTGTAACAGGGATCATTTTCAACGATGATAATGATCTATCAAAATGTAAATTAATCAAACAAAGAAATACTCGGACTCAAATAAAAAAAGAAAAAATAATAACGATTCGAAGATGCATTATTAATCGCACTAGCAATTATTTCAGCGGGATTTTGCTTCGTTCTTTTTCGAGTTTAAAATTGTCGTTTCATCCCAACCGAAACAGAATAATTATTATTCAGAAAGAATAATCGGAAAACGGTTAAGGAAATAGGGTTGTGCTTCCGAAGATTCTTTTGTGTATTTTCGTTATTCGTATTACAAAAGTATCTTAAAGTAAAGAATTTCAAGAATTCTTAAAAAATATTTCGTTTCGCTTGATCTTAGTTTGTTTAATAAAACAATATTAAACGTATTTTATTAAATAAAAGAATGTCGATATAAATGTTATGACACCTACAATTTATTATATCGTACGAATGATTAGACAAAGACAAGAAGATAGTCGAAACAATATCTTCGGATTACTAACATAACTTAAGCTGCCAGACCTAGATATTTAGCACTTACATTATATATTTTTGCTATTGCAAAATATATGAAAAATATTTTCTTCAATTATCTTATCGTTACAACACCATATTAACAGACATAAGCAGGACGCTTTACGTGCGAGCACGATCCCTCGAAGATTCATCACTGTCTCGTTTAGTATTCTATATTCTTAACAAACGTGTTAACGTGAAGAGCTTCTAAACGTATCAAGATTGCTCACAAGATCTAGACACGCGGTAGCGTGTCAAGCCAGGTTCAAGTAAAACAGAACTGGCGAGCAGCATTAAAATACAAAATACCTACGCTTTAATCAAAATATTTTTCATTATGGGTTGTAACTGGATTCGACTTCACACAGAATATGTTGCTTTTTAGGGTTCCGTACCCAAAGGGTAATAACGGGACCCTATTACTAAGACTCCGTCCGTCTGTCTGTTCGTCTCTCTGTCTCCAGGCTGTATTACAAAAACGGCTACAGCTAGACTTCTGAATTTTTCACAGATTATGTATTTCTGTTGCCGCTATATTAAAAAATAGTTACCAAAAACAAAACAAAATTAATATTTCCTGGTGAGAGAGCCACCCGTAGAACAAACGTGATTTTTTTGGCCTTTTTTGCTTGATATCAATAATGACAATAGGCAGGCACTTCAAGTTTTCACAAAATCCTTAATTAAATTGTAATTTAATAATTAATAATATAAAATTTAAATAATATAAAAAATTAAGGGGGGCTACCATACAGAAGACACAAATTTGAAGTATTTTTGCTTTATAACGGTACGGAACCCTTCGTGCGCGAGTCCGAATGGCACTTGGCCAATTTTTTACTTTGTCCGACCAAAAAATCGTTTGTGTAGAACCTACGTAGAACCGTACATTAGCAATAAACACTATGCTGCATTCAAAGTTCCATGTCGTATTTTATTAATATCGGTTCAACAGTTTTAACAAAAGATTTTTGGTTCTAGGAAGATGTAATAATATATTGCTAGACTATATACACAATTTCAAATTAATAATGTTGATAAATTAATAACAACGTAAATTAAAATTGACTATAATATTGTAACGGCATATTTTGTTGAAACTTTGGCTTGGCTTCGTAATAACGGTTCCTACGTGTATTATTCTACTCATTCTACTTGTGTCAACCCTACGCTAGTGAGGGCGAAACACGCGTCGATATCGAGTTGTGTCGATTAATTGTGATTGCAGTCGCGCGCTTATCGACAAAATAATTGCGCAACTATTTAACGAGCGCGATTTAACAAACATGCGAATTTAATTATTTCGATTAATTGCTGTTTTGTAAATTACGGCCAAATCAAGCGATTTATAATTGCATTATAATTAAGTAAATTTATATTATAATCACAACTTATGTCATCGATTTATTTAAAATCAATTTATTTAATGTAACTTCATTTTTATTTTCATAAAAAGTGCCTTAAATTGTCACTTATGATGAGTAAAATAATAATTTTCTTATAATTATTATAATTTTCGAAATTTTACAGATAATATAACGCTTTTACTTTTACTCTTTCAACTTAACCACTTTAACCAACGATTTGATTGATTGTTAATCGAGACAAAATAGATATTCGACTTAGGAAAAACTCACACACAATTTGGTACAGTTGTAAAATACACTATTTTAATTTAAAGAAAACTGCAAAATCCTCTTCGATCCTGTGATATTAATATGTGTGTTCTCGGGTTTTTCTCGAAAAAGTTAAAGGAAAACTTAGGTAAGATATTAATTTTTCTCTATTTTGTACTGGGTTTATGCAGATATAAATATTACAGGATAGTCTCGTACAAAAACTAGTTTTAATGAGGGAAGTAGAGGGATTAAGAGCGCAAGCCGCGACCGGGGTTTTCAATGAAATTAATCCCCAAAAGTATTTCACAAAGCTTAATTCATTTTAATGAATTATTATTGTACGACTATTTCAGTTTCCACTCCGAGTTCGCCGATGCTTTTAACACGATTATTTCAGTAGATAGAAAATTATGATCCCCAATAAATTATTTTATATTACATGGGTCAAAGCACATTCTAATAATTTGCGTCAAGAAAATATGTACAAAAATATTTTATTATAAAATTATGTCTTTGTTGCCTCCTTACTACATAAACAATAAACATCTCCGGGTGAAATTAAGTTTAGGGATATGAGTTCTGAGCACGGACATTGTCAACTAAAGTAACCCCTTAGATCTACACTGCAGTTTTTATAGTTGCCGTACAATATTTTGTTCTTAGTTTGTAGTCTTTAAATTATTATCATTTAAGCATGTAGACTTAACAGGCGGACAGGCAGAATTTTCCATTTATGATATTAGTATGGATATAATATTATGATACCGTTATATTGTCGGAAAGACAGCCATGTCTGTTGCTTTGAAAATGTAATTATGCACCGACAATCGTTGGTTGCAACGTAGTAGCAATATAGTCGCTTCGTAATCTGTTGTAATAGTTACTATACTCCACTCGGGCTAACTTGTCGCTAGCGGTCATTGACTCCCTGTCAAAAACTTGTCATTTTCCATTGACAATATCTGACACTTCATTGCCAATCGCGGTTTATATGGAAAATGACAAGTTTTTGACAGGGAGTCAATGACCGCTAGCGACAAGTTAGCCCGAGTGGAGTATAGTTAACCTGCATTTGGTAATTTAGAGTAAGAGCCTGCTATAGCCAGACTTTCGTCATTTAAGTAACCGCGACCGACACTCCACAGTCGCTGGTCGTTTTTACCTCTATAGGGGTCATAAACAGCCCTACTATACTGTACCCGCCGAAACATGGCGGTAGCGGTCATATAAACCGCAATTGGCAATGAAGTGTCAGATATTGTCAATGGAAAATGACAAGTTTTTGACAAGAAGTCAATGACCGCTCCCGCCATGTTTCGGCGGGTACAGTATAGACAAGACGTGGCAAGCAATTATCGTAAACGCCAACAAAATGTATGCGATTTGAATACTTATGTCAAATCCCATACATTTTGTTCGCGTGTACAATAATCGCTTGACACTTGTCTCTAGGCCTAACCTGTTTCAGCTTTTATAAAAGTCGAAAGTATGGCTATACCTTCTAGTATATGCTGTTGAGCCAGTTATCTTGGGCCAACAGCATATACTTCACATGCTGTGTGCGGTGGGGTCAAAAATGTACACCTGGCATGTGCATTTTTGACCCCACCGGTAACATGTCTCTAAAAACCATGACAGAATTTATCGTTTTCATTAATGATGCGATAAATATTGCCATAAATACATTAATAGGAGAAAGGCCAATAAACGCTGTCGTCACTTAAGTTTTTAAAATTATTGTTTGGGCAATTTCATTAATAATAATCATAAGAAACTCATTCAGAGCTATTACTTTTACAGTAGACTCTATACGAGCGACACAAAATATATACACCCCTATATTAAAGCCTAGAAGTATCAAGAGCGTTACTAAAATCAATATAATCAATATAAGAGAACCAAGCTACTAGCCGTTATGTGCCCAATTACCTTAGGCCTTTTAGCGGAGTCCATTTTCAGAATTGCTGGCCTGCGCCGTACAAATGCATTGCTATTTTTTCTATTACAGCTATTGGCTCCATTACGCGAGATGAAACTAGGCAGAACAGGCAGTGGTCTATTCTTTTTTCACAGTAGTAATTGTTATCGATAAAATAAAACAATTCAGTATTTAAACAGTATATCCATTCTAATATTATAATGTGAAAATTGTCTGTCGAAGACTGTCTGTCTGACTGTAACATCTTCATGGCTAAGCCGCTTAACGGCAACCTATTCAGCTGAGGTATGGAAATAATTTGAGTTTCAGTAAAGGCCATGTACTTTTTATGCTGGAAGCAATTATATTCTACTTATACAGATATGTTACGTCCATACTATTTTCCGGCTTAAATCTCTTCCGAACAATTTTCAAATTCAAAATTGCAGACATTGACAAATTTGACAGATAATTGAAACAAAAGATACGAAAAACCATTTACATAAAAGAGACAGTTCTATTTTTAAACGTCGAATCGTATCGCTGTCTCTTTCTTCGCCTGAGCTATGACGAAAATTCGATTTTTTCCAAATTGTTCGAAAAAATAATTGAAAATGTAAATAATCGAGGTATTTATTGCAATCAAGACATGTGGTAAGAGATTCCATGTGTTTTGTTTACTTTCGAGTCATAATTGGTACATTTTCGAAATACGCACGACGTCATTTTCAATTTATTTAGGTAAGACAAGACGCAGCACGTTCGTGACTGCGCTCGATGCAGACTAAACAACAGACGGCCCAATTGGGCCGTATTTGAAGCTTCACAACGCGCGCGGTAGTAACATATCTGGTTTGAGTATTTCATCATTGGCTGGAAGAATGAATTTTATTGCAACGGAATATTACTAATAAATTAGTAATTAAAAATACTGTATAGACCATGATAGGAGTAAACAAGTTTCTAACGTTACCGAAACTTACAGTGGAAGGACGGGAACTCAAAGTGGCCAGCTTAGACCTGCTGATTATGATAAAAACCACCCTATGGATCCAAATCACACTCATTATCACGCGATTTTTAAATAAGTTGCTTTCAGGTAATTTTGATAAAATTTCACCGGGGCGAAACATTACGTGCAATTTTTTCGTATCACTGGAATTTTAACATAAACACGAAGGTAAAACACCGTTTAAAGCATAAGCGTTAGCGAAAATAATACTTTGTTTTTAGGACGCTTTTCCAACAGCAAATAACAAATTAATAATATAATTACATAATTTTATTACAGATTCAGAGAGGATGCATGTTTTAAACTTTAGTGTAAAGAAATATCTTATTTTTTGTTGTATGTGTATTATACTTACCTTTGAGTTTTTTAATGTTGACTAATATATATTTCTATTTTCTTAGTTACAGAACAGATATTTCACTTATAATATGTAAATGATATTCGCTTTTTAGGGTTCCGTACCCAAAGGGTAAAAACGGGACCCTATTACTAAGACTTCGTTGTCTGTCCGTCTCCGTCTGTCCATCTGTCCGCATGTCTGTCTGTCTGTCTGGCCAGGCTGTATCTCAAGAACAGCTATAGCTAGACTTCTGAATTTTTCACAGATTTTGTATATCTGTTGCCGCTATAACAACAAATACTAAAATCAAAATAATATGAATATTTAAGCTATCCCATACAATAAACGTGTTTTTCGGCCTTTTTTGGTTGATATCAATAATGGCAACAGGTAGGCACTTGAAATTGACTTTGTTATATGTGAACTTTAATAATTACTTAATAATAATATTTAAATAAAATAAAAATTAAAAAAATTCCCATACAAAAAAACACAATTTATGGCCTTTAATAATTACTTAACAATAATATTTAAATAAAATAAAAATTTAAAATTTCCCATACAAAAAAAACACAATTTATGGCCTATTTTTGCTCTATAACGGTACGGAATCCTTCGTGCGCCAGTCCGACTCGCACTTGCCCGATTTTATTTATTTATGTGTAGGATTGAAGTATTTTCACTAAACCAGTCTGTGGACAGCGGTTATCAACTAACTTAAGAGGGATATTCATGAGCCCTTAAAACTTCTGTGAGTTCTGCCCCAGCCCCCATGCAAAGCCACATTTTTTTCTCAACTCTGATTTGAAAACTGGACGCAGGCAAATGTTAAGTTGTCAGCCTTTCTTGAGAAATAGACAAGTATTAGTTACGTAGTAACTATATTAGTAATCTGTGATTAGTGCTTAGTAATACACCTCTGCAGGGTTTTTAGCATTTTTAAGCATATTTGGAGGTATACCTCAAAGGTATAACGTTGACGTAGTTAAAACTTTTTTTCTTTGAGATTATTTCGGCAAACAACATCATGCACTGATTTCTTGAATCGTTAACAAATCCCAGATCATCTCCGTCTTTATTTCGCTATCGCTTATGACTTGTACCTCAACACTTCTGTGCCAGTGCCCCATTTCCCAGATACACAGAAAACGCGTGCCCCACACCGCCTTAACTTGAGATTAGTGGAATCACGATAAACCTGTTCAGGTAATAAAACTTTTATCGCACCCGTAAATGTCTGATTTACGGCTTCGTGTAAATAAAAGAGTTAAATAACTTCGGCAGGCGACATTAAAATTATTTCAAAATATAAAAATATTTATGCGCTACCGTCGTGGAGGTGATGCGAATATTTAGTTTCTGATCTGAAGTAAGTAATGAAACAGCCAAGCCATACTATACATATATTTACAGCTGATGTGTAGAATTTATTGAAGTTAGTAGAGTAATGCCGTGTAGATTCAAAGCTTAGCTGCTCTACATGATCTGATATTTTTTTTCACATGGCAAACCTTATGTGGTCGACGGTCGTCTTAGCAATGGTTCTTGTAAGTACTTATTAATAGGTTTTTAGTTACTGTCTACTGTAAACTCTTATGTCCTAATACATAAAATTGGTGAAAGTCTCATAATATAAACTACAATCCCCCCATTTTACTACCCTACAGTTCTAGCAAGTCTGTAACCAACTGCTCTTCCAGCACTTCCAAATTCTTTGTACTACTATTTTATTTCTAATTTTTTGCAAAAAAGCTAGTATCTATATAAAAGCTGTTCTATAAAATGCCTGCCTGGGTGTACCCACAAACTGTACAGCGGTTGCCCGCGCGAGATTTCAAAACAAGAGCTGCATTGGAATGTTGCCAGTGTAAAATATATGAACGTTATAAAGTGTTTTTTCTGTAGATAACGTTTTAAATATTGTACCGATACCCAATTGAAAATATCGAACAGAGAACTGCTTTTGCATGCAAAGTTTATTCAAAAGTTGAAATCGTTTGTAAATGTAAAAATGTTTCTATTTAAATATTGAAACGTTTCTGTGATTCGCGTAATGTTTCTTGGGAATTGGTGGACTTTTATGAATAGTAATTATTATATGTAAAAGAAAATTTTGAACTTTTATGTTTCTTTAACCAGTATTTGTGTACTTAATAATTGAGAGAACACAATTTTGCCTTTCAAAATTATGCTGACTAGATCTTTGTTAAATAATCGACCGCGATGCGAGTCGGACTCGCACACGAAGGGTACCGTACCAATATAAAGCAAAATTAGGCCAAAAATTGTGTTTTTTGTATGGGAGCCTCCCTAAATAATATGTACTTTATTTTAATGTATTATTAAATATTAAAATTACAAGTATAATTAGGGATTTTGTGAAAATTTCAAGTGCCTAGCTGTTACCATTATTGATTAACGAGCAAAAAAGGCTAAAAAAAACACGTTTTTTGTATTGGAGCCCCCCTTAAATATTTGATTTATTTTAGTTTTATTATTTGTTGTTATAGCGGCAACAGAAATACATAATCTGTGAAAATTTCAACTCTCTAGCTATCACCGTTCTTGAGATACAGCCTGGAGCCTGGTCTTAGTAATAGGGTCCCGTTAAACCCTTTGGGAACGGAACCCTAAAAATATTTGTTTACAAAATATGTTATAGGCAAGTATGATTTGATTGCACCATGCAAAACATAATAACAAAAGTAATATAAATTTTGGCTTTTAGAATCTACACTAAAGTAGGGATAGGCGATAGGCGATATGGGATAGGCGTTCATAATAATCTCCGATGAAACACAAAAGCGAGCCAGAATTGCTTGTGTAACATAATGAACGTGATTATATCGGCCATTGTTGCATGAAACCTCGCCCAAATTGTATAAAAAGTGACCAAAAACGTCCATAATAATATCCTTTGGTAGCATCTTTTGGATGGGTTGTTTAAGTCGCAACATTGTTGCATGAAACCTCGCCGAAATTGTGTAAAGTTAAAGTGTGACCAAATGAAATTAAAAACGTGATCTCCTCTGGTAGTATATTTTGTGGCATGGTTTGGACAGGGTGGAAGTGAGCGCTTCTTAGCAGAGGTATCTAACTTCATTGATAAAATTATAACAACCTCCTATGTTATAGATCATTAACTGAAAATAACAAATAATGATAAAAAAAATTCATTCGGAATAAGGAAAAATAAAATATACATTATACAACCACGTGTTTTGTTAGCGCTGCTTTGATATCATTGTGTATTCGTGTCTTTGTTATGTTTCCCCATAAGAAGATCAGAACTAATCGGATCTCTTATCACGTAAAAATAGCGATCAACAATCCACTAGCAATAATCGCGCGAGCGATTGCTGGGTGTCATCACTGTCATGATTCATATGTCACAAACAATGGTGTCATGTATAGTGATCGATTGCAATCGTATTGTTTTGGCTGATAAGTGATACGAAAATGCGATTTTGAAGCAATATCGCGCAATAATTGGTATCGCAAAATACGTGATACGGGGGCCGGCTTTATATTATTAAATAATATCGTATCAGAGATACAAAGTGGCTATATTATTGTGATTATCGTTATGGTTCTACCGTTTAACGGCATCCAGCGCGGCCCATGACAAAAAAGCATTGGTTGTCACTATGATTGCGTAAGCCAGGGGTGGCCCCAACTTGATTAGACCTAAGATCTACTGTTTACAAACGAAACCCTGTGAGATCTACCAATTTCATACGTCTCGAAATCTTAAATGAAACAGCATAGTTTAGCTTATTTGTCTGGTAGTCTGGTCTAATCCTACTAATATTACTAGCTGTTTGACCGAGCAAAGCTCGGTATCCGATGTAAATGACATTTTCTAGAAATTATTCCTAGCTAGATCGATTTATCGCCCCCGAAACCCCCTATATACTAAATTTCATGAAAATCGTTGGAGCCGATTCCGAGATTCCAATTATATATCTATATATATAAAAATGGATTTTCAAATGTGTTAGTCGCGCTAAAACTCGAAAACGGCTGGACGGATTGGGCTGATTTTAGTCTTAAAATATTCGTAGAAGTCCAGGGAAGGTTTTAAAGTGACACAAAGTTCACCGGGACAGCTAGTATATACAGTGTGTAACAAAAATAAGTGATAATACTTTAGGGTGTGTACGTGTTCCTTGTAGAGAGTTCACTGTGAAAGTAGCAGCGCTGAAAGACGAATTTTTTTTTCACTTTTGTATGGGCAAGGGCCCGAGCGTCACGAGTTTCCCCATACAAAAGTGAAAAAAAAATTTGGTCTTTCAGCGCTGCTACTTTCACAGCGAACTCTCTACAAGGAACATGTACACACCCTAAAGTATTATCACTTATTTTTGTTACACCCTGTATATATATACAAGAATTGCTCGTTTAAAGATTAAAGATTTAAAGATATAAGATAAAGGCGAAAGTTTGTTTGGATGTATGGATGTATGGATGTGTGGATGTGTGGATGTATGGATGTTTGTTACTCTTTCACGCAAAAACTACTGAACGGATTTTAATGAAACTTTACAATAATATAGCTTATACATCAGAATAACACATAGGCTACAATTTTAACCGACTTTCAAAATGGGGGAGGTGTTATGTTCGTTTTCTTATATTTAACGATTACTCCGCCGTTTGGTAACCGATTTTCAAAATTTTTCTTTTGGTATATAGGGTATCATCCCAATATTCACAAAAGTGATGATCTGATGAAGGATCCATAAGTAATCGAGGGAACTCCTCAAAACTTATAGGGAAGCATGTGGTGACTTTGGTTTCGTGATAGGTATTCTAAGCATATTATGCTACCAACAAGTAAGATTTTGCACCGAGATATACCTGGTATACCGTGGTTCGGAAGGTGCTGAGAGAACTCCTGATTCTTTATAGGTACAAGTTTGGGAGTTTCGGCGTTGTTTTAAGAACAGAAAGCATATGCTACTATGCAAATTACATTCATCATCATCATCATCACTACCATATTATACCATTTCATAGTCTTTTAGATCGAGACTCGAGTTTGTCAAGCGATAATTAAAAAAAATCTATACCCACCTAATATTATAAACCTGAAGAGTATGTTTGCTTGAACGCGTCAATCTTCCTGAGATTGACGCGTCCGATTTAAAAACTTATCTCAGTGTAATATAGATCATTTATCGAGTAAGACTATAGGTTATATAATTTTATCACGCTAAGACTAATACGACCGAAGAAACTCAGGAAAATGTGGGGAAAACGGGAGAAATAATTTTTATGGGAAAATGTACGGTTTCTATTAAATTCATAATTTACGCGGGCGAAGCCGCCACCCCTGCCGTAAGCTGTTGTATACATAATAGGAAATATTACGCAAATTATATTTACATTTTCCCTTTATGCACATTCGTAATTGTCAGTATTTGTCTAAAATGGGCCAATGTGGGTAGACTGCATCAGGCTAATGCCTACATTATAATGTAATTATTTATTTTAAATTAATTACAATAACATTTATAGTTAGTATATTAAGTTGAAGTTTAAAAACTTAATTAAAATTACGCAAACGCTATGAATAAATATTTTTTGATTAATTCTCTAGAATAAAATTCTCTTTAGGTATTTCAATTTTATCTTTTTTCTTTTTCTTCTTTTTGTTCAATTCATCCTCATACGTTTTATGCATTCGTCTTATAAACTTGACTACATCCATTATGTCGACATCTAGTCTCATTATCTTTTCGTAAAACTTTAGGTGTATAAGTATATGCATCATGTTCAACCAATTCTTCTCTAAGGTCGTGTAAATTAGTAGCTGTTGCTGCTTCAGTGTCCTCAGCAACGCAAAGCAGTAACCCATTTTGTACCTTAAGTTATTTATGTACTTCTTCCTTAGCATCTGTGCATAAGGCAGCTGGTACCTCGTCTCGTAGATGAATTGCTGCATCAAACTTATTGTTCTTCTCTTCTGGACTTCAATATAGTCTTTGTCCAATTCTATGCTACTTCGTAAGTACTTTTTCTCTGATTGCATTCTATCGAATCGTCGTGTCTCTACGTTTAGTTCGTCGACGTTTGGATCGAATTTGGGAATTTCTGTTCGTTTATCCAGCAGGACCTCTACGTCTTTTAAACGTTTCTGGATGTAGAAATCTTCTAAAGATAATGAGTCTGACATATTATTTTTAGTTTTCGCTTTTGCAACCGTGATCGCCGCGTGCGTCGACGCTCGGGTAGTCATAGGCGATATAGGTTTAGTATTACTTTCACCAAATATATGTTTATATTTTCCTTTATATACATTAACGAAGATCGAACTCATAGCTGCGTCTATACCGTCATCAAAGATATTTGTACTCGTACTTGCTCTCTTGAAAATTTCTGACGTTGATTTTATGATATCCATTGTTGTGTCAGTAGTAGCCGAAATTCTTCTCACTATGCCTGTTTATTATTTAAATTTTATAAATATTTATTCTGAAATTAACATCCTTAGTATGTAAAGACGAATGGACGAATATGTGTTTTACAGTTATATCATAATATATATATTATGATATAATCTATAGTCTGTATATACTATAGTATATACAGACTATAGGGTAAATAGAGTAAAGCTCAAATATTTATTGTAATATATTACATATTATTCAACTCCAGCAACTATAATTATACCACTTCATTATTTAATAACAACGTTAGAATATTATCGCATATTCATATCTTAAAATTTATGAATTAATTAATAAATGTAATCAAAATGAAACTTCGAAATATTCTGACGCATATAAAGTTAATCTTTGTTTGGAAATTAATAATGAATAGTGAATACTCACCGACGATTAAAATTGCTGTGCCGAAATTTCTCATTATTTGGACTGTTAATAATAAATGTTCATTGTACAACCTAGTCAAAATTGTTAATATTCTACTGAATTATAATTGGGAATGTGAATTGCTTATATTTTCCAAGTACAATAAATTTCATTATAATTAATGTTTTAGTAGGCTGTAATTTTTTATTACTGCCAGTTGTAATGTTCTTAAATACATTTCTTTTTTTTTCATCACTTATAGAGTCTTATAACCAGACAAGTGCGAGTCAGTCATAGAAGAGTATCAATTGACTTATAGTAAAATTTCATTGTTTTATATTGAAAATTTTCTTACGGAATTTAATTTTATTAAATATCAACTTAAACTAGACAAATTTTAAATGTCTAGCTGTCACTGTTTGTGGGATGCTATATGATCAATTTTATTGTGCAATATTATTGAACACTTTATTTGACAATAAGATTGAAAGGTAGTACTACCCTATATACTAATTACTAACCCCTCTATACTAACCCTAGACGGATATTGCTCAATGCGTGATATTGCGCTATAAATTGATCGTCTAGGGGCCCGCTTAGGTAATGCGTTAAGGTGATGTAAGTGTCAATAATTGATTCTGTTTTAACCTTATTAGTCCAAACGTGTAAGAGAAAATTTTAAATGTAAGTAACATTCGGATACAATTTTTGAAGATTTCTGCATATCAGTTAAGCGTTTTCTGATTTTTGTAACTGACAGTTCAATTATTACTGGAAGTAACTAAGATTTCATAACTCAGTATATGTTATGATTTACGACGTGTATTCACCAAAATAAAATCCTATGTCCTTTTCAGGACTCTAAGTTTTTCTATTCTTTTTTATTTATTTAAGTATTTTTTTCTTCTGTAATTTGTACCGTAATTTTGTTGAAATTGAAACAAGTTTTTATAAGGAAAAGAGTTAAGAATTAAAAAAACTTTATGCAAGGATATTCAACAGTCGGTAGTACTCTACAGAACTCGAGAATCGCACATAAAAGTGTATATTCCAGGACAAAATTTATATATTGTTACGTGCAAGGGTTCGAAGATTTGGAGAGAAAGACCTGGTGACTCTCTTGAAGACTTTATTAACACTGCACTAAACACTAGGTCACAACACTTAGCACTAAGTCCAAACACTAATCACTAGGTCCAATCACTTAGCACTATCACTGTCCTAGGTCGTAGCCAAGTCGCAGGTTTCACTGGTTCACTCACTATTGATCACTTGTTGTCGCCTCGAAGATCGAACTGAACTGCCGGGCCTGCCTGCGGCTTTTTATATGGCGACACGAATTCCAGAAAGTTCCCGATTCACGTAAACAGGTAAACAACCGTGGGAACTTTCTAGGAGGCTCGAGCATGTACCACAATAAAAGTACACAACTAAACACGTAAACACGTAAACAAAATAAACCGGTAAACAAGTAAACAAAATGTTGGACTTTTCTAGAAGGTTCGAGTATGTACTTGCGCACCTCATGCCATCTAGTATTGAGTAGGGGATTTATGTTGCCTGTGCTCCCTCGGTAAGTTTCGCTGGTTTGTCGCTAGATGGCACCACGTGTCCGTATACCATGTACCGTAACAATATGTTATCACTACCCTGGTCTTTTGACCAGGTATGAGAGCCACGGAAATGAAAATTATGCCTATAATTATGCATAGCTCTTTGTTCTTCCAAGCTTTAGTTTTGAACTTTTGATATTTCATAACATAAATATGTAACCCAAGAGCATCAGTTGACACGCATATTAAAGTTTTGAAATAGGAAAACAAGCTCGATATAGTAGACATATTATAAATGATAAACTACGCGAACCAAAAACACATACTTACATATGATTAGCTTGCCGACATGCGGTAAGATACACTCCCATTGTTTTTACCAGAAAATTAATAATGGGTCGCAACTTGTGCGACATGAATTATATAACTTTACGTTGGATACTCTTTTCTTATTGATTTATAAGTACTGTAATGTAACCATGCCTACTGTATTTATTAAAAGCTTTTATTTAACTTGCTCTGTATGTATGTAAGTATGTATGTTCGGGTGAAATCTTGGAACTCAATTTTGGAGTAGATATATTTAACCGATCGAGCTGAAATTTTGCAGGCACGTTTAGTCTGGATGATAATACATGATATTGTATGTGACATCACTCTAAATCCAATATGGCCGACCATCCAAGATGGCGAAATTGTTATTTTCTATGCAGTTCTACAATATGGATATTAAATGAAAGGGCTTTTTGAGAATAACTCGAAAACGAATGTAATGTCATAACTACATCCAATATGGCGGCTCATCCAAGATAGATGTATAGTTATTTTTAATGCACTTCTGCAATATGGGTATCAAATGAAAGGGCTCATTGAGAGTAACTTGGAAACGAATGTAATGTCATTCTACATCCAATATGGCGTCTCATTCAAGGTAGGGGGCTATAGTTATTTTTAATGCACTTCTGCAATATGGGTATCAAATGAAAGGGCTCATCAAGAGTAACTCGGAAACGAATGTAATGTCATTCTACATCCAATATGGCGGCTCATCTAAGATAGGGGAATATAGTTATTTTTAAAGCACTTCTGCAATATGGGTATCAAACAAAAAGGCTTATTGAGAGTAAATTGAAAAGTCATGTCGTATCCTGTCGTGCCGTGTCGTGTCGTATCGTGTCGTATCGTAACATGACGTGACGTGACGTGACGTGACGTGACGTGACGTGTCGTTTCGTGTCGTGTCGTGTCGTGTCGTGTTGTGTCGTGTCGTGTCGTGTCGTGTCGTGTCGTGTCGTGTCGTGTCGTGTCGTGTCGTGTCGTGTCGTGTCGTGTCGTGTCGTGTCGTGTCGTGTCGTGTCGTGTCGTGTTGTGTCTTGTTATGTCAAGTCAAAACCAGTCGTGCATTAGAAAATGCCTGGTTGAATCCGGTCATTTTTGTTTAGTGATATTTAATTTTTTAGTCGTATAATTAAGTACGATTTCTTAAAGACATAAATTAAGTTATTCAGATTTTAACAAATTCTTTAAACAAAACAAACTACAATCAAGCAGACTTAAGTAATCTAGTCAGAGATTTAAGTAAAAAACAAAAAATAAATTATAAGCAAAAAACTTTTTGAAAAAAAAGCTTTTATATGTATATTACTTTAAAAAGAAGAAAATAAATTTCCCCTTAAAATTCTAACTATTCAGTTAAAACCTCAATATATTATACAATTTGCATTATTATAAAAGCTTGTCGCGAGACTTAACAATCTGTCAATATTTAGTTACTTACTTTAATAAAATAAAAAATATAATATCAGTTTACTGAGTTAAATTGGCACTTAGGTACTAGTTTATTATTAACAAATCACGCGACAAGCTTTTATTATCATGCAAATTGTATAATATATTGAGGTTATAACTTAATAGTTAGAATTTTTAAGGGGAAATTTATTTTCTTCTTTTTAAAGTAATATACATATAAAAGCTTTTTTTACAAAAAGTTTTTTGCTTATAATTTTTTTTTAATAACAGATAAACTGTACGTTTCGTCGTGTACTTTCGTTATGCTTTTATTTTGCATCGATTTGTCAAACAGGAAATGAATTGTAGACGTTTTTGTTAAAGAAAATGGCAATAGGACGCCCAATGGTAATGAGAAGAACGGACTTTGAGAATTTTTTTCCTATACATAGAGTACAATTTATTAAGAAAATACAGTTGTTTCTAGGTAGACACAGAGCTCAAGTATATAACAAAAATATTTTTATTGTTTGCTTTTGCCTGGGTACAGAAAAAAGTCCGTTGCCGTCAAAAATTTTGCCTCCGAAGAAATGCCCTTAAGCGGTTTGGGCGTGACGAGGTAACATACAGACAGGCACACTTTCGCATTTATAATATTATAATATTAGTATCAGATTCTGAGATCTCTTAGAAATGTTTCCTTTTCAAAACAGACATAACAAAATCGCTCAAATAGAGCATGAAAATCGCCTTAAAACCGCTCCTTCAATCCAAAAGATCGTTCCTCTGTGATTAATAATCCTCTTCCGCCTAATTTACTTACTTTTCAGTTAATGGTCTCGCCAAGAAACAAATCAATTTTAATTTAACGCTAATGTCTTTTTCGTTTGCGTTACGTCACAAGGCCCTTTTGCCAAGACGTTTTCTTTATCGCTTCTGTATAGAATCGCCGCGCGCCGATCTAAATAAATAATTGACATTAGGAATAGAGCAACAATTTCGAGCTGTAAAACGAAACCGAAACTGATGTACATCTGTGTAAAATATGTGTACGTATTACACAAGCATCTTTCCATGAGATTAATTGTCAACGTGCCGATAAATGCCGACTGGACGTCAAAAAAGAGTTCTGGTTTCATGTATCACACGTCTCTTTTTAATACGCAGTATTACTAATAGTAACATCTCGCTTGCTCGCATGCCTTTGTTTCTCTATTCCGCTAGGTATATTAACTTCTTGCGTCATATTAACGAACGCGTCAATTCCATGATTTTGATCGGCGATTCTATAGAGATGCTTCTTTACACAGCAGCAGCATACAGCTTTTATCGCTATAAAGAGAAAGAAGGTCTTGGCTAAAGGGCTAGGGTGGTTTCAACTTTTAATTAATTTATCCTATCTAGCTGAGCTTTATTTTTTCTTTTTCCACGCTTAGTTTAACCATGGAAAGGGTTTCTCCCAACAGAAAAACATACAAAGATTGATTGAGAAAATCTATCATCTTGTCCATAAATCTGTCAGTACCTATTTCGTTTATTTCGCGTTTTGGTGTAGTCATACTATGTAGAGTGTGTAACAAAAATAGGTGATAATACTTTAGGTTGTGTACGTGTTCCTTGTAGAGAGTTCACTGTGAAAGTAGCAGCGCTGAAAGACGATTATTTTTTCACGTTTGTATGGGGAAGGGCCCGAGCGTCACGAGTTTCCCCAAACAAAAGTAAAAAAAAAATTTGGTTTTTCAGTGTTGCTACTTTTACAGTGAACTCACTTATTTTTGTTACACCCTGTATATATATATAAATTAATGATGAATTAGGTTATGTCTAGCATGTATTGTATAATTTTTCGTACTTATACCTATGTACCAATTTGATCACAATAATTGTAATAGTTATAGGTACTAAAACTTTAAAATTTTAATAAAAGCAACCACAAAAACAACAGATTTCAACGAAAATATTAGCAGAAGTGAACTACAAAACATGCTCCGTTCATTTTCGCGTCTTATGATTTCCGGTCAGGTCACGTGTTCTGACACGATTTCATTATTTTTATATCTCAAAAAAATGCACGTCGCCGCAAAATAAATTCCAAATTCAAAAATGTAAGCAATACACTCGGAAACCACTCAGAAACACCACGATATTTGTAAATCCAAGAACCAACACCGTTCCATATTCAAAGCGCATAAACCTTTAACAGCAAAGCCAGGAATAGCCATGTAATGCCTCCAAATGTTTTAGTTCAATCGATCCAGGTCATTGACCCCCCGTGACGTCACTCACAACCCAGTTATACCGAATGAAAACTAACGCCGTTAAAATAAAAGCTTTATCTAACGAGATATTGTTTGTCGAAGCTTTGCAGAGTTTTCAGGAAATAATAACGAACTTTTTAATTTGTATTTTGGAGCTTTATTAGCCGCGAATATTTTACGATTGATTTTTCCAGGGTAAAAGGAATCCTATGCCCTTTACCTCGACTCAAAATATCTACATACCTTTCAGCACAATCAATTCACCGGTTTGGGCGTGAAGAAGGAACAGACAGACACACTTTGGATTTTATATTAGTATGGATACTATCATATGCCATAGATGTTAGTAACATACTTTTCGAAGGAGAAAATTGTGTAATTTCCTGAATCTTCCCAACGCGCAACGTTACATTTTGTTACGAAAAAACGTTTGTGAAAGTCACGTAAAATATTTTCCAGCTTATGTAAGTTAGAATAATGGACTATTAGAGTTCCGTACACATGAAGGGTAAAAATGGGACTCTGAATTAGATCATGTATATAATGAATCCGTCTAGCGACTGGTTATTATTATAGTGCTATCAGAGAAGTTGATTCATAGGCAGATTGCGGATCTACGTAACTTGGTTGCGTTATATCAACCCCAGCGGACAGATCTCGAATAACATTGAATTGACATAACCCGACCAAATGACGTAGGTTTGCCATGTGCCCATGAATCAGTTTCTTGGATAGTTCGCTAATGAATGTCCCCTCCGTGTCCGATAGTCACGATGTTCGAAGCCACCGAGGCTTTGAGGGGGGTTCGATTTCCGTATTAGAACCATAAAGTTAATATAGGTACCTAGCGGAATAGAGAAACAAAGGCCTGAGCAAGAGAGATGTCACTATCAGTAACACTGCGTGGTAAAAAGAGACGTGTGATACATGACAGCAGCACTCTTTTTTTGACGTCCAGTCGGCACGTGCTGTACGTTGACAATTTAAGCTCTTAGAAATCATGTTCAATCATGCTATGTGTAAGTGTATACGTACACATATTTTTACACACAGATGAAACCAATTTCGGTTTGGTTTGACAGCTCGAGATTGTTGCTCTATTCCGCTAGGTATATTAACTTTATGATTAGAACCAAGATTTGTTTGGATAAGCAAGTTTATCACCTGAGTATCTGACATGGTAGTTGTATACGATCAGCATGTGAAAAGGTAGCCCCCGCGCGTAATGTTTCGCCAGTCATGTCCGTTTATCCGTCCCACTCGGATATAACACAAAGGAAAGAGATAATACTCTTGTGTACTACGCACATAAAATTACTCCTGCGTCTGGTTTCAATGTAATCCATCACCAGCGGGGCTAAAATGGTCGCTTTGAAGAATCATGATATGAATCATAATATGATTCATTGTTCTAAAGTCGCAAAATGCAACTCTGCTTGCAATTCATTTCTGTATTTTTGTACTGATTTGACATTTGTCAGTTTGACAGTTTTGACAATTCATTTGCTGAATTGATTGAGAGGAATTACTAAATGTGACCATTTCAGCCCCGCTGAACGTTGAAATTTACAAAATCCGCGTCATTCTATTACTTTCCTTTCAATAAATTTATACTTACAGGATTCCGTAGCAATAAATAAACGAATGGCTTAGGTTGACCCAAACTTAAACATTTAATTAATCAAGACAGGGTTCGTGAATATTCAGTATTTGGGCTTCAGTAATCTACGATTTGCAAGTTTACTGTGTCATGATGACAATTGTATTGGAATTAGATATAAGGAACCCGTAAATCTATAACAGCTGTCCAAAGAGGAAATCGGCGTCCACAAAATACAGCGTTTTTAAAGATTTTTGACGCCTCAACTACACAAGGTATGCTAGACAAAGTTACGTGAGTTTTTCTGAGACTCTCTCTACCCAACATGAGATTCGATGAAACCAGTTTAACAAAAAAAACCTCTTGGGATTTTCATTTATTGCAGCCACTTTGAACATTAAAAATGTTAATTAAATTAAATTCCTATTTGTGAAAGATTTGGTAATTTTCTTTGGTAATGTTAAATCTGGGGGCACGGCCGTGCCCCCGCCAATTAATATTACATCAAATTGGCTTTATGCTAATATTGTAAGTTTCAGGGTAAATCTGTTGAGAGCATTATATTCACAATGAACAGTGGGGACCCTTGTCAAAAGTAAACCCCTGACCTTTTTGTCGTTTGGATAAAATAATTATTATAGCGTAAAACAATTTTTTGATGAGTAGAGTCAGTAGTTTAGCTTGGTTATTAATTACAAAGATTTGAATCTATTAAATGCTCTTACTAAAGACGTGTGCTCGGCGAGTCGAGGCGGTAGCAGTCATTGACCTTTTTAGTCTAGGCGCTAAATAAAAAATGTTCGCACTGTATTTAGAATACCTGACACTTCATTGTCAATCGCGGTATATAGAAAATCAAATGATGCAATATGACAAGTTTTTTTACAGGGGGTCAATGACCGCAACTGTCTCTATTCGCCGGGTACACCTTAGTTAAATTTAAATACAAGGTCTGTTGCCCGGTTTTGGAGATTTTTTGACAAAAATTTATTTATTCACTGCCGTCTGCGATTGGCTGACGTTACGAAGTTGACTAATATTAATAATCGACGCTATTGAAAAGCTTAAATTCTGTCAAAAATCTCAGAAACCGGGCATTTGTTTGATACATAATTATAAAACGTGATAAGGAGGTGATAAGCATGATAGTACTTGAATATTTTTTTTTAATAAGAAAGAAAGGTCAGTAACTAAAGTAAGCAAAGTTTAAAGGTAAACCTATAAAATAGTTGCAACAAAGTTACAGTTAACTTTGTTGCAACTATTTTCGATTCAGTGTTCTAGATTAAAATATATAGTTTTACTGTTAACTGTACTGGCGTGACTGTACTGACGTGACAAAGTGAGAGTCATCTTTTTTTCTCTTTGTGTCAGAATTCAAATAAAATTGGATCGTGGTTCTTTTATTTGACGAAATTTTTCACTTCATAAAATTGGAATATTATAAAAGTGCATATTTTTGGATTTGCCCCGAGGGATTTCAGTACAAAAGCATTAATTAAGGGAAACAGACAGCTGACTGCAACGTTATAATTACCACAACATGCACCTTAAAGAACTTTTTTTTTATTTACTGGCGCAATATGGTGTTTTCCATGCAATTTTCTATTTCATGCAATGGGTGGCTCTTTGTTTTTACCCCCAGAAGGTACTAGTAGAAAATCAGGACTTTTCTTCTAAGTATTCTTCTCTGTTATCTGTAACAGAGGCGTGTCTGTTACTGGTACCTCTTTTTAGACCCTTTTATTAATAAACAGTTTTTTACCGTGTATTATAGGCTAAGTAATTTTACAATAATATAATCACAAACCTACCTGTTACTAAGGGCCTGTTTCACCACTTCCTGATAAAGTGCCGAATAGGCTAATCACAACTTATTTGACTTATTCTCCATACTTTATCTGTCAATTTAAGTGGTGGATAGCCTATTCGGCACTTATCAGGAAGTAGGAAGTGTGAAACAGGCCATAATTCCTGTAATAAGTAATTTTAAAACGTGACATTAATAAAAATATCTACTAATTGGTATTTAACTATTGAGAAAATTAATATCATAATATAAATATTTACTGCAATTTTCATTCGTTATTGGCGTTGCGGTTTTGTACAGCACAATATACGATTATTCGGTCGCTCGATTTCAAAATTAACATGTTCAACAATAATTTACTTCAGACAAACACGAGCTAATGAGTATTACACTTCCATTTGATGTAATATTATGTTGCATCTATATCCATTATCCATACTAATTACCGTATACTAGTCTATATTGCGAAATTGCGAAAATATACTATAAATGCGAAAATATGCATCTGTCAGTATGTTGCCTCTTCACATCGAAACTGCTGAACCGATTTTGCTAAAATTAGGTATGAATATACTTTGAGTCCCGGGAAAGGAGAAAGAATATTTTTAATCAAGAGAACAAGTTTTGGTGAACGTTCACAAAAAATTCTGTGACAGCAAAATAAAAACGTTACACAGCTAATCCGCTGTGTAAAACATAATATAAGTAAGTGTAATAAAATTAGAAAATGGAGTTAAGAACGAAGAACAAAGGGATAATTTCTTTAAACTTAACCGTTTTATGGGCTCGAAGCCGCAAAGGGTTTACAAAAACATGGCTGCTCGATTGCCCTCCCGCCCGATGGCCCTCACGGTAAGGGCTCTCGCATTATGATGGAGGGCTTGGAGGGCCTATGTCCGCTCGTGATAAACCCTATAACCTGAGACGTTATAGAATAGAGAACTTGAGAAATTTAATTTTAAAACTCGTTTAAAGGAGCTTGGCGAATCATGTTCGTCAATCTATACTGATATTATAAAAACAAAAGTGTGTTAGTCCGTTTCCGTTATCTCTTCACGCCCAACCGCTGTAGCGATCTATTAAATTTTTATAGGGAGTCTTTGAGACCCAGAAAAGGACGTAGGATACTTTTTATCCCGGAAAGATCTACGATTCCCGCACGAAAAACAAATTTATGAGCAACGGAGCTGCAAGCGTCTCCGAGAGTTTCAAAACTTGACCGTGATCTACACTATATTTTGCTCTTTTAATCAAAATCCGCACAGTATTGATGGAGATTATTTTATGCAAATAAACATTTAAATCTTATTCTTTTTAATTTCATAGAATAGATATAAAACTCGTTTTATAATAGAAACTTGGGTTCATACCCAAGTTTCTATTATAAAACGTTTAAAATTTAAATTCAAAGTTGTTATGAGATAAAGGTTGTGAAAGTAATTAATTATTATCTTTTAATAAGTGTAGTTAAACCAACAGAATCCATTAAACTTTGATTATCAAATGTTCAGCGGTTTGTGTAAAATCTTAACGAAGTTCAAATAGAATAATTTTATTACTTACCTCTTAAGTAGTAATAAATGCTTTTATCTAATTTACTAGAATTTAGGCTTACCAGGGTTGGATTTGCTTGACAAATTCTCAGAAGTTATTCAGGGCAACGTTTTGCGACGCAATATAAATTGACCCCAAGAAAGCTACAATCTAAATATAATATGCCATAAATCGTAAAATAACTCTTTCTCTTTCTTTCCAGTACACCTCCAGTTCGAGGAGCCGCTGCTCCTGGACTACGTGCTCCACTCCGTCACCGGGAGCCAGATCCGGGGGAACTTCACCCCCACGACCCCCTCCGAGAAGCCCTGCCGGGGCCAGGAGCCCCCCCTCTTCGTCCCCAAGCACGCGAGACCGACGCGCTCGAAACACCCCAAAAAATCCCCAAAGTCAAAACGGACGAACAGTGATGGGTACTATTTCAGACCGCGATATCGAAACCAGAGGTCGATATTTCGATATCGATACGCGCCCGCGATGGTTGTGAGTGGCCCGCTAGAGGGCAGGACTGGTGTTGTGCTACAGTGGTCGATGACGGACACGCTGCACGACCACGAACAAATTAGTGTTGTTTTTAGGTGAGTGTTAATATTTTTTTCTTATCTCTATCAAATGTATCTTTTTCGAAAATGTGTAATTTTTTTTAGAAAACAATGAAAAATAGGACTATTTTTTGATGCTTCAAGCCTCAAACGAAGTAATAGGAGAGGTCTTTTTTTAATCTTTATTTTTTAAACGGGTGCTTAGTGATCAAGTAATCCCCATTACTAAAAGCAATACAGTAAACAATTATAGATAATAATTTATATCATCCAACCTTGTCTATGTCCTGTCCAATTTTATTTTATAAACAAAAAATAGAAACCGATACTTTCATCAACAAAACATCACTATAATATATGTAAATGATCAAATATCTGTGTACACCGTTGAAATGGAGCTTAGCTTTTTAATCAATCAGTCTAAAACTGCACGGAAAAAGAATTCACTTTTATAAAACCGAAGTGGAGTTCTGATCGCATATTGATGCCTCAGCTTACATAAGCTTAATTATCGTCGATAGTGATGTGGCACGTGGTATCGATATAATTAAAAAAAATTAAAAAATGTTTTGACTAGAAAAATATCTAATCAGATAATTCGGATGTCATGATGTGTGAAAGCAGTTGCTAGAGATAACTGTAGTAGCAGGACGGAGCACAGCATCAATTTGAATATTATGTCCTGAATCCATCCATCCATCCATAGCATAATACAAGGTGTAACAAAACGGAGTGATAATAATTTAGGGTGTAGGTATCCGTTATATAGAGTTCACTGTAAAAGCAGCGCCGAAAGACCATTTTTTGAGATTTGTTTTTTTATTGACAAGCGCTCCAGCGTAACGAATTTGTCCATACAAAGGTTTAAAAATGTCACTCTTTCAGCGCTGCACTTTCACAGGAAACTATACAGGGGACTCATACACACCCTTTAGTATTTATCACTTTGTTTTGTTACAACCTGTATATAAAAACCAATCAGCCAACTCTCACCCAAAATATGTTCTACTCCAGTCTCAAAATATTTTATATGTAAGGCATCTGCTTCTCAATCATTCTATCAGCACTTATTCCTTAGCAGTAGGTACGGTACGGAAAATATCTAATTAGAATAATAAATTATCATAGTAACTAAAAAGAACTTTTAACTTTATTCTTCTAGAAGTAAAAGATATTTGTCTATCGATATGAGTAATCAGTGTAAAGTTCGCAATATAAATCGATGATCGTTGGACAATTTATAGCAGCGCTTTAGCCGCTTAAAGTTTTATCGCACCGTCTGGGTAAGTGCATCTATTATATTCAAGCTTTATACACGAGCCACTCGTTATTTAAAACTACTAAGTTGGTTACTACAAACAGTTTTCTGTATTTGAAGTTATAGAGTAAAGACTACGTTAAGGCCCTTCCCCTACGGAGATTCCGTAATTTACCCTATTATAGAGCCTTTCTCATAATTTTAAAGCTAAAAAGTTATAATAAGAATACAGCAATAATCTTCAGTATATCAACATTCCTGTCCCCGTTTTAAATTTTCTATTTTCGTTTAATATACTCATGAACGCTTCCAAAGTAATAGAAACTTATTAAAATTTAAGGATACTTTTAGCATCTCCCTGGTATTTACACCCTGGACAATAGATAGATAATTTCATTAACTACATATTCTCTGTTTTGAATTTTTTAGATTCATTTTGAACCTATACTTAAAAAAATAGGATTTTTGTGCGATCTCGGCAACGCATCAAATGTATGGTCAAGGTCATTTGCTCAGGGCATGGTCTTAAAGGGAATACGCAAAGATTGAAGCAGAGGGCGCTAATAACATAGGTATGCAGTAAGTAATCCGTCCAAAATCTACGTATCAGAATATTGACAGAAACTTTTTGTATCTAGGAGCTGCCTCTAGCGCGAAAATATTGCTGTAATATAACTACAATAATTCACTTTATACAAATGTAATATGTATGTATGTACGCATTATGTACGTATGTAGTCGTCTATAAAAAGTAGCCTATACTGGTACTACTAATAATTATATATTCTGTGCCTATACCCTATGTGTTAATTCTGACGTACGTAAGTCAGTTTTTCAGTAACAAACATACAAACTTTTGCCTTCATGAAGCCCTGCCGGGGCCAGGAGTTTGTGTAAATTTGAAATCCTGTCTGTCTGTTGCCTCTTTACGCTCAAACCGCTGAACCGATTTTGCTAAAATTTGTTGTGGAGGTTGTATTCCGGAAAAATGTACGGTTCCCGTGTGATAAACGAATTTTGGCGCAATGGGGTTGCGGGCGTTATCTAGTAACAGATTGGATTGATATTTGTCTCAAAATGTTATGTCACGATGAGGGTTCAGTATAAAGTATACCCATGTATAGCTTTGTCCAGACTGTGCCTTTTTCTGTTCGTCAAGGGCATGCGTT
Organism: Aricia agestis; assembly: GCF_905147365.1. Lineage (NCBI taxonomy): Eukaryota > Metazoa > Arthropoda > Insecta > Lepidoptera > Lycaenidae > Aricia > Aricia agestis. Next base: position 13,529,698 of record NC_056428.1, on the reverse strand, counting down.
AACAACAGCAAACGTGAGGCATGCCCGCGACGCATGCCCTCTGACCGTATCCAAAACTTCAAAAATGTCAATATTGGCGTTGCGTTCCTTGACGCATTCAATTATTGAATGCGCCAAAAAGAAAATTGAAGATGAAAGTGCACAGTGTGGACATACCTTATCAACAAGTGAGTCTCCGCGATTCCCAACTTTGTCAACTTCTGCACTTTATTACTTCATTTCAAAACTTTCGATACTTGTTACTGTTTTGACTTCATGGAAATTTATTTTATTTAGATTTCTACCAATAGTTTTATACATAAATTACAGTAACGAATTGGATTTACAATAAATAAATCGTCCAAAACGAAAAGACAAAAATAAGTTTAGAAAAGAGTACGGCGCGTCGTAATCCTTGAAGAAATGAATGTAATTTGCATAATAGAAAGAATAAACCCCCAAACTTGTATATATAAGGAATCCGGAGTTCTCTTAGTATCTTCGGAACCATAGTATACATCGATGCAAAATCTTGCGTTTTGGTAGCATATGCTTAGGATGCTTCTCATAAAACTAAAATCACCATATGTTTCGAGGAGTTCCCTCGATTACTCCCGGTTCCCATCATCAGTAGCGGTAGCACGGCAACCAGCGGAAATGCGAAAGTATGGACATACTGTGGAAATAAACCTAAGGTGCCGTTCCGATCTTTTTTCGTTCCGAAAAATTCAATTAAAATGCCACTTTATGACACACTATAGTATATGTCAGGATACACACTATAGGATATTATTTGAATTTTTAGAACTATAGTCTGTCATAAAGTGGCTTTTTAATTGAATTATTCGGAACTAAAAAAGATCGGAACGGCACCTTAAGTTTATCTCCACAGTTTGTGACTATAGTCTGTCATAAAGTGGCATTTTAATTGAATTTTTCGGAACGAAAAAAGATCGGAACGGCACCTTAGGTTTATTTCCACAGTTTGTCCATACTTCCGCATTTCCGCTGGTCGCCGTGCTAGCACTACTGGTCACCACTTTTGTGAAAATGGGACTAAATTGGAGTGAAACCTAATACAACAAAACAAATATTTCGAAAATCGGTTCACAAACGGCGGAGTAATCGTTGAACATACAAAAAAAAACCACAGCCGAACATATTATAACCTTCTTGTTTTTTGGAAGTCGGTTAAAAACCCAAATACGGAAATCTTTCTGCTATAAAAAGCCTATATTATATAGTATGTAGGCTAGAATAGAATACGGTCAAGTACTCTACGGTCAAGTTTCATCGAAATCACATTAGTAATTTAAAAACCAACGACGAAATCTTATATCCACATACTCGTAACATTGGAATATACGATATAGGCAATAGATTTTAGGCATAGTTTTTTTAGGCAATAGTTCATGCTTTACGCGTATGATTAAGAGTACCTATAGACCAGTGTTTTTAATACTTATTGTTTATGATAATATTATGTCCCCCATGGTATGAAAAATTCAAATTCTTTATTAAGCATACAATAATATACAATAGTATAAAAGCTAGGTAGCGTACATCACGTCGTCTAATCCCATGCTAAGTAAAAACTTGTATTATGGCAATCAGACAACAGATGCACGCCGAACAATTTTATCCTAATATATATTATTTACACATTCACATACACATTCACACTACACTTTATCACGTAAAGTCTCTTTCGGTGACATGATGCGCGCTTCGTTCGGGAGCCTCCCCCGGAACCTCTGGTAAACTACACCGGCGAGCCAGAACTCCTCCACCTCGAAGATGGATAAAACTTGAGTCGGCACTCTCACCACAAAGGAACTGAAATTCACTTTGTGGCGAGAGTGCAGACGCTCCACCCTCAAGGTGTAGGTGGTCTTCTCGCGGATGTAGTTTACGACGTCTTCGACCGTCATGGACCAGTGCAGGCGCGACACGTAGAGCGGCGTCGCGGGCACCTCGCTCCGCAGGCGCAGCTCGGGCACATAAGGTGCGGTGCCGCGGTGGTTGCGGACGGTGGGCTTCCTCTTCTTCCTCCGCTCCACCAGAACGAAGCCCTCCTCGTCGCACCTCCTGCTCTCGTCCCTGTCGAGTCGAAGATGTTCAGCCTTGCGGCCCTCCTTTGCACCCCTCGCCTTTGCCCGCGGGGGTGGTGCGGGGCAAGCAGCGACGCTTGCATAATTTTTCGCTTGAGTCGATGTCCACAATTTCGTGTCGACGTCACGCGGTGACGCGGACGGCGAGCTGACGGCGGCGGCTGTTGCTGACCCACTCGATTTCGCTGACGTGCAAAACGGCGAGTCACGCTGAGCTCCGCGACGCATATTTATCGAGTCGATCGGATGCTCGGGTGACCTACATAATCAATTATTACTTTTTAATTGTAATAATTCACTACGTAACTCACTGATGGTGGATTCCGAGGCATTCAATCTACCTCGCATCTCGTCCAGCTCTGCCCTCATGATGTTGAACTTCTGGGGCAGGCTGGAGACGTTGACGTGGTCCGTCGATACCGCCGGCAGTTTGTGGAGCTGCTTGGCCACAAACACCGGCAATTCCGCAGGATTAGTCTGCTTGAGCTGGGAGATGATGTCCAGCAAGCTTCGTTTGCTTCCGTCTCTCCTCCGGGACGTCATCTGCGCTGTCTTGCCGAGCGCTTCGTACAGCACGAGCCTGCCCTTGCAGATCACCTCGTTGGTGTAGGTGGACCTGCACAGCTGCACGATGCCATCTTCGTCCATGGTGTTGACGACGTGTTGTACGAACGCCAGCAGCTCGTTGGATACGAGCGCCATGGTGTCGGCGCAGCGGCTGTGAGCCGCGCGACTCGCGAAATATTAATTAATTTTATTAATATTTGCTACGTGTGTTGCTGAGCGGTGCGCGACCGTTCGCTACCGCGATCAAAACAACACCATCCCTGAAAAAGTATTTCGCCACCACTCATCTTTATCAATATAATATTCTTTTGTTTCTCCCACTTAATACATCAATAGTTTTAATTTTGTTTTTTTTTTGCTGAAATAGTTTTTTTTAACCTTTGGCGAATACCCTATTAGCTTCGCGACCCAGAGGTTGATAAACACTGGGTAGTTATAAACTAACAACTAACGGACACACAAAATTACTAAAGCAATTAAAAATGTCTAGACATAACAAGCTTAATATTCCAGTCCTTAAGAACTTATTCCGCTTAAAACGCCCCGTAAATGCTTGGCCGTTGAAGAATTTTAATTTTATGTACGTTCCTTCAAAAGCACTTAGGTTAATTTAGTTGTTGTTTTTTTTTACACGTCTACGATTTAACGAACGAATAATATTTGCAAGTTTAAAATCGCCTCTTATATAATAAGAATTTGAAAAGTTTTTTTTATTAATTTTTGTGCATTATTTCGTTATTTATTACTGTTATCACAATATGGCCATGTGCAAAGATTTCAATGGTTATTGGTTACGTTCGGATTCGAAAATTTTTGACATAATATTCTAGCCAATTAGTCAGGACTCGATGTAGCTCTTTAGCAACTCCGGGCAAAGATCATTTTTGGCGCCTCATACAAGCCATGAGCTAGTTTTGTTGGGGGATAATTATGGGGGGACCATTTAAGGAAACTATTTACATATTTCCACAATCCGACCAGAAGTTGGTTGGAAGGTGGCACATAAAATTCTCAAACTTGGGTGGTGGATGGCTAATGTCTTCAACTTCAAAGTTCGATGGAGATACGACGATAATCCATACTAATAAAATGCGAAAGTTCGTCGGTCTATCTGTCTGTCTGTCTGTTACCGCTTCGCGCCCGATCCGCTGAACCGATTTTGCTGAAATTTGGTATGGTCATATTTTGAATCCCGGGATATTGCATAGGATACTTTTTATCTCAGAAAAATGTACGGTTCCCTCGCGATAATCGAATTTTAGTCTCAACTCTCTCACATAAAAAATTAAAAACTAAAGTTTTCAAAACGTGGTAATATAACAGACACTTTATATATGAACAATAAACCATTTCCACAACGGAAACGATAGTTTTAGTTATATTTTCTTACATATAAAAGTTTTATAGTAGTACATTAATTACGAGAGTTGAATTTTTATTCACTATACCGCGTTTATACCGCTCTAAACGCTTTTACTGTTCATTACCATATAAACGTTCAACGCTAAGAAAGTCCCTATTAATGTGCTATAAAAAGCTAAAAGAGGCTAATTTGTTTACGTGATACGATTACTAATAGATTGAAATTAGGACATGGATACCGGTAATCGGTATTACCGGAAAACCGGTAATACCGCACCACTTAGACCATTCTTAAATACCGGTGTTAAGAGCCCATATGACCCTAACTTGACTACATACTTTAACCTAGATCTCAAAATCTGTAAGGTCTAGAAAACTGATTTTTTTGACACAAGTAACTTCAGTTCATAAAGATTAAATACTCAAGACGAAAACACGATTACTAAAAAAATGCTCGATCGTTTCTTTTTTACAAAAAACCTTGTTTTAGACACATTTTTGCTGTCTTTTCTTTAATATTTTTTAATATCTAAAAAGGTATTGATAAAACCTAAATTTGCTCAAAACACTTTTTTCATAATCATTATAGTTCGTCTTTTATTCAAGTAAAACTAACTCGGCGATGATTCCGCGCCGTCCTTTTTCACCTGGCATATGAAAGACGGGCGTGAGTGTGAAGAGAGAAGGACAATGTTTGATTTTTAGAGTCAGGTGAGCTCTTAAAGAGAAAAATACCGGTTTTTCGGTATTTTAGCTTTAATATACTTTTGTATACGCACAGGCGTTTTCAACACAATATTATGATTTATGAAACAATTGAAAGTATACCAATACACTCAAAATCAACCGCTAGTAAAATAATAGTTTTGCTGTGTGTGTGTAAGTCCTGTGTTGGCCTTTTTTTTTACACACTTATAACATAATTCGTACATTCTCAACGAATAATAAAAACATTATTCATAGTACATTCTACATTTTGTGAGCGTGTTGTTTAAAAACTGAATGAATATTTTAATGACGGTATGTCCCACTAGCGTTGAATCAGAGAGAGCTTTTCCGCTGCTAATTATATTATGTGCAATAAAATACGATGAATACGTTAGATGCTATATTATGTTTCTTGAGGACGCTTTTCCAACAGCATATAACAAATTATTAACATAATTACATAATTTTATTACAGATTCAGAGAGGATGCATGTTTTAAACTTTAGTTTAAAGAAATATCTTATTTTTTGTTGTAAGTATATTATAACTTTGAGTTTTTTTTTATAATGTTGACTAATAGATATTTTTATTTTCTTAGTTATAGAACATATATTTTACTTATAATATGTAAATGATATTCGCTTTTTAGGGTTCCGTACCCAAAGGGTAAAAACGTCCGTCTGTATGTCTCCAGGCTGTACCTCAAAAAATCGCTATCGCTAGACTTCTGAAATTTTTACAGTTTGTGTATTTCTGTTGCCGCTATTCCGTGCCGCTATAATAACAAAAACTAAAATCAAAATAACAAACTTGATTTTTTTGGCCTTTTTTCTCGATGTCAATAATGACATTAACAACAGGAATCTTTTGTAAGACATTGCTACTCTAGTATTTTAGAAACTCATTGCTTGAATATTTCACAAAATCCCTAATTATACGTATACTTTGATAATTAATAATACTAATATAAAAAATGAGGGAAGCTTCCATACATAAAACACTATTTTTGGCCTATTTTTGCTCTTAGATAACGGTACGGAACCCTTCGTGCGTGAGTACTCGCACTTGGCCGATTGATTAAGTATACTTAAGAAAGATTTTTTTTTAGTTATTTGTTTAGTGTAAGCAACAAAACACTGTTTAACTGTTAAACTTTAAATAAACAAGTTGATTTTAATGGCTTTTTTTTGTTTATTCGATTAAATTATAAAGGATTTAGCGCTTTTTTGATGAATATAATATATTATAATATTATAGCGGAAAATCGGTTTTTGAAACCTTGGTACTATACCGGTATTGCGAAAATTCCCAATACCGCCATGCCCAAATTGTAATGCCGTCGAAGTAATTTTGGCTAAACATAGGTATTATTAAGTAGCTATACTTAAGATTCCGGGTGCCATCGCAGTTCTTATATAAACGTAATACCAAGATAATTTCCCATACGAGAATATTTACCATATTTGAGTTAACTAGAGATCGCCCAGTGGTCGAAATTCAACCTTACTTGCAACGACATTAGGACTATATTTTGTATAAATATTTTGTAAAAAAATCATGATAGTTTTTTTCAATTCTTGTCTCTGGGACTCAGCTGATCTCAGAGTGGCCGCTTAAGCATTGTCTAATAGTATCTAAAATTAAATTAAAAAAAAAACAATAATCCATTTTCAATTTGTCAACTTGTTGTCAACAGACTTCAACCATAAATAAAAAATATAATTCGTATGTATAGGCTTGTCACTCAAAAATCTGTCATTTTTCTTAGTAGTAGTGTCGTAGTGTGTGTAAAGTTTTATTTGTTAAAAATATATATGATAAAAGCATAATTTTAAAATAACATTAGCTCGATGCACTCCTTCACAATATAAACTATAACTGTGCGAAATTTCATGCACCTACGTTTCCCCATTTTTCGTAAAAAGGGTTACAAAGTTTTTCTCTCACGTATTAATATATACATGTTCAGCTTAAGACAGTAATTACTTAGGTTCCTGTACAAAGATTCACTGCAAAATATGTACATACCTACTTACTACAAAAATGTGAACAATTACAATATTTACATACTAAATTATAATCGTTCATATTTTTGTTATGTAAAATATATTTTGCAGTGAATCGTTGTACAGGAAGCTAGGTAATTACTATCATAAGCTGATTAATAACTCAAAAAGGGTAAATATTCTTGTATGGGAAATGATCTTGGTATGACATTTGTATAAGAATTGCGATGGCACCCGGACTTTTAATTCTGTGATTCTATCTGGACGACATTTAGATATAATAAAAATGTTTTATTGTTGTATTAGTGTAGTTATGTGACGCTACTACGCGAAGTCTCTTCAATAAAATTTGTAGTATAAATAAGTATTGTTATTTGACGTTTTTTACATTTCAATTACGAATATTGAAAACTATTTGCAAATTAAAAAAGGTAAGAAAATAAATAGCTATCAATTTAATCATTTATTGGTAGAATCTCAAAACAATAACAATAAAGATCACAATTTTATTATAAACTAGCTGTCCCGGTGAACTTCGTGAACCATGCTTCGGCACGAATGGGCCGGCTCGACTGGAGAAATACCACGTTCTCACAGAAAACCGGCGTGAAACAGCGCTTGCGCTGTGTTTCGCCGAGTGAGTGAGTTTACCCCTACCCTATTCTCTTCCCATCCCTCCCTCCCCGATTACCCTATTCCCTCTTAAAAGGCCGGCAACGCACCTGTAGCTCTTCTGATGCTGCGAGTGTCCATGGGCGACGGACGTTGCTTTCCATCAGGTGACCCGTTTGCTCGTTTGCCCCCTTATCACATTAAAAAAAGTTTATTAAAGTTTCAATCTCTATGATCGGTTTTAGCTGTGGTTTTAGCAATGCGATCATCAATGACTTCCACACATTTTTTATCTAATTACAATATGACGTTAGCTTACTCGACTGGGTAACTCTCTACAGTTCGACAAGGCTTTAAATGAATATGTCAATGATGTCAATGGGCGGTGCTGGTAAAGGGGAACTGTCAAAAATTACGTTCTTGTATGATAGAAGCGTTAGTTCCTTTTCTCGCCACGTTCATAAACAGCCTTGTCGAACTGTAACTATTATTTAACAAATTATGCGTCGTTTAAATCAAGAGTATGTAATTATACTCGACCTCTTGTTTTAATAAGCCTCGCTATAACGACGTCATTGAGATCTACAGCCGTTACTGAACAAAAAATATTTTCCACTCGTAAATTATTTTTTATAAAACTTTGAGCTTAAATTATTTTATAATGTTAAAGGATAAAATACTTATTGTACAATTTGATAATAACTCCCACACCGGTTTCGGTGACGGTTTCTTAAACCAGGCCAGTTACGCAGGATTAATTTTATAGTGCCCAAGTGTGTGCGCAGTACACAAGAGCACTCTCTATTCCTTTTACTCTCATAACCTAGTGGGACGGACGACCGACACGACTGGCGAGAGATCAGGCGCAGGACCGACTTTTTACATACCCATCCGACGCATGGATCATCTTACTTGTCAGATAATCAGGTGATCAACCTACATTGTCCTCACCAAACTTGGAAATAACATGTTTCTAACGCGGAAATCGAGCCCACGACCTTCGAATCAATATAGCCACGCTCTAAGCCACTGGACCACGGAGGCGTTCAATTTACAGATACTATGAATAGATAATGAGCGGCTAGAGTTGCAAAAAAATCTTAACAATATGGTTTTTGGTGGTCTTCAATGCAGCTAGCTTTATATTATTTGACTGTGTTTCGCTTATTCGTAGCTAGCTGCTAGCTATCAGATGTGCTAGCTCTATAAGTTAATCTGCTATGGCAAAATATTATAAAAACAGTGTTTACAAAATAAACTTATTCTTATTCTCAGAAGAAAAGTAAAGAAATATTTGCCTGTACTTGCCTATACGTAATCGTCCGTATAAAATGTAATTGGGATAACAAATTATTGTGTACTCGCATTTCGGTTCAAGAGCTCGCGAATTTTACAAAGTACCCGCGCTTTCCCAACAAAATGGCGGTTTGTCACGTCTCACAGAACAAACATACTTATCGAAAATAAATATACGTGGGCTTTGATTTCGAATTTTAAACGTAACTTTATAAATGCTGCAAACATTAGAAGTGTGTGCTATTGAAAATAATTATTATTTTCTTACATTTATATTGTGTAAAATCCTAAATAATAATATAATAATTATTTAGGTGTCTTATATTGACTATAATTGTATTAATAATAATTTAACGTTAAGTAATATTTATGTTAGGCTTCGTCCACATTTGTATCATTTACGCGATCAGATCTCCGATCAGATCTCCGTCGCGTATCATCGAAGCGTATCAAAATATACGCGTATCATGATACGCCCCGTTAATTATTTTAACCGCGTATCTGATACGTGTCGTATCAAATACGCGCGTGATCGGCAGAATGATCTAATAGGCGTCCACACTATCATACGCATACTTGATACGGCGCGATGATCACGACGGAGATCTGTCGGAGATCTGATCGCGCAAATGATACAAATGTGGACGCACCCTTAGACGAGATTACGGATAACAAATTATTAATACGAATAATATACATGATCTGGGACGCGACGTCGTTAGATTGTGCCATGTCTTTTTTTAGGGTTCCGTACCCAAAGGGTCAAAACGGGACCGTATTACTAAGACTTCGATGTCTGTCCGTCTGTCGGTCTGTTCGTCTGTCCGTATGTCTGTCTGTCTCTCTGTCTCTCTGCCTGTCTGTCTCTCTGTCTGTCTCCAGGCCGTAACTCAAGAACGGTAATAGCTAGAGATTTGAAACTTTCACAGATTATGTATTTCTATTACCGCTATAACAACATATACTAAAAACAAAATTAATTAAATATCTAAGGGGGGCTCCAATACAACAAACGTGATTTTTCAAACATTTTTTGCTCGGTATGAATGATGACAACAGATCGGCACCTTGGCAACAACAGATTGGAAATATTCAGAAAATACTTAGCTGTACTTATACTTTAATAATTTTTAAAGCAATTTAAATAAAGTTATAAACATTTAAGGGGGCCTCCCATACAAATATTACATTTTTTAACTATTTTTGCTCTATAATGGTACTGAACCCTGCGTGCGCGAGTCCAACTCGCACTTGGCTGATTATTTTCTTTATCTTTATATTATCAAAAATTCTAATTTCACTAAATTTTGTACCTTATACCACAAAGTGCAAATGTACTGCTCAGTCACAACACAATACTCGCGAAGTAGACCGTTCTTATACATATTTCTACATCTTTTAGCTAATTTCTAATCGACTCATTTGCTCCAAACATCGTATAAACAAAAATATATATGTATACTTTCTGTGACCGTACTATGCGATTTTATCCTATCGATAACTCTTCACCCTAAAGTGCAATACCGCATTTCATTTGTCACATAAAAGTAGATATGATCCAATACGTTTAAAAGCTAGGTGTCACTGCTGTAAATAAGATGAAACTCTGAAACTTTATTGCTTTAATCACTTCGCTTTGCTTTTAAGTAATTTAAAATCATAAATAAATTGTGTGCTTAAATTTAATGTACGGTACTTCGTATTTCGTGATGAATACGTTATTTATTTATTCATTTAACTCAGGCATCTTGGCCCATATCATAAATACCTTATAGACTATGCTGTATACAACATTTTAAAACAGTTTAGAAAATCGAATTTTTATTCGGGTTTGTTACTGTTGATCCAAAACCTATTGTGCCAAAACTACAACTGAATGCAATTAAAAACGCTAAATATTGATTGTTTTTAGATAAGACACGTGACATATCTTATAAGATAGAAATTTACGTCAAAATCTTAAAAATACCTTAAAAAATTCCAGAGACAGTACCCAGGGACAGCCCAGAACTGAGATACTTGACATAGAACTTAGCCAGTACCGACTTCAAAAGAATGAAAATTGAATACAGAATTCGTTGAGATGTTGTCGAATTTTGAAAAAGGCACTAATGAAGAATAAGAATTATTTCATACTTTTTGGGTCATTTTAAGAATATTGTTTTTTCCTTGGAAGTCGGATTCAATTTTTTGTTAAAAAATAATAATTTTACTCTTTTTAGTTATCTACAAGACAAGGCTTAATGCGTAGATAACCACTACGAATATTAACTATCCATATTATATTACTGTAAGCGAAATTGTAGTAAATGCTTGCAGCTATCTAAGCGATGCTGCAATTTCCAAGCTTTTATCTTTAAAGGTTCAGGAGTTCTGTTCAGTGCCTTTGGACCAAGAGACACCTTCGTATGAAATTTCTCTTATTCGTAACATATGTTTAAGTTACTAGAAACAACATTTTAACCACTATGAGCGTTTTGATAAATTTCAAGGATTTCCCTCGATGTGGGATGTTCATGTGGGAATAAGTGGAGGCTGCAAAGGAAGATCTTCCGACCGAGCGAGGTGTCCTGTGTCGGTATGCTCGGTCTGGCCGAAGCCCTCGTAATACATTTCAGCTGTCGTACTTATATGTATATACCGACGCGCTTAGAAAACTTAGATAGCGCAATGCAGGAATGTTAGGCGAATTGTGGGTACCGTGGTACCGCCACACCCAGATCATTATAACAAATTTTTGACACCTCGTTTCAATTAGGTCGATAGTCTATCTAGGCGCTACGGTATTGTTATATCGTTTTATGTTTACAATAAAAAATAGTTTTAAAGACTGCCGAAAATCTTCTGGTAACTCTGTAACCATGTAAAACAGTTAATAAAAAGAATTTTGTATGCAGATATTAATGGAGAAAAAAGAGGCTCACGTTTTTACGTTCTATTATTTAACCGGTTATTTATTTGTTTCAGGTTACGTTATAGAAAAATATCGAGTGCCACCATTTACCAAGTGTTCTTCACTAAGATATTAAGATTAGGTGAGTCTACTTTTACTTCTAAGCTTATTCAAAATTTTCAAATAACAAATTATTACGTCGATGTCTTTATTTTTCATATGCTGCTGACAATGTGTGTTAAAGAATAGGGGACACAATTTATTTTCCTACATTGCGCCGATGGTCTACTATTCCTCTTTCTTTTAAATTTTTGGTCTAGTCAGGTATTTGATAGGTTTTACCACGGAGCTCATACGAAGAGCTCCGTGGGTTTTACCCATTCCAAAAAAGACACAACGTCGCTAAAAAGTTTAACTTCAAAAACTTTTCGGCATACCCGATAGTAAAATTGTGGCAAAACTTTATTCAGGGTGTAACCAAACTAAATGATAATACTTTAGGGTGTGTATGTGTCCCCTATATAGAGTTCGCTGTGAAAGTAGCAGCTCTGTAAGAGTAACGGTCTTACTACAAAAGATTTAAACACCTGTTGAACAGTTGATCAGAGAAAAATTAAGTACAAAATGGTCTCAAAACAACTGTTCAACAGATATATAAATTTTTGTGGTGAGACTGTAACTTTTTTTCACCTTTGTATGGAAAAATTCATGACAAGCGGGCACTTGCCCATACAAATCACAAAAAGTATTTGTTCTCTCACGCTGCTACTTCCACACAGAACTCTATGTAAGGAACACTGTACACACTTTTATCACTTACTTGGATAGTGTTGTTACACCCTGTAAACTTTGAAATACCAGATAATACTATAGACTAAGGAAAATTCCTTAGTCTATGATAATACGATATCCTATTAAGGGTGGGTTGCACCAACTTGCTTTAACTATAACTTTAACTTTTACCATAACAAAATATCAAATGAACTGTCAAATACCTAGTAAAAGTCCATAATGGACGCCATATTTGACGATAACCTTAACTATAACTACGCCTCTGGTGCAAGCCACCCTTAATTTAGCTCAGCAGTCAGCATACAATTGGGTGAGAGTATTGGATTTGTAACGCACAGGTAACCCCTTTGTTTACAAACACGTCATGTTGAGTGGACAGTTAGACCTGCCCAACTATACCATGATTGTAATTTGAAGATTAATGGCCTGTTTCACCGCTTCCTGATAAGGTGCCCGATAGGGTTATTTGACAGATTTTCCATACACCATCTGTCAAATTAAGTGGTGGATAGCCTTATCAGGACGCGGTGAAACAGGCCCTTAACCTAACTTTATGAATATCTATGAATATCCAATATCCACTACAATAAGGTTTTCCTATAGATGAAGTTTATTCAAGAGTAGTATATAATGAATTACGGTACTGAAAAATTCTCGGAAAGAACTGTAGCTGATTGCTGAACACCAAAACATTAGATTGCCTTTTCAATTTTGCTTTGAACTTTGAAGTCCTTTTATGTTACGTTTTGACTGGTAACTTGTTGGTTACTTGTTCTGTCATGCCAATTTATGGACAGACAGGTTAATACATAATATTATATTCAAATTATAATGCGATAAAAAACAACGCCGACCGTACCTAATATAGAAATTCAAATTCAAATACATTATACATTGTATAAAGCAAAGTCGCTTTTTAGGGTTCCGTACCCAAAGGGTAAAAACGGGACCATATTACTAAGACTTCTGATGTCTGTCTGTCCCCAGGCTGTATCTCAAGAACCGCTATAGCTAGATTTTTGAAATTTTCACAGAATGTGTGTAGCTGTTGTCGCTATAACAACAAATACTTAAAACAAAATAAATTCAATATTTAAGGGGGGTTCCTATACACATGTTTTTTCCACATTCTCGTATTAGTCATAGCGTGATTAAATATAGCCTATAGCCTTCCTCAATAAATGGGCTATCTAACACTGAAATAATTTTTCAAAACTGACCAGTAGTTCCTGAGATTAGCGCGTTCAAGTTAGCCCTTTCAAATAATTATCCTATTAGTCTTAGTGTGATAAAATATAGCCTATAGCCTTTCTCGATAAATGGGCTATCTAACGCTGAAAGAATCATCGAAATACGTTGCGTAGTTTTAAAGATTAAAGGGAACAAAGGGACATGAGGGAAAAAAAGCGACTTTGTTTTATAAAATGTATAGATAATTAAATGTAAATAAAATAAACAATTAATCCCATACAAAAATAAAATAAAAAATACCTATTTTTGCTCTACTAGAGATCGCCCAATGGTCGAAATTCGACCTTAGTTTCAACGACATTAGGACTACTACCTATATTTTGTAAAAAAAATATTGACTTTATTATATTTTTTCAACTCACCCAGTCTTTGGGACTCAGCTAGTAGTTATCAACAGACTTCTGTGCTTCAACCATAAATAAAAGAGTATTCCCACTCAAAAATCTGTCATTTTTCCTAGTGTGTGTGTTGTAGTGTGTGTAATGTTTTATTTGTTAAAAAAATAGATGATAAAAGTATAATTTTAAAATAATAATAGCTCGATGCACTCCTTCACCATATAAACTACAACTGTGCAAAATTTCATTTACGTACGTTTCCCCATTTTTCGTCAAAAGGGATACAAAGTTTTTGGCTCACGTATAATATATAGATAATGGTACGGAACCCTCCGTTCGCGAGTCCAACTCGCACTTGGCCGATTTTTCTGTCCCTATATCCCTTTGTTCCCTTTAAACTTTATAACTACGCAACGGATTTTGATACGGTTTTCTTTAATAGTGATTAAAGAGAATGGTTTATAAGGTTTATAAATATACTTATACTGGCCAAGTGCGAGTTGTACTTAATAACATTCATTAAATAGTGGAAAAATACCATTATTTTGAGGTTTCTAATGTGATGTCATAAATAATTACTTACATTTTTTTCGCTTATATCGCAAACGCAGGCTGAACCCTACGAGATTTATCAAAATAATGTACTAAACTGTATTGTACTGTGTACACTATGAAAAGGTCTACAGAAAACTTCGTGATAGTATAATATGTCTATCTCTTATGGATATCCCACAATAACATTTTTGTCATTTACTTTTTACTACAAAATAATGGCACTAATCTTTATTCAATTAAATACTTTAAATACATTGTTGAATTAATATATTATTTTACTAGATCTATATGGCCCCCTACAGCATATCACATATTATATAAATTAATATTTTCGAAGATACTACAGATTTAAAAATTGCAGGACGTAGCTTTTGCGGCGGTACCGGCCAATGCGGGCCAATACGGGTAGTAATGAATATAAATCAAAACTAGTGAATCGATTTTGATCATTTTTTCAGTGAGTGACAAAGGCTATTATATATTATTTTATACCCGTGCTAAGCAGGGACCGATCGCTAGTAGTTTATATATCCGGGATCATAATGGTCCTGGACTACATAAACGCGTAAAAAAGAAAAGAAGTCTATGACGTGAAAAACAATATAAATAACGTGAAGATAGCGACAGATACGTAGATTATTTATTAGAAAACAATGTGGAAGTAAATTATCGTTAGTTGTTGGCTCTGGATTGTAGTCTGGGAGCCAACAGAAACAAAAGCCGAATTTGTCTACTGAAGTGGAGTACTGAGTATTGAATTCGGTTCGATAGGAACGTTGCCAATATTTATCGGTTGGTAGCAATGGTAGCTTTGTAAGTAAAATTATTACGTTTGTTAGTGTTATTGTCTCTTACAATAATAATATTATTGTATAAATTTTATTTTTTATTAATATTATGTAGGTTATATAGAATACCATGGTATTCTATATAACTATATGCACGGAATAAGAAATAGAAACACTAAAGGTTATCCGTTGATTGTAATTATTTGTTTTAATAACGACAAAGAAATTCACATAGGAGTAAAAATTGCCTCTCCGCTTTTTTCAAGGCTGTCCCGGTTTTGAAGTCCAAAATAATTGTTTCTGCCAAACTAAAAGATAATTAAGTTATCCTGGATACTATACATATAATAATATTATACACAAAATATAATGTTATAGTGTAATATTATAAATGCGAAAGTGTCACTGGCTGTCTGTCTGTCTGTTACCTCTTCACGCCCAAACGGCTGAACCGATTTTGCTGAAAATTGGTATGGAGATACTTTGAGTTCAAAGTATCTCTATACCAATTCCCGGGGGAAAGGACATAGGATACTTTTCATCCCGGAAAAATGTCCGGTTCCCGCGAGATAACCGAATTTTGGTGCAACGGAGCTGTGGGCGTCATCTAATAAGTATTCCAAGAACAGCATTTTAGCGCTTTCTCTATGCTGTATGTATGTATTGCCCCGTATCTTGGGGTAATATGAAGATGTGAGTTAAAGAACACGATAACTACTTAACATTTTGTAACATACGGACATTTACAATTTTTTTCCTCATTTCTTTTTTACTTTAATTATAACTTATCTCTTTCATCGCCTGACTTATACATAATAATATATCTGGCTACACATAAAATGCACAGTTTTTTATTTCGTGTTTTTTCATTTCAATAAAACGGCATGTTGTACTGTTAATTATTGTGTTTTTCCACTCACGTCTTCATATTTGAGAGCTATTTAATTTTAACGCATTATACTTTCTACCTTTCATACCATGTCTATTTTATACATTTATTAAGGTACACGAAAAAAATAATATATGACTCAATAAAAATATTATTCCAAAGCTCGGTCAAAAGGCCTCTTTAAAGTGAATTTCATGGTCTGAATTTACATAAGCCGTTGGTTAATTTGTTGCAATAATAACCTTCCTTGTTCTATTCAAATTCACTGAGGTCCGAAATAAATTTTCCTCCAAACATACTCAATTGTAAGTTATCACGCAGCCTCCGGACAAATCCTCTTTATTTTGAAACGGCTTATAATTGACCCGTATAGAGCCATTTTTCATACTTTTGTGACTTCTTTTTAATGCGCAGTTAGAACAGAACAATGACAATAATTATTATTGGAGTTTGGAAATATATTTTGAGCTGTTGAAATTTCATCAAACTTAAGAAACAAAAGGTATATTTTAAACATAACAAACCTTGTAATCGGTTTGTCCTAAATGATTGCAAGTATCTTAATGAACTTGCGAAAAGGCAATTTAAATGATGAAATATTTAAAATAGAAAATATTATGTAAATACACAATTAAAAATATAACCTCCTCGTTTTTTGGAAGTCGGTTAATAAAATGCAATGTAATTGCAATTGCAAATGTAGCTTATTTATGGCTTTAAATGTTTCCTCTGAACAAATCTTGATCTCCCATATTGTAACAGTCGAAAGTTAGTAGGTATGTTTCGTTGTGTTAATATAATATGTGCGTAACACTGGAGACAAAATATATGTGCAAAGTTTGTACATTACTAGCTAAAAACTCAGCTTTGTGAGGGCTTGCTTCGTCACACCTTGACTGACTGGTGATAACTGACATCTACGTATAAAAAACCTTGACTGGCTGATGATAACACATCTACATATTTAAAATAAAAATTGTAACTATGTTAAAGCACAAATCAAAAGACGTAGTTCGTAAAGTGTATTACGAAATGTAAAAGTTTTGGGATATACTACAGGGCTCGCTTCGCTCTCCCTGGGAATTTTTAACAAAAAAATTTATATCGACTTCCAGGTGGAAGCAATAACATTACTTATTATTTACTACAGGGCTCGCTTCGCTCTCCCTGGTTATTTTTAACAAAAAAAATTATATCAACTTCCAGGTGGAAGCAATAACATTACTTATTATTTACTACAGGGCTCGCTTCGCTCTCCCTGGTTATTATTAACAAAAAAAATTAAATCGACTTCCAGGTGGAAGCAATAACATTACTTATTATTTAATAATTTAAAAAGTATTAAATAATTCTTACTCTTTAATTTTTATTTTGCAGAAACTAACTACTTCTGTACAAAAAGTCCTAAACCTTAACTATTTCTGTACAAAATCTACATAATTTAGAAGTTGATCTACGAGCTAAGAATCGCGAGTTCTTTGACAAAATATTTTTAATTTTTAAGAGACGTTTTACGAAACCACGCCTGATTATGTATTGAATTTGGTCCGAAATATATACGCCTCGTAGACTCGCACCATCAGACCACTCCTAAACTATAATTAGCCCCATAATATGTCCCCGCACTCCCCAGCCCCGGGTTCAGGTAACAATTATTGACGTAATTGACCCCGTGACATCCATGAATCATGCCCCGTACCTTTAAGTCATCGTCTACGAATAATAAAAACTAAGGGAGAGTAACTGTGTCAAAAAAATTGTTCCGATTCTACAAAATGTGGCCCGAATACATGCATACTAGTTTAAATGCAAAAAGAGACCCGAATACATGCAAGAATTTTTTGTAATTAGAGAAGTGACAATTATTGTCAACGGCTTTATTTTGTCAATTTGAATGTAGTGTTTCGTAGCTCTATTGCCATATTATTTTAGTGTGCGAAAAGAACCTTGAGAACCAAATTCAAAACGATTGAAGTATGGGAGTTACGTTTCCTTAGTTTTTGTTATTCGTAGGTCATCGCTATGTTTTAGTTCTTTTTCACCCACAAAACATATTTTTATGTGCTAAAATCAAACCAGTTTAAAACTGGTGTCTCGAAGCTTACAAAAAAAACATAACTCAAGTAGGTATGCTCGATTTCTCGGTCATACAACTCAGCCAATAAATGTTGATGTTCCCCGCGACTTTGGTCGCTGAAAATCGTTTATAAACTGTACGTTTTTTGTGATTATACTATCTCCATACCCATTCCTACTCCTCCTATCTTCTTCTGATTAATTTCGTTGCGGGTCTCAAGACAGCTTTAGCATGTCCCTTGGGCTCCCTGAGATCATATCAAGGATTTTCGTTTTTGGATACCGCTGTAGATCCTGGCGACACAGGAGATACAGTGGTACGAATGTGTGGTGGGCCAAAGCCTGTAAAAAATATCTTCATTCCCAATTTTTTCAAAACCTTTTGAGCGATTTATGCGCAAAGTGGTGACAGGCACACACTGTAGAGTTGTATACTCAGGGGACACACAGGAATCCATTCAGGCCTACAGGATATTATGAAGATCACCCTAAAAGATTTGGCGCCACATTATAATTTAACCTAAACATTACGAGATTCTGTGGCCAACAAGCGAATTAATTTGCGGCGTGTTGCTGTGTAATAGCTATACAACTACGCCCATTACGAAATAAGTTTCACAAACGTTATTAATGCCGTCATTAGTTACTTGCGCGCACTTGCGGTCTCATTTGCTATGTTATATGACCAAAAGATGGTGCTCCGCGCTGATAGATGGCACTTACAGACATTCAAGGATCTTGCAGCGTGCATGACATATGCGAAACAGCAGAGTGCTTGGTTAAATTGCATTGAGTTGCGAAGTTGATGTGAAAAATATATGGAATTTGACATAACGCGAGCGCGGCGCCATGACACTTAGCGATGCGTTATGTCAAATCCCGTACATGAATGAACGTTTTAATGATGCCGACAAAATGGTATAATAAATCTTTGAAAAAAAAATATTTACGGTCCCCTACACATCAATGCGGGGGTGATTTTGTTTCGCGTCCACCCCACATGGGTTGTCATTGGATAGGTTTTTTAAAAATATTACGAGTATTGAGATCATTTTACGATTTAGTTATCCATTTGTTAAATATGAAGTTTTAAAGTGGCAAAAATCTTTAGAGTCCAGTGTCTCCCCCTTCTACCAACTAAACGGTAGCAACCGTTCCAAAAGCATTGTAAATGTGAAAAAATTCACGGGAGTAGTAAATATGCTGAATTTGAAAGGAAAACTATCACGACTAAGAAGACTTCATAAGTTATTGAGTAGTAGTCGATCAACTAAAAAAAATGTATCCGTAGAAGTTCAAAGGAACTTTTCGTTCAAAATCCTTTGAACGAAACTGAGATGATGTTGTTAGTAGTGTAAAACACGTTATGAATGCGCATTCATTGACCATACAATAATAATCAAAAACTAGTGGTACTACGGAACCCTATATTTCGCGTGGCACGACACGCACTTGGCCGGTTTTTTTATTGACAAATAACTTCTCTCTCAAAAATAACGAATGTATTAGCTAGCACCTAGCACTCAGAAGATGGCATTGATAAACAGCGAATATTAGTGTCATTAACAAACTATAAACTTAAGCTGAGGCTTAACCTACGCGTCAGTGATGGAGCCTGTGTGTTTTGTATACAAAAAACACATTTGACAACTTGACGCAACTTGACGCTCCGTCACTGATGCATAGGTTGGTTCTAAGCTTAATCGACTAGACTATATTCTTAATTATATGCACACAACATGATATTAAGCAGCACCAATACTTAAAATACCTGTAAGTTTACAAAACACACACAATGAGAAATAAAATTAAATTAGGAAATTTAAAAAAACCCCCGCCAAACAACTTTAAAAAGTATTGAAATAATATTTACTGCCTTTAAGTTCAAATAATTCCTAACTTGTGTAAAGTAATATTTTAGTCCATAATTGTTGTTACGGTGTGTCGGGGGACCGCCAATTAAACTACAACCTACAACCGCCAAGTCGCTGATTATCTCCATTCGGTTCGCTGTGAACTGATCCTTATTAAGTACTATAATGTTATGTGAAATCTCAAATCAAACATCTACATTAGCGGTCCCCCGACACACCTTGACAACAATTATGGACTAAAATATTACTTTACACAACTTAGGAATTATTTGAACTTAAAGGCAGTAAATATTATTTCATTACTTTTTAAAGTTGTTTGGCGGGGGTTTTTTTAAATTTCCTAATTTAATTTTATTTCATACATATTAAACTTGTGTTGGTTATAGTGCAGAATAATTCCTATCAACATAGTCATATTCTCATGATTACCATCTATCAATGTCCATTTCGATGAGGCCGTTAATATGAGCCCAAACATGAATTCTCCACTTTGGGCTCATACGAAGCTCGGTTCCTATAGAATCCAGGTGATGCTGCAGCAGCAGCATGTAAATATTTACTGTCTATCTACTTATTACTGATTGTCGCAATTAAAATGAGCCCAAACACGAAACTTCTTCTCTATGTTGGCGAGGAGTTGGATATCCTATTGGTTACCAGGTGATGCTGCAGCACCAGGTCAACTTTCCATTAATATGTGTATACGTATATTGTTTATTGACAAATGTCACGAACTAGAATGAAATATAAAATCCATCAAACGAATACAAGTTGCTAACGGCCTTTCATAAACCAGATAAACCCTGATTGTCCAGCACTGAGCAGGCTGATAATGATGAATTATGGCCAAGAACACTCTCGATCATGTCAGCTTTCAAACAAAAAAAACTAGATCAAAATCGTTCCATCCGTTTGGATGCTACGATGCCACGGACAGATACACACACAGATAAACAGACAGACAGACCGACACGTCAAACTTATAACACCCCTCTTTTTTGTCGGGGGTTAAAAAACATAATAAATCAATAAAGTGACGTCATGTTTATACTCGTAACTCCCGGCTTAAAAATTATTTTTTAATAAAAAAAAAGTAAAGTAAGGGCATGATAAGTCTAAAAAAATATATGATGTACATTACTATAAAAACTACCAACGAAAATGGGTTTCAACGAGATCTAGCAAGTAGTTTTTTTATACGTCATAAATGGTAAACCTTAATTTAATCTTTAGTAAATCAACTGAAATATAAAAATAAATCAAAAACCTTTAAATTTCATAAAAATAAACCTTATTGCTGCTGCGGAACCCTTCATGGGCGAGTCCAACTCGTACTTGATCGTTTTTTTTATGTGTTTGTTACTGTCCGGAGAAGACGAATATGATAGAAAAAGAAATGCGCGGAAAATTTGAAAATTTAAAAATTCTCATTTCTACTTTGACTTAGGCGCTTTGGACAATGTGTATACAGGGTGCAATTAAACCTTCCTGCCAAATTTTTTTCCAGGGCTTAGGTATCACTAGGAGTTGGGTGTTGTTTTTTTTCAATGACATTTTATATTATTTAAAATCATTGTAGAACGGTCACTCGCGGTGCGGGGGAATGAGAGGGGGTAACGCGGGGGGAGGCGCGCGCACGGGGTCACAGCACGCGCGGGCGACGCGTCGTGTCCATTAATTGTAGTGTTTTTAGGATAACTTTCGGAAGCTATTTCTCAACATTTTAGTATTGAGTGATTGTAAATAAAAAAATACGTGTATTTTTATTTTTATCAAGGATCAATATATCAAAATTTGGCAGGAAGGTTTAATTGCACCCTGTATAAACCATTTTAAACTGGTTACTACGCCTACGCGAATCCCAGATGTGGACGGTCAGAATCCTTCCTTGTTAGTTGTTAGACCTTCTAACATTAAGACATATTTTGACATAGAATTGACAGAATGCATTTTTGTGCGAAGGGATAGCGATGGACGTTGCCATGGTGTCATACAATATAATAATTGCCGGGACAGCAAGTCTTACATAAAATCCAATTTTCTAGATATTCACATTCAATTCTAAATCTGGATTTACTAAGAATCACTATGACATAACATATACGTTAAGGGTAGGAAGTCGTGAAATTTTTGTTACCTCTATAACTATAACCTTAGGATGACAAGGATAAAGGCTTTTATATGGGAAAACAGGAACAAACAAAACTTTTATCTTTACGGTTAACTGACTTTTGTATATATGAAAGGTATTTTCGGAAGAATTTGAAGCAGAAACCTATATTTTCACCCATTGGCTTTATTTCGTTAAAATAATAATATCAAAGAACTGTATCTGGTTTTTTTGTAAGGCACTATAATATTGTTACCCATACGGTATTACATTTGATTCATTTCATTCCATTCTATTCTATCTTCATTGGATTCTAAAATCACTTCATTACTCACTCTCACATCTTTATTTCTACAAGGGTAACAAAACTAAGTGATGATACTTTAGGGTGTGTAATTATTATTGTGTATCCTTGTAAAGAGTTAAATATATTTTTTGTAATTTGTATGGGCAAGTGTTCCCATACAAAAGTTTTAAAAAAAGGTTACTCTTTCAGCGCTGCTACTTTCACAGCGAATTGAATAAAGAAATGGAAAGAGAGAAGAGAGATATACAGGGTGTAACCAAACTTAGTGATAATACTGGGTCTAAGTATATGAGTACCCTATAGGTTTGTATTATCACTAAGTTTGGTTACAACCTGTATATCTCTCTTCTCTCTTTCCAATTCTTTATTCAATTTCTACCTAGGCACTTTTATAGCAAGTTAAGAATAAAAGGTCACCAGGTTCTACGAGCACCTTATAAGTTACAATAAAAGTAGTTTTCGGTGTGTGCTGTATTAAAATCGACATTCTCTAGCCCCGCGGGAAATCTCGTAGGAAAAAACAGGAAGTTCCCAATACGCCCTTTATTTTCCTCGTAAACCGAATACAAGTTTAATAGATAATAATCCATACTAATATTATATCGTGAAAGTGTCCGCCTGTCTGCCAGAGTGACTGCTAAAATTAAAAAATATGCAATTATTTTGAAATTATTTTAGTTACTTGAACTTGTAACATGTTTGCTTTTAATGAAGATTGCGTCGATTAAGGTGACGCCGCGTTAAAGTAAAAAAATCGGCCAAGTGCGAGTTGGATAGTGCAAGGATTCCGTACCGTTATAAATCGAAAGTTGTAAAAAATTTTTTTTTCGTATGGGAGTCCCCCTAAAATATTTATTTTATTGTATTATTAATTATTATGAAAGTACAAATAATATTATTAAGGATTTCCTGAGTATTTCAAGTGCCTACCTTTAGCCATTATTGATTATGATTTCCGAGAAAAAAAGGCCAAAAAATCACGTTTGTACCATTTGGATAATGTCCCGTTTTTACCCTTTGGGTACGGAACATCCTAAAGACGGGACCCTATTAGTTATTACTGAAACTTCGATGTCTATCCGTCTGTCTGTTCATCTGTCCGTCTATCTATCTGTCTGTCTGTCTCCAGGCTGTAAAGTGTAACTCAATGACCTTCAAATATTCAAAATGAAGAGAAAATTTCAGAAGTCTAGCTGCTATGGCTGTAGCGTTTAGAAATGAAGCTTTATAATACGATGCGACGCTCGATCAAGCGCCGCTTTCTAAAAATGTTCATTTAGTGAAAATTATTTTGCATAATACTGCCACTAGGTGTAATAGTATTAAGCAATGACTTATGAGTAAGCGATAGCGCGATGTAGACAACGCTCAGCGCTCTCTATTTTCGCACATGTCAACTGCAAGTAAGGCTGAATAAAATCGTAATCCAAAGGCAGAACAAATTCAAAGAACTAAAAGTTAACTACAGATATACCCCCTCACTAATAAACGCTGTATAAGCTTTGAATAGTTATACAGTGTTTTGTCTTCTTCAATCCAATTAAAAATGTCACTTGTGTGATAGGAACAAAACACTGTATAACTATTCAAAGCTTATACAACGTTTATTAGTAAGGGGGGATATGATTATTCTGTGTTATGCTATGGATAATTTAAAGAAAAAGACATGATGAATACTGACAATGAACTTTAATTTCTTAGCTTTAGTCATTGCTGAGAAAAATCGATATCGCTACAGCCAAATTATCAAGGCGTCACCTCCATCCATACTTACTATATAATATAATGTGAAAGCGACGTCTGTACCGATTTTGCTGAAAGGTAAGGAGATACTTTAAGTCCCGGAAAGAACATAAGATAATTTTCATCCCAGAAAAATATACGGTTCCCGCGCCATTAACTAATTTTGGCGCAACGGAGTTGCAGGCTGATCTACAATTTATTATTATTATTGAATAGTAATCGCAGTGTAGTTGAGAATAATAAGTAAGTAACAAACATATTACGTTTGTTACTTCTTAACGCAAGAACTATCAAGCAGATTTTGATGAATTCAAGAGCGAAAACTATCATCAACTGTACATGAATACCTAAGGGCAGTAAATTGGTTTAATTTACTTTAAAATCTTCTTGAGAAATATGGAATTCTAGAATTTTCCAGAAGAAAGTGTTTATTATCGGGATAGGAATGTGATTATCGCGACGGACAAAGCTTTGAACGCATGCTTAAGGTTTAAGGGACTTCAGACAAAGGCTTAACGTTCCATTATACGGTGAACATTTTTCACTCATATCTTTTGAATGCATATTTATTCCATAATAATATAGGTATTGCTTTCAAAACTTCACATTACTTTTTTGAGAGTATAAAATAAATAAGCATTATTTGCAATGGAATCTAGCACTTTTGGCATTGTAATACCTACTTGTAAGAAATCAAGCTTTCATTTTAAACGTGGGAGAGCCATGCTTTGGCACGAATGGGCCGGCTCGACCGGAGAAATACCACGTGCTAACAGAAAACCGGAGTGAAACAGCGCTTGCGCTGTGTTTCGCC
The DNA here is from genome assembly GCF_905147365.1 of Aricia agestis. NCBI lineage: Eukaryota > Metazoa > Arthropoda > Insecta > Lepidoptera > Lycaenidae > Aricia > Aricia agestis. Next base: position 13,504,627 of record NC_056428.1, on the reverse strand, counting down.
GAGTGAGTGAGTTTACCGGAGGCCCAATCCCCTGCCCTATTCCCTTCCCTACGCTCCCTTATTCCCTTCCCTATCCATCCCTACCCTCCCCTATTACCCTAATCTCTCTTAAAAGGCCGGCAACGCACCTGCAGCTCTTTTGATGCTGCGAGTGTCCATGGGCGACGGAAGTTGCTTTCCATCAGGTGACCCGTTTGCTCGTTTGCCTTCTTCTTTCATAAAAAAAAGAAAAAAAATGTAATAAAATCCATACTGATATTACAATGATTGCTGTTACCTCGTCATGCTTGTTCCGCTGTGAACCAATCATAATGAAGTTTGGAATTGAGATTCTTTGAGTCCCGGAAACTAACATACAACAGGCCCTCAGAGGGCCTAGACAAGCGGCAAGCGATTATCGTATACGCCAACGCCAACACCACAAAATGTATGAGATTTGACATTAGTATTCGCTAGCGAAGCGATGACTTATGTCAAATCGCATACATTTTGTTAGCGTTAAGAGGGCGACTAACCCCAAAAATCAAACATCGTCCTTCTCTATTCACACTCACGCCCGTCTTTCATATGCCAGATGAAAAAGGACGGCGCGGATTCATCGCCAAATTAGTTTTTTCTCAATAACTCGATAAATATACAACATTTTTAAAATCCGCTAAGTCGATGTCTCAATGATATAATTTTATACAATGTGTTAAAATATTAACTTAGTTCAATGCACGGTTATGGCAATAAATGAAAAATTCGTGAAAATTAGATGCATCTTTGTGCTTTTTTTTCTATCGAGATAAGATATCGTGTTTTTGCTCAGATCGAATTCTCGGAAATATAATGTAGTATCTAATTTTAGAAAATGAAACAATTCGGAGCTTATTTTCAAGTATAAAAATGAATTATAAATTCGACACTTTAGGGTTAGTCGCCCCCTTAACGATAATCGCTTGCCACTTGTTTATTAGACCAGTTTTCATCCCAGTAAAATGTACGGCTCCAGCACGTTAAGCAAAATAATATCAGAACAACGAAGTTTCGGCATCATCAAGTAAGAAATATTTCAACGTTACAAATGTTCCTTCAAATATATTACTGTGTCAGAGCTCCAGGAGTCGCGACTTTTGAAAAATTCATGTACATTACGTACTGGTACGTGTACTCTACGTGTAGGTACGAGACGCTAAAACATACGGAATACGGATGTTATACAGATTACAGGGTAACAGGTTAAACTAGATGACGGCCGCAACTCCGTTGTGCCAAAATTCGTTTATCGTGGGGATAACTGCATTTTTCCAGGATAAAAAGTATACCTATATTATCCTTTCCTGGGACTCAAAGTCTCGATACCAAATTTCAACAAAATCGATTCAGTGGTTGGGCGTGAAGAGGTAACAGACAGAGAGACTTACTTTCACATTTTTTTTAAACGGGCTTTGGCCCACCACACATTCCCACCACTGTATCTCCTGTGTCGCCAGGATCGACAGCGGTATGCAACCACGAAAACCCTTGGATATGATCTCAGGGAGCTTTATACTTTCACGTTTACAACATTACTTATTTTTACGTTGTAGAGCCATACTTCGGCACGAATGGGCCGGCTCGACCGGCACAAAAAACCGGCGTGAGTTTACCGGAGGCCCAATTCCCTACCCTTCCTATTCCCTTCCTTACCTCCCCTACCCTGTAATCATATTCCCACTTTAAAGACCGGCAACGCACCTGCAGCTCTTCTGATGTTGCGTGTGTCCATGGGCGACGGAAGTTTATTTTTATCAGGTGATCCGTTTGCTCGTCTTATTTCATTAAAAAAAACTAGAGAAATAAGAAATATTTTTTGGGTGAATAGATAACTAACAAACGGACTTTCGCTTTTATATTATTATGATAGTATAAAGTATGAAGTAAGGAATCAAGGATAATATTATGACTATTTGTTAATACCAGTTTTTGTTTGTATGAAATATAATTAGCCCCGTGCGGCGTTCCTTAGACCAAAGCTTTTTACTCTTGCTAAAAGTTAAAGAAACTTGCATAAAAGTTGATAAATGATAGCCATACCTTTGTTTAAACAAACGCGTGGGCTTGCTATTCCGCAAGTATCTACGTTCATACGCCTACAATGTAATGACTATTGACTAGTTGAGCTATCTTTAGTACTTGTACATACTTTAGTATACTAGTAAAATACCAATAAAACAAATTGTATCATGAAGTCCTTTCCCCTAGAACTACAATAAAAATCGGCCAAGTACGAGTTGGACTCGCGCACGAAGGGTTCCGTACCACAATAGAGCAAAAATAGGCTAAAAATTGTGTTTTCTATATGGGAGCCCCCCTGAATTATTTCATCCATTTAAATGTTATCATAAATTATTGTATTTCGTGAATATTTCAAGTGCTTATGTATTGCCGTTATTGATATCGAGCAAAAAATAGCAAAATAATCACGGTTATTGTATGGAAGCCCCCTTAAACATTTAATTTAATTTGTTTTTAGTATTTGTTGTTATAGCGACAACAGATATGCAGTGAAAATTTCAGAAGTCTAGCTATAGCGGTTCTTGAGTTACAGCCTGGAGACACACAGACGGACACACGGACAGACGGACTGACATCAAAGTCAGTAATAGGGTCCCGTTTTAGTAGGGAATAGGATCCAGTAGGGAACCCTAAAAATCCGCCTACGTCTTCATGTGGGAAGAATCAAAATTATCATCATAAACGTCACTAGTTTTAAAACTGTTTTTTGTGGTGTGTTCGCTCGCTGACAGTCGAAACTGTAATTGAAATATCAGCGGACACCGCTACGCGTTGAAAAACGCTCCCTAGAATTGCATAATATATCTCGAGCCATCGTCGGTCTAAGCTGACTAGAGCTCGTTTACCCAGGTTTTTGAGATTGAGTCACAGAATACATATTAGTACAAAATGAGTTAATCTTGGATTTAAATTATGTTATTCTGTTTTAAATGGAAAGTACAAGAGTGATAGAATAATTTTTAACCCGTGTTTGTGCAAGTTGATATTGATATGATCCTTTGTTCCAGGATGTTTGTTACACGTTCGAGCGACACGCCTCGGTCGGATCCACTCCGGGCACCTTCCCCGGACGCACGGTTGCCGCATTAGCTTTCCGCAGCCGTCCTCCGAGACTGCCCTTCTGGTGGAAGTCCGGAAACTCAACGTGCCCTGCTCCAGCGGGTTCCTGAAATTCACACCGAGCTCCCCGAACGTTTGCGGGAAACTCGAACAGGTGCCGGCGCAGAACCGCCGCCATATCTACCAGAATACCGACGTTCCGGAATTGGAACTCCACGGCCGACCCACGTTCGCCGCGACCTACCGCGTAGTAGACCACTGCCATGACGTGCTACTCACGTCTAGGAACGGCTCGTTCAAAGTCGGACCTACCCTCAAGTTGCTATGCTCTTACCGTATACACCTGCCCTACGGCAACCGAGTGGCCTTGAGACTACAGATGGGAACGGGCTCCATAACGACCGAAAGTTCGGACTCTAACATAATCCATGAGGACATCCAGGCGTTTTGCAAGGGTATGGAGCTGAACCTCATGGATGGTGAATCGCGGTGGAGACACTGCTCACAACCCGGGGATCCCCTGAAGAGTGTCCAGATAATCTCCGAAGGGAACTCCGTCAGACTGAACATTAGTGTACTAGCCAAGAGGAACTCATCCATGTGGCTGAAGGTTTGGTGGATGGATAAGCAGGTGGAGGATATAGTGAAGCACTGTGACTACGGATGGGTGGTTTCTGGCGACTTCTGCATAGCACCTATCAGGGATGTAAAGAAAGCTTGGAGACAGGCGGAGAATGAGTGCGTGAAGATAGGTGGACACCTAGCGAGCGTCCTCAACGAACGCCAGCAACAAATTATAGACCAACTACTTATACACACGTAAGTCACCGATCCGTTAATAAATCATAATATGACCTTATGTATTACCTCATGATTAACTGTTGATCATGTACTGATACATGTACTGGTCTGATCATATTATAATCTAGTAGCTAGACTCGGCTGGTACACTCAGTGACGCCATAATGTCGTCAAGCCTACATATATTTTAACACGTTCAGACCGGGGTGTACCACCGGTGGAGCACGGAGTACTCGCTGACAGGGCGGGGTGTACCACCGGTGGCCACATCACACCTGACTTTTAATGTACTAAGAAATTCGTGCCGCCTTGAAAGAGAGTATTGTAATTACCGTTCCCGCCCTGTAAAATCGACAAAGTTTCTTAGTGTATCTCAGGAGATGGATATCATTTCGGGAAGTCAAAAAAAAAAACAGGATTGAAAAATTGTACCTATTTATTAGGAACAAAATATGACAAAATCACGATAAATGGTACGAAATGCAAATTATTTATGCTGGATGAAAAAATGTTCATTTACAGGAAAACTAAATCAAACATGAAAAAAAATATAATGACACTAGCTGTTGCCCGCGACTTCGTCCGCGTGGACTTTACAGTCGTTCCCGTACATCGATTGAGTCGCTTACGCGCATATCACAAAAGTATATTGGGTGGGAATCGCACATTTTTGCGGGACAAAAATCATTCCTTGTCCCAAATTCAAATTAGTATCTCCTGCAATCTCCATGCCAAATTAAATCAAAATAGATTAAATAGTTTAGGCGAGAATCATAAAAGTTTATTGTGCGGGAACCGTATATTTTCCGGGATAAAAATAATTCCTTGTCTTGTACCGAGACTGAAAGTATTGCCATACCAAATTTGATCAAAATAGATTGAATAGTTTAGACTTTAGGCGATAATCATAAAAGTTTATTGTGCGGGAACCGTACATTTTCAGGAACAAAATTAGTATTCCATGTCCTTTCTCGAGACTCAAAGTATTTCCATACCAAATTCCATCAAAATAGATTGAATGGTTTACGAGCAAATCATAAAAGTATATTGTGCAGTAAACAGTTATTTTTCCGGGACAAAATGTATCCTATGTTATTTTTTGGGACTCAAAGTATCTTTTAAATAACAAATTTCAGCAAAATGGGTCCAGCCGTTTACGCGTGATGTCGTGACCACGCGAAATATAACGTTCCGCGCAGCTTCGCCCGCGTATTATATATTTCACAGACAAATTAGTCCACAAAAAATAGCCTATAATTCTTCACGTGGTCTACTTCTTAGCTGTACCAAATAACAGAAAAAATTTCCAGTAGTTCATGAGAATAATTTGCCCTGTTTTTTTTTCCACACTTTCCTCTATTTCTTCGATCCTATTAGTATTAGCGTGATAAAATATAGCCTATAACCTTCCTCGATAAATGGGCTATCTAACACTGAAAGAATTTTTCAAATCGGACCAGTAGTTCCTGAGATTAGCGCGTTCAAACAAACAAACAAACTCTTCCGCTTTATAATATTAGTATAGATTAATGGTACAGAACGAAAATTATTTTTGATGAATCGTGTTGAAACAATCCAAACACATTGGTTTGTTGTCACATGCAGAGCAAAAAGTATTCACGCGTTTTGATTTTTTTCTAGCCATTGCCGCAGATTCGGTTGTTGTAATACGGTCATGACAAGGGCCTGTATCTCTTTCGGGTATTTCTAAGCATTCCTTCGGTTTTCGCTTACTTATGTTTTGGCTTCCGTTGAACAATCGGCTCACCTTCCTCTTCGGCGTCATTGGATTGATTATCATTGCTAGACTTGCTAATCATCTCTTTTATAATTTGTTCCCGGAATTCTAAAATAAGTACTTATTTTCTTTCCTTTTTAAAAATGTCTGGTGAATAACCTAAGCATTTACTTACATTGTGCCACAAACAATCTCGATGATACGTTTGCGGTACCACTTTAGGGTTTTTCTAAGGCTGATATAATACTAAGGCATCTGATCTGATACATCCACGCGTGATGAGTGATGAGACAAAACAATAATTGACCTATTATAGGATTATTAGATCGTTAGAAAGAGAGAGAATGCATAATCGTTGGCCGTGGCCACCGGTGGCGCACCCCGCCCGGCAGGTCTTTTGGTTTATGGGGCGGTGATGTACCACCGGTGGCCATGTGAAGATTTGGCCCGTTTGGATACCACATCAGTTCATGAAGTCCCGGTCTGAACGTGTTAACAAGATTATACTAGCAATACCATAGGTGTAACAGACCAGCTTTTAAAAATATAGCTTTTTTCCAGTTTTTAAAAATTGAATTTTTAATATAAATTGCAGTCTATACTTTGGCAGAGCGAAGTAATTTAAATGCTGAACCATAATTTATGTAAACTCAAAGCGCCAATTATTTTCCCTCTTGAGGCCTTTCTGTGTTTTGTACAACGTCCTTAACAGATTTTTCCGCGCCATATTTTTTTATTTACATCAATTTTGTGAAGCAATGCTTAGCTTAGAGATTAAAGGTTTGTGGCATATAAGAGGCTACTTCGCGATTGCCAACTGGCTTAATTTATTTTTAATTTGAAAATAACACCATCAATATCCGAAATATTCTTCAAAATCAATAAGGCTTCTTTGACACTAGTCTTAGTACAGTAGCCAGTGCCATAAAAAAGTAACGTTCTAAATTAATTAACTATCAATTAACTATAGTATCCATCCATGATTTGCTATTGTTTATTAATTTTGTTTATATTGTATGCCCATTTCATGCTAATAGAAATATCATTGCATTGGATCGAAACATATGACCACCATAACCACCATGCAACGAATACTGCGAGTGAGAGTGATATTAGATACTATCAGTGAAGTTGATTCATAGGCTGATGGTGGACCTGCTAAAGAGCCCCACACATTTCCCCTGTGACTCACAGTCTCACAATTTTGTAGATTTTGTATCGACGGTCAATGACTGTCAGGCAGCCTGCCGACCAGAGTCTGCTGGCGGACTGTTAATGTGTGGGACCCTTTATTTTGGTCGCGTTTTGTCAAACCCAGCCGACAGATGACGACTTACATTGAATTGACATCTCCTAACCAAATTAAGTTGGTTCGTCAACAGCCTTGAATCAATTTCTTCGATGGTACATAAAAGCAAGCGATGTTTCTGAATTTTTTATATTGTCTGTCAAGAAAGTGAAGAAATTAAAAAGTGGCAACATCGTAGCACACTACGATGTTGCCACTTTTTAATTTCTTAATTTTTTTTTTAGAAATTAAAAAGTGGCAACATAGACAACACTTTTTAATTTCTTAAAAGGTACACCTTTTATGTACCAAAGCAAGCGATGTTTCCGAATTTCTTATATTGTCTGTCAAGAAAGTGAAGAAATTAAAAAGTGGCAACATCGTAGTACACTACGATGTTGCCACTTTTTAATTTCTTAAAAAAATTTTAAGATATTAAAAAGTGGCAACATCGACAACACTTTTTAATTTCTTAAAAGGTACACCTTTTATGTACCAAAGCAAGCGATGTTTCTGAATTTCTTATATTGTCTGTCAAGAAAGCGAAGAAATTAAAAAGTGGCAACATCTTAGTGTCATCCCTTTTTTCTAAGACTGATTTGAAAGGGGTTGACACTACGATGCTGCCACTTTTTAATTTCTTCACTTTCTTGACAGACTATACTTGCGTCAATTTTGTTTCAGTCCTCGCGCCGGTGTTGACGACGTGTACTGGATCGGCGCGACTGATGCCGTCCACGAAGGAGAGTTCCGATGGACGGACGGCCTGCCATTCTCCTACGCACGTGAGTATGCGTTAAAACTTAAAGGTTACATTGCATGCAATTGATAATACTTTAGGGTGTGTTCCTTATATAGAGTTCACTGTAAAAGTAGCAGCGCTGAAAGAGCAAAAAATTTTTTATGATTTGAATGGGCAAGCGCCCTCGCGTCATTAATTTTTCCATACAAAGGTGAAAAATAATGTTTCTCTTTCAGAGCTGCTACTTTCACAGCGAACTCTTTATAGGTGACCCATACACACCCTATAGTATTATCACTTAGTTTTTTACACCTTGTCCACCACCACGTAAGGCTCATATTTTCGATGGAATACTTAACTATGATATAGCTACCCTGATGATAATATTGTAAGGTATTTAGCATGTGTAAATAATCGGCTAATAACCCTTAAGTAATAATACGGTGTGATTCAAATTTCGAATTTCCGACGGAAACGTCGAATTAAGGGAAATCGCAGACGGACTCGATCACACAAAAAGTGTGCCGTCTGCGATCTCCCTATGTGTTGATTTCCACTGATACAGTAGCGAATATTACGTATTGAGTGTTGGACTGCGTTTAATTTGTAATGCCCATGTTTACTTACGGTTACTGACGTCCAGTAACCGTAAGTAAACATGGGCATATAGTGGGAAATTGTCGCTGAAATCAGTGATAGTAGCACTAATGGTTAAGTTATGATACAACCATACCTCTATCTAATTTTGTTTAACTTCTTAGGGACAATTCAGACCGTAACGCGTTTCGGTCTGAATTGACCCTTAAAGGTGACGAGGTGAAAGACAAATAATATCTTCGCATATAAACCATCAATGATAAAACCAAAAAGTTTATTCTCAGCTTTATTACATGTAATACTTATAGGTAAAACTAAGGACTAACTGTAAGCGCCAAAAAGTTTCCAAAGTCCTCGTTGGCTACCCGCATTATGATAAAGTTTTACATTATTATCTCCCCAAGTGTCCGCCAAATTGTTAACAAACAAAAGAATACAAAAGTTTCCTACAAACTTCTTGGCTCATATTCCTTTACCTCTTCGCCCGGACTTTCTATGGCACCGGAAAGTTTTTAGATTAAAATAAAGTTACAAAATAAAATTTATTATCCGTATTATGATACTATAATAATAAAATTACACAATATAATAAAAGTATAGTTCTTGTAATAACTTAAAGTTGGTTGCTGAAATTGCGTCGAAATTCCTTTATTGCACGGAACGTCCTTTTTTTTAATGAAATAAGGGGGCAAACGAGCAAACGGGTTACCTGATGGAAAGCAACTTCCGTCGCCCATGGACACTCGCAGCATCAGAAGAGGTGCGTTGCCGGCCTTTTAAGAGGGAATAGGGTAATAGGGGAGGGTAGGGATGGGAAGGGAAGGGAAGGGAATAGGGGAGGGTAGGGAAGGGAATAGGGTAGGGGATTGGGCCTCCGGTAAACTCACTCACTCGGCGAAACACAGCGCAAGCGCTGTTTCACGCCGGTTTTCCGTGAGAAAGTGGTATTTCTCCGGTCGAGCCGGCCCATTAGTGCCGAAGCATGGCTCTCCCACGTATAAAATTTTCCGGATACAAAGAAATAATAACCCTTTCTCAGAACTTATAGTACATGCTTTGATTATAAAGAGGAAACAGACACAATTTTCCAAATGATTTTTTTTTATATTGTGACGGAAACATGAGAGAGAACATGTTGATAGTGATGATGATGATGATGGTCATGATGATAATGATGATAATAGAAAATCAGGTGTAATTACAGTATTGCGGAATGCGAGGCAGATAGCTGTGCTAGTACCGAGCCCTGTGACATTCCTTCAGACAGGGCTGCCAACAGTTTTAGGCTATAATTAATAGGGCTAGTGCACACTTAAAATATTCAGTTTTTTAAACGCTTTTATTAGCTTGGGATGTATCAGTATTCAGTATGGGTGTAACAGAATCTTTGAGCACGATTTTTACCTATCTTCAGTAGTCTGATTAATTCGAAACTTTGCATACGTATTAAAGGCCAATGACAACTATTCTATATTATTTTGTTAAAATTAAAAAGAAAAGAGCGCCCGCCAGGGCGTCGCACGGGTATAAAATATTTATTATATAGCCACTGAAAAAAATATTAAAATCGATAGCCTATGATCCTTCACGTGGTCTACTTCTTATCTGTGCCAAATAACATAAAAATTGCTCGAGTAGTTCGCGAGATAAGCCCTTTCAAATAATTTCCTCCGTTTTTTCTACATTCTTCTATTAGTCTTAGCGTGATAAAATATAGCCTATAGCCTTCCTCAATAAATAGGCTATCTAACACTGAAAGAATATTTCAAATCGGACCGACGAATCGGACGGATTAGCGCGTTCATGTTAGCCCTTTCAAATAATGTTCCCCGTTTTTTCCACATTTTCCTCTATTTCTTCGCTCCTATTAGTCTTAACATGATAAAATATAGCCTATAGCCTTCCTCGAGAAATGGGCTATCTAACACTGAAAGAATCATCAAAATCCGTTGCGTAGTTTTTAAAGATTAAAGGGAATAAAGGGACATGAGGGAAAAAAAGCGACTTTGTTTTATTATAATGAATAAATAAAATTATTTATATACAATAAAATTTATTAAAAAAATGTAAGTAACTAAGTTTATACCGTAGAAATGAATATAAAAAATCTACTATTTTGTCTAAACCAAATATTTTTGTCAACTGAGTACAACACATTTTAAAATTATATCATTCATAAACCATGTTACATTCTAAAATAAATAGGGGATGAAAGTTTGTATATAATAATACTTCTTAACGCGTGGGCAATAGCTCCTATACCGGGTGTAACAAAAACAAGTGATAATACTTTAGGGTGTGTACGTGTTCCTGGTAGAGAGTTCACTGTGAAAGTAGCAGCGCTGAAAGACCAAAATTTTTTTTCACTTTTGTATGGGGAAACTCGTGACGCTCGGGCCCTTGCCCATACAAAAGTGAAAAAAAATGTTCGTCTTTCAGAGCTGCTACTTTCACAGTGAACTCTCTACAAGGAACATGTACACACCCTAAAGTATTATCACTAGTTTTTGTTACACCCTGTATACATATATTATAGTTACATAAAATTTTGGGAAATCTACCACTATGATTTCCAACGAATTGCAGAAAATGTAACCATAAGGTAAAATATTTTCGTAGACAACTAAAATAACTATTGGCTTTTCACTTATAATACCACAAGAGCTTCAAAATTATCGGATATTTCCCGATAGGTTCGTTGCAAACAAATGAAGGATTCAAGTTTTTCTGAAAAACTTGACGACTTTATTTGTTTGCAGGGAACCTTGAGGGAAATGCCAAATAATTTTGAAGCTCTTGTGGTATTATAAGTGAAAAGCCAATAGTTATTTTAGTTGTCTACGAAAATATTTTACCTTATGGTTACATTTTCTGCAATTCGTTGGAAATCATAGTGGTAGATTTCCCAAAATTTTATGTAACTATAATATATGTATACAGGGTGTAACAAAAACTAGTGATAATACTTTAGGGTGTGTACATGTTCCTTGTAGAGAGTTCACTGTGATTACCATGCACGATATGGTATGTGACATCACTCTAAATCCAATATGGCCGACCATCCAAGATGGAGAAATAATTATTTTGTACGCAGTCCTACAATATGGATATTAAATGAAAGGGCTTTTTGAGAGTAACTCGAAAACGAATGTAATTTCAATCCACATCCAATATGGCGGCTCATCCAAGATACGGGAACAGTTATTTTTAATGCACTTCTACAATATGGGTGTTAAATGAAAGGACTTACTGAGAGTAACTCGGAAACGAATGTAATGGCATTCTATATCCAATATGGCAGCTTAGCCGAGATGGGGGAATAGTTATTTTAAAGCACTTTTGCAATATGGGTATCAAATAAAAGGGTTCATTGAGAGTAAATTGAAAAATAATATTCAAGTCGTCTTCGCGCTCGTGATTTTTTAACCTGAAAAACTTGACGACTTTATTTGTTTGCAGGGAACCTTGAGGGAAATGCCAGATAATTTTGAAGCTCGTGTGGTATTCGGGGGATTATTTTTCCGTCCCAAATGTCGGCCAATATAATTGCACCATGAGACACAATTGAATTCAACCTGTCAGTTTGACGTGTTTGTCTTTTATATATAGCAACTACCAGAGAAAATTTTCAAAAAATTATCACTTATAATACCACAAGAGCTTCAAAATTATCGGATATTTCCCGATAGGTTCGTTGCAAACAAATGAAGGATTCAAGTTTTTCAGGTTAAAAAATCACGAGCGCGAAGCGCGAGTGATTTTTCCTGAAAAACTTGACGACTTTATTTGTTGGCAGGGAACCTTGAGGGAAATGCCAGATAATTTTGAAGCTCGTGTGGTATTCGGGGGATTATTTTTCCGTCCCAAATGTCGGCCAATATAATTGCACCATAAGACACAATTGAATTCAACCTGTCAGTTTGACGTGTTTGTCTTTTATATATAGCAACTACCAGAGAAAATTTTCAAAAAATTATCAGTATAATACCATGTAGGTTGTACCACGTGACGTCGAATGGTGCAATTCTATTGGTCGATATTTGGGTGGGAAAAATAATCAGTATAATACCATGTAGGTTGTACCACGTGACGTCGAATGGTGCAATTCTATTGGTCGATATTTGGGTCGGAAAAATAATCATAATAAAATTATATGAGCAAAACACATGATGAGAAGTATTAGCTAAAAAGCTTAAAGAAAGTTATAGTGATCGATAATAACTTATTGAAGTTAAGCCCTTTGACTGACGAACTTTGATAACGGACGAACTTTGAACTTGCCGATATTCGATACTTTACAACTTGTTACATCAGTACCCTTGGTCAAAATACATTCGCTAGTCTATAGTTAAAATATTTTAAGGTGACATCAGCGGTCATTGATCTTTTTAGTCTAGGAGCTATAATATGAATAAATTATAAACAAAAAATTTTTTGAAAAAAAACGTTTATTTAAATAGTCTGAAAAAAAGAAAATAAATTTCTCCTTAAAATTTTAAACTATTAAGTTATAATCCTCAATATATTATACAATTTGCACGACACCACAAGACACGACACGACACGACACGAAACGACACGACACGACGACTTGAATATTATTTTTCAATTTACTCTCAATGAGCCCTTTTATTTGATACCCATATTGCAAAAGTGCTTTAAAATAACTATTCCCCCATCTCGGCTAAGCTGCCATATTGGATATAGAATGCCATTACATTCGTTTCCGAGTTACTCTCAGTAAGTCCTTTCATTTAACACCCATATTGTAGAAGTGCATTAAAAATAACTGTTCCCGTATCTTGGATGAGCCGCCATATTGGATGTGGATTGAAATTACATTCGTTTTCGAGTTACTCTCAAAAAGCCCTTTCATTTAATATCCATATTGTAGGACTGCGTACAAAATAATTATTTCTCCATCTTGGATGGTCGGCCATATTGGATTTAGAGTGATGTCACATACCATATCGTGCATGGTAATCCAAACTAAACGCATATGCAAAATTTCAGCTCAATCGGTTAAATATATCTACCTTAAAATTGAGTTCCAAAATTCCACCGTAACATACATACTTACATACATACAGAGCAAGTTAAATAAAAGCTTTTAAAAATGCTCGCAATGTATTCTGTTAACATAAGAAAAAAAAATGAACTCTTATTACACAGACTATTACAGATTCATTGGAAAACCTCTTGGTAACTTTCAGAATGATAATCTTTAACTATTTATTAGTTTGAAGTTATATACTTCATACAGTTCGAGTTACATGCAAAATACGATAGGCCCTGTAAGCCCAGACTAAAAACATTTATAACTTCATTGTCAATCACGGTTTGTAAAGATGAAAACTACGAATAATAAAAACTAAGGAAACGTAACTCCCATACTATTAAGTATTACCGTTTTGATTCTGTGGCGGTACCTGTACAATTTGTACATTTTTGTAGGAGGAGTAAATTAAACACAATCAATCTGTATCACTGGACACTCCACTCTCGGCGGTGGCTGGTGGAGAAGTGGGCGACAGCTCTCACGTCTGGCGACCATATTCTTCAGATGAAATATTATCGTCTTCTGCATCCATATCCATAGCGGGCCGAATGGATACGAAAATAGCCGAAGTTTAAAGTTGCTACATAAAATACGTAAATACTATAGTACTAAAGTACTACGTGGATCACCGGTTTTGTTCGACTATTTCCGTATCCATTCGGCCTGCCTGCCTGTCGTGCCCCGGGGCAGTTTTAGATGCCGAACACCCTATATTATGAAAAAAAATTGACAGGGGATCAATGACCGATACGGACAGAATTCAGCGATTTGACAATAGATGTCAATACGACTGTCATACAATACTGCCTTCATGAAGGAAAAAAAAAGGCTACGTCAATATAATTATGATTTACTTTCCTTTAATCCTATATCTTTAATCGAGCAATTCTTGTGAATTTTTTCTTGAAAATTTAGTATAGGTACACGGGGTAGCGAGCGATAAATCGATCTAGCTAGGAATCATTTTTAGAAAATGTCATTTTATTCGTGTCTTATCGAATACCGAGCAAAGCTCGGTCAAATAGCTAGTTTTCATAAATCTCAATTTGATTCTTAATTTACTCTGTGCAATCTACTGTTCAAAATATTTCAAATGAGTTTATGTCTTCAAAGAGCGAAAATGGTTTTCGTATTTCGCCGTGAATATTTTAATTCAGTGTATCAAAGCAAAATTTCGGTTTCAGCCAGTTTCAACAGAAAAATTTAGTTTCGGCTTTGATTTCGGTTTCGGCTACAATATAGTTAAAATTTTCGGTCCTGCCTATGCTCGAGTTCGTTTCCGTGCGTCGTTCGGTAAAGTTCGGAGCTAACTCCTATCAAAATCAAAATCAAAATTGTTTTATTTCTGAATAAATTTAAAATAAATGTTTTCAGAATGTCCTACATGATGCCTACCACCGGTTCGGGAACTAACCCGGCGAGAAGAACCGGCGTAAGAAACTCGCACGGGGCCCAATTTTTTACCAAAAAAAGGGAGAAAAAAATTAATCTTTTAAAATAAAGTTTACAATTTTGTAACTAAATATTATATACAATATCCACATACATAATTGTAAATCCTATAATAATGAAGAAGTAGCCTTGCAAGAAGCCATCCCACTCCCAAGGTGTGCCATCGTTTATGAAATCATTGACCTTATAATAGGCTTTGGCACACAAACGTTCTTTAACTACTTTTTAAATTTATTAATGGAAAGATTTTGAACGTTTTCTGGGATTTTGTTGTAAAGGCGTATACATTGACCTTTAAAAGATTTACTGACTTTACTAAGTCTGATCACCGGCATATCTAGCTTGTGCTTATTTCTAGTATTCCTAGAGTGAATGTCACTTTTAACTTTAAATTTACTTATATTTTGTCTAACATATATTACATTATCCAAAATGTATTGAGAAGCAACAGTTAGAATACCAATTTCTTTAAATTTATCTCTCAGAGATTCTAAAGCAGACATTTTATAAATAGAACGTATGGCTCGCTTCTGCAGCCCAAATATTGTATTAATGTCGGCAGCGTTTCCCCATAAAAGGATTCCATACGACATCCTACTATGAAAATAACTAAAATATACTAATCGTGCCGTGTCTTCGTCAGAAATTTCCCTAATTTTTCTGACTGCATATGCTGCAGAACTGAGCCTACCTGCAAGATTAACAATGTGAGGACCCCACTGTAATTTACTATCAAGTGTAATACCTAAGAATACAGTGTTGTCTACTAAATTCATCTTCTCATCATTTAATACTACATTGGTTTGGACTTGCCCAACATTGGGCAAAGTAAACTTTATACATTTAGTTTTACTAGAATTTAAAAGTAAGTTATTTACATTAAACCAATGTACTATTTTTGAGAGAGCACTGTTTACCTCGTCGTAGTTCGACTGTTGTCGCTTCACTTTAAAAATAAGTGAAGTGTCATCAGCAAAAAGCACTATCTCATTATTATTACCCTTAACTAGATAAGGTAAGTCATTTATATAGATGAGAATAAGAAATGGGCCTAATATAGATCCCTGTGGGACACCTAATTCTATTTTGGTTCCTTTGGACCTTTTACTATTTACCTCAACCCTTTGAGTCCTATTTTTAAGGTAAAAAGTCAAAAGGCTGAGAGCAGAGTCTTTAATTCCGTAGTGGCGCAATTTCCTGATCAATGTAGCATGCTCAACACAATCGAATGCTTTGGAGAGATCGCAAAACACACCTGAGGCATCCGCGACTCCTCCCATGCCTCAAAAATACTGCAAAGAAGTCCTATACCAGCATCCGTTGTGGATCGACCCTTAGTAAATCCGTATTGATTATCATGTAGTAAATTATTTGAATTAAAATGTACTAGTAATTGTTTTAAAATAATTTTTTCAAATATTTTACTAAAGGTCGGTAGAATTGATATAGGCCTGAAATTCGTGGGATCCGATTTAGTTCCGGCTTTGAATAAAGGAACAATCTTGCTATGCTTCATTAAGTCAGGAAAAACACCATTTTTTATACAGTCATTGAAAATCATTTCTCAATAAGGAGCTACGATGTCAATTATTGATCTAATAATTTTTGTGGACATGCCCCAGAGATCAGCAGTATTTTTAATACTCTACAATTTAAAGGTATCAATAATATCTCTGGGGTTAATTTCTCTAAACTTAAAATTGACATCACATTCCTTTACATTGTCTCTGAGTAGCTTTTCGGCAGCTTCAGGCGAAGAATTTAAATTTTTTGTGGTTGAGACCGGAATGTCAGCAAAAAACTTTTCAACTATCTGCTCTTTATTTTGCCACCGTCCATTTATCATTTATTTATTATATTGAGGTTATGTTCTGCGATTGAGTGAATATTATAAACTGAAAAAATTCACAAGAATTCAGTAGACAATCGTACTTTGAAATAATTTTAGCCAAATATTCGGTTTCGGTTTTGGCACAAAATGTATTTCGGTCCGGCTCTATTTCAAGGTGTACATGTTTTCTTCGTATTCTATCTGGTTTACGTTAAACTACTGTAAATATTATCTTTTCCGTACACAAAAGTTACTTGCAGCTAAGCTGCTTATACTCACTATACTGTGTTTATTTCTTTTGCCTGTAACAATAAAGAATTTTCCTTTACCTGATGGTTTATTTTTGTAAGAACAGGGTTGCCTTCAATTTTATTTTCTTCTTATATAGATTCAATATTTAAACTGGGTAAAGTCATCTTGTAATCAATATTTTGGAAAGTGAAGTTCGAAATAAAAAATGATAATTATATAATTTTAACTTCGCTGTAAAAATCATTGAATAAAAGTTGTTTCTTTAAGGATCTTTAAAGGGACAAAAGCAGTTGGACGTGTCAGGATAAACACATTGTATGATTATTTTTTGTTTCTTCCGTGTCCAACCTTTGAATTTTCTAATCTGTTTCCTTGTAACTACGTTACGTAGGACGAAAAAAAATGACTGGGCCGGAGAATTTCCCTTATGTTTCCATAATACACTCTTATTTCTATTTCTTACAATGGCACTTTAGAGGTTTAATTATTAGCTAATGAAGATTTTGACATGAGCTCCATATATTTTCTGTCAAACTCTTCATAAAATGAAAACGAAGCAATTATTAAATGTATCTGAGTGCGGTCGTTATTATAGTCAACAATATTTTAATGAAACTATTTTAATACGCGTATACGTAGCGTAGTATACCACATTTTTTCTAAACATAAAAAATTAATAGAGAAAAAAATGTATCAGCTCCACAGTTTTCTTTTCCCCCATATTATGTTGGCGCCACAATATACTTTGTTGAGCTATCGTCTAGTGAGCAGGCCGCTTTATATAATATATCCAATATTGTTTTGTATTCTTTTGCTTTTCAAATTCTCTTTGTGTCTTATAACAATTATGTTGTTATGGATAACATACTTAGGGTTGGTAAAACAAATATTTTTCACATTTTATCAGAAAAATCGTTTTACATTCTTGAGCCTGTCGACTGTCCGTAACCGTTTAACTTCTTTATGGATGAATATTCCAATTACTCAGGAACATAACATTATTGTAGTTTTTTCAGTCAGGAAATAGCGTTTCTAATACCTTAGGCATCAAGCCAAAACCCAGCTAGAGTACTCCAGTGGGATTTCAAGTTAACGCCTTTAAACTTCGAAATACATCAATATAACCGCAGAAACTACAGACATGATGTAGTGCATATCTGAGAACTCAGTATTTATTAGCAAAATTCTCGTAATTTATGAGCAATTTTTGAATATCTATCCTAATATTATAAACTGTAAAGGTTTGTTTGTTTACTAGTCTGTTTTTTCTGAATCTAGTAAAGTTAAATGGACCTATTTTGATAAAATTTATCTCATTAAGAGCCACGAGATTAGTACAGAGTATTTTTATCGCGGTAAAATGCGCGGTTTCCGTAGGATATTCTATTCATATCAGACAAAAGTTAGTTGATTTAAATAGGAGATTTTTTTATTCATAACTTTTAATACTTGTGTATATTTTGTTTTAGAAAAGTTGCCAAAATAATATACTTATTGTATTTTTAGTAACTTTATCAAAAACCAACCCTATCGTAGAGCGCCGAACGTAATATGAAATCATATGAAACATATTATTTTGTCTGTCTTTCCATTGTTCCCGTTACGCTTGGTAGCCCTAAAGTCTAAACTCTAAACAGATCGCTCTAATGTATTGGCTTTTAGATGCTCGTGGACAGCTTGAAAGTTAAACAAGAAATTTATCAAGCTATACGAGAAGTATTTCTTTTCACCGACTGCAAAGAAACGTGTTAAGTTTGCAGTCGAAAAAAGTGTATTTAAGTACTTAGTGATTCCTTTGGCTTTGCTTTTGTCTACGGCCAAATATTACAAAATGGACCTCATGATAGTCTATTAGTTTAATTAATATAATTAATTAT
Source organism: Aricia agestis (assembly GCF_905147365.1). Taxonomy (NCBI): domain Eukaryota; kingdom Metazoa; phylum Arthropoda; class Insecta; order Lepidoptera; family Lycaenidae; genus Aricia; species Aricia agestis. Next base: position 13,485,891 of record NC_056428.1, on the reverse strand, counting down.
TCGTCTGTGTGTTTATTGATTCTGTTATTATAATGTATGTCATAGCCGGATAATATATGCCCGTATCAAATAGTCATAATTTGTACCGTGCATATCAAGAAACTGTATGTTCTATAAACTTTTTCCTCGTTCTTGACATTCGGTTTGAAGAGGCTAAGTTCTACTGTTTACTCCACACGTTCACACTTGTAAGTTATTTTTACACCAAGGTAAAGGCTAATCTTTGAAAGCTATGTTTCATTCAGATGTTGCCATAAATTTCAAGATATATAATTGGACGCTGTTAAGCATTCGTGTACTAACCCACATAAAAATTACGTATTGAGTTATGAATGCAGTTATGTTCTTTAAATCATTTAGAACAACCCTGCATTCAAAATTTAACAACAAAAAAATTGTGGGTTAGGACACTAATGCTTAACAGCGATCATATGTCGTTTGCTAGGTTTAGTTTGTGTTTTGTCAAATTGCGTGAAGTTGTAACCACGTCGCTTCATCGTGTTGTCGCGCATTGCGTAGATGTAACGGAACTATAAGCCTTCTATGCATTATGGTAACGAGCGATAAAATATTTCCTGTTAGTCATCTATAGTCTATACATAGTGTCCGCGTATCCACGTACAAAGATTCAACGCAAAATATTTACATACCAAAAATATGAACGATTACAATATTTACATACTAAATTGTATTGTTTTTTGGTATGTAAATATTTTACAGTGAATCTTTGTACGGGAACCTAGGTAATTACTGTCTTAAGCTGAACATTAACTCAAATATGGTAAATATTCTCGTATGGGAAATGATCTTGGTATTACGTTGGTATTAGTGGTTGGTATTAGGCTGACTTCACATGTCGCGAGTAGTGTGGCAGCCGCGCGGCTCGCGACTTAATGTGAAGGCAGTCTTAATGTAGCCTATTATCATAAGATATGTTGAACTTTGGAGTGCCGCGCCGACAACACACCACAAGTCTACAACGGCGCAATTATTTGGCGTCACCATTACGTAATTCATTAATAGTGTAATGTCCAATATAGTGTAGGTTCTAAATAATTATGTATTTGACAGCGTTTTTAATTTTGCAAATAAAGCCCAAAGATATCAATCGATTGATCTTAAAACTTAAACATGCATGTGACAGCTTTTAACCTTTATAATATTTCTTGTTCAGACTGGTTCCCCGGGTGGCGCAAGCACTCCAGCCAGCCCAACGACGATGGAACCTCAGGCCAGGACTGCGTGGAGGCGCGTCGGGAGTTACCACCGAGACCAGCTCACCCCACCTTCATGTGGAACGACAGGAGCTGTAGGGAGCATAACTACTATGTGTGCGAGCGACCGGCTGTTGCAGGTTAGTACGAGTACATTGTTCAACGTATTTGAATAATCAACGAAAATGCTAAAATAGAGCGAAGCAAACGATCTGTTGCGTTAAGGTGTCAGAACTGAAAGACAAGGTTAATTCCTCAGTTAATTCAGACGGCAACTCGACGAGGCGAGGCGCTGCATAAATTTGTATGGATTTGACAGATTTCAATTGCATGAGACGTCTTGCGAATCTGTCAAATCCATATAAATTTGCATGAAAAGAGCAAAAGAAATGCATGCATTGCATGAAAATGCAATGCATCTACGCGTCGCGTTGCGGTCTGAATCAACCCTTATGCGAAAGTTTTATCATTACTTTATGCTCAGCGATGTAGACAACATTTCCGGTTGAAAAACTTGCATTTCCTCACTGACATGATGAAATCTAGATGTTGGCGCCCAGTTTCAACAGCTCAATTTGATTATTATTACTTTTTAATTATTATACAGCAAATACTTGAGCAATTATTTTTCATCCAAGCATAATTCATACAACAGGCGACAGCGTAAGTCAATCATTTAAAACTCCTGATGCAACATAGATATACAAGTTTAAAGCTCGCGATACTGCATTATTATCTAAAATTATGGCGGTATTAAGGCGTATGAAAATGTCTGATGTCTATAAAGTGATTCGAGTAACGTTTTACAATTTGCACTTAAAAAGCCTACACACTACACTGTGGAGTGTTTGTGGCTGTAATTGCAGATTGTGACCGCAAGTTTACGACGCCTCTGATGTTTAACCTCTTTACATTAACGACCACTGCGACAAGCAATAAAATGTAAGAGCACACACACACGTTGTTTGTTAGCGATGACAATGCAGTACGTTATGTCTCTCCAAAGTAAAAGCAAAACTTTAAAGCTATTTAATTTGATAACATTCCTCATTTTCCGTCGGGCGTTAAAAATAATTATAAAGTCAAACCTGAGGGCCTAAACAAACGGCAAGCGATTATCGTAATCGCCAAAGCCAACGCCACGAAATGTATAGGATTTGACATTAGTATTCGCTAGCGAAGCGATGACTTATGTCAAATCGCATACATTTTGTTAGCGTTTACGATAATCGCTTGCCACTTGTCTACTAGGGCTGATATAGGGAACCTGTGCAACGAAGCTGCGTTGCCACAACGCTGTTCCGGGTCGGTGCGGTCGAGCGTTGCCAGACTTCGGCACGGTGCTTGTGTGCGTGCGACCGGACGCATGCGAATTATAATTGCACTATCTTTAGACCGCGGATTCGCTCCCGTTAAGAAGTATTAAAATAACTCCTACACCGGTTTCGGTGACGGTGGCCGGTTTCATTGAAATCAGGCCAGTTACGCAGGAGTAATTAAGTGTGTGCACAGTACACAAGAGCACTCTCTATTCCTTTACTCTCATAAGTCATAGCCCAGTGAGAGATCAGGAGCAGGACCGACTTTTTACATGCCCATCCGACGCATGGATCATCTTACTTGTCACTTTTCAGACAATCAGGTGATCATCCTGCATTAAGTCCTTACCAAACTTGGAAATAACATATTTCCAACGCGAAATCGAACCCACGACCTCCGAGTCAAGAGCCGCACTCTAAATCACTGGACCACGGCGCGGGGGCGTAAGAAGTATTATTATTAATTTGAATTTATCATTATAATTATTACGAGTACAATAACAAATTGACTTTATTAAAATCCTATTTAAGCGAACGCTTTCATCATAGTAGCTCCAATCTTTAATTTTGGTTTAATCAGTCGAAAATTTAAGTAAATTTATACAAACTTTCATGCCCCATTTTATCCCCTTAGGGGTAGAATATATCAAAATCCTTTCTTAGGGGATGCCTACGTTACAATAGTTTTATGTATGCAAAGTCTCAGCCCGATCGGTTTAAAATTGACAAAGTTTCATACAAAATTTCATCCCCTATTTTATCCACTTGAAGGTAAAATTGATCAAAATCCTTTCTTAGCGGATGCCTACGTCATAACATCTACCTGCATGCCAAATTTCAGCCCGATCTGTTCAGTGGTTTGGGCTGTGCGTTGATAGATCACTATAATGTTAGTCAGTCAGTCACCAGTAAGTTATTATGTAAGTATATAACTAGATGTTTCGCGCGGCTTCGCCCGCATAATTCAGGAATTTCACGGAAATCGTACATTTTTACGCAAAAAAAGAAATTGCCTATGTACCTTCACGTGGTCTATTCTTTATGTGTGCCAAATAACATAAAAACTGCTCCAGTAGTTCTAAAGATAAGCAATTTCGAATAATTTCCCCCGTTTTTCCACATTTTCCTCTATTTCTTCGCTCCTATTAGCTTAGCGTGATAAAATATAGCCTATAGCCTTCCACGATAAATAGGCTATCTAACATTGAAATAACTTTTCAAATCGGCCCAGTAGTCCCTGAGATTAGCGCGTTCAAACAAACAAACAAACTCTTCCACTTTATAATATCAGTAACAGACATATTATATTTAGATAAGTTGATAAAAAATGTTATGCTTTGCAATAGCTTTACCGCAGCAGTCGTAGCCGAGTGCCGCACGTATATTTTTTTCCATGTGTTTATTCAGAAGGAAATCCCAATTTGGCCAGCGTATTTAAATGACGTTGCATAACACTCAGCTACGGTTTTCAATCTCCGTCTCGTTTTAACATTTCATGAAGTAGAGGTTTTGAGGAAATTAAAAAAAATAATTAATGAAACAGTTTGGATAAAAACAGCCGACAGTCCCAATATAGTGTTATAAATAGTCTATAACTTCATAACACTTTGTTATCAAGTCCTATGGTGTACTTGAGGAATCGAGACAGTAGCGGTCATTGACTACCTGTCAAAAACTATTTTGTATATAAATCCGATTGACAATGAAGTGTCAGATGATCATACTCGATATGAACTGATGATGAAGCATATAATTTCGAACTCATAAAAAGTTGGAGATTATCATTCTAAGCGTTACCAAGAGGTTTTCCGATGAATGTGTAACAATCTGTGTCTTTATAAGAGGTCAATTTTATTCTTAAATATTCTAAATACAGTGCGAGCATTTTTCATTTAGCGCCTAGACTAAAAAGGTCAATGACCGCTACCGCCTCGTTTCGCCGAGTACAGTATAGACTCTTTAAATTTCGTTGTGTACACATGTCGCTTTATGCATAGATGTTCAAGATGTACAAAAAGTACTGTATACAGTATAGTTTACTAGAGAGAAGATCAACTTTTACTTCTTATAAAACTCATGAATTTGTTCATGTAATATAAAATTTCTTTCAACGCTGCTACTTTAACAGTGAACTCTATATATATGAGACATACACACCCCAAAATATTATCACTTAGTTTTGTTACACCTTGGATAAAATTTTTCACTTGCCTTCAATTTTATTCGTTTTGTCTTCCAAAATCGTTATGTAACTTGTTTTTGTCTTATTACCTAGAAATGTCAAAGTTTCTTAGTAACTTATGAAACAACTTCGGAATTAGCATTTAACAATTGTAGGGTTTTTCTATGATTTCCCAAGGGCACTACCTTCTTACGTTAGTGCCCTTAAGGGCTTCACATAAATCATAACAGTTTCAACGCTCAAATTTTTAACGAGGCTCAACAAAATATACAGAAAGTCTACGAGAATTTTTTTACGATAATTTGATAAAAAACCCTAAAGGTCTTTTTTTTTAATTTTCTTTAATTTTCGATAAGTTTTCTAAAGTAATAAAGGGACAAGTCGTTATCGAATTAAATTCAGAAAGTTAGTTATAATTGCCAACGTTGTCGGGTAATTTCTTCAATACCTATCTGATAAGGTTGATGCCATTTCCAATACCCAGGCCGCAAAGGAGACAATTACGTAACTTGACATTTGGTAACAAGGCAGCCCCTAAACCTGCAATACTATTGAACAATATTTTATTGTACAATTTATTTTGACATAGATATAACTCGCGTCAATGTTCAAAATTAACCCTAGACGGTCAATAATATTGCACAATACGTGATATTGCGCTATAAAATGATCGTCTAGGGGCCCGCTAAAATATGTAAAATATTATGTTCTCAATATAATGATATTCTCATCTCTCAATGTTATTTTAGTCCTCATCGCTTAGCCTTTATGCGTTCAGATGTATCAGAAATTAAAATATTTGAATAAATAAGGAAACTACATTAAAATATAGGATAGTGGTATAAAGTATGTATTTCATGCTTTTAACGACAACGTTTCTTAAAAAAAAAGTATTGTCATCGCATACTAAATGTACGCTACCAAACGATGGCTAGTGAAAATCACATAGATTTTTATTATAGCCCTGGTAAATGTACAGGGTACAGGGTGTAACAAAATGAAGTGATAATACTTTACGATGTGTAATATGTACAATGTTCACTGTGAAAGTAGCAGCGCTGAAACAGTAACTTTTTTTTTCTTTTGAATGGAAAAATTCATGTCGCTGGGAGGCTTGCTCTTAGAAATCACAAAAAATAAATTGCTCTTTCAGCGCTGCTACTTTCACAGCAAACTCGATACACACCGCATACCCTGAAGTATTATCAGTTAGTTTCGTTATACCTGGTAGTTAGTAGTTAGTTTCGTTATAACTGGGCTATCGAAAATCGGAATTGTCAAGTACATGCATGTACCATCTTGACTAAAGATAATAATTATTTGAAAAAGCACCATTTTATTTGCCTCTACGATGGACATCAATGGTCACACGTAATAGCCCCCCTATAGGTTCAATATCTATTAGGGGTAAGTGACGTAATTTATCTCGAGCATGCGATGCACGTCTGGCTGGAGGGGTCACGTGGAGCACCTTAATCCATATTTATGGCATTCTTATCTTTATCACCTCCACATAGAGTACATTTCAGAATGCGTCCGACGTAAAAGCTTTGACCGCAATGTTTTATTCAGAGGAATTTTAAGTTATCGCTAAAAGGTGATGACCACGGGAGAGATTTAACTTTTATTGCAGACGAGGACATCGTCTGGTAATAAAAATGATAAGTGATGATTGCCAGAGTCCACGGATTACTAAAGTGGGTTCCGCGTAATCTAGCAGTAGCTATTTACTGTTTTGATTTGTAACCATTTGATACGTAATTCCAGAAATGCAAAGATTTTTCTTTGTGGATATTATTCGAAATTGAAAATTAATATTACTCTTTTTGAACGTCGAATCTTCAATGGTATCATCGGTTTAGTGTGGCTAGTAATTGATGAAGAGGACTCGCTCGGGGCCAGCTTTTACCAAAAAGATGGATTATTAGTAAAAACCTCTGAGATATTTGCAACTTTCAACAACCACCTGTGAACCTTCAATAAAGGAGCGTATTTTCTCTTAAAAGGCAGGCAACGCACCCGCAACTCTTTTGACGTTGCGAGTGTACGACGGTAGTGGCTTTCCATCCAGGTGATCGGTTTGCTCGTTTGCCCGGTAATTTTATAACGTTAAATGTGTTTCGATTGCGATTGCTTCTTTTTAACGTCCTTTCTTTAACTTGATCGTAGCAATAATCGCCCGAGTATGAGAGGAATAGTACATACTTATGTAAGGCCTTGCGAAATGACTTGGCACCAGACTATGGACATTTTCGAGTTATGTAATAATCGATTCGATTCCAATGTCTATACTGAAAATATATAACACATTGTAGTAATAAGCTACTCAGATACAACTAGATAACACCTTTAAGACCGTTTATCGCGCGGGAACCTTACATTTTTCAGTGTTAAAAGAATCATATAACCTTTCCCGAAACTCAAAGTATCTCCATACCAAAATTTTGCTAAAATCGGTTCAGAAGAGCTGAAAACTTGAAGAGCTAACAGAAAGACACACAGACAGACACATTTTCGGATTTATAATATTAGTATGGACTATGGATATAATCTTAACAACATTTTAGTTGTTAACATAAAAATTAGTACGAATTTTTCCAAAATTAATGAAACTAGTAATTAATTAAATATTATGTTAGCTTTCTCCTTTCGTTCATTTGTTCATTCTGATTGATCAAACTGCAAAAATTAGTCGTTTGACTTTGGTTTAACTGATACTGGAACACTTATTTGATAGGAAATCTAAATCTAATCTAAATCAAAATTTAAATATACTGTTACGTGCTAGGGTTCGAGGATCTGGAGAGAAAGACCTGGTGACTCTCTCTTGAAGACTTTATTAACACTAGGTCACACAAGCACACACTAGGTCCAACACTTAGCACTAAGTCCAAACACTAATCACTAGGTCCAATCACTAAGCACTATCACTGTCCTAGGTCGTAGCCAAGTCGCAGGTTTCACTGGTTCACTCACTATTGATCACTTGTTGTCACTCCGAAATCGCCTTGATGATAGCTCGAAACAAACTGAACTGCCGCGCCGTCTACCTGCGGCTTTTATATGGCGAGACGAATTCCAGAAAGTTCCCGATACACGTAAACAAGTAAACAAGTGTCGGAACTTTCTAGGAGGCTCGAGCATGTACCACAATAAACATAAACAACTAAACACGTAAACACATAAACAAAATAAACCGGTAAACCCGTAAACAAGACACTTGTAGAAAGTTCGAGAACATTCTATTCGAGTATGTACTAGCGCACCTAACGCCATCTAGTATTGAGTAGGGGATTTATGTGGCCTGTGTTCCCTCGGTAAGTTTTGCTGGTTTGTCGCTAGATGGCACTACGTGTCCGTATACCATGTTCCGTAACACCACTCCCCTCTTAGAGATGCTCGTCCCGAGCATCATTGTTACTACCATGGTAACGCGCCAGACGGTCTATGTGTACCACTTTGAAGGTCCCTCTTGGTTGCTTTTGAATTCTGTAAGTCACATCATTCAATCGGGTAACCACTTTGAATGGGCCGTCCCACTTGGTCTGCAACTTTGGAGATTTCCCTTTCTGGCGAGTCGGCTTATGCAGCCACACCAGTGTCCCTTCTTCGAAGCCGCTTGTATTCGATTTCCGATCGTATCTGGTCTTCATGTTCTCACTTGACTGTAACCCATTTTCCCGAACCATGGCGTGTATATAGCGCATCTTTTCCCTTAAATCGCAGACATAATCTGGTACGGTCTTTGGTTCTTCCGGTGATCCTCTAGAGGTCTAGAGGTCTACTGGTACTCGTAGTTCTCTACCGTAATTGACATACGCCGGGGAGCTTTTATGCTCTCATGCTCGGCGGTACGGTACGAAGAGTAGTATGTACTTGTCCCAATCCTTTTGTTTGTCATCTACCAATTTCGCCAAATGCCTATCAAGGGTCTGGTTAAATCTCTCAACCATTCCATCAGACTGTGGATGGTACGCTGTGGTCCTCGTCTTATGCATTCCCAAAATTCTGCACACTTCCTGGAAGACCTGCGATTCGAAATTCCTGCCCTGATCAGAATGGATTTCCAGAGGCACACCAAACCGAGATATCATTTCTTCGACTAACTTAGAAGCGACTGTTGTAGCTTCTTGGTTTGGTATGGCGAACACTACGGGCCATTTGGTGAAGTAATCCATGACGACCATAAAATACTTGTTTCCCGATTCCGTCACGGGAAATGGCCCAGCTACGTCAACTGCAATTCGTTCCCACGGTGCGCCAACTTTATACAACCGCAGGTTCTCACGGCTCCTGGTCTGTGGTCCCTTCACTGCAACGCAAGTAGTGCATTTGCGGCACCAATCCTGTACATCTGCTCGACAATGCAACCAGTAGAATCGTTCTCGCACTTTTGTTAACGTCCTCTTAACACCTAGATGCCCTCCTGATACGCCATCGTGTATTTCACGGAGAGCATCCGGCACTCTCGTTCTTGGGACAACTATCTTAAGATGAAACTCTCTGCCGTTAATCTTCTCCCATTTCCGGTAGAGTATTCCGTTTTGAAGTATCAGACTGTCCCATTGCGCCCAGTACGCCTTGGTGACAGTGCCAGTGGGTGCAACCTCACTCCAGACTGGTTTTACATCACCCCGTTTCTTCCATGTGATGATGTGCCGAAGGTCGTCATCTCTTTCTTGAGCTTCCCTCATAGCATCATTCTCCCATGGACCCAAAGGACTTGCTTTCGTTAACTTTAATGTTACTTCATTAGATTCCTGTTTAACACAATGTTTGCAGTCTTCTGAACACGGCCTTCGTGAGAGTGCGTCGGCATTCCCATGCGACTTTACGCTGCGGCGTTCGGTCTTGAAGTCATACTCCTGGAGCTGTTCAATCCATCGAGCTACTTGACCTTCTGGGTTCTTGAACTGTAGTAGCCACTTCAACGCTGCGTGATCAGTTCGCAGTAAAAATTGTCTGCCAATGAGATACTTGCTGAAATGTTGTAGCGTCTTTACGACAGCCAAGAGTTCTCTTCTTGTCACACAGTAGTTTCTCTCTGACTTAGATAAAGATTTGCTCAAATATGCAATTACAACTTCTCTTTCGCCCTGTTTTTGAGATAACACCCCTCCAATGGCTGTGTTGCTTGCATCCGTGTCGACTATAAACTGACCTTCAGTTTGTGGGTACCCCAGGATTGGTGTTTCACAGAGATGTTTCTTCAGTTTCTGAAAAGAATCTTCAGAAGTCTCGTCCCAAATAAACTGTCGTTTATCCTCTGTCAGCCGATGTAAAGGCTTGGCTATCTCTGAGAATCCCTTAACAAAACGCCTGTAGTAGGAGCATAGGCCGAGAAATGCCCGCACTTCGGTTTTGTTCTTAGGGGTTGGCCAATTTTTAACTGCTTCCAGTTTCTCCGGGTCCGTCTGGATTCCATCACTGGAGATAACATGGCCGAGATAATTAATCTTACTCCTGAATAAACGACACGGATTCAACTTTAACTTGGCCCCCTCTATTTTAAAGAAAACTCGTTCTAAGTTCCGCAAACGGTCCTCGAAGTCGCGGCCAACAATGATGACGTCGTCCAAGTAGACTAAGCAAGCCTCTCCAACTAAGATCTATCTATCCCAACCCCGAACTTTGGTCCTTCGAGCAAAAAAGTGGGACCCTACGCGAGTGTATCCTGTGAGTTGTGACTTGTAATTGCACTTCGTGGTTTCGCGTACGGACTCAGTAACTTAGGAGAACAGTTTATCTCGTGATCTCGTGCAATCGGGTACCGACCCGTAAGGGTGCCACTGAACTCTGATCCCGTGTGACCCCGGTGTCCTGACCATGCCATCATCTCGCGGTCCGGTGTTCCCGGATCCTCAGCGCGCTCAGCTCACCGAGTATCCTGTAACCTCTGTGCCTCTGTGTCGCGGAAGGCGCAATCGACGAGCTAGCGGTTTGCTGAACCTCACAAGTAAGATCTTTCCTTTTTTATTATCCTGGCGAAGATGGAAGACATCTTAGCTACACAGCAGCAAATCATCGACACAGTGGATTCACTGTACTCCAACTTTAAAAAGGATGGAGCAGATAGGAAAACCCCCGACTATCTCCGTCGGTGGTTAGATACCTTAGAGCAATACTTCACAGAGTTTCATAATAATCATATGAATTTGCTGTCTTTCGGTGATCAATCTCATGCGTATTTTACTTCTAATCAGTACGATCAATTAAAAATTAAATATAATAAAATAAAAGCGGCAATTCATAACTACAATCCTAAACTCGATAGGCCGCAAACCCCGGTTTTAAAACCACCTGCGTTTCATACCACGCCTTCAACTGCTCCTGCAGGCTTTTCATCCTCAAATCCACCTCAGAAAGTCAGCTCCGATGCGAGCAATGTAGAAGACTTGCTGAGGAAGCAAGCTACTAATTTTAGAGCATTTTCACGAGAAGCTCAAGCTATCGATCTCAATCTCATCACGGAAAAATGGGAGTTTGAGGATATCCTAGTAAACCTCAAAAACCGTTGGTCTGCCATTGATTCCTTGCACTGGGAGCTGGACAATGAGCTCAACGGCTCAAACACCCAATATGAAGAACAGTTTACATCCTACGAGAAATATTATAAAAATCTCAATAGAGATATTAATCAAAAAATGTGGTCCGTGGCACATAAAGAAAAATCTACCCCGAAGATGGAAATCCCAACTTTTGCAGGAAACATCACTGAATGGGTCTCTTTTAAGGATCTCTTCACGGAGACTATTTACAACAATCCTTCGCTTTCCTGCGCCCAGAAGATGCAGTTCCTGAAGAACAAGGTGAAAGGCGAGCCTGAAAAGCTTATACAGCATCTCCAAATCAGTTCCAGTAATTATCCCGTGTGCTGGAATATCCTCACGCATCGCTACGACAATAAGCGACGGATCTTTACATCTCATCTCAAGAACATCCTAAATATCCCTGTGGGCCAGCATAGATCTATCTCTCATCTCAAGCGCATCCACGATACAACTTACGAGAGCGTGAATGCCATAAAAAATCTCGGGATCGACGTCTCTACGTGGGATCCTTTCCTAGTGTGTATTTTAGCGGAAAAATTAGATCCTGAAACCAATGAAGATTATATCGGTTCCCTAAAATCGCCTAGAGAATTGCCTGTACTGGATGAATTCTTACAATTTTTAGAAAATAAATTCATGTCCTTAGAACCTCAAGGAAGAAACAAGAAAGTTCCAGTCAAAGACCCTCATCTCAATCTTATCCTTCTACTCAACACTATCCAACGTCGTCCAAAGGTCATAGAAATGAGCAAAAATCTTGTAATAAATATTTTAATCCTAACTTAAAACTAAATTATAGTAATAATTATTCTACAAATAAAATAAATCTTATGCAATCGTCGAATTCTGAAAATCATAGCCGCAAGACGTGTAATTTTTGCTTTTCGTCGAGTCATCGCATTCACAATTGTCCGGAGTTACTGAAAATTCAACCTTCTGAACGCAAAAATGCTATTAATAATTTGAACCTTTGTGTCAATTGTTTACATAATCATGGAACTAGAAAATGCCTTTCCGAGTTAAAATGTAGAGAATGCAATAAGGCGCATAATACCATACTTCACGAATCATACAACTCAGCGAATACTACGCCGGACGCCGGATCGGGGCCAAAGTATACATCCACGATTACGAAATTACCTGATCAAGACTTGAAGTCATCGGACAATAACCCTGCAGAAATATTACTTGCCACAGCAATTATTAAAGCACAAGCAGCTGATGGATGTTATCATAAAATGAGAGTCCTTTTGGATCAAGGATCCCAAACCTCAATCATTACCGAAAGGGCTGCTCAGATCATAAAATTACCCCGTAAAAAATGCAGCGGCTATATTTCAGGAGTCGGGAACAACGAAAATATTTGTAAAGGCGTAATCTCTATTAAGTGCATGTCACTTATAAATGATTTTACTTTTGAAACCAATGTATTTATCATGAAGCGCTTGGTAAACAACTTGCCGTATTCTACATTTACTAAGCCCGACTGGTCGACCCTTAATCAAATAACCCTAGCTGAACCCGCATTTTATAAAAGTCGGCCGGTCGATATCCTATTTGGCGCTGATGTCTACTCTCTTTTACTATTAGATGGCATCTGCCGACCCCAAGGTACCCTACCTATGGCTCAGCAAACGCAGCTGGGCTGGATCTTGAGCGGTAGCTGCAAAACCTTTCAATGCAACGTCATCCTAAATAATATCTCCGAGATCCATCGTCCATCCATCCAAATCGAGGATATTCAAGACCCTTCATCGATATCTGAAGAACACCAAAAATGCATCAACGATATCAAATCTTCAACCTCAGGGTGCGAGGATGGCAGCTACATCGTAAAATTACCCTTAAAAGATAATTTCCAGGAAAACTTAGGTGAATCGAAAACAAAGGTTATAGCACAATTCTTTCAAATTGAAAATAAATTAATTATAAATCCTAACGTAGTTCATGATTATAAATTGTTTATGTCTGAGTATATTGAACTCGGACATATGACCCCCGTCGCGGCTAACGCTGACATAACTCCAGGTTGCTACCTATCACACCATTGTGTACTTCACGATAACTCACAAAGCACAAAACTTAGAGTAGTTTTTAATACATCGGCAGCTACAACACCTGGATTATGCCTCAAAGATCTCATGCATAGAGGGCCGAATCTCCAACAAGATCTCCTTAGCCTTATACTAAAATGGCGGCAATTTAAATATGCTTTAACCAGCGATGTTGAAAAAATGTTTCGTAATATATGGCTACATCCTGACCATCAGAACTTTCAGAAAATTATATTATGGAGAAGTCACCGATCTCAACCTCTACAGAAATACCAACAAGCGACTGTAACCTATAGGGCTAAGGCGGCACTTTTTCGCGCTATGATGACGCATAAGCAACTCTCTTCGGATGAACGGCCTAATTATAAGAGAATGTTCAGGTAATTGAGCTGCTACTAAACCGTAGTTTAGTAGCAGCTCAATTACCTGAACATTCTCTTTGGTGGGAAGGACCCAGCTGGCTACCTTCATTTGATCCCGAAAATTATCCTGTCGATGTATCCTATGACACGACGGAAGATCTCAGAAAAAAGGAGTTAGTAAACATCGCCACTACTGATACTTCTATAATTAAACAATTATTAAATAAATTTAGTAATCTGAGAACAGTTATACGAGCCTACGGTTATAAGTTCATTGACATATATTTACACCGAAAGAGTAACGTAAGTTACCTTACATCGCAAGATCTCAAGCGCGCAACAAATATGTTAATAAAACAAGTGCAACAGTACTCCTGTTGCTCTTCTAAGGAAACCTCACATCTTCAGAACGGCGAATCTCTAAAATATAATAAAGGCCAGATCTCAAATCTTAATCCTATTTTTGACGCCGACGGAATATTACGTGTCGGTGTACGGCTGAAACATTCGCATTTGAATCCTGATATTAAACATCCCATCATCATCCCACATCAGTCAAAACTAGAAGATCTCATTATAGATGGCAAAAGAGCTACCAAGAAGCGGCTAAAAATGTGCGTCAAGTGTCGTAAAAACGAACCTATACTGAAAAATCAGCTGATGGGAGACTTACCTCCATCCCGAATAAATCCCAGTCGACCGGACAAGGAACTAAAAGAGGAAAAATCAAGTGAAAAGAAGTCTAATCGTATATCATTTTCTAAAATAGCTTTATCTCTAACACTATTTTTGATGTCCTTAATAACCTCAGCTCAAGCATCCTATAATTTTACCCCAGTCAATAATAGCATTTATTTTGACAAAATCTCCAATATGCACATAATTCGAGACGACTGGCGACTAATTGTCTATTTATTTTTTATTAATATGTCTATTTATTTATTATTAATAATTATGATATTTATCCCTATAAAGAAGGTATGTCGGCACTTCAAAAATACATTAATTACCTCGAGACAATATGTATAGAAATAAAGCATAAGACACCGTGCGAAGATATCACATTACAACTCGGGCACGAGCTCGAAGAATTAAAACATTATATTTCTATACATATTGTTTAAAAGAATGGAGAGTACTATGAGAGCACATCACAAATCTATTAATCAGAAGATAAATGAAGTCAGAATGGCTTATGTAAATCTACATCTCTACGTTCAAAATATGAGTTTTGTTACAGACTTTTTGACGTCCTCAGTAACTGCTACAAATCTTATGTTTAGTCTTAGAAAAATACAGGACTCGAATTATATCCGAGTTTGCCGCTATTAATTTGAAAAAGGATTCATATGTAACAATCTCCGAGAACGATCTTCAATCCTGCATACGGCGAAATCCAGAAATGATCCTATGCCATATCAGAAATCCTATTTATCACCTGAAGGATGATCACAACCTCTGCGAGACCATCCCTAATACAAGAACATGTAAAACTGTGAAAAATCCTTGTAAAAATGTTTGGAAGGAATTAAAATCAATCAACAGATATTTTTATTTTTGCTGCAACGAATGCAATCTTAAAATTCTTTGTGCAAACCAAGGTGTGGCAACAAAATTAACGAACGCAGGTCTTTTGAATATCGGGGAAGACTGCATGATAAAAGCAGAAGACTTTTTGATCAATCCTACCAAACTTTTATCTAGCACTATGATGACTGGCGCCAGGATAGACGCGCCCGAAATTCCTTCCATAAATCACATGCTGAATATTTCTCTTACTGATTTGCCCGCTGAGATTGATCCCAATAACAACTCTAAAATCTTAAGACAGTTTGACTCTGTTGCTGAAAGTATTGATGCTCTAAAGAAGAGTGAACCGTTAATCGCACGCACAGCCAAAACCACTGGACGGATCGAGCTGAAATTTGGTATTCAGGTAGATGTTATGATGCAGGCATGCGCTAAGAAAGGATTTTGATCTATTATACCCCTAAGGGGTCAAAATAGGGGATGAAATTTTGTATGAAACTTTGACAATTTTAAGCCGATCGGGCTGAGACTTTGCATGCATAAATCTAATATGACGTAAGCATACCAAGTAAACATTTCAATAAAGTCCACCCCTAAGGGGATAAAATAGGGGATGAAAGATTGTATATAATAATACTTCTTAACGCGAGCGAAGCCGCGGGCAAAAGCTAGTATACTGTAACAGATATTGTAATGTTAATGCATCCTTATTTCTTGTTCTATATGAGCAAGAAATAAGGATGCATTAACATTACAATACCAAAATATTAGAATAAGGGTACTGAAATCACCCGCGTGTATAAGCCGCCTAAGATGATATTCATAAAGTAAAAATACAACAAAATAACAAAGCAGATTCTGGAATATTCCGCGACGCATTTTCTCAAGCCAATATCTTGGATAAACGCGTCCCTCGGTGGAAATTGATGCTGAAATAAAATATACCCTATGCTCCATTTTATACACAAACTAAAGTACTTTCAGTCTTATGTTTCGTTATTTCGAGAGTTTTTTTACAGCGTTCAAAAGTGAGCCTTAAAATAGAAGCGATATAATTTAAAATAAGATAACACTTTTATGAATGGACATGCGAATAAAATGAAATAGAGAGTAAAAATTTTAGTAGTCTCTTCGCGTTCGTCGTGCATCATTTGTACTGATGTCTTGGTTACTTCTACGTCGTTTTAGGAAAAGTTTGATATTTACGATTCACAGCAAACTTTACGCTATCTACTCAGCGAATATCATATAAAAATACATGTCGGGGACGGTACAGCTATTGCAAAGCATTTTTAACAACTTTTGTAATTATAATTCGCATACCTCTAGTCGTACGCACACAAGCACCGTGCCCAAGGACGCCACACCACAACGGTGTGAAAAAAACGGAGAAAACAATTTGAAAAGGCTTATTTCACGAACTGCTAAAGCAATTTTTATATTATTTGGCACAGTTATAGAATAGACCACGTGGAGGGACGTAGGTTATATTTTTTGAGGAAAATGTACGGATTCCGCGAAATTTATAATAAACGCCGGCGGAGCCACGCTTAACGTTTAGTACTACACTAGATGTTTGACCGAGCTTTGCTCGGTATTCAATAAAACACGAATAAAATTACATTTTTTAAAAATGATTCCTAGCTAGATCGATTTATCGCCCCTGAAACCCCCTATCTACTATTAAAATCGTTGGAGCCGATTCCGAGATTCCAAATATATATACAACAATTGCTCGTTTAAAGATATAAGATACTAGGGTCGTTTGACATGTTATCGACCTGACATACTTCTGAGTGCCTTGCAAGCGTACTGTTGCTCTTCTCGACTCGAAAAGATAAGATTTAGAGGGAAGACAGCCCTCGTATGCTGTAGTACAAGAAGTTCCGCTCCGCACTGTTAATTATGTATTACACAGAAACCGTACATTTTCCCGAAAAACAAAGTAGCCTATGTCCCTCCAGGTTATATATGTGCCAAATAACAAAAAAAATACTTCAGCAGTTTGTGAGATAAGCTCTTTCAAATAATTTTCCCCGTTTTTCCACATTTTCCTCTGTTACTTTGTCCTTGGTGGCAACTTTATATTTGTTAAAAATTAACCCAGAGATCAAATTTAAACTGAATTACATTATACGGAAAAAACGAAAGTTTCGAAGCACGTATCAATTGTTAAATGCGGGCAGAGTTTGTGAAGTTACATTAAATAATGTCTACCTAGTTGCTACTGCAGTTATTATGAAGTTCATACAAGCTTTCTGAACTTGATCAAGTTTTGATATTCTATAAAACTTGTTAATTAAATAAAAGTTAGATTTTGCTGCGAACAGAATCTATTAAATGAGAACCGTACCTCAATAAAAATATCCATCACCTGACTCCATGCAATATTTCAAAAAAATTATAACGGTTTAAACGTGAAGGACAGAAAGATAAATTCTTTTATTTTCACATTCACAATGTTATTATAGGTTTAAAACTATACAATAATCGTAAAACGCAAGGAAAACACATTATACGGTAGATAAAACGAACATGTATTTTTAAAATTCACTGTTAAAATAAAATGAAATACTCCAAAGCTTAACTCGAAATGTCTCGTCTTATGATTTTAAGATAAATGATCCAAACCTTTTTTTCTGTAAACGCGAAACTGTTCATTGTAAAAACATTAATCTACATAATCTGAGCCCAATCTGGCTTTACAAAATGAATTTTGTGCGTTCCACAGCCTGTAGATTTATAATTTCAATGTCTTGAATATTAAAAGTTAATTACGTTGCTTTTGGCGAATTGTGATTATCACTTGGAGCGACTGCGGGTTCGAAATCGGAATACATGTTTTAACATTTTAATGATTAATGGAAGATAATAATCGGTTACAAACTCGAAACATCGAATACAAAATAATCAAAGCGCACGGAGTGCGCGGCCAAGTTCCAGCAGGCCGCGCGCATGCCATGCACTATTTACACGAACCGTTTCGACGCACTTTTGAACCCCCTGTAGCTCAGTGCCTATTGCGAGTGCAAAGATAAAATTATACCTACGTAATTATGTGCTAGTACTTAAGCAATATACCAAATTAAATAGATATAGCTTTGGTAGATCCTGAAATATCTCCCTGTGAAAATAGCTAATTTTGGCACTCACTCACTGACCGATAATCAAAACCTCTAGGCCACTTCCAATTGTCCTAGCGTTATGAAATTTGGCACACAGGTCGTGTGTTATATGTATATTAACAAAAAATTGAGAAATTTAAGAAATCGGTCAAGCGTGAGTCGGTTCATCTACGAACTTTAGATACTACTTCAAATTTTCCTAACATCATGAAATTTGACACTCAGGTCGTGTGTTATAAATTATAATATTATGTAGATTAATAAAAAAATTAAGAAGAAATCGGTCAAGCGCGAGTCGGTTCCTCTACGAACTATAGGTAAAAATTCTTATACGCCAGTGATACAATGAGAATACGATGAGGAGGGTGGGAGGATTGGTTTAAAATATTGTCATCATATATATCATCATCATGTCATCGTATAGGTTATAGCTTATTAATCCTTCGATTGCGGATTCTTGGAAATCTATTGTTTACGCGGTCGAATTCGACTGCTTGGGAGTTGATATAGGTTAAATAAATATTGTTTACTTGTAAATTTCGTTTCTATTGATAGTTTAAAAAATACAACTAGCTCCATAATATATCGAGGGTATTGTTTGAGTCGAGTGTGGCACAAAAAGAAAAAAATAGGTATAATTTCTTAAAAAAAAGTATTGAAATCCCACCAAAAACATACCTGTTAAAATAGGGCCAAGTTCCTATCGGCAAATTTTTGGTCTAAAAAAGAGTTGAAATCCAATCCAATGCCAAGTTTAGATGCACTTCATCGATCGTTATCATTTTCATCAACAGCCTGATCCATAATACTTCAAAATTTGAACTTGGCAGGATTTCGTGCTATACGTAACTCTTGATTAATTCATAATTGTATAATTAGATAATAATATATTTAAATTAACCTGCCAAGTTCAAATTAGAAGTATTATGGATCAGGCGAAATCAAAAAAAAAAATAAAGATTTTGCTATATTAATATAATTATACTAATATTATAAATGCGAAAGTGTGTCTGTCTGTCTGTAACCTCTTCACACTCGAACCGCTGAACCGATTTTGCTGAAATTTGGCATGGAGATACTTTGAGGTCCCGAGAAAGGACATAGGATAGTTTTTATCCCGGAAAAATGTACGGTTCCCGCGCGATAAACTAATTTTGGCGCAATGGAGTTGCGGACGTCATCTAGTTATCTATACTTTTTATTTAGTCTGACGCTAAGCTGATATCACGTATTACCTGCTCCCGTTACGTAGTAACCTAGCAGTAACAAACATCGTTATTTCAGTTAATTTATACGAGATCTCAATACGATAGGACTATCGCATTTGTCAGGACTCTGACTGGAATACATTATGCGGATGCGGGACTAAATCGGAAAACTGATCGATACTTGACCACACGTTAAATATTGGTTAACCAGAGATATATCACAGCTAAGTAAGGATTTCCGGTACTGTCGAAGTAGGTATATATTATAATAATAAGCAAAGACAACTAATATTAGAATTTATACAACACATAATATAATCAATATGATCGAAGTAAATTAACGAATAAATAGCTATGAAAATGGAGAAAATCTATACATACTCGTATTATAAAACAAAGTCGCTTTTTTCCATCATGTCCCTTTGTTCCCTTTGTTCTCTTTAAAACTACGCAACGGATTTTGATGATTCTTTCAGTAGTAGATAGCTCATTTATCGAGGAAGGTTATAGGCTACATTTTATCACGCTAAGACTAATAGAAGCAAAGAAATAGAGGAAAATGTGGAAAAAACGGGGAAAGTTATTTGAAAGGGCTTACTTCAACGCGCTAATCTCAGGAACTACTGGTCCGATTTGAAAAATTATTTCAGTGTTAGATAGCCCATTTATTGAGGAAAGCTATAGGCTATATTTTATCACGCTAAGACTAATAGGAAAATGTGGAAAAAACGGGGGAAATTATTTGAAAGGGCTTATCTCGCGAACTACTGGAGCAATTTTTATGTTATTTGACACAGATAAGAAGTAGACCACGTGAAGGATCATAGGCTATTGATTTTAATAATTTTTTCAGTGGCTAGATATTTTATACCCGTGCGACGCCGGGGCGGGTCGCTAGTGATATAATATGTCATAACGTAGAGGTGCTAATCTCTACGAAAATTCGTAGAAGAGCTACGTGTTTTCGTAAAGATACTAAAGGACGATAGTAAGAAGCTGAATAAAGAATTTTATCTGTTTGTTTTACTTATATTATTGTTGTTGGCTAGTTGGCACATCATTTTATGTTCTTAAAGGGGCAAATAAACAATCGGGTTACCTAATTGAAAACTCACCCGCAGCATCAGGGTGATCACACACAGCAGTTATATAATTTTATTAAAATGTTATCTAACGTTATATAACTATATTTATAATTCTTAAATATAATATTATGTTACCCTACGGTATGGTCTTTAACTTTAACAAATCATTTTAAAACATTTCTATACTTCAACAGATACGTGATTGAGGTAAGTTTGTAGTACCTGTGTAATGTACACACTGCCACACCTCGTAATCCCACCCGACATGAAACTTCCGCAAACGTGCCGCTGTTGAGATAAATATTCTACGAAACTAGTACGGAATTCTTGTGTTCTCCTATTTCTATTTAACCGAACTACTTGTACTACTTGTGTCTCCTATTTATATTTAACGAAATGTGGAATCCAATACCTTTAGTTAATCTGCTGAATAGTTCTTCGGGGACTTTGAAAAGTGAAAAATTTGTGCCCTGGTTTTAAGATAGTCCATTTTTGACTTTAACCAAAGATTTGACATTTTGCATTGTAGTTAAAGTTACAGTTATAGCTAACAAATGTTTTTAACATGCTAATATTACTTCTAGAAGTTAATAGTTGAATGAGAAGGAAGATTTTGGCAAACTATTGACACTAAACGCTGATCATATAATTATTGACTAAAAATATAAAAAAAATGTTTGTAAAATGAGTGTTTACAGGTTGAATAATCAAAACGTTTTTAATTAACGAAATGAAAGTTTTGTTTGAACAACAAATTGGGCAAATTGATGATCCATTGTAGGTTAGTGAAAATATCGACATTTCCGATACGAAATTTAAATTGAATATTGTTTGATGTAACAAACAATTAGATTAAAATATTATATACTTTTTAAGTTTTAAAAAATAGTACCTGGATGACCGAGCTTTGCTCGGTATAGCAAACACTCGACTTCGTGTTACTTAATAACGCCATCTGCTGGTCGTAAAAACAATTAGTAGCTAGATTCCTAGCTAGATCCTGAAATTTCCTGAAAGTCGTTGGAGCCGATTCCGAGATTCCAATTATATATATATATATATGATGACCGAGCTTTGCTCGGTATAGCAAACACTCATTGACTTCGTGTTACTTAATAACGCCATCTGCTGGTCGTTAAAACAATTAGTTGCTAACAAAATAGTATTATTATTCGCCAATAGATGTCAGGAAGAGTCATATTTTTCAGTTTATCGATTATCGATAAAACACGAATAAAAAGACATTTTCTTCGTGAAAGTCCAAGGAAGCTTTTCACTGTGAATAAAAGTAGTTAAGTCCACGGGTCATCTAGTGTTTCATGAATAATAATATTAATTATGAATGAATTCTTGGTTAAACATTTCATTGTGATTAGTTATTCTCTATTACTATAGTATTGCTGTGTTGTTTCTTTGTTATTGTACTATCTCAACGCTTGCGTGGTCTAGTGGTTATAAGATCTAAGGAAGACCGAGTGCTTTTGTGCGCATTCATTGAGGTAAAATGAATCAAACCATTGTCACCAAAACTGTTGTGGAAGTTATTTATTCACTTCCTTTCGCTTTAAAATAGTCTCAAGTACTGATCAACAGTGATTATACATCATGATGGTAAGAATAACAGAGACGTTGACAGACGTTAGAGACTCATTTTGGCATTGTGTTGTGCAATGTGCATATTATGTAGGCGAGCACTACATAGACAAAACTAACTCTGTATAACATATTCTACAGAATTGTACAAATTCTTTTAGCTCACTATGCGAAGAAACACGCAGGACTATAAGTTTATTTACTTTATTATCTTTAATGTTTATATTTAACTTCATGTATTAAAACAAACGCCAAGCTCTTTGCAAGTAATTTTGATATAAATAATAATCATAAGCAACTTATTATTTCTTATCACACCCGCCAGGTATAACAAGTAAGTTTAAATAACCCCTCTACGTAAAAGTACAAAATATAGGAAAAATTGGAGGTAGTTTAACGGCTATGAGGGCACATATTACATACCTACCCCATGCATACCATGCCAAAATTATTACCTATCCCAAAGGCTTTGCCATATTCGGTTAAAAAACTAATACTTACATATTAAAAAAAAATTACCCACCATCAAAAACTAAATGAATACTAAGATAGAAAAGAAAAGTAACGAGTAACGACGCTAGCAAAATATGGATCCATAAAGCTCACTTTCAAAATTAATAAATACTAGTCATTAAAATATGATCTTGAGAAATAATGATAATCGTATTTCAAGAGGGAGAGATTTAAGAAAATGAAGGTGATAAACGACGGCCATTTGAAATATTCTCAAAGACAAACTTTAATTTTATCCCTGTTTCATTATTTCGGATGACCTATTTACATTATTTCAGTTATAAATACGATATCCGTTAAAATCTGGTTATAATGCTATGGTAGTATAAAACTTTTTGCGAGTATTTACATACACATTTTCAGGGCTCTTGCTACCATATGTGTAATGTGTGCAATGCACACGGGCGCCACGGCAAATTTCCATCTTTAGGGGGGCCTAAACTAAGGTCCAAAAATTTTGCCTAAAGGGGCGCCAAAATCCTTTTTTGCACACAGACGCCAGTAGCCCTTACGGGGGCCCAGCACTTTTTCCATAATCTATGTAAATAAAATTTATTAGTTTCGCTAAAACCCGATAACAGCTCAACCAGTTTAGCTAATTATAAAAAATTTGTAGAAGTTCAGGGAACGTTTTAAATATTATAGTCAGAGTTCCCTAGAACATTTTGTTTTGATTACTACTCGTATCAAGCTATTTTTTGTGAGTAGCTTGAGTAACTCACAAAAAATTTGCTTGACTATTAGGATTTCGGAGGAAAGCGATAAGAACGTTCGCCGTGTAATCTCATTATTCGTCATATTAAATTTTTATTATAATCGTTACTCACATTTTATCCACTAAACTATTATAATCAGCGTTTACTCACGCTATTTATATAAACTAAAGCCAATATAATAAAACTCATTATAATAATTAGTTTATAACGCCGCAACTGTATAAATCATTCCGTGATAAATCTATGTGAAATCCCGGGACTAGACTAGACTAGACAAAATAGCAATTAAATTTCAACTAAATCGCATCAGCTGCTTAAGCCGAAATTAAGTATTTAGGCTTAAGCCGCTTATATAACTGTATGAGCCAGTTAGACGGCAGGTATAGGTTACTTTAACTGTCAACTCTCAACAACTTTAGCCATAAAGCGATGTACGTTTGGCGTTATTCCTAATTTGGGGTGCACTCTTGCCAACAGCACGTCCAAATCCACTGTGATATAAATGCTGGGCCATTTCCAAACAGGATAGAGTAAATACGCTTGACATATCGGCCAATGGATACAGTTTTATATCTATAAAATTTCGCCCGTATTTCACAACCGAGTTTTTAGTACGATTATAAACTTTTGACGTCATATCCTTAGCAATAAAAGCGTCAATATGATTGGGTTTGATACAAAAATATTTGTATTATGTATACATATACCCCAGGTTAGTAATGAAATGACAACATTAGATTAGCTGACATTTTTTCTTACTTTTTAAAACTACGCAATGGACTTTGATGCTTTTTTAAATAATCAGAGTAATAATCTAATAATAAAATAAGATCTGTAGTATAACACTTACACAACATAGTACATTGCACAACATTGCAACGTTATATAGTATTACAGTACTCGAATAGAGCATCAAAAAAGTCAAATGATGAATTTTGACGAAAACGTCAAGACTTTCAACATCCCTAGAGCAAAGTTTTTGATGAGAGCAAGTTTTGTGAGTTTATTGGGTAATTTGTAACTGTCTGCTGGTCCAAGTAATTCCCAGTGGTGTATAGCATCGTATATCACTATGACGTACTATCGACACAATATAACTAAGTATACAGTAGACTATCGTTGTAGGCGACTGGCTAGAGTCTAGAGTATCTTCGGCTGTGGATATTCTTATTTTTTTTATTTTTGTACCATTTTGAAATCTTTACTTTTCTATGTCACATATTTTATGCTTATTGACATTTATATTTTTGTATCACAATTTACCGAGACTCGAGAGAATACAGTTGTCGATGCAGTTCATAATGTATCATAAAATTATTTGTTATTTTCATATTCATAATACGAGTACAATCCACCTCTCCCGTCGCTATCAATCGTCAAAATATATCGCTTGAATCCACCCTTTGGAATCTAAAGTTTAGACCTTATTTTCCTGTTCTGAGGTTTAGACAATTTAAAGTAGCAAAGCTATACAACATACGTCGTTTGCGCAGTTATGGGTCAGTTGACATTACAACGTGAAACGTCATTGCGATGGGATGCAATTTTAAATGACCCATCAAAAACTAAACTTTAATTACTATTTACTACGCAAGAAGAAACACATTCACTTGACTTGCTGCCTGCATTTCAGCCTGTCTGTTCAGATTTGAATGGGTTATTAAAAAAATTCAATGTGAATTGACTAATAATATTGTCTAGTATCTACGTAGGGTGCAAATTTTAAGCGGCTGAGTTACTTTACTTTGTTATATTTATACTGTGCTATCGATTCCAATTTTCATATTCGCCAAGGATATTGTCCTAAATAGGTTATTAAACAACAACAGACTTTATTTTCAATAGTTTGCTTATATTGTGAGGTTGCTATCCAAATATAAAAGTTATTGAGTTATGAAGAAAGAAAAAGAAAAGTAGTTTTTGTACACGCAAGTCTTTGTATAGTGAGTTGGAATACTAAGATTTCTTTGTTACAAAGAAACTTTGTTAGAGTGAAGAAAACTATTTACCGTGACTATGTGCGACCAAAAAAATCTCTGATCTTTATCCATAGAATTTTCTAGCAGCCTATTCAAAATAAATAAACAAAGATGTGTAATATTTCCATAAAATGGTAGTAAATATAAATAATTCAATCTAGGAAAAAGGCATAGAAAATGTTTATGCGCCTAAAAAAGTGGGAACCGTGTCGCTTAAACGGGATTTAGCGCAACGAAGTTGCGGCCACATTTAACCTTTCATAGAACCTCTTTACTTGAGATGCAACCTGTGACAGGCATTTCCATTTACGATCAGTGTAAAATATACATTGTACCTCCCCGGGTGCTAGATGATGTACATACATTCAGGGTCCATTCCCAGATGAGCACATGTTTTATAAATGCCCGTGAATAAACATGACCGAGCGATGCCATCGCTTTTTGGCAAAGTGGTGAAGGGAACGTGCAGGAACTGTGACAGTACATTTGGAGTTAATAATATCGTACCTACAAGCTTAAGATAACTTGTTGGCTTGCGAAGGTTGGATGTTTCATTACTTACTTTGCATCACCTCTACGACGGTAGCGAAACAACAAAACCAGACATACTTACTGATACGTAGAATTTGTTGGAGAGGGTCGATAGAGTTAGGCCGCGTACATTCAGAAGCTTGGCTCTACATTAAGTTTGCCCTGTGAAAAAGACAAGGGGCTAAAATGGTGACATTTAGCAATTCAGCAAATGAATTGTCAAAACTGTCAAACTGACAAATGTCAAATTAGTACGAATTACTAAATATGAATTGCAAGCAGACTTGCATTTTGCGAAATTAAAAGAATGAATCATAACATGATTCATAATATGATTCCTCAAAGCGACCATTTTAGCCCCACAGATGTCTTTTTCACAGGGCAAACCTTTTGTTGTCGTCGAGGTAACATTTTACCTGAAATGTTTTTGGTGGGATAAGTATTACTTTATATTGCTATAATGCTTTCTATTGCTATAATATAGTGATTTAACCGTTTAAGTACTAATTTAAATTGCTTAAACAGTTAAATCACTTTATTATATTAAATTATTACTTAAGGCCAACCCACACGTACCACAACCACACGACAACCACAACCACACCACGTGGTCGGGCATATATTTCGTATTGTAAATAAAGTGGACCATTCACACGTACCACAATTTGCAGTCGTTGTCAACCACTTGTCAGATAACTTGTCAGACGCAACCACGGCCGCCCACAATGCAACCACATCGCAACCACGTCGCAACCACATCGCAACCACAACGTTGCGTCGATGCAACGACAGTGCGCGCACACCGCCCGCCCTCTTCCCCCCTCCGTTTCATTGACTTTCGTACGTAACCACATCGCAACCACTGGCGACAACGCAACCACGTCGGCATTTTGTCGGTACTACAACGCAACCACAAAATGCGACACCATTCACACGTAAACTGCTCGACGACATTTTGTCGTTGCGATGTCGTGTGGTTGTGGTACGTGTGGGTTGGCACTTACTTTAAACATAAACATTATGGCAATAGAAAATAATACTTATCTAAAACACGTCAAAATAGAGATGCTTCTTCGATCACGACTCGAGCAAAAGTGTCTGATGTTACGTGGTATATATGACATTCTCTTTGGTGTCGGAAGTCGGAACACGTTAATAACAGTATTTTATAACGTGTCCCCACTCTTCGACCCGCCCACCGGTAGAGTTTATACAAAATAACATTTGGTGTCTAAACACACCATGCCGAAGTTCTACAGCGGAAGTTCGGCATGATTACGTCAGCAATGTCAAACGCATACAATAAAACGCGACGGAATTTCGGCATGGTGTATCGTCGATAAATTTTACAGATGACACACCATGCCGAAATACATTGCAGGCGGAATCATGCCGAACTTCCGCCGCGGAACTTCGGCATGGTGTGTTTCACAGATTTTAGATAAGGTGTGTTTAGACACTTAAGTGCATGTAGTATACATACTACATAAATATCGATGTATTCTCATTGTTTTAAAAGTATGTTAATAATATAAAAATTATAACTAATACATAAAAATGTAATACTTTTACAAGTGCAAAATTCGAATCACCAGTTTGCGACACCTTCGTTCTCGACAGAACCAAATAACTGTTCTAATAATGAAATTATTTATTTTCAGATCCATACAAGGCATCCTCAATAAAATGCAACGAGACGATCGTGCTGTCTCACTCGCACCCTCACGCGACGGTCTCCAGCCCGGGGTTTCCCCGCCCCTACCCGGACGACGCGGAGTGCGTGAGCGAGGTGAAGGCTCCGCCGGCGCACACCATCAGGATACACTTCGAGGAGCTGCTGACGGAGCACGAGCAGCAGTGAGTATTGTGAATAGAATAGAGACAGATTATCTGGCTGTCCCGCTCGGATGACGCGGTGCGTTGATCATCATTCATCGGAACAGCAACGGGCTTTGGCCCACCACACATTCCCACCACTATATATCCTGTGTCACCAGGATCGATACTTTCATATTATGATCTCAGGGAGCCCCAGGGGAAATGTTAAAGCTGTCTTGTGACCCGTAACAAAATTAATCAGAAGAAAATAAGAGGAGTAGAAAGAATTCCAGATTCTTATGCCGTGCCATTCCCGGACAATAAAAACAGCTTTATTTGAAAAAATACCCAATTCTTGTACTCGAATAATCACACTAATTGCGCGACACCTTTGTAAGTCGTGATAATTATACTATCAAACTATAATGCATTACATAAAACTATAAACTTTCCACAGTTCCGGTATCTAAGGTGATTTAAAAGAGCAATAAGAGTCGAGTAGTATTAGTAGAATTGTCTCAATACTTCTCAATATTACATTCTCAAATGTGGAATAGATTTGTCCTGAGACAGTTGGCAATATTGCAACATCTGTTAAACTCGAGCCTTTGTGCTCTGTGAATATTATGTGAGAATTTCTAAAGAAACATCAATAGTATTATTAAAACTCATGTGTAAAGTTTTTAATATTTTTAGTTTGTATAAATGTTACAATGTGGCACTCTGTAGGTTAAATAAAGGAAATAAAAAGTGTTTAAATTAGATGCTGCCTACAACTTGCTGTTTATATTTTTTCACAACAAAAGTTACTTATTCGTGAAAAGAACATAATTTTGCAGGACTCGAAGGAATTCCATACTTAAGTCTCCATTGATTCAGATATTTAAGCGTGTAGTCGTTACAGACTGACTGAAACACTTTCGTACCATTAAAACAATTGATTCGCACATTAATTTACGACATCCACCTAGCAGTAAAGTAGATCTTACTTCTTTACCGCGTCTTTACACTGCGCCGCAACGTTTTCATTATTCGTAGGCATCAACACAATAGGAAGGAAAGCTAACAAATCGCTTCTGGCACGCACAAAAATCATTACGGCGAAGTTATAATTATTACAAATACTTACATTACACCTTTTTTTTATGAAAATATGGGACAAACGAGCAAACGGGTCACCTGATGGAAAGCAACTTCCGTCGCCCATGGACACTCGCAGCATCAGAAGAGCTGCAGGTGCGTTGCCGCCCTTTTAGGAGGGAATAGGGTAATAGGGGAGGGTAGGGATGGGAAGTGAAGGGAATAGAGGAGGGTAGGGAAGGGAATAGAATAGGGGATTGGGCCTCCGGTAAACTCACTCACTCGGCGAAACACAGCGTATAAGCGCTGTTTCACACCGGTTTTCTGTGAGAACGTGGTATCTCTCCGGTCGAGCCGGCCCATTCGTGCCGAATCATGGCTCTTCCACGTATTCACAAAGAGGCATAATTGAATACGAGAATTTCCAACTCGTTTCCCAATGGAAGTTTGAACAAAATCCATCCAAGTTATTATAAAGTTCGCGGGTTGTATCAGATGTAACTCGCTAACTTTAATCAAAAGCCTAGTCTTTGTTATCACATCTTATTGTGAGATAAGTGTGTGCTGATCACGTTAGTTATTCGTGTTAAAAATAATGAATCATCAATGCAATGACGTTTATAGGATCTAAATATAAAAGCTATATAATTTTATTAAATAGCTTCTTTGTCTATCCCTATGTATGCTAAATGCTTTAAAAACAGATCGATATAACCGAAAGGATATAGCTAACAATAAAGCTACTTTTAACGCGAAAAAAACTAAATACAAAAATGCCAGCCACATTCAACCCATTATTTACTAAACAGAATGATACACAAAGACAAACTTGCTGCTAGGACTTAGGAGTGTCGGACTGCATGTACTAATTTTAATGATTTCTTTAAAAATGCATCGCATGTGATGTTGAAATGTGAATTCGGCTTCAGCCGAGATTACTCTAGCATGTAACAAGATCGCTATCCACAGCTGTTCGCCAAGTGTAGGCTTAGGTATTATGTTATTGCTTTAATTAATATAAGTAATGCCGCTGTCAGCGCTAAATTCACAGTCATTAAATATTTAATTTCGCGCCAATCCATTACATGTCATTTGCAAATTGCTCCACTCGAAGGAATCAAGAGAAATTGCTTATGTTCTGTATTTGTACATTGAGACAAGTGCTTAGGTAGTAATAAAAACTAGAAATCGCCCAATAGTCGAAATTCGACCTTTATTTCAACGACATTAGGACTACTACCTATATTTTGTAAAAAAATATTAACTTTATCATATTTTTTTCAACTCTCGTCTCTGGGACTCAGCTGATCTCAGACTAGCCGTGTAAGCATTGTCTAATAGTATCTAAGATTCTATAAAAAAACTATAATCCATTTTCAATTTATCACCTTGTTGTCAACAGACTTCAACCATAAATAAAAGACTATAATTCGTATGCATAGGCTTGTCAATCAAAAATCTGTCATTTTTCCTTGTGTGCGTGTTGTAGTGTGTGTAATGTTTCATTTGTTAAAAAATGTATGATTAAAGTATAATTTCAAAATAATATTAGCTCGATGCACTTCTTCACCATATAAACTATAACTGTGCAAAATTTCATTCACCTACGTTTCCCCATTTTTCGTCAAAAGGGATACAAAATGTTTGGCTCACGTATTAATATAGATGATCGGTACATTTTGTACTTCTTTTATGAATTAGGGTTGCCCGCAACTTCGTTTCACCGAAAAATGTTTACCGTGCGGGAACAGTAAGGTACATTTTTCTCTTAAAGTCTCAAAGTGAGACATTCAAAATTTGATTAAAATCAGTTAAGCTAGTTAACATGTAGAGGTGACAAACGGAAAATAGACACACTGTTGCCTTTATTACTACTTTACTTTAATACTACCATACTTAATGAGTATGAAAATAAATACTTTAATAATAGAGGTTTTTCAGATACCAACGTTATACAAACAAACTTATGTAACTAATTTTAAAATACAAATCAAAACATGTTAAATTCTTTACAAAATGTAATTTCGCCGTTTGTATGAAAACTTAACCGGCACATAAATTATTTAGCAGCTGTGGGATAATTGTGAATTTAAATAATTTCATAAGCACGCGAGTACATAGCTCACACTATGCAGGGTTATAGGCAAGAAGCCGCTAGGAAAACGTGCTACAAGTTCTGTTTTACTAAAACTGTACGTATTATTAAGTACTATAGATGACGCCCGCAAATCCGTTGCGTCAAAATTCGTTAATCGCGGGGGAAACGTAATGTTTTCCGGGATAAAAACTATCCTTTGTTATTTCCCGGGACTCTAAGCATCTCCATACCAAATGCAACAAAATCGGATCAGCAATTTAGGCGTGAAGGGAGGACAGATAGAACCCACTTTTAAATTATAATATTAGCACAGTATGGATATAAAATATTAAAACATGTGTTACAGTGTGCATAAAGGCGCGATTCCACCGCGCGGTGCACGGATTAATATTGTTTGACTAGTCAATCAATATCAATCCGTGCACCGCGTGGCCGCCGTGCACAGCGTGCGCCGCGGTGGAATCGCGCCTTAAATTTTGTGTGCATAGTTAACGTTCAATCGACGTTGCATTGTCATGTAAAGTTTATTTTCATTCGAAAATTAAACATTCATATTTCAACTCATTCGTGAAATACAATCGTTAAACTATAATTTATTGGTATTGCTTTTATATACCTTAAAATATTATTAATGCGCAAGTGCATTTGCGTATCTGTCTGGACTGATTTTAATTTACATTCAGTGACTACCGAGAATCATACAAATTTCTATGGTACAATCATAACAAACACATATTTGAAAAAATACAATGTTTTGAAGATTTTGCGGCCAACGCTTGGCCTATTATGTTAATACAAGCCGGCACCCCGATTCCCCGGGATGATATAAATATGAAATCCTGCAGGTTCCACATTATGCATACGTCTTTAGACAAGGTGGACACAAAACAAATCGCAAAACTCATACATTTACGAGCATAATAGATGCAGGACCCTTATTTTTATGTTACCTCCTTATATTATTATAATTATTGTATTTTCGGAACGGTACCTTAAGGACGACCATTTCTATCTTTAAATCAAATTATACTTCCATTCGTTTGATCAATTTAAATAAACTTGTGTTAACTTAATTAAATATAAGAAGCCTTACATAACATAATATTTTGCTATAGAGCCTATATTAGTAGGTTTGTAGGTTTCTTATTAAGGCTCTATAGGCTCATAGACATTAAAGCTTAATTTCTATTTTCAATATAATTTATAGGCTTTTAGACATTGTAGCCCAATTTCTATTTTCAACTTACATCTTAGATATATTTTTTCAAAAACTTTTTTTTTAGTATGACTTACTCAGAAAGTTTTAGTCGCTTTCGTCGCGGTCAAGCGTTCTGCGTTTGCATTCTGCGTTCAAGCGGTCAGTCATACAGGAGGAATTCTGACGCGGTCAGAACACCCTCTGTGTGAGTATCTCTATATTACGTAATACAACACAAAGAACGCAAATATGACCAATTAAACGCTTGACCGCGTGACCGCTCTCTGTCAAACACATTTGAAGATATAACTGGATGAAGTAAATAACTAACATTATTTTATAACTGTACTTTAAATATTAAGTGATGAAAATTTTTTTTTCCTTATAATTTGAAGTAACCTTGTAACTTACCTACTTTATCATTAACATTTTTTTTTTATTTCAAATCATTTTTCCGGTCTAAAGCAACAATTCATGCAAAGACGTAAATTTTCAAATCGTTAGTTACCCACTTCAAAAACTTACGTCTTCAGTTATGAGATTATGTAAAATTAATGAAGCCACTACAATTAAGTCCGTGTAACAAGATCATAAAGTGGACCGATGAAAATGTCCCAATTAATAATCATAGATTTCTTCAGAGCCTGTAGCCAAGACTTTTCCTTTATCGCTTCTTTAAAGAATATTCTATCAAAATGTATGGAATTAACATTAGACTTGTCGAACGCCAACATCATATTATTAACGAACGCATAAGTCAATTTTATACATTTTGATCGGCGATTCTATAACGGAGCCACAAAAAAAGTCTAGGCTAAATGGCCAGTTCTGTTTACATGACAATGAAAATACGAGCCCGAAATGATTTGGTTAATAGGCGAATCGTGACGACGAACTGTCTAAGGTAAATTAAACTCTATGCTCTGCACCATAAACGCAAAAATCGCAGAGCACCCGCATAAAACATAATAAATATTCAAATACACTCTGCAATTCATAAGAGAAAAGTGGAATTGTTGAAGTCGGCGATTGGATTTTGAATTGTATATCGTCTTCATAAGGTTCGTATTTGCATTTCCGTTGTATTAAGTGTTATTTCAATACAGCGTGTATCGGTAAACGCTAAGAATACATAATCTTGTAAAATTGCTGACTGATATTGTAGTTGGGCCAATAAGAAATCTATACAATTTGCGTCAGAGTGTTAAGAAATATTGCATTAGTTTCGACGGCAAAGTTAATCTTTTTTTTTTTATTTGACATAACGCCTCATATCCTAAGAGCCGACCGTTAAATTTAACGGTCGGCTCTTAGGATATGAGGCGTTATGTCAAATTAAAAAAAATAATAATAAAAAAAATGCAGAATTCTGCATGAATCGTTTTTTTCGATCAAATATATTTTAAAATAATCTTTAGAACGTATAGAATGGATTAATGTTGGGTTGCCTTGTTAAAAGTAGCCGCAAGTACCTCTAATTGAGCAAAATGAAAGCCCGTAATACAAACTTGCGTGTATTCAATAGAAAAGTAAGAGAAGGGACTAATATTGCTATACTGTGCCACAATATAGCAATATGACATATCCCTATAATATTGCTATACTGTGACAATACCAACAATACACATAAAAATAAAAACGCCTGTTAAATAAAAATAGCAATCTTGCGAGTTCTCGACGTCCTCAAATAATGCCAGGCATAATAATTGTGAGCCTGAACATTTGTCATATACAAAAGTGATGGCAACCCCAGTTTGCGGCTATCGTGCAACTGGCAACCATGGATATTCATGTACAAAATGCATAAAACTTTAATTTGGTATCAAAATTATTAAAAAAATCGATGCTTCAATTTTGATGAAAAACTATGTCTCAATCCTAGGTTGCGGCCGACTTAGAGCTGGCAACCATTTATACCTTATTTTCTCACGTCATTTTCTTTCAAATGATGTAAAATTTACTGAAAAAAAATATACATGCAAATTATGCATTTATCTCATGAACATTCAACTTAATTAGAGGTACTTGCGGCTACTTTTGACAAGGCAACCCAACATTAATCCATTCTATACGTTCTAAAGATTATTTTAAAATATATTTGATCGAAAAAAACGATTCCTTCAGGATTTTACGGTCGGATCCAATACTATCACTAATGCATAGTTTTTCAGACTTTGGGCTGGAGTTTATGTGTCTAAACACACCATGCCGAAGTTCTACGGCGGAAATTCCGCATGATTACGTCAGCAATGTCAAACGCAGACAATATAACGCGACGGAATTTCGGCATGGTGTGTCATAGGAAATTTAAAATACATTGCAGGCGGAATCAAGCCGAACTTCCACCGCGGAAATTCGGCACTGTATTCACTACCGTGTTAGCTAACGTCAAAACGTTAACTATAGTTTGTGCGTTCTAAGATGATATGGGTGACAGTTTTCATGTTCCTTGCTACGGGTTTTTTTTAACAAGAAAACAAAAAAATCAAAATGTTATAAATTATATTCCATCTACAAAAACAAATGTTTCCTATAATTGTAAATTAATAAAAATGAAAAGATGCTAAATGCTAACTTATTAATAAAAATTATAAATATTAACTGTGAAAAAGGAGTGTAGGGGTTGTCTCCTACAGATGCTGGATGCTGGATGATAGTGATGACGCTGATACTGATAGAGATGCTGATGCTGATAGAGATGCTAATGCTGATGATAGGTGTTAAATAATACGCTCTTGATGCTTGATAATGCTCTGCTATTGCTCTGCTGTTGCTCTGCTGTTGCTCTGCTGTTGCTCTGCTGTTGCTCTGCTGTTGCTCTGCTGTTGCTCTGCTGTTGCTCTGCTATATTTCGTCGTAAGTGCATAAATTTATACAACTTCAAACGTGCCGGTCAATGTCATACCGAGCCGTACAAGTTCACTGTACGTGCTAGTGAACCGTACATCTTGCCACTCTAAAAGAAAAGAAAAAATCTAAAAAATATAAATGTAAATTAAATTAAAAAATAAAGAAAACTAAACATTTAACAAATTAAGTAGTAAAAAGGAAAGATTTAGTCTATCCGGGGAAGTCTGGGGAACGTGACCGTCGATGTCGATGGCTGGTGACGAGCGCTGCTGCCGCCGGTGGGGGCGCGCTCCTCGTTCCGGCAGAGGCGCGCAGGCAGCGCGTAGGCGGGAGGCGCAGGCGCGGGACTGGCCTGCTCCTTGTCCCTGTTAGTCAGCAATTGGGTTTTGTGATGACGGCGTCTCCCGACTGCTTGATAGTCATAGATGTTCGCTTTCTTTGGACCAGGAATCTGTTGCTGTATGGTCCCGTACACTCCATCGTCTCTTTTTGTGCTAGGTATGGAGACCGATGTAATAATAAAGTTATTCAATGTTGATGTTGTAGGTAGCATAATTCCTTGCTGATGTTGCATTTTGATATTGATGTTGTTCGAGTTGTGACGTCCCAGCAACGTAAAGGTGTCTCCTTTCACAGTCGAGTCCTGACCTGGGACACTTATGCTGTTTGTGGTGTATTTTTCTTTACGTATGTGACCCAGTGACTCATTTTGATGAATAAACTGTTTGAGGCTATCTGATGACTCTTTGCTATTGTTCTTGATTTCCCAGTTCTTGGATACATTTTCTTCTTATTTTAATATTGCATATGAATAGTGACGTTTAGGTGTTTTGCTGGAATTTGGAGCGCCTGTTGTTGAGAGCGATGTACTCGATGTTGACCGCCACACGTCCACGTTCTGCGATGTTTGCAGTTTGCTGTTTGGGTACACGACTGACTCATGAATTTTCGTGTTATGCGGTCCATTGCACTGCTTGCAACGCCGCGTTGATATACATGGTCTATTATGATGCGTGTAGAGACAATTTATGCAGATATTATTTTTTTGCAAAATTTCTATTTGCTCTCTGCCTGATAGGTTAAAAAATGTTGTACACATGTAGAGATCGTGAAATGCTTTACATACAACACATGATTTTTGTCTGTATGTTACAAAGGCTTGATATTGTCCTTTCTGGGAATGTTCGTTTTGATATTGCGACCATGTCGAGTTTTTGTTATAATTTGACGATCTCGGTGCTTGATAAACTTGTTTTCTTGTGATGTTATTTTCCTTTTCCCTGTGCTGAATAGGCTCTAAGGCCGTAAACTTACTCTCGATAAATGTCATGAACTCTTCAAGTGTAGGAATAGACCGTGGCTCCTTGCGGGACTCTTGGTAGTTGGTGTAGGTGTCCACATCTAGTTTTTTGCAAAGAATGTGGACCAATAGCGGATCCCAGCTGTTAGTATCCACTCCCAAATTATGGATGGCGTGAATACATTCGGTAGTGGTGTCGTAGAGCTTCTTCAGTTCATAAGATGACTGTTTGTGACTGGTTGGTTGACTGAGAAGGATTTCGACTTGTTTGGTGAAAAGCAGCTGAGGATTGTTGTAGCGATGATTTAAAATTTCCCAGGCGATCTCGTAGTTTTCTGCTGATGTGTGAAGATGTTGAATTATGCGCTTCGCCTCCCCTTTAACTTTACATTTTAAATGCTGCATTATTTGCGCGTCAGTGATATATTTGTTATTATGTATTGATTCGGTATATAAATCGTGGAATGTTGGCCATTGTTCATAATTACCAGTAAATATTAGTATATCTATCTGGAGCAAAGATTGTTGTACATGTGCGTTAGAGCATAATTTTTGATTTAAACTTCTTTTTGCGGTGATATATTTTGACTCTATTTCTGTGAATGCTTCCTCGTAATGGGTATCGGTTCCCGATGATAAAATGTCTATGCGCAGGTGAAGTTCGTCGATGTTACGCCATCGCTGTTGAAGGTTATGCAGCTCATCCTCGATCTCCCATTTCTCTTCGATGTTTAATTCGCTGACACGTTTTTATTGCCGCTCTAGTGCCCGAAAATTGGCGTACTGCTGTACCAAAATCTCTTGATAGTCCAGTCGAGGTTTGACTTGTTCGAAATAAATTTTTTGGAATTTGAAATTGAGTTCCTGCATTTTCCTTGGAAGTCGAGCGAGTTGAAAGCTGCGAGATTGTTGGTGTCGCAGGCCTTTCTGAATCCGCTGTCACAGTGGCTCTTAATGTTGTGTAAAAATTCTTTACCTCGATGTAGATGTCTTTCTTGAAATATTCTGATGACTTATCTTCGACTCCCTGCAATGTGTTGTTATTAAGTTCAAATTCACCCCACAAGTTGTCTATTGCCGCAATGCGTTTTTGAAAGTATTCCGGCGTTTTTCTAATTGCGGAGTCCTTTTTATAAATGATGTAGATCTTCTCAATCTCCTTAATTATAGCGCTCTGACGTGCGAGTAGCTCCTGCATGATGATGAAGGATGTATTTAGTGTATTAAGAGTCTCTTTACAGATGTGCGTGCTGTCTCAACTCTTCCGGGGCGACCCGCTGGTGGGAGACCGGTGGAGCCGATTCGCTACCCTATCAAGACAACAAAACACACAAAATAATAAATGATGTTCCTCGCAGTAACGATGTTGCGCTGTACCTACGTCTTGAGCTGTTGTGATCTTGACGATGTTTCGCCTTATAGTTTCTTCTCAATGCTTCATGTTGATAGGCGATGTTCCTGATGATCCACAGATGCGTTGATTCTTACTCCTTTCGAAGGACCAAAATGTAGGGGTTGTCTCCTACAGATGCTGGATGCTGGATGATAATGATGATGCTGATACTGATAGAGATGCTGATGCTGATAGAGATGCTAATGCTGATGATAGATGTTAAATAATACGCTCTTGATGCTTGATAATGCTCTGCTATTGCTCTGCTGTTGCACTGCTGTTGCTCTGCTATTGCTCTACTGTTGCTCTGCTGTTGCTCTGCTGTTGCTCTGCTATTGCTCTGCTATTGCTCTGCTGTTGCTCTGCTATATTTCGTCGTAAATGCATAAACTTATACAAGTTCAAACGTGCCGGTCAATGTCATACCGAGCCGTACAAGTTCACTGTACGTGTTAGTGCACCGTACAAGGAGTATAAAATCATTGTGTAAAGAAAACACAAGAAAACATTTGAAAAATGTCATATGCATGAAACGGAACTTATGTCAATAGAGATTGACTCTGTTGAATCGAAATCAAATCGATAAAAAGGGCGGCCATCTTAAATCGCCGGCACCACTGAAATGTCAGTACGAAATCGATAATTTCGATTGCAATTCCTTTACGAAGTGATTCGATCTTTTTAAACTATCGATTAATTTTTATTAGGTAACTTCCCTACTATTGTCAATTATAATGTGTCACGCATATCATCATAAAACGCACAAACACTATAATTAACAACGTAAGTGAAAAGATAAACTCTTGTCAAAAATCCTTAGAAACTGGGCATAAGTGTCGTGGCGCTTTTGATGCGTTATATCAAATCCCATACATTTGTTATATCTAGCTTCGTTATCGGAATTAGCAAATGCAATTTGGCTAAGTCAAATACCAACGCTCAATTTCTAAGTTTCTAAAAACAAACTGTTGTTTAACGATAATCTCCGAATTCAAGTTGGATATTTTAACGCGTAAACAACCCCGGAATGCGGGACATTCCTCGGGATCCCGGGAAACGGGGAACAAACAAAACTATTAACCGTATAGCTGTTTGTACAGCTATTGCCGTAGTCATAAATTTTAGAACAACATCGCTGCATTTGTAAATATTATTAAAGTAAAAATTAAAATCTATACTTGTATTATAAAGCTGAAGAGTTTGTTTGTTTGTTTAAATGCAATAATCTTAGAAACTACTAGGCCGATTTCGAAAATTGTTTCACCAATGTATCACTAAGATGTCCCAGAGTGTTATTATAATTACTAGCTATTTGACCGAGCTAAATATACCGAGACCGAGAATAATGATTCCTAGCTAGATCGATTTATCGCCCCCGAAACCCCCTATATGCAAAATTTCATGTAAATCGTTTGAGCCGATTCCTTGATTCCAATTATATATCCTTATACAAGAATTGCTCGTTTAAAGATATAAGATAGACTTATATAGCCTATAGGCTATCACGGGCGGAGCCGGATTGGACCATTAGTATTCGATATAATATCTTGAATATTGTCTTCTTCGTAAAATCTTGACTTCGTAGGATTCCGTTGCCAAATAGGAAGTAAAGGAGTAGTAAAGGATAATAATAATGAGATAGTGCTTTTTGCTGATGACACTTCACTTATTTTTAAAGTGAAGCGACAACAGTCGAACTACGACGAGGTAAACAGTGCTCTCTCAAAAATAGTACATTGGTTTAATGTTAATAACTTACTTTTAAATTCTAGTAAAACTAAATGTTTACTTTGCCCAATGTTAGGCAAGTCCAAACCAATGTGCTATTAAATGATGAGAAGATGAATTTGGTAGATAACACTGTATTCCTAGGTATTACATTTGATAGTAAATTACAGTGGGGTCCTCACATTGCTAATCTAGCAGGTAGGCTCAGGTAGGCTTCAGAAAAATTAGAGAAATTTCTGACGAAGACACGGCACGATTAGTATATTTTAGTTATATTCATAGTAGGATGTCATATGGAATCCTTTTATGGGGAAACGCTGCCGACATTAATACAATATTTGTGCTGCAGAAGCGAGCCATACGTTCTATTTATAAAATGTCTGCTTTAGAATCTCTGAGAGATAAATTTAAGGAAATTGGTATTCTAACTATTGCTTCTCAACACATTTTAGACAGTGTAATATATGTTAGAAAATATATAAATAAATTTAAAGTTTAAAGTGACATTCACTGTAGAAATACTAGAAATAAGCACAAGCTGGATATGCCAGTGATCAGACTTAGTAAAGTCAGTAAATCTTTTAAAGGTCAATGTATACGCCTTTACAATAAAATCCCAGAAAACGTTCAAAATCTTTCCATCAATAAATTTAAAAAAGTAGTCAAAGAGCGTTTGTGTGCCAAAGTTTATTATAAGGTCAATGATTTCATAGAAGATGGCACATCTTGGGAGTAGGATGGCTTCTTGCAAGGCTACTTCTACATTATTATATTATGACTTACAATTATGTATGTTGACATTGTATATAATATTAAGTTACAAAATTGTAAACTTAATTTTAAAAAGAACAATTTTTCTCTCACTTTTTTGGTAAAAAGTGGGACCCGTGCGAGTTTCTTACGCCGGTTCTTCTCGCCGGGGTAGTTACCGAACCGGTGGTAGGCATCAGGTAGACATTCTGAAAAAATTTGATTCAATTTTACTCAGAAATAAAACATTTTTTTTTTGTTACAAAATGCTATGAAGGTACTACGAAATGCTACGTGGCGCTAAATGATGCTACAGAATACGTAAAAAACAGAGGCTATGACCTTTTTGAGATTAGATCTAAT
Organism: Aricia agestis; assembly: GCF_905147365.1. Classification (NCBI taxonomy): domain Eukaryota; kingdom Metazoa; phylum Arthropoda; class Insecta; order Lepidoptera; family Lycaenidae; genus Aricia; species Aricia agestis. Next base: position 13,445,351 of record NC_056428.1, on the reverse strand, counting down.
CTTTGCATAATTACATACTATTCAAAATCGGACCATGTTTAACGCAAAAGAATAAACTGAAAGACATAAAAACTATGAATATTAACTTTATTGTATTAGTATGAAGTTATAGATTCTACCGTCTATGTGATGTTATATGAACTGGAAACCACGGCTACATAACTTAGATAACTTATTCACAACAGACAGTAATCTAACCCAACTTAACATTGTTGAAGTTCTAAACAAATTAACGACATACACATCTTGTAACCCACACACAAATTGAATCACTGAAGTTTGAAATAATAAAATGAAACAAATAAACAAATCCTTTCTCTATAACAGTGGTGCCCAATTGGTATTGCTTCAAGGGCTATTTTGAAAATCCCGATAAGCCTCGCGGGCACCACGAAGTTTAAAAAAATCATAAGCGATATAAAGAAAACTAGGTAATTTAGTTATTGTTTATTAAATAAATTTATTTGACCTAAATTGTTCGCGGGCACCTTTTCTTTTAACATGGGGAGATGCTTTACGCATCCCTGGCAAATAGATGTATCACTAGATTCTTGCAATAAAAATATTCTATTCTATTTTATTGAAAACAGGCCGCGGGCTACCAGGTCCCCGGGAGCTACCGGTTGGGCACCACTGCTCTATAACATTAAAATAATAAAGCATTATTTCTGATACTTTGTTACGTCGTTGTGTAATATTGTTGTAATAAAACCGTGAAAGTAACGTAAAACTCTTATTATGGGTAATAACCTCATAACGATACCTTTCAGAATACACTTTTATGAAACATTTACAAAGACGTTCCAGTATTATTAAAACGACTTTTAAAAGAATGACATTTTATTAAATTCAAAATTGCCTTTTGTAACGTTTCCTCTTTAAGGTGATCGCACATTTATCAGCACGCACGCGCCGAGCGCGCCGTATATTCGTTGTATGAAATGATGTGAAACCTCGCACATTCGTCTGCACCGTACGCGCCGCATTTCGCGTACTATGCGTTGCGTACAGCGCGTACGGTGCTGACAAATGTGAGATCAGCTCAAATCTATATTGAAAACGATCCCAAGACAAGTGGTATGTTCACAAAAGAGCGGCAGCGCACCAGCGCACCTGCAGTTCTTGTAATGTTGCTAGTCGGCGCCGCGCGCCTTATATAATACCTATCCAATAAAACTAGGACTGTGCCCTCTTGTCACAATTTGAGTTCTTAAATATTTTTGGATCTAGTATCTTGCAACAGATAAGCAACAGGCGTTTAGTAGCGGTGGTAGCAGATATTGCACAATATCTGCCTGTGCACACTATGCAATTTCATTTTCAATTTTCGTCATCATCTTTTTATTCAACTTTCGTTCGGCATATTCAATAATTGAATGCATCAAAATCCACCCGCGTTGGAAAGAAAAGTGTCATAGCGTCGCAGGCATGCCTCACGTGCGATGTTGACTGCGCTATAACGCATGCCCTTGATGAACAAAAAAAAAGGCACAGTGTGGACAAAGCTATTGAACAACATAAATCCTTATTTCCGGAGATCTGTACGTTAAAGCTGGATTTATATTCGCCCAACCGAATGCGTAGTTTGGCGGCTACAGTGTGAGCTCACAAGCAATCTCCTCAAACCATTTATTTAAATAGCGGCACGATCGAGCTGTCATTTACATACATTTGCTTGTCATCTCTCAGTGTAACCGCCAAATCGTGCGTTCGCGCCTCACATATACATCCAGCCTAACAGTAATTAACACACACTTATTAACACGTCAAGACATTTAAGACTGGCCGTACACGTTTTCCGTATGCGATTTCCTACTGTGGAATTACGATTTGGAATTCCGTAAGACTAGCGCTAGTGCTCTTTTTTCACGCGCGAACGCGCCGACTTCAACTTGAAACGTACGTGCGGAATTCGTTCCGTTCTGAAAAAAACAACGTGTGTGCCAGTTAATGTTTTTTCTACAGATTCCATGCATTCGGATTTTCGACGGAAAACGAATTCGGAAATCGAATACGGATAACGTGTGTAGCGGCCATGCCTTATAGAACGTGGCTCCGCTAATAACTCACAGATTGACGTTTTCCGTCCGCGGAGCTATCTCGTTTGTGCAGATATCTCATCCACGGCGGTATCTCTTCCGATCTCGACACCGACGTATTTATTACCGACTCTCTATTATCACTTCTAAAGGAGCCATTACAGTGTATCTTCTGACAGGAATTTATCAAAGTTAAATGTAAGATCGAAGTAAATATTTAGGGTACTTTGTGTACTTGTTCGATATTTAATTTTTTTAAGAATGATAATATTATTTTAAAGATCGATGTTACATTGATGGGTGCATTATCTGGTTTTTTATTTTACATAAGGTCTGTTTCACAATTTACCAGTTAGCGTATATTTCGCTGTGTCGAAATACTTTATATGACAAAACGACGTTTGCCGGGACAGCTAGTGATTTATAAAGCAGGCAGACTCAATACATCTGTAAAACCAATATGACTGAAGTTTGTAAAACAAGCTCATAGATTATTGTCTAAACTTTATAAATATTAAAAAGGACAGACACACAGAGTACAGACATAGCGAATATAGAACGGCTCTGTTTTTTCCATTTGGATCAAACAGATCATCAGCAAACAGATCGTAGCATTATAAATATCGATATATCGATAGCATTTCTTAGCATGTAGAATTTCTTAGCATCATGGTAGTGTTTTAAAGCAGTTTGAAGCATTTCGTAGCACTCTCGTAGCACCTTCGTAGCACCAGATAGCAAAATATTATGAGCAGTACCTCGTGGCATTTTCGTAGCAATAGGTTGTATTTTTAGTACTACATAGTATTACGTAGGCCGTAGCACATCGTAGCATTTCGTAGCACAGCAAAACACGTCTTCGTAGCATTGCGTAGCATCTTCGTAGCACCATGTAACATCTCGTAGCTCTTCGTAGCAACTTCGTAGTGCCGCGTAGCACTTCGTAGCATTTCGTAGCATTTTGTAGCACATCGTAGCACCACGTAGCATTTCGTAGCACCACGTCTCGTATCACTATTCACTTTGTACTATCCATTTCGTAGCTAACTACATTAATAGTACGGGAGCCCTAGAACCAATTTTTTTATTAATTAATTATTACTAACAAGCTCAAAAACTCAACATACAAAAAATCTGCTTGTTAAGGTTCCGTTTTAAGGTTCAGTAGTCAACCAAGTTTTGTTGATTTTTTGTATATTGATAGATTAATAGTCATTTAATTTAAAAGTAACATTGTCCTACAAATAAAACAGTCCATATTTTAGGACCATCAGTCAAATCTCTTCAAATCTCTGTTAGCTTTTTTTTTTCAGTTTAGTTTCTCATTAACTTTCGAGATTTTTCGCAAATAAAAATGTTGTTTGTCTTATCAAAATTAGGCTACTCACAAAAAATTTGCTTGATAGTAATTAAAAAAAATTGGTCTAGGGCTCCCGTACTATAAATGCTACGAAGTGGACTAAGACTGTCGCTAAGTACTACAAACTGTCATAATAAGGAATGTTGGTTCTAACTTTTATTGGTCTTATCAAAACTTTCTCAAGCTTTTCCTGCAATTTGAGAAAGACTTGATAACGCTAAAATAACAAAATACTAGGTTCGAGAAAGAGATATTTTCCTTTGATGAAGTCATAATGTGATAGTAATTTTGTTGTGATTGCATCATTTATTCGATTGTAGTAGTACCAGTACTACTAGGATTAATTATTCAACTATCGCATATCAAAAATTTTGATAACAAAAATATTAAAAAAAAAAGGGCGAGCGCTCGCGCTATTTAAAATAATAAAGTAACGATACCGGGGTCGCCAGAAAAACGAAATATCTGGGACAGTAATGACAAGTGAATAATTATAAAATAATGACAGTAGGGTCGCCAGAAAAACGGAATATTCAGGACAGTGACAGTCAGAGTGATTTTGTGGTCGTAAATCATGGGTTTTGGCTCGCGAAGACATTTGTCTTGGCAGGGTCTGTGGAGTCAGGTTACATATCGGTGACTCAGCACTTAACTGGACATGGAGCTGTAATGACTGGATGCGGCATTTTGTAACGGAACTAGTATACTATAATAATTATTATAACGAGGCACAGAATACTTTTGACATTTTGAGTTAAAGTTTTGTGTCTCTTTAAATGGTTTTCCTTAATCCAAATTTAGCCATAACTGCTGCAATTCACCCATGAATCTCACGACGAAGACGGTGTTTAGGTCATATCAAAGAATTATACAAACATGCACTAAAATCAAATTGCCAGATTTGCGAAAAAGATGATAGGCTTGTGATAGGTTTGAGAATGACCTCTTTCTGGCACAGTCACGTTAAAATAACACGTATTTTAATGGAGTGAATAAAATACAACAGAATATTTACACAATTAAATATTTGTAGCACCTAAGAAAATAAAAAATCAAGTACCTACCCTACCAAGAAAAATAATAAAAAACATTGACGCTATCGACACCATTATCGGCGTAACAGATAACCGCATCCAGTTGAGTGCGGGGCGCAGATGTCTAAATCAGTTCTATAATAGAGCCTGGCTGACCCACTTGTATAAAGCGCACTTTTTACCCCCCTTCCCCCTTGCCCAAGGGGGACGGGGGTAAAAAGACCGCCCCCGCAACCCCCGCTCTTAAACTTAAAATGTTATGGAGTCGTTTAATGCTGGCAGAGATAAAGGTCGTGACATACTTGCGTTTAATGGGTTTTATTGTTCGTATCTTCCTTAAATACACTGTTATTGTTAAGGACTCGTATACATTGTGCTAAGGTCATATAATTTTGTGTTGTTGTAAGTTACGTAAGGAGTTGGTTTTGTTTAAGTATTGTGTGTGGTTGTTAATCGAAAAATCATAATGTTTTATGAGTCTAACAAAATATGATCCAAAAATGGGTTTTCAGTTTGTATAAATTATTTTTGTTATACTCATAATAATATTACCTTGTTAAACGAAAAAAAAATAGGAAAGCTCTCTACGTCTACAAAATATGGAATTAAATTCTGTAATACATGCATGACTAATAAAGTAGTTAGTACGTAAGTCTGACATTTATATTTCATTTCATTTGTCAGAACTCAGAATAATATAAGATATCCAAACAAAAGAACAGCATTATATTCTATGTCTTGAGTAATCTAAGAATTAATTAAGAGAGCAATTTTCTAAGAGTTTTATTTCTGTGGAGGATTAATATAAATGAATTCAAAGGAAATCTTGCTTAATACTGTATACGACTTTATTAATATATTTTTTTATTATTTTATTAGCTCTGTCTATTTACAATTCACCGGCTTATTTGAAGTTAAAAGTCAATGACAAATTAAATGTTATTGTGGGATATCCATCGCGGACTTTTCTGTAGACCTTTTCATAGTGTACAATACTTAGTACATTATTTTGATAAATCTCGTAGGGCTCAGCCTGCGTTTGCAATGTAAGCGGAAAAAAATGAAATTATTTGTGACATCACATTAGAGACCTCAAAAATAACAGTATTTCTACCCTATTTAATGAATGTTATTATTATTTCTCTTGAATCACTCAACCCTTAAAAAAAACCGCATCAAAATCCGTTGCGTAGTTTTATAGATTAAAGGGAACAAAGAGACATGAGGGAAAAAAATCGACCTTGTTTTATAATATGTAGTGACGTGTTCATTCACAATCTTCGGGATAATACATTTTTTATTTTAATATGTTCATTCACAATATTCGGGATGATCTCCCTTGCCCGGGATCCCGAATTATCCCGTAACCCTGGGATAGGACTGTCCCGTTAAATTGTGACTCATAGTCACTTTACTTGAAGGACACAGGTTCTGTGATGAAAATATGAATATTTAATGCAAATGCATCCCTTCTTGGGACTAATTTCAGGGTACGAGTTCACCGTTGGATTAATCTTGAAGTTTTCATTTTATGCCTGCTAGTTAGCTATTGTGTTTTTAATTAATAATTATTAAATATCTGTTAATTTCTGACTTAGAAGTAATTTGAGCATAATATAATCATCTTACAAATATCACTTTGCTCTTAGTCCATTTCAATGTAAAACGTAGACCGACCGTAGTATGTATTCTATGTAAACTGCTATTAAAAGTAGCTCATGTTCTTTCCGTTGTATAACTCTATACGTTAGCCAAAGTATATCAGAATCGGTGCAGTAATTTCAGAGTGTATTCGATATAAATAAACCTTTATCCTTCATAATATAAGCAAGATTTTATCCATCCTTATTAATATTTCAAATGCGAAAGTGTGTCGGTCAGTCTGTCTGTTACCTCTTCACGACCAGAGCGCTGAAACGATTTTGCTCAAATTTTGTATGGAGATCCTTTGAGTCCTGGGGAAGGACATAGGATAATTTTTATCCCGAAAAATGTACGGTTCCCGTGCGATAAATGAATTTTAGCGTAAGAGTATTGCGGGCATCATTTGGTAGTTCTAAGCAAACCTTTCTTCTTTACAAAATAAGTATATAAGTAATATTTATTCCACTTTTACTGGTCTAGTCAAACTAACACTCGTCTGTTCCACAGCTGCAGCTACGACTTCCTGGAGATCGTGGAGACCGGCGTCACCAACACCACAGACCACGCCTGGACAGAACACGCATATGGCACGGAGTACGAGGTGAGAGATTAGTTAGTACTACTACTTTTTAGGGTTCCGTACCCGAAGGGTAAAAACGGGACCCTATTACTGAGACTTTGATGTCTGTCCGTCTCCAGGCTGTAACTCAAGAACCGCTATAGCTAGACTTCTGAAATTTTCACAGATTGTGTATTTCTGGTGCCGCTATAACAACAAATACGAAAAGCAAAAAAAAAAATATTTAAGGGGGCTCCCATACAATAAACGTGATTTTTTGGCCTTTTTGCTCGTAATCAAAAATGGTAGCAGGTAGGCACTTGAGATACTCGCAATATTCTTAATTATAATTTTACTTTAATATTTAATAATAAAATTAAAATAAAATAAATATTTAAGGGGGGCTCCCATACAAAAAAACACAATTTTTTGCCAACTTTCGCTCGATAAAAGTACGGAACCCTTCGTGCGCGAGTCCGACTCGCACTTGGCCGATTTTTTTATAAAACAAGGGGGCAAACGAGTTACGAGCAAACGGGCCACCTGACGGAAAGCAACTACCGTCCACCATGGACACTCGCGACATTACAAGAGCTGCAGGTGCGTTGCCGTCCTTTGGGAATACGCTCTCTTCTTGAAAGTTTGCAGGTCGTATTGGTCTGGAAGTACTGCTGCCATTGACAGTTGATTCCAGAGTTTTACTTCTACTTCTACTACTACTCTAATACTATTAGTACTAGGTCTTAGCAGAGTCTAAGTGCCGCACTCAGGGACGAATTAAATTATTACTTTACCGTAATTAAATAAAGATTTTGACGTAAGTCCCATATATTGTCTGTCAAACTCTTCATTAAATTGAAGCTTTATAATCGTCTCTAAGTGTCCCTGCTAAGCATCAACAACATTCGGCAACACCGATTAGACGAAAAAAGAATGTTGCCTACATTTTAGAGAGTAACAATTCGTAGTTTATTATACCGAGAAATGTGTGGGAATTAATTCAAAGCAGGATGAAATGTTCGATTAAATAAGAGTATGTAGTCCAAAATATACTTATTCGATTTTACCAAACCCTGTATGAAAATAAAGCCTTAATCCTCCACAAAGCCTGACTACACTAATTCGTCTGTCTATCATTCCCATTTATAGCGAGGCCATGAGGCGAGGCTTGCGTTGCGGAGCGTTGCCGCTGTCGCCTTACATCTAGTTTTTATGATATGCTAAACTCTCTCTCTGAAAGAGAAGAAAAGTGTTTTAAGGGCTTTATGTCACCGGGACGCCATGGTGGTGTCCCGGTGATATATAGCGGCGGAACCAGTCGTCGCCACCGACAAAATGTAAAACACTGATATACTACATACCAGGGGTCACCAAATGGCGGACAGCGGTCCGCATCCGGACCGCCGACCCATTGTGTGCGGATCAAGCATGTTCATCTTTAAAAATTAATTTCAGTCTCGACATACTGATGAACTTGTAGCAACAAAAAATTCACTTTTCTCATGATGCAAATAAAGTATAAACACCTTTGTAATTTCTGCAATTACATTTGTATAACAAAAATTTTTCTTTATGTGTGGACCGCGAAGGTAATTTTAATTCTTAAAACGGACCCCGAGCAAAACTAATTGGTGACCCTTGCTATATACTATAGAAGGTTCATCTGGTATCGTTTTTTTGCGGTGTATTTTTTGTTGGTATACCGACGAGTGGTGGTGGCTGCGCTGTGTCCCAGTGAAATATATAGCCCTAACGAAATGTCGTTACAATCAAGTGGTGGTGAATGATGACTGTCACCGTTTTGTATTGTGTTGACGCACTTTGCCGCAATGCAGTTATGTGGCAAAGCTTTTACATTCCGTGGAATAAAGTATGGGGACATGCGTGGTGGCCGCAAAGGAAGATAATCCGACCAAGCAAGGCGTTATGCTTGGTCTGGCCGAAACACACGTGATTGATTTCAGCTTAGAAAATTTCAATAGCGCGATGCAGGAATGTAGCGGCTAATGGACGCCACAAAGCATTGCGTGGAATAATGCACGGTTCCACAACGCACCGTACGCAACGCATCAAAGCATTGTAGCCTCACACCACCGTTATCGCATAAATTATTGCGTTAATAACGCATAAACCACAAATTACATAAAACCATGTCATTCACAAACCGCCGATTAGCGGATATCTAAAGCCTGACTTATGCGTGTCCCGCCGAAATGTTGTGACGGCTTTATCCGTTTTACGTTATTACGGTTTTTGGTACTGCAATAAACGTGCCGTTTAAATCTGGATTTAAATTGGAAGGTGATTGGGTTATATTTGCAATGAGATCATAATGACCAATCATCCTTAATGTTTATAGTAACTAGATCGCTTTCCATATTACGATGACATTTTTAAATCATTATAAAACAGAATCTTAATACCGCTTACAAAGATCACGCATCTATAGTCCCTTACTTTCTGAAAACACAACAGCAAGCTTAGCATGGCTACAGTAGAAATGCGAAAGAATAGAGACACTGACAATTTTTGCGGATAAACTGACAGATTTCCTTTCTTAATCCATCACTTTGTCTACCTTACCGTAAGAATAAACCTTTCGATGGTGGCCATGCTCAGTTTGCTGAGGTCAAATTTTATACCTAAATAATAAATCTTTTGTCCATTACAATAGGCTATTCCTTTCTTTCAGCCACGACATTTTAGGCGTACAAGCACAACAGCCACAATCAACCAAATATCTGCACAACAATAATTTTAAATACGAACATTATACTTCTTAGATCCAAGATAATTCTATAGCATAGTACTTTTTCCAGGTATGGGAGGAACTGGAGACGCTCATGTCCGAGTCCGACTCAGTGAGCGCGGGGTGGTCACGAGAGACTTCGGGGGGCCGAGTGCGGCGGCTGTGCGGCGACTGGGGGGGCAGACTCAAGTTGCTGCGCTACCAGTCGCGGACTCATGGACTCCGATTTAGATTCCGCTCCGACCACTCGCTGCACTTCGCTGGATACCGCGCGAAAGTCACGCTGGCTGATTGTGAGTATATAGGGTTGATGAGGCAAGAGGACCTATGAGCAAAATAACTTTTATCACCTCATTAAGAACAATTATTGAGTTATCTTGCTCTACTGCTACTTACTTACTTATTACATACTAGCGGCTCGTCCCGGCTTTGCACTGGTGGTGGTGGAGTTTTGTGTGTAGATATAGATATGTTCTTACTTCTTTAATATTGTAGAACATACTTTTGTTCTGTCGTCAATAGTTTTCGCAGCGCATGCGACGAAAGACACTTACTTACACCTTGGATTACATTAGTTAAGTATAGTATAGTAGTAGGATCCCTAATCTTATCTAGTAATAAATATAGCCTATGTTACTCAAGGTAAATATAGCTTTCCAATGGTGAGAGAATTTTTGAAATCGGCATAGTAGTTTTTGAGTTTATTCATTACAAACATACACACAAAAATACAATTCTTTCTCTTTGTAGACGTTCTAGGCGTTCCGTGATAGGATTTCAGTATTATATTGAAAGATATCAGTGCAACAGATGTTACGACTTACGGAGCGAACGAAAAAGCTACATAGATAAAAGTTAGATAGAGATAGGTTACATTTCATCGAAACGAAAAAGCTACATAGATAAAAGTTAGATAGAGATAGGTTACATTTCATCGAAGAACATGCTATTTGATAACTTCGTAGCCAAGAAGTAAACTATTTACAATATTTATCAAATCCCGAAAAAGTTTAGTATTTCGTTATAAAACAGCGACATATCTAAATCCACAATGAAATGTGATGGGCAGGAACAGAAAAACGTTATCCTTATTTTATTAAGAAAAGTTTTAGTTGTCTTGATCTTAAGACTTCCGTCTCCTACATTTTTGACACTATCTCCATTTCAATTCACAACAAACGAGCTATTTCGTGCCAGTCCTAATTATTTGCGAACGTCGTAGCTTCTATTTATTAAGATTTTAATTAAAGAGACGTCTGGAGAGTCCAGTTTCAGTATTTCGGTACAAAAACCGACGTTCAGCTCAGAACTTCCAACATAAATCTTACTTATAATTTATTGTTACAAAGACGTGGTCTGTTGAAGGATTTTTAACTTCTACAGATACTTTTTAGCAACCGAGTGCCGATCTTGTATTTATTATTTATTAAAGAACTCATCGTATTTTTGCTTTAATTTTGCTAGAACATTTTTATCTTAATGTAATTCATAGCTTAGAGCATTTTACGAGTATTTTATCCTTTTTTAACCGACTTCAAAAAATGTTGAGGTTTCTCAATTCAGCCGTATATCTAGTTTCCATGTCTGTTTTTTTGATGGAAAGAGAAAACTTCACAGGTAAGGAAAATAATTATACAATATTTAGGGACGCTTCACACCAAGTCAGTCTAGCCCCGCGCTAAGTACCTGAAGTACTTGTGTTACGGGTACCTGACAACGGAAATATATTATACATAATACTTTTATATTATACATATTATTTAAGATTTTTATTATATCATACATAATATATATTTAATACACATCCAAAACCCAGGAACATTGAAGACTTTTTGTTCCGTAGGCGGGATTCGAACCCGCGACCCCCGGCTTGCGCTACCAACGCGCCACCAACCACCAAGTGAGCCACAGATAAGAGGTCGTCAAAAACAGTTTGAAGTCTAAGAAAATAATAAAACATTGTTAAACTGTTAGTTCTGTATTACACAGTAAATCATTTTATAATTCAAGGGGTTAGTAATGAAATAAGGCCTTGTTTCGACACTTTTCGTACCTTCGCTCATTTTTTCATCCAGTTATCAATACAGAACAATGTTTTCAATTCAACTTGGTCAGAACGAAGTTAGTTTTCAATAGGAGTCTCGGCCGGATCCGGCCCACGCAAACTTCAACTCTACCACATTGTGTTAGAACTCGATGTACCTCGTATGAAAATAAACTTACCACACATGTCTCAAACTTTATCCCATTCGAGTTGATATTTAAATGCTAATTCGATTTTGTGTCATAACGCGTTGGGTTAGAGTTCACTATCGCACGAATAATGACCACGGAACATAGTCGAGAGAATTAATTTTGCAGTTACATGTCGCTTTAATTAACTAAAATTCATTTAGCGTTCGCGATTTTTTTTCATAATCCATTAAATTATTACAGTTTTATTTTTCATAACATTCAGTTAATTAGTTTAGGGATTTAAGGTTTTATGCACAAAAATATTAAAAATATAACAGCTCTGCATAAATTTAGATTTACAAAGATTTTTTTTCTCCTTGTCGGGCAAACCGAGTAGCAATGTGAACTGACCCGTCGTTCATGGCATAATTATACCTTTTCCCTCTTCATTGAATAAAACTCTGCTTCATCTGTTTTATTTTAAGCAATCAAACAAATTTTCTCTAAGTTTAACGTCTACTGAACGAAATTCCATAGCAAATATTAGTAGCCTTTTAATTCTAAATGAAATCAAAAATATAACAATATTGCAATCTCCTAACTAGGCGCAGTTTGTGCTATGGGGAACTGCTCTTTTATATTTTTTCGATTAACAAAATTAATTTCTCATTTCATATAATAATGATATAAGGTATAAATAAAACTCAGCAGTGTACGCACATTAAACATTTATAGTTAACACTTTTCAAATATTTTCAATGAAGTGTAATCATCTATTTAGTTTCAATAACAAGTAGGCGATAGCATAGATCCCTGCGGCACCCAGCACAGTTAATCTCCAACAAAACCTAATTTGCTAACTACCTTGATTGCATAACCTAATTCCTATTTTAGGCCTGACTCGACGGTTTTCGATCAATCGATAGCCACTGTTTATTTTATTTAGTTCAGCTAACATTGGTTTAAAATTAAACTCATTTGTGCAGGATATTTTTGATTTAGGTGTCGGTATCGTTAGTATCTGAGGTTGACTTTCATTACGCTAAAGCGCCTAATTAATGTAACAGAACTTACTGTTAGATTTTGCTTTTGCTTTTGATGGAAAACCACGATGGCCATCATGATTGCACAACTGTATACAGTATTTTTTTTATCTTTATTTATTTATAGGGATTCTCTTACGAAAATGTCAATCCCTTCGTACGTAAAACAAAATAAAACAAAACTTAGAATAGAGCATTCTAACAGTTACGGAAGAACTTTCTGCTAAAATGTAGTTCAACCGTGCTTTACTTAAAATAATCGGCCAAGTGCGAGTCGGCCTCGAGCACGAAGGGTTCCGTATCGGTATAGAGTGAAAGTAGACAAAAAATTGTGTTTTTTGTATGGGAGCCCCCCTTAAAAATTGACTGTATTTTAATTTTATTATTAATTATTGAAGTGCAAATATAATTAAGAATTTTGTGAAAATTTCAAGTGACTTACTATTACCGTTATTGATTACGAGCAAAAAAAGCCAAAAAAACCGTTTCTTGTATGGGAGCCCCCCTTAAATATTAACTTTATCTTATTTTTAGTATTTGTTGTTATAGCGGCAACAGAATCTGTGAAAATTTCAGATGTCTAGCTTTTTTTTTTTTTATAGCGGTTCTTGCGATACAGCCGAATGACATACATACGGACAGACGGACAGACATCTAAGTCTTAGTGATAGGGTCCCGTTTTTACGCTTTGTGTACGGAAATCAGCTGTAGTGGTTCGGGCATGAACAGGTAACAGACTATCATATTTAGATAACCGATTTAGTTAGAATTTGCCTACTTTTAAGTAATTCAAACCTAAAACTACTTTAAATATAAAATGGCATTGAAAACTACTATTTTAGGTCCTTTTATCGCGTTAGTAAAACTTCAATAGCATGTTACAGAAAGTTATTTACTAGAAAAATATGGGGAAAGTTTTTCCGGTGTTCGAACTGTAACGTGACATTGCATTGTGGTTGTTTTTCTAACCCTGTGTGCTCGTTTCAATCAGCAAAGTAACACACGGTGTGTTTTCGTTTCATTTTACCTGTGACCGTATTGAAACGAATCTTCCGAATGGATACTTTATGATTTGATTATATAAGACTTTATGTCAATTTATTATCACAAGCTGCTGTAGAACTTGGGTCGAAGCATTTGTCCATTTGTCTTGAACTTGATTCATTGAAGTAGGTAATAAATGGCAAAGAGCACACAGCACACTTTTATCTTAAAAAAAAAACAATTGCTTTTCATTTCGGACTGGCGATGGCGCGGGCGGCAGAAGGGAGATCGAAAGATCCAGGGGCAAGCAAAATGCCCAAACGGCCGCCTTTCAAGAGGTGTTTACTTTCAAAACATTCAAACAAACAAACAAACAAACTCTTCCGCTTTATATGCGCGTTCAAATAAGCCCTTCCAAATAATTTCCCTCGTTTTTTCCACTCTTTTCTCTATTTCTTAGCTCCTATTCATATTGGCGTGATAAAATATAGCCTATAGCCTTCCTCAATAAATGGGCTATCTAGCACTGAACGAATTTTTCAAATCGGACCAGTAGTTCCTGAGATTAGCGCGTTCAAATAAGCCCTTTCAAATAATTTTCCCCCGGTTTTTTTTCCACATTTTCCTCTATTTCTTCGCTCCTATTAGTTATAGCGTGATAAAATATAGCCTATAGCCTTCCTCGATAAATGGGCTATGTAACACTGAAAAAATTTTTCAAATCGGACCAGTAGTTCCTAAGACTAGCCCGTTCAAACAAACAAACTCTTCCGCTTTATAATATTAGTATAGATTTTTCCACATTTTCCTCTATTTCTTCGCTCCTTAATAGGAGCGAAGAAATAGAGGAAAATGTGTCACGCTAAGACTAATGTCTTAGCGTGATAAAATATTGCCTATAGCCTTCCTCGATAAATGGGCTATCTAACACTGAAAGAATTTTTCAAATCGGACCAGTAGTTCCTGAGATTAGCGCGTTCAAACAAACAAACAAACAAACAAACTCTTCCGCTTTATAATATTAGTATAGATTTTAGATATTCGTACATTTTAGAGAATACTTAATCATTGAACATACAATATACGCGCTGCGCCGTCATTTAATGAGTTTTTTTAACTATTTATTTTGCTTTTGCAAAAAAATGCAAATCCATTTTTTCTCGAATTTCCTAAATATTTTAGATTTTTTCATATTTTTTGTGTAAGTAAATTGTTAATCTTCTCATAAGTATATCTTATATATAAAAATGGATTTTCAAATGTGTTAGTCGCGCTAAAACTCGAAAACGGCAGAACTGATTGGGTTGATTTTAGTCTTAAAATAATCGTAGAAATCCAGGGAAGGTTTTAAAGTGACACGAAGTTCACCGGGACAGCTAGTAAAAATAAAAAAGGATTTTCAAATGTGTTAGTCACGCTAAAACAAGAAAACGGCTGAACGGATTGGGCTGATTTTAGTCATAAAATATTCGTAGAAGTCCAGGAAGGGTTTTAAAGTGACACAAAGTTCACTAGGACAGCTATATATAAAACATTCCTGCAGCTGTACTTCTATAATGAGTCGGGAAGTAGATTAAAGAGGACTGAAAATTCTGCCGAAAGCTGGTAGCGTCGGGCATCATACTACTTTGCATTCTGCAAAATTCGCTAAACAGTGGAAATAATCGACATTATATTATGGGAACAACACCCAAGAGTCATTTTACCCACAACACATTAATACACAAGAACAATAATTATAATTGCCTAATATTGCATCCGGCCCTTTGAAAACCACTGTCTAATGAAATATAGTCTCAAGTTAGTCGGACGAGAGTTAAACCCAGTGTGGAAATATGTATGAAAAATTATTCATATTTGACGCGGACAAGTCGTGGGCAATAGTTAGTGAGAAATATATATCCAACAGATTAATATACCCTTTCTACGCCTGTTTGTTAAGGATAGCTCCATAAAGTAACTTTTTATTAGTTAATTACTATTGATTTTGGGAACATAAGATGCAAAAATAAATATACTTACTAAAATAATCGTAGCTCAGCTCCGATATTACTTAGAACAATTTTTATTACTAATATACGTTTCTCTAATGTAGTGCTACAAAATAGTTATGGTTTTATCCCTGGCCGCTGGAAAAAAAATTGACGCCACAGGTCCATACAAAGTTACCCAATGCCCTTTGACCCCCTCTTTGGTCCTCTTACGGTCGTTCCCAATATTTGATCTATCTCAGGTTTTGCCCTACTAGAGATAGGAATAGCTCACATTAGACATTAGAGACATATATTTTATGTCAATTCAATGTTAGCTGCGATCGGTTGTATGTCAAACCAGAGATAGATTGAATATTGGGAACGGTCGTTAGAGGGGTGAGGGGGGAAAATTTTATACACCAGATGTTAAGTTGGAAGAAGATAAATATATCTGCGAAAACCGTATTCAAATCCGATCAGTAGTTTTCGTGTTAAAGAAAAAAGTTTGGTACAAAATCTTGCCCCTTCTTTTGACCCCTTAGAGAGGTGGGAGGAAAAATTTTTGTACACCAGATGTTAATTTGGAAGAAGAAAAATATATCTGCGACAACCGCATTCAAATCGGATCAGTAGTTTTCGTGTGATGCTGGAACAAACATACAGACAGACAGGCAGACAGACAGACAGACAAAAAACTAACCACAGTTTTGGCTCCTATAGCGATGTAGTAACAGCCGTCGCTTATTATTTTTTGGATATATTTAATGTACAGAATTGTCATTTCTACAGTTTTATTATAAATAGCCATCGTAGATCTACGAGTTTTAATAGATAGAGCAATAATAATTAATATTTCGACAGAGAGATAGAGACAAACTGCAAACATACACAAGAAATAACAACTACACTTTCAACCATTTTCTAAGAGAGTTTTAATAAGAAACATTTTCTATTACTTACCTCAATATTTACCGCAGTCCCAAATAAATATTCATTTTTCAGCACCGCAGATCCCCAATTTTGGCCAGTAAATAACATCTTGTCAAACAATAACAGAACTAAAAATTTATAATCAAATTATTCCAACAAAACGATTCCACAACAAATATTGGATGTTTATTCATGTTTCTGTAATATATGGAAATTGAAAAATTGATGGGTTCGACGAATCGGAGAAGCCTTTTTGTGGGCGTGAAATTGGTGTCAGTTTTCATGTGCCTTTTACAACGTAAGTCTTAAAAATAATGCGGTAGTGATAGATTTATTATTATAGATTATTCATGAAAAAATTACATTTATATAATCTGGCCAAACTATTGTTTGATGGTGAAATACGCTCATCCACAAATTTTGCAATTCGTGAATTATACACAAAATGTGTTATAAAAAAAGTATAATATTATAAATTCAAAATTAAAAATAATAAGTTTTTCAAATCAGATTCTAGTAAATACAATCAGAAATTAATTTGCAGTGTTTTGCTACAATATCAATAAATTTAATAGAACTATTGTATTATCCTTCATTTTAGGATTTTGTACCCAAAGGGTAAAAACGGGACCCTATTACTGAGACTTTGATGTCTGCTATAATATATATAAAATTCAAAGGTGACAGTCTTATATATATATATATATATATATATATATATATATATATATATATATATAAGACTGTCACCCAAAAAAAAACATTTTGCCCTACTTTCGCTCTATAACGGTACAGAACCCTCCCCAAAGCTCAAACGAGCTGCGCCGGGCTACATAAAGCGGCATTGGTTTTTCAATAAAAATATTTTTTTTTATGTTATTAATAAAGTTTCAATTTAATTTGTGGCGTAAAAATGGCGTGTTATTGTAAATTAACATTTCACCATTACTTGATAAGAGCCGGATAGTTTACCCACAACTTAACTTGACAGATAAAGTATGGATAATCTGTCAAATGTGTAAGTGGTGAAACATGCCCTAAGTCTAGTAACAATACAACACAAACTAGTTATCAAAACCGTTTGTGCATGTCACAAGCAAAATTAGAGAAAGTCAACAAAACAGCAACTGGGTAAAAAACACGAAATCAGAGTAATACGTTTAGACGAGACCGTATCTATACTCCACTCGGGCTAACTTGTCGCTAGCGGTCATTGACTGCCTGTCAAAAACTTGTCATTTTCCATATAAAATCACGATTGACAATATCTGACATTTCATTGTCAATGGCGATTTATGTGGAAAGTGGCAGGTTTTTTTACAGGGGGTCAATGACCGCTGGCGACAAGTTAGCCCGAGTGGAGTATAGCCACTTTGTTTTTTACAACTGGAGCTAGTTTTTCTATACTATGTTGCTCTTATTTTTCGGTTATACATTATATACATTTTATATATTATTCGGTAATAAAATAGGTTAAATTGGCTCAAGGACTTTAGGTACTGAGTGTACGTCTCTGACGTCCGCATTTTGTGATTTAGTTATATTACTTAACTTTATGGATATTTTGGTATAAACTATATTCTTCAAAAAACTTTTCATTAAATTAGAGTTAAGTAGTTATTTAATAATTTTGACTACGGTCGTTAGTGTAAGTCAGTTGTGTACTTTTGGTGTATTTAAGACATAGGGCGGCAAATGAGTTCGATCGATCGTTTCGATCAGAGTTCGGTCGGCAACTGGTTTCCCCTACTCAGTATAAGTGGTGACTAATTAATTCACTTTACTTATTAGTAGAAACATTAACTCCACTGCTGTCTTTGCGGTGTAAGGGCGCGTTCAGACATGCATGTTTTCTGGGCGCGCGAATTCAGCTTGCGTGTTCTCCCAAATATTACAGCAGAAAACTAAGCCTGGTATTATATATCATTTTATTAATAGTATGTGTATCTTTTCAGCCCAATCGTGTATGGACGTGAAACAAGTGTTGTACAACGGCTACTGCTACCTCATCTCCGGTTATCCGAAGGCTTCATGGTCTACCGCTAAACAGGTAAACTATTTTACTATTTTAAACTGTATGACAATAGCAACAAGACTGAACTGAAAAAAAAACTTGTAATTTGCGATCGTACTAAGGTGTATTATATCCTAAAATATGGCAATGCTAAAAGAGAATATTTTAACACAGAGATAACTTACCTGAAATTCTATTTGAGTTATCTGAAATCATGCTTATGTGTGCGTGTAGTTTTTGAGGGTATTGTATGTATGAATATGGTCTACTATATGTCATTTAATATTGTGTACCTCAGTTTTTGAAACATTACTATAAAACGTATATACCACCGAATTATTACTTACCACTTTTGCTCATGTTTTCTACACTTACATAGCAACAGGTAGAAAACTATCTTCTTGTACATATTACATTAAAAATCCAATGCGTTATTTATTCAGTATTTTGCGGAGCCTCTGCGCGTCCATAAAATATTTAATACTCCTTTGTTTACTTATTCCTTGTGAGGAACTGAAATGTTGAAACTCCCAGGAAATGAATAAATTGAAAAGTTATGACCACGGGGGATACGCCGATGGAAGACATAACATCGCATTACACCCCTATAACAATGCTTTTATTATTTTTTTCATTTAGGTATTTGTTTTCTTTTTTTCTTTCGTTGGACGGTAAAATTGCTCAATTCTACAGTCCAAGTTTATCACGCGATAACCATACACTTTCCTTTCCCGGGACTCCATAAAAAATTTCAGTAAAATCGGTTCACAGCCATTTTCACATAATTTATTATATTAAGTATGTAAGTATGGGTATAAAAGGACTAACAACGAAAAAAATATATCACTTCAGTATCAATATCACCTTGATTTTATTGATAGGGAAGTTGTCATCGGACAGACGGCGTTGGGCCGAGCTAATAGCGCGACAAATTACATTCCGTGCGATTGCCCGGATAATTTCCACCGTGGGCTTTTGCAATATATTTTTTATTGCGATAGAATTTTCTCGCAACTCGGTTCACGCAGAAATTATGATAACTGTACATTTTTCCGTAGTGAAAACTTAGTGGAGTATACTATTGTTTATTTTAAGTGTTTTTTATGTAATTTCTTCTGTAATTTCTTTGTGTACTTGTTTGTTTCCCTAATAAATAAAATAAAACTGTCCTAATATGTCCTTTTCCGGAAGTCAATGTAGTTAAATGCCTTTCATCGAAAGTCGTGCTGTGCTATATGCGTAGAGGTAACAGACACACAGACAGACACTTATGCATTTTTCAATATTAAGTATAGATTTAAATCATTATATTCACTAAGCTGATTCTTACTTTCTTATGTTATGTACTCACATACGGTTTGGCTCGATCGAGAAATAACGTCGAGCAAAACCCGCAGCTCGGGATTTCGTCCACACATTCAGCGTTGCTCGATAGTTTTATTCTAAATCGATCTATTTAGTTCCAACGAGCCGGCTCGATGCGAGCCTTCGAGCTGTGAGTTTTGCGGCCCACATAGTAATTATTACTCGATTTGGAGTAAAACTATCGAGCAAAACCGAATGTGAGTACTTAGCATTAATAATACTTGTAGTTATGCTATAACTTTATCCTATTAATATTACGTTTCTTTTATTATTTTTTTTTTTGTGTTTAAATCCTCCTAGCATACTCGCTCTTTTAGCCACTATAAAAATAAAGACAGTTTACGACTACTTTAAGTTATGCCGGTACATTTTCCGGAAAATAAAACTTGGAATATAGAATAAAACTGCATTAAACTATTCAATTCCGACCATCAAACTTTATACTTGTGCATAACCACAATCTGCTTAACGCATACGGTATACTTGAGGTAGATCCTTATTTTCACACTAATAATAATGTAAATATGTATGTATATCTGTCCATATGTATTGTGTTACATCTTTCTTAGCAGCTGAACCGATTAAGATGAATTTTAGTATGAAGAAGTGAATATACTTTAAGAGACAGGAAAGGACATAGGAAAGTTTTTGTTGCGATAATAATAATAATAATAAATAAAAAAAATTTGTTGCGATAATAATAATAAGCCCGCAGGGCAGCTCGTGGCGAGCTGTTGGGGAGTAGCGACCCCACGAACCCGAGTGCTCCCAGGGAAGCCCCTGTTCTCCATCTCTGGCTTGCCTTCACCGGCCGGCCGGAGTGAACACTGACGGAGAATCAGGCCCTACCTCTGCCTTGCCTTAACCGGCCGGTGAGAGTGGAGTCGCAAGAGCTTCGGCTCGGAGGAAGGATGTGAAGCGTAAGTGGCGAGTGGGCGACGTGATGGGACCTTCTGAGGGTGCAAATGATCGTCGTTTAAAGTCCAGCGACACATCTCCTGCCTCAAGCCGCTCTGTCAATGTTGCCGCCTCGGTGCACCGTGCGTGCGACCATTTTGAGGGGCCCATTCAAAGAGTTGGCGAGTCACCGTCTGCCAACTTTATGATACATGTTTCCACGTTGTATCGGCAGACGCCATAGCCCTTCCATAGTTCCAGTTACCCAGTCCACTAGCACCTCACCCCATAGCCCGGTATCATTTCTAATATCCATTCCCTGTAATAGTCCTACACTGGCCGCTGGCTCTCCTTGGTTGTACTCCCATAGTGCGGACAGGGAGAGTCGCCGGCCAGTGTCACATAACATTTAGATTAAAACTGTGTAACGAGCCTCTACGTGTTGGCTTCGGCCCTACGCATGCCTTCCAAAGGTCCGGGATTTAATTGCCCGTGAGCAAGGAATACCTTACACAAACATAATAATAATAATAATAATAATAATACTCCCCACACCGGTTTCGGTGACGGTGGCCGGTTTCATTGAAACCAGACCAGGTACGCAGGAGTAATTTTATAGTGCCCAAGTGTGTGCGCAGTACACAAGAGCACTCTCTATTCCTTTACTCTCATAACCCAGTGGGACCGAAGACCGACACGACTGGCGAGAGATCAGGCGCAGGGACCGACTTTTTACATGCCCATCCGACGCATGGATCATCTCACTTGTCAGACAATCAGGTGATCAGCCTGCATTGTCCTAACCAAACTTGGAAATAACATGTTTCCAACGCGGGATTCGAACCCACGACCTCCGGAGTCGAGAGCGACGCTCTAACCACTAGACCACGGAGGCGTTGTTGCGATAAAATATAATATTAACTATATTCTTATAATTTTTTATTGTATTTGAAATTATAGGTTGTCTGGCAGAAACTTCTGTTAGATGTAAGTAAGATCGCCTATTTGTACATAGTTTTCCTATACAGTGTGTTAGTGTAAACACCGTTATACTTGAAACCATCAAATAAGCCCGTCGAAATGAACAACATTTTCTATGAGAACAATGCTGGGAACTCAAGAAAAAGCCGTCTTCGTACACATACTGATGCCCGGATCAACAATTTGTATGGGTATTGTTCTCATAGAAAAGTTGTTCATTTTGACGGGCTCATTTGGTGGTTTCAAGGATAACGGTGTTTACACTAACATCTTGTATTGTGTTTTTTAAAGTTTAAGTTTAGTTTTAAGTTGTACAAATAAAGAATTTTTTATTCTATTAGATACGGTTTCCGCGCGACAAACGAGTTTCGGCGCGAATCATCTTTAGTCGTTCATAAAGTTCGTCTTCGTAATGACACATATTTTGTGTTTATTGTGATACTCCTAACTGAGTATATAATGATATCCGTCCATACCAATATTATAAATGGGAAAATGTGTCTGTTATCTATCACGCCCAAACCACTGAACCGGGACGGAAAATAGGATACTTTTTATCCCAGAAAAAAAGGCCTCCACGCGATTTAAGGACCTCGGCACAACGGAGTTGCAGGCATCATCTATATTCTAGACCTTTATAAAAGTTATCTTCGGTAATGACACATATTTTGGTGTTTATTGTGATACTCGTAACTCGTGTACGAGATATTTATGATAAACGCCCCATTAGACGCGAACAAGCTCGGTAGTAAACAGGGTATATTTATTATGAATCATAAAAATCGACGCTTGTATGCTCATAAAGAAATATTGAGTCGTGTTTACGCTGTATTAATTTTTTTTATGAAATAAGGGGGCAAACGAGCAAACGGGTCACAATGGAAAGCAACTTCCGTCTCCCATGGACACCCGCAGCATCAGAAGAGCTGCAGGTGCGTTGCCGGCATTTTAAGAGTGAATAGGGTAATAGGTAGACTATGGTAGGGGATTGGGCCTCCGGTAAACTCACTCACTCGGCGAAACACAGCGCAAGCGCTGTTTTACGCTGGTTTTCTGTGAGAACGTGGTATTTCTCCGGTCGAGCCGGCCCATTCGTGCCGAAGCATGGCTCTCCCACGTATCAATGAGTATTTTATATATACATGTAGTATTTTATAATTTTAATAGCTTTAAATTAAGCTAATACAATATACGGAACCTTCGTCCTTTCTTTTAGATAAAAAGATAACAAAAATAAGGGAAATTAATCCATATGTCCATCTGTCTATAACCTCTTCACGCCCAAACCGCTAAACCGATTTTTCTTAAATATAGTACTGAGATAATTTGAGTCCTGGCCTCCTGGGTAAGGACATACGACACTTTTTACCCGGAAATTTTTACGGTTCCCATGAGATAAAAGCATTTTGAAGCAACAGAGCCGCAGGTGTGATCTTGTAACATTAAAAAGCTCGATTATTTTACTATAAAATATGGTACCCATAATGTATCGTACTAACGAAACTGTATTCGAGGCATATATACATTGTTTTACGCAAACAAAACGGCACGTGTTATTTTGCGTATAAGGAATAAGACCAATATTCACTATTTTGTTGAGCGTATGTCGAACTAGGGTTTGGGCGGGTGTGAATTTGATCGTGTGTACATTACACAAATTGACAGCCCGCCTTGCCCTCGCCAAACATTGCTTTTCCACCTAAATTATTAACAACCCTTCTACGCGATAGTAAAGCCCGTTTTTTATCTTCGCTACATAATATTGGCACAGTATAGCAATATGACATATTAATATTGCTATACTGTGATATTGGTTTGGAAATTAAAACACCCGTCAAATTGTTTTGTTAAATAGTAGATTGTTTATTTGAGTAAAAGTTAACTCTGGATTAAACATAACCTGCTTACTTTATGAATACTAAGGACAACAGTAAACCGATATTCAATATATTGTAGGGTTGTTTAAAAGCTACGTTGATGATTATTGCTACGATAACGTAGCTCGTACGTAGCAAACATAATAATCGTAGCAGTGCTGCTACAATTACTGCTACGATAACGTAGCTCGTACGTAGCAAACATAATAATCGTAGCAGTGCTGCTACAATTACTGCTACGATAACGTAGCTCGTACGTAGCAAACATAATAATCGTAGCAGTGCTACTACAATTACTGCTACGATAACGTAGCTCGTACGTAGCAAACATAACAATCGTAGCAGTGCTACTACAATTACTGCTACGATAACGTAGCTCGTACGTAGCAAACGTAATAATCGTAGCAGTGCTACTACAATTACTGCTACGATAACGTAGCTCGTACGTAGCAAACGTAATAATCGTAGCAGTGCTACTACAATTACTGCTACGATAACGTAGCTCGTACGTAGCAAACGTAATAATCGTAGCAGTGCTACTACAATTACTGCTACGATAACGTAGCTCGTACGTAGCAAACATAATAATCGTAGCAGTGCTACTACAATTACTGCTACGATAACGTAGCTCGTACGTAGCAAACGTAATAATCGTAGCAGTGCTACTACAATTACTGCTACGATAACGTAGCTCGTACGTAGCAAACGTAATAATCGTAGCAGTGCTACTACAATTACTGCTACGATAACGTAGCTCGTACGTAGCAAACGTAATAATCGTAGCAGTGCTACTACAATTACTGCTACGATAACGTAGCTCGTACGTAGCAAACGTAATAATCGTAGCAGTGCTACTACAATTACTGCTACGATAACGTAGCTCGTACGTAGCAAACGTAATAATCGTAGCAGTGCTACTACAATTACTGCTACGATAACGTAGCTCGTACGTAGCAAACGTAATAATCGTAGCAGTGCTACTACAATTACTGCTACGATAACGTAGCTCGTACGTAGCAAACGTAATAATCGTAGCAGTGCTACTACAATTACTGCTACGATAACGTAGCTCGTACGTAGCAAACGTAATAATCGTAGCAGTGCTACTACAATTACTGCTACGATAACGTAGCTCGTACGTAGCAAACGTAATAATCGTAGCAGTGCTACTACAATTACTGCTACGATAACGTAGCTCGTACGTAGCAAACGTAATAATCGTAGCAGTGCTACTACAATTACTGCTACGATAACGTAGCTCGTACGTAGCAAACGTAATAATCGTAGCAGTGCTACTACAATTACTGCTACGATAACGGCAAATCATAATCATAAACATAGCTTTGCTACTTTTCCCGTAGGACCTTTAAAACTCACAAAAAATTTGATAATAACGAGAACTAAAAATTAGTTCTCGTTATTATCAATAATCATCATATTTTATATAAATATTACTTTAGTATACATGTATTATGTTAAATAATAAATATTAATACTAAGTATATTTTCAGGTATGCGAAGGCCTGAACATGCATCTGTCCTCCATCCATTCTGCTGATGAAGAGAGGTTCGTAGTATCCGGCATCAGACAGAGCAGTGACTACAGCGCTGGCGCCGTGTACTGGCTCGGTGGGCAACTGGGCACCGAGGGAGAACCGGCACTGAAGTGGGTGGATGGCTCCGCCACTGAGTACCAAGCGTGGCCCCCATATAATGATACTGAGGAGGCAGAGGACGTTTGTTTGGGTGTACAGGTGATTACTAGTATAGTTCATGTCTATTTATTTATTGGTCTGTAAATATAATATATTAAACCATTTTACACAAAGGCTAACCTAACCTAACCTTAACATAATATTACTCACCTTAGTTCCTTTTTAAGCACTCCTACTAATATTATGTAATACATCAAATAAAAATCTTCCGCGGTAAAAGCACGCCGTTTTCGTAAACATAATAATAAAGCTTTAATAATTACTATTCCGCCACGTATTCAGTTATTCATTCTGAAATGTGCGCCTCGGAATTTAGATGTTTCAATTAAAAGAAGATCCCCCAGTCAAAGTGTATGAAATTGCCACGTAAATGTTCGATAATATGCAATCGACATTCCACTCATATCATTTCATTTCATTCCATACATTTTGATCTGATGATTAGGGCTTTTTCTATCAAACTTCATATCATATCATTTTTTACATGGGGAAATGCTTATCGGATCTTGGGATTGGGGACATCGGCTGGGGTATAATATGGAACTCCCTATGGGATTTACTAAAACCCCATGATGCCTCACTCCCCACTTAAGGCAAAGGAACGAGAAATTCTTCTAATGTTGCAAGTGTCCATGGGCGACAGTAGTTGCTTTCCATGAGGTGACCCGTTGGCTCGTTCGCCCCCCTAATTTTACACATATAATTTACAAAAACAACACCTAACGCAACATCCAGCCAGAACTGATAGTACCTACCGTATTTCAGTGGAAATCCTCCCCCGTGCCGTCGCAGCCCGGTGGCCTGTACTGGGCGGCGCGGCGGTGCTCCGCCCCCGGCGGCTACGTCTGCCGCCGCCGCCTCAACCCCGAGCACGTGGTGAAAAACCACACCGTACATGGCACTACTGGTAGGGTTGCCTAGATTATTCCATAGTTGCTATTGGGAATAACCATAAAGAGAACGAAAGTTATAAGCCACCAATATTTTTTTGGACTCTGAAATTATATTATAATCTGTGAATTGTGATCGTTACTTAGCTGGAGACTCTGATGTTAGCTTTTATAGATATACGTACTTCTAGCGGTTTTCTTGTAATATTATCCTGGCCTACCAAACTTGGCTGGTTCGAGAAATTTTACTTACTACAGTCATTTCTTTGCAATGTGTCACGCCGGTCCTTCTCGCCGGAATTTACCCAAAGCCTAAAACAGAATGAAGGTTCTATTAAATAAATAAAATAATTTCTATCACCAGGAGTACTCAGCAGCCCCAATCATCCTAGCCCGTACGACAGTGACCTGGACTACTGGGTATACGTCCACGGTCCGCCGCACACGCGCCTCGTTTTCGTCTCCAGGGTGATAGACCTTGAGTACCAGAACGACTGCCTCTATGACTTTATTGAGGTGAGCGACTCTCAATAATGTTACCAGGAGTACTCAGCAGCCCGAACCATCCCAGTCCGTATAACAGCAACCTGGACTACTGGGTGTATGTCCACGGTCCGCCGCGTACCCGCTTGGTGTTTAGATCGTCGGTCCAAAAATCAGTCCAGAATGCATTTCAGTACGTTTCCTAATGTCCGAACAGGTAGGCACTTGATATTTTCACAAAGGCCTTAATTATTATGTCTACTTCAATATTTAAGAATAATATTAAAATAAAATAAAAAATTAAGGGGTGCTCCCATACAAAAACACAATTTTTGGACTATGTTTGCTCTATAACAGTACGGAACCCTTCGTGCGCGAGTCCGACTCGCACTTGGCCGATTTTTTTTCCTCTATACAAATTCTCTATAGTCTTCCAACGTCATATTTCAGTTACGCGACGAGCAGAAGTCGTCTCGGTACTGCGGCACGGTGGGCGAGACGCGCTGGGTCGCCACCGACAACACCGCGGTGGTACACTTCCACTCCGACTACAAGTGAGTTCATACAAACATACAACGAACGAATCGAATAACAAGGCTACAAGGCTACAGTATATAATATTTCAAACCTACTGTAGCTGTATATTAGAGCTGCGGTTATGACCCCAGAGTCAATTCACATTGGAACGTCCCGAGGAATTGAAGCATTTTGAAGAAGCCGTTCAGTGATACGGTCACGGACGTATAATTTTACGTCCGTGGATTACGTTTTTGATATTTGTGAGATAATCATTTTGTAGTTTTAATAAATTATTAGTCAAATAACTAATAGGTACCCACTTATGAAATGACGTTACCAAATATTCTGTGAAAAGAATCGCAACAAAAATAATGGTATCATTACCTTCCACAGCACGCAAGGCACCGGTTTCCTCCTGGACTGGAGCGCGGTGGAGATGGTCGGGTGTCCGTCACAGACGCTCACCGCGAGGGAGGGTGTGGTGTCCAGCCCCCACTACCCCAACTTCCTGCTGCCGGGACTCGACTGTACTATTGATATTTTGGCACCGACTGGTAAGTTATATTTCATTACCTTCCGCAGCATGCAAGGCACTGGTTTCCTCCTCGACTGGAGCGCGGTGGAGATGGCCCAGACCGTCACGGCGAGGAAAGATGTGGTGTCCAGCCCCCACTACCCCACCTGCTGCTGCCAGGACTCGACTGTACTATTGATATATTAGCACCGACCGGTAAGATATACAAGAATAAAATGTATTTGGTATTCGTGCTATTAACAACTATTTAGGCAAATATAGTTAACAATAACCAACAGCTTGACTATTGAATAGATAAAAAAATGTGTAAACATTATAAGTAAAACTTCCAAAGACACGTTGTTTTAGTAATTTTAACGATGAACAAATTTTCCATTCCAGGCAAGCGCGTATTCCTCAACATCAGCTTCTACGACTTCGGGTATGGAAAATTCGAGAACGGTATGCCGGTTGATCCTACATCAGCACCCGGAGACAGCTACCTGGAGATCCAGGTGGACCCTCAGAAGGCTCCCATCAGGCCTTTCCTGGATCCCACCATCGTCACCAACGGGCTCTTCGTCTCCACGTCAGAGATGATGAGACTCCGACTGAAGACCGGGGAAAATGTCACGGGCGTTGGATTCTTTGCTCATTATGAAACTGGTTAGTTTTTGAAGATGTCAGTATTTTTTAGGTTTTTGAGAGATTGTGCAGAAATGTCTTTTAATCAAAATGTATTTTTTTTTCTGTATGAAAATTATCTGTAATTCTTTTTTGAGTCACAAAACATTGTCACAATTAATTCAGTAATTCAGTGGCTTAAGCGAGAAGATGCATAGACAAACAAATATATAGACACACTTTCTTATTGTGTTATTATTATATATCGACTATTAGGAATTATGATTGTTGGCCTGTTTTTAAATTAAATAGTGTTTCAATTTCAAAATTAAATAGTATCTGAGTCAATTCAAGTCCACTATTAAGAAAAAAACTCATAATTCAAATAATATTTATTGGATTATAAAATCTCACGCCCTTAATCAACTGAAACGGTTCCAGTGAAATACGTAAACGTATCGCACGTGGTGCCGCTCCCCACAACAGAGACGCGTTGGGCAGTGCGGGGGCGATGGGCGGCGCGGGGGGCATTGCGCACGCGCCTCGTGACGTCACATGGTCGAACGCTCGCCGCGGCGTTCGCGAACACGGCGCTTGTACCGCCGGCGAACGAGCCGTGCGGACAGGGCAGGGGATGGATACAGGTAGGTACAACACGTAGTCGTATATTTTCGGGACCAAGACCGACTTTTACATGTTCATCCGACGCATAGATCATCTTACTTGTCATACAATCAGATGATCGGCCTGCATCGTCCTAACCAAACTTGGAAATAATATTTTTCCAACGCGGGAATCGAATCAACGACCTCCGAGTCAAGAGTCTCGACTCTCGTTACTTTATTAACTTACTCCTATAAGTGCGTATTATTTATTGTAACAGGTAGTGGACAGCTACACGGATAACAACGGCACACAGTGGACGCTGTGCGCGAGCGGCCACGCAGCCACCAGCCCGCTCATCATCAACAGCTACCTGCACTCGCTGGCCGTCACACACCACGCGGGAGACGAGGGGGTTGACATGGACGTCACGATTATTGTCAATGCAGGTATCTAAGAAACACTCAGACTTAAGTTTTCATAAAATAGGCAAATGCGAGTGGGTCGACTTATAAAGTATTTTGTTAGTATTATTTGTAAATTAAATGTAAAATATAGAGGTAAGTATAGCTGTCTGAAAAACTAATAACACCGGTTTCGGTGACGGTGGCCGGTTTCATTGAAACCAGGCCAGCTACGCAGGAGTAATTTTATAGTGCCCAAGTGTGTGCGCAGTACACAAGAGCACTCTCTATTCCTTTACTCTCAGAACCCAGTGGGACGGACGACCGACACGACTGGCGAGATATCAGGCGCAGGACCGACTTTTTACATGCCCATCCGACGCATGGATCATCTTACTTGTCAGACAATCAGGTGATCAGCCTGCATTGTCCTAACCAAACTTGGAAATAACATGTTTCCAACGCGGGAATCGAACCCACGACCTCCGAGTCAAGAGCCGCGCTCTATACCACTAGACCACGGAGGCGTCTGAAAAACTAGAATGATGGTATCGGATTAATCTAGAGTCTAGACATATCAAAATAAGTACAAATAACCTGATATTTTGTTAAATCAAACAATGATATGGTTATTGTGGTCATTTCAGATCCAGAATACCACAACAAAGTGTTGTTACTACCCGATGAAACGGTTTTGCAGTCGTGCTACCCCAACCCTTGTGAGCATGGCGGACGATGTGCGATGGAAGAGGCAAGGAACGTATGCCAATGTCAAGGATATTACACCGGTAAATCATAAATATATAAATTGAAAACAAAGGGTCCAAATGTTCCTGTGGTATTCAAATTTACAAACTGTTTTTCGAGAACATCGTTAAATGTAGCATTGAAAAAGCTTTTTAAATTTGTTTTCAGCTCGCATTATCAATTTAGAATATAATATACATTTGATGTATGTTCATTACTACGAATAATAAAAACTAAGGAATCGTAACTCAAATACTATTACCGATTTAAAGGTGAATGCCCAAAAATGTATGGACCAAAAACCCGTAATCGATTGAAACCATTTATATGTGGCATAGTAGACTACTTATACTGTATCCCAAATACAATGTCCTTTTTGGATTAAACAATCACCGAGTACTTTAAAAACGATCGTAACTAATTGACTTTTCTTATAGGAATCTATATGATATTCAGGACGACGCGACTACAAACGAAAGTGTGGCGATTAGTACATAGTAAAAACATTTTTAATACAGATGTACAGTGTTGTAATTATGTATTTATGAATTTAATGTTTAAATATTTATCAC
Organism: Aricia agestis; assembly: GCF_905147365.1. Lineage (NCBI taxonomy): Eukaryota > Metazoa > Arthropoda > Insecta > Lepidoptera > Lycaenidae > Aricia > Aricia agestis. Next base: position 13,414,656 of record NC_056428.1, on the reverse strand, counting down.
TTTTATATCTGAAGGTATAGAATGTTAGTTTGGAATAGAAAATAATCTTTATACAATATGTACTGTTTTTGTAGGATTATTAAGTACACGATATCGGTTATATGGTCGTTTTTTTATCATTTATAAAATAAGGGGGCAAACGAGCAAACGGGTCACCTGATGGAAAGCAACTATACTGTCGCCCATGGACACTCGCAACATTAGAAGAGCTGCAGCCTGCAAGTACGTTGCCGGCCTTTGAAGGTTTGCAGGTCGTATTGAAAATATAGTGACAGTTTATTTCAGAGTTTTACAGTGCGCAGCAGAAAGTTACGCAAAAAACGCACGGTGGAAGACTGCCACTCATCAAAGTGATGAGGATGGTATATTTTTTGCGTGGAGCGATGGCGAAAAGTTGCAGGTGGTATGATTCCGAACAATTTCTTAGAGCACTCCCCGTTATACAACCGATAGAGGATGTAGAGTGAAGCCACTTGTGATTTAGTTTATTCTTAAAATATATTATATTTGACATACTTTTTTAGGGTTCCGTACCCAAAGGGTAAAAACGGGACACTATTACTGAGACTTCGATGTCTGTCCGTCTGTCTGTCTTCAGGCTCTTACTCAAGAACCATAGCTAGACTTCTGAAATCTTCACAGATTGTGTATATCTGATGCCACTATATCAACAGATACTAAAAACTAAATAAAATTAAGATTCAAGGGAGGCTCCCATACAAAAAACGTGATTTTTTGCCCTTTTGGCTCCTAATCTATAATGGTTATATTATGTAGACACATGATATTTTTACGAAATCCTCAATTATGTGTGTACTTTAATATTTAATCGCAAAATTAATATAAAATAAATAATTAAAGGGGGCTCCCATACGAAAAAAAAATTTCCCTACTTTCGCTCTATAGCGGTACGGAACCCTTCGTGCGCGAGTCCGACTCGCACTTGGCCGATTTTTTTTATTTTATTTAATTGTACAGTATTGTCTATCAACATCTCTTTTACGATAAAGATCACAAAAACAAAGGAAATAACTATTTGATTCGAAGTAGATACCATACTGTGTATCTCAGATTTATTTTTTCAAATTATCGGTTTCGGTTATGGTTTAGAAAAAAATGAATTGCACATTTTCAATCTACTATTTATGCTCTGCTTTGCTGTACATAAATTATTTTAATCGACTATGGGTTTTTTTTGGGCATTCATGTAACGTCAGCCTAGTACCCCTCAAGGTCACCTAAATATTGCAAATGTATTGAAATGTGTACCTAAGGTACACTTTTTTGACAAGTATTGTGGAGCATGTTTTTTGACGGAGTTACTTTTCTTTAGTTTTTATTATTCGTAGGTTCATTACAATCCATGGGCGTATATAACGCGCGTGTTACAATCTAAAACGTTCTTTAAAAGTAAACACAGTGAAAGGCCTTGATGTAATCAACTAGCAATTTATGAAACTGAGAAATTGTAACTACTTAACATAATATTATCTTAGTTACTCGCACTACTTCATCCTACGATTAAATTTAAAATATTATTCTTAGCGCATATTATAAAATATTTTAAAACGACTATTCCAGGGGTCTTCTGCCTCGTAACAGCCTGCGAGCGCTCTCCATGTTTATACGGCAACTGTACTCTGTCCGAGGGCGGCGAGGGATTCAGCTGCGCATGCGCACGCGGGTGGCGCGGGCGGCGCTGTGCGGAGCGCGTGCGACCGTGTGCGTCACGACCGTGTAACAATCGGGGAGCATGCGTGGAGCGAGATGCGACGTTTCTATGCCAGTGCAACCCGTCTTGGAAGGGGAAGAGGTATGCAAGGCTTGACATGTTTACTATTGTTTACGGTCGGTTAATGTTATATTTCATATTATCATAATTATAGTGGTCTGTTTTTCAATGTTTTTCGTTTTACAGATGTGAAATTCCAAATCCGACACCCAACATCGTGGGGCTAGGGACAAGGATGATGCAAGAGCCCTTCTGGTTGGGTCTGTTCGCTGTGTTCGTCGTGTTGGGTATGATTGGCCTAGTGTGGTGTGCTAAAAGACACTTCCCGGAAAAATTAGAGAAGCTACTCGCCGAAGAAGCCGACAGATGTGCGAGGCGTAAGTTTGTTTTACAATTAAATTCTGGAGGACAAATCTTTAGGGTTAGGGTCATATATAGAAAAAGATTCTTTGAAGCACGTTTTTCTTTTGTTAAATTCACGAGTTACAGTCAAGTACACTTTTGTAACCACTACTTGGTATGCTTTGATTGTTTGGTCGTTTCCGCTTTTCTATATTGAGCACTGGTAGGATTTTCCTTAATCTATTTATCTAATATTACATTTTACAATGTACTAAGCTTCTAAAGATACATTTTTCTTGAGTAGGTATAACATAATATGAAATTAGAAGCGTCCAGAAATTTTTTAAGATTCAAAGTTATTGAAAATTATTATTAACACATCAAAAAATATCTAAATACTTTAGTAAGGAACTATTGTATTAATAAAATAAGAGTGAAGAGCCTGGGCTAAAAATTGGGTAAGAGCAACATATTAAGAATATTAATGAGGGGAAGGTGGCAAGGGAAAGCAAGACAGATAGATAGAGACACGAAAGATCTTGCGAGGGTATTATTATTGGTTAAGAGTGGTAGTTAGACGTTATGGGGCCACGAGCCGCGAGTGTAGCGCTAGCTGTGCAGCCGGCGGCCGGCGCGGGCGCTACACGGCGGTGGCTGCGGACGCTGATGCGGCGTTTGTCCACAGCGGCGCGGCGCGGCGCGGAGGCGCGCACGCTCCTGACGCGGCTCGGTATCCGCAAGCCGTCGGTGTCGGGGCTCGCCCCGAGAGCCGCGCGCACCTTTAGTTTGGACGATCTGTTAAAGCCGCCGCCCGGACGTAAGGAGTGGAGCGCGCCCCGCCCACTCCGCAATCGACGACTCTCATATTATACTCTATGCTTACAATATTGACTTCAAAAGATTGGCCAGCTGCAACTCAAATTTAGATAAAAAAACATTTTTTAAAACATCCGAATCATTCATCTGTAGTTTTCAAATAATTGGCTATTTGTTCAGCAGCCTGAGTAATGAGTATATATTATGTTATAATGAATAGCTTTGTTGCTGTTTAGATTTGTTTATATTACAATGATATTATAGAGCTTCTAGATTAAACCTAGACAATTTAGCATTGCGCCATCATATTTTAATGATGCTTAAGCGCAAATTATAATATTTTTAACTATCTTTATATTTTATCCGTTGCTTAGGATAAATCTTTTGAAGTCAAAATGCTTGATATTTTATGTATAAGTATTGAATATCATTTTATTATTTGTCATAAATCCATAACCGCACCAATACTATGGTTATTGAGTTTTTCATTATCTTCATTACAAACATTAGGTACGACTATTTCTTTTGTTTTAATTTTATTATTAAATGTATTTCTACTTTTTCCTTCCCTTAGTTTATTTTCGTCATCTATGTTTTCCGATTATTCAATATTAACATTTGGATCATTCGATTTCATAACATTGATCAGTATAGCGGAGCGCGCGGTGGTCAAGAGCTATTTGTTACTGGATGTACCCTGCTGAATGAATTGATGTGGAATGCTAACTAACGGTCCTATTTACTCTTGTCAACCTCAGTGTATGCACCTTTGACTATGCATTGACACTCAGCATCTATCTAGTCGCTCCTTCCTACGTTAGCACCTTTTTAGGTCGTCCAAATTTTTCAGATTTTTATTTATCAACAACTATTATTGGTTGGAGTGTTGATATCTAAAAATCTACTTATATAATGAATGTGCTTTGCATGCTTTGGACACCGTTTTGTATATTTCTTTCTTTATATAGGAGTACTTTACAAAATTCTATATTTTGGAATTAACTTTTGAAGGCTATAATAATATCATTTTGAATATTCTATGTAATTGATCAGTATTGAATATGTATAAAATCGTGTCCTTTCTATTTATGTAGTCATTAAGTTCTAATTCTTCAGTTTTGTGCTGTATTTTTCTTATGAAGTATTTGTCTTTTGTTTTTATATATTTTCGTTTTTTACACAATTGACTTTTGACAGCTTTGAGATTTGCTTCTTGTTTGATGAGACACTTGTTATTTTAAATTGGCACGTAATATTTTGAGATGATTAAGTGCACCTTATCCTAAAGAATTGGCTTCCATTAGCTGCACAGATGAAAATTTTATTAAATTAGCATGACAATGGTCTTTTTGATGCCTTTAACATTATAATTTAAATGTTATTTATTTTAGCAAAAGCTGCAAGCTTCAAGTAATCGTTGTTGCACAATGAATGCTAAAATTTCGGCTACTTCAAAAAAGAGGTTTTATATCATTATCTTTGTTTATATAGGATCACCGTCCCCACGTAAGAAACGAAACAATTCTACACCAACAAAGAAAAATGCAGCGGAGAAGAAGCAGATTTTACAGCAACTCATAAGTCCATCGCCAGCTAACGATCACTCGAAAAAGATAACTATGGGTGAACTGATACAAATGTCAGAGAAGAAAACGCTTAGCACAGTAGAGAGCGCTCCAGCTTTTGTAGAGTACGGGTTAGATACTAAAGACACGTCGTTTGCGAGTGAAGGATCTTCGCCATCAACGTCTCCTTCTATGAGGCACATATCAGATCCTAAATTAGAAAAGAAAGTTACGTTCGCTAGATTACTTAATAAGGTTTCAGCTGAAATGAGCTCTAGCTCTGATGTAGACATGGTCAATACAATTGCTATACCGATGGCAGTGATCGCTAACCGGACAATTAAAGCCAAAGCTTCCAGTACGCCTCCTTCACCGGGTGTCGAAATTAGATCGCCTCATAGTACATCGAGTAATCAAGGCAGTGATTCAATGTCTAGTCTTGATTTAACATTAGCGAATGCTGCTTTGAAAAAGTATTCGCGGTAAGGTGTATTTTATTTTTACTACGCGTAGTGATATTTTTTATTTTAGAAACTCATGAAATTTATCCCCTTACGCTACTAACGTAAAATAAGAAGTTCTTATTCTTTCAGAACACCAAAAATATCTAGCGCGGATTCCATATTAGCAATGTTCCGCAACTTCTCATCGTCTGCTGCATTGACTTCACGCGCATCATCAGGAGGCATATCAGCATCAAGCACTCCAACAGCCTCGTCACCTCAAGATGATACTAATGACGCGGATGACGTATCAATAGCATCATCACACATTCCTTCTTTAGCGCCAGATTCACCTATCGCCAGGCCACATAATACTATTGAGATACAGGTAATTTACTAGATAATAATAAAGCTGACAATTAATAGTCAGAAAACAATACATATAGCAATATAACAATAAATAAAATATGAATTGTAGGTTGTGGACCCATTAAATACTCACAAAGGATCTTCGTCCTCTGGAAACTTACTACATCCTCCATCGATACTGCTCGAGGTACCGAGTTCTATTAACAAATGCCTTTCTCCTATACGTGAGCTTCCAACGCCACTGCCAACTCCACTGCCTACACCTCTGCCTACTCCGCTCCCATCACCAAGAATGCCCCGAGCAAGGATAGACGATATCAAAAGTGAATCTACAACGACCTGCGTATCGCCAAGTGAAGACGAGTTAGAAGACATCAAGGATAGAAATAACCGAGGATTAAAGTTGAAGGTGCGTCTGAAGATACACATAGCTGACTACAACATTCTGAGAATATTTAATATTTTTTATCGTCTTATGCAAAACCCAAAGTATTTAAAGGAAAATTAAACCTCCTTCTTATATTTAATAAGTATTTGTACCTTTTTTTAATGTAATTAAATATTTCAGTTCCGACAACCAGCTTCGTATTCAGATACACCGACGCCATCAACACATATAACTGACTCGCCTAGCCCGAGCTTTACGCATAGTCAAGATTCAGAAAGAGAGCTATCTTCTCCTTCAATGGCAACCCCGTCTCTTAGAGTTCCGGTTCTCACTATAGAGAGGCCGTCACCTGGTTCTCCACCGCCAAGAAGAACACCTCCACAATTAGACTTCCAACCGCCTCCATTGATTACTGTCACCTACAACGCGAGTGAAGAGTCCGACGAGCCACTTTCTCCGAGGCCACCTCCACCATCCGGAAATATGTGCTATCTTAGCCCATTCTCGATGTCCGCTAGAGGAGAAAGAGCACCGTCCGAATCTAATTTATCCTCATCAGGATACAGTTCCATGGCGAGTCCTGGACCCTCCCGATGTGGCTCTAGTAATCCTCTATGCCCATCTGAAATGGAGGACCCCGGATCAGGCGGTGGTCCGTCTTGTTTTCAATCTCGACGGAGACAGCTCATGAAAACTAATTCGAGTCCAACGACCTCCAACGACGGTGGCACTGAGAGACGAAGAGGTCGATCCGATTCAGAAACACTATCCGACGATCCTCTTTTAGAATCCAACGACGAGGGTATTGGAACGGATGAGAGAGTAGACGATGTACCGGGAAGTGCAAAAGAGATGGAAACGTTAGGTATTTTGAAGGAAGTATTGGAAATTCCACAAACAAGCGTGTGCTCCCCGATAGGTGTTACAAAATGTTCGATAGTGAAATGTATAAGCGTCGAACGTGGGTTGGATGAAAAAGCGAGTCTGAAACCGCCCATACTGTTTTCCGATGGTAGTCGTCCGCTCAGTCCCGTCAGCTCGCGAAGTGAAAGTCCATTGAGTGACAAGACTGGCCTGGGCCGGTTCTCTCCCCAGTTCTACGGAAGACAGCTACCGTTTACGGATTCCGATGGCCTTTACGACTTTCCAAGTTCAGACTGTTTGAAAGCAGGAACTAGTAGAGTCAGCAGCAATTCGCACAGAAAAGCAGGGAGGAGAAGAGATAGAAGAACTTCTAGGACGACGTCGCAAGAAGTGACCGGAACTGCCAAGTCTACGTTACCGCATATGCCTCATTCGATGCACAACTTATTAGAAGTAAGTATAATATACTTGTGAAGCTAGGCGAAGTTAAAATTATCAAAAACATAATATTATGCATCAAAAAATTCTAATAGAATATTATACTTATACACCTAATAATAAAAAAATAAAAGTTGTAATTAATTTTCAAGGTACCAAATTGCAACCGAGGTCGTAAAGTTGGCAGACGTAGATCTCGTTCGCAAGCCCCGGCCTTCGCTACGTCGTCATCATCAGAGGAATCTGTCTCCAACGCATCGGTGGCCTCAGTAGCATCTGCAAGAGAGTTGAGGCTTCCGGATTTGGAAATGCAGGTATTTATACTTTCAGATACTACATAATTTAAATATGAAATTTTTGTGCACATAATTGTTTTAACGTGCAATTTCATCGTTTTTCATTTTATTAGCATACATTCCCAGTCAAAATGCACTACAAATTTTTTGCGATTTAATGAGGAACAATTTCCTCATTAACGCCTCTAGTCCACCGACGCTGCGAACAGCGAAACAGCGGCGAACCGATTTACTGTCTCATCCGTAACACGACAGTGCGTTATATTGCATCTCGCTCTATTGCTGTTCCGCATTGGTTTCGCAGAGTTTTCGCAGTTCGCAGCGTCGGTGAACTAGAGGCGTAAATCGCAAATTCAATAATTTAAAAATTTTGTATGACAATTTAAAAAGGTCATTGTGTTCTGCCTTTTCTGCTTCTTTTTTATTTGTGTGGCCATATTGCGTTCTGTTTGCAGTCAGAGCCAGCACGCCATAGGAAACGATTAAGGAGGCAAAAGTGCAGAAGTTCTGATGTTTTTGTGAGTTTGGCTGAAAACGTTTAGCTTCATCTGTTAATATCAATCACATGTAGGGCTTGAACTTAAGTGCCTTCATTTTCTATTGTTTCATTAATCTTTCAGAGTTAATCTCATCGATGCTGTCTCTTCTTATTTGTATGCTAAGCTAACGTGATCTAACTCTCTTTCTTATGAAAAGATCATATTTTGTTTACACAGATGTTTTAGTCACATAATGTATTTTCTAACGCGCATGAGACAATATTATACTCGTATTGTATATATTTTTGCAAGCAAAAAAATATTTGAATAGGTTAGTATTGTTCTTAATTATATATTTTTAAAAGCACGAGTCTGTTAATTAGTGTTTTGTTCTATACAAACTTGTTAATTTGTGATAACTACATTTAAGAAATAGAGATTTAAATTTTTAGTCTATACAGGGTGCAATTAAACCTTCCTGCCAATTATTTTCCAGTCCATTTAACCAAAAAAATTGGGTGTTTTTTTTTTTTGCAATGACATATTTTATCCCATTTATAATCGTTGCAGAACGGTCACTCGCGGCACGGGGGAATGAGCGGGGGTTACGCGGGGGGAAGGCGCGTGCGGGGGCACGTCACGCGCAGCCGACGCGTCGTGTCCATTATTTGTAGTGTTTTTTAGGATAGTTTTTCGGAAGCTATTTATCAACATTTTAGTACTGAGTGTATAAAAGAAAAAATAAGTGTATTTTTATTTTTAACAAGGATCAACATATTATCAAAATTTGGCAGGAAGGTTTAATTGCACCCTGTATCAAGATATAATATTATATTTTATCCAACTGTACAAATGAGAAAAAGGCAATTAAATAAGAATAAATCAAAAATACTAAGTATACGAACTAAATTCGAACACAATTTCAGGACACATCATCGAAAATCTCATCTAGCCTAGATCTTACGGAAGATTCGAGAAAACCTACAAAAGTAAGCAAATTGAGAACAATCAGCAATCAAATAAGGCGAGTACATAAAAATGCAATACCAAAATTGACAAAGCTATGCGGTGAAATAAATATTTAAATTATAAAAAGAGTCCTGAGATCGTCAACACTAACCGACGTGATATCGGAATTGACCTTTTTTTTTATTTTACTTTTGTTACCGATACGACACCGCATCGGATAATATGAAAAAGCCTTAACCGATTCACTCTTGTATCTTTTAGCCAAAAGTTATATATTTAGTCTAATTGAACATAGTATAAACTAGTAATTTATTTACAGCATGAAATAATAATTTAACATTTTAGATTCCTTCGTCGTTTGGAGAGGAGTCTGAAGATGAAGGAGAGTTACCCGGCGGTGTCAGACGACGAGGGCGACGAGTCGTCCAGTGTCACGTCACCACTACTACAAGGTACCTAATTTTTTTTTTATGAAATAAGGGGGTAAACGAGCAAATGGGTCACCTGATGGAAAGCAACTTCCGTCGCCCATGGACACTCGTAGCTTCAGAAGAGCTGCAGGTGCGTTGCCGGCCTTTTAAGAGGGAATAGGGTAATAGGGGAGGGTAGGGATGGGAAGGGAAGGGAATAGGGTAGGGGATTGGGCCTCAGGTAAACTCACTCACACGGCGAAACACAGCGCAAGCGCTGTTTCACGCCGGTTTTCTGTGAGAACGTGGTATTTTTCCGGTCGAGCCGGCCCATTCGTGCCGAAGCATGGCTCTCCCACGTATGTTATATTTTTAAGTGAAGTGTAATTAAATAGTGCGTTTCCCAATTGTACACCATAATACGACTCAGTGGCGCTCAATACCGAAGTGTGCTAATGCTTAATTGGAACGTGAATTACTTTCTTTGAGACCTCTTGATTGTGCGAAGCGTTGCTATAATTGAAATATTCTAATTTGAGCATTATGCTGCATTCTGTGCTCATGTTAAGTGTGACCAACTTAGGCATACGCCAGTCTGTAAAAATTTAAAGTCAATAGTGAAACAGGCAAGATATTTTGACAATTGATTTACAATAACCCAATTCAGGTGGGATGTACAAAGTTATTTTAGGAATGTCATAGAAAAACAATTTCATTTACAGGTAGAAAGGATCTAAATAGGATGACGACCCATGCGACTTCAGCGCCGCTGCTGGGCCAACGACCGAAAATCACGCGACAGAGGCGATACGACAGATCGCTACACAGCGACGAAACTAGGACGTTGAACGCCGCACCCGGACAGGACAACTCCGATTGATACAGTGTTTAATCGTTGAGGATCGGATCCGACCAAAAAAATGGCACTTGAAAATGTACGGTTAGTGTTGGCTTGGAAGCGTATGATTTGATCCGATATGACGATTGATATGCCAAAGGCGGAAATTTAAATGTATAAAACATTTTTATACGAGCCTTTATGTCTGATATCTGTAATCGGATCGGATGATGTTAAAAGGCGCGAACGAATAAAGCAAGAAATGTCAGATTGTCAGTTTGACAGAGATTAGCTGGTATGCTCTGCAATGCTAGAGATGTGCCTCCTTTTCTGCCGGGCACCGACCCCATAGTATAGCGCAAACGGCCTGTTGCTGCAACTCATTTCTTACCCTATTGACAGCTGTCATTTTATATTATACAAGATTCTAATGTAATGTGATATATTGTAATATAAGATAGAGATGTTACGTAGTGAACATTTTTTAAATTCTAGTCCTATACGTTCTCTTCCGTTACATTTTGATGTTCTATTTTTAACGTCTCGTCAAAGTTAACGTGTAAAATATTTCTTATAGCAATAACTCGTTTTATAGTAGGAAGTAGTACGAGTTGGGTTCAGTAGGCAGTAGCGCATTGATTTGTACCTAATTTTTGCACTCCGCTCATATAATTTCGACGTAACGTAAAAAATATATTGTATAAAATGTTTTTGTAAATATTTTCAAATGTATTGCTCAAATGCATATTTTGTGAATCGTCTTTTGTGCACTATTTGCTATTTTGTAAATACAATTGTTTTAATGTATATACCGAGAGGCAATTTCTTTTCTTGCGATTTGCTAACGACTTGTAAATTTTAGCGTAAGTTCGAATTTAAAGGCCCAAAACTGTATACTCATACTTCATTTGTATTTCAGTTCCATTTCCCAGTACATAAATTAAGATGTTATTTAAAAATGCACCGTATATAATTGTTTATGGACACATAAATATACACAGAAGTTAAAAAACTAACTCTTGCTTCTCTGATTATGCCGTGGCCGCACATGCGTCTATCGTCACGAAGCTCTGTGTTTTGAGTAATGAGACGATACCATTGGGCCATACATGCAGATCGTCCAATAGCTATGTCCACATTATGCGCTTTCGCGTTCGATTTTCGTCATCTTCTTTCATTCAACTTTCGTTTTGGCGCATTCAATAATTGAATGCGTCAACGAACGCATCGCCAACGTTGTCATTTTTGTTTTTTGGATACGGTCAGAGTGCATGCGTCGCGGGCATGCCTCACAATCGCTGTTGACTGCGCTATAACGCATGCCCTTGACGAACAGAAAAGGGCACAGTGTGGACAAAGCTAATGGTATCGTCTTAAGCACTAAGCACTACGCATGTGCGGCCGCAGCATAAGAAGTATCTACTTCATAGCCTGACCAGGAAAAAACTTGCAAGGAAAGTAATTTTTACTGTAGCAACACTACGAAAAGCCTCAATGTGATTGGTCAAGACCTAGGTTACTGACGGCTGTCATTAACGTCATGTCACCTGTACCTTATTAATGTAATGCCGCGGCCGCACATGCGTCTATCGTCACGAAGCTTCGTGTTATGACTTATGAGACGATACCATTGGACGGTACACGCAGATCGTCCAATGGTATCGTCTTAAGAGTCCGGGTGCCATCGCAATTCTACTATCTAGATATACTACTATAATAATATATTATACTACCTAGATAATATTATACTATATAGATCATTTCCCATACGAGAGTATTTACCATATTTAAGTTATTATTCAGCTTGAGATAGTAATTACCTAGATTCCTTTACAATGATTCACTGCAAAATATTTACATACCAAAAATATGAACGATTACAATATTTACATACTAAATTATTGTAATCGTTCATATTTTTTGGTATGTAAATATTTCGCAGTGAATTTTTGTACAGGAACCATATGAAAATGATCTTTCTTAAACACGAATGACGAAATACTAGGCGTGTGCGGCCGCAGCATATACGAAAGGGAAGGCATAATATTATGACAATTTCCGAAATTTCACTCAATTTTGTGAGTTTTTAGTATCCTGGTCACACTATTCCTAAAAATTCTTATTAAAATATGACATGTGACATTCATTAGACCGCAAAAGCTTTGTACAACGCACCCAGCAATAAATATGTGATTGACCTGTATAAAGACTGAGTTATAGTCTATTTACCCACTTCATCGCTTGGTCGTCACATCGAATACCCACGTAGAGTCGTAATAGCACTGACTCTGAAAAAATATTTAGGGGGCGGACGAAATTTTTTTACTAACGTTAAAAAAAATCGTTGCACACACGTCGAATTTCTCAAAGATATTGGATATTCGGAAATTTTAAATAGTGTGGTAAAGTAGTATACGGGAAAGTTATAAATCGAATTTACTACTTAGAAAATATTTGGGCCGCAACCTTTACTAAACATTTAATTTGTATCCACTTGAGTTAGCTCACTTCATAGTTTCACAACAAACTCGTGACGGCGATTTCCAACGTGTCGTCAAGAAGTTTCGGGGCTCATTACAACTCTATGGGGTAGAAATCGATGATCTAGAATCGTTAGTATTGACGTGTTCGAGTGTCCATTTTTATAGTTCACTGTAGTATTATACACCTTGCACCAGTCCATGTATTGACACTAGTTACCTGTATCTAGCCCTAATACTTCTTATAGAGCGAGGCCACGTTACTCCGGTATGCTGCGGGCGGGATGTATATAACATTTATAAATTCAAAGATTCTGACCTAAATATGAAATATATAGTAGAATAGAACATCCTGCATTGATTGATATTAAAAAATCAACACCTTACCGATAAGTTGCGTGAAATAATTCATTTTAAAATTTCCATTTATCATTCGTAATGATTGCCAGAAGTCTTACAATTTTTGAGAATTCGTCAAAATTGGGAACTTTGTATCAAAGATAAACAGCTAAAAAACTGCTTATTAATTTCTATGTACGATTCGCGTTTTTTTTAAGCCCAAAAAAGTGGGTTCACCGGTAATTCTGACGAAATATTTCAAATTGAAATTTATGAAAATTATCCTTCGAAGGGTGCAACCACGGTGCAACAAGACTTTATATGAACTTGGGCGGGGGCGCTGCTGGTAAAGAAGAACTGTCAAATATGTCGTTTTTGTATGTGCCAGCGTTAGTTCCTTTTTTCGCCACCTGCATTTAAAGCTTTGCCGAGCTTTCTTGGCCGCCATTTGCGGTAGTCAAATTACAACAAAATTTTGTTCAATAATAATTAAATAGATATCGAATTGTTCTTTAAAAATCTATCATAAAAAATCATTACAATTAATAATAAGTGTCTGGGTGTCCAATTTTTACATATTTAGCACTTTCATAATTTTATTGGATGTAGTATGGAATTTGACCTTATATACATCCTTAACGCAACACGTTTACACAACGCAACTATCGTTGCGGCGACGCACGATAATACGATACAAGACTGTACAGTGTACGACAAGCAATCAGACCCTCCCACTTCATCTCCATATTGTAATTCAGTCAAAATAGATCGAGCGACAACACAACGCATCAACGGAAATTTAATAAAATATTATATTGTATGTAAAACGTAAGTGCGTTAGCGGACAACGGAACTCAACGCAGCAACGTGGCTTCGCTCAAACTCATATAAAATGTAGTGGTTATAAACTTAATATAAAATAATGGCCTGTTCATTGAGACTGATTTTCTAAACTTATTCTTATAATCATATTCTCGTAACTGTGCTATTTAATATTCCTGAATTTCAATCTGTGTATCCATGTTGTCTATTTTCTTTTTGAGGTTGTTTTTTTTTCTATAAGAAAAGGAGTTTTTTGTTTTTAGAATTCAGATTTCCTTTAATTATATGATTTTTCGCTAAAAGATCTTTGAGCTGCCGTTATCTTTCAGGTTTTAGAAAAGTAGTAACAAATGTTTTTCGTTCAGAACATAACTGTTATTCGTACCTACTTAATACATATGTGTTATATAAAATATAGAGCCTTCAGAGCACTAAATATCTTGTGTAAGCAATATATTAGAATAGAATTGTGTATTACATTATTAAATAGATAATATTGTGAAATATCGTACACACTCAGTGCTATAATTACGTTTCTTACCTTTATTTCGTTGAAAAACCGTAGCTTTGATTTTTCATGTACCAACTACCAATTTTTTTAACTAACCATTTAATGCGTTACAGAAAACCATAACTTTAGAATATTAACTTTAATGCTCGAATTTATGAACGCAATCTTGTTAAGTACGTACAAACAGAGTGACTGAGTACCTACGGTTTTATTCACTAACTCAACTTTATTGTAACATTATTATTATAAATTTTGTGACATAAGATTTATTTCATAGCATCAATATAGCCTTAATATTTTTAAGACGTCAAAAAAACAACGTTTTTAGTTAATTATTACTTATAGAAAAAAGTCCCTCCAAGTTTCATTTTTTTTAATTCAGAAACATGGAGAGTTTAAAATGAGTAACATAAAAAAAATATTAAAACCAATAAAGATATTGCTTAATTTAATGTCACCTTTTGTAGCCTTTTGCCAAAATTTTCCGACGTTATATATATATATATATATATATATATATATATATATATATATATATATATATATATATATATATATATATATATATATATATATATATATATATATATATATATATATATATATATATATATATATATATATATATTTTTTTTTTTTTTTTTTTTTTTTAAATAACAACTAAACTCCTATTCAAACTACTCTTGTCACTTTTTGTACGTACGATAATAATAATCATGTAGGACCATTATTGTACTTAAGGTTCACGTTACTATAAGGATAAAGTGCACCTTTTAGATGTAAGGTTGAAATCCAGCCCAACTTGTCTTAACTTTAAGCATTACTACGATAAGTTGTGAAAATTAACGACAATTTAATTTAAAACTCGTCTTAACTTCGAAATCAAATGACAAATTCTAATTTCAGAACACTGTGTTTAGCCTTAATACCTACTTCCCCTTTCAGATATAAAAAAGCTAACAAAATAAACTGCAACTGCTTTTTGTAAGCGAATCAAACTATGTATTTTATTTCTACTAAGAAAAGATATCAAAGTATTCATGTAAATATTTCTGTTCCACAAAATGATTATTTTAAGATAATGTCATTATAACATCTTATCCACTGACAATTTTAAAAGGAAATAAATTTTGCTTGTTATGACCACGTGTTTAATTTATGTCTTCTGCAACTTTATTCGACGTACCCACTCCCAGTACCACCAATATTTTGTTTCAATTCTTGTACGAGTAAATTAAAAAATTAATAGGGGTACGCTCATTTTGGGTAACTTTGAATTGCGGTTTAACTTTGAATAATACATTATTGTACTGTTCAAAGTTAAACTGCAATTCAAAGTTACCCAAAATGAGCGTACCTACCTAATAAGTAGCTCATTTGTTTTAAATTATGAAGTACCAGGAGCTCATAGTGTATGAAGAGGTGTTTGCATTAAGTGTTTTTTAACCCACCCACTAATTCTAATTTTTTTCTTGTGACTTAATATTCGGTTACGATTCTTATGAAATAACTAATTAATAGGGGTAGCTCATTTATTTCAAACTATGAAATACCAGGATAACGTATGAATAGGTGTTTGCATTATTATTTTTTTACCTACCCACTAATTTTAAGATTTTGCTAGTGACTTTTTGTGAATTGAATTTTCCTTTTTATTTCTACCAGGGTGACCAGATGCGTAAGGGTGACCAGGTGTGTAAATTGAGAAAAAATAGTACCTATTTTATTGTTAATGATTTGTCCTACTCATAAAAACAATAAAATATAAACACGATACTTCATTAAAAATTTATTAAACGAATACTTGTATTTGTACACAACCATGTCACTTTATGAATTAACTTCTTGATAACAAAAAATACGTACCATAAATAAATAAGCGTTCAACCTAATAACTTACAAAGTAAATCTAAAGTAAATAAACATTACAAATAAACACAGCAATACTATTCAGCATAGCCACATTGACCCGTTACTTTGCGGCGCGTTGCATTGTCGAAACGTAATAACTACGTTCCGTTGTTTTAACGCATCACAACTTTCAACACCGCTCAAGACAATAATAACTGATAGAATATAATAAATGAAAATGAATGTGTGTCCGCCCGTCTGTCTGCCTATATTACCACTACACACTTTCTACTCTTTGAGAAACAGGATAGGACATACGATAATAGGGATGATGACAAGGTCAAAGATTAGCGAATTTTGTTAATAAAATAAGGAAATTACGGTAAAAAATAAGTGTTCCCAAAATTTCAGCTTGATAGCTGAAATTTTGGGAACAAAAAAAATACAAATTTTTTTGTTATGCGCCTTCAATGTTGGATTTTCAAGTCGATTTTTTTTTCAATTAAATTTCTTAATATTTGAACACAATTCGATAACTTAAGCAATTAAAAGCAACTTTTGTTATGAAACCACCTTCATAAACGCAATATTTAATATACCTGTCGAGCAAAGTTGTCTCCCGATGCGTACAAACTACGAAAGACTGACGTCATACTTTCGTAGCACTTTGTATGGAGCGTTTCGGGCAGGTCTTTTTTATGAGATATTTGAATTATCATATCTTGGTGAATTTGTAAGCTATCAGAGTCATTCTTTCAACGATTTTTCTATTTTTTAAGTGTCTTTCAATTACCGATAAGAAAAAAAAATAGTCATCATGCCTATTTTAGTTCCGGAAAAGTTTACGGTTCTCGCGCGACAAACTAATTTCAACGCAACGGGATTGCCGGTGTCATTTAGATGGCGTTGCGACAACGCACTACAAGACAACGACACAATGTGGCCACGCTCTTACACATAACGTTTATGCACTTACCACTTAATAGGCAATTCCTATGTCATCACAGTTTTATCGTAAACATTATGAAAATAGTCTTAGGCTAAGAAGGAATGAATTATAAAAATATTGTGCTACAATGTCAATTAAATAAGGTGTGTCATATTGAACCAGATGCTCTTACGTTACAGAAAAGCATTTAAATTGCAATATTCATTATGAAAATAAATTAATCGTTTTATTAATAAAACTACACTAAGTCTATTTATACTGTAGAATAGCAAACTAAGCACTTTTGCTTATTATTGCAATTAACTAATTATACTTAATCTATCCATCAAAGAAATTGAATCGTTTAACTACTGTAAAACTTCTTTCAATTGGATGAAAATATACAAGTATTTTTGAAAATAGTAATCGACTAGATAATTGTACACAATGTATTGAATTCCTGGATTACTTAGGAAGTTAGGACTACTGTTTTAATAATGTGACACACTAAGGACAGGCCTTGTCTATTGAGAATATGATATTATAGACTAGAACTCATATCGTTTATGAATAAAAAATAATCAACAAAGAAAATTGTCAAGCTTTGGATCAGCTTCTAACGAACTTTAACCGTTCTGATCAACATGGCAAGCGACCGCAAACGACAAGAATTGAAATAAAATTCCACTTATTAGGCTATAGGTTGAATTTTTCCCTACACCACTACACCACACTATGGGTCGCCAGACCCATGTCGGTAGAAAATAAAACCTTTAGCCTAAGTCATAAGGTGGTATTTTATTTGATTTTTGTGCGTCGCAGTCACTTTCTTTCTTGGACCAAACAGAACTTAGAACCGATATTTATCACATATTGCCAGACTAGAACATGCCATCGTGTATGCCAATAGGCACTAGGATCGCTAGGAATATCGCAAAGTTTCTGAGGACCAACCTCCAATCGTCAGGGACCGCGTACGGTAGGACCACTGCGGTTAGCGCGTGAATCTCGTGCGCAGCGCATATGAAGATGTAGGATGTGATGAGTAAATTCAGCACCTGGAAATTAAAAATATAAATGTTGTAGAATATAAAAATGCAATTAAAAGAAGATACAGCTAAAAGGAATGTTATGTAAACCGGAATATGTGGCCTTACGCACATCTTGGAATTACCTTCATCAAAATGTAGCCATATAAATACATAGTTATATTTTATAAGGTTGAATATTACAAGTCGTTTAAAATATTATTATGTGCAGGTAAATTGCATTTGACAGCTGGGCGGAATCATAATATTGCCATTTTCAGACCGCAGCATCATAACTCCGCCGTCATGAATCTTTGACTCTTGTCTGAAACGGGATCGCTCAGTCAATCTAAAATCTTGGATGTTACTCACCGGTGCCTCATGCAGCAGCTCCAATATTCCATGCGTGATGCGTGTCAGCAGTGATTGCTTGCTCACACCCACGTCACCACAACGTTTCAGGCATCTTGGTCTATAAGTTGCAGTGAAATCTGGGATGTTACTCACCGGTGCTCCAGGCAGCAGCACCAAAACTCCATGCGTGTCGGCCGCTAACTATATATGGCCCTGACTGGCAAACAGCTCGAGCGTGATCGCACGCGCCCACGTCACCACAACGCTTCAGGCATTTTGGTCTATAAGTTGCAGTGAAATCTGGGATGTTACTCACCGGTGCTCCAGGCAGCAGCACCAAAACTCCATGCGTGTCTGCCGCTAGCCATATATGGCTCTGACTGGCAAACAGCTCGAGTGTGATCGCACCCGCCCACGCGAACAGCGCCGAGTGCCGCGAACGCAACGCGCCCGACACATTGCGGAGTATTACGTAGCTCACCTGTGGGTGTACAATTATTTTAAAACATTAACTTCATAATGTAATGATTTTTAGGCAGATAGCACACCTACATAATTTGGTCGGCTTGTGTCAAGCCTTGACATTCAGTTCATATAGCCCTAACTGATAGTTACATTTGAAACAATATCTTTGATTGTCAGTACCTACTTATGCGCAATAGCGTATGTATCAATAAATACGCAAAATTTCACTTCTGTGAGTGCGACAAACATACGGAAAGCGTGTGTTAACTTGTAAGGTTAGCCAAATGTAGTCACACAAAACTGTAAATAATGTAATCGTAAGTTACTTACGACTACACGACTCAAACTAAACTATAGTTATACAACACGTACGCATCGGACGCAAACGTACATGCAACGTGCGTGTGTAATCGGATCGTATATCTGTGTCACTCGCCGCCGCGCTGCTCGGCACCAGGTAGTAATGGTTACTGTCGTCTGACACTCGTCACACGTCAATCACCACGGGCAGGAGGTGACGTAGCTGTGTATCTCGTCGCAGTTGGTGTCGTTGGTGCACAGCAGCGTACACGCTGCTGTGCACCAACGTCACCGACTACGACAAGACGTAGCTGCCGGTGACGGCGCACACCGCCGCTCGACACCAGGTTGCCATGGTTATTATCTTCTACCTCTCTCACTCACCACGGGCAGGAAGGTGACGTAGCTATGTATCTCATCGCAGTCTGTGACGTTGGTGCACAGCAGCGTGTACGCGACGTAGCTGCCGAGGCCGGTGACGGCGCACACCGCCGCGCTCGCCGCCGCGCCGCTCGACACCAGGTTGCCGTGGTTACTGTCGTCCAGCAACCCGTATTTTTGGGAGACTAGGTACGCGGAACCGAATATTATGCCGTACGCCATTGAGTATCTGAAATTACGAGTTCAGGCTATATTAGAGCGAAGACACATTGTTCTTTTTCATTGCGTATGCGTCAGCGTCAACGTTGATTGGTAGACAGAGAGTCTATGGATATCGTTATAGCAACCATTGATGTGATAATGCCTCAGCCTAAGTATTAAGTAACATGATTTGTATTTATTGTGAGTCTCACGGATTAAAAAAAACTGTAGACTTTAATAATTTTGCTGGGCATAAATATCATAATATTATAGTAAGCAACTCACCTATCCTGCTTCCAATCCAACCACCACTGGTGTATATCATCATCAGCATTCACAAATAGCGCCTTCCACGGTCGAGTCACGAAGATCTTTTGGAAGAAGACTTCGCTCATATACAATACTGTCACTATGATCAGTAGACCAGTAGTTTTAAGGGCCACATATACATATTGGTACGGGTCTGCTGTGTGACTTGATAGCGAGGTTATGTGAGGCGGTAGAGCGAATATTGCAAAGAACTGAAAGAGAAGATCATAATAAACTTTTGTACTACAGTCCGGCAGAAGTGTGTTATGTAATATTATTTATATATTAATATGTTTAATATAATTGGAAAATATTAAGTACTATAGATTTAGATAAATTTTATAAGTACTGATAGTAGTTACACGATGGTACAATAAAAACATTAAAAGGCTTCTAAGAATAAAGTAAGTACAATTAAGCGTCCTGCTAAAGCTAAAGAACATCATTATTGAAAAAGAAACTTTTTGATAAAATGAGTTATAACTCATCTTGTGACTTGTGTCTTTCATTTGCACAGGAAATTATTGCTATCTTGTTTCCACAGTTGCACGCAATTGACAAGATATTTTTTTTTCGCGTGTGAAAGAGTCAAAAGCGTTCATTCAATGTTACGATAGTTGAAATAAATATAGATAATACAGTAAACTTACCAGTGTATACCAAAAGGACACCAGGGGTATAAAACTGTAGAACTGGTACGGTCTATTCATAGTCAAACATAAAAGTACTGTCAGGAAGTTTAGTCTGAATATGACCCTGAAGTATCTCACTAGACCCATGTCTCCAGTCTTCCATGTATAGTAGAAATGTCCGTAGCCTGTCAAGAAGAGATATGCAGAAACTAGGGTTCGCACCAGCATGTAAATTGGTAGGACCTTGCTGGCACCAGTCACTTGATAAACTAGAATGACTAGTTGCATCCAACCTTTCCATTCATTAGTTTGTTCCCGATGGAGCACCCTGAAAAAAGTGTATCATATTGAACTGGTTTAAGCCTTCAGGCATGCCTAAATCACTTCTAGTGTAACATGTAACACTAAAAGTGTTTCGTACAATCAGAGAAGTTTATTCATAAATGGACGCTTGTGTTACATAATCATAATCATAATATCTTTATTTGCTCGAAATGTGGTTACAAAGGATGACAAAATGATACAGTACCAGCACACTTCGCTAATACATTGTTAGCATGCAAATGTTAATTTCTTAAAAGGAGTAAGACAATATTAAATAAGGTGCATTGGGGTAACTTCGAAAGAAAAAAAAAATGGGGATATTCCGAAAATGGCAAATAATTACCAAACAGAAAGTAATTTTGAGCTCTGGCTACATTAACCGAGACGCCAATTTAATCACCTCCCCCACTTCCTTTCCCTCGAGCCGTCAGCCGGCAGTGTATGTGCGCTAAGTTCATTTTTTCGCGCCAAGTGCAATTTTATGATTTTTTTGGGATTATCGAAATTATCGAAATTACCCCGTATTGTTTTACACAGAAATTAGGTAAGTTACGTAATATTTTGTTTGTTTTAAAGAAGCTTTGACGTTTTTTGCTTTCCTAAGAATAGGTTATGTTGCTCTAGCTATAATTTTAATAAACATTCGAAATAACCCCAGTGGGGTAAATTTGTTAACGAAATTTCCCCAAAAATTTTTTCATAGTCTTTTGCAGGGGTGCGCAACATAATATAATATTCCGATTTGATGGTCCTAAAATATGGATTGTTCTATTTGTAGGACAAGGTTACTCTTAAATTATTTAACTATAATAACCTATCATTATACAAAAAAACAGCTTATTAGGGTACCGTTTTAGTCGTTTTAGTTCACTAATCAACAAAACTTAGTTGACTACGGAACCCTAAAACGCACCCCTAACCAGCTGATTTTCTGTATATTGATAGGTTAATAGTTCTATCTCTGTTAGCTACCACTTTCGTTGGCTTTTTTATTGTTCTTATTCTATTTATTTCTTTGCTCCAAATGTTGAGGACATCTGCATCCCCGATGGGGTAATTTCGAAAATTTTTCGGTACAAAACTTAGTTTGGTGTCTTCTATGGCTTGTATGCACAATGTTTTTGTATGGGGTAAAATAGAATAAAAATAAATATGTGCCTTAAATGTATTATTACATTAGGTCGTGTTTCGGCTGATATTCGAAATTACCCCTTGAGTATTCGAAATTACCCATGAAAAGTAGAAATAGGGTTATATTTTAAAGGGGTAGCTATATCAGAATCCGTAAATACTTTTGAACTAAAAAATATACAATTCACATGGAAATATGTTTATTATAACTAAAATGTTACAGTTATAGGTAACAATATATACAAATTCGTCTTCTAAACTTGAAACAATGACACAATATACTCACTCTTCCAAAAACTTTACGAGATTGCCCCAATGCACCTTATAAACATTCAGACAAAATAACAAAATCAAATTTAAATAAGTAATACAGTGCTAAGTGTCATTTAAAGAGTAATTAATCATCTTTATAAAATGTTTTATTTAAATTGTTGATAGTCATCATCCAAAATGTTATAAGATACAGAAATTTAAGTCAATAGATTGAATTAATTAATGAAAATAATGTCCTATGGGTATACAATTGGTCATAAATTAGTAAAATGTTAATAATGTTAAAGAAATATATAAATTAAAATAATAATGATAATAAAATATAGTGTCAAAATTAGTTCAATAATAATAAAAATAAAATGTCAAAAAAAAAAAGTAATAATAATAATATGTCAAAGATTAATAAAATAATAATAATAATAAAGTCAAATGTCAATTAGTCGAGATTACATTAACAATAGTATGTATACATTATCCCAAAAAAAAAAAGTGTTGAGTTATGAATGCAGTCATGTTCTTTAGATCATTTATAACAAGACTAATTCATACATGAACACCAAATTTGTATGCCAAGCAGTGTGTGTCGTGAAATGTCTGCCAGGTCAATGACCGAACTGTAACATTATTTAGGCAAGCTATCCAATATCCATACTAAGACTAATGAGCACGAAAATTCGTTTCTGTTCCGTCTTTACGCTTTAAACCCCTGAACCTTTTTTTACTTATTTTAAGTCACAGAAGAAAGGACATAGGATAGTTTTATCTGGACAAAAATGAAATATTATTGCGCATCTTTTAATGAAACATTTAAATTCTTCTGGTGTAACTGTTTCGTAAATCGTAATAGAATACTATACTTAACATTAATAGTTTAACTTACCGACTCGACCTTGAATCCTCAGTAAAGAACAATCCCAACGCGAACACGTAACCAACCGGCAACCAGAAACTCCACTCGGAGTAATACTTGTTCTCCTTCATAAAGAAGTTAGTTCGATCACAGAGGAAGAAGTATGCCATGATGAGTCCAAGTTTAGCCAGGGCCGTCATCGGAGAAGCTGGTTCGGAGGGCTTCTGGTTGACCAGGGAGTATCCTTCCATCTTTTGGAAAATGCCCTGAGACCATTTCCATCCCCACCGAATGCTCGTCAGTACTGCGCTGGAAAAAGACAGTTATTTAAAGATAATGTGACTGTGGTGCCCATTTGTAATAAGATTATCTTGTTGATAAAATGTTTATATAATATGATGATTCCAGAATATATCTAATGAGTAAACTATGACGAACTAGCATCACAATCTTGCGTTGCACTATCGAAGTACTTAACTTACTTAACGCACATAGATGGTGGTGTAAGTACAACAGATGAAATCAATAATCGGACTGACGAAGTATACCACCTTGGTCGATCGGAAGATCTTCCCTTTGCGGCTTTTACACATGTTCCCACATTGGTCTGCCACACAACTTATTAAAATACCTGCTGCTGAATTGATCTTAACGTGGCAAGTTATCTCACCACAGCAGCAGCAGCGAGAACGTCAGCAGCTGCAGCGGCGTCGCGGACTCCGGCGTCGCGCAGCAGCTACCGTCGTTGAAGTTCATGTGGTTGTTGCAGAGCACTGTACATCTGTTAGGGCTGGCGCTGCATGCAGTATAACCGTCATAACAAGATATCTTACCACAGCAGCAGCAGCGAGAACGTCAGCAGCTGCAGCGGCGTCGCGGGCTCCGACGTCGCGGGCTCCGGCGTCGCGCAGCAGCTACCGTCGTTGAAGTTCGTGTGGTTGTTGCAGAACACTATACATCTGTTAGGGCTGGCGCTGCATGCAGTATAACCATCATAACAAGATAGCTTACCACAGCAGCAGCAGCGAGAACGTCAGCAGCTGCAGCGGCGTCACGGGCTCCAGCGTCGCGCAGCAGCTACCGTCGTTGAAGTTCATGTGGTTGTTGCAGAACACTGTACATCTGTTAGGGCTGGCGCTGCATGCAGTATAACCGCCATAACAAGATATCTTACCACAGCAGCAGCAGCGAGAACGTCAGCAGCTGCAGCGGCGTCGCGGGCTCCGGTGTCGCGCAGCAGCTACCGTCGTTGAAGTTCATGTGGTCGTTGCAGAACACGTTCAACACCATCTGCGAGAGATGGCGGAGGGTGCCCGCGTGCAAGGCTTCGCCCCCCGCGGCTGCGCCACTGCCCGCCAGCACTGCGGAGCGCCAGATTCGAGCGGCGCTGTGTTGGAGTATCTGTAAATATTTCAAGTAAGTATCATTAGGGCTAGGGAAAGACTCTACGAATAAAATTCCCGTATTATCCCTACACTTATAACTTACATGCTGTCAAAAGAACACTAACATTAAGCAACATTAGAATGGCCATTGTGAAAATATTGTTTCGTTACGAACTTACGACACAGTGCCATCTATATCTTACAAAACCTTACCTCTACAGCAGCTCTGTTATATGCATCAATATCGCTATTCCTTATTTTAACATTTGGTTTCAACTTTGTACTATCGACTGGCTCCAGTAGCTTCCATAATACTTGTGTGCCTCTCGCCTCTAACGAGTCTATGGGCTGCACCAGTCGAGTCAGGTTCCTCTTATATTCCTCCAGCATAGTGTCGGTTATATTACGATTTTTGACCAGCTCTAAACCACTGCTGGCAACTATTAAGGATGGTGGCCTCTCTAGTTCTTGCCTGTAAAATATAATGTAAAAAGTAAAGTTAACACATATATTTTATTTCTTAATTTTACTTTGGCTACTGTGCGATTGTGGTGCTATGATGCAGCATAGCCCGGATACTTAAGAACAAAGCCATTCTGTAGCGTCGCGTCGTCACCACAAAATAACGCAAATCACTTTTAGTATAATCCGCGCGCGATTAAAAAGGGATCAAAGTGACAGTTTTGTTTGCTAATGTGTGGAAATGAAGTAGCATTAGCAAACATTTTCTGAACATTAATTTATAGGTTTAAGTATACATAATAATAATAATAAAATAGTAATCGACCGATTCTGTACATTAAAGATATTACTGTGTGGTTGGTTACATTGTTTTTATTTTTGAGCAAACCCAAAATTTTGATGAAAAACATTTCATCAAAATTTTGGTTTCGCGCGTCAACAAAATTGCCATTCCGATCTCATTCTGGTCGCGCGCGGATTATATATTCATTATTCATCAATGTAGTGTTGACGGAATGCAATGGAGCAATGTTAGTTCACCCTAAAGTAGATTTTTACGCCAATTCTATAAAAAAGGGCCCAGTTCTATAAAAATAATGTAGAAAGTATATGAATTGTAATCATCTACTTACATAACAATAATTATCTGTGACAAATACCTACCAAGTTCTAAATTGCTCCACCATTGTCCTTGACACATCATCACTCCATATGAATGTGACAGACAAACGTAGTTTATGATCTACATAAGTATAGTTAGGCATGTGGTGATCTACTGTTGAATATGACGAGTCTATATCAAGACGCGTTTTGAGTAGACCTGAAATCAAGGTAACATAAAACATTATACAGGCGAAAATTTGTGAGTGTGTGTGTCTGTTAGTTTTTCACATGAAAACTGCTAAACGGATATTAATTAAATTTAGTATGGTACTAATGGAAACTACAATAGAGTCTATAGTTCAGCCTGTCCACATATCCACGTCACGACGTCAATGTGGTACGGTGCGGTGATGTAGCACGCTATGTTGATGTGACGTGAAAATTTAATTCAACGTAACGTGAA
This sequence comes from Aricia agestis, assembly GCF_905147365.1. Taxonomy (NCBI): domain Eukaryota; kingdom Metazoa; phylum Arthropoda; class Insecta; order Lepidoptera; family Lycaenidae; genus Aricia; species Aricia agestis. Next base: position 13,388,615 of record NC_056428.1, on the reverse strand, counting down.
AATGCATATCACAGTGTAGCAACATTTTACGTCTTTTTTTCTTAAAATCTCTCTCTTCGTCTTCTTAACAATAGCAGAAGCAGAATACGTATTGTGTGGTCCATATCTATATAAGTAGTGAAGAATGTAGCAGTTTTACAAGGCATGGTGACGTACAATGTGGCTAGATCGTGACGTGCATTTCTACGTTACGTTGGCGTAAAATTTTCACGTCACGATACTGCACCGTTCCACATTGATGACGTTGTAATGTGGAGATGTGGACAGGCCCTAAGAGGACAGTGATTCAGTAGTATACTGTATTAACAAGGTCTTAGCTAGGACGCTAACTAGGCAGCTAAGAAGCTGTACAAGGCTATAAACTTATACTTACTAATAAAATACTCATACAGCTGTTCTAGCCTAGAATCCCCAATGAAGGCAAAACTGTTGAACTTGTCCCAAAAAGCCAGGTATCGGAGACATCTTCTGGCATCTCTGAAAACCAATACAATGGTAATTACATGCTAGAAGCAATAATAAATAAAAAATATAGCCTGAGAACAAAAACATTTTGTTACTTATTAGAAATCACTTAAAATATTAAATTATTGTAAAAGTAATATAAGGCACCACAATTGAACAAAGATACATGCATAAACAGCCATACTTCTTACTACATACTTTCACATAGTTTGGAAAATATGGTGAAAGTCTAATTTTGAAAATAATCATAATCATAATATATTATGTGTGCTACAAAGTATTATTATTTCTATCTTATCTATTTAAACAAAATTTCTTCATATAAAAACATTGCTGATTAGTCAACTCATTATTTTCTGGAAGTTAATTATTGTAGTAACTTACGTTTTGGAATATTTATGTAACATACAACCATAAGGTTGCCACTCATGGTCCCCTTTGTATCTGCCAGATGATAGCAACCAAGTACAGGAATCAGTTCCTGAAAAAAAATACATCCTTATTTTTGGCATGTTAGCCTGATTTTGAAGGATATGACTGACAAAACAAAGTTGTGGCACCTTGTACCTGTTGTACCCTCTGTAAGCATTACAGTAAATTTTGGCACTAATTTTACTATATCCCTAGTGCCACAGCTCCTGCAGCTATCTAGTTTAAGAATAATAATGTATACTTCTATGCTAATATTAGGAAAAAAGAGTTTATCTTTACATTGAACAGGTTCTAAAACTAATAGTACATTGATTTTATAAAGGACATCGTTCACGTTTCATACATTTTTGGACCAAAAATGAAAGTGCCGGCCAAAAAGAAAAAGTACGATATTCGAATAGAATACACAATTCCTAACATTTTTTACTATGACGTCCAATCTGTGCGCCCAATGGTTACGTCGTAATAAAATATTTAAAAAAACATCCTTTTGTGATAAGGAGGTTGGAGTGTCTATTAAAAGTATGGATATCTTACTACAGTTACTTACGTAACTGATGTAAAATATTATAAAACTAAAAAATTGAAATGGAAGTGGGCCGGACATATTTTGATAGGGCCAGACAAATGGACAAAAATAATAACTTCTTGGTATCCCAGAGGGGCTAAAATAAAAAAGGGCAGACCTCTAAAAAGATGGGAAGATGAAATAGTACAAATGGCTGGCAAAATGTGGACTAGTGGCATGTCAGAGAAGTGAGTGGAAGCTGTTGGGGGAGGCCTTTGCCATGAGGCACACAGAAGCAGAGACCGTGCAACGGAATAGTATTTGATTTGAATATTTTGTAATGCATGTAAAATAAATGTATTGTTCTTCTGAATAAAGGCTAATAATAATAATAACTAATAAGTTAATGACGTACAATTAAACATTTTCTAATCTTACAAATACGTCATCTAAACTTATTGCGGGTAGGCTGAGGAGCATGTCTAGCATAACCCATGTACCAGACTATGCACATAGTATGAGAGCAACATCCGATGGTTCTCTTTCCTATATGGCATGTGCAATAATAATGTTTTATTGCTCGACGCCCGGTTGCTGTTCTATCCAGAGCAATATACACATAGTATGTTTTGGATCGGATGTGTCGGGATTGTATTCGCCCTCGAATCAACCACAAGTCCTCTCCCTCCAAATCCCTTACAAGCTCTAGAGGAATTCCACCACTTAGCTCAATGCTAAAAACTCCATCTGGTTGAATATGCTCTCCATAGTAACTTCTCGCTTGTTTCAGCTGATATATACCGAGGCTAAATAATATTAATTCTTCTTCGGTCAGCGTAGGAAAGTCGTTAAACTCTGCCATATCCGCAGACATGGGCTGGAACTGTGCTCTCATTCTGTTTAAGTTATGTCTGGCGACAAGATCTGCCAGTGTATTGGGCATGTTTATCCTTTCCTGGATTATTTGTTAAAAAATCAGATGCATGGACATTATCTACTATCAACACGTGATAAGCATTTATTAATGCTGCTGCGATTCTAAAATATTCAAACATACAGTGCAATGTTATATTAATATGCACGTTTCTCAGCAGGCGGAAATTTCGTTTAAATCGGCCATTCACTACTTCCACAACCCAGCGGCAAATAGTAACAAGGCGTGACTTGTTTGCTTGTTCCGTGGTTAGTTGCGATGCTCCTGGATGCTTTGTCTCCGGAATTTTCCCCGTGTAACCATTTTCTTCAAGAATGGGAACTGCATCTCTGAACCCACGGTCCAAAATAAATACGTCCCCGCTTCGATAAAACCATTGGAATAATCCATCGCCATGATCACTTTCATTTTCAGCAATATTCTGCATTATCTGCGCATCTGAAGAAGTAGCAGCGTGTGGACCTAAAACTTCTATTATGTGACCGTCGCAGCAGACAAATAAAAATGGTTTTACTAAGTTCCATAGAATGAAATAAATATATATCACCAAAGAATGAAATAAAAAAATATTTTATTTTTTATCTTATTACGACGTAACCATTGTGCGCACAGATTGGACGTCATAGTAAAAAATGATAGAAATTATGTATTCTATCCGAATATCGTACTTTTTCTTTCTGGCCAGCACTTTCATTTTTTGGTCCAATATGAATGATGTCCTTTATACAGTTACATAGAGTATGATGAAGATGGGGAAGAAAATTGACTACAATTTATTGCGGAAATATGTGGGATTTCCTGAATTTTTTACTGTGGATACGAAAGTCGCTGGAAATAGTGTTCTAAAAACCCTGTGCAATGGTTGTAAAAACTACCCTAGTATTACGTACCATATCGCAGATGCAATATACCGTGATAACCAATGAAGCCGATGACTAAAACAAACGCTAGAAGTTTCGCGTTATCTACATTCAACTGGTCTATGATCCATTCGGCTGAACTCTTTCTGTTATACGGTCGCATGGCTGATGAGCTATGTTCCTTCTGCTTCAATTGTTACCGACCCTCACTCTAAAAAGAACTAAGGTAGGCTCCAAATAATTTGTTTCAGGTCTTAGGTTGGTGGTTTGTTTGATAGTAGTTGTGATTTGGGAAAAATCTTCAAGGACTTTGCGTAGTTATGGTAATGCGGCTGTATTTCTGCTTATTGTTTGGTTCAGTTGCCTTGTTCTGTCATCTATTTCACCGCAAGATTCATTACAATAAGATTTGTAAAATATTTTTAGCCGAAAATCGAAATCAATCAGTAAAATTTTTATTTTTGATTTGCAAATTCTTCTTCTTCTTTGTTTATGGCATTTTATGGCGACCTCAGTGAGTTGCCAATACTTTATATTTTATGTTGCCATCACTGATCTCCATTAGTAGCACGCCGCACGGGCAACTTAGTTGCTCGGCGATTTATTTGTCTCTTTCGAAAAAATAATTGCCATCTCTTAGTGGATGCACCCATTATTCTATTTTTCGACGCTTTCTTCGGTTTTTTATAGCGAGTGCAACGACCACTGCAGCCGTCTCGACCAAATCTATGTTGATGACTGTCAAGAAAAAAACTGAAAAAAGTCGGGTTGCTGTCGCTCTCGTGCGCGCACCCCGACGACATGGCAATTATTTTTTCGAAAGAGACAAATAAATCGCCGAGCAACTAAGTTGCCCGTGCGCGCATGGTCTTAAACAAGTTGTATCATAGATCAAGTATTATAGAGTTGTATAATGGAGGTCAGTGGTTGCACCATTGAGTTACTTTATCTATGGGTTGCACAGATTATTGCCATTGATGAGACTTCAGACTCAGAGTTCAGAGTGGCTGAGCTGACAATACAGTTCAACAACAATTAAGGAAACAGATGGAAGTGACATAACTACAAAAAAAGTTAGGCCGGCGCTATATTGCCAAGAACTAATTATGGCGGTCTATAGTGATGGGACACTCGGTTGATATTTGTCGCGGATATCGATAAACTAAGATGTTATAAGTGAGCGTCCTGTTATATCATGCGAGCAATAAACCATATTTTGAAGTTGCTAAAAAAAACATTTTTGCCTATTTTGTCTCTATGTATTATTGTACATAGAGACAAAATATGCAAATATAGTTTTTTTTTTTATAGAGGAGCCTCCTTGATTTTAATTAAACTATTTAATTTTTTTAAGTTTATTAATTATTATTTAAGTTGCCATTATTGATATCGGGCAAAAATTGCCAAAAAATCGGAAAAATACAAGTTGTACCCACGCACGAAGGATTTACAGTTTATTTTAATTTTACCATCAATTATTATTATTATTTAAGTATGTATACAACTGAGTATTTTGTGAACATTTCAAGTGCCTACCTTTTGCCATTATTGATATCAAGCAAAAAATAGCAAAAAAAATCACGTTTATATTGGGGCTCCCTTAAATATTTAATTTATTTTGTTTTAAGTATTTTTTTGTTATAGTGGGAATAAATATACACAATCTGTGAACATTTCAGAAGTCTAGCTATAGTGGTTAATGAGATACAGCCTGGAGACAGACAGACAGACATCGAAGTCAGTAATAGGGTCCCGTTTTACTCTTTGGGTACTGAACTTTTCTTTATATTTTTACAATAAAGATAAAACGAATGTGGAGATAAATAAAAGATTTAAATATAAAAGTTACAAATTTATTTAAAATTAAAAATAGAATACCTAGTCAGCAGTACAACGAGAACATGAAATCGAACTTAGCTTCAGTCACTTTTTTAGCCTCGGAATCTAACGGGTATTTGGGCACACTGCACTTTATTTGGGTCACTCAACAACGCGCAGGATTCGCACATGCTTCCAGAAATTTTCATTGTTCACCAAATCTCTCCTGCAAATCTTTTATAATATTTTTAAAATTTGTTATTACTTTTTCCCGCGATTTTTTTCATTCTTTGTCCTTATTTTTCTTTTAAGACACTTTTGCTCTAACTTCTTGATTTGAGTTCGTTTCTGTAAACAAGATTTTTATTTTTTATGAAGTTTTATTCTGCATTCAAAGTGCTGAAGTTGCGAGTAACATGAAGCCATACCCATAAATTTAAAACCTTATTGGCTAAAGGAGTTTTGAAAATTTAAATATAATCTAAGAAAATGTCATTTTATTCCGAGCTAAGCTCGGTCAAATAGCTAGTAATAATTAACATCAAACACTATAGTACAGCGATGCTTTTATTAAACTGCTGTATCACTTTTACTTTGGGTTATAGAAGTTTGATGTTTACATAATGAATAAAATTATTATTGGAATGAAAACAAAGTTTCTATTGAAATGACATTGATTTTGTTATGATTATGTGTTGTCAAACAGATAACGAGGCGGATTAATGTTAAAATCTTTTAAATAAATGATCAGATTCTTCACCTTATATTTTTAAAATTCGATAAAAAAGTACATCACTAAACGTCAAATCTACTAATTTCTATGTTGATTAAATATCGAAAATCAAGCCATGTTATATTCTATCACAAATCTTATTTATTGTTTAATTATTAACTAAATTAGCACATACGAAGTCAAGCCATCAGTAAAATAACAAAAATTTTAGTAAATATATAAACATACCGATCCAAGGACAAACTTTATTGGTTTTCCTTTTTTCTTGAGCCACATTCAACAACACTGCACTTAGGCATTAAGTCTTTTCTTGTCCGTAATCACTACATACAAGAATAAAACAGAAATATCCATGAAATTTCCAATAATCATCTATTTTAGTGTAGTAACTAGTAACACGACACTTTGACAGTTTATGTACATCGGAGAACCGGAACATAAAATGGCGGACCAGCCACAGTATTTTGATTTGGTAGAGACCATTATGCCGCATCCACATATAAAAGCAATGGTTTGACTTTGACATATAGTTTTAGTTAATATGGTAACACCGAAATCTACAAGTCGAAATTCGAATGAATAATGGAATAATGGCTGCTATGTCTCCGTCTGAGGTTTGTATATTAATTTTGATAAAATATTATTTGTTTATTAAGATTACATGGTTTTACTGCTGTACAAAGTTCTTTTCTTTAGTTTATTATAATATTTGGCTAACTGCGAACATGAGGTCTACCTGCGACTGTTAGTTTTTCCTCCTATGTTTGTCAAAAGGTGTTGTGTTGATAAAATTGGGATAAAAGTAGTAGGTAGTTAATTACAATAATTATTGTTTCAGAGAAGATTACAGAAAGAATTGATGTCACTAATGAAAGAACCCCCACCGGGTGTAACAGTGGACGGTAATCAAGCAAGTAACAATCTAACACTGTAAGTACCTAAATTACTTTTGTTTTTCACTTCTTGATGACTATATAATTACTTACATTAGGTTAAATTTATGCAGATTGTTACTGCTGCATCAGTGATACACCTAAAGCAATTCCATTTCTGGATGATTTTAATTAGATTTATATATTAAATACCTTAATTAATTTATATACATGGTGTGTATCACATCATTGTTAGTTTGAATACAATTCAATACCTGGCTGTTTATTTTAAGTCTCTAATTGCCTGTGCTTGTCACCTGGGCTTTATTTATCCTTTCAAACAATTAGTGGGTATCGCAGACACAATAGATTTTCAATTTTTTTTTTTTTTATGAGATAAGGGGGCAAACGATCAAGCGGGTCACCTGATGGAAAGCAACTTCCGTCGCCCATGGACACTCGCAGCATCAGAAGAGCTGCAGGTGCGTTGCCGGCCTTTTAAGAGGGAATAGGGTAATAGGGGAGGGTAGGGATGGGAAGGGAATAGGGGAGGGTAGGTAAGGTAATAGGGTAGGGGATTGGGCCTCCGGTAAACTCACTCACTCGGCGAAACACAGCGCAAGCGCTGTTTCACGCCGGTTTTCTGTGAGAATGTGGTATTTCTCTGGTCGAGCCGGCCCATTCGTGCCGAAGCATGGCTCTACCACGTCATAATTGTTATGTGGCAGCCGACTGCCACTTGGGGGTTATAGCATGCCTTTTTTTAATCTTCATTGAGTCATTGAACAATCAAACAATAATTTTATTTTTATTTAAAAACATACAAATAAAAAAATTGGCTTCATAAATTTTTGCCACTAGGGCAAAAATAAATTGTTCTTCAGAATGACTAGTTTATTATAATTGTTTATTAATTTGATATGGGCATTGTACTTTGTGTTTTTGTTATAATGTTTTATTATTATTGCAGCATTAATTATGTTTTATCTTAATAGTTTCCAAAACATAGTAATTTATCCTTAGAGGTGATTGTTATGTTTGGTTTTATGACCTAGGTATTATGTTTCATATTTAAACTAGTACTTTCTGTGTAATACAAACAAATAAACAGAATGATTAACTGATAGTGAATGTGAACTAGCCGCAATTAAAATATTATATTTTCTTGTCTTTTTGGTACCTATGTTTCTAAAAGTAATAACATATTTATTATTCAACTAAGTAACACTGAGAATAATCTTATATCTTTAAATGAGCAATTCTTTTATATAAATATATAATTGGAATCTCGGAATCGGCTCCAACAATTTTTATAAAATTTAGTTTAAGGGGTTTCGGGGGCGATAAATCGATCTAGCTAGGAATTTTTAGAAAATATCATTTTATTGGTGTCTTATCGGATACCGAGCAAAGCTCGGTCAAACAGCTAGTTTTATAATAATATGTCCTCCTACTACAAGTAAGTACATAAGCCTGAAATCAGTTTTTCATTAAAAAATGTAAAGTAAAAAACATAATAAATAATAACATTATATTTTTATTATATGTGTTTTTTATCATACATTGTAAAAAATATTTTTTTTATTTTAAGCAAAGAACAGCTGTCCTTGTGGTATAATTTGATGGTCGACCATTATCATAAGTGACACACATAACTTAGCTGTGGGGAGGGGTGTCAAAATACGTCTTATCTACAAATGTATGTTAATTGCTTTGTTTCGGATTCTTCTATCATAATTTAGTTCAATGGAAGAATTGTGCATCTAATGAATCATCAGCACTATTTTATATTAGAATTAATAATAAAGACATACAAGAGTTTTAAGGCATAGTATTTAACCAATACCTTGTACCTAGTGCGTCATAAAGAAACCTTTAGGGAGTCCAATGACGCGACAAACGCGTCATATGAAAATTGTTGTAATTATGCTTTATTTACAACAATTTTCATATTTTAAAATATCACAGAAAACCGGCGTGAAACAGCGCTTGCGCTGTGTTTCGCCGAGTGAGTGAGTTTACCGGAGGCCCAATCCCCTATCCTATTCCCTTACCTACCCTCCCCTATTCCCTTCCCTTCCCATCCCTACCCTATTACCCTATTCCCTCTTAAAGGCCGGCAACGCACCTACACCTTCAAAATGCATAAATAATTTGTGACAATAATAATGTAACCAATTTTCTAAAATATTTACTACATGCAATAATACCTCATCAAGGTCAAGAACTAATAAACGGGGTTTTAGAATTTTTTCCTGCCCAAAAAAGGTCTATTAATATCATTAAATTTTTTTATAAAATGGAGAACACTTCTCTTGTACTATATTTAGACCTCTGTGGAGGGGTGGTCAGCTCCCTACTTTAGCCTATCACGAAATGGCGGCTAGACCTGGGATGCCAATGTAATGGAATTTTATTAAAAATAACAAACAAATTGAACAATATATTGGAAATACCGAAAGGGCATAAAAACGACTGACGACATTTGTCGACCTGTCAAATAAAAGTGGTTACAATTTTCATTAGACTGCCTCTCTCTTTTCATCTTGTTATAATTCCATAAACGATTTTCTTCTCTCTCGCACTCTTTGTTGTTATGTGTAAAAATCACTACTATAGTTTTTAAAAAGTTTTTGTTATTTTGTTTAATAAAGACACACTGATTTAAAACTTCTAAAAATCTTGCCTATGAGCAGAACTGTCTCAGGAGTCTTAAGACAATAATATTAGGTATAATATCTTGAGTAAGGACTCGCTCTGTTGCAATGAGCAAAGCAAATTTTTCCTTGTGCTAGCAACTATACAGACACCTAGTAATTAAATCTTTACAAAGTAACTTGAAGGAAGGTTGTTTTAATTAGCTGTAGAAAAAAGGTCACACATTAACATGTTGTTAGGGTTCTGTACCCGAAGGTTAAAAACGGGACCCTATTTAGTAAGACTTTGTTGTCTGTCTGTCCGTCTGTCCATCTGTCTGTCAGCAGGCTGTATCTCAAAAATCTCCTTTATTATATGTGTACTTTAATAATTAATAATAATATGAAAAAAAAATGAGGGGGGTTCCCATACAAAAAACATAATTTGTGGCTTACTTTTGCTCTATAACGGTACGGAACCCTTCGGGCGCGAGTCCTTTTTACATGTTTTTGTTTCCCATGGGAACTGACTGGAAAAAATGGTGGTCTTTTGAAATCTTGTGGTGTCCTGCACGCTTAGCATTGCCACGATAGAAAATATTTCATTTGATGGAAATAGTCGAGTGACTGACGTCTGACACCAATTGGCAAAAGAAATCTTTAACCCATCAAGCCCCATAAGCTCCCGGTGAGCGAGACACAATAGAATAGCAATAGATTTCCAAGAATCCACGATCGAAGGATTAATTTTGTCACGAAATTATGTCGTTATTTTTACTCTATTTTATTTTTACCGTGGCCACGGTGGTGAAGAGATTTACGAATTTCTAATTTTTATTCGCGCCTTAAAAAATTTAAGAGCAAAGTTTCATCGAAGTGTTACAGTCGGGGCAATTTAATAGGCCACATTTGACATCTGTCAGAATAATCTCCATAGTGAGGTAAGCTGCTTAAAAACATCGACCAAAACGAATAAATCGATACGGACTTGAAATAAAATATTTGAATTTTATATGTTATTTATAAAACCAAAAACGAATTCCTGTCCTATTATTACGTTTTCTTTTGTAAATTCAAGGAGCAAAATAAGACAAGTACATAATTTACTAGATAAATTGCATTTATTCACTTGAAATATCAAAACTGTTAAATTTTGTATTATCATTATTCATTTCACATGAATATGTGTTACTTTTCAGAACGTGGTTATGAATTTATGGGGATATATCGTTACAACTAATCAATGCATCTGATTCTACTTATTCGCTTTCGATTTTTAGAGTAACATCCCTAGAGTTTAAAAAGAAAAAAGGTCAGCTGACGTAACATTGTACCGACGTTCAGTTCTTTAAATCATAATTTGTTTTTTATGTTAAAAATTGTTTATCAGTGAAAATAAATAGTAAAAGAACTCGTATTGGTTATGTTTATAATAAATATGTAATCGTTATTAGAAAAAGTGAATAAATTGTGCAGTAATAACAAAGACAAAATATTTATTTTTTTATGGCGTCGTTACAAGGCTACCAGGCTCAATTTTGTTGAACTGTCAAATGTGGCCTATTAAATTGCCCCGACTATAAAAAAATATCATGTGTTAACATGTGGACAGTATTTTTGACGACCAAGGTGATGAAGAATAAAATATTTTATTATTTGACTGAATTATTATTTGACTGATAAATAATTGACTGATTATTTAAATTGTAAATGTTTTATTATTTGACTGATTATAAAAAAAAATATTTGATGAAATTTTGCTCTTAAAAATTTTAAGGCGCGAAAAAAAATTTGAAATTCGTAAATCTCTGGTATGAGACGCGATTCACAAAAAATAAAAATATTGTAGTGTAAAGACTATATCAAAGTATTTTTCAATTTTGACAGAAGGTGCGGAAATCATATAGGACAGCAGAAAAAAAATAAAATCTAAATATTTAAAAACATTAAAATCTCAGGAACTACTTGAATTGTAGGAATGAAATAAAGTACAAAATTTGTGTCTCTTAATGATCAATCTAATTAACTGGGTAGCAAGTTTACAAACCCTCGTAATTAATTTAAGTAAAATAATTTCGTTTTCAGGGAGTCAAAAAATGACTAATTTAAAAATTGATTTTCTCAAAAACTAATTAAAATGCGCACACTGGAGTTCCACTCTTGCATTTGAAATATAAGACGCCATCGACTTATTGCATTAACTTAGTCATGTCCGATTTTGGGGATTTCTAAAACACTGTGCGACGTACGGTGTAGGCCACAGTGTAATTATTATAGAGTAAACCAAATCAGCAGTGACAAAATAAATCGGAGACAAATTTTACGCGTTTTGTCGTGTAATTACATCGTTTTGTCACTTCAAGTTGTTTGAAATCCCGCTAATGTAAACATGCGTCCGAATCGAGCGGTCTAGTATCCTACAATGAACGTGATGTACTGTTCGTTATTTATATTGTGGCTACGTTGTAATCAGGCAGATTTTTCAGGCCAGCTGCAGCTGCATCACCAATGCTCGCTAAAGTCAGTGCCACTAACAAACCATGTGTGTCTACACTAATCTTTATCTCCATGCCGCGAGCATCTACACGAGTTCTCAACCTTTTATATCGTTTGGTAAATTTGCAAAAATTTTAATGCGAATAATAAAATATATAGTGTATTTTTTATAATTTGAACAAAAAGATATATAATAAATTACATAAAACAGCTCAAGCACTGGGTACGCAATGCCTACCGTGATGCTTAAAAAAGCTGAAATACGTAAATATTGACAATACAATGTGCTGTCTATAGGTACCTATAGGTATCCAATGATTTACAATTCATCACTAATCCTCACCTTCTACTTTTGGACGTTTATTTGATTCACATCATCAAAGTATTCCCCTGTTTCTAGCTCATATTTTTTATTCTCTAAAAATCATAAATAGGTAACCAAAGGTTGACATTCACTGATCATATTACGTTTACCTTGGAATCTATTTACTGCGATAATAATTAAACCTTCAAAACCATAAACACTGCTAAAAACCAAATGTATCTGCAGTAACTCAAGAAGGACAAATTTTTAATTATTTTTAAGTAAGAAAAAAGGCTTTTTATGATTTTGCCCATTTACAGTGCCAATGAACACGCCTAGCGTGCTACGTAATTTCATCCTGCAGTGCCGAGAGCACACCTAGCATAGTTTGCGTTTTTTATAGGCTGGCATCTCTGGGAACTAACTACTAGATTCTAGAAAATCGTGGTGGCATTGAATGTGTTTTGACATTATTCTTGTACCCAGATGCAAGTGTTGGGGCTATACTAATAGGGAATATTACGAAAAGTTTGCTAGCACATTCAGTAAATAGGTGAATTTCAACAAACTAGAGATCGCCCTATGGTCGAAATTCGACCTTAGTTTCAACAACATTAGGACTACTACCTAAATTTTGTAAAAAAAATATTAACTTTATCATATTTTTTTCAACTCTTGTCTCTGGGACTGATCTCAGACTGGCCGTGTAAGCATTGTCTAATAGTAGCTAAGATTCAATAAAAAAAACTATACTTACTTAATTCATTTTCAATTATTTGCCACCTTGTTGTCAACCATTGACTTTTATAAGTGGACTCGGCATAATGGTCTCTACCAAATCAAAATACTGTGGCCGGTCCGCCATTTTATGTTCCGGTTCTCCGAGGTACATAAACTGTCAAAGTGTCGTATTATAGGGATGTCGAAATTGAAAGAAAATATCGATATATCGATACATCGATATTTGAAAAAATATCAATATCGATATGATAATATTATCTTCATGATGTTATATTTGTTTTTTTTTTATTAAATAAGGGGGCAAACGAGAAAACGGGTCACCTGATGGAAAGCAACTTCCGTCGCCCATGGCGTCGCCCACGAGAACAGAGTTCTTAAAATAAAATTGAAATGTTGTACAATATTTGAGAATTAGATTAAAAAAAAATTATCATCGTTGTCTTTATTAAAATGAACTAGATGTGAAAAGAAAAATGAAGTAAAAACTATAAATTGCCCAATACATCCTCACATCTATTCATTTTTACTATCTTGCGCATTTGTAATTTCTTTGTATACGTCTTAAAGAAATGCCACTAGATCAGTGTTTCCCAACCTTTTTCAGCCACGGACCCCCAGGAAGTCAAGCACGGTTTTCACGGATCCGATATGATAAAACGATTCACCGATATGATAAAATTATCAACCGATATGATAAAGCAATCCACGGATGTGACAAAAAAAATATAATGTTTTTTTAAAATAAATTGAACATAAGTAAGAAATTCAACCTTAACAAATTTAACTCCAGAGCGTAAGGTTTGACATTAAAAAGTGTAAAATGTTCTCGTCGCACATGTAACAATAAGCTGACAGACACTTCAACTGAAAACAAAAATTACAATGTTGGCGTTGCGTTCTTTGACGCATTCAATTATTGAATGCGCCAATACGAAAGTTGAAAGAAAGAAGATGACGAAAATTGAAGATGAAAGTGCATCGTGTGGACTAATATATATCTAGCTAATCTACATCGTAATAAGAATAAGAAAAACAATCGCAATTAGTATAAAAATACTTCGTACTTTAATGTATTTTTATTTATTGAAGTACACGATTTTGATACATATTATACAGATCGAATTCCTATGCAAGGTATAGGTACAATAATAATTGTTAAATTACCTAGCGGCTAGCACGTGTTTACTGTTCACTTCGATTTTTTTAATGTATTGTTTAAAATTATCTACCTGATATTTGTGAGCACGTGTGACTCTTCACAAATTGTAATGAGAATTAAGATACGTAGAATATTACGCGATGGTTAGTAGGTAACTAAAAAGAGTGAAATTATTATTTTTAACAAAAAATTAAAACTGACATCCAAGGTAAAAACAATAATAACATCCTTATAATAATATGAACTATAAAGTATTAAATAATTTTTCCTATCTAATAGTCCCTTTTTCCGAATTCGGCTAAACCTCAACTATTTCTGTACTCAATCTTCATAATTTTGATGTCGGTGCCAGTTCCAAAAGTTTTAAAATATATTCTGTCCGAGAACTGAAGATTCAGCTATCTGGTACCGACTTCAAAATGATGAAGATTGAGTACAGAAATAGTAGAGTTTTAGCCGAATTCGGAAAAAGGCACTATTAGATAGGAAACATTTATTTAATACTTTTTAGTTCATATTATAAGGATGTTATTATTGTTTTTACCTTGGAAGTCGGTTTTAATTTTTTGTTAAAAATAATAATTACCTTGGGAGTCAGTTTTAATTTTTTGTTAATGCCAACAAGAAACGGTAAGTAAATACGTTAAACGTTACACAAATAAGTGTACTAATCTTTAAACCAGCAATTGTTGTATATATATAATTGGAATCTCGGAATCGGCTCCAACGATTTTCATGAAATTTAGTATATAGGGGGTTTCGGGGGCGAAAAATCGATCTAGCTAGTTTTTTTATCGGTTTTTTAACGAAAAATATGACTCTTCCTGATATCTATTGGCGAATAATAATACTATTTTGTTAGCAACTAATTGTTTTAACGACCAGCAGATGGCGTTATTAAGTAACACGAAGTCAATGAGTGTTTGCTATACCGAGAAAAGCTCGGTCATCCAGGTACTTATGAATTAATTGTGCAATGTGCATAAGTACAGTCAAAACTGTTTTGGTAGAAGGTGGCCCCGTTTCTCATCGGGTTAGTTGATAGTTCCCGAACCGGTGGTAGAGGCACCATAGCTGTTCTGACTTTCAAAACGAGTAGGTTTCTACCTACCTTAAATAAGAGTTATTGATTTGATTTTAAACAAATTCTTTATAACACCAAACCAACCCAAGAGACGTATTTATTACCTTTGAACCTTTTTACCCAAGAAATGGCTCGAATACGACATTACGATTTCGATGTAAATTATCGTCAATGTATAATGCTAAGTGGTCCCTTATTTTTCTGTTTGGGATTGTAGGCAGGTATAAACCTGATAAGTGATAAAAATAACAATATAGAATATGCACGAAACACGACAATGACATTGGTCCAAAACTTTGTTTACATTCGCTTGAAAAAACAAAAAATATAATATGACGAGGAAAGGTTTGCTTGCATCGAACTGGCTCAGAAAGTACTAGGCCGATTTTGGTGAATGATACAGAGGCAGTAGATGAAATAATGGAAGGAAGAATACAGGTTCCTTTTCATAGCAAGAAAATGAACGGTTCCTGTGAGATGCTCTACTTAGGCAGAGCCGCGGGCATACGACAGTTTTAAAGTCGAAAACGCTAGTAAATTCTGTTATACGCCAGATTTTTTCACATTTTGTGGTCATTTTCAATTTTTCGAGAAGGAGGAAGTTTGGAGGGGGTCACTCACTAGTTAGAGTCACTACACTAAAAATTATCGCTGTAAGATTTAAACTAGAAATTTCCTTTTATTATTTGGCAGTATTTTGAGATTTTTCAATTTGACCTTAGATTTGGGGGGGGTCATGGCCCCTGTGACCCCTCCCCCTCCCCTTCGTACCGCGCCTGGGTACAATAGGAATATTTAACCAATTACTAAAACGAAGTTAATGAGTACGAACAATTAGGATTATCCTAATGAGGGAGATTAGCATCTCTTTATTTACGGAGCTACGAGCATTCGAGTCTTCAAGATAAGCAATATGCATCTTTTTTCGCCTAATTACGAATAAGATTATGCTTAGCAATTGACGACATATTCTTAGCATTATAATAATTACTAGATGACGCCCGCAACGGACCAAAACTCGTTTATCGCGCGGGAACCGTACATTTTTTCCGGGACGAAAAGTATCCTATGTCCTTTCCCGGGGCTCAAAGTATCTCCATACCAAAAGAGTTCGAACCTTTTTGTATGGAGCGTGCTGCGTGGCATACCTAGTTAGTTTAAGGTACCATACATAAAAAGGGCATATTTGCGTTTACACCTAGGAAACACGTCAATCGACAGAGAAAATAATTACAAACAACAAAAACTCTTTGATAAAATGTCGTAAATGTTATACTTTTTTAAATATTTCAGTTTATCTACATATTAGTACGTGAACGAAAAACTTTGTATCCCTTTTGACGAAAAATGCGGAAACGTAGGTGAATAAAATTTCGCACAGTTATAGTTTATATAGTGAAGGAGTGCATCGAGCTAATATTATTGTGAAACTAGCTGTTGCCCGCGACTTCGTCCGCGTTGGTATAGTAGATCACGTCCCAAGTATTATTTATTGTACAAAAATATTCAGTGTTATTCAAAACAGCATTGACTTTCCTACGATTTTATTATATATAGATGTTCCGCGCGGCTTCGCTTGCATAATTTGGGAATTTTACGCGACCGTACATTTTTCTGCAAAAAAATAGCCTATGTCCCTTAATGTGGTCTATTCTTCATGTTTGCCAAATAACATAAAAATTGCAATGCAATAAAATAAGCAATTTCATATAATTTCCCCCGTTTTTTCCACATTTTCCTCTATTTCTTCGCTCCTATTAGTCGTAGAATAATAAAGTATAGCATATGGCCTTTCCCGATAAATAAGCTATCTAACACTGAAAGATTTTTTTAATCGAACCAGTATTTCCTGAGATTAGCGCGTTCAAATAAGCCCTTTCATGTAATTGCCCCCATTTTTTCCCACATTTTCCTCTATTTCTTCGTTTCTGTTAGTCTTAGCGTGATAAAATATAGCCTATAGCCTTCCTCGATCAATAGGCTATCTAACACTGAAAGAATTTTTCAAATCGGACCAGTAGTTCCGGAGATTAGCGGGGGGTTTGTTTTGGCGGGGGGCTGCGCCCCCCGCCAAAACAAACACAAAGTTAGAGAAGTTAGAACACACAGAGGGAGCCGAGCGAGCGAAGCGAGCGTGCTGCGGCAGCAGCCGGCGACCGTCATAAAACAAAAGATAAATCCAGAATTTTTTGCTTATTCTCTCAGTGCTTACCAAAATTTAATGAAGGCCACTCATTGCAGCATTGTTTTATTTTGCAATCATGGTCACCCTATAACTTACATAGGACTACGATGCGGCTAAACGTGGGCCGCCTTATTGAAGAACGTATCGCAATTACAATCCGGCTAAACGTCGACACGCCGCTTTACAAAACAGCGCCGTTTTTTAAAACGGCTAGCCGTAATGTAATACGGCTAAATATACAATGTGCCTGCGACATATACATGTCCATTGTATTATTTTTCTTTAAATATCATATTATATTCAATAAGTGTATAATAAATGCTTTCATACAAAGCAATTATTTTGTTTTTTATTCAAATCTACAACTTTTTTGCTAGCCCTACGGACATAAGCCCAAAAGTCATAAAAAATAACTACTTGGGACCAATTGCCAGATGAAAAAAATGTTAAAAAGTTCATATCTGGTGATTGGGCCCACTGGGCCCAAAGACCTTGGTTGAGACGGAACACCAGAGTACTCGATCGGATGGCAGTTCATAGGTTTCTGATCAGAAATTTCGGACAATTTGCGGCCGGCCTTAATCGTCGATTCTATATAGAAGCGATTAAGAAAACGTCTTGACTAGGGGCTCTGGTAATCTATACTAATATTATAAATGTGAAAGTATATCTGTCTGTCTGTCTGCCTGTCTCGCTTTCACGCCAAAACTACCGAATCGATTGTAATGAAGTTTTGTATACAGATAGTCTAAAGCCTGAGAAAGGATACTAGGCTATTAGATATAGGCTACTTTTTTACTGGAAAGGGGTTGTAGGGGGGGGGGGATGCGTAAATTTTTTTCAAATTAAGTTAGTTCCAAAATTCATAATAGATGGCGCCGTGCGTCTCCTACATCGCGGTGACGCTTGCCCAGACTTCTTTCTATAAGAGGTGGTATCATCTTACATTCGAGTTTCGATTTTTTTTCGATTGTTATTACTTTTTTACGTTATAAAATAACTCAGTAAGTACTTTATCTATGCAGTGACCAGACATAACCTTAAAAGTTAAACCTATCAATGTTATAAATAGTTTATGGGTCAAGTTGTGTAATTATGGGCCTAAATAAGCTTTAAAATTTGGCATAAAATATAAAGTTTAATTTAAAAAAATGAAATATTATGTACACACTGCACAGCTGTTTTGATTTAAGAGGTACCAGGGTTTTTTTATAAAAGCTTTTGACACCAATTTTGTTAACATCGCGCGCTAAACTGAAGTCCACGCGGACGAAGTCGCGGGCAACAGCTAGTTTGGCATAAGTAGGCGAAATATATTCTTGTCGGATTTCTGAAATCTGAGGCTTTTGGCTCGAGTTTGACTATTCGCTGGAGCTTTTGACTGGCTAGTCAATTCATTCAAACAACATCGCTGTGATTTTGTATTATAATTTTTTTTTGGTGTCCTTTGGGTCCTTTTTATTTGTAAAAAAAAACTAGAAAAGGGCGTATTTTTAAGAATTTATTGTCTGTTCCAGATGGATAGTTCACATGGAAGGTGTGCCGGGGACTCTTTATGAGGGTGAAAAATTCGTGCTGCAGTTTAAATTCACACACAAATATCCCTTCGACTCACCAGAGGTAAGTAACGTGGCCTTACAGATAACCGCTGCAAAAACCGTAGGGCCATGACTGCCGTTCCACTATCATGGTAGTCTCCTGAGCACCACTCAGTACACTTAGCATAACCATAATAACATTGTCGGCTATGGCCTGAGAGTCCGGGTGCCATCGCAGTTTTCATACAAACGTAATACCAAGATAATTTCCCATACGAGAATATTTACCACACTTGAGTTATTATTCAGCTTAAGATAGTAATTACTTAGGTTCCTGTACAAAGATTCACTGCAAAATATTTACATAAGTACCAAAAATATAAACGATTACAATATTTACATACTAAATTGTAACCTAGATAATTACTATCTTAAGCTGAATAACAACTCAAATATGGTAAATATTCTCGTATGGGAAATGATCCGGGTATTACGTTTGTATGAGAACTGCGATGGCACCCGGACTCTTAAGCTGCGCGTCCACCGGGTCGGAATCGGAGCGCACTGTGCGGACGGAGCGTCGTCAATCGTCATTTATAATTTGTCAGGCGCAGGAATGACGTTCCAGTTCAGCAGCACGCAGTACCATAAAAATCAATACAAAGCAACAAATCCGCTGCGTATGAATAAGGGTTACCCTGATCAAAATGTAAGGACCAAATATAATGATGATGCATCTGCTATCATGAAATGATAGACAATGTGGCTAATTCTATAAGGAAATCAGTCAGTATTTTTAATGTGGTAGTAATTGCTAATGCTCGGGCCAGACTAACGAGAAATGCCATTAATCATTGCGATAAATGAAAATGCTAAATTATAACATATTGTTATAGCATTATTGCGTTATAGCGTTATTAATGGCATATAAATGCGATATAGTTCAAGCAAATTAGCTGAAAATTTGGCAAAATTAAAGTACGACTTGTATCTATCAGGATATGTAGGTTATAGAGTAAAGTTAAATTTTTTCTACTCTGACATATTCGCGGGCGCGGGGAGGGTGACGCACACCCCGGAAGGGGGGGGGGGGTAAGAGTAGAAAAAAATAACTTTTTCTATAACCTACATATTATCCTGATAGATAAAAGTTGTACTTTAATTTTGCCAAATTTTCCATACTTACATTTGAATTTAATTGTCTTGAACTAATAATGGTACTTATAACATGTTTTAGCATTATCGCAATAATAATTATTAATGGCGTGACTTTCGCGTCACACAATACATTTAACAACGGATCTGTCGGATTTAGATATTAGTGTTTTAATCTCTCACATACAAATTAAGCCCCAAATTGACTCATGAGATTTGTTTTATTGATTTTGTCTATCGTGTGGTATCTTTGTTCTAAAAGTACTATGTATTAGTGCTTAATGTCATTAGAATATAGACCTAGGTATAAAAGTTGATACCTAAAAAGCTGATTTTACAAAATCTACCATAAAAGACTACTATAAAAACTAATAGTTACTGCCAATAACATGATACCGTCTGATCCCGATCTACCAATGACAAGCCGTCTGATCCCTGGACCCTGATCCACCAATAGCGTGTCCCCGCTCCCCCCGCTCACTCCTCGCCCCACCAAAGGGACCCAATAGCTTTGTCCACACTGTGCCTTTTTCGGTTCGTCAAGGGCATGCGTTATACTGGCCCAGGCGCGGTCCGAAGGGGGGGTCACAGGGGATATGACCCCCCTCAAAATCTCAGGTCAAATTGAAAAATCTCAAAATCTTGCCAAATAATAAAAGGAAATTTTTGCCATTATATTTTTAGTATAGTGAGTGACCCCCTCCAAAATTTTAGGCTGCGACCGCGCCTGTATAGCGCAGTCAACAGCGAACGTGAGGCATGCCCGCGACGCATGCCCTCTGACTGTATCCAAAACTTCAAAAATGACAATATTGGCGTTGCGTTCCTTGACGCATTCAATTATTTAATGCGCCAATATGAAAGTTGATGACGAAAATTGAAGATGAAAGTGGACAATGTGGACATAGCTAAAAGAGAACACTGCGTAATGCGCATTCCTGTTCCAGTTTTGCTAAGCGATCTTAAAGGTAGAGAGCAACCGCCGCACTCGAGAGACTGATGATGATGAATGACTCAGAGATGATGAATGATGAATTTTGATTACACATCAATTTAATGAGGAGTTTGACAGCTAATGTTAAAATCTACATTAATTATTAATTACAATTAACTAATCAATATTCGTCTCTGAGTGCGGCAGTCAGAGCCTATAAAATAACTCTGAATTAAACCATAGCTGATTTCGCAATTTGATTGTAAACAGCGATTACGTAAATGATAATAATATTATGAGCTAACTCTACACGTTTAACGGGCTCTTACGAAATGTCGTCACGTACCACAGTGCTTACGGTATTATGAGCTCTATTTGTAAAGTAATTAGTACTATTTTACAAAACACGTAATCGTGGAAGGACAGGTGCACTTAACAGAATATCATGTATGCTGATTGCTGTTATAGTGTAAGAGATGGTGTCCAAAATAATACGTAATACGTATCATTTTGGTCATAGCTCTACTTAAGAGTTTGAATTAAATATTAATATTATATTTTTATTATATAAATTCAAATTATTTTTCAATTCAAAGGGTAAAAACGGGACTCTATTACTAAGACTTCGATGTCTGTCCGTCTGTCTGTCTCCAGGCTGTAACTTAAGAACGGTAATAGCTAGAGAACTGAAATTTTCACAGATTTTGTATATCTGTTGCCGCTGTAACAACAAATACTAAAAACAAAATAAAATAAATATTTAAGGGGGAGCCCACACAACAAACGTGATTTTATTGGCCTTTTTTGCTGTATATCAATAATGGCAACAGGTAGGTACTTGAATTTTCCACAAAATCCTTAGTTATATGTGTGCTTTAATATTTATTAACTAGCTGTTGCCCGCGACTTCGTCCGCGTTAGCATAGTAGATCACATCCCAAGTATTATTTATTGTACAAAAATTTTCAATGTACAGAATTGACTTTCCTACGATTTTATTATATTATATAGATATTCCGTGCGGCTTTGCTTGCGTTATTTAGGAATTTCACGCAACCGTACATTTTTCCGCAAAAAATAGCCTTTGTGCCTTCACGTGGTCTATTCTTCATGTTTGTCAAATAACATAAAAATTGCTCCAGTAGTTCTTAAGATAATAAGCAATTTCCCTCTGTTTTTTCCACATTTTCCCCTATTTCTTTGCTCTTATTAGTCTGAGCGTGATAAAATATAGCCTATAACCTTCCTCGATAAATATGCTATCTAACACTGAAATAATTTTTCAAATCGGACCAGTAGTTCCTGAGATTAGCGCGTTCAAATAAGCCCTTTCATATAATTTCCCACGTTTTTTCCACATCTTCTTCTATTTCTTAGCTCCTATTAGTCTTAGCGAAATAAAATATAGCTTATAGCCTTTCTCAATAAATGGGCTATCTAACACTGAAAGAATTTTTCAAATCGGACCAGGAGTTCTTGAGATTAGCGCGTTCAAATAAGCCCTTTCATTTACATTCCCCCGTTTTTTCCACATTTTCCTCTATTTATTCGCTGCTATTAGTCTTAGCGTAATAAAATATAGCCTATAGCCTTCCTCAATCAATGGGCTATCTAACACTGAAAGAATTTTTCAAATCGGGCCAGTAGTTCCTGAGATTAGCGCGTTCAAATAAGCCCTTTCATATAATTACTCCCGTTTTTTTCACATTTTCCTCTATTTCTTCGCTCCTATTAGTCTTAGCGTGATAAAATATAGCCTATAGCCTTCCTCGATCAATGGGCTATCCAACAGTAAAAGAATTTTCAAATCGGACCAGTAATTCCTGAGATTAGCGCGTTCAAATAAGCCCTTTCATATAATTTCTCCCGTTTTTTCCACATTTTCCTCTATTTCTTCGCTCCTATTAGTCTACGCATGATATAATATAGCCTATAGCCTTCCTCGATCAATGGGCTATCCAACAGTAAAAGATTTTTTCAAATCGGACTAGTAGTTCCTAAGATTAGCGCGTTGAAACAAACAAACAAACAAACTCTGCAGAATTATAATATTAGTATAGAAAATTAAATATAAAAATTAGACCAAAAATTGTGCCCCTCCCATAAAAAAAAGTCAATTTTTGGTCTAATTTTGCTCTATAATGGTAAGGAACCCTTCGTGCGCGAGTCCGACTCGTACTTGGCCGATTATTTTTTACTTATTGTCACAAGGATTTGTGACAAAATATATATAATAAACAAATTAAAGCAAATTGAAATCATCTCCTGGTCTAAAAAAGTTAACATTGTTTTCGTACGGTTCTTGAATACGTAACACCGCTGTGCAGTGTGACTGGTGACTGGTAATTTGAATAAACAGATGATTGTTATTTGTACACACTACACACCTATGTACTTATGTTGATATTAATTCCACTGAATAAATTAATTTTCTATTCTTTTTTTTTTATTTAATGAGTATTTTCGATTTAGGCCATAAATCGAAAGAAAAAAGAATTATATATGCCGTATGATATATTTTGTAGTAGAGATACTGTCACAACTAACAACACGTAATCTCGGAGTCCGGAGAATATTAAAATAGGGCTTCCATGTTAACACGCAAATGTCATTCTAAAACCTTCAGTAAATATTCGAGATCTCGATACTTTAGTTCAGGGGTCACCAAATGGCGAACCGCGGTCCGCGTTGGCACCGCCGACACATTGTGTACGGACTACGGACCAAGCATCTTCGAAGATGAACTTCGTTAAAATAAATTTCGCTCTAGGCTTACTGATAAACAAATCCAGGATTTAATATTAATAGATTGCACCATTTTCACACCAAACAAGCAACGAAAATCATCACTTTTCTCATTGATAAGTAAGAAATAAAATATTTTATTTTTACAAAATGTGTGGACCGTCATTATTTCATTTCCTAAAATGGTACCCCGAGCGAAACTAATTGGTGACCCCCTGCTTTAGGGGGTTATCCATTCTCGAGCAAAACCACCGGCTTGCCAAAGAATTCGCGAGGTAAAGGGCTAAACCGCCAATGAAGCGCTCCTGATGTTGCAAGTGTCCATGGGCGACAGTAGTTGCTTCCATTAGGTGACAGCCTTTGTTTATATTTAAAAAAATTGGAGAACTTAAAAGGCTGCGCACTTCACCGGCGGTATCCTCGCTGGCTTTATGTGCATGCTTGAAATTTCATTTCAAACCTCACGCTATTTGTGGACAATCCCAAATCCTAAGACAAAACTGATTCCAGGTAACATTCGTCGGCAACAACATCCCGGTGCACCCGCACGTGTACTCCAACGGCCACATCTGCCTCTCCATACTCACGGACGACTGGTCGCCCGCGCTCTCCGTACAGTCGGTCTGCCTCTCCATCGTGTCCATGCTCAGTAGCTGTAAAGAGAAGGTACGACATCGTAACACGTTTACAACATGCGATATCTGACGGACGACTGGTCGCCCGCGCTCTCCATATGGTCGGTCTGCCTCTCCATCGTGTCCATGCTCAGTAGCTGTAAAGAGAAGGTACGACATCGACATCGTAACACGTTTACAACATGCGATATCTGACGGACGACTGGTAACCCGCGCTCTCCGTACAGTCGGTCTGCCTCTCCATCGTGTCCATGCTCAGTAGCTGTAAAGAGAAGGTACGACATCAACATCGTAACACGTTTACAACATGCGATATCTGACGGACGACTGGTCGCCCGCGCTCATCGTACAGTCGGTCTGCCTCTCCATCGTGTCCATGCTCAGTAGCTGTAAAGAAGGTACGAAATCGATATCGTGACACGTTCACATCACGCGATATCTGCCCCTCCAACTTTCACTTCACCTCCTAAACACTGTGTACAACAAAGCAAGGCATCAATGTGGCATATCACATGTATGTATGAGTGTCGCTGCTGCAGCAACGCATCGAAGCGTTGTAGTTTTGCTTGTAAGATGTCATAATAATTTTATATTCATATCTATATTATTTGTATAGTCAGTCTACTGTTTTAGGAATTATGACTCGTTTATCAGTCTATCGGCATTTTCGAACTGAATAAACGTATGATGAATTTGTTAGTTTCATAATATTAATTATTATTATTTTATTGTCATTAATTAAATTGCACTTATATTTCAGAAACGGCCGCCGGATAACTCGTTTTATGTGAAAACCTGCAACAAAAATCCTAAGAAAACGAAATGGTGGTACCATGGTAAGTTGTACACATCTGATTTAAATTAAGGCCGGTATAAATAGTCAGTACTCAAGATGCATCTCGGTCTCAAGACATGGTTCAGGCTCTGTGATTGGTTGGCTGTCAAAATTTGGACCAATCACAGATCCGAACCGCGTCTTGAGACCGGCTCGCATCTTAAGTACTGACTATTTATACCGACCTAAAATAATATAAAAGCAACAAGAAAACATCAGCTATATCATTTTTTTTTAATAGAACGATAATGGAAATAAAGTAAAAGTCAGGACATATTTTTTTGATCTCCTTTATGTCCTGCGATCTGTCTTTATCACATTAAGCTGGATTTTATGTGTTTCATTCTTGGTGGGTATGGACCATATCCAGTGATATGTCCATTTCGGTGCTAGCTCTGTTTATATTAACATGTCTTGAGGGGCTCGTCTTTTGAACCTTTTGAATGTAGCATTAGGCTCTTTGCTCATTAGGTTTTTAGACAGGAGGTTGGGATGATTTTGCATTCTTTTGGAGTATTTCTATATATCTAATAGTTTCTACTTTCAGGTCCTTGTGGAGGTGAGTGTTTGAGATGTACCAGGGGGCATGAGTTATCATTCGCAGGGTTTTTGACTGGAACCTCTGCAGGATGGCAATGTTCGATGGTGATGCTGTACCCCACAGCTGTATGCCGTAGGTCCAGTATTATAAGAAGTTTATTTTCAAGACGAAGTTGTGACTTTTTGCCCATTAACCATTGAAGTTTTAGCAGTTGGAGGTCGAATGCCTTTCTTTTTGTTTGGATGTGCTTTTTCCACGTCAGTCTACGGTCTAGATATACGCCCAGGTATCGAACTTCATCGGATTGTGGGATTTTGATTTCATTTAGCTCATCTTCGGGACATATTTCGTGTCGTAGGCTCAATGTAACATCAACCAGCGAGATAGTTCGTCTAATTTTTTTTTTAAGTTTGGCAGAAGCTCCAGCAACTGTACCGTCTGTTGCTACAATTGCGGTGTCGTCGGCGTATGTTCCAGTCGAGATGTGTTCTCTGTGTGGTAAGTCTGATGTGTAAAGCAGAGAGAGTGTTGGACCCATCACCTAGAGGTACACCTGCTTCTATTTTATCTAAATTGGAGAAGCCATCGCCATGTTTTACATAGAAGTGTCTTCCACTAAGATATGATTTTATAAAAAGATACTAATTGATGGGTAAATTCTTTTTGATTTTAAATAGCAGTCCATCGTGCCATCGACTCTATCAAAGGCCTGAGAGATGTCTAGAAATGCGGCAGAGCACCACTTCTTTTCTTCAAATGTGTTGTTAATTTTACCACTTTTTTGTTCAAAAGACAATGTCAAGTCATATATTCGTTATGTCATTATGTATGTGAGATATGCCTGCAGGCATCTTCGAAGTGGCAACGCGTTGCTACCGTAAACTTCCAATCTAGTTACGTTAGTAATATAGAATATCATTGGTTTAGTCTCAATAAAAATGTTTACTTCTAAGAAGTGTTGTGATAAGCCATTGGCATTCCAGAGGGCTATTTTAAGTTTGTTGAATTTTTAACCCCCGACAAAAAAGAGCGGTGTTATAAGTTTGACGTGTCTGTCTGTCTGTGGCATCGTAGCATCCAAACGGGTGGCCGTAGATGTTTGATTTCCCATAACATAGTTTAAGGGTCAGTTTTTAGCGAACCAAATGGAGACAATCAGTGACATGGCGATACAAAATACGCTGTTGGCGGCTATGAATAATAAAAACTGAGGAAAAGTAACTCATTCAAAAAACATGTTCCACAATACTTGTCAAAAAAGTGTACCTTAGGTACACATTTCAATACATTTGCAATATTTAGGTGACCTTGAGCGGTACTGGGCTGACGTTACATGACAGATCAAAAGGAACCAAATTTAAAACGGTAATAGCACAATTGTCTACTCTGGTAATAGTATGGGAGTTGCGATTCCTTTGTTTTTATTATACGTAGGTTGGCGGTCCCCCGACACACCGTGACAACAATTATGGACTAAAATATCACTTTACACTTATGAATTATTTAAACTTAAAGTCAGTAAAATATATTATGTTATTACTTTTTAAAGTTGTATGGCGGGGTTTTTTTTTTAAATTTCTTAATTTAATTATTAATTGTAGTCACTACGTTGGTTAAACGGTTTGTCATGAGTCATGACACACATCTGATTCATAATTTCTTTTAGCATTTGGAGAAGGTGCGTCATTTCGCCAAACAGGCTTGGGGCGTTGTCATTGTTTGCACTGTTTATATCCATTGTAGGTGATTTTAGGGTATCCGCGTAGGTTAACTCTCCTTTGATATTCCAGAGATTTTTTTCTTGTTGTGGGGCTCCCTGGCCTTTTCGGGAGCAGAGTTGGTTGCATTTATCGGTTGATATCTGTCTCTGATAGGTGGGTACTTTTGTTTTTACAACTCCTTGAAGACAACACAACCTTTATAGTCGGCCGGATGATTTCCGTCGCACAGGACGCATCTGACAGAGTCTGAGCGTTCTTTTCGATGACAGTTTGCTGATAAGTGGTTTCCGGCACACTTAATACATTTAGGGGTACGATGGCAGTAAGATTTGGTGTGTCCGTAATGTTGGCAGTTTGCACATTGTGGTATATTTCTCACTGGTCTTGGTGGTTCGAATTTTATGCGGTAGTTTAAAAGGTTATTTATTTCATAAACTTTTTGTTGTTGTTTTTTGGTTTCAATTCTACTATGAACATGTGTAGAGGCTTTTTGGTTGTCCTTTGTTTAATGTTCCATACATTGACTGCATCATGTCCTAATTCTTTTAGCGCTATTTGAATGTCTTCGATGTCTGTGGAAGGATGTATGTTTTTCAGAACTAATAGGACATATTAACATACTTTTTTTAATATCAAGACGTATTAACATAGTTTCTTTTTCTTTTCAGATGATTCAGTTTAACCTCACATCGCGGCTGTAAGAGCACGGACGATGAAATCTAATTGTGATAAGTGTTATATTGATACAATATGTTAACGTATATGTTATGTATATAGTGCGCTCCGGATGGTGAAACATGTTTTTTTAATGGAGAGCTGGATTCAAGTCATTTGCTCCATGGAAATGTCAGTGTTGCCCTCTGCAATGTTAAAATCAGTGTTCTCAGTTCAACGCATGCTTCACACTACATTGCCTAGAAGTGTATTTTTGTGTACTATATCTTTTATGTTTGCGGCTGAATGGGAAAAAGAAAAAAATGAAATCCTAAGTATTTAGTCTAAGGTAAGAAATTGGGAAACAAAAATAGTAATTCTTTAAATCGTAGATATGATGGATCGAAGGCCTTAATTTATGTGTGAGATTAGTATTAAATTGGTATTTAATTTTCGCCAATTTTATATTCGATTGAAATAGAACTTTGTAAAGTTATTTTTTTTTTCTTTTACAAAATATATATTTTATATAGACATACATATTACCATTTACAGAATGTTCCTGTCTTTTTAAATGTTAATTAGAGGGAGTTTTCTCGAATGAATGACTTAATATTTTAGATATGACAACACTACACATAGCCAATTATCTGAATGGCAGTTTGCAAAATTTTACACGTGCAATTATAAATTGTTCTAATATCTAAAAGTGTTTAACCTGATAGCTGTTACAAATTTATAATCACTTTGTACATTTACATGTAAAAAACAATAAGTTTCACTTAATCTTGATTTTTCTTTGTATGTCACTAAATTATTTTTGCTATCATATTTATATTATTAATTATTATTATTATAAGACAGTTAATAGCTAGTTATTTCATTCACATACAAAATGTTATATGTTGGTGTTACCACAACAAATAAATAACATCGAAAGACAATGTATTATTTAAACTTATGAACTGATGATTTTTAATTGAGCATTTAGTTAACCAATAAATAAATTCACCAATGAATTAAATTAGAGCACAGTCCCTTGAATTGTATGCATATTAAAGTTTTTGACGGTATATGGCAACACAGTCAATTTAGGTAATTTTTGCAATTGTCAATAATTATTTGCTCGAAGTATGCAAATCATTATATTATATATTCATTAGAAATAAATGTACATAATAATCTTAAGACCGTCAAGAACTTTAAATACTTTTTAATATGGCATTTCTATGTTGGCTTATGATCGACAGTCACAAACATGTAGATTGTAGACTGTAGAGCAGAGGTCACCAAATGGCAGAATCCGGTCCGTGACCGGACCGCCGACCCCTTGTATGCGGACCAACCTTTTAATGTCAATAGCTTGAACCAATATTTTACTCCAGACTTCAGAAAGATTAGCTACAAAAATGGTCACTTTTCTGATTAATATACGTACTTAAATAAATATGTTTGTAATTTCCGTAATTACCTATGTACTTTGATAAATTTCTTTTCATAAAATGTGTGGACCGCAAAGGTCATTTCATTTCTTGAAATGGACCCCGAGTGAAACAAAACCTTTATTAATTAAATTATTTTTGAAGCTACTTGGGACAAGTGTGTTTTTTTCTGGACATCGTTAAAATTTCCCCACAGCATCCGGACCCCACTTAAAATTACTTGCCGAACCCTGGTGTAGAGGAATATTGATTGCCTGTGACGACGTCCAGCCATACTTTAAACAGCTATCCCAATTATTATGGTTATCCATCATTGGCCAACATAAAGAGAGGTTATAAGGGGAAGTGCTACAAATTATTTGTTTGTTAGTTTTGAATACAGTATTGATCTCACGAATCATAAATAGCTAACGTCAGCATATGTAAAACCTATGGAAAATTAATATATTGTTGTATGATGGTAATAAAAAGGTTCAACAGAAATAATTTTTTTATTGAATGTTTATCAAATAGTGTAGTACCTCCATCATAGGTATCACAGACAATAGATTTTCAATTGTTATGCGGCAGCCGGCTGCCGCTTGAGGATTGATGGGATAACTTGTACAATTGGCAATTTGTTTCACAGAATTTGAATGCAGTAGATCAGAGATTTTCTGAAATTATAATTGATAAATAATAATAAAAAACTACTTTAATATAAGAAGTTTATGGCCAATTTGGCCTTGGCTGTTGAAAATTGAAACAAAAGTAAAAACATAATAGAGTTTATAAATTTTATTTCTATTTATATAACAATGTATTTACAATAAATAAATTATTTATACATCTCCATAATTAGAAAAAGCTAATAATCATCCAAATCAAAACAATTATACATAATATTGTACTTGTCAATTTTATAGGTACCAAATTATACAATAGATACACAATACACCTTGTCATTGAAAAATGAAATAAGTACTGTTTGGAACTAGCAACTACAATCTACAACATACATCTCCAACATAATATTATATTTAATAGAATGTTGCTAAGTGCTAACTATGTCTTAATTGTCCAAAGCTATGTGAAAAAAAGTGCTGTATGTTCTTGAATATAATTTATTAAACAGTATTTACTCTATATTAAAAAAATACAGAATATAGTAATAATAATTATTTATTATTACCATATTTTGTAGTTTACATGTAGCAGAATATAATTATTAGGGAGACCCTCCCTAATAAATAATAATAATTTGTGGTAAAACTAATCAAAATCATGTATCATATTATATTTACTATGCCTGCTACTCAAT
This sequence comes from Aricia agestis, assembly GCF_905147365.1. Classification (NCBI taxonomy): domain Eukaryota; kingdom Metazoa; phylum Arthropoda; class Insecta; order Lepidoptera; family Lycaenidae; genus Aricia; species Aricia agestis. Next base: position 13,357,888 of record NC_056428.1, on the reverse strand, counting down.
TTATTACATCCCATATCAAAATTCCTTGTCATTGAGATCATCAATTAATATGAAATGTAATTAAACATAATATACTTTTAACAGTTCATTTATTGCTTATTACTTCCAATTTAGAAGAATAAAATATGAGCAGTTCAACTAATTGCTTAATGGTTGCTAGAGTTTTTAGAACTTTTAAAGAGAGTATGGACCACTGCTGCTGAAACTTAATCAAGTAATAGAATGCCTACTTAGAGAATTAATTGACTTTGCTATCTTAACACTAGTTCTACTCCTCTTAAAGAAATATGAAATCATACTTAAACTCTAAAAAAAATAATGAAGACAAACCTTATTTTCAAAGTTAAATGTTGTTAGGATGTGACCCTCTGCAAGTAATTAACTTCTTATCAAATCCGATATTGACTATCAAACTTATTTTAAATAACTTATAAATAAATAATATAAAAATCAAACCAACCCAATAAAAAGCACCAACACCGAAATGCAATCCAGTAAATAATGTCTCAAAATTTTCAGGGTGATAGCTGCAACAGGACCGTTACCTGTGGATCTAAATTTAGACACTGGATTTCATCACATGGCAAGAATTATGACTTTTACAAAGAAACCACAAGTCAATTATTATTATTTTGGCACAGATGACAACATCTTTGGCATCTTACTCAAGTAATAGTCATGGTCGTACCTCGCTACCAAGAGTCCATCTGACACTTTTACATTAGTACCCGGAGAGTAATTTATACTTTCCCCTTTTGCAGTCGTCATTTTGCCATCTACGGCATTGATGATTGCATTCCCGGCACACAAGTCCCATTTCTTGATGGCCGTAGAGTGGAAGTATACGTCAAATTCTCCATTGATGACACTCATAACTTTGTACCCAGCTCCGGCTGCTTGAGACACATTGGTCTTTGGACCAAAGGCTTCTTTTGCAATATCTGACACTTTGCCAGCGTGGGATCGGGATATAACAACTCTGGGATGATCTTTGTTGTCTACTCTCTGAAAGACAAAAATAATACATTATTTTAACCAAGTTCATGACAAAGCCTTGAGAGTTTAGAAACAATTTTCTTTATCATTTATAGCTGTCAACACTGTTTCAACTTAATTTAAACAAAACTTTCTTAACTCAGTCAAATCAATATGCTTTCTGCTTGTATTAAAAGTAAAACTTCAATTGGAGGCATTATACTAGGCTTGATTTACATTTAGAATTTAGATCAAGATTAATTTAAATAAAGTAGATAACGAAAGATAAACGATAGAAGCCACATAAGTTTTGTTGCAATTCAACAGATCAATAACATTACATTTGGAGCAACAACTTGGTGTAGCTAAACAATACTTACATGTTGTACAGCCTTCGGAATGTTGTTAGACGTGGCTTTGGTGGCCCAGCCCCAGTAAGTGCGTGGGGTGAAAGGGTAATGTATCACTCCTACAATAGGAACACTGTTGATGGCAACACACACCATGGTTGTCACATACTTGTATAATTTTTCTGAAATAAAATTGTATTTTAGACTTGTTACAATACTGTACTGGGTTATTTTCGCCTTTTATGATTTACTAATTGACCCATCAATCGTTCAATAGTGAGTAAAAAAAAGCCAGCTGCCACATAACAATTGATAATCTATTGTCTGCGACACCCACAATGGAGGTGTTAAAATGTTCTGTAAAATACAAATAATTTGAAACATTTAACTTAACAAAGAACATTATGTGCTCGGGCTATTTAAATATGCAGATTGAATGAAAATATAATGATATTTTTTTTTACTATTAAATTATCAAATTGTCTTGTTTACATTAAACACTACTGAACCTATTTTTAAAAAGGTTAGCACGGTACACAATCATACAAAGTAGGAAAGCCGTATAAATCTTGTCACAAACTTTGAATTCTTTTTGCTAATTTTGTTACCAGTATACTCTTGAGTGGCATCCAAAGGATCTATCCATATTGTCACATCTTTTGCATACACATGCTCATCATTGAGATAGTCAATAGTTCCATCATCAGTCTGAAGGGCATCCACATCAATAGGCTTTTGCTGGGTGCAAGTACTATCAGTAGTGTGCTCTTCAGATATAATATTTATTTTGGGAAATGTATTCTTAAGGCTATAATACATGACACAGTGGGACGCGTAGTCTGCATCAGTGACGGGGTTGTTCGCGCCTTCCTCCGTTTTTCCTTTACTCTGTACGTTGAGATTTTCAGTGTTTCCCACTACTTTGTGACCCCCCTGCTCCGCTACGTATATTGCAGCTTTGAGTAACGACTTTATGTTAACAAGATCCGATTTGTCGGATGGAAATGATGAGCCCCCCGATCGCCAATATATTATGAGAAACATTATAAAACCTAACGTAAAGCAGGCGAATTTGTTTATCCTCAGTGTACCGCCGAAGTTCATTGTGAAGTTTTTGTTGCTTTCTGGTTTTAATATACGTTAATTACACCTTCAGCATTAAAAAATTTAGGTACATTGCAATTACGCGGACTTAGAAACTGCTTAGCGTAGGTTTTATATTTTATTTCGTACGAATTAGAATATTATTAACACTTCGTGGAGCCATGTAAATTAGCATTTAGCTAGTTGTTAGTTATATGAATTAAAACATTTAATTTTATCAGTATTTTTAAGTTTACGGTTTTGGGACGTAATCACAGATTAGGATTATATTTTAATTGTTTAAACGTCACTTGTTATTGTCAACATGACTGATGAGTGATGACATGAGTCATGACACTGTTTTTTTTTTTTGTCTTATAATGGCACTTCGGCTATAACCATGGCCAGTGTCGAGTATAATATTATGGCGGGAAAACAATATTCTTTAATACAATAGATTAGTTCAAAAATCATTATAATTCATAATTATAAGTGTCTGGGTGTCCAATTTTTTACATATTTAGTCAATGATATTCTATGTTACTAACGTAACTAGATTGGAAGTTTACGGTAGCAACGCGTTGCCACTTCGAAGATGCCTGCAGGCATGTCTCACATACATAATGATTAATGACATAACGAATATATGACTTGACATTGTCTTTTGAACAAAAAAGTGGTTACGCATTTCTGAGAATCTTTTGTAAGACATTGCTACTCTAGTATTTTAGAAACTCATTGTATTTAGTACTTTCATAATTTAATTGGATGTAGTTTTCCTGATCCTGTCCTGAATTCCTTTTTCCAAATTCCTCGTTTTTCGTAATTTTTAAATTGTTTTTCCCGTTCGTCATTGGCAATGTACTAAGTGCATGCTATTAAAAAAAACCATATGCTTCTGACATTGACAGTCGAATAACGGATTGTCATCAGTCGGAATTCACAGATTTGGTCTTATTTTGTCAATTCGGCATTCGATTCGGCAAGTCTTTCGAGCCACTCTGACATTGGCAACACACCGAGTCGGCCATTTTTAAAAGAAGAATCGGCATCATTTTTTAGTAAAATTTTAAAGCCTCTTCCTCGCAACTTAATAAATAATAATTGTTACAGGCTTATTCTCACCTCAGTTTAGTTAAATCAAAGTAGTACATAATATTTTATGATTCAAACAAAAGTTTATGTGACCGACCACAGATTACTAGTATATATTTGTGACCGACTGTATTGCTCTCACATTGGAGGTATTCCACAAACTATCTTCAAGCAGTTTGGCCTTTTAAACGTTCAGGAAAATGATACTAATGGATATGTTCGATGCGGTGAGTAATACGACTTTTCTGTATAGGATAAATTACTCAAATATATCATTTTATCCTTAAAAAATCAATTTTAGGCAAGCTGGTGGACTTTACTTATAGTTGGGCAAATAGTCGTCGGAAGCATATATTTCTTGTGGTTGAATAAAAAGAAGAAGCCGGGCCGTATATTGACGCAGAAAAAGCTATCAGAATGGAAGCCACTACCTTTGTATGAAGATTGTGATGACCTTATAGAACCCCTAGAGATGGGAAAAATTGATGAAAATGCTCTCAATGTGGGTGCGACGAGTTTCCTTTGCTTCGACAAGGAGAAGTCGATAATGGAGAGCGCCCTGGCTTCTTTGGAAAAGTATGGAGTGGGTTCTTGTGGACCAAGAGGGTTTTATGGCACTATTGATGTTCATCTGGAGTTAGAAGAGAGATTGGCGAAATTCCTTCAGGTAGAAGAGACCTGTGTCTACTCATACGGGTTCTCTACTGTTGCCAGTGCTATACCAGCTTATGCCAAGAAAGGAGATTTAATATTTGCGTAAGTTTTTTTTACCTTTTTTAGAAATTAAGGGCTACTAAACAATAAGCTTATTTAAGAAGTTGCATGAGAGCTGCTGCCCTTAATTCCTTAAAACGTAAGGAACTTAAAACACTTACAAGTTTTAATTAATAACAACTTGTAGTTGTTTTGGTTTTTTTTTTTCAAGGACGTTCTGGTAATAATTTATGTTATAAAAATCAATTCTACCAAAAAAGGGAATTCTATAAAGGTATAAAAATCATTATAATATGTATAATAGTGTTGGGTCTAAGTATATTAGGACAGTAATTTATTAAATTAAGTGGTGTTAAAAACCTCAAGGAAAATACAGTTCAATAATTACTTATGTATACATATAACATTGTCTATTGTTAAGGACTCTGTTATTTCCCAGGTATTTTCCTGTTTATCATCAAAACAGTTTTCCCTATGGATTGTCCTATGATTTATATTTTATACAATACATCTTGCTTGTTTACTTGGGTAAACAATAACAATATTTATTTTATTCTTTAACAAAATACTTTGCTATTATGTGGTAAAGGATTTTCATCTGATTCTATAGTGTAGGTTTTTTTTTATTACAACTGTAGTTAATAAACATACAAAAGGAAAAGTTCTTATATTCTAGCTAATAAGCTTTAAATTGAAATATAGATAGGTTTTAAAGTATGTAAAAGCCTGCCTATAGTTTGGTTATGAAGCAGTCAGAAATACATTCATTAATGTGATGGATAGTGCTACCAGCTAAACGGTTGCTTCTGGAAATGTGAAAAATTTCACGGAGGTAAGAAATATGCTGAATTTAAAAGGAAAACTATCACGTCTAAGACTATTCATGAGTTATTGAGTAATATTTGATCAACTAAAAAAATTGTATTCGTAGAAGTACAAAGGAAATTTTCGTTCAAATTCCTTTGAACGTAACTGAGATGATTGTTAGTAATGTAAAATACGTTATAAATATACATTCAATAACTATACAAAACTTATCAAAAACTAGCAGTACTATGGAACTCTATATTACGCGTGGCCCGACACGCACTTGGCTGTTTTTTTTTTCGTGTCCATCCCAAAACACTTTCATTTCAAAAATCATTTTCCGATTTCGGGGTTCATTTGTGAAATATGAAGTTCTAAAGTGGAAAAATACATTAGAGTCCAGTGCCCATGAGAAGTATGAATAATAAGGTCATAATTGACAGTGCGTGGCATCATCATCACCATAAAATAATTACTTTATGGTGATGATGATGATAAGTGATGAAATTGATATATTGTCATATTATTATGCTTTTTGTTGTTTAAATGCTGAAATCCCTCAACATCTATCTATGAGGATTGAAAAGTTCTGTAGTGTACAGCACCTTCGGAACCAAGGTATACATTTTTGCAGAATGTTACTTTTTGATAGTACATAATATATGTTTGAAATCCTTCAGAAAAAGTCAAAATCACTACAGTAATACCCCTGTACAGTGTACATGTTTCCTTACAAATTTTAAGGAGTTGCCTCGATTCCTCGTGGATCGTCATCAAAAGTTGTGATAATCACATCACAACTTTTGTGAACGTTGTACCAAATTTCAACTATATCCTATACAACAACAGAAGAATTTTAAAAATTGGTCTACAAACAGTGGAGTTATCCGCGAACAAATATAACTAAATAAAGAACATACTATCGAATTGAGAACCCTCCTCTTTTTTTGGAAGTCGGTTCAACATAAAAATACGGTTCTCTTCATAAATTCTTTTATTTTATAATCAACTTTTGCTATGGAATCAGTACTTATAATATTTGGTATGAGTTTATTATAAAATTAATATAAGAACTTACCGATGCGGTAAGTTCTTATATTCAAAACAGAAAACTCAAAAAACAAATTAGCTTGAAAATAATGATTTTAATAGATACCAAGTGTCGTATCACACAAAACAGTAGTAAGGAAATGTGCGAGAGCGCGCACGCTGGTTTCCTAAGCGACAGTGGAACTACGACTGATCGAAAAAACCGTTACTATCCACCATAATATTAGGTATGATTTACAGCGGGGACAAGCGACAGTGCGTCAAGTGTTTGTTTGGGCTAACCACATTTAAAATTAAATGATTATTTCAGCAGTTGTTATCCAAGTAACAAAATGTATAGATAAAACGGCAGGTAAAAGGTTACCAAGCGCCACCTTAGTTTCGGCGAGTAAAATTTACTATATCGAATTTTTTTATGGTTTGTTATATTTAACGACAGAAAAAATGTCTCAAGGGTTTCAAAACGAGTCCGAAATACCATATATAAATAAATGTATTTTAGGCAAAACTTCCCAAATACCTTATTGAGTGGAAAGGCACAAATTACTAACTGTAGTTTGAATTAAAAACGTGTAAAGCCAAAAATTACCAAGTAAAAAAAGAAACATGTAGATATTACCAAATGCCTACTTTTTTAAAATGTGTCAAAAAGTTGTCGCTTGGTCGCCGAAAATAAGAAAAATACCCGTTTCCACGGAGTTCCTAAGCGACATCAAAAGTGCTCGTAGAGACATGGGACTAAGACCAATCGATAGAGAAAAATTCGCTGATTCCGAATATATAAATAACTCATTTTGACCCCTAGTGTCGCTTGGTAACTTTTGCCTTTCCACCGTCGATGTATTTCTGAACTACAACAAGAAATTATTTGAACTTAAAGGCAGTAAATATTATTTCATTACTTTTTAAAGTTGTTTGGCGGGGGGTTGTTTTAAATTTGTTAATTTAATTTTATTTCATACTTTTTAAACTTGTATTGGTTATAGTGCAGAATAATTCCTATCATCATAATCATATTCTCATGATTACCATGAGAATATGATTAGTCCTATTTGATGAGGCCGTTAATATGAGCCCAAACATGAAACCTCCACTTTGGGTTCATACGAAGCTCGGTTCCTAGAATCCAGGTGATGCTGCAGCAGCAGCATGTAAATATTTACTGTCTATCTACTTCTTACTGGTTGTCGCAATCAAAATGAGCCCAAACACGAAACCTCTGCTCTAAGTTGGCGAGGAGTTGGATATCCTATTGATTACCAGGTGATGCTGCAGCACCAGGTCAAATTTCCATTAATATGTGTATACGTATATTGTATATTCACAAATGTCACGAACTAGAATGAAATATAAAACCCATCAAATGACTACAAGTTGCTAACGGCCTTTCATGAACCAGATAAACCCTGATTGTCCAGCACTGAGAGGCTGATGATGATGAATTATATCTAAGAACACTCTCGATCATGTCAGCTTTCAAACAAAAAAAAATAGATCAGCTACGATGCCACGGACAGATACACACACAGACAGACAAACAGACGGACAGACACGTCAAATTTATAACACCCCTCTTTTTTGTCGGGGGTTAAAAATTGCTATCATGATTTCTCGGATATGCGCTGTAAGAGCGTGCTCTAAATATTTCCTCGCGCGATTGGATGAGACAAGTAGCAATAAATATATAAGTAGTTCATCTTACTCCTCAACCATACTACATTGTGGTAACTCTCTTCTATTCAGGGACGAAAAAGTATGGTTCGCCATCCAAAAAGGAATTGACGCGTCTCGCAGCACCGTCACATACTTCAAGCACAACGACATGCAAGACCTGGAACGTCTTCTAGAAGATGCCAAGCAGAAGAAGAAGTTGAATCCCAAGAGACGAGCATTCTTGATCGCTGAGGCTATCTACTACAACACTGGTACCATGTGCCCTCTTAGAAGTCTGGTGGAGTTGGCAAGGAGATTCAAGCTGAGGATAATTCTAGATGAGAGCCTTACAATAGGGGTGAGTGTGATAGACAGCGTGAAAACACACCAGCATAGCTAGCACAAGCACGTAGACAAACGAAAGAAACTAAATTTTGACAGTTTTACCGGAAAAACTTAGGAGAAAAAGTTTCTTTCGTATCTCGATTATCTTCCGCTTTTGAAAATCTATAAGTCAAGCATGACGAACCGCTTTTGAAATTTAATTTCTTGATATATATATATATATATATATATATATATATATATATATATATATATATATATATATATATATATATATATATATATATATATTTTTTTTTTTTATTATGGCACTTAGCTATAAAACCATGGCTAGTGTCGAGTAAATGGCGGCAAATTAAAAAAAATCGATGTATAGCAACCCTGTCTATAGAAGGAATTATAGTTTTGATCTACAAACTACGAATAATAAAGTTCCTTAATTTTTATTATTCGTATTTTGTAGATCAAAACTATAATTCCGGCTATAGACAGGGTTGCTACACGTCGATTTTTTGAATTTGCCGCCATTTAATCGACACTGGCCATGGTTTTATAGCCAAAGTGCCATAATAAAAAAAAAGGATCAAGAAACTAAATGTCAAAAAAAATAATTGCCGTTGCTATAACGGTTGCTATGGAAAGAGTTTCTTGTCTTTGTCCACTGAAACTCAAGTCGACGGGTTGCGCCATGCTCAGGAAAAAGATATGTAGACATGGGAAAGAAACTGCCATTACTTTCTTCCGAAGAATCGACTGGGCAACGGCGTGCTAGCTATGCAGGAGGTTTAGTATGGCCTAAAAAGGCTAGTTTCTATGTGAGCATAGACATCGCTCTACTATCGCGTATCTTTGTTAACAGAATCCATACTAATATTAATGCGAAAGCATCGGCGTACCGGGGGGGGGGGGGGCAGCCGAGCTGAACCGATTTTGCTGGATACGGGGATACTTTGAGTCCCAGTGTAGACATAGGATACTTTTTATCCCGGAAAAATGTACGGTTCCTGCGCTACAAACGAGTTTTTGCGCAACGCAATTGCGGGTGTCATCTAGTTTATTATAATATATTCTTGCGTCAAGTGAAAGAGACAGGGTTGGATTACGTAAACGAAATTCTATATGCTCAGAAAACGATCTAAAGAACTCATCTGCAAAACCGAAAACTCATTAGGACCCCGAAAACATAATATTGCGTCTACAAATCTTTTGCTTGTATCCCAATATCATTGTTTCATTAATTAACCCCATTCCTCAGCCAATAAAAGCAACGCTAATTTAATTTCCAATTGATGTGTATTACACTCTGTGTTTCATTTTGTTCGTTAATTAATATTGAATTGTTTTCCTGTAACTTTCAACAATTCATCTTATGACTTCTAGTATTCTAGTAATAATGTAAAACGATAAAAACACAGGCAGGACTAAGGGGGGTATTACATTATCATTTATAGTGGATCATTTATATGATCATATTATATAGGATCTAATATATATGATCATTTGATCATATCTGCATATTACATTATCATATTTCATTGATCCTATTTTACGTCATATGTGGTTTCACTAGCCAATGGAGAGCGCTAAAATTGACAGGTATTGACGTCAGGGTTACTAGATCTCAGAGAATTCGATTTGTCAAAAGACATCGTCATTTTTAATATGGCTTGTTTTTTGTTATTTTTTTTTATGAAATAAGGGGGCAAACGGGTCACCTGATGGAAAGCAACTTCCGTCGCCCATGGACACTCGCAGCATCAGAAGAGCTGCAAGTGCGTTGCCGGCCTTTTAAGAGGTAATAGGGTAGGGTAGGGAAGGGAAGGGAATAGTTGGAGGTAGGGAAGGGAATAGAGTAGGGGTTAGGAGATTGGGCCTCCAGTAAACTCACTCACTCGGCGAAACACAGCCAAAACCCTGTTTCACGCTAGTTTTCTGTGAGAACGTGGTATTTCTGCGGTCGAGTCGGCCCATTCGTGCCGAAGCATGGCTCTCCCACGTATAAGCTATAATATTTCAGCAAGATTATCCAAGGATATAATTAGAAAAATAATTACATTACATTATTTGAAACATATTAACGAACAAGAAATTAAAATCTCTTTTTTATATTAAATAACTGCCAACACCTATTTCCGTATTGGATCTAATCTCTCAACAAATGTCAAAAATCTATGATCAAGGAAGAAATGAATCATAATTATGTCTATATTACATTATCCAATATAATTGACTCAATGATCTCGGATCCAATATAAATGATAATCTAATATCGCCCCAAGCCACAACACTGCGTTGCGGCATCGTATGTCAAAACAACATCGCACGGAAATGCAATGCGATGTTGTTTTTGCGAAAATGCATCGGAATTATTTAGGAAATTTCCAATATAAGTTCTGCGGTGTCGCAGATTATTACGATGCGACGACGCAGACCGCAGTGTCTTGACCAGGGGCCGTACATACAACGAAAACGTATTGAGAATCAATCGAATGGATCGGAATGCGTCAGAGGCGGAGTAAGACCAAAATTTGATGTGGGGAAGATACTTATTATGTTTTGCGAGGCCCTCTGGTTGATGACGCAAGATCCTCGTGGTCCAGGCGGCGCGAGGTCCCTAGGACCGCGAGGCCGTGGGCGTTCGCCCACGTCGCCTACGCCTTACGCCGCCTTTGGTCGTCCAACTCTAACAACCGTTAAATGACGTTGTTAGAGTAGGACCCGCCATTCTGTTTCGATTGCTTGAGTCTCAAAATGGTTTCGTTTGTAGGCCTCCTGGCCCATTGTTTTTGCCATACATGATACAACGCCGTAACTTGGCTTGGTCATTAGACTCAACCCAACCAACCTAACCAAACCCAACAATTAACGTCGTTTCATTGAAACTTGAAATTTAAAGTGTAATTAAAGCAAGAACTCTTCACAGGTGCTAGGCAAGAGCGGTCGCGGTCTGACCGAGCATCTGAACGTACCGAGAGACGAGATCGACCTCATAGTGGGCTCGCTGGAGCACTCCTTCGCGACCGTCGGTGGATTCTGCGCTGGCACACACTTTATAGTGGAACACCAAAGGCTGTCTGGACTTGGTGAGTTGGAAATGAACAAACCGTAACCAGCCTCAACCACAAAACGCATCTGCTACATTTCCTTTAGTTTTCATTTGATTTATATATTTTTTTATGAAATAAGGGGGCAAACGAGCAATATGAAATAATGGGTCACCTGATGGAAAGCAACTTCCGTCGCCCATGGACATTCGCAGCATCAGAGAGCTGCAGGTGCGTTGCCGGGATTTTGAAAGGGAATAGGATAATAGGGGAGTGTAGGGATGGGAAGGGAAGGGAATAGAGTAGGGGATTGGGCCTCCGGTAAACTCACTCACTCGGCGAAACACAGCGCAAACCCTGTTTCACGCCGGTTTTCTGTGAGAACGTGGCATTTCTGCGGTCGAGCCGGCCCATTCGTGCCGAAGCATGGCCCTCCCACATATAAACACGTTCTGTGTTATAATGCATGTGCGTTGATTAACTATGCGCGAATTAACTCGCAAATCAACCCGTGACGCCAAATTATACTGAGACTTTGCAGATGTAATAAAAAGTTTTAGGTAGGTAACTTAAAATATTTAAATTAAAATCTCTTCCTCCTCTGCCTTTATAATCTAGCGGCTTAAAGCATAACATGACGGAGGTCGTGGACAGACATTTCGTAAATTATACATAACGCGATATATTTTTTCCTCCAGGGTACTGCTTCAGCGCCTCTCTTCCGCCAATGCTGACGCAGGCGGCCATATCAGCCTTGGACATCCTTGAGAAGAAACCCGCACTCATACAGGAGCTAGACGACTGCTGTAGAAAGGTGCACAGGTAAAAGCCTGAATACTTTCTATAGTCTGGTCTCCGGATAAAGAGAAGTCTTGATAAAGATTGATGGTTTACTTTCTTTTTCACTCGCAAACAGATTTAACTATCTTCCTGCACCTTTTCGTGTGTGCGTAAAAAAAAGTGCGCTAAACCGTACAAAATTTCTGCCAATTGCCATATTGTCTAATACTATTATTCCATTTTACTCTATTATTCCACACAGTTTTAACTATCTTCCTGCACCTTTTCGTGTGTGCGAAGAGCGCTAAACCGTACAAAATTCTGTCAATTGCCATATTGTCTAATACTATTATTCCATTTTACTCTATTATTCCACACGGATTTAACTATCTTCCTGCACCTTTTCGTGTGTGCGTAAAAAAAGAGCGTTAAACCGTACAAAATTTCTGCCAATTGCTATATTGCCTCATACTATTATTCCATTAAATGTTATGAAGAGATACAAATATTTATTGCTATAAGGTAGAATATAATATTTACTATGTTATGACGTCACAGTTATGTGACTACAGACTGTATAGTCATTATTTTTTCAGGGCAATAAGCAATCTCACAAACTTCACATTCAGCGGCGATGAGATGTCTCCGATTAAACATTTGTACCTCAAAGATTCAACATCATATGAAGCAAAGCAGGCCAAATTGAGGAGTATCGCCAAATATTGTATGGATAAAGGTATAGCTGTGGCTGTAGCAACATATCTGAAGGATGCAGAAATACAATGCCCGGAACCATCTATAAGGTTGGCTGTACGTAGAATGTTGACCGATGATGATATATCTAAAATATGTACGCTACTAGATGAGGCATATAATGCTGTGTAAATTGTATTCAGAAAAGTATTGCGAAGGTATTTTTTGTATTTTACTTTACTTTGTGCCTGTTCTACAATGCCAAACAGTGCCAGACCTATATTTCGTCGTTGCTTACTTAAGGCTTGACATGCTATATTTCCTAAATTGTTTCCAAATTTTGTATCATGAATAGTTTTTTTTTTTGGGTTTTCCTGTTCGAAATACCTATGTTTGTAATGTAGTATTCAAGTTGACAAATCTGATAAGGCGTAACGCTTTATACTAACAATGAAGGAAAACATTGTGAGGAAACCCACACATGGTTGGTCCCAGACATATTGACCTGCTCATTCCTCTGGACTAGGCCGACTATGTTGCGAGAATGCCGCATGTGTTTCGGCAACCATAATATGGACAATTAAGATCTTGTCCCTTGTCACTACAGTATTTGAAGAGTGGTTACTTCGCTCTGAAAATACGGCATTAATCATCCACAAAAGATGCAAAGGCCTTGTCTATACTAAGCATCAAAGAAAATACTCTCAGAAGATATTCATCACTTGTCTGGCCATTGTGAAACAGAATTTTAAGCTAGAATAATTTACACAATAATTATAAAACATTTCCACTTATAAATTAAGCAATTATTTTTATTATTTTATTTTTGAATGTTATCTAGAGTTAGCGCATAATTATTGAAAGTATATATTTTTTAATATTTTTTATGTTGTAAGGTTTGGAAAAATGGTCGCGTTGTGATACCAAAGTTTATAGTTGGCTGTTGGTATGTTATTTAGGTAATTAAAAGTAAAAAAAAATTAGTTTTATGCATTTATTTAAAAAATGTATTATGTATTCGTTAGACAGTGACATCAGTACTAAATACTAATATTAAGCTAAGATTTTTAGACTACACACTACTCAATATAATTAAAATATTAATATTTATGATATTTATGTCACATGTTACAAAAAAAGTTAGTTACTTGGTAGCAATTTCACTAATGTCTGTTAAAACTCTTCATATGCCAATGAATAAAAGAGAAGGCTTGATATTTTGACAAAAAACTAACACATTGGTAAAATTGGTACCGTGTAATAAACTATTATCTGCTTAAAAATAGTTATAATTAGATTCCACAACCACACTCTCTACTTCAATATAAAATGCATTTAAAAAAATGTTTGCACAATTTTAGTCTATGTGACACCAATTTTTAGATAAGTAGTTTAAATTGTTATTTTATGTATTTGTATTAATTTAATTAATATTATAATTAAATATATATTTTTATATTCCAAACGTAGTTTTATACTTAAAGTACCTGGATGACCGAGCTTTGCTCGGTATAGCAAACACTCATTGACTTCGTGTTACTTAACACTTAGTTGCTCGCAAAATAGTATTATTATTCGCCAATAGATGTCAGGAAGAGTCATATTTTTCAGTTTATCGATAAAACACGAATAAAAATACATTTTCTGAAAATGATTCCTAGCTAGATCGATTTATCGCCCCCGAAACCCCCTATATACTAAATTTCATGAAAATCGTTGGAGCCAATTCCGAGATTCCAATTATATATATGTATATACAGGGTGTAACAAAAATAAGTGATAATACTTTAGGGTGTGTATGTGTTCCTTATAGAGAGTTTACTGTGAAAGTAGCAGCGCTGAAAGACAAAAAAAATTTTTCACTTTTGTATGGGGAAACTCGTGACGCTCGGGCCCTTGCCCATACAAAAGTGAAAATTTTTTTTCGTCTTTCAGAGCTGCTACTTTCACAGTAAACTCTCTATAAGGAACACATACACACCCTAAAGTATTGTATTATCACTTATTTTTGTTACACCTTGTATATATATATATATATATATATATATATATATATATATATATATATATATATATATATATACAAGAATTGCTCGTTTAAAGATATAAGATTGTGTTGTGATTGTGATGGATATATTTTGACATGATGTTCGTGAAATGATGTTCCAACTCCCTAATCATACATGGGTAAAAGCCTAGGCATTTTGGGCGTTTATCCATTGCTCGAAAATGCCCTGACATTAACGCTTTGAGCATTGTGCCTGTATCTAATCTGTAACCAACTCGTCTTTCATATGACAGTAACCGACGTTTCTCTCAAAGTCGGTTTCTGTCGGCCCATGTATGGGTTTCCTGATCTCCACAAGTCTTCTGTCTGTCTCTAGCGCCTGGTTCTTGTTATGTAGATCCCTGTTTACGCGCTGCAGATGGTTGAACATGCCGTGGTATGTTGATCTGATAGAAAAATATAACCCACGATTTAATTAAACTTATTTACGTAAATAAATTTTGGTAGAAATATTTAAATTTTAAATGTTTGCTGCTGTAATAAAAAACTTGCGTTAAACATCAGAAGTGGGATTGGCGTTGATGAAAACGGAATTGAGATTATGTCAATTCATGAAGCCCTAAGATAAACTATTGTGTCTCGTTATTCCACGATCGATGGGTTTGTAGTATTTGTTGTTATAGCGGCAACAGAAATGAATATCTGTGAAAATTTTAACTCTCTAACTATTACCGTTCTTGAGTTACAGCCTGGAGACGGACAGACATCGAAATCTTAGTAATAGGGTCCCGTTTTTACCTTTTGGGTGGCGAACCCTAAAAACACAATATAGGAAAACTATGTAATAGGCGGTCTTACTGCTTACAGCAGTTTCTGCCAGACACCTCAATGTGATAAAAATATTATGAAAAGTAACTTACAAAGCATCTTCCAGTTTTTGTTCCAGCTTGCTGGAACTAACGTGGACTCTTTCGAATTCCTCTATAAGACCGCGCATCGGTTTATCCTACAAGGAAACAAAATAAATTCCGATATTAGTATTTTAAAAAATCCATACTTCCTACTATCCTACTAGTCCTACTAATCCTACTAATATTATAAAGGCGAACGTTTGTTTGGATGTATGGATGTGTGAATGTATGGATGTTTGTTACTCTTTCACGCAAAAACTACTGAACGGATTTTAATGAAACTTCACAATAATATAGCTTATACATCAGAATAACACATAGGCTACAATTTTAACCGGCCTTTAAATTGGGGGAGGTGTTATGTTCGTTTTCTTATGTTCAACGAATACTCCGCCGTTAACCGATTTTCAAATTTTTTTCTTTTGGTATATAGGGTACTAGATGTCCCGCGCGGCTTCGCCCGCGTAAATTAGGAATTTTACGAAAACCGTACATTTTCCCATAAAAAATAGCTCTTATGTCCCTACTCCCTTCACTTGGTTAACTCTATATCTGTGCCAAATATTGCCATAAAAATTGCTCCAGTAGTTCGTAATTTCTAATATTTCCCCCGTTTTTCCAACATTTTCCTGAGTTTCTTCGGTCGTATTAGTCTTAGCATGATAATATATAGCCGATAGTCTTACTCGATAAATTAGCTATCTAACACTGAAAAAAGTTTTTAAATCGGATCCTGAGATTAGCGCGTTCAAAGAAAACATACTCTTCAGGTTTATAATATTAAGTATAGATTTTTTTCAATTAAAGCTTGACAAACTCGAGTCTCGATCTAAAAGACTATGAAAAGTACCAATAAGAGAGTCATTATAGGCTCATAAGTCATAAGCATAGGACGATGTATGGTATAATATGGTAGTGATGATGATGATGATGATGAATGTAATTTGCATAGTAACATATGCTTTCCGTTCTTAATACAACGCCGAAACTCCCAAACTTGTATCTATAAAGAATCAGGAGTTCTCTCAGCACCTTCCGAACCACGGTATACCAGGTATACCTCGGTGCAAAATCTTACTTGTTGGTAGCATATGCTTAGAATACTGCTCACGAAACCGAAGTCACCACATGTTTCCATATAAATTTTGAGGAGTTCCCTCGATTACTTATGCATCCTTCATCAGATCACCACTTTTGTGAATATAATACAAAATTGGGATGATACCCTATATACCAAAAGAAAAATTTTGAAAATCGGTTTACAAACGGCGGAGTAATCGTTGAACATAAGAAAACGAACATAACACCTCCCCCATTTTGAAAGTCGGTTAAAATTGTAGCCTATGTGTTATTCTGATGTATAAGCTATATTATTGTAAAGTTTCATTAAAATCCGTTCAGTAGTTTTTGCGTGAAAGAGTAACAAACATCCATACATCCACACATCCATACATCCAAACAAACTTTCGCCTTTATAATATTAGTAGGATCATCCCAATTTGGTTTTATATTCACAAAAGATCTTATGAAGGATGCATATTAAGTAATCGAGGGAACTCCTCAAAATGTATATGGAAACATGTGGTGACCTCGGTTTCGTGAGAATTTGCTCCAGCTCTCTCGCTTTCATCATAATCATATTTATTTGCTCAAAAACATGGTTACATGGGTTGATACAGTTATAACTTATAAGTTATTGTTACAGTGCGGCATGTTTTACTATGACAATAGCGTGCAAAATTGAAAAAGAAACTTTGTTTGATTCTATCACTGTTTAGATTCCTTCGATCATTCGAAGAAATGTATGAACATAGGCAGTTGACAGGCCAATGCCCAGTGGCGTAACTATAACATCCGGGGCCCGTGGCGAATTGATGGGGGTCTATCAGTAAAAATCGTCACGTTAATAATAAAACAATGTATTAAAAATTTCTGACCTCACGACCTCTTGGGCCGGGGGCCCTTTTGGATCAGGGGCCCGTGGCATTTCGCCAGCCCTGCCATCGTATAGTTACGCCACTGCCAATGCCATTTGGTCGAAATAAGTAAATTCCATGTAATTCGTGATCTAAATGGGTTTGACAAAAAGCAACCAATTTACGTAGGTCCGCCATCTGCATAATATGAATATCTCCGATAATAGGTACATACCTGAACTCTCTCCAGCACTGGTCGTCTTGTGCGGATTTCCAGTCTCGTCTCCACGAGTTTGGTCGGGTCGATCTTGTCAGCGACGGCTGCTCTTAGTGACTCTATCTCCCTGTCCAACTTTTGTAGATTTTGTTCCAACTGTAATAATGACGATGTTTGTCTTCTTCCTTTAACTTGAAGAAACTGAGTATTAAGCACTTAGGTATAGGAATTAAAGTTTAATAGTATACCTAGGTAAAGGCTTTAGCAACCGATGTCAAGAATCTTGCAAACTCAAGATTTTGAATGCAATTATGGGAAAGGTAAAACACCCAGTTAGCTATTGGCAATTTACGAGTTCATACTAGGTACAAAAAACTAAAGAGGAATTTTGGTCCATGTAAAACGCTTTATTTGGCATTAATACTTCCTATAGGTATTGAAACAAAATTCTTAGCGCTCTTACAGACGAACGGCACGTGTCGGCGGCAGTCGACGGCAACCGACGGCAGCCGTTGACAGTTTATGACTCATGCAGGGGGCCTACCACGATCTTCCCTAGAACTATCATGTTTCCAGAACACTTTGTTGTAAGATTACAATAACATTACTGTACTCACTTTTTAAATATAATTTTACTAAAAAACAGCAAAAAAAAAATGCTAAACATTGTTAAATCCGCTGTGAAATATCAACTTTTTTAAGATCGCTAGCTTGATTTTAAAGTAATATTGCTTATCTGTCAAACGGTGTCGCTTAGTAGAGGTAGTGGTAGGCCCCTAGTTTTGACGTACCGCCTAAAGGTAAGCGTCCACAGATCTGTATCGTACGCAACGGACGTCTCGCATCAAACGGATAATTTTTTCACAGTACGTCCTCTGAATTGGCAGCGTACGGATTACCGACTAGCCTAGTAAATAAATGCTCTAAAGGGGGGTGTGGATGGAAAAGTCAAAAGCAGAAATTTTAACTTAGGAAATTTGTTGGACTTATTTGAAGATAAACATACTGGCTAGTTGGTACTGTAAAAAAATTATCCGTTTGATGCGAAACGTCCGTTGCGTACAATACCGACCTGTGGACGCTAATCTTTACGTGGTACGTCACATCTGCAAGCTTGATAAACTGTCGACGGCTGCCACCGACACGTGCCGCCGACTGCCGCCGATACGTGCCGTCGCCTGCCGTCGACTGCTGCCGACGCGTGCCGTCGACATGTGCCGTTCGTCTGTAAGCGCTTTTAGGTGCCAATAATATAGGTGACTAACAACGATAAATTATTCCGTTATTTTTAACAAAGTTAACACTTTTAGAACGTCGCGTCTACATGAGGTTTTGCTGAGTGAGTGAGTATTTTCTTCCCTACCCTCCCCTATTCCCTTCCCTACCCTTCCTAGCTATTACCCTATGCCTATTCCTATCTATCTATTCCATTCCTATCTATTTATTCCATCAGGTGACCCGTTTGCTCGTTTGCCCCCCTTATTTCATTAAAAAAATATTTGAATAAAGAATTCCTTCTTTATTCAATTTTTTTTTTCTGCCACCTTTTGTTTCTGCCACTCTATCTCGTTCCGTCCTCGCTGTATGTCGTACACTCGCCGGCGCATGATCATCTCAACCTGTTGACTCTGGGCGTACATCTCGTTGCGAGCGGTCTCCCTGCTCCTGAACATTGTCTCCCTTAGATCTCTGGACTCCTTCATCAGTTGGTCCGCTATGGATATCGTGTTCTCTATGCAATGGACGTAGCTCTCTTCCGTCATGGACCTGGGTAATGCATATATTGTGTAAGATTGTTATGGATCCCCCTAGACAGTGTTTCCCAACCGTTTTCAGCTACGGAAGTGACGGGCCCCTAGGAAGTAGGAACTCAAGCACAACGGATTATGTATGGTCCAGAGAAGATCAAACATATGGTCGCGGACCCCCTGATGGTGTTTGGCGTTGAAATGTAAAAACGTAGCTGGCAGACATGTTTTTACATTTTGTATGAACCATACAGTTTGTTAGGCATCACTTATCATATAATATATTTAAATACTTTTCTGAACTCTGAATATATATATGTATTAGGTACTATGTCAGCTTGAGTAATTGAGTTTTTAGTCTGCCTACCCTAGTGCCTATTGAGCTCTACATTAACTTACTCTGCTGGTATCCTCGTTGGGTCCATTTTGTACGAAATCCCTGAGCTATTTCTATCTAATTCCTTCACGTAGTATTCAAGATTGAGAGCGTCATCTTTGTTCTGTATTTCCCGCTCCAGCCTACTGAAGACGTTGCATAATTCTTTCAGCTTCTCCCAGCCTCTATGACACACGTCGGTCAGAATTCGCTTGTGCTTTTCAATTAAATGTAGCTCCTGGAATATTCGTAATCAATATTAAGTAGTTATATATTTTCAAGTATGATTTATGAAGTAGGTACCTAAAGCCAAATACAGTTGATATAGGGTAGACTGGGTACGGTTGTGCCAGGGAACGGTTGTGACTTGTGACAGTCGTCATAACAGCGAAACTATACGGAATATGGGGATGGGTGCTAGGAGAGAAAGACGCGTCTTGCAAGTCTGAATGCTTCTCCCAGCATTGCTTCCGCCAGCACTTGACGATAATGTTATCAGGGGCCTTCATTGCTTTTTAAGAGTCAAAAGTAGGTTTTCTTGCTTGAATTATTTCAATGTTTACTATTTATTGTATGCAAATAGCCTATGTCGTTTATCTGGGGGCACGGGAGTGCCCCCGCCAAGATGAGCCAAGCGAAGCGCGCAAGGGCACTACCTACCTTTTCTCGAAACGTTTCGTCGTATTTTTGAACCCTCGTAACTTTGGTTTGAATAATGCCAGATAGTTGAAATTTTTAAGATAAAGTGACATGGGTATAGTTATTAAATGCGCAAAGTTTGAATATCGTAGTTATTATACTTTAGATTTTATAGGAGTCCAAAAACCCACAATTTGGTCACTGACTCACCGATCATCAAAACTGTTAGGGTACTTCCTGAAGTCTTAGAAAGCTGAAATTTGGTATGTAACATTATATTAGTACTAAAACAACAAAAAAATTATCAAAACCAACTTAACCTATATCCGTACCATTATAAAGCAAAATTAGGCAAAATTTTGTGTTTTTTGTATGGGAGCCCCTCCTAATTTTTTACTTTATTTTAATATTATTATTAAATATTAAAGTAGACATATAACTAAGGACTTTGAGAAAAAGTCGAGTACCTACCTATTGCCATTATTGATATAGAGCAAAAAAGGCCAAAAAATCACGTTTGTTGTATGGGAGCCCCCTTATATATTTTATTTTGTTTTTAGTATTTGTTGTTATAGCGGCACCAGAAATACACAATCTGTGAAAAATTCAGAAGTCTAGCTATAGCGGTTCTTGAGATACAGCCTGGAAGACAGACAGACGGACAGACATCGAAGTCTCAGTAATAGACTTCCGTTTTTACCCTATGGGTACGGAACAATAAAGAAAGAACTAAAAGGAAAAACAACGTAAAGCAGCTTACAAAAAGAAATGAAATCCCACCAAAAACATTTTCATGTAAAAATGTTGCCAAGATGAGAACATAATAATATTATAGTTCGTTGTGTCAAAAAGTAGTGAGATCTCATGTAGAGCCAAGTTTCTAACCTTACATACTCAGCCCTAAATCTAAAAACCTTAATTTTACACTAAAGCGCAAAATATTTGATAATAATATTATAATGTGTCAGCCGGTTGACGAGAATCTAAAAACTCTACACATTAGTTAAAATCGGTGGCCTGGCCATTTATCATTAGTTACGGTATATTATTAAGTTCAAAGCCCTGACGAATAACAAAATGGCCAAGATGGGTAGAGTTTTTAGATTCTATATTATTTTTTACGTAAATCGTTTAGCCGATTCGTGGCGCTTGTTTGATAATTAAAATTCTGTGTTGAGTACGGTTGTGACAAATCTTATGGGTACGGTTATACATCAACGAATAAACAACGATACATTTATCCTATAATTTTTCTTAGATGTCTAAAAACGCTTGCAGGAGACCAAACAAGTGCAGGTTATTATCAGTCAATACGACAATACTTACGAAGAAGTCAAACGTAGGACTTATTTACAGAGAACGAAGAAATTCATCAAATGAATCGGATGTCGTTGTTTTGATTGATAAATATGTTTAGAAATAGACTATGTTTTGATACGCTAGATGAATTTGTTTAGAATAAGATTATGATGTTTTATGGTACATTTTTATTGAAATAAAAATAATATACCTAAAACATTTTTTGTAGATGTCACTACCGACCCCAACCACCGTCACAACCGTCCTTGGGTTGTGGTTGGTTGTGACAATTTCCCTCCTTCTTTTAAATTTGATTCCATGACTAATACATCGTATTTTAGCATGATATATTAGTATTTTTATGTAGACAAATAAATAAACTATGGTTTGTGATAAAAAATTCCTAGCTAGGTGTTTTTTTTTAATTAACAAAATTATTGCCCTCCAAACCAAAATTGTCACAATCGTACCCAGTCTACCCTGCTAGAGCAAATGAATTTGATGCTTAATGAACTATACATAGGTATGTAGGTAATAGAAGTAATTTCCCTTGTGACATCCCCTACCCACCTAGGTGCTGTACTGCGCGTGGCCCTAATTCCTCAGAACTAGACGTGCGTGAAGTAAGGATAACTTACCATTCGCAGCTCTTCACCCAATTGATCTTTAGTCAGCTCTGAAGGTAGCCTCTGATCGCGATTTGAGAGGCACTGGCTGACGACCATAAGAGGTACCTGCAGCGATTCTAGATGCAGTTCTGTGGCGTGTTTTTCTTCTTTTAACGCTCTTGTTTCGTCTCTTACTCGCTCTCTCGCAAACCGCTGTTTCTCCCGCCATGTCTCTACTTCGAAAATTCTGCAAAAATAGTAAGTAAATACTTAGGTAAATTCTAGTATTCTAATGATCTAAATATTTACTTAGATAATTAAAATAATAGTAGTAGCTGTTATTATAGTAAGTTAATTAAAATTTAAGTGCGCAATTAAAAGATAATAAGTATAAGCAACGATGGGTCAGTGAACTATCATCCTATGGCTTGCCCTGCGAGTTGCGACCGGACTTTATTAAGTTAATTCTATTGAATTACTGTCTTTACTTTAAAAAAGTTAAAAAGGGTAAGGCAACCTATCTCTTATCAAATCGGTGTTAATACGATTATCCCATCTAGTCGAAACTGATGTATCGTTTCTCAGTTGATTAGCCCTCTGTCTTAGTTCATAAGATTCAAAACGACGGAATCTCGCTTCATTTTGCAGGTTCTGTATATTTCTTGTCCAGTCAAATACACTGATACTTGGTTGCGGTTTCCCAAATACAGGAACAGAAGAATCCATTATTCAAGAACCAGAGCGGAAGATAGATAGTAGGTATATGTTTAACATAAAACAGAAGAGTCAATATTAGTCATTTAAGTACGGTCTAGTAAGAATTAAAATTAGCTTTTGGTTTAGCAGCTGTTTAATCAATATATAACAAAGTGGTACTTACCTAAAAAAATATGGCGAACACAGATTTCAGCTAGTTAGGTAATCCTTTTTTTGGGTTTGTAGTTAAATACCTACCACAATCAAGTATTTTATGTAAGAAATTAGAAATTTTGGTTATTGCTTGCAAAATTTTAAATTATCCTTTTTGTCTTTTTTGACTGGCAAAAGGCATTGTGTGTTCTCTGAATTTGAATTTTTTAAAAAAGAAAAAAAAATAAAGATGGCGATGGCCGATGCGCGATCACCGATGGCGTTTTCGTGTGTCATGGCGGCTCAATAACGCTAAAAATTAATTTAGTTTGTCAAAAAGTACTTGTGAATTTTTAATTTCTTTGTCATAATACAATACTTTTAATATTAAGTTATCTTTTCTTGTGTGTCGAATCTCACATCAACGAAGATGTAAGTAGTATTGACCTATTTTCATACTTTACTAATTCTTTTTTGAGCGTCTCATTTCTTTTGGCTTTCCTTGAAAGGTATGACGACAGACGTGGTGGACGCGGCGGATCCCGTGGGGGTATGTCGCGGGGACGGGGCGGAGGCCGTGGTGCTCCCAGGGGTGGTAGATCGAGTGATAGGTCACAAGATAGAGGTAGCCGTTTTAGCGGCGGCGGCGGCGGCGGCAGGGGATACGACGGGGGCAGGGGAGGCCGCGGTGGCAGAGGAGGACGCGGTGGCCACGACGACTTCAGAAGCTTCAAGAATGACCAACCCGGTGGCGCCCTCAGAAAAATTCGCTGGGACAACATCGAACTTACCCCATTCCAAAAGAACTTCTACGTGCCGCATCCGAACGTGCAACACCGATCTATGGCCGAAGTGGAAGCTTACCGCAGCCAGCATCAGATTTCGGTGAAGGGCAGAGATGTGCCAGCACCGAGCATGTGCTTTGAAGAGGGTGGCTTCCCTGACTATGCTATGAGGGAGATTCTGAAACAGGGATTCCCTAATCCGACTCCGATTCAGGCGCAAGGTTGGCCTATTGCATTGTCAGGTCGTGATATGGTTGGAATAGCTCAAACTGGATCTGGAAAAACTTTAGCTTATATTTTACCAGCCATTGTCCATATCATCAACCAGCCAAGATTACTGCGGAATGATGGCCCTATTGTTCTGGTCTTGGCGCCAACACGAGAACTTGCCCAGCAAATTCAGCAGGTATATTTGACTTTGTTTTTTTATTGTAGGCATAGATTTTATTTTAATTTTTTTTTAATAGAGAAGGTTTTAATGCATTAACAGTTTTTTTACTAAGCCTAAAATATGCATTTTGCTATGAGATAGGTAGAACTTTTTCATACAAATGTGTAAATAAATGTTTTGTTTTTTTGCAACCAAGGCACTCATATCAATGAGAGGGATCACGGCTGACGTATCAGACGGAAACATGGACATAGTAAATTATTTTATTAAAGTCAAACGTAGATCACATTCATGTTAGAACTTTAGCGGTAATAAGTAGATCATTTTTGAGATACTATAAGCTAATAGTTAAAAAAAAGCTTTGTTGGAAAATCTTTAATAAAATGATTTACCAATGTTTATTTGCCTTAAGCTTTTTTATTGAAGTTTTCTTATTTTATCTTGAAAATGTGTTAGACCTCTAAAGTTTTAACATTGTTAGGCTATGTTCGAAAACCTGTGGTGGTAGGCTTAAGTAGGTGGTAACCACATACAAGGCATTAAAACCAATTTGACATTTCAATTCAGTATGGTTTCTGAACGTATCCTTATATTTTTGGCACATTTTAAAAATAGTTTAGCTTATTACATTCATAGGTTTTTGTAGTTGTAGTTAGTATTTTTAGCACCACTAAATCAAATCACTCATATATGAGTGATTTAAATCAAAGAGGTTTAAACACATTTCACCAAAAGCAAGTTTAAATTATTATTTATCCACAGTGTATGTTAGAAAAATCAATTCACTGTTTACAAATTATTTCTTTTATATCATTTAAGTGTAGTTATGGTTTAAAATTAGACTCCTGTTGCATATTATAAATATTATTCAATGTTCAAAATATTTGAAAAAAATGCTAAATGATTTCTTATCATTCATAGCTTTAAATTTTTTATGATTAAATGTAGCAGTAAATAATTTATTTTGCTTAATTAATGTCCAAATAATTTAATTCTCTGTTCATGTTATCTGGATCTGGATGATTACAATTATCTTATTAGAATAACTAAATACCAAAACATCCTATTAGAAAATTGGAATATTATGCAGACAAAAATTTTCTAAGGTTACTGTTACTAGTACATACACAGGGTGTCCCAGAACTTAAAGTCAAGCTGAAACGGGGCGACAGGATTGATTGTAACCATCATGAGAAAAATCACAGAAAAAATCTATCCTATGCAGTTTGAAAATTATGGGCATTTAAGAAAAACCTAAAGATTTGGTCAAACTGTAACCATTTTTCGGTTATTGTGGTTAATTTTTATTACTTTTGTTCATTTAAACTTTGGAATCGTAAACCTAAATAACATTTCTAGAATCACAGTCAAAAATAATGACACAATTGCCCCAAGTTTCCTAGAATTAAGACTATTTGTTAAACTATGAATTTAAAATTTTCAAAATTTGTCGACTTTGAAAGTCCTTTAAAAAAAATGTACTAGAGTGCCTTGGTAAGTGCCATAAAAAGTTGGCGCATTTAATCAGGATTGTAAAATGGTACAATACCTGTTAGTTTCGTACTAAAAAAATGAGTAAAAAATTAAAAACCTCAAGTAACCCGATTTTTGCTAACCCATTTTAGTCAGTTAAAACGTTTTTTATTCACACAAGCTCTTAGTAGGTTCTTAATTTTAAGGCAAAATGATGAGAGAGATGGGTAGTGGACATGTTTGCCATGAGTGAGCAAGACAGTCCCGCCACTTTTACGAAAGTCAACAAAAGTAAAATCAATAAAATAATGAAAAATCTTGCCCTAGTTTAGTTTAGGTTTATTGGAATAAAAGTCAGATAGGGAAATAACATTTTTTATTACAAAAAATGTTCAAATTGTTCACCATCAGCCTCAATACACACCCTACATCTTCTTATAAAAGATCTACTTATTAGCCAGGCATATCCTCGAGAGTTGATGTCCTCAGCAGCTTGAGAAATTCGTTCACGCAGCTCGGCTACGCTCTCAATGGGCTTCGAATAAACTTTTTCTTTGAGAACGCCCCAATAAAAAAAATCCAGTGGATTTAAATCTGGGGAACGGGCTGGCCACGAGACAGTGCCTGAACGTCCAATCCACCTTTCCGGATATTCCTGGTTAAGGAAATCTCTTACTTGTACTGCGTAATGTGCTGGGCAGCCATCTTGTTGATACCACATGTGGCGACGATCTGTTAGTGGTACGTCCTCTAACAAAGTTGGTAAATTTTCTCGTAAAAAATGTAGGTAATTCGTGCCATTCAAGCTCTCAGGCAGCTCAAAAGATGTAGGGTGTGTATTGAGGCTGATGGTAAACAATTTGAACATTTGTTGTAATAAAAAATGTTATTTCCCTATCTGACTTTTATTCCAATAAACCTAAACTAAACTAGGGCAAGATTTTTCATTATTTTATTGATTTTACTTTTGTTGACTTTCGTAAAAGTGGCGGGACTGTCTTGCTCACTCATGGCAAACATGTCCACTACCCATCTCTCTCATCATTTTGCCTTAAAATTAAGAACCTACTAAGAGCTTGTGCGAATAAAAAACGTTTTAACTGACTAAAATGGGTTAGCAAAAATCGGGTTACTTGAGGTTTTTAATTTTTTACTCATTTTTTTAGTACGAAACTAACAGGTATTGTACCATTTTACAATCCTGATTAAATGCGCCAACTTTTTATGGCACTTGCCAAGGCACTCTAGTACATTTTTTTTAAAGGAGGGCCTTTCAAAGTCGACAAATTTTGAAAATTTTAAATTCATAGTTTAACAAATAGTCTTAATTCTAGGAAACTTGGGGCAATTGTGTCATTATTTTTGACTGTGATTCTAGAAATGTTATTTAGGTTTACGATTCCAAAGTTTAAATGAACAAAAGTAATAAAAATTAACCACAATAACCGAAAAATGGTTACAGTTTGACCAAATCTTTAGGTTTTTCTTAAATGCCCATAATTTTCAAACTGCATAGGATAGATTTTTTTGTGATTTTCTCATGATGGTTACAATCAATCCTGTCTCCCCGTTTCGGCTTGACGTTGAGTTCTGGGACACCCTGTATATCCACTAGAAACATAAAAATTATTTGGACACTTTTTAATACACTATATATTTTGATGGGCTAGTTAGTTCTATTGAGTGTCTAGTTCTATTTCAACTTATTTGCTTTTCCCAGGTTGCTAATGACTTTGGTCAAAATGTACAAGTACGTAACACATGCATCTTTGGAGGTGCACCAAAAGGACCACAGGGTCGGACCTTGGAGCGAGGTGTTGAGATTGTGATCGCTACTCCTGGTCGCTTGATTGACTTCTTAGAGAAGGGTGAGTGAACTGTGAAACATACATCTGTGAGTCATTTCAGTTTATAAGAAGTAAAAAATGCAATGAAAAGTAATGAATTGACAAAGTTTTTCATAACATAGTTTATAAAGAAAATTGATAATTAATACAATTATTGAAGTTACCATTTTACTGGTGTTTTTACTTTTTGTATGAGTTAAAAATCATAATATTCTGTTTTAGAAACTACAAATCTTCGTCGCTGCACATACTTAGTTCTGGATGAAGCCGACAGAATGTTGGACATGGGTTTTGAGCCTCAAATCAGAAAGATCATTGAGCAAATCAGACCTGACAGACAGGTGAGAATAATTCATTTTTTGCCAGTTTTTTTTTGGAGGTGGTTACACTACAAGCTTTTGACTTTTCGTTTCTCTATTATTTTGCCAACAATTTTTCAGGTCTTGATGTGGTCTGCAACATGGCCGAAAGAGGTCCAAAACTTGGCAGAGGAGTTCTTGAACGACTACATACAAATCAACATTGGTTCCTTGTCGTTGTCGGCCAACCACAACATCCTGCAAATTGTGGACGTCTGTGAAGAGTGGGAGAAGAATGATAAGTTGCTGACTCTGCTCACAGAGATCTCATCTGAAGAGGAAACTAAAACTATAATCTTTGCTGAGACAAAGCGCAAGGTATGTAGAGTTTGTTTGTACAATAAAAGACAGTATTCAGACAGAGTAGTTGTAGACTTGGCTGATGCACAAGCAATAACCCACGCGAAAAACATACCATCCTCATCACCTTGATGAGTGGCAGTCTTCCACAGTGCGTTTTTCGCGTAACTTTCTGCCGCGCACTGTAAAACTCTGGAATGAACTGTCACCAGCAGTATTTCCGGACCGATACGACCTGCAAACCTTCAAGAAAATAGTGTATTCCCTCCTAAAAGGCCGGCAACGCACCTGCAGCTCTTCTGATGTTGCGAGTGTCCATGGGCGACGGTAGTTGCTTACCATCAGGTGACCCGTTTGCTCGTTTGCCCCTTATTTAATTAAAAAAAAAAAACTTGCCTAAGCCATTTTGACATTACATGATGAATTGAATCAAGAATGGTCCATACATCTGTCTCTGTCGTAATCAGGGCCGGATTTATATTTTTCACTTTAACTTTGCTGCCCCTATGTACGAAACCCCCCCCATAAGCCATGGCATATACTGTCTATACATAAATCCAAAGCTGGTGGTAATCCATACTTAATATTATAAATGCGAAAGTGTGTCTGTCTGTTACCTCTTCACGGCCAAACCGCTAAACCGATTTTTCTCAAATTTGGCATGGATATACTTTGAGTCCCGGGAAAGGACATAGGATACTTTTTATCCCGAAAAAATGTACGGTTCCCGCGCAATAAACGAATTATGGCTCAAAGGAGTTGCGAGCGGCATCTAGTATCATATAATTTATAGGTGGACGACATAACCCGCGCATTATCGCACGCTGGCTGGCGCGCGCTCTCCATCCACGGCGATAAGAATCAGCAGGAGAGGGACCACGTGCTGATGCAGTTCCGTCGCTCCCCGTCCGCCATACTCGTCGCTACTGACGTGGCTGCACGTGGACTTGGTCAGTATACAGTATACAGACACAGACACAAACACAGACGTAAAGAGTACAGCGGGGCTAACATGGTCACATTTAGCAATTCCTCTCAATCAATTCAGCAAATGAATTGTCAAAACTGTCAAACTGACAAATGTCAAATCAGTACAAAAATACAGAAATGAATTGCAAGCAGAGTTGCATTTTGCGATATTAGAAAAATGAATCATATTATGATTCATATCATGATTCTTCAAAGCAACCATTTTAGCCCCGTTGACCATAAAGTAAATGAATATACCTAGTGGAATAAAGAAACAAAGGCCTGAGCAAGAGAGATGTCAATATCAGTAACACTGCGTGGTAAAAAGAGATGTGGTGATACATGACAGCAGCACTCTTTTTTTGACGTCCAGTCGGCACGTGCCGCACGTTGACAATTTAATCTCATAGAAATCATGTTCAATCATGCTTGTGTAAGTGTATACGAACATATATTATTTACACACAAATGAAACCAATTTCAGTTTCGTTAGACAGCTCGAGATTGTTGCTCTATTCCGCTAGGTATATTAACTTTATGGTACAGACATACATTGTCATAGAAATATCCAACCTAAGCACATACAGACACATGCAAAATATAATACTTCGACAATAATCGGCAGTAGACGAAGTCTTTTTTCATCCAACCTAAACACATGCAGGCACACGGACATATATAGAAACACTTATCAATAGAAATCTCCAACCATCACGGTTTATTGTGCGCTATATTGTATTAAACACAAATGCAGATTACCGCATGTATAAACGTAGTTTGCGTACCAGCACGCAAACAGTCATGTACGCGCGCACGCAAATGTCCGTACACACACGCAAAGTTTGTGTGGACTCGTGCACAGTATTGCTACATAAAGCGTGTATACTCAATTTGTGAAATGAACGGAAAGGAACATTTTTATATTCTGTTTTTACAGGACGACAGATGCTTCAACTTTATATTCGAATATGTTGAATGTTTAAAATATTTTTAGAACCCATAATTTGTGTAAGAATTTATTGAATTTATTTTGTGTATTTTTTACTCCTAGCAACATGAGAATCATTATTTCACTGATATCAAGGCAACAAATGTTTTTATCGGATCAGCTGGAAGAATCAGGTGCTGCTGCCAACTTAAACCAAAAATGAAAATTAATTGATATTGTATCAAAGCCTGAAAACATGCTTAAACATTATGTCACCTTATAAGTAAAAATAATATTTTGTATAAATGGCAAAGTGTTACGTATTCTATAAAAAAATACTGTAAGTGCCCAGAAGTTGATTATCTATTGTTTATGCCGGGCTTAAGTAAAAATACGGTGGTGACGTTTTCCCGCCAAAGTATTTTGAAATGTTTGCCGCCATTTGCTTTGGTGCAAAAATTTCAAAATGGCTGACACAAAGGCATATAACAAAAGACAAACAGTCGCGAGGTTTGATGTAAAAATATGGGAAGTGTCTATGAATTACAAAGATAAAGTAGGACATTGGGAAAAATTTTAGAAAGATCAATACATTGGAACTTGGAAAATATTATAGTTAAAATAACCTGTAAAGCTAAGAAACAAAACAAAACAGAGTATATGGGAAAAGTATTTGGTAATTTATGGATATTCCCAAAAGACACCTCGCACTGTACCGGGGTGTTATTCAGGTCTAAGAGATGTCAGGAGCGTAGAGGTATGATAAATGATATAGTGGGCCACAAACGTTATTGCTATCGGCCGCTGCTTGATGCCAATGAAGAAAAAGAAACTTAAATATGCAATTTGAAGCTTGGGCTAGGTATATAGAACTCTATTTCTTAAAGAACATTAAGTTGTTCATGCTTAGGTATAATGCTAAATAATAAAATAGTTCACAAATGAACATACAAACTACAAACAATGCCCTACTATTGGGTAAACAGTTGCAGATGCTTTAAATAAAATAAACTACAGAAACAGGATCATAAATAGGACACAATCAGCATTAAAGTTAAAAATTAAATAAAAGGACACAATAACATAAATTTATTTTACACAAGATCTGCACAACGAT
This sequence comes from Aricia agestis, assembly GCF_905147365.1. Lineage (NCBI taxonomy): Eukaryota > Metazoa > Arthropoda > Insecta > Lepidoptera > Lycaenidae > Aricia > Aricia agestis. Next base: position 13,326,559 of record NC_056428.1, on the reverse strand, counting down.
TGATCTTAACTACGAAATAATAAATTATAATTATTTACTTATAATAAGCAAGAAAGAAGAAATGCTAAAATAGTCTTATTAAACTTATTTATTTACTGCACTGCAAAAATAATGTTTTGAATATTTCACTTCTACTTAAAATTACAACAAAACAGCAAAATATAAGTTTATAATTTCTTCATTGGTGAGCAAATTATTTCAATTACTGATATTCAAATAAAAACAAGTTTAAAAAAAACTTGTTACATTTTAAACTGAATAAATGAAATATCAGAAATAACGAAGATGGTTCCACAATGCCATTTTGATGTTAATGGGCAAAAGTGTTAGGTAAATTATTTTATGGGGGCTGTTTTGAATCACAATTTCTAAACTATCCACATTAAATTAATTCCAATCTTGTTTGATAAATTTTATTGACTGAGGCATGAATAAATGCCTAAATATTATTAAAACAGCTTCCATAGAAACCAAGCCCAATCAGAACAAAATAAAATTTCCATGACTAACTTGGCATTTAATTGTTTTCATTTCAGAGGCGCATGCGTCCAGAGATAAGGGCTAAGCCGTGTGTTGCTGACTACGATTGCACATTTTGACAATTGACAGTATCCGACTGTCAGCGCACACTTTCTTAAGCATGCTGCCTCTAAAATAATTAAGGGGATTGTATAAATCAAGATATGAAAATAGTTTTGCTCGGTTATGTGTCATGAGAGATTTGCCCTACGCCACCTGACAAATTCGAGGGATAGCGAGCGACTCTTGGCCTCAACACTCCGGACTACTGATGGGCATAATACAGTTATTTCCAGCTGCCTCCGGTCCCGTGCCAAGGTAATTGTTTTGTGTTATGAGTTTTGAGGGAAAATTAAAGTGTTTTGGTATCTTAGGCAAGAAGAAGACAGCCTTAATATAGCTGGTAGCCAATTAAACAGATTTTAAGGATACTTATTATTTTAATTATCCCTCAATTGACCATACATTTTGTAAAGGGTTCCAAATTCAATTATATTATTATTATTTACTCGACACCCTGACATTGGCACTGTAGTTATTAGTCTATTGTCTTCAATCCTACGTTCTATGATTAGTAATGACAGTAATATAATAGAAAAAGGGTTTTATGCACTAACTGCAATCAATAATATGGTAGATTAAGTTCATTTAGTATGCCAAAATTCGTGAACTATCGCTACTTGACTCTTCACTCGGCGAAAATATTGCTCTCGGTTTAAACGTGATCAATATATATTCGTACCCGCGTAAGTGTTAGGGCCGGGCCACAACACTGAGTTGCGCCGTTGCATCGTAAAAAACTACATTGCTTTTAAAAGAATCTACGACGCCGCAGAACGCATCGTGAAAATTTACGATGCTACAGCGCATTGTACAGCGTACTATGCTATATGATTTTTTTTTGTTACGACATCGCATCGCACAGAAACGCAAAGTGACGTGTTTTAGCGGAAATGCACCAGAATTACATCGAAAATTTTACGATGTGTTCTGTGGCGTCGCGCGTCGTAAATTATACGATGTATCGCCGCAACGCAGCCCCTTAGTTCACGTCAAAAAAAAACAAGATGCTATCAATGTACGAGATATAATTAACTATGTGAACGTACGCCAGTGTCATTGTTTGGGTGAATTCTATCGTTTGACCACCGTCACCGTTGCAAAAAATGTAAGGTAACGGTGACGGTGGACAAACGACTTACCCAACACAAGCACGGGTGACACGACTCGCTCCCACAGACGTCGAAGACGTGAAGTTCGTCATCAACTACGACTACCCCAACAACAGCGAGGACTACGTGCACCGCATCGGCCGCACGGGCCGCTCCCAAAACACCGGCACCGCCTACACCCTCTTCACGCCCAACAACTCCGCCAAGGTAGGTGTAGCTGCCACATGAGCGGTTCGAAGGGGGCGGGGTCATAGAAGACGTGATCGAGCCCCCAAAATCATGACTTTATTAAATTATTATACTTTTTTTTGCAAGCAAGTACACATACTGTGGTCAATATTAAAAAGTAGTTATGTGGTATTGCCCGACGTGTGACGCAATAAAAATACTAAGCTTTAAATGTTGAGGGTCCCGCATAGGTCCCGCATAAATAAGGCTAATGGTAAGTACTTACATGCGGTTTTGCTCGATAGTTTTACTCCAAATGGAGTAATAATTACTGTGTGGACCGCAAAACTCACAGCTCGAAGGCTCGCATCACGCCGGCTCGATGGGATTAAATATATCGATTTAGAATAAAACTATCGAGCAATGCTGAATGTGTGGACGAAATCCCGAGCCGCGGGTTTTGCTCGTCGTTATTGCACGATCGAGCAAAACCGCATGTGAGTACAAAGCATAAGAAGCTGTAGTCCACTTAATGTAATAACTAATAAAATTATTGTGAAGTAAAATTTGTGATTTTAAGTATTATTTTTCTCTAGGCTAGGGATTTGATGTCGGTGCTGCAGGAGGCCAACCAGGTGGTTAACCCCAAGCTGCTCGAGCTGGCGCAGTGTGGAATGGGATTCAAAGGCAAATATGGTGAGTTGATGTTATTCTACACGTAAGATTTAGTTTATTGCGAATAAGAAAGGAACCGTAAATTTTTTCGGGATAAAAGTATCCTATGTCCTATTCCGGACGCAATACAACTCCATACCAAAATATTAGCCAAATCGGTTTAGCGGTTAAGGCATGAAGAGGTAACGACAAACACACTTTCGAATTAATAATGTTGTTAAATTATATGTAATTGATCGATGAAGTGAATACACAAGGGCGTACCCAGGATTTCAGCTAGGGTTTGAGAAGATGGTCGGTCATTCAATCATTATTATTCTGATTGAAAATATATGTTGTTTCCAACATTTTCATTTTTATCATTTATAGGGGGGGGGGGGGGGGGGGGCAGCTGTAAAATTGTGTTTTATTTTAAGTGCACAATTCTAACATTATTTTGATAAATCTTGTAGGGTTCAGCCTGCGTTTGCAATGTATGCGGAAAAAAAAATGTTATTTTATTTTAATTACGACATCACATTAGAAACCCCAAAAATTATAGTATTTCTCCATTATTTAACGAATGTTATTATACTGATAAACCTTCCTCTTTAATCACTATCTATTAAAGAAAATCGCATCAAAATCCGTAAGATTAAAGGGAACAAAGGGACATAGGGGAAAAAAAGCGCCATTATTTTATACTATGTAAGTGATAACTTGATAAGTGAACATGGTTATGTCAGGTCGTGGGCGCAACTTCCGCGACCGCGACGACGAGGACCGCGGCGGGCGGGGCGGGCGCGGGGGGCCGCGCGGGCGGGGCGGACGCGGCGGCGGCGGCGGACGGTTCGACAGTGGACGAGGTGAGACTAGACACTAGTTAGGTTAGGTTATAATTTATATTAAGTATGTATTTTAACCAAAAAGTTAATATTATATATCGGAATAGAGAAACAAAGAGCTGAGCAAGCGAGATGTCAGTATCAGTAACACTGCGTGGTAGAAAGAGATGCATGATTTGAAGTGGCAAAACCCTTTATTTCATCTGTTTTGACATTCAGTCCGCATGTTCTTACGTTGACAATTTGAGGTCTAAGAAAAATGTATGTAGAGAAACATCCGTATAATAATATTTTTACATAATTTCCGTAAAAATTTTTCACTTCGTGGAGCCCTTAAACATCCTACTTCCTACTAATATTATAAAGGCGAAAGTTTGTTTGGATGTATGGATGTTTGTTACTCTTTCACGCAAAAACTACTGAACAGATTTTTATGAAACTTTACAATAATATTATAGCTTATACATCAGAATAAATATATAAATAGGCTACAATTTTAACCGACTTTCAAAATGGGGGAGGTGTTATGTTCGTTTTTTTATGTTCAACAATTACTCCACCGTTTGTAAACGAATTTTTTAAATTTTTCTTTTGGTATATATGGTATCATCGCAATTTGGTATTATATTCACAAAAGTGGTGATCTGATGAAGGGTCCATAAGTAATCGAGGGAGCTCCTCAAAATTTATAGGAAAACATGTGGTGACTTCGGTTTCGTGAGAAGTATGCTAAGCATATGCTACAAAAAAGTAAGATTTTGCACCGAGGTATACCTGGTACACCGTGGTTCGGAAGGTGCTGAGAGAATTCCTGATTCTTTATAGATACAAGTTTGGGAGTTTCGGCGTTGTTTTAAGAACGGAAAGCATATGCTACTATGCAAATTACATTCATCATCATCATCATCACTACCATATTATACCATGCATCGTACCATGATTATGAGCCTATTATGACCCTGTTATTGCTACTTTTCATAGTCTGTTAGATCGAGACACGAATTTGTCAAGCGATAATTTAAAGAAATCTATACTTTAATCAATCGAATCGAATAAGGCTATATATTATAACGCTAACCTAATACGACCGAAGAAACTCAGGAAAATGTGGGAAAAACGGGGGAAATATTAGAAAGGGTTTATCTCACGAACTACTGGAGCAATTTTTATGGCAATATTTACGTGAATATAGCTATTTTTTTATGTAGAATGAAAAAAATTTCGTTAGTTAGCATTTGTCTAATTTGTTGAAAAATTAACTTTAACTTATTTAAAGTGTTCGGAATACACCATAAGTTTTTCAAATTTTTAAATTAATATTTACAATATTTCGCGGTCCGAAATTCGACCTTTCGCGGTCCGCCTGTTGCCTGCCGTTGACTTAGACTATAAAACAAATACACTTTTTAAATCGAGTAAAATAAAAAATAAACACTACATTTTTTAACTGATAGTTGTTAAATACCTAATAGAAAACTAATTACCTATTAAAATCTGTATAATAATTTTGTAAAAATCAAAATTGTCTGAATCGAGATGGTTACCGATAACAGGCATAAATCATAGTATTCATCCTACAGCACACATACATACTACATAGTAATTACAATGTCCATTACTATAACTGAATTCTCATGAATATAATTTGCACATTAACATATACTTTCCGTTCTTAAAACAACGCTGAAACCCCCAAACTTGTACTCGTATCTATAAGGAATCAGTTCCGTCAGCACCTTTTCAACCATGGTATACTTTGATGCAAAATCTTACTTTTCCCTTGCGCACAGGGTGGCAACGTCGCGCGCGGCAAATTACCGGTTAATTTTCAATACCAAAACCGAAATTAAAGAAAAACCGGTATTCTGCGTTTACCGGATTTTACCGGTAAAGTGCAACCTTTCGGTCATTGACCCCAAACCGAAATCGATTTCGGGTCAATGACCGAAACCGGTTTTGTTCTGCAACCGGTTCCCGAGCCCTGATGATAATTGTACCTTCGAAGAAATGGATTCATAGGCAGATGTGTTGGTCGGGTTATGTCAATTCAATGTTAGTCGTGATCTGGCAGCTGGGTTTGATATAACGCGTTCAAATGATGCTGCTCCGCCATCTTTTGGTTTTTTTTATCGTTGGGGAAATGCAATGACGCATCTCCGGCAGTCTGGGGATGGCTACCGGGGTATGTGGGACTCCCTCATACCCCGGTAGTATACCCACTAAAACCCCAACGAGTGTTCCTACTTTACGCTTTAGGCAGAGCCACGGGATACGCGGGATACACAACCGCGACCCTGCCCGCTAATGGCCCTAAAGGTACTAAATGCTCCGCCATGTGCCTATGAATCTGATTCTCTGACAGTACATTGGCTATGAACTCAAATTTTTTTTTCTGGCAACTTAAATCAACTTAAAAATTTTATAACACCAGCAGGCTCAAGATGGGATAACAATGGTTCCGGAAATGGCTTCGGACAGAGCCAGGGCTCCAGCTACAGACAAGATAGCAGACCAAGCTTCGGAAGCCGAGACAGCAGTTACAACAAGGACTCCGGCTCTGGATTCAGGGGACGTGGCAGAGGTGGAGGCAGGGGACGTGGAGGCTTCAGCTCCGGCTCGGGGGGATTCAACCAGCCCCCAGCGGAGAACTACACTGCACCGACCAACACTTACTACAATATGTACTCCCAACCACCTCCCCCAATTAACTAGAATCATTCCAGTTACTATAACTATTAGTAAATGTATATACAAATATACAGAAAGTTTCAAAACTTTTTTTTAATATTAGAATTATATTTTATTAGTGATCGGGTACAATAAATTTAGCGGAATTGAATGATACACAGGTCTTGTGCGGCTCTGGAGACCATATAATATAGACGCTTATAGAGGAGATTATTCGTCTGTATTTGCCAACAATAATTGATGTCGATTATGTATACAGCAGACAGCTATCCATCATGGTTATTCACCAGGGCCCAACATAGGCACTTTAGATGTGTTTAGTATATCCAACTAAAAAAATATGTTCTTCAAACAGTAAATGATCTTTCATTCCTAATTGTAAAACATTGTTCAAATTGTACAAGAAAAACGCAATGAGACAATAATTGCGGACAAGTTAGAATATTATGTTAATTCTTCTCAATGACCTCGTAATAAAAGTTAATAAAATTTTGATGTTCAGTTTTGTAGTGGTCACTCTCCGATTTTGCACCTATCTGTATCCCACATTCATGCAATTATAGCTGATGTCATTGAAGTTTCTGGGTACCTATTTAAGATATTATGTAATATTTCTATAAAAAATAAAGTGATGAATGTGCATTTCACCAAATAAAAATTTAATAAGGTACAGGTTTTTTATTTCCCTGTCCTTGACTTTTATTTTTATTTTTAAAAGATTTCATACCCCAGTGATTTTCAAACTGTGGGTCGCGACCCCCAGGGGGTCGCCAAAGGTTGAAAGGACTGTTTTAATAAAAAAACAATAAAGATAAAAATTTAATTTAACAGGTAAGGAAATCTTCAAAAATACATACATGATAAAAAAGCCAATGGGGGCGTGAAATATTTTGTCATGTCATAAATAAGTTTGAAAAACACCCTACCCTACCCTACCCTACCCTACCCTATTACAGTATGTGAGTTTTTAAGAACCATAGAGAAAAATAAACATACGGTACTTCGGGAACTCGATAAGGCAGGAGACGATTGCGCTAGTCTCACGGAATTCCGAATACGAACAATTCGGAATTCCGTGAGACTAGCGCAATCGTTCGTTTTTTTTCCGCGCGGTTTACCCTTGAAACGTACGTGCGGAATTCTATTCGTACGGCGAAAAGCGAATGTGCAGCAGCGTGTATTTTCTACTGATTCCGTGCATTCGGGTTTCCGAATACGAGAAACGGATCTACGCGGGCCCGCCCGGCCGGCCTAAAAATCATTCCCTTTACCACTTATTTTTATAATAAGACAAATAAATTGTAAAACCCGATTATTAAATACATAGCTGGGCACCGTTAATCAAATAGTTAACTTCGTTAATCGTTAATCCGTTAAAAAAAAATTAGCTTCGTTAAACGTTAAAGCGTTACATATCGGACGAATTAACGCAAGTTAACGTTAATCGTTAATCCGTTAATATGTGTAATAATATGGCCTTGTTGTAACTTATGTATCATTGTGTTAGTGTACATTCAAAACCTGTTGGTTTAAGGTTTTGGAAGTTAACAGGTTAGGGACAAAACAACATACTTCTATAATTATTGTATTCTACCTAACTAAATTATACTGCACTCTTCTTTATCAAAATGCAAATGATTTATAATAAATTAATAACAATAAACAAATCACTCTCTCTATAAGCACCGGCGCTGAGTAATGAAATGATAAAACAAAGCAAATCTTTTCCCACTCGCACGCGCCTGAAAATGTATATAAGTAGTATTGTTTTTGTTTCGCTGCTGCCGTGCCGCGGCGCCGCGCTGCCCGCCCGCCCGGCACTTGTCGTTTCATACAGTTAACTGCCTGAACCTGTTTTCGCGCCGCGCCGCGGTGTCGTGGGGTAAATAGTAGGCATTGTATTAACGATTAACGGACTTCTGCATATTATCGGAAGTTAACGAGTCTGTTAACATTTTTAAAAGTTAATCAAAATGTTAACTTCGTTAATTAACGATTAACAGATTAACGAGTTAATGCCCAGCTATGATTAAATATTAATCAGCAATTATAAAAAAAATGTACATACATATCAATGTACGAATCCAAGAATTGAAAGTAAGAAAAGTGATATTTACAATTTTTTGCTTATAAGTAAGTTTAGTTTATGGAAAAAATACATAAAAAACGGTAGATTTTTAATTAATTTATTGATTTCCTACATGATAAATTACTTAGAACATGCTGTTTTCATTTTCTATGATGTAAACACAGTTCCCTTTCAGTAGATCATAACAGTACACTGTCTTAATGTGCAGCAGCAGCCTTCGCAGCCTCAATTTCAGGGTTTGTGTAGCCAAGTTGCTCTTCCTCATCATGGGGCCAGAAGGTAGGTTTGTTGATGGGATCAAGAGCAAGCTCGGGATGGGCATCTCTGAAGTCTTCCATGGTCATCTGGTCGTAAGGCAGCATAGCATTCGTAGCAGCAATTTCCTTTTGATATCTGAAGAAATAATATCTTATCAAGACTGAGACACTAAATTTACAGAAGTGCTACAGGTAATGGGATTGAGGGTATAAAAAATTGAATTATCCATAAAAATCGACAGGAAAAATATGACATTGTAAAACAAAGTAAATTTTCAGATATGCATATGAGGGGAGGATATGGCGTCGTATGGACGCTATATTTAACTTTTACCAAAGATTTGACATTTTGCACTGTAGTTATAGTTAAAGTTAGTTGGTGCAACCCAACCTTATGTATGTATATGTCACAGCCGACTGGTTTAAATAGCCGTTCAATCAAACAGCTAGCCCTTTGACTGAACAACACCATTCAATCACACGTCTAGCTTTTATATTGAATATTTTAGTCGCTCAAAACGTTCAACACTACAGCTGATTCAAAAGCCGCTGTCTAATTGAAGTATTGTATTTGTATTTTAAATATTTAATATATTTTAAATTACCGATGACACACTATTCCGTCGCTTTCCGTCCGTATAATATTGTGTGAGTTTGACATTGCGGGTATAATCATGCGAAATTTCCGCCGCGTAACTTCGGCCTAGTGTGTTTAGACAATAAGAAGTCAATTCCAGTAAAGAACTACTTACTTTGCAATACTTGCATTGGATTCGGCAACAAAGGCTTCAATGGATTTCTTAACATCGGCCCACTGTGCCTCAATTTTAGGGGTCAGAGTGTCCGCTGGGTATGGAATTTTAAGAGCTTCATACTGCTTCTGGAAGTTGTCTACCATTCCGGGAACAGCCACGATCTGTTTGTAGTGCGCCCAATTGATTTTTGGTGCCTCCGCTGGGTTTGCCAACACCCTGAAAACGTTGACAGATGAAAAATACGGACTCCATTGTCTAATGCATAATAATTGGTCTTCGTATCATGATTTATTGTTTATTGGAAGATTTGTTCGAATTTTTGTTACTTATTTCTTAATTTAAACAGAAATTTCAAGGAAACAGAAATTATGTAATATGGCATGTCAAAACTAACCTTCGTAGATATCCATCAGATTTAGCTTTGAATACAGCCAAGTTGGGTTTTTGTTCGGCTGGGACACGCTCAGCTAGAGCAGCCCAGTTGACAGAGCTCTGGGAAATCCTTTTGGCCATGATGGTTCTTTGATTTTCCGGAAAATCTAATTTGCGAAGTAGGTAGGTCTCTTCTTACCAGAAAAATGACAATTTCATTTGACAAATTAACAAGCGTCAGACAGATGACAGATCACAGATGTCAAATGACACGTGACAGTTGTATCAAATGCTGCCAACTTAAAAAAAAAGTTTTATGACGCGAAATATATTATATATATTTAAGGATGTATATAACATTTATAAATTCAAAGATTCTGACCTAAATTCGAAATATATAGTAGAATAAAACATCCTGCATCGACTTATACCAAAAAATCAATACCTTACCGACAAGTAACGTGAAATAATTAATTTTTAATTTCCATTTATCATACGTAATGTTTGCCGGAAGTGTTACAATTTTTGAGAATTCGTCAGAATTGGGAACTTTGTAACAAAGATTAACATCTAAAAAACTGCTTATTAATTTCTTTGGACGATTTGAGATTTTTTAAGCCCAAAAAAAAGTGGGTTCACCGGTAATTCTGAGGAAATATTTCAAATGAAAATTTATGAAAATTATCCTTCGAAGGGTGCGACAAGACTTTATATGAACTTGGGCGGGGGCGTTGCTGGTAAAGAAGAACTGTCAAAATATGTCGTTTTTGTACAATCAGTTTCTTTAGTAACATAGAATATCATTGTTTTTGTATGTGCCAGCGTTAGTTCCTTTTTTCGCCACCTGCATTTTAAAGCTTTGCCGAGCTTACTTGGCCGTCATTTGCGGTAGTCAAATTACAACAAAATTTTGTTCAATAATAATTAAATATCGAATAGGTCTTACGAATTATTTTTCTAGTATAAATAAAATAATATGAAGTAGAATAGAAAAGAACAGTAAATTGTTTATTTATTTTGTGTAAGTATCTTAAAACTATACTTACTTTAAACTTAAAAACACAATTTATGAAAACTATGTACAAAAAGGCGGTCTTAGAGTGAAGCCAAACGAGCGTAATTTGTGAGTTGTGAGTCGCAGAATTTCTGCCGCGTACCTAAATATCTTTTCATACAAATCATGACTCACAAAATTACGCTCGTGTGAATCAAACAGGACTTTTGTATGAAACTGATTGCAACAGAATTCTACCGAACCGAAATTCTGCGACTCACACTCACTCACAAATTACGCTCGTATGGCTTTGCCCTTACTTCTGAAAGCTGACAGCAGTTTCTGCAGACCTTTTAGAAAGTATTTAATATTATTGTTTATTAAAAAAATTAAAACTTAAACTCAACATTCAACTAATTTTAAATTACAGTGTCATTATGACTTAATTATAATATAATTTATGGTTGTTTGTCTTATTATTCCTTTCTTTCATTTCTCCTCTTTCTCGCTCAAATAAAATCCTATGGACCTGGAGCTTATGCCTGTTATTTCAGCCGTTTTATTTACCATTTTCGATTTAGAACGATATTTTTGTTCAGGCCATTTTTTAACATAATCAAAAACATTTAATATTATATTTTGTTCTCCAATGCTTAGCATAGTTTTTTTTCGTTTAGGCGCAGGTGGAGAAGGTTTAGATATATACTATAATAAAAATGACGTGAGTTTTGCGCTTGAATTCACCGTTTGGACCGCTAATCATCGTGTGCATAAAATTAATGCATAGAGTTGATATATTATAGTATAGTTGAGATAAAGTACTCACCAGCCTGTGCGGAAGAATACGTATTGCTTACGTATCCTCGTGGTTCAATAATAATTTTCTGTTTTTGATTCAACTCCATTTTCATTAGTTACCCGAAGAAAGCAAAACAGATGAATTAATTTAAAATATTATTATGTCAAATTTTTGTTTTTATTCTTTTTTCTTAATTGTTCATTTTAGAGGTTTTATAACCTGAGCCCCCCTTTTATTTGATGGCGGTCGCCGGCTGCTGCCGCAGCACGCTCGCTGCGCTCGCTCGGCTCCCTCTGTGTTGTGGTCTAAGTTCTAACCTAACCTAACCAACTTTGGACTGTCTGGATTGTGCTTGTTTTAGTTTTGGCGGGGGACTGCGCCTCCCGAGCCGCCCTTTTATTTGATGATGGTCGCCGGCTGCTACCGCAGTACGCTCGCTGCGCTCGCTCGGCTCCCTCTGTATTGTGGTCTAAGTTCTAACCTAACCTAACAAACTTTTGGACTTTCCAGATTGTGTTTGTTTTTGTTTTGGCGGAGGGCTATGCCCCCCGAACCACCCTTTCGGTTCGTAGGTTACAATATGGTTGATGGTTCCACGCAACAAAATATGTTCACCTGGATCAAAACTTTTAGTACAAAATAAAACGCCTAAGTACAAAATGAATACAAGTATTTATTTTAACTTTGGTATTGTAATAAATTGTTTACTTATTAATAAATTAATATAATTGAATGTTGTTACATAAATGCAAGTAAATAATATATAAAAAATATTCTACAGTACAAAACCTAATTGACTTTTTAATCAGTCTTCAATAAACTATGTATAACTTATGATAAAGCCTTTTCTCAAATATATAAGTACTTATTCTAAGTGTTTGCTACCATTAATTGTTGTAAGTCCTGCAATCCTGCTTGTTGCTACGCACAATTTTAAAACAATATAATAGAGACATTGTTTAGAAAATTAGCCATAAAATATTTGATAATTGATGGATTACAATTTATAAGGCTTAATTTCCCTTGACTGTACATCACGTGTTTTTTGTCCACAGGCACATCGAATATATGTAAACGCTAATAATTATTACTACTTAATATACAAATTAACAAAAACTGAAGCTAATATTTGTGTACCTACTTATGTAATGTGCGTGTATATTATGACGTGTGTGTGTGGTAGTTTTGCATTTGCTGAACTCTCATCTTCAATTTACATTAAATACATTGTTTAGAATTTAGATAAATATATAGAAAAATATGTTTTAGCGCCCCCATTATTTCAATTTAATGAAATGAAATTACTAATCACCCTCCCAAGCCTCTACACAACGCCCCCATTGTTTTCTGGGTCCCACACCGCGCACCGGCGACAAAACTGATGTTCGACGAAGACACTTTTGTCGCCCGTTGCGCATTGACCACTGTACATAAGTTTCGATTCTCGTTTAACTGATTGTTAATAGGGTAGCTGGGGAAGGTGCTGGTGTAGTCACTCAAGCGTCATGGAGACCTAGTAGGTTTTTTTTTTACATTAGGTATTAGGTAAAACTGATAAAACAATTGAGCGTTTTTATTTTAGCGCTGGGTTCAGAAACTGCAGCCATATAAAAGTTTTGAAAAAGAAAATAATATGGACGCTATACTTGGATGCTAATTAAGTCTTTGAATCATTGAATCTATGTTCAGAAAATTGCTTATTTAGGTAAATTATAAATATATTTTAGACAACAAGGACTAAATCATTTACTGTAGTGCAAAATAAAATATCTGCGAAGCTTACTTAAGGAAAATATGAAGCTTTATTTTTTATATTTTAAAATGTCCTACAGGCTTACCAAACCTTTGAATTGTCAGTGCTTTTTATGGATCCGATGACATTTCAATATTCAAAAAAAAGTTAACCCACCACGTGAGAAATCTGATTTCTATACTTACCATGATAACTAGACATATGTCGGAAGCCTATACAGTATACAAGCTTAATCTGACACGCTCGAGCTTGTTCCGAAATGCCATCTTCCCCTACCCAACTATAAAATTGAAATCGACTATTTAATGGGCGGGCGTAAGCCTTACTGGCTTATATAATCAACATTTTTATTCAGTAATCAGTAGTACCCCTATTTCATAAATTGTCATTTTCCCAAAAAAAAAAATGTTTATGCAAATATTTTTGTTGTATAGCACTGGGTATGTACAAAATATTATTTAAGCTTAAACATTGAACGTGAAATCATATAATTCAAATATTTGCTGTGATTCGTTAATGCGTAATTAACATGGTACCCCACTTAGAAACTTAATATTAGCTTTGGTCGCATTATTATTTAATTACTAACTAAATTATCAAACTATTTACAATTATCAAGCAATTATATACAAATTACAATAATGATGAAATGTGAAGTTATGTTTTTTTTAATGAGTAAAGACAGGTAAAGATTATTATAATTTACGGAATCAACAGGAAAATACGGTAAAATCACATTTTAAGTGTCGTTTCGGAATGGTCGAGTATATACCAATTAACAAGCCTACATGAAAATAAATGATTGCTGAGGACCGAACAGTCGTTAGCACACCTGATCAAAATGGGGGCAAATCAGATTTTTTATAAGCTAGGTGTTTATAAAGAATAAAAAAATTAATTCTTTTTAGTTGTAAAAATATTGTATTGCAAACAAATGGCAAAAATTAGTTTTCTTAATTTTTATAGATAAAAGTACTAGATAATATACTTAATAGCTGGACGTCAACAGGGCAGGGGGGCACCCCCCCCCCCTTCGCCCATGAACACACTGTATATTCAATATTCACCATGTGGTTTTGAATTGAAAGCACAAAACACTCTCCATAGAAAACCATGCAAACATACGGTGCATTTTCAAATGTTTTGATTCGAGTTCAATCAAAATCAAATTGACATTACATAGATCATTATATTCTAACTATTTACAACGTCTGGAGATTCGTGATCGTCGTGAGATAGACTATTATAACGTATATTTCGCACAGGAGAAAAAAAATTGAAGTCGCTTAAGATTAGCATTCGCATTATCTACTTTACTTGAATTATTTAAAATACACTCCAACTTGCGTCAGTTAGAGCGTATTTTAAATAATTATTCTCTACAAAGTAATAATACGATAATCAGATATTTCTGTATGTAACCTTTTTCTCAGGTTTTATGGAAAGTTATTTGGCTTGGGTTAAAATCGAAAAAAAAGTCCTAACGGTAGGACCATCCTTTTTTGTAACGGCCATTGTTCTAACCTTTAGTCAAGTTTAGTCCTACAATCTCGTGGGATTTCGTTTGTCGTTATACTGTGGTGAGTTGGAAGACTGTCCCATGGTTCTGCTGCCGAGCGTGGTTCGTCTGACGGGCGGCTGGTTGCGACAGAACCTGAGAAGGTTGCTGTAGGCGGCGCGGTACTGGCGGTTGGTTGCCGCGTATATCAGCGGATTGATGACGCTTGACGCCCACGCCAGGATGGACGCGATAATGTGGAACCAGGGGTACCTGGAAAATATTATTTTTAATCTTAAGGTACAAGTTGGAACCGAGCGTCACGCGACAACTGCAGCCGACGCGTCGTCGCGACACTACTGGTTTAATGTATTTATATGAAACACCATCCGCAGCCAGCGACACTTATTCATAGAAATACATAGAAACCAGTGTCGCGACGACATCGACACGTCGTCTGCTGCCGCTTCTTGTAGCCGGCTTTCAACTTGTACCTTTAGTAAGTATCTAATGCATGCAATCAGAGAATTAATCATTACTTAACTTCAATCTATTGAAGAGCTTGATAAAAGTATAGAGCGTATATGAATCTTAATTAAATTAAAGTTAATTTATAACTTGATGAATGTGTAAGTCTTGTACTTGTAGGCGACTGAGACATTTTTGTCGCCCGTCCGCACTAGTTCAAGAATTTGAAGCACGTGTTAGTGCTTTAATGATGAATGTTGTGCACTTCAACTTTCGTACCCCCGAAGAAAAGCTGTCATAATTTCCTAGTTAAAGCTCATCATCATCAGCTCGATCCTGCTCGAAATCCCGTTCCCGTACGACAAAGATTTTATATAAACGATATTATTATACACCAATTACGTAGTACTATTAGAGAAGTTGATTCCTATACAAATCGGGGACCTAAGTAGTTTGGTCGCGTTACGACAAACCCAGCTGACAGATCACAATAGGCTACTTGACCTCATTTTTTTCTTCACGCTAATCGCTTCATAATCATTCATTATTACAAAAAAAAACTAATATTTTAATATTTTACACAGTAGAAACCCATAAAAATGTTAATTGAAAAATATGCCTTATAAATGGCGCCGAAATCACTATCCGCCATAGTGTGACGTCATACGTTTTGTATTTTAAGCTCTCTTTATTGAATTTTTTTTTATATGCTAAATGTACGCGTCTAATAGTGCCCAAAAATTATAAAAGAATTAAATAAGAAATTAGAAATCATTTGTAATATTGAAAACTTTTGGAGAAAAGTTTTGGCCATTTCATTTCCCGTCTATAACAATTAATGGAGATAGTTTATAAAACTGATGTTTTATTTGAATTATTCAGGAAAATATATTTTACAAATCTTTCTAGGCTTATTTTTAACCGACTTATAAAAAGGAGAAGGTTACTCAATTCGACCGTATATATGTTCTTTTTTTATTATTTATGTACAAATAAACTTACATATAACGAGCGCGACAAATAAAATATATTAAATTACGAATAGAATGACGTCACATCCAATTCGGAAGTACCGCAAAATCGTTTTCGTCAGTTCAAATCCTATTTTCATAAAATCATATTTTCAAATCGACTTTATTTATCAATCATAAGCTTTTATTTGATGATAAGGGTGAAATACGGTTTCTTAGGCCAAGTTCTACTAGAAATATGTATTTGTTCAATGAAATTGAATATAGGTCAAGTAGCCTATTAACATTGAATTGACATATTCTACCAAATAACGTTGGTCTGACAATTGCATAGGAATCAACTTCCTCGATGGTACATACCTGATGCCATCGTCGGCGACATTCATAATCATGAGGGGCAGGAAGCAGGCGAGAAAGCACAGGAATATCGTCAGCATCAGCGTCGTCAGACGGGAGTCTTCCTCTTTCTCTTTCGCTGTTTGACCGCCGAGCTTGCTGAAATAAAGAGGGACAATTTTGAATAAAAAACTTGAGAGGTGTCAAGGGACACCCGAATTGAACGAAGTTATTTCTCTATGTTCAAAAAACCTGTGAACAATATACACTCAAAAAAATATAAAAAAACGCCATCTATTGACGCCAAGGAATACTAACAACGCGCCGCTGTTTAGTTTCAAAAAACGCCATCTAGTTGACGCACAGGAATACTATCAACGCCCTCTGATTACCATGCAGGTACTAATAAAAAGTGTCGAGGTCAAATATCGTTCTGTCTAGTCTTCTTTACGCCGACCACGCGATGAGGAACTTCGTTCTAAAGCATAACTTATTGTACAACTGTCGCGTCGTTCTATTTATCTATAACATGTTTTGTTCCTGTCTGATATGTTGGAAAAATCGATTTACGGATCAATAAAACGTTAACGCACACAGTGTGTTTGTTTTATTCGCAAGGGGAAGGTGTAGTACATATCAGAGAAAATATTTCACACCTGTGTGTCAAGATGGCAGGTCTACGTTATTAGGCCAGGCTATGTCAAGCTAAGCCGACTAATAACTCGAAAACGATGACATGACAAAACCCGACCAAATGACGTAGATCCGTCAACGGTCTACGTAGTATGCGCCAACGTTATTTGGTCGAGTTACATAAAACCAAGCTGACAGATCAGTGATCACTGATCACCAACATCTTTGACATTACCCGACCAAGTAACGTCGGTCAACGATTGTAGATACATAATCATGAATATAATATTATGTAGAGGTATTCACGAGATCTCACCCGCATACACACCTTCGTCCCTCCAGCTTGCGCTTGCTCTCTCTCACCCTCCAGTATATACACGAGTAGGACACGATGATCACCAGGCAGGGCAGCGCGAAGCCGAAAACGAAGAGAAACTTCTTAGGGCTTCTCTCGTTCTTGGGTAAGATGGTGCAGGAGAAAGTATGAGGGTCTAGACCGAGGTGGCCCCAGACACCTAGTAGAGGTGGGATCTGAAATAGAAATATGGGATGTTAGTGTCTAAACACACTAGGCCGTAAAAACGCGGCTGAGTTTCGGCATGATTACGCCTGCAATGTATTTTAAATTATCGATGACACACAGTGCCGAAATTACGTCGCGTTACATTCAAATATGCGTAGGCGCATTGCGGGCGTAATTATGCCGAACTTCAGCCGCGTATTTTCAGCCTAGTGTGTTTAGACACTTTGAAAATAGAAGCTTAAGTATTTTAGGCACGAAAGAGAAATTTTAACATTGATCATTCGCTAACTTTAACATTTTTTTTCTTGACAATTTAGTAACATTGAAATAGGTACATAATATATTATTGATAGTGACCGACCGAACTTTTGGTTTCGGTTTCGTCCAGTTTCGGCCAAAAAATCTAGTTTCGGCCTTAGTTTCGGTTTCGGCCAAAATATAGCCGAAACTTTCGGCCCCGCCGAAACTCATGCGTCGTTCGGTAAAATTCGCAGTTAACTCGTGCTTGCTTGCCAGCGAGGCCCCAGCTCAGTTCGCCGCCATCTATTTAATCGTGTTTTGAGATTATATTGTGTTCCAGATTAGTCATAAATCAAAAATTAGCACTTCGTTTTATTTTCATTAAATTGTCTTAACTTATTTTTATCGAAATTATAAAATTATTGAATTTTATTTCTATGACAAACACAGGCTTATTTAATATACATAACTATTGGCAAATAACGTGCTATTTTAACAGTGTTTCCCAAACAAACGAATTAGTAAATGCTATGATAAATTGATTATAATATTGTGATTTGTGTGTGAACTTTATTTACTAAATAATTTTGTTTGACTGTGAGATTATAGGACATATTATTAGGATATATCTTGCGAGATTTATCTAGTAAATCATCTCGCCTCACTCTTTTCTTTTTACCGCGCTTTTTTTTTTAAATTAAATATTTAAAATTAACTTTTAACTGTGGACACGCAATCACTTAGACCATTCCTACCCTGCTAGAATCTTATCTAACCCACTTCCCCGTAAGTTTCACTCTTGCGGCCCTCAGTATATTTTTCAGATGGCAAAACGCCTTCTGGAGTAAAAAATGTGACGTCAACTGCAAGTTTGCTTAGTAATTTCGTTTTGAACTTCAACCGCGGTCGTGTCCATGTTTCCCATAAAAATAATATACTGTAATTGATTGTGTTTTCAGTGGTACGTCGTTAATGTCTAATTGAGGATTTCACCAATCACACAACTTTATAAAACTTAGTTCTCATTAAACGCGTTCCTACGGGAATGTAAATCTCGTTTTGTTTTAAATGTATTTTATAATCTTATTTTGCTCACGATTAATAAATCTAAGTTTATATGACGTCACGCGATGATTTTACATTGTTTTATCATTTTGGAGTCTAGAGTTACATTATTTTATCAACAAAAAAGCAAGAAACGATACATTAACTACCCAAACGCATAATTTTTTTGTCTATGATTTTTGATTCGCCATGGCACACTGACAGGACTTTAACGGCTTTTATGAAGTTTAACCGTACAACATTGGACGTTCTGAAGATAAAACTCGGATTTGCTGTGAACGTTATGTTAGTAAAATGCAATTTGGTGCTATAAACGCGTTATACGTTTAGAACTGATTTAGTGTACACTAAGCGCGTTCTATTTCTTAGGTCTATTTCTTATCGCACCTAAATAAAATGACTTGAAATAACTTCTGCTCTTGTTTCTTAGGGTAACCCTTCGTTATAATACATTATGGGGAATTTCACCAATCACACTTAAATTTCGTTTTATTAAACTAAGTTCTCATTGAACAATGAACGCGTTTATATAGGCGACGTAAGTCTCATTTTATTTCAAATAGATAATTTACATTCTTTTTTTAATCGCGATTAATGAATCTAAGTTTACGTTACGTCACGCGATGATTTTTATACGTTTTTATGATCTTGGAACCTTGTGACGTTGTTTTAGTAACAAAATAGCAAGAAACCATAAAATATAAGTTAACCAAACGCATATGTGAAAATTGTCATCTTAACAATTTTTTCGTCAGTGTTTTTCGATCTGCCATTAGTCATAACACTACACTGACCGAACATATTTCGATCGTGGAAAATCGAGACACAATAGCCTTTCTATTGTTGTCGCGATCACCGGTGCTCTTATGGGGCTTGATGGGTTAAATGAGTTTTATGAAGTTAAAACTCGAATATTGGGCGTTTAGAAGATAAAAATCGGATTTGCTGGGAACGTGAGTTTAGTTTATGTTGGTGAAATGCAATTGAGTGTTATAAACGTGTTTATACGTTTAGAACTGGTTTAGTGTGCGCTAAGCGCGTTCAATTTCTTTGTTGATCAAATCGCACCTACTTGGAATCGTATAAAAAACGGAACATAGAACAAAAAAGTTTCTAGGGAACATAATACTCGAGTTTAAGATTATTAATACATGTACTTATTTTAAAAAATATCGCAAGAAGTAAAAAATTCAATGAGGTACTTTTATTTTAGTTTAAAAAGTTGTAATTTATGTTAAAAATCAAGAAATTTCAGTAAATAATCGTAATTTTGAATGTTTTACCAAGTTTCGGTTTCGGCTGAAACTGCGAGTAAGGCCGAAAGTTCGGTTTCGGTTTCGGTTTCGGCTGAAAAATCAGTTTCGGTCTTCAAAATCAGGTTCTAATTATTGATAATAACAGTTATGACTGAAAAGCAAATAATATATACATAATATTTATAGAACATATTCGGCACGAAAAAATTGCGTGGCGATGACTTCGAATCGATTCCGCGCGTACGGGTATTTCCATCACTAAAGCGCTCTTGTGACGTCACAGTAGGTATGAAAAAAGTGACACGCTCGTGTTCATACAAATTGGAGCGACATGGCGGTTCTAACTAGATCCATTTTCTGTGACATCAACTCAGAAGGTAAGTTATTAACATGACAAAGAGAAACTGAGAAAATAGAATTTAATCTATGTTCTAGATCAAGTGAGTCATGATGGAACAGCTTACATCGTCCATTAAAGTGCATTCACCAGGTCAATTGCTGTGTCATCACATCCATCACCGAAAAATGCGCGCGCGCTATTAGCTAGTGTGCGACCCAAGTTACAAGAGTTAGGGCCTGTTTCACCACTTCCTGATAAGTCTATCCACCAATTAACTTGACAGATCAAATATGGAGAATCTGTCAAAAAAGTTGTGAATAGCCAATAGGCTATTCACAACTTTTTTGACAGATTCTCCATATTAATCAGAAAGTGGTGAAACAGGCACTTATCGTATAATATTCTATCTATTACTTTAATTTTTAGTCTTAGATAGTAGGTAGATTAAAACAAGAGAGCACACGTCGAGTAATTTTATTTATTGCTTAGGTTTCTCAATTTATTGAAATACAGGCGCTTATATACGTGAGTTAATGATCAAGCACTGCACTACTTCGCATATCCTTTTGTATGTATAATGCTGGATTTACACGGGTGACATAGCCGCACGATTTACGCCGCACGGCGAAAATCAACTGTCTAAAATGGCAATTCGGCATGCGGCGTTTTGCCATTTAGACAGTTGATTTTCGCCGTGCGGCGTAAATCGTGCGGCTATAGTCAGTAGTGACCCGTGTAAATCCAGCATAACGCAAATAGTTTCATGGCCCTTTCGGTCAGAAAAAAATTGCCTATATTTTTATTCGGTTAGAGACAGACTTGGGCAAATCAAAAAATGTACCCAATACAATATTCTTATACTACGTGACTACTTTTAGAATTTTTTGGTGACCTCCCCAATTGTTTCTTTTCGTCGTACCTAGAGGCCTACTATTCCCACCACGCCTTATATTTTCCACACAAGGTTTTCTTTGTTCACTCTTTTAAAGATCGCTGTCGCTCGCATTTGTACCGCACGGTTGGCCTTAATTCGTTACAATTAAACATATCGCGGGGAAGTGCAATGAACTAATCCTCTTCCTCATCCCGGCCCATCCGCCGTTACTGATAACACTAGATACCATCATCATCAGCATCAGTTGCCGTTAGTGTTAAAGTGTGATGATAGTGAAGCCTGGAGTATAGCTATAGCACATTTGATATTCTTCACCAATGTCTGTAGTTATCCTAGCACCATGACCATTTAATAATATCTAAGCTGCGGGAGATCGCGCTGGAACCGTACATTTTTGCGAGATACAAAATATCCTATGTCCTTTACCGGGTGCCGACTGCCGGGACTCAAACCCGATTTTGCTGAAATGTAATATATTTTAAACTCCTTACTCCATACAGCAAAAGCGGTTTAGTAGTTTAGGCGTGGGTTTTAGTAAATTATACTCAAATAACTGTAATAATTATAGTTACAATTTACTAAATCGTCTTCTTTACCTCAAACAACTGAACTGATTGCGCTAAATAGTACACCAAGAAAGTCATCTCCAAATATTCTTGCTTACTTTTTATTTTCTTTTTTAAGTGTTACAGTTGTAACACAAAGTAACAAACTACAATGTAACTGCAGACGTAGTGAATGGTTACACTTATAATGGCTGTCATAAAATTTTACTTAAAAGTAGTAATAAAATTACTTTAGGCTCCCTACACACTGTGCAGTTGCATTGCGTTATAACTGACTTTAAAAAAAGAAGAGGTTGAGTGGAAGATTATTCGGTGAGAAATAAATTATCAAACCATCAAGATTTTTCGACAAATTGCAATTTCGGTCTATTTAACTTTTACTTTGCTAGACAGTAGAGTATTTTCATTATGATAACAGATACCTAATTACTTACTGCCTTCTTTTAACTTCACAGTTTACATTCTCGTACAACCGTACGAGTCCCAACTCCCAAGGCATTAGTTTGAAATGGTCAAACACGTTATCTCAAGAAGTACTTGTTACAACGTGTATAGTAGACCACGGCGACCACGTAATACATAGGCTACTTTTTGCCGAAAATTGTACGGTTGCCGCGGAATTTCATCTTTACGCAGGCGGTCTTTTGGTTTTAAATCGAATAAAATGTACCACCGAAGAAATTGATTCTTAGGCAGTTGACCAACGTCATATTTTAGTTCATCATGTTATAGCCGTTCCCAATATTTGATCTATCTCTGGTTTTGCCCTACTAGAGATAGGAATAGCTCACAATTGACATAAAATGTATGTCTCTAATGTCTAATGTGAGCTATTTCTATCTCTAGTAGGGCCGAACCAGAGATAGATCAAATATTGGGAACCGCCGTTAAATGCTAATTGTGATCTGTCGACTGGGTTTGACTTAACGCGACCAAACTAAGTAGGTCCCTCATCTGCTTAGGAATTAACTTCTCTGATAGTTCGTAGCTACTAACCATGAGTCCAAAAGACACCAGCCAGACCAGCGCCAGCTGTATCCAGATGCGGGTAGTGGTGTAGATCTGGGAGTACATGTCGTAGTACGCGATCAGAGTGTACCTGGAACAACAACATTGTCAGGTAGGTATTAACTCTAGTGGAAGAGAGAAAGAAAAATGTTGTCTTAGTTTGTTTTACCCGACTAAGGCATAAAAGGCGGTCTCTCGATGAGGCTGGCCTTTATGCAGGTGCAATTAAACCTTCCGGCCAAATTTCGATGTAATATTGATCTTTGTTAAAAATAAAAATCTAATCTAATTAGCCGTTTGTGTCCCACGGTCCCACTGCTTGGCAAAGGCCTCCCCTCTTTACGGAGTGGCTACCTAAAGGTCGGCGAAACAGAGGCAGACCCAAGAAAAGGTGCGCAACGAACTAGACGCTGTTGATGGAGAGTGGCCAAACACAGCAAAGGATAGAGACGTACGGAAAAATAAAAATATACGTATTTTTTCTTTTAAAATCACTCAGTACTAAAATGTTGAGAAAAATCTTCTGAAAGTTTTCATAAAAACACCACAATAATGCATAATGGACACTACGGTCTACGCGTCGCCGGCGCGTGAATCCCCCGCCTCCCAGACACCACCCTTTTTTTTTTAACGTAGAGAAATGCTGTGACACATTCCGCATGGAATGGGGACTCCCGCTGCGGATATGTGGAACTCGCCGCGGGCAAAGATGGTGTGTGCCGCGGCCCTACCTACTAAAACTCTACGGTGCTCCTAGCCACCGCTTCCTGACGAAGTCGCGGGAACTGTACGACACCACCACTTCATCAGCGGACGTCTGCTTAGTGGGCTGCAGAATCTTCTCGATGGGAGCGTTTTACTCGCTCCCCAGGCCAAGCATAGGCCCCAATGGGGGCTTGCTTCTAGAATCTAGGCCATTCCACTGCGTTTTGTCGCGATGCGCAGGAGCACACTGCACATCGCGACCCTCTCGGGGACTCAGTGCAATGGGCGACGGCATCCCCATACCGCCACCCTGAGCACCCCGGTTATGGCGGGACGTTGTTGTCGCCATTGTTGGCACGACGTCTTCGCCTTGGCCGTCTTCTGGGGTCGAGCGCCTCCCTTTCTCTTATGCGCTCGGCCTCCTCTTTGGCGGAGATACCTTCTTCGGCGAAGTCTTCCACCGCTTTCCAGTCCGGGTCGCCGCGCAGCAAGGCTCGCACCAATGCTGGCAGCGTGATGTCAGGTCCGATTGCGGCCGTCAGGGCCGCGCGTTGTCCAATCCAGGAGGGACAGGCCGTCACGGTGTGATCGGCCGTATCCCTGTCCGCGTCACAATGGTGACAGCGTGTATTCTCCTCCCTTCCGACGATCTCGCACAGGTACCGACTGAAGCACCCATGCCCGGTCAGCACCTGCGTGAGGCGGCCAGACACCACCCTAGCGTCACCATTTTGGTCGGGTCATGTCATAGAGAAAAATAAACATAATATACCGGGTCGGGTGCTGTCAAACCTATAAAGTTACTATACCTAGCGAAATAGAGCAACAATCTCGACCTGACAAACGTAACCAAAATTGGTTTTCATCTGTGTGAAAAATATGTGTACATATTATATATATGTTACGCTCAAAGACCGAAATCGCTCAATGAGCGAAAAAATGGCTCACAATGCGTTGTGGTCACGGTGAAACAGCCACGACGCGAAATTCGAACGCGAAACACGTCTCTTTTTACCACGCAGTGTTACTTATAGTGACATCTCTCTTGCTCAGGCCTTTGTTCCTCTATTCCGCTAGGTATATTAACTTTATGGTCAAACCCATCAGCTTTACGTAGTAGTTTTTAACTATTCATTCACTCGTCTGTAGCCAGTAGGTAAAGGGAGAATCAACTTAGTTCTTTTTTTTTTCAGCCCAAAATTTTGATCTATGTTCAATAAAGAAAAAAACATTTATATTTTTGTCGCACCGTCTGCAACCAGCCTATCCATTAAGCAACATTAGTTGCTTTCGCGTTATCGTTTGAAAGCCACTCGTCCCACCGCGTGGGAATCGCCGTGTTTGCATCCTACGGGATAAGATAAGGGATTGTTTCATGAGGGAATTAGGCTTAATCCTTAATCAAATTAAGCAATTGCCTAGTTCATCACGTCTGAGGGGGCACCAAAAGAAGCACAAAAAATCCTTAATAGGGCATCACGTTTCACTCTCACATCACCAAAAACCTAACCAAAAAAGTTTCTAGGAAAAAACTAATGTTTTAGGCGGTAAAGGTTTAAACTTTAAACCTTTACCGATCTTTAAACTTTAAAGACTGATTCTAGTTGTCACTTGTCATACGGATAGAGGGGCCCACAAGCGTGGATTGCTTAGGGCATCAAGTAGTCTTAATCCTGATCAATGAAATGAAAATCCAGTCACTGAGAATAGCCTACTCGTATCTATCATGCTGAGTGCTGAGTACTAGTTTATCTAATAATTCTCGTGTCACAGTGTCTATGCGCGAACTCCTCCAAAACGTTAAACGGCTGAAATTTTGTATGTAGGTACTATCAGAGAAGTTGATTCATAGGCATATGGCGGACCTGTGTAATTTGGTCGTTTTATGTCAAATCCAGCCGACAAGATCACATCCAGCATTGAATTGACACATTCCGACCAAGGTTAGGTCCGTCAACTGTCTATGAATCAATTTCTTCGATGATGATGGTACATTCATTAGGCATTCATTAGGACATTATGGTTTTTATCTACTTTTTATATTGACACTACTACTAGAAATAATTTTAAATTTATATGGCAAAACAATTTTTTCCGGGTCAGCTAGTCTAGATCTATACTACTGATACCCGACTTAATACCGTACTGAGTTACCCAGTTTGTCAATACAATTTTAGACCAACTTTTATGTCTATGGCAAACTCTATAGTCTGTAATAGCTCTATTGTGTAAACTAAAGAGTACAGACCGTAGGGCATAGACTTAAGGGTCCCAATGTCGAGTCACTGTACAGTGCAAGCAAAACCCGACCTCATTCATATTCCGCCTTTTAATTCCTCAACAAATCCAGCAATAAATCATCAGAATCACTTACCATAACGCTTTCTGCTCGTTAACACAACGCCACATGTGAGGGCACAGGCGTCCCTACAAGTTCCCTGACCTCGTATGAAAGGGCTTATTTTTGTGCGGTACTTTTTATCTGCCCTGAAAATTGATACGCGATGAATGCGCGCTGTGTTGACTAATGTTCATGCAAATTAGAGCGCATGGTTATGAACTTATGAATTAAGATATTCAGAAGAACCAAAGAATTCGAGACGCCTTCGTTTGGATTTGGATTCGTAGAAAATGTCCTCTCTGTACTTGGAATCTCGAAGATTCCTAATTCATACTTCTATGAGATCTATACATACGAGTATTTTATTAATTATTTTGTACTACTCAAATTATTAGTCAGGGTTCCCTAGAACAAAATTCCGTTTTAGGGTCCGTAATCAACAAAACTTGGTTGACTACGGAACACTAAAACGAAACCCCAACCAGCAGATTTTTTGTATATTGATAGATATAATTTAAGAGTAACATTGTCCTACTAATAGAACAATCCACATTTTAGGACCATCAAATCAAAGTATGAAATCATTTCTATTTTCTATCTCAGCTCCCACTTTCGAGATTTTTCGCAGATAAAAATGTTGTTTGTCTTATCTTGATAGTAATAAAAAAAAATAGTTCTAGGGAACCCTGACTATAATATTATGTAGGTATAGTCCATACCAAATTTCAGCGAAATCGGTTCAGCCGTTTGGGCGCAAAGAGGAAACAAACAGACTGAGTCCATTTCGAATTTATAATATTAGTATAGAATATTGATTTTAATTAAGTTGCATTTTTAATTTCATCTATTCCTAGCTCGCTGTCGAAGGAATCAAATGAAACTTGACTATGTACCATGTTCAATATAATAACGGCGTGGATGTTGCACGCGATTTTTTTCCGGTCGATTAAGTGATCTAAGCAAACAGATCGTGAAAATCACCAGCAGAGAAACAGTTGGGAGAAATCATACGCACATATTGGAATAAGACCCGTTATATTATGCAAATAGCTTGCAAGCTCTCTGAGCCAAGCTACTGGATACTATCAACTAGCAAGTTGGCAAAAACACCTTGATAGAGATAGAAAAAAGATATGTTATTTTTCTTAGTTTATCAGTTCTATTTCACCCATTTGTGGTAAGGAGTAATATTAAAAAGTATGAATATTTCAGGAAGAAACGACCGTAAGCAGTTTGGGCCAGGCCAC
Source organism: Aricia agestis (assembly GCF_905147365.1). Taxonomy (NCBI): domain Eukaryota; kingdom Metazoa; phylum Arthropoda; class Insecta; order Lepidoptera; family Lycaenidae; genus Aricia; species Aricia agestis. Next base: position 13,299,402 of record NC_056428.1, on the reverse strand, counting down.
AGCAATGCGTTGCGGCGTCGCATCGTAAAAACCTGCGACGTCGCAAACATTAACCACCATGACCATGTTGTGTGTTTAATACTGCATTTATACATTCGCGTTCGCTATTCGCCTCGTCATTCGACGTTGATCGACGAAACATTCGTATACGAATTTGTCGCGAACTACCGTTCACACATTCGTGGGGTGATTCATTTTGATATTCGCACACGAACATGGAGGACGTGTTCATATTATGATAGCAATGTTGAATGAAAAATACGAAATTTATTATAGCGATATTTTGGGTTCCATTAGAGCTCTTCCTTTTTGTAAAATTCTAGGAATTCTTAAATTCACCTTTCACTCCACTCCATTTTTATTACATAATAATAATAATACTAAAATATACTAATAATAATATTTATTAAAAACCAAAATATATTTCCTTATTATATTAGCCAAACTGCATAGTAGTTTGTCGGCGGGCTACGCGCTCATAAATGCGAAACTAATAAATATAATACTTATTATACTTTAACAACAAAATATAATCTTTTTGTATGTGTTATATCTTAAATTATGACTTATAAGTTTACACAATGATAACTTACTAATGCCACATACGTGGCATTAGTAAGAAAAGAAACGAGTGTAATAACTAATAACATTGTACTAACGTTATAATAATAATAACATGATAACATAATATATAGAATATTATATAAATAATATAAGCCTATTTTTATATACAATATAAAAATAGGCTTATTTTCAGTACAGTGTACTTAAGTCAAATATGTATGTTCAGCTTTGTACACGTCCTGTAGGGTCGGACGCAAGCTGTCAACTGAATGCAGGCGAATGTGTAAACAGTAAGTTCGTATTCGCTATTCGTGCCCTTTGATTCGCGTCCGAAAAACCGCTCTCAACGCGAATGCCACGAATCGCGAGGCGAAGTGCGAGGCGAATAGCGAGCGCACTGTTTACACATTCGTGTTCGCCATTCGCCTCGTGATTCGCCTCGCTATTCGTGCGAATGTATAAATGCGGTATTAAATTTCAAGGATTTTCCTCGATTCCTCATTGATTCCATAATCAGATCACCACTTTTGTGAACATGGTACCAAATTCGGATTATATTATACCCTATACAATAGCGAAAAAATCTTGAACATCGGTCCACAAACGGCGAAGTAATCGTCGCCTATGGCAAGGATTACTTTGCCTCGAACTTCTTGGGCAATTTGCGTACCAAAAATTCGTCACACCCACAAAAACAAACCCTCGCTTAAGCCTTAATGCAACTAATGACTAATTCAAAGCTCGTCACACGCTCTCACTACAATTTAATTGTATACAGTAGACCGTCTGTCTTCGTATCTGATGCCACGCACGTTATCTTTGAGATTACTAAATAAATTGCTACGCCCACGGCGCGGAGGGGACAATCGGTTAATGTAAAAAATATATCTACCAATAACGTACTATCGTCTATCAGAGAAGTTGATTCATAGGCAGTCGCGACTCGCGACTAATATTGAATTGACGTAAACCAACCAAACGACGTAGGTCCGTCAACTGCCTATGAATAAATTTCTTTGATGGTACAATAGCCACCCAGCTATCCTTCGCCCCACCAAAGAAATCAAATAAAAAAGCCGCAAATGCAATCTATACTTATATACTTTAATAATATTATAATAATCTATACTATAGTATTATAAAGCGGAAGAGTTCCTCAATAAATGGGCTATCTAACACTGAAAGAATTTTTCAAATCGGATCAGTAGTTTCTGAGATCAGCGCGTTCAAACAAACAAACTTGGATATGTGATATTATGTTGTATGCGGTGTCTTCCCCATTTATGTCAAGCGATCTCGATGTTGTGCCTCCAGCCAGGAGAGTCAAATAGGCGCACGTATACATAAGCGTGATTTAAGATAAGTTGAAGTAGCAAAATCACGTGACATGCGCGTATAACTTGTGTTGCACTTCGAGGACACTCTTGACTGGACTGGACACCCTACTGCTTTATATTGTGCTCTGAGCCGTACAATGGAATGGGTTGAAAATTGAAATGCGCCCGCGCCGTGACATTGCATCTGCATTTGTTAACCCTTCATTATACCATGACCTGAGCTGAGCTGCACTTTGATTGTAAAAAGAAAAACAAATTAGGTTGAAGGCTACAGAATACTGTATAATAAAAAAAATAGCTATACTCCCTTCACGTGGTCAACTCAATATCTGTGCCAAATATTGCCATAAAAATTGCTCCAGTAGTTCGTGAGATAAACCCTTTCTAATATTTTTCACGTTTTTCCCACATTTCTCTCTCGCACAAAAAGTCTGTCGTCTGCGATCTCCCTTAGCGTGATAATATATAGCCTCTAGGATTTCATACTTTGACTTGATGGTCCTAAAATATGGATTGTTCTATTTTTGTAGGACAATGTTACTCTTAAATTGTTCTAATATTAACCTATAAAAAAAAATCAGCTTGAGTTTTGGGTTCAGTAGTCATCCAAATTTTGTTGATTACAGAACCATATAAGGCCGCGTTTCCACTGAAGCGGAGCGGAGCGGAGCCGAATTGACCAATCGTGCTATTCCAGCGGAATGACAGCGAAGATTTCGAGCATGGTGATTGGTCAATTTGGCACCGCTAAGCTCCGCTCCGCTTCAGTGGAAACGCAGCCTAAAGGAACCCTAACGAGCTGATTTTTATTACATATTGATAGATTAATAGTCATATAATTTAGGAGTAATATTGTCCTACAAATAAAACCGCCCATATTTTAGGACCATCAATTCAAAGTATGAAATCCTTTCTATCTCTGTTAGCTACCACTTTCGAGATTTTCCGCAAATAAAAATGTAGTTCGTCTTATCAAAATGAAGCCACTTCCAAAAAAATAGCTTGATAGTTATAAAAAAATGTTCTAGGGCTCCCGTACTATAATAACTGTCTAAAGATTATAGAAATTAAGCATTGAGATTTGAGCGTTACCAAATTCCAAAATATTTTTAAAATAGATCTAATAGTTTCGTTGACTCTAACGCAATTTGGTACACGAAAAATGCGGAAGTAGTTATCACAATCTTTAAAGCCAGCCTCAAATCCTCTATTACTAAGTGTTCTTAGTTCTCACGATATTATTATTTACGATACTACTAGCTTTTATCTTTAACACCTTCCGCTATGGATGCAAGTCTCTCACTGACATCTTTACTGGCCGTAAATATTTTTTTTTAATATCTTCAAGCGCACTAGCACGTGTAAACATACTTTTTCTGTGTTTTCTTTCGATTTTATGGCGGTTTCCAACTTGGAACTAATGGCGTTGGACATTTCGTTGAGATTTATTATGACGGTGGTACAACCTCGGAGTTCGTCTTATTTATTTTTCACAACATGGGCCTGGTCTATGTTGCGCCATGATTGATAATATGCATGCACAATCCACGTCGATGATGGCAAACCATAGAGACGACTATTACTAGTTTTAGGCCTTCTACACGTTTGTAATCCCTTGTAAGTTGTACCGGTTTCATTAAAACGAGGCCAATTAAGCAGGAGTAAGTTTATAGTGCCCAAGGGTGTGCGCAGTACTCTAGACTCTAGAGCACTATCTCTCATAGTATAAGACATCCCACTGGGTGATGAGATTTGACCGAGCAAAGCTCGGTCAAATAACTATCGATTTATCGCCCCCGAAACCCCCTATATACTAAATTTCATGAAAATCGTTGAAACCGATTCCGAGATTCCAATTAATATAGTATTATAATAAACTAGCTATTTGACTGAGCTTTGCTCGGTATTCGATAAAACACGAATAAAATGACATTTTCTAAAAATGATTTCTAGCTAGATCGATTTATCGCCCCCGAAACCCCCTATATACTAAATTTAAAGATATAAGATTATGTGTTTGTCTTATTGGAAAAAAATGGATTTCCTCATCTGGCTACTCTCGCCAAAGCTCTACTTTGTAATACCGTGGTAATACCTGCAACTAGTAACCAAGCGAATTTTTTTTCAGAAGCCGGGTCAACTAATTATTACGGCTAAAAGGTACCGCCTAAGTTCGGCGCATGTAAATTAAAAGATAATGTTGGTGCACGACAACTACAAAATTTGTAAAATTTAAAATGTTATAAAAAAATATTTGCGAAATAACAAAAAATTAAAACCGACTTCCAAGGTAAAAACAATGATAACATCCTTATAATATGAACTAAAAAGTATTAAATAATTTTTCCTATCCAATAGTGCCTTTTTCCGAATTCGGCTAAACCTCAACTATTTCTGTACTTCATCTTCATCATTTTGAAGTCGGTACCAGATAGCTGAATCTTTAGTTCTCTGACAGAATATTTAAAACTTTTGGAACTGGCACCGACTTCAAAATTATTTGAGCTTTCTTACTCCCCTTGGCGCCCCCTATCGATCGGTGTATTCAAAACGGGTGGTTATAAGAGGTTGAATTTTTTCGTCCAAATTTTTCTAAGTATTTTCTCCGTGCTAACGAGGGTCACATTTCGGCCTGTCTTTCGACAGGGGTTGATTTTTGACAAAAGTTTATCTGAGCTTTTTTGCTCCCCTTGGCGCCCTCTATCGATTAGTATATTCAAAAAGGGTGGTTATAAGAGGTTAAAATTTTGACGAAAAATTTTTCAAAGTATTTTTTCCATAGTGCCCCGTTTCCTTCAGTCCAACCCAAATATGTGCCTTACGCTCTGAAATAAAGGTTGAATTTGTTACTTATGTTCAATTTTGTGGTACTTGAAATATTATGTATTTTGAAACATCATTAAGTATATTTTTTTGTATTAAAATCACTTTGAAATGTACCAAATAAATAAGGACATAACGTGATGTCTGCTGATATTTTATGGTGTTGTGTGTATATTGTATCCATATACAACCATGTGAGTTGTGACATTGGTGACCCTGACATGGTAGTGATGATGATGATGATGAATGTAATTTGCTTAGTAGCATATGCTTTCAGTTCTTAAAACAACGCCTAAACCCCCAAACTTGTATCTATAAGGAATCCGGAGTTCTCTTAGTATCTTCGGAACCATAGTATACCTTGGTGCAAAATCTTGCGTTTTGGTAGCATATGCTTAGAATGCTTCTCATAAAACCAAAATCACCATATGTTTCCATATAAATTTTGAGGAGTTCCCTCGATTACTCATGGATCCCATCATCAGATCACCACTGTTGTGAAAATGGGACCAAATTGGAGTGAAACCTAATATAACAAGACAACAATTTTGAAAATCGGTTCACAAACGGCGGAGTAGTGGTCGAACATACAAAAAAAAATCCACAGCCGAATATATAACCTCCTCGTTTTTTGGAAGTCGGTTAAAAAGTAAAAACTGTTTTTATGAGGCTAAAGAAGTACCTACCTAAGTATTTTTGGAAAATTGTTTTTGTTTTACCTACTTAATTTAAATTAAGTATCTAGATAAGGTTTGACATTTTCCTGAGATGAGGAAATTGTTCAAATTTAGGTTTAGACGAGTGGTCGCCGCCGCCGCCGACTGAAAGCCAGCGCGCCGCGCCGGCTTTGAAGGCGACGCCCACGTTTACCTCCGAGTCAAGAGCCACGCTCTACAAAACTGGACCACGGAGGCGTAACCACTTAGTATGGAATATGGATACTTATAGTCGTTCCCATCTAAAACCATCTTTCTGTACCCAATATTACATCTTCCGTCTCACCTGTTGATAGTGATGGCAACCATGGACAGGAGCGAGACAGCCTCATTGCCGTAGAACACGAACGCGAACATCTGACATAGCTGCGGTCCGAACACCCATCGCTGCTGGATGTACCTGGAATGTGATGGAATATTCTAGAAGTTTATTTGTTTCTGGAATTTCTCCCTAGTCCCTACTGCTTTGAGTTTATTTCTTTCTCATGTTGGCAGTATGAAGAAGTAATAAAGAAGAGGAATAATAACATGAGCAATGAACGGAATAAAAGCTAAAGAGTAAACCTAGGGGCTTAATCAACATTTTGATAGGATATAGATAAAGAAAACTTATAGATAACTTGGAGACGTTGCCAGTTAGATATCAGAGATCGGTTCACGAGTCCTACTCACAAAATATATTCATAACTTAACTTTTAATCTTTATTCTGATTTCTGAAGCTTTGTGTATCGCCTTGTGCTTGAATCTTAGCTCACACGCAACTCAAGAGCTCAATGCTACAAACAAAGAAATTGACTGATGTACGGTCCGTAATTAATAACTTAAGAAAAGGGTTTGAGTGCGTGAGAAATTTCTTGAGTCTTTTTCAGGGTACATAGTGATAAAGAGTGTAAAGGTTCTGAATTGAAGAAAGCGCTCTTCTCTCACAGAGAAGCTATAGACTTCTCTTTCTTACTCAACTACCTGCCCTAAGTGCAAACGAGACAGCAGTCAGCACTTACCGGCTAGCTGTGAGAGGTAGATTTATGCTGCAGAACAGAAGGTCAGAGACGCACAGTGACAGCACGAACATGGTGGTCACATGACCACGTAGTTTCGGATGAAGGGCCAGTGCTATTGTGGTCACTAGGTTACCTGCAAGGAAATTAAACCTTGTGTACAACTAATACAGTTCATATTTGAAGGCACTTACAGTGTGAACTTACGCGCTTCGTTTATAGGGTTCCGTACCCAAATGGGTAAAAACGGGACCCTATTACCACTTACTAAGACTTCGTTGTCTGTCCGTCTGTATGTCACCAGGCTGTAACTCAAGAACGGTCATGGCTAGAGAGTTGAAATTTTCACAGATTGTGTATATCCGTTGCCGCTATAACAACAAATAAGTACTAATAAGAAACCGGCCAAGTGCGTGTCGAGATTTTTAAACGAAAAGTTCCTTTATACTTCGTCGAATAATTTTTATGGCTTATAATTAACTGATCACCAGAAATAGTAACATTTCACAGACAAAAATAGTAAATGATCACCAAAATACAGACCACCATTTTAATGTAAAATGATAACCAAAGATTTAACATCTTAAAACCAAAAATAGTAAATGATCACCAAAATTACTAAATGATCACCAACATTATACTTGCATTTTAAAGTAAAATGATCACCAAAATTACTAAATGATCACCAACATTATACTAGCATTTTAATGTAAAATGATCACCAAAGATTTATTATCTCGCTAATGTATTTATGCAAAATGACTCCAAATAAATCATTGTTACTTAAACCAAAAGAAGTAAACGATCACCATTATACGTCAGAATTTAATGTAAAATTATAACCAAATATATTTTTATTTAGCAAATATCCTATTAAAGAGAAGAAGACAGATAGACGGACAGACATACATGAAGTCCTAGTAAAAGAGTCCCGTTTGTACCCTTTGGGTACGGAACCCTAAAAACGGGACTCTATTACTGAGACTTCGATGTCTGACCGTCTGTCCGTCCGTCTCTAGGGCCTAGGCTGTATCTCCAGAACCGCTCCAGCTAGACTTCTAAAAATTTCACAGATTGTGTATATCTGTTGCCGCTATAACAACAAGTACTAAAACAAAATAAAAGAGGCTCCCTTACAACAAACATTCTTTTTTTATCCTTTTTTGCTCGATATCAATAATGGCAACCAGTAGGCACGTTGATATTTTCGCAAAGGCCTTGATTATATTATGTTAACTTCAATAATTGGATAATAATAATAATAAATTATTTAAAAGGGGCTCCCATATAAAAGCACAATTTCAGGTCTAATTTTGTTCTATAACGGTACGGAGCCCTCCATGTCCGACTCACACTTGGCCGACTATTTTGTTAATAATATGCTTGACATGTTTTGTCAATCGTAGTGATTTATTTGGACAGAAATATCGCATGGATTTTCTCACAAGGATTTGGTGATCATTTACTATATTTCGAGATCATTTACTATATTTAGTGATCATTTACTATATTTGGTGATCATTTACTATATTTGGCGGTCATTTACTATATTTGCTGATCATTTACTTTATTTGGTGACCATTTACTATATTTGGTGTTCGATTACAATTTGAAGTGTTGTCATGACTAAAATAGCTGGTAGTGTTGCTATTTTAGAATTTATTTTTTTGGTGTTAATTAAGTATCTTTTTTTGGTAAACAAGTTTAGGATATCAGTGCATTTTTTGGTGGTTATTATATTTGTTCCCAATTTTTATTAGTTGATCGACTATAACTCAAAAACTAATGAAGTTTTCCTTTTAAATTCAGGATATTTCCTACTCCCGTGATTTTTTTCACATTTCCAGAAGCAACTGTTTAGCTGGTAGAAGTTGGCGACATTGGACTAACGATTTTTTACACCTTAAAACTTAATATTTCACAAACAGATCCCTAAATCGGAAAATGATCAATAAATATTCATAAAAAACCTATCCAACGACACCCCACACGATGGGGTGGACGCGAAAATAAATCATCCCAGCTTGATGTATATGTAAAAATATTTTTTTAAGATTTCATGTACCATTTTGTCGGCATAGTCATGCCAAATTACAGCTTTGTAGGTCCCATAGTCTCTAAGCAAAACCGCGGACAGACGGACGAACAGACCGAAACTATAAGGGTTCCTTGTTGACTACGGAACCCTAAAAACAAAATAAAATTAATATTTAAGGGAGGCTCCCATACAACAAACGTGATTTTTTTGGCTCTATAAGTATAATAGCAATAATAGCAACAGGTAGGTACTTGAATTTTTCACACAATCTTTAGTTTTATGTTTTAAATACAATAAAAAATTAAGAAGGGCTCCCATACAACAAACACTGCCCTAATTTTTCTAAGTATGGGAGCCCTCCTTAAATATTAACTTTATTTTATTTTTAATACTTATTTGTTGTTATAGCGGCACCAAAAATACACAATCTCTGAAAATTTCACAAGTCTAGCTGTAAGTAGTAGTCCAGTAGTCTAAGTAGTCCAGGCTGTAACCCAAGACCGGCGTCTTGGGTTACAGCCTGGAGACAGACAGACAGACAGACCGATAGACATCGAAGTCTCAGTCCTGTTTTTACCCTTTGGATACGGAACCCTAAAAAGGACTCCTTAATGACTACATTCAGGATTTTCTGTTACGAAGTATGGCGGTCAAATACTGTACTATGCTTTTTCCAGCGTATCGTCCATAGGTATGGAAGATTATATTTGATTTACCACGCGTACTAGAAAATATTTTTTTCTTTTACTAAATCACTGCATAACGTATTTATATAATTATTATATATGTTACGCTCAAAGACCGAAATCGCTCAATGAGCGAAAAAATGGCTCACAACGCGTTGTGGTCACAGTGAAACAGCCACGACGCGTTCTGGCAATCACAAAAATACTTGTCTGTCTGGCGCAACGTGTTGTTGTTATTTTTTTAATATAAGGTAATCTGATCTTAATAAATTATAAAAATGTAGCTTTATTTTTATTTATATAATTTAAATATAATACTAATAGTAGATGCCCGCAACTACGTTGCGCCAGACATACAGTAATAATATTAGTACGTATAGTATGGAATCCTACTAATATTATAAAGGCGAAAGTTTGTTGGGATGTATGGATGAATGGGTGTGTGGATGTGTGGATGTATGTATGTTTGTTACTCTTTCACGCAAAAACTACTGAACGGATTTTAATGAAACTTTACAATAATATAGCTTATACATCAGAGTAACACACAATTTTAACCGACTTTCAAAATGGGGGAGGTGTTATGTTCGTTTTCTTATATTCGACGATTACTCCGCCGTTTGTTAACCGATTTTCAAAATTTTTCTTTTGGTATATAGGGTATCATCCCAATTTGGTTTTATATTCACAAAAGTGGTGATCTGATGAAGGATCCGTAATCGAGGGAACTCCTCAAAATTTATAGGGAAACATGTGGTGACTTCGGTTTCGTGAGAAGTATTCTAAGCATATGCTACCAACAAGTAAGATTTTGCACCGAGGTATACCTGGTATACCGTGGTTCGGAAGGTGGTGAGAGAACTCCTGATTCTTTATAGATACAAGTTTGGGAGTTTCGGCGTTGTTTTAAGAACAGAAAGCATATGCTACCATATCATCATCATCATCATCACTACCATATTATACCATTTCATAGTCTTTTAGATCGAGACTCGAGTTAGTCAAGCGATAATTAAAAAAATCTATACCTACCTAATATTAAAAATCTGAAGAGTATGTTTGCTTGAACGCGTCAATCTCAGGAACTACAGGTCCGATTTCAAAACTTATCTCAGTGTTAGATAGATCATTTATCGAGTAAGACTATAGGCTATAGTAATATATTATCACGCTAAGACTAATACGACCGAAGAAACTCACAAAAATGTGGGAAAAACGTGAGAAATATTAGAAATTACGAACTACTGGAGCAATTTTATGGCAATATTTGGCACAGATATAGAGTAGACCAAGTGAAGGGACTAGGGACATAAGCTAATTTTTAGGGGAAAATGTACGGTTTCTGTAAAATTCCTAATTTACGCGGGCGAAGCTGCGCGGGACATTTAGTTATGGATATTTTATAAATAATAATGATAAACACGTTATGCAGTGATTTAGTAAAATAAAAAATATTTTGTAGTACGCGTGGTAATTCAAATATAATCTTCCATACCTATGGACGATTAATCAATCAAGAACAAATCAAGAAAAACTAATAGCATATCAGCCACGACACGAATTTCGCGTTATGGTCTTTTTGTGATTGCCAGAACGCGTCGTGGCCGTTTTCATTAGAGCCACGACGCGAATTTCGCATCGTGGCTGTTTCACTGTGACCACAACGCGTTGTGAGCCATTTTTTCGCTCATTGAGCGGTTTCGGTCTTTGAGCGTAACATATACAGGGTGTAATAAGACCACTTCCGATAACTTTGGGGTATGATTATACTACATTTTCTGATTACGAATATGTATTTTTTTTTTATTTTTTTTTTAATTTTTTAAATTTTTTATTCTTTATTTTTTTATAATTAAAACCCTTTAAACATGATAATAAACCACATAGAAAAATATTTTAAAATATTTTTTTAAATTTTATTATTTTTACCCCAATAAGCATTTGCAAGCGCGCGCTCAACGTTCTCGTGTTCCGAGTAGGTACAAACCCGAGAACGTTGACCGCGTTAATCAGCTGTTAGCTCCGCCCTACGCACGCTAAGTCGAAAGGTCGTATGCGACGAATGACGATACACTACGAGTTACGACTTACGACAGAATACACAGAAACCCTAATGTATGTCTTTTCAATTTTAAACCCATGAAGGTCACCATGACGTGGAACTTAGAACTCTGACCTCTGACCTCGCATCTAAGCTACTTGCTGTGTTAAGAGTTTAATGGTAGCTCATGTAGAAAAATGTAAGTAACTGTCTGTGCATGTGTAACAACTTACGACAGTATGGCAAACTTCTAAGATTATTAGACTCGTTAAAAAGTTCATCGTAAGTAACGAAACCTATGCGGATGAACTGTTTATCCGCAATCGTCACTTATCAATCGAAATAACAGATGATACACGAAAAAACCTCATACATAAAACTGGCAATTAACTTACGTGAAAAATGTTGAGTTCAAGTGTTCTTACTTCTTTATGCATTTTGAAAATAGTCCTTAACACCAAGCAATAAGACCAGTCACCACCAAGAACGTCAAAAAAACTTCTCGTTAACGAAATGTATTACAATTCACACCACAAAGTATTTTATTACAACTGAAATAATAATCAATTATTAACACTTTACACAATACTACCACGTTTTGATACTTGAAGTAATTGTTAAAAAATCAAACTTATCTCCTAACAACTCTAGCAACCTATTACCTCAATGCTCAAATGGCTACTAAATTAAAAAATCTATTTTAATTTTTGAAATAATGTTCGTCGTGTATCGACTTTCGGAAGTAGTCAAAAGACACCGACAAAAGGCGGCTTGCTTTGATCGCGGCGCCGACAAAGCGCGCCGCTATGCAGGTGCCGACGCACGTGTCGCTAATCCATTTCAAGGACAATCTAAGTGTTGTACCCTATAAATTCAATACTATTTAGTCGATATTTAAATTACCATTAAATAATAAAAATTATAACTATTATTTAGTAGATCTCATCTCATTTTTTAAATTCGATACCTACATTATCGTGATAAAGTGATTGTTATACCGTGGTACGCGTTATGCGCGTCTAAAATACTTTAATACCTAATTAATTAAATAACTTTTAATTATTGTCGCTTTTCTTAATATTGAGTAAATATTTGTTTATTTTTAGTTTGACAGTAATCAATACGTACTCGTACGTAAAACAATTAATACGATTTATCGATAAAAAAATTATCGATTACTCAAAATATTCACATTGCACAGGGATACATCCCTATTATTTTACAAAGTTTTTTCTTCAATTTTGTTCAGTCGGCTGTCTAACACGCGCCGTACTGGTGTAGGTACTGTGACGTTTTTGTTTAAGTTTTGTAATTTTACGTTTAGATGTTGTCATATTATTGCTTGTTTTGTGTATTGTTAACTATTTTTTTTTATGTTTGTAATTAATAACGGGCCGTGACAAGATACGTCCGATGAATGTGCGATGCTTTAAGGAACAGGTGAACATCGTCGTCGATAGACGATAGTGCGGTTTAAACAGTGCAATAAAAAGTGTTTAAAGAATTGGAATGTCTCCTGTAATTACTTTTGTTAAGTGTTGAATAACTCTGCAATCTACATCGAGTTAGATGGATCATGGAGCACAGTTCGAACTGCATTTCATAAAAGCAGACAGCTGATCACAGGTCAGTGAACATGTTATCACGTATGTTTTCCATTGATAGGTATTGATAGGTGCAGTAGGTAACTGTGTATGTATTTTTACAGATGTGTAAATCGGATGATGATCGGATGTGAATTATGATTTCTTTTCCTTTTTGGCCGGAAGTAAAAACTGAGTATTTTTGAGTAAAAACCTGAGAAACGGTAATTAATAAATTGTAACATTTTGTTAAATCGTGAAAACTATTGTAATTTAATAATCATTACAATATTGGTGGTTTATTCACGACCTACGGGCTAGGGTATAGGGCACACCACGATCAGCTGTTTTGTCTTAACTCATGACTAGCGCAGAGCCGCGCGCGCGGTATTCGGCGCGGGCGGCGCGGGGGGGCCGGCTCGGCCCGGGGTTTCATTCATTGGCGGCGGGCGATATTATCGCTCATTAACTGCACGCATTATACATTGCGTGTTGAAAATTTTGACTATTTTAAAAACTGGCGATTACATGAAAATTTCTTGCACCAATGGATATATTTCATGCCCTATAATAACCCCACGAAGTTATCGGAAGCGGTCTTTTGACACCCTGTATAAAATATCCATAGTTCCATACCTATCATCCATACTAATATTATTACTGTCTGTCTGTCTGTCTGGACTCTGGCGCAACGTGTTGTTGTTTGTTGTTTTTTTAATATAAAGTAATCTGATCTCAATAAATAATAAAAATATTGTTTTATTTCAATTTAATGTTAATGTACCTAAATCTTAAATACCTAGATGTAAGGTATTTTAGATTCTGGTACATCGACATTTGATACTATAAAAAAGTTACAATATTGACTAAAATTAAATCGACTAAAAACAAAACAAATTTAATTGAGTATGATCGGACTCGGCGTAAGTGGTCTGTTATTTTTGAACGCGCTTTGAAGCCCAGTTCAAAACCCTGATTAAAGTGCGATTATATTTATATACTAGCTGTTGCCCGCGACTTCGTCCGCGTGGACTTCAGTTTATAGCGCGCGATGTCAACAAAATTGGTGTCAAAAGCTTTTATAAAAAAAAAACCCTGGTACCGTACCCCTTAAATCAAAACAGCTGTGCAGTGTGTACATATTTCATTTTTTTAAATTAAACTTTATATTTTATGCCAAATTTTAAAGCTTATTTCGCCCCCCAATTACACAACTTTACCCATAAACTATTTATCATTGATAGGTTTAAACCTTAAGGTTACATCACTGTATATAATATAAAGTACTGACTTATTAAATAACGTAAAAATGAAATAACAATCGAAAAAATCGAAACTCGAATGAATGATGATACCACCTCTTATAGAAAGATGTTGGGCAAGCGTGAGCGCGATGTAAGAGACGCACGGCGCCATCTAGTATGAATTTTTGGAACTAACTTAATTTGAACAAATTTTTCGTATTTTTACCCCCTTACAAGGGTTGTAAGGGTTTCCAGTAAAAAAGTAGCCTATGTCCTTTCTCAGGCTTTAGACTATCTGTGTACAAAATTTCATTACAATCGGTTCAGTAGTTTTGGCGTGAAAGCGAGACAGACAGACAGACAGAGATACTTTCGCATTTATAATATTAGTATAGATTTTACTACATATTATTTTGTATTTATTTATTGGCAAATACGTCATATTCTAGTGCTTCACTAATCTGAGTAGGGATAATCAATCAGATTGAACCATAGTTTGCTAATATCCATACTAATATTATACTAAACGCGAAAAAGTGTCTGTCTATCTCTGGCTTCACGCCTAAACCGCTGAAATTTTGCTGTTTGGTATGAAGATATTTTGAGTCCCGAGAAAGGACATATTATATATATAATATAATATGTGGGATAATTATTAATTTAGTATTAATTTTTTAATTTGTATTCTGTGTCTATGTATAGCAACTCGGATGAGTGATGACTTGATAGGTGACACTTATCAGAGGTGAGTTCAGTTGTCAGTGGTAAAAGTAAGATGAATGAGATGTTTTGTTCGGTTGTTATATAAAAATAAAGTTAGTGAGAATTTAAAACGTTTTTGCATTGGATCGAGCCTCATCCCACATCTTTTTGGGGGCTCGTCCGGGATGGAGAAAACTTAACCCGTCTTGCGTCTTCCGTTTCACATCAGAATGTGAAACGGAAGACGCAAGACGGGTTAAGTTAGATACAGAATTCTATTAAAATGGTAGCTTTTGGGAATTTGGATTAAAGATTTATTCTTGAAGACGAAATATTAAATTACCCAGATAAGCCATCATTTTGCACGACTGCCAGAAAAAGGCGCAATTTAAAGAGAGATTCTTGTTTGAAGAGGTCTAGCTTTACTGTAACAATGCCACCGAAAAAAGACGATAAATACGAAAGAAATAGAATGTGAGGTAACGGTTTCGTTCAAGGATTTAGAAAAGTCTATGACTATTTTTACCGGAGATGACACCTATCCTATTGAGACGTTCAAGGATTTAGAAAAGTCTATGACTATTTTTACCGGAGATGACACCTATCCTATTGAGACTTTTATTGATGAGTTTGAAGATTATGAAAGTCGAAAAACTGGTCTATGCGAAGCGACTGTTAGATGGAACAGCAAAGTTGTTTTTACGTTCTTTGGGAAGAGTTAAAGATTATTCCAGTCTTAAGAAGGCACTTAAAGAAGAGTTTGGACCAAAGATTAATAGTGCAGTAGTACATAAAAAGCTTGCTTCCCGTAAGATGAAAAATGACGAGACATATCAGCAGTACTTCTTGTCTATGAAAGTATGTCTGCTTTAATTGAGTATGTGATAGACGGTATTCGTGACCTGGATACAAATAAAGTTATTTTATATGGCGCCTCGGATATCAAAGAATTTCGAAAAAAGTTGAAAATCTACAGCGAGTTCCGAAAGAAGACTTATAAACCTGCGAACTCTGCTAGTGCTGTCCAACCATCTAGAAACACATCATATTTTGGAAAGAAGAATCGCGTCCATAGATGCTACAAATGCGGAGACGTAGATCATGTATCATCCAACTGCTCAAAAGGAGTCAAGTGTTTAAAATGCAATGACTTTAGCCATAAAGCTACTGAATGCCCCAAACCGACGAAGACACTAAACATTAAAAATAAAAACGATGACGAGAAAGTTCCTTACAAGAAAATAAAGATTAACGGCCAAGACGCTTTAGCTCTGATTGACACCAGAAGTGACATTAACCTTATTACGAAATCACAATTCGAGAAAATAAAAGAAATGTAAAAGACTACAAAAATAAATCAACGTGCATAACTGGAATAGCAAAGAACGAAGTTTATACAAAAAGAATGTTTGTAGCTAATGTTCAGATTGATCAATGTTACGCAGATATAAAGTTTCACGTAGTCCAAGACAATGAGATACCAGTTAATATCCTAATAGGTAATCCCATTTTACACGACTTTGAAATTTGTTTCATTTACGAAGGAATTTTTATGGAAAAGATAAGTCACCTTTTAGTAGAAGAAAATCACACGGACCAGACCTACGACATAGACGATTTTGAGTATAAAGATATGAACAAGTGAAAAGAAGAAAGAAAGTAATGTTGAATTAAAAATAATATTAACTGATACCAAGTCTACCAAAATCCTCGACGATTATCACCTTTGGAAATGACTGCTGTTAATGCTCAAGTAAAAGATTGGTTAGAGAAAGGTATTATCAAACCAAGTAAATCGGATTTTGCCAGCCCCGTAGTTTTGGCTGATAAGAAAGACGTTTCCTGAAGGATGTGTATTGATTTCCGAAAACTGAATAAAAAAGTAATTAAACAACGGTTCCCATTACCCTTAATAGAAGACCAGAGAGATAAATTGAAAGAAGCAAAGGTGTTTACATCTCTCGATTTAAAAAATGGTTTCTTGCATGTAAATGTTCACAAGGACAGTCAAAAGTATACTTCTTTCGTAACCCCTCAAGGTCCGGATGCCGTTTGGATTATGTACGGCACCATCTGTTTTCCAAAGATTTATTAACGATATCTTCAATGATTTTATTCTCGATAGTACTTTATTGACTTATCTGGATGACTTAATAATTCCCGCTAGTACAGAAGAAGAAGATATAAGAAAACTAGAAAAAGTACTTAAAAGAAGTGAAGAATTTAGCCTAGAGATTAATTGGAAAAAAAGCTGTAGAAAATTTTAAGAAGCCGAATAATGTGAAAGCTGTACAATCATCCTTGGCCTGACTGGCTATTTCAGAAAATTTATTCGAAACTATTCTCTAATTGCAATACCCATGACAGACTTGTTAAAGAAAGATGCTACATTTATTTTTGATGACAGATATGAGAAAGCTTTTAGAGAGTTAAAAAAGATATTATGTAGTTCACCTGTTCTCCGAATATACAACCCCAATTACGAAACTGCTGTTCTTTTGCAAAAAAAGTCCCAAAGATGGTCAATTTTACCCTATATACTACATGAGTAGAAAAACTACACCTGCAGAAAGAAAATACCGTAGCTATTATCTAGAAATTCTTGCCATTGTTGCTGCTATAAAGAAGTTTCAAGTATACCTGTTAGGGATAAAATTTAAAATAATAACAGATTGTTCTGCCTTGACTATGACGCTGCAAAAGAAAGACTTACCTCCAAGAGTAGCTCGCTGGGCACTGCTCCTAGAAGAATATGATTAGAAAATTGAACACCGAGCAGGAACTCGAATGAAACATGCCGATGCCCTGAGCAAAAACCCTGTTTGTCTAATACTCACAGAAATATCAACTCGTATTAGAAAAGCACAGAATGAAGACGACCACATAAGACTTATAAAAACTATTTTAGAAACTCAGAACTATCAAGACTACATGTTACAAAACGGAATTTTATATAAAATGAAAGACGGAAATAAACTGATCGTTGTGAAAAAAAGAATGCAGCATGAGATAATAAGAAAAAACCATGAAAGGGGACATTTCGGAGTTGTTAAAACAGAAGAATTGATTAAAAGAGAATATTTTATTGAAAATTTAACAGATAAGATTAAGAAGACAATAAACAATTGCGTAGAATGTATTCTTCTGTCCCACAAAGCAGGTAAAAAGGAAGGATATTTACACCCAATCGACAAAGGTGATGTCCCGCTGTCGACATATACATTAATCACTTGGGTCCGATAACGTCAACACCGAAAAATTATAAATACATCCTAACAGTCGTCGACGCGTACACTAAGTTCACATGGATTTACCCTGTCAAGACCTTAACTACAGAGGAGACTCTAGAAAAGCTAAACTGCAACAACAAACGTTTGGCGCACCTGAAAAAATTATCACGGATCGAAACGCTGCCTTTACATCTAAAGATTTCCAAGACTATTGCAAAAATGAGAATATTGCACTTTATACGATAACTACCGGACAGCCAAGAGGCAATGGACAAGTAGAGCGCTGATGACCCTAGTAAATGGTATCGCCATGTCTCTAACTAAGTGCTGATGACCCTAATAAATGGTGTCGCCATGTCTCTAACGTTAAGATGTCTAAATGGAACATACCAAAGAGCTATAAAAACGACGCCGTTTGAGTTACCTTTTGGTACCAAAATGAAGGATTATAAAGATACTAGATGTCCCGCGCGGCTTCGCCCGCGTAAATTAGAAATTTTACAGAATCCGTAGCTTCATTTTCCCATAAAAAATATTTCCCCCGTTTTTCCCACATTTTCCTGAGTTTCTTCTGTCGTATTAGTCTTAGAGTAATAATATAATATAACCTTCTCGATAAATGATGAGTCTTACTCGATAAATGATCTATCTAACACTGAGATAAGTTTTTAAATCGGACCTGTAGTTTCTGAGATTGACGCGTTCAAGCAAACATACTCTTCAGGTTTATAATATTAGGTATATATAGATTTTTTTTAATTATCGCTTGACAAACTCGAGTCTCGATCTAAAAGACTATGAAATGGTATAATATGGTAGTGATGATGATGATGATGATGATGAAGAATGTTATTTGCATAGTAGCATATGCTTTCTGTTCTTAAAACAACGCCGAAACTCCCAAACTTGTATCTATAAAGAATCAGGAATTCTCTCAGCACCTTCCGAACCACGGTATACCAGGTATATCTCGGTGCAAAATCTTACTTGTTGGTAGCATATGCTTAGAATACTTCTCACGAAACCGAAGTCACCATATGTTTCCCTATAAGTTTTGAGGAGTTCCCTCGATTACTTATGGATCCTTCATCAGATCACCACTTTTCTGAATATAATACCAAATTGGGATGACACCCTATATACCAAAAGAAAAATTTTGAAAATCGGTTAACAAACGGCGGAGTAATAGTTGAATATAAGAAAACGAACATAACACCTCCCCCATTTTGAAAGTCGGTTAAAATTGTAGCCTATGTGTTATTTATTTAATATTTTAATCAGCACATGAATTGAATAACAAAATTTTTTTCAAATTAATCGTAGCACCATCTGTCAGGACAAACTAAAATTGAAATAGAATAATATTGAATGCGATGATAGCGCCGTCCGCCGGATCTAATGTAAAACATGCCAAAATCAACAACTCCTTATAAATAAGAAATTAATTGAAAAAACATTTTCCAGTAGACCAAACTGTAAATCTAAACCATTCTCGAATCTCCACGAACACACACAAAAAAATTCATCAAAATTGGTCCAGTCGTTTAGGAGGAGTTCAGTCACATACACACGAACACAAGAAATATATATATCAAGATAGAACTCCAAAGGTTGATAGAATAAATGAAGATGAGATAGAAATTTTCAACGAAAAAAGACAAGTACTTAGACAGAAAGCCAAAGAATCTATAAGGAAAATGCAGGAGGAGAATGTGAAATCATTTAATAAGAAGCGAAAAGAAGCCAATGTTTATAAACCAGGCGACTTAGTCGCGATAAATAATTTAGCATTGAAAAACTGTTAAAACTTAAGAAAAATGTTTTGTCCAATGTGTTTAAAATTTAAATAAAGCCTCATTGTCACGCGTTTACATATTAAACACAATATATAATATTAGTACTTAACTATTATGCTTATTATTATACTATTTTGGGTAGCGTCGCGTTGGTTTGTCACGCAAAATGTCACAGTATAATCTACGTAAAACAAAGTATAGCATTGCTAAATTAGTGACGTACCGTCTCACATAGTATATTATCGGCGAAAAAAATATTTTTACATCCGGATGTAATCATTCACTTTTGACGTTGATGTTCTCATATTTCACTTATTGCTAACCGACGTGTATATAAATATAACATATCATTTTTACGATACCGTATCTGCTTTAAATAATAAAATACCAGTCAAGGGTAGCTTAATTCTTTTTTTGTGCCATATACCTAATTTGAGCCCTTTTATCCAAAATTCATTATGATTTGATTGTATTAAAATATAAAATCATTAAGATAGTAAAGCTAATTTAATACTTACAAGAAATCCATACTTACCAATATTATACATGCGAAAGTGTGTCTGTTTGTCTGTTGTCTCTTCACGCAAGGAAGGACATAATAATTCTGATGCTTTTTATCCCGGAAAAATGTACGGTTCCTGCGAGATTTTAAACGCATTTTAGCGCAACAAAGTTGCGGGCGTCATCTATGTAGTATAATATTTGATCGAGAATAAACTGAGCACAATTTATAATGCATAGAGCCTTCAGTCATAACTAGGACTTTCATCAACGGATCTTATTTAATTGTTCGTATTTTAGACGTGGGAGAGCCATGCTTCGGCACGAATGGGCCGGCTCCACCGGATAAATACCACGTTCTCGCAGAAAACCGGCGTGAAACAGCGCTTGCGCTGTGTTTCGCCGAGTGAGTGAGTTGACCGGAGGCCCAACCCCCTAACTCCTACCCTATTCCCTTCCCTACTCTCAACTATTCCCTTCCCTTCCCTTCCCTACCCTCCCGTATTACCCTATTCCCTCTTAAAAGGCCGGCAACGCACTTGCAGCTCTTCTGATGCTGCGAGTGTCCATGGGCGACGGAAGTTACTTTCCATCAGGTGACCCGTTTGCTCGTTTGCCCCCTTATTTCATTAAAAAAAATTGACTTGGCTTATTAACCAACGCTGCCAATCGCCATTAATCACCGAGATATGTGGGGTCAATACCGTTCGATATTGACATTTGCTGATACGACCCCACACATTATTTGCCATTTTTATCATCAATGGATGCTCCCTATTTCATCTGTACAAATGCTCCTCTGTTCCTCTGGTTTTAAGGCAGTAAATATATTCTTACTATTTTGTATCACATGATTAAATACGTGAGTAGGTGGGTAGGTAACAATTTGAAAATTAACGATTTTTGCATAAATGGAGGCTTTCGGACCGAAAAAAATGATTTGAAATCAAAGGAAAGTGGACTTTAAGTGTAACCAGATATATTAGCCAGATGATGAAGATAAATTATAAGGTTTGTTTAAATTATGACCTGCAAAAATGAGTCATTGCGCTTATGTTATAAAATTGTAAGTTACCAACACTTACGACTTTATTTGAGTATAGAAAACAGTTTGAGGTATTATTAGCATTGATTCATCTATTTTAGAAGTGACAAGTACTAATATGGATTATGGATGCATTTTGAACATGTCTTGTTGTAAGCAAACGAATCTATAAGGGGATTTGAACTACATGTAATAAACATTATTAAAATACTAAAAATAGTTCCATCATTCAGAAGGCCAGTTAACTTTCGTGTTAAAGTTACTCATCTTGTAAATAGAATGAATCATCTAAATTCTTGATTAATCCTTTATCTTTTGATAAGTGATTGATCTGTGGGAATGGTAAATAAGAAAGTAGGAATTTTTTACAATTTTAAGATTAGCTTACTAAAGCCATTTTGACGAAAATACTATCTAATAACTTACGATAGGTAACATTCGACAAGATTATACAAGTACGTTATGTACCTACCTACTACGTTGCGCCGAAATTCGTTTTAAATCTCGGCGAAGGAGGAACCTTTCATTTTCCGGGATAAAGAGTATCCTAAGTCTTTTCCCGTGACTTAAAAGTCAAAGTATCTGCGTACCACAGCAAAATCGGTTTAGCAGTTTGGCCATGAAGATGTCCCAGACAGACACACTTTCGGATTTATGATATTAGTATGGATTTAAAATTAATTTTACGATTTACGAATATCAACGGAATAGCTACGTTTACGTAGCCACATGCCTTTTCTTAGCCTTAGGACGTACAAAATATAGACCACCCGCTGTCGCGGTCTTTGACTCGTAGTCATAAGTAAAAACTATTGTAAACATTTATAGAAATATTGTTTACGTTGAAAATTGAAATAACAAACAGAGTGTTCCTCGCCATGCTGTGAACATCGGACACAGGAATAAGTGTGCTTGTTACGACATATTGTCTCAACATGACAATGATGCGCGCGCGCCATTTGTGACCGTAAACAGAACTTAATAATTGAAAGCTAGGGATGGGATTATCGATATTTTTGTATAGCGAAAAGGAAGTTGATAAACTGTTTTGTTCTCACTTATCACTGGCAAGTTTTTTTCTCTCAATTTATTTACCACTAGCTGTTGCCCGCGACTTCGTCCGCGTGGAACAGCTAGTTTTTCAGTAAAAAAGTAGCCTATGTCCTTTCTCAGGCTTTAGACTGTCTGTACACAAAATTTCATTACAATCGGTTCGGTAGTTTTGGCGTGAAAGCGAGACAGACAGACAGACAGAGATACTTTCGCATTTATAATATTAGTATCGATTTAAAACAATACACACTACACACAAAGGATATTGTGATAAGTAATTAAGTTTGGTTTAGTAATTTTTTGGGTTGCTTAGGAGTTAGGGTTTTTAATTGTTTTGCTATTTCGCTATATGGTTTGTCTATTCGTCCTAATTTACTAAGTTACTTTAGTTATTTATAACTAATATGGTTTCTTTGTATTTAAGGCATGAATCCTCAGTCTCCAAAACAAGTGAAGTGAACATTGTTTTTTCAATTTCAATATATTAAAATTGTATTTTTAATTCATCCTCGTCATAATATAATAAAATATGATCAAAAAACTCATGTACAACGATCAGCGTGATAAATCTGACGGTTAGCCCTTATCAATATTTGTGGTGAAGTTCAAACAGCATTACCGTGTTATAAGTTATAACCCATTTCGATATCGAATATAATATTTACATAAGGGCTGAATGAATAAATTATATTCGGTTGTAGCATGTCGATAAATCTTATCTTTAGCCTATGTTATATGTATAACATGATATAAATAAGACCAATCGACGAAAAATATTATATCTTTTTTACTTAGGGGATAAGGATGGTAGGTTTTGTACGCATTTTTTTAAACAGGCAAGAATAAATTTATGTTATACTATAAAGATAGAAAGGTATAAATGGTATAATACATCATTTACACTTAATTTCATAGAAATTATTCATTGGTTTAAAAAAAACTTAAAATTGAGATTTTTTCGGTTTTATGAGTCGATACATCTTACTCAGTTAGTTTAAGTTTACGTTAACAAATTTTACATAAGTACCAGCAAAATGCGATCCATTTAAGGCCCTCCCCCTAAGGAGATACCGCAATTCACAGTTTTTAGAGCCTTATTAACTCATAATTTGAAAGCTACAAAATTATAGTAAAAATACAGCAATAATCTTCAGTATATGAACGTTCCTTTCATAGTTATTAATTTCCTATTTTTGTTTTCTATACTCATGATACACTTATATCAGTCCAAAGTAATACCAATTTATTTAAATTCAAGCATACAATCAGTATCTCCCTAGTATTTACAAATTACGGTTATTTGAAACACACGCCTATTATATTTCATTAACTACTGGACGTTTGAATTTTTTTAAGTGAATTTTGAACTAAGATAACTTATCTTAGTTTACTTATCTTAGATAAGTAAAAATAATAGGATTTTGGCAACGCGGCAAATGTATGGTCAAGGTCGTTTGCTCAGGGGGTGGCCTTAAGTAAAAAAATGTATTTCCGTTTATTTTAACTGCATCATGCTTAATGTTTGTGCACAAATTTAAATTCCTAACTATCTACTTAATATGTAATATAATATTTTTTACAAATATTTCAACTAAAGACAAAAATAATAAATACTTACCTATAACACCTACGACACTAAATATACATGCACAAGCAGCAGCGACGATTGTCGCTTCTCTTGGATATATTGTCTCCAGCGTCGAATTGTGATCCATTTTGAATTTTATCGATATCACGCGTTCACAACACTAACACATTTTAATGTAGCACTAGTTTAGTCCTCGCCATCTGGATATCATCGCCGTTTTGTGTCTGTAACAAAAAAGTTATATTTTAAATTTCGAATGAAAAAATTGACAGTTGTTCGTTGTTATCGAAATTCGATATTTGAGTTGCCGCGGATGTTACATTATCATCCATCATTATGGCCACACTTGAAGCCATCACATTTAATTGATTAGGTACTTAATTAGAAATTAGAATACAGATAATATGCGAATTATATTATAACATGTACTTATAGTCTGTCAAGAAAGTGAAGAAATTAAAAAGTGGCAACATCGTAGTGTCATCCCCTTTCAAATCAATCTAAAATAATTGGCCAAGTGCGAGTCGGACTCGCGCACGAAGGGTGTCGTACGATTATAGAGCAAAATTAGGCCAAAAATTGTGTTTTTTGTATGGGAGCCCCCTTAATTTTTTATTGTATTTTAATATTATTATTTTTAGTATTTGTTGTTATAGCGGCAACAGATATACACAATCTGTGAAAATTTCAGAATTCTAGCTATATCGGTTCTTGAGTTACAGCCTGGAGACAGACGGACAGACGCACAGTGTACGGAGGAGACGAAAAATCGGAAATTTTCTATTTTTTTTCAATTTTGAATAGGCATTAGTATAATGAATGCAAGAGCATAGTAGGTAGCTCGTAGCATCAAAACTATTGCAAATTGACACGCGGGTGTTCTACTCTCGCATTCATTATACTAATGCCTATTCAAAATTGAAGAAAATAGAAAATTTCCGATTTTCCGTCTTCTCCGTACATTGTGAGACGGACCGACGGACAGACATCGAAGTCTCAGTAATAGGGTCCCGTTTTTACCCTTTGGGTACGGAACCCTAAAAAAAGGGATGACACTACGATGTTGCCACTTTTTAATTTCTTCACTTTCTTGACGGACTATATAATTATTTTGATATTATCTCTACTTTTGTAAATACCCAATTTCAAAACATTCTATCAAAACGGACAACAGTTTTTCAGCTAAAGCATACTTACGTAATTTTTTTAATTTACTTAAATGAGAAAATTATTAGGTATACCGTATAGGTTATGGGTAGAACGTTCTACGTATCTATCTAGATTCTAGGTTCTGTAGAACTACCTCTTTATTTTCTAGAAATTTGTCGTGGATAGAGCCTTTTGTCAGCTGTCACAGACCACAGTGTCAGTACTCAAGAGTTTTGCAACACTGTACAGTGTACATTCCAGTGACGAATGTACTGTGATATTAGTGACCAATTTGTATGCGACAAGTGACAACCGTCCTTCGTCCTTGTGCCTTACATCATACAAACATAGTACATTTATAGTTTACGTATGTAAATCATATGCTTTCTAAAGATGTGAAAAGAAAGAGAACACAAGGTAATTAAAACAAAAAAAAATGATTGGACCGTCTTTATTGTTCGTCAAAGTCCTTAAACCGTATTCTTAGAAGTAAAAAAAAAAATCGGCCAAGTGCGAGTCGGACTTGCGCACGAAAGGTTCCGTACCGTTATTGAGTGAAAGTTGGCAAAAATTTTTTTTTCTTTGTATGGGAGCCCTTAAATATTTATTTTATTTTAATGTTATTAATAATTAAATTAAAGTACAAATATAATTAGGAATACTGTGAGTATTTCATGTGTCTACCTGCTACCATTATTAATTACGAGCAAAAAAGGTCGAAAAGATCACGTTAGTTGGAATTTGGGGGCCCCATGAATATTTATTTTATATTGTTTTTAGACGCTTATTTGTTGTTATAGTGGCAACAGAAATACACATATGTGAAAATTTCACAAGTCTAGCTATAGCGGTTCTTGAGTTACAGCAGACAAACGGACAGACATTTACATTTAGGAATTCCTCTCAATCAATTCAGCAAATGAATTGTCAAAACTGTCATACTGACAAATGTCAATAAAGTACAAAAATACAGAAGTAAATTGCAAGCAGTTGCATTTTGCGATTTTAGAAAAATGAATCATAATATTATGATTCATATATCATGATTCTTCAAAGCGACCATTTTAGCCCCACAGACGGACAGACATCGAAGTCTCAGTAATAGGGTCCCGTTTTTACCCTTTGGGTACGGAACCCTAAAAAATACATACTTAGTTCTAATTTATGAAAATATTATCAAGTCAGTGGCTTTTGCACTTCGAATCACAATAGGATCTAATATTTGCAGACGAAACCAATGTCAACTACTATCCATATTTAGAAATACTAGCACCTAGACATACTCATTACCTACCTACGTATATATTGTATGCAATGTATACTATTACAACATACTATACAATACATTGTTGAGCATGGTAGTCGTGTCGATCGTATTGGCGATATGGAAATAGATGTAAATTCACATTACACGCTGAGGTTCTTGGGAATTTAAGGCTCAAGGCATTGGGCCAAGTACGAGTCGAACCAGGAACAAAATATTCTATACTATTCAAATGATTGAAAAGCCTGATGGTAGTTTGTAATTTTGTATGGACGTTTAAGGCTCAAGGCATTCATGAATCATGGGCCCATGGGCTAAGTGCAAAACCAGGAACAAGATCTTCCACATTCAAATAATTCACAAGCATGATTGACTCGTATCCAGAAGATAGAAGTTGATTAAAAACCTTACCTAAACTTTAGGGACTTGTAGGAATGCCGAGGTTACAAACAAATAAGAAAGCCCTTACAGCATAATATTAGTAATGGTTCCATAAAATGAAAAAATCTTCGTTCAGGGTCTAAAAAGTTGTGGATACTCTATTGACAGATATTATAAATGCTCTTTTGATTTCGAAAACTAAACACAATCGAGAATCCTCAAAATATGTAAAGAAACGGAATTAACAAAACGAAGTGAAAGCACAGCGGGGCTAAAATGGTCGCTTTGGAGAATCATAATTATATTGAATCATAATATTATTATTCATTTTTAAACTCCACTTTGCGTGCAATTCATATTATAGTGATTCGCTTCGATTAATGATTGGTCTACGCGCTCGAGCGACGCTCGCGGGACCAATCGTTAATCTAAGTGAATCACTACAATTATGAATTGCACGCAAAGTGGAGTTTAAAAATTAATCATATTATGATTAATTATATGATTCTCCAAAGCGACCATTTTAGCCCCGCAGAAAAGATATAAGTACTTAGTGAAAGGCAAAATATTACTCAGTTGCATTTAATGCACGGATCTTCCAGGATGCTGATGACACATACACGAGACGAAATTTCCATAATCGGAATGCATTAAAACGTTTTTGGCGTTATGGGCTTTGGATGAGTAACCACGATCGTGTGGGTTGAAGTTTGGAACTTGAAACTTATAATTTAAAAATTTTGTCCCAGGCACTACACTATTTGAGGAGTGGTGGAGCTCTGAAAATACTGCATAAATCATCCACAACGGATTTTTTAGAGTTCCGCACCCAAAGGGTAAAAAGGGACCCTATTACTAAGACTTCGTTGTCTGTCCGACTGTCTGTCTCCAGGCTGTATCTTAAGAACCGCAGAAGAAATGTAGGTTCAGCGACTTTATTTTTTTCCAAACAGTTGCTCTTTACTTCCTGTGCACCCAATTTATTTTAAATCGATCGGGTGTTGGTAGCGTTAATTAAAAGTAGGAAAATTATTATTATTTTCATGTGGGCTCAGCCGTGTTGGCTTTTTTTGGCTATTTTTTTTTGGGATTACATACTAATAATCTCGCGTCACAAAGGTTGCCCCAGGATCTCCCACTTATCTCGCTCCAGCATTACTGCTGATATGCCTCCAAGGAGGAGTTAGCAACCGGGTTCTAGGCTGAAGTCTACGCAAACATTGGATGTTCTGATGTTCACTAGAGCAGAGAGGCAATGGCCCCAGTTAATAAAGCAGAAATTTCGTTCAAATTGGTTCTAGATTATGATACGTAAGACATGTATATAAGCAGCACTGGGATGGGGACGGTACTCTAATACGAAGAAAAAACTCATGGGTCGTCGTGACATCAGGGTTACAGTGATCTGCCTTCGAGGGAAAAAAATGCCTCCAGAGTGTTGAGCTAGGCCTAGATGTCATCCGCACTGAATCGGTTAAACAAAATCAAGGTATTTGTGAGTTGTTATGGTATGTGTTTTAATTAACAGATAATGTTATTTTAATTTCTTACTTTTTTACACTTTTCTTAAGATGGGCGTACCTACCATCTTAAGAAAAATGTTAATTTTTTAAGAAGTCTGATTTTACGCACGCACTTATAAAATGAATGTTTAATAAAGAAATAACAAGAAAATAACTCGCATTTAAAGCTATAGATATTTATAAAAAATATTATAAAAAATTCAAAAAATGCGGATTTATCGGATAATCCAGATTTGAGCATGTCAAAATCCGAAAATCCGGATTTTTTTAAATATCTGTTTTTTGCAATCCCTACCCAAGCGTTACGACATGGACGTTTCATGAGAGACGACCCAATTTACAAATGTAAACATCGTGATTGTTGATGATGTCCGAAACATAAAAATACCATCAACGATGTATTTATGTGTTTCCGTAATCCAACCCTTGGCCATATCGTTAATAGCTGATGTCAATTTAATATCCCCGAGAGCTGTTTACACGAGCGCTAATTTGCTAAGAGCTCGCCAATCAATAATGGCCGCCATATCAATAATGCCCTCTCCCGCTTCCGATGTTTCGTTATAGTTTGGTCATATTTGGATTAATGACGACCGGACCTTGACGACTTGACGACCTCTGGTGGGCTGTTGGTAGCTCAAGCCGGGGGTCGCGGGTTTGAAGCCCGCCGACGGAACAAAAAGTTTTCAAAGTCCCTGGGTCATGGATGTGTATTAAATAGTATGTGTATCATAATATAATAAACATCTTAAATACATAAATGTATAGTAAAAAAGTATTAAATATAATATTTCCGTTGTCTGGTACCTGTAAGGGGCGATTTCACCAAAGAAATGGAACGCGTTCAAAGCACTCTGAACCGGTTCAAAACGTATAAACGCGATTATAACATCGAAATGTATTTCACCAGCATAAACTGAACGCGTTCACAGCAAATCCGAGTTTTATCTTCTGAACGCCCAAAGTCCGAAATTTAACGTCATAAAACCCGTTCAAGCCCTGTCATGGCGGAACGAAAAACATTGACAAAAGAAATATCAAGATGACACATGCGTTTGTTAGTTTATTAGGTTTATGTATTGTTTCTTGCTATTTTGTAGATAACGTGAAAAGGCTAAAAGAAGTTTGTGAAATCCAATCGGAACAAAACGAGATTTACGTTACAGCGTGAACGCGTTCAATGGGAACTAGTTTTATAAGACTAAGTTTTATGTGTGTTTGGTGAAATCCCACCTAACACATCACACAAGTCCTTCAGGTACTTAGCACGGGGCCGGGCCAGACTGACGTGGTGTAAAGCGTCCATAGATACAAAGATATTATTTGAGTTTTTCAGTAGCGCTTTTGATTGGTTACTGTCCATAATGTTGAGCAATCAAAAATGTTGTTAAATAAATAAACTCCTGTTAAAAATCTTAGAAGCCGGGCATTAAAAGTCCTCAAGTGACTGCGCAGGGAGGGATCGTTACTCTTGAGTCTTGACTCTTAAGTCTTCACAAGACGTGAAAATTAAGTCTTGATTTCAAGATCTTGCTTTTAAGAGTGAAGTCTCGCTTTTAAGAATCACAAGAGATCGCCCAGTGGTCGAAATTCGACCTTACTTGCAACGACATTAGGACTACTACCTATATTTTGTAAAAAATATTGACTTCATCATAGTTTTTTTCAATTCTTGTCTCTGGGACTCAGCTGATCTCAGACTGGCCGTTTAAGCATTGTCTAATTATTATCTAAAATTAAATAAAAAAAAACAATACTTAATCCATTTTCAATTTGTCAACTTGTTGTCAACAGACTTCAACCATAAATAAAAGAGTATAATTCGTATGTATAGCCTTGTCACTCAAAAAACTGTCATTTTTCCTAGTAGTAGCGCGTAACGTTTTATTTGTTAAAAATATAATATATTATGATAAAAGCATAATTTTAAAATAATATTAGCTCGATGCACTCCTTCACCATATAAACTATAACTGTGCGAAATTTCATGCACCCACGTTTCCCCATTTTTCGTAAAAAGGTTACAAAGTTTTTCTCTCACGTATTAATATATAGATTTCGCTTATTCGCAGTCTTAAAATCCACGAAATTAACAGGCCACAAAATCGCAGTTGCTTTTAGGTGCGCTTCCTGGTATAACATAAGGTCATGTTGTCGTCATACATAGCTGTACTTATTGTGCATGGATTATCCACTCCTCGTATTGCATATTTATGCATATTATAGTCTACTTGGTATTGGTACCCACAATTCCATTGCGAAGAAATTCGTTTATCGCGCGAAAACCGTAATATTCTTCTGCAACAAAAACTATCCTATGGCCTTTCCCGTCTATATCTCTACCAAATTATTTACGTCTAACGGCCGTTCCCAATATTTGATCTATCTCTGGTTTTGCCCTACTAGAGATAGGAATAGCTCACAATTGACATAAAATATATGTCTCTAATGTCTAATGTGAGCTATTCCTATCTCTAGTAGGGCAAAACCAGAGATAGATCAAATATTGGGAATGGCCGTTAATCGCTTCAGAAGTTCAGCCGTTAAGCGTCAAGGAATAACAGACAGACACACTGTCGCATTTATAATATCAGTGAGGATAAGGCTATGAATAAAGTTTAGCTCACAGCCCACATCTTCATTCGCAAGGCCAATTACACTCGCTCGCTCGATTTGGTAGCGACAACTAAACCTACGATGTACTGGTTGGTCCCGAATCCCGCGGGGCTAAAATGGTCGCTTCGAAGAATCATATTATGAATCATGTTATGATTCAATCTTTTAAAATCGCAAAATGCAAGTCTGCTTGCAATTCATATGTAGTAATTCGTACTAATTTGACATTTGTCAGTTTGACAGTTTTGACAATTCATTTGCTGAATTGATTGAGAGGAATTGCTAAATGTGACCATTTTAGCCCCACCGATCATATTAAATGAAAACATAATACCTTATCGAAGAGCACAAACAAAAATCTAATGTCAAAAGGCTGTGCTGGCTTATTTTTGGGTAGGTTTGATAGAGATTGCCAAAACATAATGGGTCCGACGATTTCAACGATCATGTATCTTGATCTATTGCAGATTGATATGTAGATTGGTTCACATTAAACTGTAAACCTAAATGATACCAATCATTAATCTATGTATTATGCATTCAAATATTGCTACATTGAGCTTCAAGTAAACAGTTCCACATCACTTTAAAACGAGGTGCTTCATAATTTCCAAGACTAGTTTCTTGTTTAATAAAAATGTTATTGTTTAAAAGCCTGGTGAATAATCCATGATTGTGAAACAGTGACGCAAGCATCTGTTGCTCTAGTGGTTGTATTTTAGTACACCAATACTCAGCATTCAGCGCTCGGTTCATTACCAACGAATATATACTAGTATACCTCTAAAGATTTGAGGTAATGAGGAACACAAATTATAGTCTTTATAGTTATCATTGAATGATGAGGCCGGCAGAAACCGCGACCATAAAAATATGATATGCCATGTTCACAGTTCACACCTACCGAGAAGAGACCAGGTGCCTTACTCCCGAAACTGATATCGATTTCGATTTTCGATTTCATCGGTTTTTTGACATTTTTTAGACATATGTAAGATGTCTAAAGTGTCAAAAAATCATTGAAATCGAAAATCGAAATCGATATCAGTTTCGGGAGTAAGGCCCCTGGCGAGACAGTGATCTCCGCCGAGCACATTGACATGTTTTATAATATGGATACAGTCTACGAATAATAATAATCGGCCAAGTGCGAGGGGACTCGCGCACGAA
The DNA here is from genome assembly GCF_905147365.1 of Aricia agestis. NCBI lineage: Eukaryota > Metazoa > Arthropoda > Insecta > Lepidoptera > Lycaenidae > Aricia > Aricia agestis. Next base: position 13,267,353 of record NC_056428.1, on the reverse strand, counting down.
GGGTTCCGTACCATTATAGAGCAAAATTACGCCAAAAATTGTGTTTCTTGGATGGCAGCCCCCCTTAATTTTTTTATTTTATTATAAAATATTAAATTACACATAATATATAACTACGGATTTTGTACAAAATTCAAGTACCTACCTTCCTGTTGCCATTATTGATATAGAGCAAAAGAGATATGATATTGAATGTACTGTCACTTCTTGGTGGAAATTCATGTTCAATAGAGCAAAAAGGGCAAAACAAGCAACGTTTGTTGTATGGGAAATAAATTTAAATATTAATTTTATTTTGTTTTTAGTATTTGTTGTTATAGCGGCAACATATATTACATATAATCTGTGAAAATTTCAACTCTCTAGCTATTACCGTCCCTGAGTTACAGCCTGGAGACAGACAAGGAATTCTTTTTTTTTTCTATTTTATGGGGGTTTTAGTCAATAGACATGTCAACCCCGTCGTATCCGCCTTAATGAAATAATTAATTTTTGGTACGGAACCCAATAAACGACGGCGGAGGGCACTGTCTTGCCACTCGCGGTGTAATCAGGCCCTTAGTAAATATAAGTCTAGTTCTAAAAAAGGTCAAAGAGGCACAGTATCCAAAAATATCCAGAACCTTCTCCAGTTGATCAAATAGCGGATATTTATCGATCAAGTCCCTACCCCATGTGTGCTCCGTGCAAACACCTCACTGTGAATTTAGGGGTCGCTGCGATAACTTTTATTCCTTTAGGGGTAGAATAAGATTAAGACGCGTCATTGTCTGACCCTAATGTATACTGTTTATTGGGGATACCCTAATGTACTCATTTTGGAATGGACCGTAAAGAGCTAAAATGTGTCCCCTTTGGATAGGGTTGCCATCCGTCCGGATTTCCCCGGATTTGTCCTAGTTTGAAGGCCGTCCGGGGTGCGTCCGGCCGGGTTTTTTAAGTGTATGGTTGAAATCCGGACACTTGAGTTAGTCAGTTTTTTACAAAATCTTGTTGGAAAAGCAAAAATTGGCAAGACATTATCATAAATACTGTTAAGAGGTGTCCGGGGAAATAACCACATTTCGGCCAAATGTCCGGGAATTTTGTAGTGCCTCACCGGCGAAGGGAATTTGGGTGCTGGCAACCCTACCTTTGGATAGAATCGAAGGGACTATTGAGGGTTCAAAGGTCAAATGACTTTGCGGGCAGCAAAGAATTACGATTGAATTTGTTACAAAAAGGAATGAAGATCAGAATGAACGCAGATCTTACAATTTAAAAGTTAGAAATATCTATAGAACTGTATGGCACGGCAAAAAATATAGGTTAGTTCTTTGCATGCTAAAAGAATACACGAGAATTGTAGCATGCATCGTTCTAACTGCTAAGGGTGGGTTGCACGGTTACACTAGAGGCGTTATAGTTACACTAGAGGCGTTATAGTTATAGTTAAGGTCACGAAGCTAAAACAAATTTTATATTAGCTTCATGGTTAAGGTTAAGGTTATCGTCAAATATGGCGTCCATTATGGACTTTCACTAGGGATTTCACAGTTCATTTGACATTTTTTTATGGTAAAAGTTAAAGTAATAGTAAAAGTAAGTTGGTGCAACCCACCCTATGAACTTTAAGTTAAGGACAAAGTCGTATTTGGGCAAATATTGATAAAGTTTTTAGTAAGTGCATTTCACGTATTGTGTACGGTGTACCCTGTATCTCTGCTATGGAGCTTTTAACTTTTAAGGCTCAGTTTACTTTTTAAAGATCTTTTATACCATTACACGTAGGTAAGTATTTGACAAAATACTTAGTTTCTTTGAAGCGCTTATATCTCCCCTAAGTTCCTCACAACGGTCAATTCTGTTGATGCTACCAATTTGATGGCCTATTGCTCGAAATACTAAATAGGCTATTTACTATTTCGAGCGCTAGAATTATTACATCAACAATTTCCCTTGTTGTGTCTAATTGAGAAGTGGTCCATAATAGGCACAGGCAATTACCGCGCATTCAGAGCAATTAACGTGTACCATATAAACGAAGCGCGTTGCTCACTCGCTGACGATTAGTCTTCGCATGACCCAAATTATAATCTGTTATGTAAACGGAGAAAGTGCCTTGAGTCATTAAAACGATTGTTAAGTTATATTAAGGATTTTTGATAATCCCCAACTTTTAAAGCAATCGGGTTAGAATTAAAATCAATTTTTTGGGTATTATTGCACAAAATTTTTGTTTTTATTCGACGGCCCATTAGCCTTTGTCTTGGAGATAAATTATATCGTCTTGTACAACCGTGATTTTCTTCTGGCGCATTACATGTTGAAACTTCACAAGCATACTTTTAAAGTCAATTTGTGTATAGCTTTTTAACTCCCGCTTTACTTACTTGCAATACAAAAAGAATTTGTGGTCGCAGAAGAAATTTTGAATTGAGAAATCCAAAGATTCCTACCTACCTGTCTGTAGGACTCCCTGTTTTATCTGTATCACAGGCTTGATCACGCACTTAGCAAATTATACTATTACTAATTACACGTCCACTCTCGTCTATCGACTCTCGTCTATCGACTCTCGTGTTGTCCACTCTTATCTATCGACTCTCGTGTTGTCCACTCTCGTCTATCGACTCTCGTGTTCCGAGTTCCGACGCGGTGCGCTCAAGACAGTGTCATGTCTGTTTGTATGTATGTATGTGTCAGTGTAGAGATGATATGGTATTTATGTATATAATAATATACTAACATAATATATAACATTAATTATTTAAGGATAAATCACATACACTACACTGTCCATTCAGCAAAAAGCGTACTTACCTAGTTATAACTGTGATGGTTGGCTAGATCAGTGTTTCCCAACCTTTTCTGCCACGCAACCCTAGGAAATCATGAACAGTTTTTAGGGACCCCCTTAATAAAATAAACAGCAAAAAAATCTAAATATGTATGGTCCGGAGACGACACCGCGGACCCCATACGTATACTCGCGCACCCCCCGGGGTCCGCGGAGCACAGGTTGGGAAACACTGGGCTAGGTCATTCTACTTGAAACAATATCTAATACCCATTTATAATAGGCAGTAAGCGATATTTCATAAAAGACGCCGCGCGCCGTTAGCTGATCAAAAGGGGAATATTTTAGCATCATGATGTAATATAGTCAGGCCAAAGATGAGACCTCTTAACGTATATGTGCCGTGTCAGATAACATTTGGCCTATGCGAACCTGCGCTAAATCGCGAAGATAGCAAGTAGCGCCATTCGCTCAGTTGGTGACTGAACAGGCCAGAGAAAGCTGCATTATAAGAAATTTTATTTTATGGATAGTCCTCCCTTTCCTAAATTCTATTGATGAATAGGTTTCTATGAGTGCATGGAAATCACGAGGGAGGCATTAAAAAAATTACTTCTGCCATGGTCAATACCTAATTACCTACGCTAGTTATTACCTACAGCATTACACGGGCACATTGTACTTTTCCGAAATAAAAAGTACCCTAAGTTTTAATCCAGGACCTTTTACTATTACCATGCCAAATGTAAATTGTAATCAAAATTCGTTTTTTATGGTTTTTTCCATGAAGTAGTCCACACACATTCACAAACTTTCGTCTAAAGGTGATGATATTCTACAAATACATGATTAATAAATAATAATATTGACGATGGTCGATTTACCTAATTGTGAATATAATGTAATATACTTAATGTAAATTGTGAATATAATGTACTTAATATAATGTAAAATTGTGTATCGGCATTCGGAAGTTGGTTAATTAACAATAGGGTCGGAACTGGGGTCCTTAGCGTAAACAGCTAAACAAATTGGAAAGCCAGGTGGCTGCCTGACAGGCGCGTGCAGGGGTTTTTTTTATAAAAAAGGGAACGGAGTCACGACCCATCAAAAGCTGCTAGGATTTTTTGTTCCGTTATATTGGTCGTTTCAATAGGAATATATTAAGCAGCCTCCACACGTTGGCCGTGTTTGCCGAACAGAAGGGGATGGCGCTATACCAGAAAGAAAGACGCAAATAATTCGATCTCTTTTTTTAGTTTAGCGCCGTCCTCTTCTGTTCGGCAAACACGGCCAACGTGTGGAGGCTGCTTAAGCGTTTTTGTGCCGAGAAAGGGATGGCAATTCGATTGTCGTGTATGTACGGTCGAGGACAGATTCGGTTCTTCCGAACTTTATTACAAATAAATAAGGTCGAAAAGTGGTAAAAGGTGGGGATCTACTGTACGTCTAACGTCACTGTCGTCAAGGCTCTCTGAAGTGCGCATGGAATCCATGGTTTTCGTGAAGATCAGGGTTCTTTGATTATGATTTACATACCAAGTTTCAATGTATTTTACACTTTATAGGGTAATCCGCTGTTAAAGTTGTGAAAACTAAAAACACCTCGAAACTATTATGTATGGCTTGATCGTGTGGGAATGGCAGAAAAAAGGGTATATTTAAGTAAACACTAATCAATCAGATACTCGTCGTCGTACTTTCTAATAAAAGATGAATTTCTGCTATTAAATTTTTATAAAGAATTCTGCTAAGGTTAAAAAATTATTGAGGGAAATTAAAATTTAACAGACCGTAAAACTGTAACTGTAGAACTTACCAACTAAGTAAATTCGTCGCTAAAATGCAAAAAGAATTTTATTTTCACCATGTTTAAAAAATTAAAACAACTTGTATAAAATTGCGAGTTCGTGACTTTGTAGGCTTGTTTACCTAAATATTAAAGTTTTATAAGTACTCCGAAAGCTCAGTACGATTTCGCTCCAAAAAACTTTAATTTAAAGTTGTAAAACAACTTAATTAATTGCATTAAGTAAGTATATTATTAAGTAAACAAGTTTTTTCTCTTACCAAAGACTGTTAAACAGCAGAAACAGCTACAACTTCAAAAATATACAAATAAAAATACGAGACAAAAGTTTTACAGATAGGTATTTAATTTACGGACAAAGACACGTCCGCAAAGTACAGGAATCAATGCGCAACTGTTTGTCGTTTGAGTTTTGACAGTTGACTTGACATTTCAATTTTCAAGATTCTGACATTTGAATTTTTTTTCATAATATAGCGCTCGGCTTTTTAACCATGGCCAGTGTCAAGTAAAATATGGCGGGAAAAAATTTAATGTCATTAACGTATCTACTTAATTTTAAAATTTCCGTAATGTTTGCCGGAAGTGTTACAATTTTTTAAAATTCGTCAGAATTGGGAACTTTGTATCAAAGATAAACAGCTAAAAAACTGCTTATTAATTTCTTTGAACGATTTGCGATTTTTTAAGCCCAAAAAAAGTGGGTTCATCGGTAATTCTGAGGAAATATTTCAAACTGAAATTTATGAAAATTATTCTTCGAAGGGTGCGACAAGACTTTATATCAACTTGGGCGGGGGCGCTGCTGGTAAAGAAGAACTGTCAAATATGTTGTTTTTGTATGTGGCAGCGTTAGTTCCTTTTTTCGCCACCTGCATTTAAAGCTTTGCCGAGCTTTCTTGGCCGCCATTTGCGGTAGTCAAATCAACAAAATTTTGTTCAATAATAATTAAATATCGAATAGTTCTTTAAAAATATATTATTAAAAATCATTATAATTAATAATAAGTGTCTGGGTGTCCAAATTTTTTACATATTTAGTACTTTCATAATTTAATTGGATGTAGTACGGAATTTGACCTTATATAATATACATCCTTAAGCCTATGCGTGTGGGATATCTGGTCGCTGTTAAGCATTAGTGTCCTAACCTACAAATTTTTTTGTTGATAAATTTTGAATGCAGGGTTGTTCTAAATCATCTAAAGAACTGCATTCATAACTCAATACGTAATTTTTATGTGGGTTAGTACACGAATGCTTAACAGCGTCCATCTATGGATAGGGTCTTAAAAAATCATATTGAGGTTCCTAATATCATTTTTTTCTCACCTGAATAGTTTGCGAGAGACACTCTTCTGAAGTGGTAAAATGTGTCCCCCCCTCTAACTTCTAAAGTAGGGGCATGATAAGTCTAAAAAAAATATATGATGTAGGTACTATAAAAACTACCAACGAAAATTGGTTTAAGCGAGATCTAGCAAGTAGTTTTATTTATACGTCATAAATGATAAACCTTAAATTAACTTTCATTAAATCAACTGATATATAAAAATAAATCAAATACCTTTTAATTTCATAAAAATAAACCTACTTGTTAAATACCACCTTCCAAAATACAAACCTAGAAACAGTAGAAACTTTTAATTTACTCGGAATAAACATTTATACACACATAAACTGGAAATCTCACATAGAAAAAACTAAAATAAAACTATCAAAATTTACCTACGCACTCTATCATTTAAAACACAGTACGGATACAAAAACAGCTCTTTCAACATATTATGTCAATAGCAACGAACTATTTATATTACAAAAAAAAATGCATCCGATTAATAGCCCAAATAAAAAATCGAGACAGCTGCAGACCATATTTTATAAAATATAACCTTCTAACACTCCCTTCCATATACATCCAGGATATTTGATTATTTGTTTTTAAAAATAAAGATTATTTCACAAAAATAGAAGAGACTCACAACATCAATAGACACAAAAACAAATTACACCTACCCTACTCTAGAATAAAAATGCTTAACGAAAGTCCCTATTATATGTCCGTCAAAATTTACAATAAATTACCAGATTTCCTAAAAAAAGAAAATAAATTACCCTCGTTGAAAAGAAAACTAAACACATATCTAATAAAACACTGCTTCTACTCATTAGAAGAATATTTTAGTATAGATTTGAGTGATTAAAGTTAAGTTCATAAAATATATTAAGTAGGTATTATTAATATTTTATGATAATATAATACAGCTGTGATAATACTAATGTACAAGATAATTTAGTTTAATAATGTAGAATACCATAAAAATAAGAATATATTACTTGAATAATAATTATTAAAATTATAATTTTGTAATTGTTTTGCAAACGCCCGAACAAGGCATAAGTTATATATTTCGTCAATGTATGGTGATTTATATATTATGTACTTGGTTGCAAATAAAAATTTTGAATTTGAACCTTATTGCTGCTGCAGATCCCTTCATGGGCGAGTCCAACTCGCACTTGGCTGGTTTTATTACTATCTTGCGCACTTTTAATTTCTTTGCATTGACTGAAAGAAATGCCACTAGATCAACCGATATGATGAAACATTTCACCGATATGGTAAAATTATCAACCGATATGATAAAGCAATCCACCGATGTGACAAAACTGTGCGTTGGTCATGAGTTCATGACTCATGATTCGAAACACCGGTATTAGATTTAAGACACCGATTCGTGTTTTCTTATAATTTCGGTGTAAATTATCATATCGGTGGTTAAAATGACCACCGACTACACCGATATGAGAGCAGCGATGTGAGAAAAAACCCACATTTTTGGAAATTATAAAAAATGCATTATATCTAAGATAAATTTAGTTACAGATAATGAAGCTTAATCACTTACTACATTCATTAGAGCCAAACAACAATTTTAAAACTACCTATTCATTACATTTAAAAAATTCAATCGCCGATATTATAAAATAATTGTCCGAGAGCATATTTAATGGCATACTTCTTCTTCTTTTTTATTAATGGCTCCTTTTTATGTTGTTGGCGGGAATATGCAGCGCTTTGACACAAATCCGTCTTGACTGCGTCACAATAGACATAACGACCGGTAGTTCGACTGCAAAGAGACGGACAGGTTTGGCAGAATGTCGCAAAAAGCGATGGTTTGCCGTAAATAAAAGAAGAAGAAGACGGACAGGTTTCAATATCTGTCAAATTCGTCGGGTTTCACTAGGATTATGAACGGAATGTGCCTCGCGCTGGCTGATATAATTTATTTTTAAATATTTAAAATAAAGATTTCAAAATTAGATTCTGTCAATTTTAATCACATGTGCCAAAACATAAACAACAATACGACCAAAGAGGAACACGTCCAGCGAATATGTCATAGTTTTAAATTCGTAGGTAACAAGTTAACAACCCTAGCGACGATTTTCGTCATAATACGTCAAATTTAAAAATTTCAACATCGGTTCTAAGACGGCATACTCTATCATTCTGTCTACTCTGACTGCGTGGAAGCACATACTAAGGAGTAAATTAAAATTGGGGTGGGGAGACTGTCCGAGGACAAGTACATTTGTGCCTCTAAGTAACTATGATCGTTAATTTTATAATAAAATATGGTATATAATAATAGATAAACTAATATTCTATGAAATAATATAAGTTACACCCTTAAATTGTTCATATTTGCTAGTATGTAAGTGTTTTTGTTTGTAAAAAAGTAGAGGGACAGCACCGATTTGATAAAAATAGATCTTTAAGTCACTTATTTCTACCTTTGTAATAGTCCTAGTTATATTATATTTTTGCCACAATCCTATAGCTACCCATTGAATACTAAAACAAATAATTCACAACAATATTCCCTTTTTTAAATAGTAATTTCAAAGAAGCCAAAAAAAAAGCCGTTTGGGAAATTCACCCACAAAGATTTATTTGATGCCGCAGCCGCATATGCGTAGTGCTTCGCGCTAAAAACCTATAGGTATTTAAAATTGGACGATTTTGGACCGTCCGAGATCGTCCAATTTTAAAGTCCGTCAAGAAAGTGAAGAAATTAAAAACTGGCAAAATCGTAGTGTCATCCCTTTTTCTTAGATTGATTTGAAAGGGATGACACTACGATGTTGCCACTTTTTAATGTCTTCACTTTCTTGACAGACCTTGAATACATATATCGGTTTTTATCGGTCCGACTGAGTCGGACGATAGACGAAGGTGCGGGCTGCGGCCGGGCCGTGAGACGAACTATTTGTCACGAAGTTGTCACTACTCACTTGTCAAAAATATATATATAAAACTAATCTGTGGTCAAAATATCATAAAAATAAAAATGCCAGGTGCTTTTGCTGAAATAATTGATGATATCGAAGATCTTATATCTTCCCAAGATATAACACCAAAAGAACGATACGCGAGCAGAAAAAATGTAAGCGTTAGATCGAAAAAGCGGGAAGTCAAAGAGAGTGAACCTGTTGAAAAGATTGTTTTGGAAAGTGTCGTTCCAGGTATAACCTTTAAAATACTCTGTATTTCTGCTTTTCTCAATGAAATTTAAGTATAACTCCTAAGTTAAGTACTTTGAGGTGAAGTAAATGTACTTTTAAAATTCTAAGATAAGAATTTCAACATTGTTCTTTTCGATAAAAATATTTTGTGTACTCATTAAAATCACAATAATCAACCCAGTAATTAAAGCAATTCTTATTCTACAAAGGAACACAAACAATATACGTGAAAACATGGGGTTGTGCTCACAACAACTCAGACTCCGAGTACATGGCCGGACTGTTGGCTGCACACGGCTACAAACTCACAGAAGACAAGTTCGAAGCACAACTGTGGCTGCTGAACTCATGCACTGTGAAGAACCCTGCTGAGGATCATTTCAAGTCAGTATATTTATATAATTTGAATTTGATTCTACTGTGATATAAGATTTACGCTATAAAATAAAATATTTTTGTCATAAGTTTTGTTATATGAAATCTCGTTAAAGTTAGTAAGAAATCTATATTTCTTAATAACTAATCCCTCTTATTAATCCTTTGATTGCGGATTCTTGAAAATCTATATACTCCACTCGGGCTAACTTGTCGCTAGCAGTCATTGACTCCCTGTCAAAAACTTGTCATTTTCCATATTAACCACGATTGACAATGAAGTGTCAGATATTGTTTATTGTGGTTTTATATGGAAAATGACAAGTTTTTGACAGGGAGTCAACAACCGCTAGCGACAAGCTAGTCCGAGTGGAGTATAGTTCTAGTGGCCACTTGGGAGTTGAAGCGTTAAAGAAATTCATTTCTTTTTTATACATCTAAGGAATGAAATAGAACTCGGACAGAGTCGAGGGATCCATGTTGTGGTAGCAGGCTGTGTGCCGCAGGGTGCCCCTCGCTCCTCCTATCTCCAGGGCTTGAGTGTGGTTGGAGTGCAACAAATAGACCGGATTGTTGAAATTGTTGAGGAAACACTTAAAGGTATGTTTACAGTTCTTTACATAAATGCTTTGAAAGTTCTGTGGTTCAGACTTTAAAGGCTAGTTGATTGCTGTTAGGCATTTGTGTATTAGCCGACATTTTTTTTTGTCGAAGCATGAATGCAGTCTTGTTCTAAATGATCAATGAGCAACATCATATTTTTTGTAGGATAATATTATTGTACACAGATGCTTAACAGTGTCCAGTTATTTGTTTTAATCTTATAGCCTAATTTACTTTTAATACATGTTTCAGGTCACACAGTTCGTTTGTTCGGACAAAAAAAGGCTGAGAATGGTCGTAAAGCAGGTGGTGCCTCACTTCTCCTTCCCAAAGTACGAAAGAACCCCCTAATTGAGATAATATCTGTTAACACCGGGTGCCTTAATCAATGTACGTATTGTAAGACAAAGCATGCAAGAGGAGAGCTTGGAAGTTACCCTCCAGAGGAAATTGTGGAGAGGGCTCGGCAGTCGTTCAAAGAAGGTGTCTGTGAAATATGGCTGACGAGTGAAGATACAGGTAACAGCAATTTAGTCCATATTTAGAAATGGATGGTAAAATAAATTATTATATGAAGTTCACTCTTTTGTTTGTTTATTATGAGCAGGCATGATTGTCAATAGTGTCTGTGTTTATTGTGATTTGTATCTGAATCACAATTTTAAAAGTTTTTATTATCCAAAGTAGGAACATTTTGACTAATTGGTACTTACAGTTACTAAGTTCTAAGCATAATCAAACATACGAATAATTAATGTTACAAGTTTTTCGTATTTTAATCCTAATCCTCGGTAAGCATGATTCTTAAATTTTCGTACTTAGCTGAAAGTAACAAACATTAATTTCGTTCATTGCGACCATTCATACCATCAAGGAAATTCATTTCTAGGCAGTTGACAGATCTACGTCATGTGGTCGGTTTATGTCAGTTCAATGTTAGCTGCAACTGGTCAGATGGGTTTGACTTAACGCAGCCAAATTACTTATGTCCCCCATCTGCCTAGGAATCAACTTCTCTGATAGTACAATGTATTTCTGCATTTTTTCTTCCATTACCCCTTTTCTTTAATGCTTTAGGCACATACGGTCGTGACATTGGCACATCATTACCGGAGCTTCTGTGGCAGCTGGTGGAAGTGATACCGGAGGGCTGCAGGCTGCGGCTGGGGATGACCAACCCGCCATACATACTGGAGCATTTGGAGGAGGTGGCCAAGATCATGCAGCATCCACGGGTTTATAAGTGAGTAGATCTACGAATAATTTTATTATTTGTAGGAGTAGATATTTAAGTCTTTCTGTGTTAAGAAAAGGAACTGTACTTAGACCATGGCCACACAATTAGTTTAATCAGTATGATAGCAATCACACACAAACACTTCTTGTTAAAATGTATAATAATATAATTAGTATCCTATGTATATATAATACTATATATTATATAATATATAGTATTATATATACATAGTATTATATATATAATACTATATATTATATAATATATAGTATTATATATACATAGGATATGGAAAAAATTCTGTTCCTGTGATAAACTTTCGGTGCAAGAAACATTCTTCAACACCAGTAGTCCCCAACCTTTTTTTCATACGGGTCACAAACATGTTTTGGTCTTGGTGTCGCTATTTAAATAAATAAAATTACTAGTGTCCAACCGAAACTGATTTTTCAGCCGAAACCGAAACAGAACTGTCGGCCTTGCTTCCAGTTTCGGCCGTAACCGAAACCGAAACTTGACAAAACATTGAAATTGGCGATTATTTACTGAAATTTACTTACATTTGTTAACACATAAAAAAGTGCCAAAATGGATTTTTTACTTTTTGTGACATTTCTTAAAATATATATTATAAATATTCTTAGATTCGAAACTTTTCAGTATCGTATTTCGGTTCTTTTTATCCCATTTTTAATGTATTAGAACGAACGCTTACCCTAAAAACATGAACAGAATTTATTTCAAGACATTTACTATTGAAAAACAATCAATTGCAGTCATTGAGATAGAGAGTTTTTAATAGGAAGTTTAAAATTTGTTTCAAAGGCTTGATAAATCCTTTTATTTGTCGGTGCAAGTAACTTATTCGCTCTTACTTTAATAAATTTTCCGCAAATACAATAAAAGCTTTTTATATCCATTTTAGACATTTTTTAAAGATCTTTTTACGCTTTAAAGTATAAAACTCATAATTTCTCTAAAAATTAAATACACACAGTAAGTTCCAGCGGCAAACTTCCCGTTCCAACTCTGATATTTATACAGGGTGTAACAAAAATAAGTGATAATACTTTAGGGTGTATACATGTTCCTTGTAGAGAGTTCACTGTGAAAGTAGCAGCGCTGAAAGACAAAAAAAAAATTACTTATGTATGGGGAAACTCGTGACGCTCGGGCCCTTCCCATACAAAAGTGAAAAAAAAATTCGTCTTTCAGCGCTGCTATTTTCACAGTGACTTCTCTACAAGGAACACGTACACACCCTAAAGTACTATCACTTATTTTTGTTACACACTGTATATCAGAGTTGGAACGGGAAGAAGGGGTTTGGTTATCCAAATCCTAAAATTTAGCAGGGTAGGAACGGTCGGTGAGACTGTGCATCCATAGTTAAAGGTCAATTATTTTAAATATAAATAAAACACGTGGTAAAAGGAAAATAATGAGGCGAGATGATTGACTAGATAAATCTCGCAAGCTATATCTCTAATTTCATAGTCCAGGGGTTCCCAAACTGTGCGCTGCGGCGCCCTGGTGCGCCGTTATCCGAAACCACAAATATTATAAAATTATATTATAATATTAATTATGTAAATCAGGTAGATGATTAAATATTATTTTATTACTATTTTCCTGCTTAACCTAACTATAATCATTAAAGGTATTTATTTATATATCTTTTCCTAATATATAGGTAGAGTAGGGCGCCGTGACAAAATATTTTACGTGTAACTGCGCCGCAGGCTGAAAAAGATTGGGAACCCCTGGTTTAGACAATTTGATGAAAATAAAACGAAGTACTAATAAAAACTAAATAAATACTTAGCAATACATATAATAGTAAATAGGGTGGGCTGTCGGTAGCTCAAGCCGGAGTCGCGGGTTCGAATCCCGCCGACGGAACAAAAAAAAGTTTTCAAAGTTCCTGGGTCATGGATGTTGTATTAAATATGTGTATAATATAATAAAAATCTTTTTTTTTATGAAATAAGGGGGCAAACGGGTCACCTGATGGAAAGCAACTTCCGTCGCCCATGGACACTCGCAGCATCAAAAGAGCTGCAGGTGCGTTGCCGACCTTTTAAGAGGGAATAGGGTAATAGGGGAGGGTAGGGATGGGAAGGGAATAGGGGAGGGTAGGGAAGGGAATAGGGTAGGGGATTGGGAATATAATATATGTATAGTATAAAATAAAAGTATTATTAAATATATTTCCGTTGCCTGGTACCCGTAACACAAGTCCTTCAGGTACTTACCACGGGGCCAGACTGACGTGGTGTGAAGCGTCCATAGATATTATTATTATTATTATTATTAAAAATAATTCACGAACACTGGAGTTTCGACGGGGCCGAAAGTTTCGGCTATATTTTGGCCGAAACCTAAACTAAGGCCGAAACTAGATTTTTTGGCCGAAACTGGCCGAAACCGAAAGTTCGGTAGGTCACTTACGTTCAAATTACGTTCTTCAAAATTAACGATTTAAAAGTGTAAAAAATTTCACAACTTTCACGACGACTGCATTATTTTGCCGGTGGGCGTGAATTCCAAAATGGTTTACCATCACGCGGGCCACAAAGTCTCGGCGGGCCGCATGCGACCCGCGGGCCGCGGGTTAGGGATAGCTGTTAAACACAAAACTGCACTCTCAGGTTCCTCCATGTGCCGGTGCAGTCTGGCAGCGACCAGGTGCTAGCGGATATGAAGAGGGAGTACAGCCGCGCGGAGTTCGAGCATGTTGTGGAATTCCTGAGATCCAGGTACGAATAATACTTTTTAGTAATTTCGCAAAGGTGCTTAATTTTCCTGTGCGAAAGAAAGATAGATATATTGACATATTGTACCATCGAAGAAATAGGCAGATGGCGGACCCTACGTACTATCGTACGTCACATACGATTTCTAAGGCTGGTATAAATAGTCAGTACTTAAGATGAGACCCGGTCTCAAGACGCGGTTGGGCTCTGTGATTGGTCCAAATTTTGACAGCCAACCAATCACAGAGCCTGAACCGTGTCTTGAGACCGAGATGCATCTTGAGTACTGACTATTTATACCGGCCTTAGACGGTACAAGTTTTCATGGATTTGAGTCGTGACCAGAAGTTTGTAATCGGTACAGCTGACGCGTGAACATTCTATAGTTGCATTGGAGATACTGTAAGTCTCGGGAAAGGCTAAGCAGCTTTTATTTCGAATAGAAATACCGAATGCCAGTCAACTAGACCCGCGTAAACGTAAAAAAACGTTAATAAGTACAGATTGAAAAAATCAGCCAAGTGCGAGTTAGACTCGCGCACGAAGGGTTCCGTAACATTATAGAGCAAAAATAGATAAAAAATGTTTTTTTTGTATGGGAGTTTATTTTATTTAAATATTTTATTTAATTTATTTATTTTATTTAAATATTATTGTTAATAATTGTTAAATTATAAATACAACGTATTTTGTGAATATTTCAAGTGCGTAACTATTGCCATTATTGATATCGAGCAAAAAATAGCAAAAAAATTACGTTTGTTGTATGGGAGCTCCCCTTAAATATTTAATTTATTTTTAACCCCCGACAAAAAAGAGGGGTGTTATAAGTTTGACGTGTCTGTCTGTCGGTCTGTCTGTCTGTCTGTCTGTCTGTCTGTCTGTCTGTCTGTCTGTCTGTCTGTCTGTCTGTCTGTGGCATCGTAGCATCCAAACGGGTGGACCGATATCGATCTAGTTTTTTTTGTTCGAAAGCTGACTTCATTGAGAGTGTTCTTAGCTATAGTTCATCATCATCAGCCTGCTCCGTGCTTAAAAATTGCGGTTCATCTGGTTCGTGAAGGGCCGATTAGCAACTTGCAGTCGTTTGGTGGGCTTTATTGCATTCTAGTTCGTGACATTTATGAATATTCACACATTAATGGAAAGTTGACCTGGTGCTGCAGCATCACCTGGTAATCAATAGGATACCCAACTCCTCACCACGATACAAAATGCAAAATAATGAAAATGTAAAACTGTTGGCCGTCCCCCGACACACCGTGACAACAATTATGGACTAAAATATCACTTTACACTTAGGAATTATTTAAACTTAAAGTCAGTAAAATATATTATTTCATTACTTTTTAAAGTTGTTTGGTGGGGTTTTTTTTAAATTTCTTAATATTTTTAGTATTTGTTGTTACAGCGGCAACAGATATACATAATCTGTGAAAATTTCAGAAATCTAGCTATAGCCGTTCTTGCGATACATCCTGGAAGTCTTAGTAATATAGGGTCCCGTTTTTACCCTTTGCGTACGGAACCCTAAAATATTTATTGTGTAATATTTAATTTTATAAGTATACTTGAGTATATTTTTTATCCAGGGTGGCAGGTATAACGATAGCTACGGACATAATCTGCGGGTTCCCTACGGAGACGGACAAGGACTTCGAAGACACCATGACTCTCTGCCAGAAGTACAAGTTCCCTTCGCTGTTCATCAACCAGTTTTACCCCAGACCAGGCACTCCCGCTGCTAAGATGACTAGGGTATTATATACCAATACTGTAATAATAAATAATAGTTAAAAAAAATAAAAAAACACGCTTATTAGTTATTAGTCAGGGAGCCCTAGAACAAAATTTTTTTTTAATACAATTAAGCAAATTTTTTGTGAGTAGCTTCATTTTGATAAGACAAACAACATTTTTACCTGCGAAAAGTCTTGAAAGTGGTAGCTCTAACAGAGATAGGAATGATTTCATACTTTGATTTGATGGTCCTAAAAATATATGGATTGTTATATTTGTAGGACAATGTTACTCTTAAATTATATAACTATTAACCTACCAATATACAAAAAAATCGGCCAAGTGCGAGTCGTACTCGCGCACGTAGGGTTCCGTACCGTTATAGAACGAAAGTAGGCAAAAATTGTATTTTTTGTATGGGAATAAAATATTTATTTTATTTTAATATTATTAATAATTATTAAATTCTATAATTTAAGAGTAACATTGTCCTACATAATAGAACAATCCATATTTTAGGACCATTAAATCAAAGCATCAAATCTTTCAATCAATAAATTAAAAAAAGTTGTTAAAGAATGTTTGTGTGCTAAGGCTTATTATAAGGTAGTTCTGATTTTCTTAATGACAGCACACCTTGGGAAAAATAAGCTGACAAACCATAGGCTGCTTCTATAATATAATTAATGGTACTACATTTTTAAATACTCAGTGTAATTTAACTTAAGCTATTATTGTTATTTTCCATCTTTTTGGTAAAAGGTGGCCCATTTCAAAGCATGAAATCCTTTCTATCTCTGTTAGCTACCACTTCGATTTTTCGCAGATAAAAATGTTTGTCTTATCAAAATGAAGCTACTCACAAAAAATAGCTTGATAGTAATAAAAAAAATTTGTTGTAGTGCTCATTGACTAAAATATCATAAGTATAATAAACAAAAATAGAAAATTTAAAACGGGGAAAGGAATGTTATACTAAAGATTATTGCTGTATTTTTATTTTAACTTTGTAGCTTTCAAATTATGAGTTTATAAGGCGGAATCTCCGTAGGGGAAGGGCCTTAATTGCACCCGGTATAAAACACCTATGTAAATGACTGCTGTGTAATTCGTTTCTTTTAATACAGTGTGTACTTAAGGGTGTGTACGTGTTCCTTGTAGAGAGTTCACCGTGAAAGTAGCAGCGCTGAAAGACCAAATTTTGTTTTCGCTTTTGTATGGGCAAGAGCCTCAGCGCCACGAGTTTCCCCATACAAAAGTGAAAAAAAATTTTTGGTATTTCAGCGCTGCTACTTTCACAGTGAAATCTCTATAAGGAACACATACACACCCTAAAGTATAAATGTAAATAAAATTGAATGTAAATTAATGTGCAATTGAATTTATTTATTGCGCCGTTGTTAATATGTGATATTTAAATTGGTAGCGTTTTAATCGAATATACTGTCCTGATTTACATTGATATCAAAATGAATTTAAACTGTATAAAGTATAATGTATAAAATATAGTCAACACTCTTATGTAATCATTCGAATGTTTTTAGTTACATTTCAAAAGTCATATTAATAATTTAATATTACCATTACATAATACATTATATTATTATGATTTAAAATGTCAGAAAAATGTTGAGCTCCAATGTTTGGCAACTCTACCCAGTCTTTAACCTCAAAATAATCTTTTACAGGTAGCAACCCCCCAGGAAGTGAAGAAACGCACGAAAAGGTTATCCGAATTCTTCCGATCGTACGAACCGTACGGACACAAAGTCGGACAGATACAAGAGGTTCTAGTCACAGATATATCACACGATAAAAACTACTACGTCAGCCACAACCAATATTACGAGCAGGTTTTAGTACCCAAAGATGAGAAATATATGGGAAAAATGTTGACTGTAGAAATTATTAGTGCAAGCAAATTTTCTATGATGGGTCGCCCAGTAGACAAGCCCAAAATGCCAGGCATAGCTGCGCCCCTAAAGAAAGGACAGGTCTCAGGTTTCGAGGTGCAGAAATCTAAGATTGTGCCTATACCGATTTTGATGTTACTCTTCGCGTGCGTCATAAGATTGTTATGGATATATTTATAAATAAAATGTTTATGTAATTCCTTTTTTATTACTTTTCTCTCCTTTATTAGATTTTTTTTGTAGATACATTCTATTAAATGACTAGTTGCGTTGTAAAGTTATTACTGTAAGTAGTACATAATCATAAAATTACAATAACAGAGTTTTAAATAAAATCTAAAGCATTTTATTCTTCAAGAGTAAGAACCTATAGTTTTAAGCCAAAAATACGTTGATCACTGGTGCTAGATGTGAGAGAGATTAAGGCGACGACGCCTTGATAATTTGGCTGTAGCGATATCGATTTTTCTCAGCAATGACTAAAGCTAAGAAATTAAAGTTCATTGTCATTATTCATCATGTCTTTTTTTTTGAATTACCCATAGCATAACACGATTGGTCAACTTTTATAACACAGAATAATCAATCAAAAAGACCTCTGTAAAAAAGGGATTCCTATTTTTCCAACAGAGGAGAGTGATTTAAGCTTCCAAAATTTGTACATAGATTGCTTCAAGCATACACTATAATTTGCCTATAGCTTTTCCATTTCTTGTTTTCTATGAGAGGCTGGGCCGGCCTCTCATAGAAAACAAGGCGTCACCTTAACGTCTCGGATACAAGAAACTGTGAATTAATGTGTCCGTTTGTACAGTCTAATAGCATTAACTTTAAAGTAAGTCATTGACGTAATGACCGGTAATGTTTAGGTCATCTATACATCTACGTGGGTCACACTGAAAGTGTTTAGAAGTCGCTAGTTAGAAACATTACTAATGAAAACTTTTTTTTAATTACAATTTAAGAACTCTATGGTAACATAATCTGGTATATTACATTTATTTGTCATTTGTTTTGGTGAATTGGCGGCAAATCTAAAACTCTTGTTACACGTGAAAATGAACTTAGGTAACGCGAGAAAATTTTTAGTTAATGATTTTTTATGACTTTCGTTGTGGGCTTACTCAATAACAAAGCTTTGATAGGCTGCTATTACCATTTCATGATGAAGCCCCATCTCGTGTCACTATTTACAATTGGTTTAACGAGTTTAAACGTGGACGTAGCAATCTCACTGATGATCCGTGTGAGGGACGTCCTTTAACAGCGACTACTGAAGTTAACGTTAGTGTTGTGCGACGCATGATAGAGTGAGATAAAAGAGTGACCTACCAGCAGATACGGGCAAGCCTAGGCATTGCTATGAGTCAAGTTCAACAAATATTACATGAACATTTAGGCGTCAGGAAGCTTTGTACCAGATGCATTCCCCATACTTTAATCGACGACCAGAAACGCCTTCGCATGGACTGGTGTCGCCAAATGTTAGATAAGTTCAACAGCGGTGACTCAAATGCTGTATTTGACAACCTCACAGGTGATGAAAGCTGGATATATTGCTTTGAACCCGAAACCAAAAGACAATCAGCTCAAGGGGTGTTTCCTTTCGAGGTTTGGCCAACTAAGGTAAAGAAAGTAAGAAGTCAAGGCAAAAAGATGATTGCCTCATTATTTGTTCGGAAATGTAATTTTGCGACAGTTGTGCTAGAAGATGAAAGGACAGTTACTGCAGAATGGTATGTCAATCGCTGTGTGCCTGTCGCCTTGGAAATATTTCGACAGCAGCGCCCTCGAAGCAGGACACTCCTTCACCACAACAATGCTTCATCGCACTCCGCGAGACGGACTGTTGAATATTTGACTATGGCACGAGATATTGAGTCATACGCCATATAGTCCTGGCCTGGCGCCCTGCGGCTTTAATTTGTTCCCAAGAAATAAAGATAAAATTCGAGGTATACTCGCTTTACGAGCCCTGAAGATGCGATGAAAGCGTACGAAAATGCCACAGAAGAGACCCCTAAGGAAGACTGGGCCTACTGATTTTTTCGGTGATTCCATCGAATGTGACGATGTGCAGAGAGGAACGGAGATTACTTCTAAAAACAATAAAAGTATTGGCAACTTTCTACATTAAGCCGTTTTTCATTTTCTAAACATTTTCAGTGTTACCTAGGGATACATATAAATAAAATTGGAGTGTCTGTTTGTAATATTGAAAGAACCTTTTTTACTACATGTATATGAATCTATATACGCTACATACACCAAAACAACATTTTTTACAATTTTTGTCTGTATGTCTGTCTGTCTGTTTGTTCCGGCTAATCTCTGAAACGGCTGAAGCTATTTTGCCGGAACTTTTTTTGGTAGATAGCTGATGTAGTAATGTGTAACTTAGGCTACTTTTTAACCGACTTCCAAAAAGGAGGAGGTTGTATTTTACTTTTTCATATTTGTTAGCGGACTATCCATCTTTGTTATTAATTATTATACTATGTTGACGCGGACTAAGTCGCGGGCAACAGCTAGTTTATAATATATTCACCGACGAACGTCTTTACACTGAAGATTCTCTTCAGATAGCAAATTACAACAAAGCGTTTTCAGGGCTCTTGCAGTGAAATGTTATCCCTAGTCCCGCAAATCGCAGTCCGGAACGATTTAAATCAGGTTCTAAACAAAAGGCAACTCGAAACTGCTACGGTTCGGCAGCTCTATTCACCGCATATTATATAAGATCCTGCCGTGTTGTCTGTCCGTCAGTCACGCTAAAATGTCATACGCACAAGCAGGGAACAAGCGCCAGAAAGTGAGGGAAGGTAGAGCCGAAATGGACTATTTTCAAGGTAATTGATATAGTTGTTGCTAAAAAATATGTAAGTATTGTTATTTTGATCAATAAATTAGTAGAATCAGTTATTTAAAAGATAACCAAAAGGTTTCAAAAGTAAAGTTTTTAAAGGTAAACCTAAGTATCTATTTTAGTTTTTCATGATATTGTTAAATTATTTTTAATCATAATAAGTATATATTTAAGTATTAGGTAAGTGAAGAATTTTTTTTTACGTAAAATTTTTTGTTTATTAAACAGCATACTAAAATATACTAAAACTTTAACGGTCTTACCACAAAAGATTAAACATCTGTTTAACAGTTGTTTTGAAACCATTTTGTACTGAAATTTTATCTAATCAACTGTTCAATCAACGGGTGTTTAAATCTTTTGTAGTAAGACCGTAAATATTTAAATATTTCAGGCATAGATAAGGTAGAGTACAATAATATGGCAACACCGACTGATGGCAGCAGCTACCGCTACTACTGCAGTGGCGAGCGACTGCACGGACGGACTATGGAGGAATGGCTCAAGTATAGCGTCTCGTTCTCTGATTTTAAAAGCAATGGCAAGTAAATAAATATTCAATTGATAATAAAGCCTGTAGGAACTTACGAGTATGTTTGCTCCATAAAGTTCTCAGTCTTCTGTGTTGGTTTTCTACACCTTTAAATTCTATTATCTTAATCGTCTTTAGTTTTTATTAATTCCCAATTAGCTCCCCCTACTAGGAAGTCTCTTTTCTGAAAGGATAATATATATTTAAGTTTTGATCTATATAAATTTCACAGGATCCGATAGCCACGGAAAACCTACAGTGAGCAGACCTTGGGATGACAACACCAATTCCATAGACAACTACAAGCGTTGCATCAAAGCCTTCTTAGATTTCTGTCTCAAACTCGGCGTGAAATATTGGACGGCTTTCGACACGGATCTCGTCCCTTTGACGGACAACTGGGACGAAAACAGAACGAATTGGGACGAGATTTCAGAGTACCTGCAAGAAATGTTGCAGAAGACTCACCTGAAGATTCTGTGGCTGGCACCAGATTTGCACTCCCATCCGAGGTAAGTTACATTCAGAAGCTCATTGCTGCTAATAATATTATTTTCCGCGATTAAAAAGACAGGTTCATTGAAAGGATTAAAAGAAAACAGGTTTCAATTTAAACACACATTTTAGAATGTCGATTACTTCAAGATTTTTTTTTGCAGATACGCTTCTGGTGCGTCTACATCTCACGAAGCAGCAACATACGTGCACGCGGCTACACAGATTAAAAAATGTCTCGAAATGTCGCAACGTTTGAACGCCGAAAACTTTCTAATATTTCCGTACAGGGAAGGCTATAGCGCCATCTTCCAAACGGATCTGGCAAAAGAATTAAAATTATTTGCGAAATTGTTAAAAACTACAGCCGAATACAAGGATAGATTGAGCTACAAATGTCAATTGCAAATTATGCCGTACGTAGATTTTGGTAGAAATTACAACATGAGCTGGCAACACCAAAGTTGGCGGCAAAATGACGTGCACAGATACATGTGGGATGTCACTAGCTGCTTGTATTTCCTGAAAAACTTCAATTTAGACCGACATTATAAAGCTTGTACTCCGCCAGGGCCGGATATGTATATGGCGAGTGTGTAAGTAGAAACTATTTACTGTCCTACTAAATAATAAAAGAGTTAAAAACACAACTTTTTATAATTGTTTGATATTATGTCGAAAACGTAGTTTGCAAGACAAGTTCAAAACATTGTAAAGCTAAACGGTAAGCTTACTTACCTTTTTTTTAGCAATGTTAGTAATAAGTACTTTATTTATAGATTTTTTTAAATATTTAGATACAACATGCTGGGTGGCGTCACAGTAACAGATCATTTCGACTACTCCGATGCCAAGTCTATTACTCTTACAATGAAGTATATTGTCGATATGGTAAGTAGCTCTAAAATATCAGTAAGTGTCTAAACACACTAGGCCGAAGTTACGCGGCGTAAATTCCGCATGATTACGCCCGCAATGTATTTTAAATTCCCGATGACACACTATTCCGTCGCGTTCCGTCCGTATTTTGTATGCGTTGACGTAATCATGCGGAATTTACGCCGCGTAACATCGGCCTAGTGTGTTTAGACAATAAGGCTTCGCTTTCGAAATCAGCGGGCAGCGGGGAGGGAGTGGGGGCGGCGCATTCCAATGTATAGATTTATATGGATAAGCCGTCTAGTACGCCGCGCGGCGAGCTGCTTTCGAGGCCTGTCCATATAAATCTATTATAAATACATTATGTAACGCGCCGCCATTCCCACCCTGCTGCCCGCTGATTTCGAGGATGAAGCCAAAGTCATCCTGTATTTTGTTTCAAATATGGTTACATTTTACATTTTATAAAAAGCGTGCATACTTAATATCGACGTCGAAATATGTATGTTTGTTAGATTGAAGATAATATTACAATGATCAATATAATGTCCTGTCAAAGCTGCGATTTCTGAAGATTTTCAGCCCTTTTTCACGGATCGCAGCGTCGGAGTGTAGCGTAAATGTCTCTTAAAATAAAATACTCGTGGCACTCGGGGTCTGCCGCGGTACAGCTATAGCATAGCATTTTTAACAACTTATGCAATTATTATTCGTATACTTCTAGTCGCACACACATAAACACCGTGCCGAGGTTTGGCAACGTCGCACCGACCGGCACTGCGGTGCGGCGTTACCAGACTTCGGTCGGTCGGTGCGGCGAGCACCACTGAAGTCTGCCGAACTGAAACGACGTTAGACGAATGTCAGTGCTTTTCGTTACGGAATTTCTTGATTCGGTCGCTGCGCTCAAACCCCGTGATGAAAGATATGCAATAGTTTAATAACTTAATTCCTTTTCAGGGAGCAGCGCCCCCTGGCGGAATTTCGCTCAAACTGTGTCCACGAAGAGACAGCGATCTGAAAGAGCTAATGTCGAACCACGTGCAGTATATAGACGCCTTTGCGAAGGGCCTCCGAGTCGCATGCAACGTTGTCGGCGAACAGGCGTTCTCGAAATATATACAGGTAAACTAAGATAAGTACTAAAAAATATATTTGTTGCACATACACAATAATATAATCCATGTTTTTATAGTTTTCAATGGTTAGTTATTGGATAAGATACTAAAAAAGTTTCCATCGAATTTCACACATCACATCGAAACAATTCCAAAAAAGGCTGCGCTGAGTAAAGTCAGACTCCCACTCACATACACCACTACCCTCACACATGAACAAGTTATGGCCTATTGGCTATTAGATGGTGCACTAGAAACAGTGCCGTAAACAGTCTTTTTTGCGCCCTGAGCTTCTACAACTGCGCCCTTGCTTTTTTAGATACTATATTAGCAATGTATAATAGGTCTATTTTACTATTGGAATCGTGCTCGAAGCGGGAACTATTATCGGGAGCAAACCGAAAAAATAATACCTACTCCTGCCTGGTTTGGCCATTTTTGCGCCCCCCCAGAGTCTACGCCCTGTGCCTGGGCACCGGTGGCACCGCCCCATTTACGGCACTGACTAGAAAGGGATAGAAGATATCACTGCACTAGTTACTTAATCCGCGAGGCATTAACCAGGTTAATTTCAGAAGCAATACCGCTCGCATCTCGGTTTCTCTCCGAGCGAACACTTATCCAAAAACCTGGTTAAAGAGCGTTTTAACCTAGTAAGAAAATACAGGTTCCGAGCCCTGAGCGTAACAAAAAGTTATTATTGTGCAGCAACGTTACGCGAGCTTCGGCAGCGGTTTCGGCGGCCGCATCATGACAAACGACGTACCATTGGAAGAGTGCGAAGAGTATTACAAGTACGTATAAGCATTTATAGTTACATTGTTACTTTTATTCATCTGGGACGATGAGTGATAACCTATACATACGATATGAAGTCTTAGTAATAGGGTCCCGTTTTTACCCTTTGGGTACGGAACCCTAAAAACAGGTTATAACTGTTTTTTGTGATATCCTGTAGAATTATATATCAAATGTCAATATTTTCTAGGAAAAACCAAGTCCAGAACGAGTCGGCTTCGTCCAAGACCTGTCACTACGAGCTGGTCTTCCAGCGGTACCTGGACACCTGCGACCACGTCTGATACTGGTCCCTCCAGGCCTTGTGGGTCAACATACCGTGACATACTGTATCCAGAACTAATAATAAATATGAAATCTGCTACGAGGTAGAAAACCATTTTGTATTAACTTTAGGTCCTATTTCACCCACCAACGTCTGTTAGTGTTAACAACTTGTTAAAATATCATGTCTTCTCTTTATTCGTATGAAAAACGAAAGAGATAACATGATACTAATTCGAGCATTAACTTTAACAGTCGTTGAAATTGGGTTTAAAGATCGTTCGACAAAAATAAAATAGCGTAAAAGGGATGGCACAGTGTCCGAATTTTAAGTATCGGCGACACGGTATTATTATAAAAGTGGTGAAAGTGAAAGAAAACGTGCCGATTGCCCTCTCCAGTTTCATCGAACGATTTTAAAGTTGTGCACGGCTCTTTATAATTTAAGCAGTATTTTCGTAACAGGTAAATTATTGATAGAAGATAATGGTGCTCCCTAACCGGGAGCATTCGCGTGTAATGTAGCATTATAGATTCAATTTTGAGCATTACATTACAATACTACCTCCCTGACTGACGAGAATTCGCGTGTAATGTAACATTATAGATTCAATTTTGAGCATTACATTACAATACTACCTCCCTGACTGACGAGCATTCGCGTGTAATGTAACATTATAGATTCGTCTTTGAGCATTTCATAACACGTTGACTTCACTGTCACGTGGCGTTGATGTTACAAGTTGTATCAATATATTACACATTGTATCATTACAAGGTGCGCATTGTAATGCTCGGTTCTCCTCCCTCACTGATGTAATGATCGACTCTGTAACGTTACATTACAAGCGAATGCTCCCAGTGAGGAGCACCTTTAGAGTTATTTCCACTCCAAAGTCTGTAAGTCTCAAACTCTAGTTGACCTTTGTACCGCAGCCTTTGACCAATTGCAAAAGTATTTAGTATAGTTTGAAGTCTAAAATAAACGAACGGATCACATAAGAATTCATTTTAATATCATTTTATAGTTTCAATATTCACAGGAAATGTGTACACACAATTGTGCTAATATATACATCGAGTTACCACAGGCTTTATATACTGGCAATACTTTAATCCACTATTAAAATAAAAAAGAATAACATGCGTAAATTATAACACACTATTATTATAAAGAGGAAAACTTTGTTTAATTGTAATGAATAGGCTCAGAAACTACTAGACCGATTTTAAAATTTCCTTCACCATTCGAAAGCTACATTATCCACGACTCTTTAGATACAAGACAAAATCCACATAGGCTAAATTTTATTTTGGAAAAAAATAGGGTTCCTAAGATATTCTGGTTTTTCTGACACAAGGTGTAGAAATCAACCAGAAAAGTATGCTATTAATCCTTATGAAAATAAATTATTTCATCACTAAGTACAGTTTAATATGTAGATTGTATTTGGTCTTTGAATGATTAAAATTGGACGTTTGGTTTTGAAGTTCTGGCGAAATTAAATTATTGCGATTTCTGCTGCACGGTCCGTCGCGAAGTGGGCTTCACCAAGGCGGAGGTGCGCGTGCGCGAGTTTAGATCTATGAGTAAGGTACTTTGATACCTTATTGATAATAATACTTCTTAACGCGAGCGAAGCCGCGGGTAGAAGCTAGTTCTTATTAAGCTTTGCGTTGACAATACATAATATTTTTATAAAGAATACATAATATTTTTATAAAGATTTTTTTCTTGCAACTAAAGTATTGCCAGAGGACAATAGAATAGTATATATTTTTACAACATTTTGCATTTCTAAATCTTAAATCTAAGCACTTAAATAAAAAAATTAAGCACAATAGTAAGTTTTGAGAAGTCGCACTTATTTTAGTAATAACTTAAAAATAAATAAGTCAAAAACTATAAAAAACGAAATTACAAGTGAGGTTTATACTACATAGATTCTATAATAAGTAGTGGATTTAAAAATTGTTAAAAATGAAAACTGAAAATGAAATCAAACCATATTTTGAATTAGGGGGCGACTAACCCACTCACGCCCGTCTTTCATATGCCAGGTGAAAAAAGACGACGCGGAATCATCGCCAAGTTAGTTTTTTCTTAACAACTCGACAAAATATATTATACAACATTTTAAAAATACGACAGGTTAGTCTCTCAATGATAGAATTTTATACAATGTGTTCAAAATAAAAATATTAACTTAGTATAATGCACGATTATGGCAATATAATATGAAAAATTCGTGAAAATTAGATGCATCTTTGTGATTTTTTTATATCGAGAAAATTTTAAGATATCGTGTTCTCGCTCAGATCAAATTCTTGGAAATATAATGTAGTATCTATGTTTAGAAAATGAAACAATTCGGGGCTTATTTTCAAGTATAAAAATGAATTATAAAATCGTCAATTTTGGGTTAGTCGCCCCCTTAATAACTGATTGTAATTTTAGTTATAATTTTTTTTAACTTCATTTAAGTCTACATGCTCCAGTCTAGGTTAATACTCAATGCTAATCGTTTGTTGAAATATCTCTTTCAAAATTACGAAGAATGAGAGTAATGAGTGATGACATAGGTACTTTATGATTTACTTTTAACCAGAATAGACTTATTTTTTTTATAAACAAATTGTAATTTAACTTGACATACAGCAAATGATTCAACTTTGTGCTTTGTTTCTTGTTGGGAAATTTTTTATAACTAAAATGTGGTAAGCTTAACAAATTTAATATTTTGACATACTTCGTATGTATCCTGGATCAGAAATATAGACAATCCTGCCAAAATTATAGTAATTGAAAAATATAACCATTACTTTTCTTTTAAATATTGATATCTCGCTTGTTTAACTTGTATAAATGAACGAGAAAGAGAGACAGAGGGGTATGTTATATTTTTGCCACTGGTCATATTCTGGTTAGACTTTAAATCTATTTATGATTATTGATTCGAAATGGTTGTGACAAATGCAGGCAGCTTTATATGGAATGGATTTCTATGTTTTGGAACACATTTGTAAAAGCACCATTATTTATATTGTGGTTATGTGTTTAGATTTTATCTACTCACTACTTTTTTCCAATCTCAGTACATTTATTTTTATTCAATAACACTAGCATGCTTAGCATTACCACTATAGAAAAGCGAAAAAATAGAAACACGAAGACAAAATGACATATTATGTATTTCCTTTGTATATCTATCACACAAAGTGACAATATCCTTTACAAAGAAACCCTTTCTTTGGTGATCATGCTAAGCATGCTGAAAATTATTACATCAGTTCAATGCATATAGAACTATCTTCGTACAGTTCATCAAATTTTTTTTGCATCTTTCCCATTATCCTATAAGCAAAGTCCTACCTATGTTTCTGTAAAAATAAGTTTAATTGACAGTTATAAGCAGTAGTCTGTGTTATTACGTTAACATAATAATTAAGTTTGCTATGTATTCGATTTTTAATTTGTAGATGCGATTATAAAAACGTATTATAAATAATAATAATAATAGCTGATATAATACTATTTTAAAAATGTGTTAATGCAAATAATAAAAATATATGATTGTACTTATTACTACTGTTTTTCTTACTAACGATATTCAAGTAAAAGAAAATATAGATCTACCAGGATCTAATGGCAAAAAAATTGAGAAAAGAAATTGACTTTAGCGATACTGGGGTGATTGGAGTAAAACATTTTGATCCTTTTTTCCTTATAGATGCTGATTCTGTGTGTGAAACATGCAAATATAAAATTTATCCAATGATCAAGAATATTTTTTGAAAATCTGCCATCAAAATTTGCCATCAGATCCTGGCAGACCTATAGCTATGGAAGTGTTAGTTTTATATGAGTGTTAAACGCAATTTGCGTATACGGTACGTACAGATTTGCGTGCAAATTTTTTTTGTTAAATTAATTGTTAATTGGGTAATATTTTTGTGCATTATTACAATAAAATTAAAGTAAATTTGATTAATATTGCTTTTTGTACCAAGAAAACGTATAGGAACGACAATTTCTTTGGTATTTGTTAAATAAATAAATTTTAAACATCTCAAAAAATCAGACTACTATAATATGTGACTAGACATTATTATTAACTACTTATAAATCTACAAACTTTTGATTATTTTTTTAAACTAACACTCCCAAAGCTAAATAATAGATATTAATTTAAATAATAATTAATAAATCTATAAACATCATCTTATTATATTTTATACGAAGCTCAAACTAAGATCACCATAGTTGAAAAGAAGGTGGTCTTTAGGAAGTATTTTAGGTAAGTCATTGTTAGTCAAATTTAAATGTCCCATATCGAATTTTGTCTTACTTACACAAAAATATAACACAGCAAATAATAAAAAAAAGCTGAAAATTAAACTAAAAAATATTTGCTAACGGTAAAATATTTATATAAATCAGTCTAAGTTTAAATAAAGTGACTGCATTTTAAATTTTGCCGCTAAAATAAAATCGCTACTTTATACATATGTATATACTCATTGTATTCAATACATACTAGTAAGTACGCCAATGTTTCGCATACAAATTACAATACGAAGCTATACAGTCAGCTAGATAAGTAGTTTTTATTTGACTACATGGTGTAAGTCGTTTAAATACACTTTTTGGGTACAATCAGACACATTGTTATGAAGTAGCTCTAAACGTGTAAGAATCTGTACATTGCTAACAAGTAATTTATTCTATTAGCAAGCATAATATAAGACTATTCAGAATCTTTCCGACCGGAAAAAAGAACGCATGGTATTTAAAAAAATCGTATAGTTTTGTATCAGTACAGGGTTCTAAATTCTCTGACCGGACATATTTCGGATATTTCCCATTAACTATGGTATGGTTTAAATCTGAATCATTATGTACAGATTCTTACCGTTTACTTAGAAATACATACTCTAATTTATCTCAGCCAAGAAATTATCATAATGCACTTCTAATTTTATAATTTCCATCCCTATTTCCCAGCAGATACTATCAAGCACAAAACTTTCATAGAGCCATAATATAAACCATATTACTTCCAAACCGACGAGAAAACATTATAATGTCAATTTACTGACTGAGACAATATACCAACCGTTTCGTATCTGAAGAAAATGCGTATACAACACAGACATAGATCAAGATAGATACTGCATGTTCCTCCATTTGTATGAAAACGAGCGTGCCACTTTTTTCCTACCTACTGTCCATTATCTAAGCCAACGTTTCTACTCGAATTTCTACAGCTCAATACGGCACAATTAGGCATTCAGGCATTTTAAAAATTCCGATTGACGTCCGATTCCGATAGCAGACTAAAGAACAGACTTACGAAAGACGAGTGCTGCTTGTCGTTTGGAAGCGCGATATGGCATGCAAAGTACATACACATGCGTTATCTATCTAGATCTATGTCTGTGGTATACAATATACATTATACAAGTATACTATACCTATAGCTCACTCTTCATCGCCGGGTTCTGTACCGAAGTAGCGATCGCCGAAGTTACCTATACCGGGTAGGACGTAGAATTTCTCGTTGATCTCTGGATCGAGAGCTGAAGTTATGATTTTTACCTGAAATTATAGTTAATATTAATAGAAAGTTTATTATTCGTAAGTAATTGAATCTCCATGGAAGTTTGTCAACTACCTATTTACTATTTAGAGTAAGCATAAACAATTTTATTTGAAAATAAAATTGTTTATAGCTACGAAAGACATTTTTTCTGAAAGTGAAATGATCGAAAAATTAAAAAAATAGCTCCCACACAGATTTCGGTGTACGCAATACGCAGGAGTAATTTTTATAGAGGCCAAGTGTGTGAGCAGTGTCTACGAAGATACTCTTTGTATGACGTTATGCTTCGTAATTTTTAGAATAAGAAATCATTGATTTGCTGTTTTTAATTTAGTTTGGTCTTCCTTGGGTATTGAATCCACTACCTCCAAGTCGAGAGCCTGGCTCACTCTCACTAGACCACAATCACTAGAGTACATATTATATCTTATCTTATATCTTTAAACGAGCAATTCTTGTATATATATAATTCGGCTCCAACGATTTTCATGAAATTTAGTATATGGGTGGTTCTACAAAAATTGGGTAACTTTTAGGGATATTTTGTTTACTGTCGTTTTTATGGTAAATTGAGACATCTTTGAGTTTAAAAGATGGGTAATATAATGAATATATTGTTGCAAATCGGGACAGTCATTTTTTAGAGTAGTTTTTATTTTCACAAATGACGTATAATTGTGTTGCAGCTATAACGAAAATACAAATTTAAAAACAAAATAAATATTTAAGAGGGCTCCCATACAAGAAACGTGACTTTTGTGCCCTTTTTTGCTCGATGTCAGTAATGCAACCAGGTAATTTTAAATACTCTAGAAATACTCAATTTTGTTCTTACTTTAATAATAAACAATAAAGTTATAACAAAATAAATATTGAAGGGATCTCCTATACAAAGAATATACTTTTTTTTTCCTTTTAACTCAATGTCAATAATGGCACCAAGTGGGCAATTGAAATGTTCACAAAATACAATTTTTTTCTTCTTTAATAGTAGATAGTAAAATTAAAATAAAATAAACACTTAAAGGGAGCTCTCATACGAAAATAGCCATTTTATGTCACGAGGGCTTCGTGCTGGAGACTGACTCGCACTTGACCAATTTTTTCCAGTTAACCGTTTGCTTTCGAGGTTTCTCTTAACATTTTTTTCTTTGCCCTTTATCCTTTTCTTAAGTACATTTTGTAATCTATGTTTTTCTTTGCTAATTCAGCTTATTTGAAGAGGTAGTTTGATTCCCGGCAAGAAAGTCTTTTCAGCTTCTCTTTTCTTATTTAATATATTATTCTTCGGTCAAATTTGTCTTTTGTGGTAGGCGACATTGTGTTTTACACTAAAATAAATAAACAAATGGTTAACACAACTTAATTGTTGTGATAAAAGTGATCTTAAAGAAAAAAACATCAGTACTCTGGCAACATATCAGTCCGTTGGCACGATTTCAGGCAAAGGACTGACGCCAAAGGACTGATGATTTCGACATAAATTTAGGGTTATAATTAAAGTTAACGTTTGTTTTCGTATTTTCTTATATCAATATATTAAATTTTTACTAATCATAGTAAACAGTACAGAAATAAAACTAAAATTAAGATTTATAAGGAATTAACGACTTACCCTCAGTACTGAGTTTTTGACTGGCCCTGCGCAAGATTATGTTATATCCGAAGAGCTAGCACTCATACTTTTTTTTATTTTTATTAAATAAGGGGGCAAACGAGCAAACGGGTCACCTGATGGTAAGCAACTACCGTCGCCCATGGACACTCGCAACATCAGAATTAAATAATAAAAAGCCGGCAACCTGCAACTCGCAGGTGCGTTGCCGGCCTTTTAAGAGGGAATACGCTCTTTTCTTGAAAGTTTGCAGGTCGTTTCGGTCCGGAAATACTGTAATAGTGGCAAAGAAATACTGCAGTTCTTAGCTGACAATATTACCAACTAAACATAATTAATAGGTATTTGACCATGTATAAGTTTTTTTTTGGTGAAAATTTTCGCATTTGAAAGTTACACAAAGGACTGACGAATGAAATCTATGACAAAGTTTCCTCTCTTTTTTAAATATATTGTAAATATTTTTACATTATGAAAGTCCTGACTTTCATTATTACGTACATTAAAGATTGTAATTATATATCGAGTTGTCTGAAATCAATCGGAGAATTTGATGTACAGTCTCTTGATTGAACGTTTTTGGGTTTGTGACAGGCCAAAGAACTGACGTTTTGAGCATACTCTTTTAATTTTATACAATTTCTAATTAAATTACGTATCTGAAATTGAGTGACCAATTAAAGGAGATTACATACTTTTAAAATTAAGAATAAAATCTTTAAAATAGAATGTGATTTAATATATATTGACTGGTGACAGCGAGTTACCCAATTTTTGTAGAATCACCCATATAGGGGGTTTCGGGGGCGATAAATCGATC
Source organism: Aricia agestis (assembly GCF_905147365.1). NCBI lineage: Eukaryota > Metazoa > Arthropoda > Insecta > Lepidoptera > Lycaenidae > Aricia > Aricia agestis. Next base: position 13,234,617 of record NC_056428.1, on the reverse strand, counting down.
TAGCTAGGAATCATTTTTAGAAAATGTCATTTTATATTCGTGTTTTATCGAATACCGAGCAAAGCTCGGTCAAATAGCTAGTTATGCATAATACAAGCTAAGTCGTAGACAGCTAATATAATATAGTGCGAATACAGTACCAGTTTCATACCTGTGGAAACGCATACGCAATCGAATGCACGCCTATCTCCGCCATCAACAGACTGACCAAGCTAATATTGCTCTCCGGTACATCGTGGTCCAACAGCACTCTTATAGCCATAATGGCTGCCGCGCCAGTCGCCACAGTAGCGTCCATTAGTATTACCCTGTAGTCCTTTATGTCTTTCGGCAGTCGGAGATAGTATAGCTCTGGTTCGTCAGTCAGTTGGTTCGTCTGTATGAGTATTTTGCCGATGCGTATGTCCTTGCAAACGTCGCAGACAGCTTGTTCCATAGTCTCGCCCGCTCGGAGAATTGATACGCCACATATTAGGTCCACGTCGCATTTGCGCCCTGAAACAATATAAATCAATAGTTTTATCTAATGCTAAAGTGTATCTGTCTGTCTGTTTGTAACATGTAAATGAACTAAAAGGCCAATATCGAAAATAATGCCGCACCGTCGCGTCGTGTAAATTGTATCTCAATAAATAGCTGCTGCGACACTTGCATTGTCATCCAAGTGTCACAAGGTCGTTGTGAGTTTGTACCACATAAAGTATAGTTTACACAGAGCCAATAATCTTGGCGCCAGTCCTGCAGAAGCCAGTACTGGCCTGGCCCCTTTTGTTCAGACACAGCCATCACATTCATGGATTTTTCGTCGTGTATGCACACGTTTACAGTTAAAAAAATAATGAGTTCGCGCCAAAGTCTGTTGAAAAAGAAATGTTTAAGGAACATATTCCGTGAAATATTAAGAGAAGAGTTGATTGAAAAAATAGAAAAAATAAAACGAAACTATTTTTTTTAGTATTCATTCCGGCACGAAGTTGTTCCAGTGCCGAAGCGCGTATTTGTATAATATTTTTGTATGAATCACATCGGTTATCTTACAAGCATTCGAGCTCCCTATAAAGTTGTTTAAATTTTAAAGTATCTTCTTCGTTGAATTTTCTCGACATTTTATCCTAGAAATTCCAAACACATGCATACCGTACAGACGTTCGCTAGTGACTGGTGAGATGCATCTACACAATATGTCCGCAACGCTGGCGCGGGGGTCGAGGGGTATGCGGGCGGAGGTCACTGGCTAGAAAAATAGACGGGCGCTCTATTCTCGCCAGTACTGGCAGCCAGCGTTGGCCTGGCTTGAAAAACTGTTCACACGCGGCATATACTAAGCCAATACTGGCTGCCAGTCTTATTGGCAGCCAGTATTGGCTGTGTATAAACTATACTTTAATACATGTGAGTCTGTGATATCACAAATCGCTATTTCTATCTCTTTCTCACATTCATATTATGTAAACCCCTGCTGCGTTTCAACGGTTCTGGGAGGGCGAACTATCATGATTCTCTTCTTAATTCGCTTGAAGTCGAATGTAAAATCGCCCCGTGCTGTACTTACATTGTGACGTTACAAATCACTATTTCTATCTCTTTCTCACCTTCGTATGTGAAGCCTTGAGGCGTGTCGACAGCCCTGGGCGAATACGACAGTAAGGATAGGGCGAACTCGATCACGAGTCGCAAGAGCCGCTTGGAGTAGAATATGAACTCGTCTCACGTTATTTTTTATATTATGACGTGACTAATCGCTATATCTATCTCTTTCTCACCTTCATATGTGAAGCCTTGTGGAGTGTCAACAGCTCTAGGCGAATACGGCAGTAAGGACAGGGCGAACTCGATCACGAGTCTCATGAGCCGCTTGGAGTAGAATATAAACTCGTCGCGCGGCGTGTCCTTGTTGCGTATAAACGTGTGAAGACCTTGTACCTGCGGATAATAATAGTTCAATATCGAGTATTGCTAGATAGACAACACTCACTTAGCACCGTGGGTCGATAGATTAACAGAAGTTGGGTATGATCGATAGTTGGGTATTAACTATCACTATATTATGGTGTATTCAATGGATGGATAGCAGTATTTGAATATGGAGTATCGACAGATAACAACATTTATAAGCAAAAGGTATAATGTATAGTCTGTTCTTGGAGTACATTTTTCGTACAGCTTGACAACTTGACAAGGCTTTATATGAACGTGGGTGACATTGACGGGAGCGCTGCCGGTAAGGGAGAACTGTCAAACACATGTCAAAAATGACGTTTTTATATGATACAAGCGTTTAGTTCCTTTTCTCGCCAAGTTCATAATATAAAGCCTTGTCGAATTTTACGTTACGTACTCGCGGACGAAATATATTCGTGCTCGGACTTCAGAGAATTTTGTGTCATTTGTCAGTTGAGAGAAATTCATATCAAATATACCATTATCTTAGTTGTATTAAATAGATGACACCCGCAACTGTGCTGGGCCGAATTTAGTTTATCGCGCAGGAATTGTACATTTTTCCGCAATAAACTATTCTACGTTCTTTCCCTTCGCCTAAAGTCGGCACTACATATAGGGAAACGCGTTGGCCGGCGCGCTGGCCCAATGTGTAGAACGGGCGTTCGCGCGTTGGCGGTAGGTATTTCGCCTGTTCTACACATTGGGCCAGCGCGCCGGCCAACGCGTCGGCCAGCGCGTTCGCCTATATTATGTAGTGCCGACATAAAGTCCATAAGTCCATACCAAATTTCACCTAAATTGGTTCAGCCGTTTCTGCGTGAAGAGATAACAGACAGACACACTTTCGCATATAAAATATTAGTACGTATGGTAACAAACCTGTGGCGTATCTTTCAGCACGTAGAGCGAGTCGGGCACGGGCTGCCCGGAGTGCGCCACAGCCAGCTTCTCACGGACTTTGAAACCGCGCTGAAATACACAATAAAAGTTATTTAAAACCATAATAAGTAAATGCTCTAGCTAAAAGCCGAGCTTTGTGAGGACTCGCGTCGTCACACCTTGACCACAGTATAGCAATATGACATATCCCTACAGTAGTGAAACGAATGTACTTGCGCAGAGCAACGGAGGGGTACCCGCGGGGAAGCGGGGGGCGCGGTCCCGCGTACACAAACTCGCGAAGTTTGTGTACCTGCGCCCACAGGGGTGACGTTGGCGCGTTTTCTACGAATTTTGTGTTGTAAAACGATAACTTATCTTATAAACAATGGGATATTATAATAAATTTTCAGTGTACGGATGTAAATCTGATTCAAAAAACAAAAAGGATTTAAATTTTCATAAATATCGGCTCACAGTTTACACTAATATTGTGTTGGCCTTGGCGGCATGTATTTGCATCTCTGTTTTATTGTTTACGTTGTAAGAAGTGTAACAAGAAGAGAAACAATATAGAATAAATTAAAAATCTGTCAAATACCCTGTTACATACTAATTAGTACCTACCTACCCAGGTACACATATCAAGTGTAACATACCGCGTCCTTACCGCGCACGTAATAAGAGTTTTGAAGTGCTTCTGTTACACCTGACGTGCGATTAATTATTGGATATTTTACATATTCGAAATTTTGAATGCGTCTTCATTATTTTAATCCTTCGATCGTGATTCGTGGATCCTTGGAAATCTATTGTTATTCTATTGTGTCTCGCTCACCGGTGAGCTTATGGGGCTTGATGGGTTAATTAATTTTTTAAATAGAGAACTAAAATCATCTAAAAATAAAGTTTCACGTAAATATCTGGCAGTACGACATAATATGTACGATTCATCTACCGGCTCAAAAATTTTCTTTCCACTTCGATCAAGACCTTGGTGGTCCAGTCCCTTATCTTTCCTATAATTAACTATGGTGACGTGAGCTGTTTAGATCTTAATGCCGACAAACTCGATAAACTCGACCGATTGTTTAATAATTGCCTCCGATTCATATTATTCAACCTTCGAAAATAATACCATGTTTCTTCGTATCGCTCCAAGCTACACTGGTTACCAGTACGTCAGCGCCGCTCTGTGCAGGCACTTTGTGTGCTATATTCACTGCTGCATCATCCCCATACTCCCGAATATCTCGCTTATCTTATTTTTATTTTATTTCCCGTTTCGTGACAACCCTGGCATATCTGCTCGGTACCTGTCATCGGTGGCGGCATCGTGCGAAGTCAAAGGCGTTTCGTTACTGTAGGGACTAATATTGCTATACTGTGCCTTGACTGACTGATAATTATAACACATCTACACATAAATAAAAATTACTATGTTAAAGCACAAATCAATTATAGGCGTGATAGTTTTTCCGTAGTGTATCATAAAATGTACAGGTTGTGGGATATACTAGGGCTCGCTTCGCTCGCCCTGATAAAATAATTTATATTTAACCGGTTTTACTCTAAATCTATTGAGAAGAAATTCATACAAATGCAACATTCAAAATATATTACTTATGTCAAACCCAGTCGCCAGATAACAACTATAGTTTGTGCGTTTTAAGATGATATGAGTGACAGTTCTCATATTCCTTGCTACGGTTTTTTTTACAAGAAAACAAAAAAAAAAAAAACAAAATGTAATAAATTATATTCCATCAAAAACAAATGTTTCCTATAATTGTAAATAAATAAAAATGAAAAGTTGCTAAATGCTAACTTATTAATATAAACTTATACAGTGTGTAACAAAAATAAGTGATAATACTTTAGGATGTGTACGTGTTCCTTGTAGAGAGTTCACTGTGAAAGTAGCAGCTCTGAAAGACGAAAAATTTTTTTCACTTTTGTATGGACAAGGGCCCGAGCGTCACGTGTTTCCCCATACAAAAGTGAAAAAAATTTTTGCTCTTTCAGCGCTGCTGCTTTCACAGTGAACTCTCTACAAGGAACACGTACACACCCTAAAGTATTATCACTTATTTTTGTTACACCCTGTATACTGTGAAATAGGAGTATAAAATTATTGTTACGAAAATATTTGAAAAATGTGACATGCAGCATAAACGGAACTTATTCCAATAGAGATTGACACTGTTGAATCGAAATCAAATCGATAAAAAGGGCGGCCATTTTAAATCGCCGGCGCCACTCTGAAACTAAGTACGAAATCTATAATTTCGATTGCAATTTCTTTACGAAGTGATTCGATATTTTTAAATTATCGATAAATTTTTTAGGTAACTTCCACTATTGTCAATTATTATGACGTGTCACCCATATCATCATAAAACGTACAAACTATAACATTGAATTGATATTACCCGGCCAAGGCCAAGGTGCATATGCATATAATAAATAATAATAATAATGAACTCTTTATTTGCACATAAAAAAAAATACAAAATGCGAAAGAGAAACAATTTTTAGGAAGAGCGCTAATTGGCGGTCTTACCGCTTTAAGCGGCCTCTTCCGGACAACCATAAAAAAGGATATTCAAAAAAGAAATAAAATGACAAACTAAGTTAACTCTTAAAACTAAGTTTTTTTTTACGTAAAAGATATAACTTATAAAAGTAATGTTTTTATTATTCCTAGTATTATATATATAAAATAAACTACAAAATACTTACGATTTACACATATAAAGCATATAATAATAATTAATAATCATATAATATACATACTTAAATATAATACATATCATAATATCTTATATCCACTAAATATGTTCACATTGAAAGAGTTATGTCCAAGAAATGATTTTTTAAACGTTTTTTAAAGATATTATATTTTGATAGATTCAGAATTTTGGATAGATTCGGGTAGTGAGTTCCAGAGGCGGATAGCGGAAATAGTAAAAGAAGAGTCATAGAAAGAAGTTTTATGAGAAGGAAAGGCAAGAGTGTGTTTGTTAGCTGAACGTACAGTAGGATTATTATGGCCAAGGAAACTGAATTTAACTTTGAGATAGTCAGGGGTTGTAGGATTGAAAAGAATATTGTAGAAAAGGTGAAGAATATGAGAATGACGGCGTAATTTAATCGGGAGCCACTTAAGCTTAGACCGATGTTCTGAGACATGGTCAAATTTGCGGAGGCCAAACACGAACCGGATGCATAAATTTTGGAGACGTTGGAGGGAAGAGAGGAGTTCATTAAGGTCACTGTAACAAACATCAGCGTAATCAAGGATCGGAAAGAGTAGAGATTGGGCTAGAGTGACTTTAGTCTGAACAGGGAGAAAATTACTCAAACGTCTGAGGGAAGCAGAGGCGGCAGATATCTTTTTGCGAACTTCCTGGACTTGAACATTCCACGACAGAGTGCGGTCAAAATAGACCCCAAGGTTACGCACCGTGTCATATACATACCAACTGCAACTGCTTATGCACATGCTGCACTATGAGCGATATGGCGACTTTATTCTCGCCACCCCTCGGCACGATTATGTCGGCGTGAGCCATGCTCGGCGCAATGTAGCTCTGGTAAGCCGGCTTCACGTATGTCAGATACTGTTTGAGGACTCCTTCTAAGTCGCGACCGCGTTGTACTATGTCCCTAAATAAAAAATGGAGGAAATTTATGACACAAATAAAGGCAAATATTATGAGGAAAACACATACCAAAAATTTAATCTGATATTTTTTATGCAAGTATGACAAGAGATATAAAAAGTTGGAGAAAGTTCGGTTTTGAGGGCGAGGAGTAAGTAGAGCTATAGCGCGCATGGGGACAGGCTATTGGTAGATCAGTCCTTTTTGGGGGACAACACAATCGTTATTGGTAGATCGCCTTCAGGCGGTGACAAGTTATTGCCACAATAATAGTTTTATTTTATTATTAGTACACACATACGCTAATTTTATATTTACAGTGTCATCGAGCAAGTTTTAAAGTGTGCGCATCCTATGCCCCATCTTATATTATATCTATCGCTCTATAGGAGGTGAGACAGATATCGTCGTATATCTGTCTCACTCACCTCCTCAGCCGCCTCGCCAGCCGTATGTCGGCGTCGGTGTCGACGAACACTTCATGTTCAGCATCTCGACGACCTCGGCGCTGTAGGACGCCGGCCGGTATATACCGCTATCTCACTCCGTCGTATATCTGTCTCACTCACCTCCTCAGCCGCCTCGCCAGCCGTATGTCGGCGTCGGTGTCGACGAACACCTTCATGTCCAGCATCTCGACGACCTCGGTGCTGTAGGACGCCGGCCGGTATATACCGCTATCTCACTCCGTCGTATATCTGTCTCACTCACCTCCTCAGCCGCCTCGCCAGCCGTATGTCGGCGTCGGTGTCGACGAACACCTTCATGTCCAGCATCTCGACGACCTCGGTGCTGTAGGACGCCGGCCGGTATATACCGCTATCTCACTCCGTCGTATATCTGTCTCACTCACCTCCTCAGCCGCCTCGCCAGCCGTATGTCGGCGTCGGTGTCGACGAACACCTTCATGTCTAGCATCTCGACGACCTCGGCGCTGTAGAACGCGAGTATACCCTCGAATATTATCACGTTCGCGCCATACATTGTTTTCTGTAAAGAAAATTTTATGTCATAATGGTATTACATACAGACAAACAGATAGACACGCCAATTTGTGAGACCCATTTTTTTTCTATAATTAAAAAATTGAAAAACGATTGGAAACATACGCGACGTTGGTGCTGGGAACTGGTGACGCCAATCCGAAACTTAAAATTGATTATTATTTACTAGACAAGTGCTGCCACGGTCTATCCTAATGTAGCAATGCATTCGACGTTTTGTTTACAAACTCAAACTTTAGTATAACTTTTTTCCCACAGTTACATGAGGCTGGTCCCCATAATAACAAAATATGATAGCCAGCTTCCTAACGACATCGACATAGGTACGTCTCTGCGTTATTGGTCGTGGGTACATTTTACCCGTCCTCATTTTCTATTTTATTTGATATTTCATTAGATACCGAGTAAAAGCCAACTCACCGTCCTATTCTCTCTCGAGTGTGTAACATAGTTGTATATCGGTACTTCCACCTTCTTGCCCTCCTTGAGTCGCTGGAGTACGGATATCAGAAGCTCTATATCGAAGGCGTCCGGATGATCGAAGTTGTACTCATTACGCATCGCCGCTTGATGTTGTTTCTCGTTCAGTACCTACAACATAACCTTAAAATCGTTAATACTTACTACAAGTTAGAAAGGTTAGGTTTTTGAGGTTAAGTTTATTATTTATGTTATAAAAGAACATTACATTGTTCACTTAAAGAGAGGCTGAACTAATTTATAATTTAGACGGGGAGAGCCATGCTTCGGCACGAATGGGCCGGCTCGACCGGAGAAATACTAATTTTCTCACAGAAAACCGGCGTGAAACAGAACTTGCGCTGTGTTGCCGAGTGAGTGAGTTTACCGGAGGCCCTATTCCCTTCCCTACCCTCCCCTATTCCCTCTTAAAAGGCCGGCAACGCACCTGCAGCTCTTCTGATGCTGCGAGTGTCCATGGGTGACGGAAGTTGCTTTCCATCAGGTGACCCGTTTGCTCGTTTGCCCCCTTATTTCATTTTTTTTTTATTAAAATTAAATTGTAAATTAATTCATTAAAGTTATTATAATATTAGGAAAAAATATTGATCACATTAGAAATTGGGATTAAGGTGAAAAAAATCAACTAATGAAAACACTAGATAATTGCGTGTACGTACGGTGTAGCATTGTTAAGTATAACTTTTTATTTTTCAATACAATATTGTTTATGAGAATTTTCCGTTAACGCCAAGTGGCTGTTGAGTATTGACACAAAAGTTGTAAACAATCCAGATTTAGCTCCAGGAAAATCTTTTTGTATCTGGAAAAACTTAAAGATTCTTGGAAGATACTTTTATAACAGGTTTCGTTTGGGTTTGATGTGTTTTGACGGCGTATAAATAATCGACGTCTTATGATTCACTGCGTCATAATCATACGGATTGAGCTACAAATATTCCTCAATCAAACAGCAGAGCAATAGCAGAGCATTATCAAGCATCAAGAGCGTATTATTTAACATCTATCATCAGCATTAGCATCTCTATCAGCATCAGCATCTCTATCAGTATCAGCATCATCACTATCATCCAGCATCCAGCATCTGTAGGAGACAACCCCTACATTTTGGTCCTTCGAAAGGAGTAAGAATCAACGCATCTGTGGATCATCAGGAACATCGCCTATCAACATGAAGCATTGAGAAGAAACTATAAGGATAAACATCGTCAAGATCACAACAGCTCAAGACGTAGGTACAGCGCAACATCGTTACTGCGAGGAACATAATTTATTATTTTATGTGTTTTGTTGTCTTGATAGTTTAAGGAACGTAAGGATATCGTGAGTCTCTCTACTGAACGAATAATAGAGATGGCCTGCATAGAGCTGAGCCATCTAATCATTGTGGGCGTATACAGGCCTCCATCAGGGTTATACGATTCTTTTGAAGTAACAATGGAACAAATTTTGTCAAAAATATGTGCATCTAACAAAAAGGTTATTATATGTCGTGATTTTAACATTAATTTATTAGATTTAACCTCCACTACTGTTAGATTCACATCTTTATTTCAATCGTATAACCTTTACAGTTTGTTTCAGGAACCTACAAGGGTCTGTGAGACTACAGCCACTTGTATTGACAACATATTTATTAATTTTATTCCTGATAAAAAAGAAATAATTAATAAGCTAAGTTCTGATCACTGTGGACAAATAGCTTCTTTTAATATGAAATGTGACAGTGACGCGAAGAAAAAACTTTTGTTTATTCCTGTGACCACAAAACGTATTGAGCAATTTAGAAGTAAATTAAATTCAAATATCCATTTATTGGATAGGTCACATAGCTCTGATGAAGCTTTTAATAAATTATTTAAGGTGATAAGAACTCAATTTAATTCAATATTTACTTCTAAAACAGTTAGAAACAGTAATAAAAAAACTAAATTTATTGAATGGGCAACAAAGGGGATTAAAATTAGTAGAAAAAGATTATATGAACTATATGATGAAAGGAGTATTAACAATAGTGAAGTATTTAAAGCATATGTTAAAAACTACTCAAAAACCTTTAGAAAAGTTTGCAAAGCTGCTAAAGCCCTGTACATAAAAAACAAAATTAAACACTCTAAAAATAAAATAAAAACAACATGGCAGGTTATAGCTGGTGAGACTGGAAATGTATCCTGTCGCAGCTCTGATTTTGAACTATACTTTGAAAATAAAAATATTACTAATGATCAAGAAGTTGCGACGGTCTTTGAAAAGTTTTTTGCTGACATTCCGGTCTCAACGACTAAAAATTTAAATTCTTCACCTGAAGCTGCCGAAAAGCTACTCAGAGACAATGTAAAGGAGTGTGATAAGTTTAGAGAAATTAACCCCAGAGATATTATTGATACCTTTAAATTGTTGAATATTAAAAATACTGCAGATCTCTGGGGCATGTCTACAAAAATTATTAAATCAATAATTCATATCGTAGCTCCTCATCTAGCAATGATTTTTAATAACTGCATAAAAAATGGTGTTTTTCCTGACTTGATGAAGCATAGCAAGATTGTTCCTTTATTTAAAGCCGGGACTAAATCGGATCCCACTAATTTCAGGCCTATATCGATTCTACCGACCTTTAGTAAAATATTTGAAAAAATTATTTTAAAACAATTACTAGTGCATTTTAATTCAAATAATTTGCTGCACGATAACCAATACGGATTTACTAAGGGTCGATCCACAACGGATGCTGGTATAGGACTTCTTTGTAGTATTTTTGAAGCTTGAGAGCAGTCGCAGGATGCCTTAGGTGTGTTTTGCGATCTCTCCAAAGCCTTCGATTGTGTTGAGCATGCTACATTGATCAGGAAACTGCGCCACTACGGCATAAAGGACTCTGCTCTCAGCATTTTGACTTCTTACCTTAAAAATAGGACTCAAAGGGTTGAGGTAAATAGTAAAAGGTCCAATGGAACCAAAATAGAATTAGGTGTCCCACAGGGATCTATCTTAGGCCCATTTCTTTTTCTCATATATATAAATGACTTACCTCATCTAGTAAAGGATAATAATAATGAGATAGTGCTTTTTGCTGATGACACTTCACTTATTTTTAAAGTGAAGCGATAACAGTCGAACTACGACGAGGTAAACAGTGCTCTCTCAAAAATAGTACATTGGTTTAATGTTAATAACTTACTTTTAAATTCTAGTAAAACTTTGCCCAATGTTAGGCAAGTCCAAACCAATGTGCTATTAAATGATGAGAAGATGAATTTGGTAGATAACACTGTATTCCTAGGTATTACACTTGATAGTAAATTACAGTGGGGTCCTCACATTGCTAATCTAGCAGGTAGGCTCAGTTCTGCAGCATATGCAGTCAGAAAAATTAAAGAAATTTCTGACGAAGACACGGCACGATTAGTATATTTTAGTTATTTTCATAGTAGGATGTCATATGGAATCCTTTTATGGGGAAACGCTGCCGACATTGATACAATATTTGTGCTGCAGAAGCGAGCCATACGTTCTATTTATAAAATGTCTGCTTTAGAATCACTGAGAGATAAATTTAAAGAAATTGGTATTCTAACTGTTGCTTCTCAATACATTTTGGATAATGTAATATATGTTAGAAAAAATATAAATAAATTTAAAGTTAAAAGTGACATTCACTGTAGAAATACTAGAAATAAGCACAAGCTGGACATGCCAGTGATCATACTTAGTAAAGTCAGTAAATCTTTTAAAGGTATACGCCTTTACAATAAAATCCCAGAAAACGTTCAAAATCCTTCCATTAATAAATTTAAAAAAGTAGTCAAAGAGCGTTTGTGTGCCAAAGCTTATTATAAGGTCAATGATTTCATAGAAGATGGCACATCTTAGGAGTAGGATGGCTTCTTGCAAGGCTACTTCTACATTATTATATTATGACTTACAATTATGTATGTTGACATTGTATATAATATTAAGTTACAAAATTGTAAACTTTATTTTAAAAGAATAATTTTTCCCTCACTTTTTTGGTAAAAAGTGGAACCCGTGCGAGTTTCTTACGCCGGTTCTTCTCGCCGGGGTAGTTCGCGAACCGGTGGTAGGCATCAGGTAGACATTCTGAAAAAATTTGATTCAAATTTACTCAGAAATAAAACATTTTTTTTTAATTTTTTTTTTATTGATACGGTAGCGAATCGGCTCCACCGGTCTCGCACCAGCGGGTCGCCCGGAAGAGTTGAGACAGCACGCACATACTGTAAAGAGACTCTTAATACACTAAATACATCCTTCATCATCATGCAGGAGCTACTGGCACGTGAGAGCGCTATAATTAAGGAGATCGAGAAGATCCACATCAATTATAAAAAGGACTCCGCAATTAGAAAAACGCCGGAATACTTTCAAAAACGCATTGCGGCAATAGACAACTTGTGGGGTGAATTTGAACTTAATAACAACACATTGCAGGGAGTCGAAGATAAGTCATCAGAATATTTCAAGAAAGACATCTAAATCGAGGTAAAGCATTTTTACTCAACATTAAGAGCCACCGTGACAGCGGATTCAGAAAGACCTGCGACACCCACAATCTCGCAGCTTTCAACTCCCTCGACTTCCAAGGAAAATGCAGGAACTCAATTTCAAATTCCAAAAATTAATTTCGAACAAGTCGAACCTCGACTGGACTATATACTCGACTTCCAAGAAGAATTTACGTTTGTTTACAAATGCTTTGAGAAAATGCATAATAGTATGACGTATATTACGGTTTACTTATCTCTGTATTGTCTTTGCGCTATGTACGGTTCACTAAAACGTACAGTGAACTTGTACGGCTCGGTATGACATTGAGCCGGCACGTACATTGAACCGGCACGTTTGCTTACTCATCATTTAAACTTGTACGGCTCCGTATGAAATTGACCGGCACGTTTGAACTTGTATACATTTATGCATTTACGACGAAATATAGAGGAGCAACAGCAGAGCAACAGCAGAGCAATAGCAGAGCAACAGCAGAGCAACAGCAGAGCAATAGCAGCGCAACAGCAGAGCAACAGTAGAGCAATAGCAGAGCATTATCAAGCATCAAGAGCGTATTATTTAACATCTATCATCAGCATTAGCATCTCTATCAGCATCAGCATCTCTATCAGTATCATCATCATCACTATCATCCAGCATCCAGCATCTGTAGGAGACAACCCCTACATTTTGGTCCTTCGAAAGGAGTAAGAATCAACGCATCTGTGGATTTGCTTACTCATCATTTAAACTTGTACGGCTCCGTATGACATTGACCGGCACGTTTGAACTTGTATACATTTATGCATTTACGACGAAATATAGCAGAGCAACAGCAGAGCAATAGCAGAGCAACAGCAGAGCAACAGCAGAGCAATAGCAGCGCAACAGCAGAGCAACAGCAGAGCAATACCCTACATTTTGGTCCTTCGAAAGGAGTAAGAATCAACGCATCTGTGGATCATCAGGAACATCGCCTATCAACATGAAGCATTGAGAAGAAACTATAAGGAGAAACATCGTCAAGATCACAACAGCTCAAGACGTAGGTACAGCGCAACATCGTTACTGCGAGGAACATAATTTATTACTTTATGTGTTTTGTTGTCTTGATACGGTAGCGAATCGGCTCCACCAAACTCACACCTCACAAACGCATTGCGGCAATAGACAACTTTTGGGTTGAATTTGAACTTAATAACAACACATTGCAGGGAGTCGAAGATAAGTCATCAGAATATTTCAAGAAAGACATCTAAATCGAGGTAAAGCATTTTTACTCAACATTAAGAGCCACCGTGACAGCGGATTCAGAAAGACCTGCGACACCCACAATCTCGCAGCTTTCAACTCCCTCGACTTCCAAGGAAAATGCAGGAACTCAATTTCAAATTCCAAAAATTAATTTCGAACAAGTCGAACCTCGACTGGACTATATACCCGACTTCCAAGAAGAATTTACGTTTGTTTACAAATGCTTTGAGAAAATGCATAATAGTATGACGTATATTACGGTTTACTTATCTCTGTATTGTCTTTGCGCTATGTACGGTTCACTAACACGTACAGTGAACTTGTACGGCTCGGTATGACATTGAGCCGGCACGTACATTGAACCGGCACGTTTGCTTACTCATCATTTAAACTTGTACGGCTCCGTATGACATTGACCGGCACGTTTGAACTTGTATACATTTATGCATTTACGACGAAATATAGCAGAGCAACAGCAGAGCAACAGCAGAGCAATAGCAGAGCAACAGCAGAGCAACAGCAGAGCAACAGCAGAGCAACAGCAGAGCAACAGCAGAGCAACAGCAGAGCAACAGCAGAGCAACAGCAGAGCAATAGCAGCGCAACAGCAGAGCAACAGTAGAGCAATAGCAGAGCATTATCAAGCATCAAGAGCGTATTATTTAACATCTATCATCAGCATTAGCATCTCTATCAGCATCAGCATCTCTATCAGTATCAGCATCATCACTATCATCCAGCATCTGTAGGAGACAACCCCTACATTTTGGTCCTTCGAAAGGAGTAAGAATCAACGCATCTGTGGATTTGCTTACTCATCATTTAAACTTGTACGGCTCCGTATGACATTGACCGGCACGTTTGAACTTGTATACATTTATGCATTTACGACGAAATATAGCAGAGCAACAGCAGAGCAACAGCAGAGCAATAGCAGAGCAACAGCAGAGCAACAGCAGAGCAACAGCAGAGCAATAGCAGCGCAACAGCAGAGCAACAGCAGAGCAATACCCTACGTTTTGGTCCTTCGAAAGGAGTAAGAATCAACGCATCTGTGGATCATCAGGAACATCGCCGATCAACATGAAGCATTGAGAAGAAACTATAAGGAGAAACATCGTCAAGATCACAACAGCTCAAGACGTAGGTACAGCGCAATATCGTTACTGCGAGGAACATAATTTATTATTTTATGTGTTTTGTTGTCTTGATACGGTAGCGAATCGGCTCCACCGGTCTCCCACCAGCGGGTCGACCCGGAAGAGTTGAGACAGCACGCACATACTGTAAAGTATGACGTATATTACGGTTTACTTATCTCTGTATTGTCTTTGCGCTATGTACGGTTCACTAACACGTACAGTGAACTTGTACGGCTCGGTATGACATTGAGCCGGCACGTACATTGAACCGGCACGTTTGCTTACTCATCATTTAAACTTGTACGGCTCCGTATGACATTGACCGGCACGTTTGAACTTGTATACATTTATGCATTTACGACGAAATATAGCAGAGCAACAGCAGAGCAATAGCAGAGCAACAGCAGAGCAACAGCAGAGCAATAGCAGCGCAACAGCAGAGCAACAGTAGAGCAATAGCAGAGCATTATCAAGCATCAAGAGCGTATTATTTAACATCTATCATCAGCATTAGCATCTCTATCAGCATCAGCATCTCTATCAGTATCAGCATCATCACTATCATCCAGCATCCAGCATCTGTAGGAGACAACCCCTACATTTTGGTCCTTCGACATAAGTAAGAATCAACGCATCTGTGGATTTGCTTACTCATCATTTAAACTTGTACGGCTCCGTATGACATTGACCGGCACGTTTGAACTTGTATACATTTATGCATTTACGACGAAATATAGCAGAGCAACAGCAGAGCAACAGCAGAGCAACAGCAGAGCAACAGCAGAGCAATAGCAGCGCAACAGCAGAGCAACAGCAGAGCAATACCCTACATTTTGGTCCTTCGAAAGGAGTAAGAATCAACGCATCTGTGGATCATCAGGAACATCGCCTATCAACATGAAGCATTGAGAAGAAACTATAAGGAGAAACATCGTCAAGATCACAACAGCTCAAGACGTAGGTACAGCGCAACATCGTTACTGCGAGGAACATAATTTATTATTTTATGTGTTTTGTTGTCTTGATACGGTAGCGAATCGGCTCCACCGGTCTCCCACCAGCGGGTCGCCCTGGAAGAGTTGAGACAGCACGCACATACTGTAAAGAGACTCTTAATACACTAAATACATCCTTCATCATCATGCAGGAGCTACTGGCACGTGAGAGCGCTATAATTAAGGAGATCGAGAAGATCCACATAAATTATAAAAAGGACTCCGCAATTAGAAAAACGCCGGAATACTTTCAAAAACGCATTGCGGCAATAGACAACTTGTGGGGTGAATTTGAACTTAATAACAACACATTGCAGGGAGGAGCAGGAACTCTATTTCAAATTCCAAAAATTAATTTCGAACAAGTCAAACCTCGACTGGACTATCAAGAGATTTTGGTACAGCAGTACGCCAATTTTCGGGCACTAGAGCGGCAATTAAAACGTATTAGCGAACCAAATATCGAAGAGAAATGGGGGATCGAGGACGAGCTGCATAACCTTCAACAGCGATGGCGTAACATCGACGAATTTCACCTGCGCATAGACATTTTATCATCCGGAACCGACACCCATTACGAGGAAGCATTCACCGAAATAGAGTCAAAATATATCACCGCAAAAAGAAGTTTAAATCAAAAATTATGCTCTAACGCACATGTACAACAATCTTTGCCCCAGATAGATATACCAATATTTACTGGTAATTATGAACAATGGCCAACATTCCACGATTCATATACCGAAGCAATACATAATAACAAATATATCACTGACGCGAAAAAAATGAAGCATTTAAAATGTAAAGTTAAAGAGGAGGCGAAGCGCATAATTCAACATCTTCACATATCAGCAGAAAACTACGAGATCGCCTGGGAAATTTTAAATCATCGCTACAACAATCCTCAGCTGCTTTTCACCAAACAAGTCGAAATCCTTCTCAGTCAACCAACCAGTCACAAACAGTCATCTTATGAACTGAAGAAGCTCTACGACACCACTACCGAATGTATTCACGCCATCCATAATTTGGGAGTGGATACTAACAGCTGGGGTCCGCTATTGGTCCACATTCTTTGCAAAAAACTGGATGTGGACACCTACACCAACTACCAGGAGTCCCGCAAGGAGCCACGGTCTATTCCTACACTTGAAGAGTTCATGACATTTATCGAGAGCAAGTTTACAGCCTTGGAGCCTATTCAGCGCAGGGAAAAGGAAAATAACATCACAAGCAAACAAGTTTATCAAGCACCGAGATCGTCAAATTATAACAAAAACTCGACATGGTCGCAATATCAAAACGAACATTCCCAGAAAGGACAATATCAAGCCTTTGTAACATACAGACAAAAATCATGTGTTGTATGTAAGGCATTCCACGATCTCTACATGTGTACAACATTTTTAACCTATCAGGCAGAGAGCAAATAGAGATTTTGCAAAAACATAATATCTGCATAAATTGTCTCTACACGCATCATAATAGACCATGTATATCAACGCGGCGTTGCAAGCAGTGCAATGGACCGCATAACACGAAAATTCATGAGTCAGTCGTGTACTCAAACAGCATACTGCAAACATCGCAGAACGTGGACGTGTGGCGGTCAACATCGAGTACATCGCTCTCAACAACAGACGCTCCAAATTCCAGCAAAACACCGAAACGTCACTATTCATATGCAATATCAAAACAAGAAGAAAATGTATCCAAGAACTGGGAAATCAAGAACAACAGCAAAGAGTCATCAGATAGCCTCAAGCAGTTTATTCATCAAAATGAGTCAATGGGTCACATACGTAAAGAAAATGATACCACAAACAGCATACGTGTCCCAGGTCAGGACTCGAGTGTGAAAGGAGACACCTTTACGTTGCTGGGTCGTCACAACTCGAACAACATCAATATCAAAATGCAACATCAGCAAGGAATTATGCTACCTACAACATCAACATTGAATAACTTTATTATTACATCGGTCTCCATACCTAGCACAAAAAGAGACGATGGAGTGTATGGGACCATACAGCAACAGATTCCTGGTCCAAAGAAAGCGAACATCTATGACTATCAAGCAGTCGGGAGACGCCGTCATCACAAACCCAATTGCTGACTAACAGGTACAAGGAGCAGGCCAGTCCCGCGCCTGCGCCTCCCGCCTACGCGCTGCCTGCGCGCCTCTGCCGGAACGAGGAGCGCGCATCCACCGGCGGCAGCAGCGCTCGTCACCAGCCATCGACATCGACGGTCACATTCCCCAGACTTCCCCGGATAGACTAAATCTTTCCTTTTTACTACTTAATTTGTTAAATGTTTAGTTTTCTTTATTTTTTAATTTAATTTACGTTTATATTTTTTAGATTTCTTATTTTCTTTTAGAGTGGCAAGATGTACGGTTCACTAACACGTACAGTGAACTTGTACGGCTCGGTATGACATTGAGCCGGCACGCTATATCGCCTACACGCTATATCGAGATGGCATTACCCATAAACTAAAAGAAGTATTCAGGATAACATAGAACAACTGACCTTGTAAAAGGAGTCCATACTGACGATGGTGACCCAGGGTATGTTGAGAGATTCGATGATTTTCGTCGCCACTGTGGTCTTTCCCGATGCACTTGCACCACAAATTCCTAAAATATTGACACAATAATATTATCATATTTTTTTCACAAATATATTTTTGGTAGTGACAAAGTATTGATTAAAATGTGGCAATATTTACAAAACACTGTTCCAAGTTATCAGAGAATTTGTTTTACTGTAATTGTAGATACAACGTAGCTAACACAATATTGTTTGTTTTACGTTCATCAGAGGCCAAGCCAAGCCTTGTATAACTTTTTCGAGTTGCTATGATGAAAGTAGACGGTGCGTCTGTCAGCGTGTAATATGCTCTCTTGTCCGGACTCCAATATCATGTACTAGAGCTGTACGTTACACGAACCTATAAGGAAGGACTCATGTCCTGGACTCCAACATGTGCTAGGGCAGATGGCTACACGTACCTATGAGGAAGGGCTCGACCTCCTGGCCGCCGGTACAGTTGTACCAGGGCGGGCGGCCGGCGGTGTAGATGGTGCGTCTGTCAGCATGCAGTATACTCTCTGCCGCGGTCCGCTTGTTGGACTGCGACATGGAGGATGTGCGCACGCGCCGCGCGCGCGGTGATTTGAGTATGTTTGAGCCTGAAAGAATAAATGACGTAGAAGTTTAATGTATTGATCATATAAGATTTTTGTTAGATTATCGGACATTATTTTTGGATGATGATGAGAGTTATCTAGTCTATCAAGTAACACATTCATAAAGCTATCGCGCGCCAAAAAAAACATATCAAACGAAGTTTTTATGTTAATCTATTACTGTTGTAATAATGATTTATGATATTATTTCCATTACGCACTAAAGTCTTTTGAACATTGGTGTATGAACGAAATGAAATGAAACCACATTTCCCATTAATAAGGTGATGAGATCACCATCAGTCTGTTGAACTAGTAACATCTAAATTAGTTAGCACTGTGCTCTACATTCTATTTAGGGTTCCGTACCCAAAGGGTAAAGACGGCACCTTATTACTGAGACTTCGATGTCTGTCCGTTTGTCCGTCTGTCTCCAGGCTGTAGGTCAAGAACCGCTATAGCTAGAGTTCTGATTTTTTTACACATTGTATATTTCTGTTGCCGCTTTATCGACAAATACTCAAAACAACATAAATTAAACCTTTTAGGGGGGGCTCCCATACAACAAACGTATTTTATTTACTTTTTTTGCTCGTAATCAATAATGCTTAAAGGTAGGCACTGGAAATACTCACAATATCCTTAATTATATTTATATTTTAATAATTAATAATAAAATTAGAATAAAAAAATATTTAAGGGGGGATCCCATATAAAAAACATATTTTTTTCCTAATTTCGCTCTATAACGGTACGGAACCCTTCGTGCGTGAGTCCAACTCGCACTTGGCCGATTATTTACTACTATGTACAGTGACGGGGCACGACCTAAATTTGATGTTGACATGATATACTTACATATTTTGCGAGGCCTCTTGATGGAGGACGCAAAGGACGGATTTTTTTGATAGAAAGAATTTTTGGTACACAATTTTTATTTACAAAAATTTGAAGACCCAAACTTGTAAATCTTAAAAAAAACCTTACGGGGCGCGAGCCATGCTTCGGCACGAATAGGCCGGCTCGACCGGAGAAATACCACGGGCTCACAGAAAACCGGCGTGAAACAACACTTGCGCTGTGTTTCGCCGAGTGAGTTTACCGCAGGCCCAATCCCCTACCCTATTCGTTTAGTGATAGCCACACACAACTTATGTTATTTTGTGTTAGTAGGATTATTTTGCTATTAAGTTTTTATGTCGCAGTTTCTGTTTTAAGTGAATAAAAACCTGATCTTTATTAGAATGCTAGGTCTGTCAATTTGCGCTTTAATAAAGATTAAGTTAAATACGAGAATTGCGTTTCCGAGTTGTAAATAGTAATCTTATATCTTTAAACGAGCAATTCTTGTATATATGTATATATATACAAGAATTGCTCGTTTAATATATATATATATATATAATTGGAATCTCGGAATCGGCTCCAACCATTTTCATGAAATTTAGTATATAGGGGGTTTCGGGGGCGATAAATCGATCTAGCTAGGAATCATTTTTAGAAAATGAATCATTTTATTCGTGTTTTATCGAATACCGAGCAAAGCTCGGTCAAATAGCTAGTTCGTCATTAAGCCATCGGTCTGTTAAGTATTTGCAATCAATAATTCTAGTATTTACATGTGCCGCCATTATTATCTGATTTAGTTTAGCTTTTATCTAGGTATCGCTTATCAGTAATCAATGTTAAGTGCAGTCTGTGACACTTTGAAGTACCGCCAAAACAGACCCAATGCTTCTATCACGTAGTTTTAATATGTGAAATAGGATTAGTTTATTTTAATTAATTTTTATCCAAACAGACACAAACTTAAATATATTTTTTTATTGGGGCCCCAGGGCATTGCCACTCCTTGCCTCTTAGTAACTACGCCACTGGAGTGAGTGTCATTTAATATTGAAACTGTTACCTTCTGAAGCCAACTTAATTTAAAAATTCCACACATTTCCTATGAAACTCTTGTCTTGTCCATATAGTATATATCATATGGATATAATATATGGACGCTTCACACCACGTCAGTCTGGCCTCGTGCTATGTGCCTGAAGGACTTGTGTTACAACTTACAGGTACCAGACAACGGAAATATATTCAATAATTTTGTACTACACATGTACATTTAAGATTTTTATTTGAATATGATATGATACACATATTTAATATACCTACATCCATGACTAAGGATTCAGGAACATTGAAAACCTTTAGATCCGTCGGCGGGATTCGAACCCTCGACCCTCGGCTTCAGCGCTAAACACGCGCTCAACCACTCAGAGGCATAAAAATATTATGATGACTTAAATTGTATTTAAGTCATCATATTTTAATGTCTTTAAGGCCAACTCTGGAGCAAAGTTATTACCACTGGCAGCAAAGTCTTTCTATATATTGGCACTGGCTATTCCTTATGGGAGGCCATTTCTAAAGAAGAAGAGTGCAGTTAAGCATTAGGCGATACCTTTGCTTGTGTCTGGTGCTAAAAAAGTCCAACTCACCAGTAGACGGCGGTCTGAAGGGCCTGACGTTGGGCACTGTGGTGGGCGACGCCGGGGCACGGGTGTAGTCATCATCGTCGAAAACAGGGTCGCTGATCTCTATCGCCAGCTCTGTATCACTAAAAAAAATAATTAAACCATAGACTACAATGATTGACTTTTAAATTATAAATTTTTACGCTACTGCATAGCTTGCATCACGGGTTTTGAGCGCGGCGACCGAATCAAGAAATTCTGTAACGAAAAAACCCTAACACATTCTAATCAACTTATGCAAATTATAATTGCATATTTAATTGATAACTGATAAGAAATGCTATGCAATAGCTTTACCATGGCATCCCCAAGTGCCACACATATTATTTTAATTTAATTGGCTGAAAGGCATGAAATTCAAAAATTACCTGATACCTGAACCAGGTAGATTACAAGATAACAAATTGACTTAAAAAAATCACTATGCAAAAGATATGGCAAAGGGTAAATTGGGTTTGTATCTATGAATAATAAAAACTAAGGATGAGTTACTGTGTCAAAAAATTTGTCCACGAGTCTACAAAATGTGACCTGAATACATGCATACTTTATGCATGTATTCGGTACACAATTTTGTGTAAATATAGAAGTGACAATTAATGTCAACAGCTTTATTTCGTTTTGAGTGTTAGTGTTTCGTTGCTATTGCCATATTTTAGTGCGCGAAAAGGAACCAAATTAAAAACGGTTGAAGTATGGGAGTTACGCTTCCTTAGTTTTTATTATTCATAGGTTTGTAACTCAAACACTTCACTTTGTTTATTATCTGTAAATTTTGTTTGTGAGAAAATTAATACACCTAATGCGTTACTTTAATATACTTGATTACTTTTTAACAATCATCTCTATTAATTACATGAATATTTTTTAGAATTTTTTATTTCCGAAAACCATAGAATTTTAACTAAGTACTAAATGTAAAACCTAATTTACTACAAGGAGGAAATATTATATTGTTGCATGTATTTACAAACACAAACTTACTTTTTGAACTCTACATTTATTATTTGTCATTATCTTATGACACAGTCTAATTAATGGCCACATATAACCTTGATGACAATTACAGCGTAGCCGAGTCCGACTGCTGGAACTAATTGGTAGTTACCATCATCAGCCTGAAGTCAATCAATGGAAGTAATAATCATCAGAAGATAATAATTGGTAGGTATGAAGTTAAAATATTTGAAAATCAATATTTATTATTGACTCATGAAAAAGAAATGGAGTTGGCACATAATTTATGATTGAAAATGCCATTATGTAAAAATTATGGTACCTTTATCCAATTTGATTACTTTGTTTTTTCTGATTTTAGCTGTTGCACAAGCAATATTTGTAGCTTTTATATTGATAGGCTCAATTGTTATTTTTTATGCGGCAGCCGGCTGCCACATAACAATTGAAAATCTATTGGTCTGTGATACCCACGATGGAGGTGTAATATAATATTTTAATTAACTATATTAATTTGAAAATAAAATATTCAACATCTTTTAATTAACATAGTAATGACCTAAAACTAGTTAATTTTGTAAATGTTTGTATTGCAAATACAGTTTTAATAACATGACATTTCAAAGAACTAGTTTGAAAGAGCGAATTTCTAACACAAAAATATCTTATCATGTGGGATCATAATATTTTGATAAAAATCTGTCATTGCTTCACAGCTTTATTTGTCTTGTCCAAGGTCACATACACCAGTTTGTTTGCTTTTTGCTTGTGTTTAGAATTTGAAGAATTACATATTGTAGTTGCAATTCAATGTAATATGTGTTTGCATGACTGCAAAATAATACCTGTTCCTGAAAAGCATAAGCATAAAAAGCACGAGCACACGACAACGGTTATAAAAAAATACGGAAATCTTACGCGTTTATTGTGGTTCTAGAAATTGCTTCCATTTTTGTTCACGTAAATTTTTTCATGTGTCACGGGTTAAGGCTGTAGTCCTGAACACGTGTGTGATTCACGCTCGATTATTTAGCGCAAAGCAATGCCAATGTACTAAATAAATGTCTAAAAATAAAACACAATGCGTTTTGCGGAGGTTATGAGTTATGACTGAAAGTAGCACAAGACATCGATACCAAGAATGTTGTTAATATTAACATTTGTTTACTCATCAATATTGGTGAGTAAATTCATATACGAGCGAACTAGCACTGCAAAATCCTTGCTAAAATCTGTTGACGTGAGACAGCTGTACAAACAAACAATAAATAAGGTTAAGCCCACACGGTTTACCTATCTGAGCTAGCGGAACTGGGGTTTTCGAATTTATTCAGTTTTCCAGCCATCTCTGGTTTCACAATAAAATTTAAATTTGATAAAATTCTTCAATAGAATTCGCAAAACACGCACAGTGCACACGCAGTTCAGTTGTAATTTTGACGTTTAAACTATCAAATCACAAATGTCACCCAGACATTGACTTTTTTTTTCATAATATGGCGCTTGGCTTTTTAATCATGGCCAGTGTCAAGTAAAATATGGCGGGAAAAAAAATTTTTTTTCGTGAAATAAGTCGTTTTTTAAGAGTCATCAATATTTAATGGTTAATACTCTACCAACTTTACACTTTAAAAACCAAAATTGTCACAATTTTAGGAAAATAATCTAAAAATAATACAAAAACATAACGTCACTCTTTCGTATTCTTACCATAAAGTTAATATTACCTATCGGAATAGAGAAACAAACGCCTGAGCAAGCGAGATGTCACTATCAGTAACACTGCGTGGTAGAAAGAGAAGCGTGATTTGAGGTGGTATACCTCTTTTTGCATCTGTTTTTGTTGTTTGACAATCTGTTTGATCCGGTCGGCACGTTGTCAATTTGGGCTATCAGAAAAATTGTGATTTTATGTGAAATAGTATTTTTTTTCCAGAAATACTGCTTTAAAAACAAGGTAACAAGAGTGATTGTGGCACAACACATCAAAAAAAACCCGGACAAAATATATTCATTTCACAGGTGAATTATTCTACATCGACAGGACCTAATTTTAAGTTTATTTTTGCCAATTCCCTACGAGTTATTGGTATTGATTTTGATATTTCACTTCTATATAATATGTTTATTTATATGGAAAACATAACTTGACTAGCCATGGTGCACAATTTAAGGATATTTTGTGTAAACAATTTTCCCAATTTTCATCTATTTTACACTAGGGCTGCATCTTATCGATAAGTAGTATCGATATGGATATATTTTTTTAGTTATACTAATTATCTAGGAATGTTGACATGATAATTGATAACGTAATTGATCCGTACTTTATTATTAGTTTATATTAATATACTTTCATACATAATTTATCGTTTTTATGGTTCCGCACCCAAAGGGTAAAAACGGGACCCTACTACTAAGACTTCGTTGCCTGTCCGTCTGTCCGTCCGACTGTCCATCTGTCTGTTTGTCCGTCTGTCCGTCTGTCCGTCTGTCCGTCTGTCCGTCCATCCATCTGTCTGTCTCGGGTCTCCAGGCTGTATCTCGAGAACCGCTATAGTAATAGACTTCTGAAATTTCCACAGATGTAATGTCATTCTACATCCAATATGGCTATGGCATATTCACTAGATCAGGTATCAGATTATTCATTCAATAGAAGATGAGCTCGGTGAAGGGCATCGTCAGTAAATAAGCTAGATAATCTTCCACACATCATAAAAAATTGTATGATTAAACGAACCGATTTGTTTGCCTTATATTGTACTATGCCATGAATCATAGAACTATGGTTTTACAAAACAAAAATCGTTTAAAATTTTAGAAAAGTTTTTAGTTTGTCTGTTTTTATATTGTGTACTAGATGTCCCGCGCGGCTTCGCCCGCGTAAATTAGGAATTTTACAGAAACCGTACATTTTCTCATAAAAAATATTTCCCCCGTTTTTCCCACATTTTCCTGAGTTTTTTCGGTCGTATTAGTCTTAGCGTGATAATATAATATAGCCTATAAGTCTTACTCGATAAATGATCTATCTAACACTGAGATAAGTTTTTAAATCGGACCTGTAGTTCCTGAGATTGACGCGTTCAAGCAAACATACTCTTCAGGTTTATAATATTAGGTAGGTATAGATTTTTTAAAAATATCGCTTGACAAACTGTCTCGATCTAAAAGACTGTAATTTGCATATGCTTTCTGTTCTTAAAACAACGCGAAACTCCCAAACTTGTATCTATAAAGAATCAGGAGTTCTCTCAGCACCTTCCGAACCACGGTATACCAGGTATATCTCGGTGCAAAATGTTACTTGTTGGTAGCATATGCTTAGAATACTTCTTACGAAACCGAAGTGACCACATGTTTCCCTATAAGTTTTGAGGAGTTCCCTCGATTACTTATGGATCCTTCATCAGATTACCACTTTTGTGAATATAATACCAAATTGGGATGATACCCTATATACCAAAAGAAAAATTTTGAAAATCGGTTAACAAACGGCGGAGTAATCGTTGAATATAAGAAAACGAACATAACACCTCCCCCATTTTGAAAGTCGGTTAAAATTGTAGCCTATGTGTTATTCTGATGTATAAGCTATATTATTGTAAAGTTTCATCAAAATCCGTTCAGTAGTTTTTGCGTGAAAGAGTAACAAACATCCATACATCCACACATCCATACATCCAAACAAACTTTCGCCTTTATAATATTAGTAGGATCTGCATATTGATTTAAATTAAAAAAGTATGATATAGTAGTAAGTAACAGTAATAGCCATTTTTTTGTTTTAGATCAAGATAAAGCCTAGGCGCACTGTGTCATCACTCATCCTACGTTTACAGAGACATTGTACCACCAGAATTAGCCACAATTATATGTATACCATCGTCACCGCATTCTACGTCCTCACCAACGCTGCCACAACTGTCTTCACCATCGACCTCCTTTCAACTAGAATTTATATCAAAAGAAAAGAATCTTATATCTAAATGCACTAAGTTACAGGATTAACTAAGTAAATTTAAAGCTAAAAGTGACATTCACTGTAGGAACACCAGAAATAAGCACAAGCTAGATTTGCCGGTTATCAGAGTTAGTAAAGTCAGTAAATCTTTTAGATGTCAATGTAAGTAAATTTAAAGCTAAAAGTGACATTCACTGTAGGAACACCAGAATTAAGCGCAAGCTAGATTTACCGGTGATCAGGCTTAGTAAAGTCAGTAAATCTTTTACAGGTCAATGTATACGCCTTTACGATAACATCCCGGAAAACGTTCAAAATCTTTCCATTAATAAATTTACAAAAGTAGTCATAGAACGTTTGTGTGCCAAATCCTACAGTTATCCTATAAGGTCAATGATTTTATAAACGATGGCACATTTTTGGAGTAGGTAGGATACTAATTAAAAGTCGCGTACACTGTAGTCTGTACGTGACTTCTAAGAAATAGCAGCTGCTATTTCAGAAGTAGAGCCGTGAAAGACGGACTGACAGACAGACAGAGTTACTTTCGCATTTATAATATTAGCATGAATAAATAAATGAATTATTTATAAATAAGTATATCTTTTATTTTTTTGCTTCAAAAATGTTTAATGATAAAAGTAATATTTTGCTCCAAAATTACAATATTATTATTATTCTATGCAGTTTTATTTTATCCTATTTATTATTTTTACAATCTTACAATAATTATTCCATGATCGATATTTTGTCGAATTACAGGTAGGTACATCACTAACACGCACACGTAAACATAATTGTATAATACACAGATGTAAATCAATTTTGGTTGCGTTTGCCAGCTCGGGATTGTTTCTCTATTCCGATAGGTATATTAACTTTATGATTCGCAACCATGTGTCTTTTTACCAGTTTTTCACTACTCCTAGGGTTTGCTGGCTATTGTGCAATTGATACTGTTGGCCAAGGCAGTCAAAGGATATGAAAAAAAAAGAAAACGACGAGTTTGACTACCGTTTCGACCAACTAAATCAGAATTTGTTTTACATCGGCTGGATTATAATGTCTATGCGATCGGAGGAAGCCATTACAGCGTTTTTCTTCTGGGAAAAGTAAACCGATGTATTACTGTTGAAATAATTTGGACGTTAGCTTCCTACATTTTTATCAAAGCTATAACAAGGATATGCGTGGGGTCAAGTCAACTGGTCAATCGATTTTCTCGCACTGTTATACGAAACAAAAATCGGTAGTAAATGGTAGGTACCAAAATTTTTTTTCACTTTTGTATGGGAAAACTCTTGACGCTCGGGCCTTTGCCCATACAAAAGGGTAAAAAAAATTTTGTCTTTCAGCGCTGCTACTTTCATAGTGAACTCTCTACAAGGAACACGTACACATCCTAAAGTATTATTACTTATTTTTGTTACACACTGTATATATATATATATATATATATATATATATATATATATATATATATATATATATCTCGGAATCGGCTCCAACGATTTTCATGAAATTTATACTAAATTTAGTAGGGGGTTTCGGGGGCGATAAATCGATCTAGGTAGGAATCATTTTTAGAAAATGTTATTTTCATCGAATACCGTCAAATAGCTAGTATATCTTTAAACGACCAATTCTTATATATGTATAAGATAAGATAGAACTTGGCACTCCTTAGATCTCCATTCTTTTTACGGCAAAGTCCATAGACAAGCATCATGTTTTTATTAAACTTGGCTCTTTTTAAGGGTTCCAAAGGGTAAAAACGGGACCCTATTACTAAGACTTCATTGTCTGTCCGTATGTGCGTCTGTCTCCAGGCTGTAACTCTTCTTGAGTTACAGCCTGGAGACAGGTACAATACTTAGTAAGTAAATGATTTTGATAAATCTCGTAGGGATCAGCCCGCGTTTGCAATGTAAGCGGGAAAAAATGAAATTATTGAAACCCCAAAATTAATTAATGTTATTAAACTTATAAACCTTCCTCCTTAATCACTGTATCTATTAAAGAAAACCGCATCAAAATCCGTTGCGTAGTTTTAAAGATTAAAGGGATTCGCTTTTTTCCCTTATGTCAAGGGACATGAGGGAAGAAAATGGAGAGGCTGGGCGCCCTGGGTGGTCGCCCAGCATCGCCCTTTCCTAACGCCGCTACTGAGTAGTATTATTAGGACTTTTTGCAGCAAAATGATACTCGAATAACGAATTTTTGCGAGCGATGTTGCAAGCAACGTCTAGTTAGTAGTTACATCATAGTTATAGTAACAAGGCCCCCTGTTGCCGTCTGTAGTCAATTAGTTGAGAACTTGGGTGATTTGCATGTAATGGATAAAGTTCGGGACACAGCCCCCAGACTGAATTGATTATTTTTTTAATTTCATAAAGATTCAATCTAATTTCAAAAGTTTGGGCGGAGCTCCTGATTTCTTAATGAGTGTAGCTGACTTCTCCGGAAAAATCTCTGTGAGCGTAATTTGATTAAGATTATTTATGGAATTTTTGCACACATTTTTACTTCCCTTTTAATATTTTAATTCGATTAAGTAAGGTCTAGTATGCTGTATGGGTAGGTAATAAACATTGACTTTTAAAAACGCTGATCCCACAGACTGTTCAACAAACTCTTTAGTGCGGACACAATGGCGGGTATAAGTCTAGATTCATAAAAAGGGATTTAGTATAATGGATTCTAAAGCTTTTTAGTCATAAAAAAAGAATAATTTATTCAGAACCCCGCCATTTTACGTGTCGCGCTTGAGTTACCTTCAATTTGGCGCCAAGTTTTAGGTTATTTTCCGTGGCAACTTTGATTGGGAGCGAAGTTCGGGAATAAAACGCGTGTTGAATTTAAATCGCTTCAAAGGAGCTCGGGAGCAATTTTCTTGTTAAATTTTCCTTGGGGGATATTATGTTCGATTTTCGAATGTTGTCCACTTTTTATTACAATAAAAAATGCTTTGGAGTTCAGAGCAGGGATGTTGCGGATCCCGATTTTTTCACATCCGCGGATGTGAATGCGGATGCGGATTTTAAGGGGCTCACATCCGCGGATGTGAATGCGGAT
This sequence comes from Aricia agestis, assembly GCF_905147365.1. NCBI lineage: Eukaryota > Metazoa > Arthropoda > Insecta > Lepidoptera > Lycaenidae > Aricia > Aricia agestis. The sequence goes on along the minus strand of NC_056428.1, from coordinate 13,205,022 downwards.
GCGGATGTTTCGGATCCTATATAAAATATATATAAATATACTATACTAGCGAGCCCGACGGACGACGTCCCGTCGCGTCATATGCATAGTCATCTATAAATTTTTTTATTAATACTCGAAGTTAAAAATAGGAGCATTATCTTTACTTATCTATAATATACATAAAACTCAAAGGTGACTGACTGACTGATTGACATAGTGATCTATCAACGCACGGCCCAAACCACTGGACAGATCGGGCTGAAATTTGGCATGCAGGTAGATGATATGACGTAGGCATCCGCTAAGAAAGGATTTTGATCAATTCCACCTCCAAGGGGTTAAAATAGGGGATGAAAGTTTGTATATAATAATAATTCTTAACGCGAGCGAAGCCGCTGGCAAAAGCTCGTAATATTATAAAGCGGAAGAGTTTGTTTGTTTGTTTGAACGCGCTAATCTCAGGAACTACTGGTCCGTTTAAAAAAAATCAGTGTTAGATAGCCCATTTATCAAGCAAGGCTATAGGCTATATTTTATCACGCTAATACTAATAGGAGCGAAGAAATAGAGGAAAATGTGGAAAAAACGGGTGGAAATTATTTGAAAGGGCTTATTTTAACGCGCTAATCACAGGAACTACTGGTCTGATTTGAAAAATTCTTTCAGTGTTAGATAGCCTATTTATCGAAATAGGATATAGGCTATATTTTATCACGCTATGACTAATAGGAGCGAAGAAATAGAGGAAAATGTAGAAAAAACGGGGGAATTTATTTGAAAGGGCTTATCTCACGAACTACTGGAGCATTTTTTCTGTTATTTGGCACAGATATGAAGTAGACCACTTGAAGGGTAATTTTTTGCTATTTTGATGGCATAACTTGTCTGAAACATGTAACTTACGCGGGCGAAGCCGCGCGGAACGTCTAGTATTTAATAAGTAGTAAAATTGCCGTTTTTCCAAGTCAAAGCGATTACGACTTACACAGAGGTTCGTTAATCAAACCCCTTTTCTTTCTTGTCGAAACTCGTATGAAATCCGCATCCGCATGAAAATCCGCATTGATTTAATGCGGAAGCGGATGTAGATGCAGATGTCCAAATTTGCGCGGATGCTCCGCATTTGCGAATGCGGATGCGAACATTCGCAATATCCCTGGTTCAGAGGATCAGCCAGTAGGTAAAGTTTTCGTTACTTATACATCTAATTGAATAAATCCTTTTTAAATTTATAATATTATTAATATACTTAACTCGACTACTTCAATATTATTTCCACTTTAGGTACATTGTGCGATTAATTTAATAATAACGGCACAGAATATAGGGTAGACTGGGTACGGTTGTGACAATTTTGGTTTGAAAGACAATAATTTTGTTAATTTTACAGCTAGCTAGGAAAATTTTGTCACAAACCATAGTTTATTTGTCTACATAAAAATACTTATATATCATGCTAAAATGCGATGTATTAGTCATGACTCATGAGTCATGACTCATGGAATCAAATTTAAAAGAAAGAGGGAAATTGTCACAACCGACCACCCAAGCACAATAGACATAACTACCAGTAGTTCGACTGCAAAGAAACGGACAGGTTTCAATATCTGTCAAATTCGTCGGGTTTCACTAGGATTATGAACGGATTGTGCCTCGCGCTGGCTGATATAATTTATTTTTAAATATTTAAAATAAAGATTTCAAAATTGGATTCTGACAATTTTAATCGCATGTGTCAAAACACAAACGACAATACGACCAAAGAGGAACACGTCCAGGGAATATGTCATATTTTTAAATTCGTAGGTAACAAGTTAACAACCCTAGCAACGATTTTCGTCATAAAACGTCAAATTTAAAAATTTCAACATTAGTTCTAAGTCGGCATACTCTATCATTCTGTCTACTCTGACCCAAGGACGGTTGTGACCATAAACCTATAATGCTATGACAGTGGTTGTGGTCGGTAGTGACACCTTCAAAAAAATTATTTATATAATTTTTATTTCATTAAAAATGTACCATAAAACATCATAATCTTATTCTAAACAAATTTATCTAGCGTATCAAAACATAGTCTATTTCTAAACATATTTATCGACCAAAACAACGACATCCGATTCATTTGATGAATTTCGCCGTTATCTGTAAATAAGTTCTACATTTGACTTCTTTGTAAGTATTTTCGTATTGACTGATAATATCCTGCGCTCGTTTGGTCTTCTGCAAGCGTTTTTAGGACATCTAAGAAAAAATATAGGACAAATGTATGTCACAACCGTACCCAACACAGAATTTCAATTATCAAACAAGTGCCACGAATCGGCTAAACGATTTACGTAAAAAATAATCACTTGTAGTTAATTATTAATGATCAACTTATAATAAGAAAATACACGACATAGGTTATTTGTATGCAAAAAATAGTAAACATTGAAATAAATCAAGCAAGAAAACTTGCTTTCGACTGTTAAAAAGCAATGAAGGCCCCTAATAACGTTATCGTCAAGTGCTGGCGGAAGCATTGTTAGGAGAAGCATTCAGACTTGCAAGACGCGTCTTTCTCTCTTAGCACCCGTACCCATATTCCGTATAGTTTCGCTGTTATGACGACTGTCACAACCGTTCCCTGGCACAACCGTACCCAGTGAATGAATTTGAACAGTGAATTAAAACAGAAAAATGAATTAAAACAGTGTGTTTACATTATTTACTCAAAAAATTTGTCGTATTTTAAATATTCCTTACTAAGTAACTAAAAATTTAATTATTTACATATACATATACAATATACATGTACGCCTACTATAATCAAAATGACGAGTAACAGATTATTATTTTTTAACAAAAAATTGAACCCGACTTCCAAGGTAAAACATTTATACTTATTCTTAAAATGATGTAAAAAGTATGAAATGTGGAAATAATTCTTATTCTTCAAAATTCGACACCTCAACAGTCTGTTCTCAATTTTCATTCTTATGAAGTCTGTACCAGTCCGGAATTGAGATACTTGACATAGAAATTCAGCGTGATAAGGACAGATAATAGAATAATCAATTGAAATAATCAGAAGGCACCAACCTGCAATGTTCTGCCCATTTTGAAGACCAAGACAAATATACTACGCCAAAAGGATTAGAAAATTTGCGGTGCCTGTGGTTTCATCGGCAAGAGAGCACAATTTTTAACCGACTTCAAAAAAAAGGAGGTTATCAATTGACGGACAGACGGACAGACGGACAGACATCAAAGTCTCAGTAATAGGGTCCCGTTTTTACCCTTTGGGTACAGAACCCTAAAAACATCTATTGTGTAAAGTTAACTAATGCGAAAACCGCAAAAACTACAATGAGTTTATCTTGTCCAGATAAACTCATTGTAGTTTTTGCGGCAAGATTTCTTGTATTTTGTAATATTATTTTATACAGTATTGAACAAAATAAATAAATAAAATAAATGATTAAAAAATTTCAAAATAGTATATTGTAACTGAAACTGATGAATGTCTCGAGAATTACCGAAAAAGGGACCGTTCTTTTAAATGCATTTTTTGATAATTTTTCTGATAAGCAGACTAAAAAACATTGGATGAAGCAAAACATAAACCTCCTATCTTTCAATGTGACCAGTTTGTGAAACCATAATTTTTCATCGGTAAACAAAGATGAACGACACGTTTCATATTTCAAACGTATGCAAAGTTTTCTGGAAACCCAACCTGAAATATATCCAACGATTTGTTCCACGTTACATAAATCGTTTTCCTCGTAAAGGATATCAGTTAAAACTGTAACATTATCTTGAGATTTTTTATCACTTGGTAAAAATATATCATCCTCGGCTAGATCTTCTTAACCATAAATGCGTCCACCACAAGTGTTATTTATGTTATTAACTGCTGATGAGCAATTAAGTATTGGAAAATGTTCCACCGGTAAGTATACAATTTTCTGTAAAAGAAGACCGCAGTTCCATGTGGTTAAATATTTTTTTATAAATGCCCTTGAACTGAATTGTATCTGGAGTGTTATTATGAACTGAATTGTATCTGGAGTGTTATTATAGCCTCCGTGTCGACGAATATCTCCGAATAATATTTCAATATGGTCCTGACTCCTGACTAGTGAGTAGTGACTTTATTAGTCAGTATGTCGCGATGTATGTCAATCTGTTTTCATTTTGGATCAGGGATGTAGTGTCCATGGGTGACGGTAGTTGTTTCCATTAGGTAACCCATGCGCTCGTTTGCCCCCTTATTTTAAGATTAAAATATATATTATACTAAAAATAAGGGGCGATACGATTTTTGGCACAACGGAGTTGCGGGCGTCTTCTTACGCCAAAATTCGTTTATCGCGCGGGAACTGTACCTTTTTCCGGGAAGTATGGATTATAAAAGTACTTTAAGAGTTTAGCTCGGACGTATATCCGGACTAAACTCCTAAAGTAACTCTATATTATGTACCTGTATGTATACAGACAAAAAAAAAAACTACACGTTAAACGCCCCATGTATTAGGATTTTTTAAAATATTATATACATTGGGTACACTTTCGTTTTCCTACGAGTTACGACCGACTTTATTATATTATAATATGTACTTATAGAATAATAAAAAAATATCGAACAAACAATTTGTTTTATTGGTTTTATTAAATGTCTCTTCTGTTCAACAACAGTATTCTCTTGATCTATGTCGCGCATGCGCGCCGATACGCCTGTCAAGTGCAACTCAAAATATATAGCAATCCTTTTCTATATCATTCGTTACGTATTATCTGTCGCATTCATTGTTGTAATTTATAGATATATACCAGAGGTAGGTATTTATACGTCGTATAGGAACAAATTCTGAGGACCGCTTTGTATGAGCATACGCCATCTTTATTAATACATCATTGGTCTTCGGCGCTAAACAGTTTCGCCGGCCGGAAATAAGCTTCACGATTTAAAGTTTCTTTTATTTCTTAAACGGCTGCTGTAGCAGTTTCACTCGATTTCCGATAAAACGAACATAATCGTATACTATTATGTTCGTTTTATCGGAATATATATCCGTTTTATCGGAAATCGAGTTATTTCCATATTATGCGATAACTTTTAATCTTTTGTGATGTCTTCACAGATGCATTTTGCAATATTTATTGCGTTGTACAAACATTCAATTTCTATAATTTGCCTATGTTGAATTAGCGTTCAAAGTCAAGACTGAAGAATTAAAGAACCACAACCTTTCGAATTATAAAAAAATAAAACAAAATTATTTTCAATCTTCTTTAAACGTTTTTATCACTTTTTACCCTATGAACTGGCAGTGGGATCGCACAGTGATCCTACAAAATTCACTCCAACACGCACTATTATCCGAATCACTGGTTCGTGAATTTGAATTCTTATAAAATTTCTTTCCGCCATGGCGCCCATGGCCAATGAAAAACCATAGACTATAGACGGGAAATTCAAATTATTCCCGGCACGCGTTCCAATTTCGCGCGTGTCGATTTAAATGTAGAACGTCTAAGCCAGGGGTTCCCAATCTTTTTCTTCATGCCAAATTACAGCTTTGTAGGTCCTAGTCTTTGAGCCAAACAGACGGACAGACAGACAGACGGACGAACAGACCGAAACTATAAGGGTTCATTGTTTACGATTTTTAGGGTTCCGTAGTCTGTTGACTACGGAACCCTAAAAATCGTGATCGGGTCGAGAGCAACCATTCGTGCAGAAGCATGGCTATTCTTTATATTGCAAGTTAATGACTGTGTTAATTATTTTTATTCGTGTAGTGAATATTACCAGTATGAAATATTCATGCAAAACATAAACAAGCTGTTTAATACGTGAGCCAAAAACTTTGTATCCCTTTGGACGAAAAATGGGGAAACGTAGGTGAATGAAATTTTGCACAGTTATAGTTTATATGGTGAATGAGGGCATCGAGCTAATATTATTTTGAAATTATGCTTTTATCATAAATTTTTTTAACAAATAAATCATTACACACACTACAGCACACACACAAAGAAAATGACAGATTTTTGAGTGACAAGCCTATACATACGAATTATACTCTTTTATTTATGGTTGAAGTCTGTTGACAACATTGACAACAAGGTGACAAATTGAAAATGAATTATAGTTTTTTTTTATTGAATCTATAAGACTATAAGACATTGCTTATACGACCAGTCTGAGATCAGCTGAGTCCCAGAGACAAGAGTTGAAAAAAATATGTTAAAGTCACAATTTTTTTTACAAAATATAGGTAGTAGTCCTAATGTCGTTAAAATTAAGGTCGAATTTCGACCAACGGGCGATCTCTAGTTCAATTAAAATGCCAATGTTTTTAATATCAAAGACGCTGTACGAAGAATGTCATATTGAAAATGATCAGAGATTTATCGGAAACATCTCGAACATTTTGTAACGGGCACTATAAGGCTAGAGCTCCACGAGTGACCAGCGTAACGTGACCCTTCTACGAAATACTTATTTAAATCGTGCTCCGTGCGTTGTATGATTCTAATTAAAAAAATAAGTTTCTAAAAGAAGAATACTGGGAAGTTTTGTGAGGAATTTAATTTTATAGGTTTATGGCTTTAATAGTGTTAAAGCCTGGCATTAACATAACCACGAGAACCAGCAGCGAGCGATTGCTATTTTCTTCTGTAAGGCGCTTCAATTAAATGGTTGGCGGGCCCCACCGCTTCACGTCATCAGCTACGTCATCGAGGACTGAGGAGGGGGCTCGACCTGTCTAGAAGGCCCGTCCTCTATTCGCCCTACAATCGCCCGTAGCCGCATACCGTTTGGTCTCTAATCCATAAATATCTTTGTAATCTGTACCTAATCGATCCCTGTTTGTTATTTAGTGCAGAATAAATTGTATTTTGTACGAAGTTGTTTTGAATAAGCAATTTCCAAGTCTTTTCTTGTTTCTAACAAGAAAAATTGGCGACCGTGACAGGACACTTAATTGGTTTGCCTTTTTTCTCGGGACATCATCGCCGCCGGTGAGAGGTCTTCGCCGCAGCAGCGCAGCCCGAGGAATCTTCAGCAGCATCATCAGCCGTCGTGAGGTCTGCAGCGATCGCAGACGACTCATCTATTCCCAGCGGCAGGTGGCACAGCTTCTAGAACCACGCCGGTCAGCTCTTCGCGCCGCAGCGTCAGCCAACCAGCTAAGTGTCCCTATTCCTTTTCTCATTTATTCCTAAAATCCCGTTCTTCTAGTAGTTTCATACCTGTGTGGATAGCGGTAGTGCAAAGAACGTGGATCTTATCGATCAATATAGATCATTTCACAAGGGATCGATTCACGCAACTCAATCTTTAGCTATTTGCAGTCAAAATAATAAGATTCAAGCTAAATCTAAACGTTTATTTCTATAATTTAGGCTATAGTTAGCTTTAGCCTACCCACCAAACTCGGTACGTAATTTATCGAAGCTATTTGGTGCTATTATTCTAGCTATTTTTCCCTAATCTATTTACACAATTAAATTATATTAAGTTTTATGTATTCTAAGGTTAAAATTAAACAATAATTTGTATTACTACAAGTTATATTTACAAGAATTAACTATTTACAAAACTTAACTAACTTAACTAATTGCCTTAACTTAATTTTCCATCGCAGTTTTCGATTTATATTTCCTACGATTCACATTATTGTAACTGCGAATTTCAGGAACTTCGGTGGACTTGATATCAGCTGACCACGTAGGTAATCTGCGCGTCGCCGGCCTGGCTAGCGTGGTAAACCGGTTGCAATACCTTGGAGTGGCGTAAGATTACAATATTCATTCACAATTTCTTATCAATTTTTTCAATTAACAATTATTAGTGATTCATAAACATGTCAGATGCTAAATTAAAGGAACTTTACGCTAAACGTAGCTCAGTAAAGGGTCGTTTAACTAAATTTAAAAACTATCTAGCTTCATTCGAGAAAGTTGACGTTTTAGATGAGCTCGAAATATCTAAACTTAACGTTCAATTACCTAAAATTGAGAGCTTATCTAGTGCGTTCGAAGATTTGCAAATTCAGATAGAAGTGTTAAATTCGACAGACATAGATAGTGAGTTAGAGGAGCGCGATGTAATCGAGCAGGAATTTGCACATTTAATTGCTTTAGCCCATCAGTACCAAAATAGGTATAACGGTAGTAAGACACCTCCGCTCTGTGATGCTCAAAGCACGTCTTCATGCTGTCATGAGCGCCCAGGTTTAGGTTTTAAGCCTCCCACACTACAAATAGGTAAGTTTGATGGTAGCTATTACAAGTGGCTTGAGTTTCGCGACCTATATTGTTCCCTCGTTCACGAAAACAAGCACATACCTATTCCAATCAAATTTTGCTACTTAAATTCATACTTAGAGGGTGAGGCCGCTCGTGTGATTAGCAATTTAGAGGTCACAGAGTCTAACTATAATAAAGCGTGGGACTTGTTACGCGAGCGCTATGACAATAAGCGATTACTAATTAAAAATCATTTAAATGCCCTGCTAAACTTTGACGTAAAATCTAACGAAAGCGCATCTACACTTAGGTCTATTATTGACAACACAAATAAAAATCTTCGCGCCCTATCTAGCTTAGGTGAACAAACATCATACTGGGACTCAATTATAGTTCACATTATTTCCTCAAAACTAGGTAGCAAAACCAGTATGAAGTGGGAGGAATATAGAAATACTCTCTCGGGGTCACCTTCACTTGAGGAATTTAATTCATTTTTAAAACAGCGGGCTGATATCCTAGAAACTTATAATCACAGCCGAAGTATCGAGGATAAGTTAAATACGAGTTCTAATAAAATATCTAACAATCATAATAAAAGGCGATTAGGTTCAATGTCAAACAATAATAGTTCATTTACAGCGCAAATTTCTAGCGTAGGTAACAATAATACCACTTTCAAAAGTTGTATTGTTTGCGACAAACAACATCGCATTTACGATTGCGATAAGTTTAGGAATATGCCTATTGAACAGCGTCAAAGTTTAGTCATAAAATCTAAGCTTTGTCAAAATTGCCTTCGTCCGGGCCACAAAGCTTTCATTTGCAAATTTGGTGTTTGTCGTAATTGTAAACGACGACACAATACTTTACTTTGCGATGATAACTCTCAAGGTCAAGTAAAGTCACCTGCAGACAATAATGTATCTAATTCTGATTCAATTACTCAAACTCTTTGCACGACAAATTCAGGTCAAAATACTTTCACTTTATTATCTACGGCTATGGTTTTGGCGATTAATCCGTGCAATAATAAGCGTCAAATTATCCGTGTGCTACTCGACTGCGGCAGTCAGTGCAGCCTAGCTTCTAAGCGTCTGAGGGACAAGTTAGGTTTACGATCACGGCCCGCAGGCTCGATCAACGTTGTAGGCATAGGCAATTCAACTTCACACTGGGTAAACGAATTTTGTGATTTCAAATTAAAATCATTACACAGTGATTATACTGTGCAACTTACTTGCCCAGTGCTATCTGATCTGACTGGCGAAATTCCCAAGTTTACGATGGACCCTAAGCTTATTAATATACCTACGGATGTTCAGCTAGCCGATCCTAGTTTTTATAGGCCTTCTCCAATAGATGTGCTAGTCGGTGCTGATCTATTTTGGAACATCGTAGGTAGTGAGCGACAATCGCTCGGCTCTAAACAGCCTAATCTTATTAATTCGGAGTTTGGCTGGATTTTATCCGGTCCTATTTGTTTAAACTCGCGAATCTCTAATAATTATAGTTGCAATTTTTCTAAGGCGCAGTCAGATAACTTTAATAAACTTCTGAGTCGATTTTGGGAGCTAGAAGAACTGCCGCTAAGGTCAATTTTAAGCGACGACGAGAAAGCATGTGAGCAGCATTTTAAGACTCACACTTCTCGCGATTCGTCCGGCAGGTTTTGTGTGCGTTTGCCTCTCAAAGACTCGCCTAATTGCTTGGGTAATTCATACTTTCTAGCTAAGAAAAGGTTTTTTAATTTAGAAAAGCGATTTAGAGCTAATCCCGAGCTTAAATCACAATACGTTAATTTTATTAACGAATACATTAGTCTAGGTCATTGTTCCGTTCTTACAAATAATTATAAGCCGAACCCGTGCTATTTTTTGTGTCATCACGCGGTTCTCAAACAAAATAGCGAGTCGACTAAGCTACGAGTGGTATTCGACGGATCCGCTCGCACCTCCTCGGGCTTATCTATTTACGATTTGCAACGAATAGGTCCTACTGTACAAGATTCACTCTTTTCTATATTATTACGCTTTCGTCAGTACCTATATGTTCTTACAGGAGATGTCGAGAAATTCTTTAGGCAAGTTAATCTCCACGAAGACGATCGTGACCTTCAATTAATACTATGGAGGGAGGACGAATCAAAGCCTATTCAAGTACTAAGACTCAATACCGTCACTTATGGTTTTGCTAGTGCTAGTTATCTTAGTACGAAGTGCATTTGGCAGTTAGGACAGGAATGCCCCGATGAGTTAATCCGTACGGTAATCCGGCATGATCTGTACCTAGACGATTTAATTACTGGTGCTAATTCCATAAGTGAATTACGTCATATTTTAAATTCTGTCGTTTCTGTTTTGCGCTCAGGCTGTTTTCCACTTAGAAAATTTAAATCTAATGTGCCATCTATATTTGAAAACACGCTAATTAATCCACTCGAGACTTTAACCTTAAGTGAATCGTCTAATACTTTGGGTTTACAGTGGAAGCCGCCTTCCGACACATTACATGTTTCGTTGTACACTCCTGACAATATAAACGAACAAACAACGAAACGTTCGATTTTATCTAACATGTTTAAAACCTTCGATCCACTCGGTTTAATTTCTCCTTGCACTATTCGCTTAAAGTTATTAATGCAGGAGCTATGGCGTCGAAATTTTGACTGGGACGAGCCAGTACCTTCTGACATTCGATTATACTGGCACGAATTGGTTCAGGAGTTTAAAAATGTACCGTCAGTCACTGTGCCTAGGTTAGTTTTATGCGATTCCCCGGTTAGTATTGAGCTTCACTCATTTTGTGATGCGTCAATGTCGGCTCACGGCGCTTGTGTTTATTTACGGTCCACGGACTCAGCCGGTCGTGTAGTAGTCAATTTACTTTGCGCTAAGTCTAAGGTGAATCCTAATAAGCCTATTACTATACCGCGACTGGAGCTTATGGGAGCATTGCTGGCCGCTAGGCTGTGCAAGTCGGTTCTCGAGTCTTTGCGATGCAATATTTCTCGCTGCACTCACTGGAGTGACTCGAGTGTCCTTTTAGGGTGGTTGCACACTTCTCCAAACAAATTAAAAACGTTCGTTGCGAATAGGATAGTCGAGATTTGCGAAACTACCTCGGCTACGAATTGGCGTCATGTACCTACAGATGCTAACCCCGGTGATTTAATTTCACGCGGAACCCAGGTACATACACTCCAGCAATCCAAATTCTGGTGGTCGGGTCCAGACTTTTTATTGAAATCGGAGTTGGAATGGCCTATACTAAATGTCAATTCACAAGTAGACTTACCGGAAATAAAATGCAATATTGTGCAGAGTTTTGAGCCAGTTATAGATTTCTCACGGTTTTCTAATTTTATGCGGCTAAAACGTTCATTCGCTTATGTTTTACGTTTTCTACATAACGCTAGGTTTCCTAAAACTAAGATAAGCGGAGCTCTAACCGTGAACGAGTTAACTAAATCATTTCATTTTCTATGCAAATTTTCTCAATTGCAATCTTTTTTTATTGAGTACGATGCTTTAAATAAACATAAATCTATTTCTAGTAAAAGTAATTTATTATCACTTAGTCCTTTTCTAGATAAGGACAGCGTTATGCGAGTTGGTGGCAGACTAGCCCACTCAGACTACGACTATGATAAACGGCATCCCATCATATTACATTCTAAACATCATTTAACCTCCCTTATCTTTAGATACGAACATATTAGGCAAATGCACGCCGGCCCACAACTATTATTGTATTCAGTTCGTGAATATGTGTGGCCCATTGGGGGGAGGTGTCTAGCCCGGAGTACCACGCGAAACTGTGTACGATGCAAAAGGTTTCAAGGTCGCACGTACTCACCAATGATGGGACATCTACCGTCGCAGCGTACGACTCCATCATTCCCTTTTGAAACCGCAGGGGTCGACTTCGCTGGTCCTTTCACCATTTTAAATAAAAAAGGTCGCGGTGCTAAAACTCTAAAATGCTACCTATGTCTATTCGTGTGTTTTCGTTTCAAGTGTGTTCACTTGGAGGCGGTAACAGAGTTATCTAAGGACGCGTTCATAATGACTTTACGGCGATTTATTTCTAGACGCGGAAAGCCATTGGAAATTTACTCCGACAATGGCCATAATTTTGTTGCCGCCGCCAAAGACATTGGTAATTTTTTAAAAGATAATTCAAACACTATATCTGAGTTTGCCGCGAATGAAGGGATCAAATTTAATTTCATACCTTCTTACGCCCCTCACTTCGGCGGCCTATGGGAAGCTGGTATCAAGTCTGCGAAGCACCATATAAAAAGGATGATGGCTAATTTAAATTTTACATACGAAGAGTTATCTACTCTGTTCGCACAGGTGGAAGCTATTTTGAATAGCCGCCCCTTGTGTCCTATCTCTTCCTCTCCTCACGACTTCCAATCTCTCTCTCCAGGGCATTTTCTGGTTGGTCGGCCGCTGACATCGTTGCCGGATCCAACCCACGACGACGGCAGCTCCAGCTACAAGCGCTACGCCCGCATCGAGCTAGCTCGAAGACACTTTTGGAGTCGATGGCAGCGGGAGTACGTGAATGAGCTGCAACAACGTCTCAAGTGGCGAGACAGCAAAGGCAACCTCAGCGTGGGAGACCTCGTCCTTCTCCACGAAGACAACAGCCCTCCACTACACTGGCGCCTGGGTCGTGTTCTCGAGCTTCACCCCGGTGTCGACGGAGTCGTCAGAGTGGCTGATGTCGCCACTCAGAGAGGAGTCGTGCGGAGAACCCTAACACGATTGTGCCCCCTGCTAGCAGCTGATCAAGGGTCTGAAATGCCCGCAGGGATTTCAGGGGGGGAGCTATGTTAAAGCCTGGCATTAACATAACCACGAGAACCAGCAGCGAGCGATTGCTATTTTCTTCTGTAAGGCGCTTCAATTAAATGGTTGGCGGGCCCCACCGCTTCACGTCATCAGCTACGTCATCGAGGACTGAGGAGGGGGCTCGACCTGTCTAGAAGGCCCGTCCTCTATTCGCCCTACAATCGCCCGTAGCCGCATACCGTTCGGTCTCTAATCCATAAATATCTTTGTAATCTGTACCTAATCGATCCCTGTTTGTTATTTAGTGCAGAATAAATTGTATTTTGTACGAAGTTGTTTTGAATAAGCAATTTCCAAGTCTTTTCTTGTTTCTAACAAATAGTGTTGTCCGCAACTTTATAGTATCAAAATTCATTTATTACACGGAAATCGTATTTTCCCCGCCACAATTATATTCCCAGGACTCAAAGTATTTTCACACTTTTTATTGAACTTGATTTAATGGTGAATACTTCAGTCCAATGAGTTTCTAAAATACTAGAGTAGCAATGTCTTACAAAAGATTCTCAGAAATGCGTAACCACTTTTTTGTTCAAAAGACAATGTCAAGTCATATATTCGTTATGTCATTATGTATGTGAGATATGCCTGCAGGTATCTTCGAAGTGGCAACGCGTTGCTACCGTAAACTTCCAATCTAGTTACGTTAGTAACATAGAATATCATTGCTTCAGTCAGTCAAACAGACGGTTAGTTAGTATAGTAAAGTAAAAAACAAAGTGCTTATCTTGAGTAAATAACACTTGTACTACTATTTGCTATATACTCTACCCTTAAATACAGTTTATTGTGGTTTTTAATTTTAAAATGACGTATTGCAAATACTCAAAGAAACGCTTTGAATGCCAAATGTAATATAAACACAAATAAAATACAATATTACTTGCACTTTTTCCACTATATTCATTAATTACTACAAATTTAACTTAAACACGACCGGTTTCGATATAAATCATCATCAGGTGTCATTTATATCGAAACCGGTCGTGTTTAAGTTAAATTTGTAGTAATTAATGAATATAGGGGAAAAATTGCAAGTAATATTGTGTTTTATTTGTGTTTAAAATGAATTTCCACCAAGAACCGACAGTACAATCAATTATATAAATGTAATATAGTATAAGTCTCATTCTTTTGGTTTTTGTAGTTTTGAGGCTCATTAGAGAAGGACTACCAAATACCAATCCAATAAAAACTGTAAGCAAAGCACGAACCGACACGATACTCTTTTATAAAAAGCATAATGTTTATAGCTGATAAGCAAGATGGATCTAGATCATGTGCGATGCTAAAGCATAGGGGTGTGTGAATGAGCGAGGGATCAACTTACATTGGTCGACTCACAAAAGCTTTGAAAGACAATAGGCTTTACAGTATGGGTCTGTAGATCAATATGTTAGTTTAAAGTGTATGCTAGGAGTGTAGAAGATTAAAAAAAGTTAAGGAACACTTCCTTTATTAAGCAGCGGCAATCTAAGAACCCTAAGCATGTTTATTTTGTAATATTTAATGGTTAAAAAGATGCAAAAACATATAAGGATCCTTACCGAAAGCAAAAGTTAGAAAAGTCGACATTCTTCTTTTATATACAACTATTTACGTTTTCATTCAAAATGAAAGAAAATAATATGGATCTTTTAAATCTTCTTTCTGTAAAAAATCAGTCAGCTTTTTGTACTTCTCTCTTGGCCAAGATGAATAACCGTGCTTGTCACCTTTACTTGATTGCGAAGCTATCTAGTGCACAATCGACATAGATCATGGGCAATCATCATGGTCCGACATGAAGGCAAAAATCACATTTGACAACTTGACGCTCCGCTTCGCAGTCGCCTGGTCGCGTAGGTTTGGCCTAAGCTTTAGTCTGCGATGTGCAGAATATTTCGCATTGCTTTTGCATTGCATTTTGGTTGCAGCTCCATATTAAATAAATAATAACGTGTATGTCTTATTTGCAATTACGTACCCCTCCACCTCACTAGTTGATATATAAATGGGAAATTTTGTACTGTACAAGGGAGGGGCGCGTCGTGGTATGTTGGACAATACCACAATAGACATAACTACCAGTAGTTCGACTGCAAAGAAACGGACAGGTTTCAATATCTGTCAAATTCGTCGGGTTTCACTAGGATTATGAACGGATTGTGCCTCGCGCTGGCTGATATAATTTATTTTTAAATATTTAAAATAAAGATTTCAAAATTGGATTCTGACAATTTTAATCGCATGTGCCAAAACACAAACAACAATACGACCAAAGAGGAACACGTCCAGCGAATATGTCATAGTTTTAAATTCGTAGATAACAATTTAACAACCCTAGCGACGATTTTCGTCATAATACGTCAAATTAAAAAATTCATCAACATCAGTTCTAAGACGGCATACTCTATCATTCTGTCTACTCTGACAATACTATATTGTGTAATTTGTAGCATAATATAATTATTGTAGACATAATATAATATTATACAGTAATTAACGTTCACAATTGGCTCTCGCATTAGCGGCGATCAATCAGGCGCACGTGCGGGTGAGAGCTCACGATATGTCACACCTTATTAATGATCATGTTAAGGCATACGTTATAGATACTATATTATGCTTCGTACATAGACATCTAAGACGTTCTTATTTTGATATTAGTAGTTGGGAAGGCCGAACTTAGTTTAAGCTGATCGCACATTTATCAGCACCGTACACGCCGTACGCATTGAACGCACCGCATATAGAAGTCTTTGCCGCATAGCAGGGCTTGAAAGCGGTTCAGCATTAACCGGTATTTTAAGCGTTAAACCAATAATTTTGTCATACGGTTTCATTCCGGCGCGGAGCGGAATCAAATAGGAACGATACTAATTTGAACCTAAATAAACCAGTTTATAATAGTGAGATCGGCCGCGAGTCGCGACTTGATCGAAGTATCTATTTGCTGTGTGCGTTGCTCGCGCTGTTCAGTGTTAATAGTATTGTCGACCATTACCTACGCACGTTCTATGAACATGGGCCGCAAATCATTTCCCGGGTTAGAAATTATAACCGGTTACTAAAAAAATACCCATATTTTTAAAAACCGATTTAGAGGAACGAAACCTTTATCAAAAAGTTCGGTGGGTAAATTCGTCAAACCGGTTAAAAAATATCGGTTTCCAAGCCCTTCCGCATAGTACGCGAAATGCGGCGCGCACGGTATTACGGACGAATGTGTGAGGTTTCACATCATTTCATACAACGAATTCTAAAACGCGGCGCGTACGGCACGTGCGTGCTGATAAATGTGCGATCACCTTTAGTGTATAAAGAAAGAACAAACTGTAATGTAAGTCAAAAATGCGAGATTAGCCGGAGTAAGAGGGACCTTATTGTATCGATTTGAAATTGATGATTAGGAATTAATTTAAAAAGAGAACAACTACAATTATTAATTTGATAACTTCCTCCTTTTGGTGAGTCGAAAGGAAAATGAGGTATAAGGTGCTTGCCCTTAGTTACATAATATTCGCCAGAATAGCAGTTATGAATACTTCTTTTGTGGGACACAATAAAAGTTGTCATCGGATGCCATGTTGGGATTATAGCCAGTGCTTATTAGCAGGACAGCGGACATAATATTTGGGTCCCTTGGGTCGGCTTTGTATATTCATGTTGCTTCATTTGTGTAAATTTGGTAGGTTAATACTGACCCTTATACTAATTAAAATATCCACTTATGCAACTACTAGATGACGCCCGCAACTCCGTTGCGCCAATATTTGTTTATAGCGCCGGAACCGTACATTTCTCCGGGATAAAAAGTATCCTATATGCTCTTTTCCGGCAGTCAAAGCATCTCTATAACAAATTTCAGTATAGTCGGTTCAGTGGTTTTGGCGTGGAGAGGTAACAGACAGACAGACACACTTTCGAATTTAATTTAAACATTAGCTTGGATATGGATTTGTAGAGGAACACAATGTTTTGTACTTGTCTGATACGAAAAGGCGGAAAAGGACTATAGGTATATTGTTGGTACAAAAAAAGTATATTGTTGGTAGACGCAAATATTATGTGATCCTTATTCAAAACATCTCGTTAGATTTGAAATCTAACTAGATGTTGTCCGCAACTTAGTACCTATATCTCGCGGGAACCGTACATTTTTTTGCGTAAAAACATCCTATTTTCCCGTCAATAAAAGTTTTTCCAAACCAAAGTTTATTAAAAATTGCGGCTTAAGCGAAAGGAGGTAACAGACAGACAGAGAAACACACTTTCAAAATATCAATATTCCAAGTTAAAAATCATGTGAAGGACCAAATATTATGAGGAGAGCTCAAGTTACACTGGCCACTTCAAAGGGCTTATTTAATTTGGCCTTATCCTGTAAGTCGTTAGGTAAACAGAGCCCCGTAAATAATATTTGATAAAATCCCGTGGTGATTACTAACGTTTGAGAGGGACTGGGAGGGTAGGTGGAAACATACGGGAGTTTCTTTTGTGTGCGTTTTCTAAAGTGCTTAGTTTGTAATCACCTAAATAATAATAACTATTATTATTGTGTGTTTTGAAAATAATTTATTTCACTGTACTTAAGTAAAAGTAATTAAAGTATATAAAATTCGTTCGTCGGTAATTCTGTATGATACTTTGATAGGATTTTTAAAGTAGGTTTTTTGTGATCGTAGGCCGTAGTCGTAGTAGCTCTCTCGTAGCGGTGGTCGTAGGCCGTAGGCTCTACTATTACTACCGCGCTGGTAGTATAGTTCCGGACAAAGGCTCATTTATTTATTTGTTATATGCCAGGTATATAGTATCTCGATAATATATATTTTTATTATTACACACAATGTTATTATGTATTTGCATGTTATGGAAATGAGCAGACGGATCGAGTGATGTAAATTTGCCGATGGAACACTTGCGATAGCTTCCTTTTAATGATTGTCGTTTAGCAGCACCATCATTACGCACGTTTCCTCATTACCGCTTTAGAACCGCGCGTTTTTGTGTGAAAATACGATCTGTGTGTACACATACGTATATGGTGGCGTGGCCGGGACTGTTTGGGCTCGTTAAAACGCTCGGCTGGACCGCCGAATGTCATTTTATTTCTTTTGACGTTTCAAGATCTTTGTTCCCTCTGTTCCGTATAATTTCGGACGTTTTTATTACGTCGTTACTGTTTATTTACCTGGCTTATCGTGGATATTAAATTGCCTAGACGTACCTTTACGACTGCGACACGATTTTCGACATTGCTGAAATATTATTCAAGGCGATATATTTACAGAACTTTCTTGCTTGTTTGATTGCTCAATTTTCGTTCTATTCTTGCATTA
Organism: Aricia agestis; assembly: GCF_905147365.1. NCBI lineage: Eukaryota > Metazoa > Arthropoda > Insecta > Lepidoptera > Lycaenidae > Aricia > Aricia agestis. Next base: position 13,186,607 of record NC_056428.1, on the reverse strand, counting down.
TAAATATAATAATATTATCAATGTCCATTTTATCTTTTACTAGCTGTCCCAGTGAACCTCGTGTCACTTGAAAACCTTCCCTGGACTTCTACGAATATTTTAAGACTAAAATCAGCCCAATCCGTTCAGCCGTATTCGAGTTTTAGCGCGACTAACACATTTGAAAATCCATTTTTATATATAAGATTGGATTGAACCAAGACTGTAATATAGACTCGAGGGTGACCAAAAACAAATATACGGTCCGACATTTCACCAATATCGGCTGGTACCTCCTCCTCTTTATTGACAAACCCTGAGGACTTACCAGTAAAGCATTCTTTACACGTAAACGATATGCTGGAAGAATGTTTAGGCAACGATTACACACATTACACATACGATACTGCAATTTTTCCGTCACCGAACGGGCTCCAAACTATGTAAGTAAGTACCTAATTACAATTTGAACTCTGAAATTGATTTCAAATCTTCCTCTTAATATTTGCCTGATATAAAAGGGGTTTAAATCGTTTTAAGTTGGATATTAAATATTAAATAATAAAATGAACTCCGACTTTGCAAGTCAAATATTTGATTTGGTTTTAGTTTTAATATCTGGGGATGAGGCGAATGCCCGCCAGCTGTTTGTGAGAAGATGGCTGTTTTAATTTGAAAGTGAATATGTTAAATATCGTGGATCCACTTCAGCCAGAAAAATCTATCTTTTTTATCTTTATTATTCTCGCAGCATGATCTTTTAAACTCTTTACTAATATTTTAATTTACTTCAGGAAAGGAAAATACAGAAAATTACTAAGTACTTAATAACTGCTTGATAAAACAGCGTGTACTACAGCGTGATACACGCCGTAATCGTACATTTTGCCACCTTGACCTTTCCTCCAAAAAGAAAAAATGGATTCGAAAGTGAATAATTCATGACTATCCTATATAAAATATGGGCAAAGGCATGAAAGGGTAACACACAGACTCACTTTCGAATTTATAATATTAGTGACCATAGTATATTTTTTTGTCAGAGCGGGACATATCTACGGACAATCCCCCCAATAAATTTTATTTTCATTTTATTATTATTTATGAAAGTATAGAGGTTGAGTATTTTGTGAATGTCTAATGCCTATCTGTACCTATTTAAGGCGCTGTGGTTGTTGCAACTACGTAAAATGGGTTTTTTAAAACACGTTTTTAGTAAAGGAAATGTCATTATTTAAGTATAAAATAAATACCGTTTTAAAATTGAGAAAATTTCCTATACGCAAAGGTATATCAGTACACAATTTGAAAAATTCTGCTCGATAGAAAAAAATCTCAAAGATGACTGTTATAACGCTGTTTTTCATAAATAAATCATTTTATGGCTAAATAACACACTTTCTAGAAAAAACAAAAAATGTAGTTTATATGTGTCGTAACCTAACGTAAACGATTTGATATATTTGATTTGTGTAATACCACAGAATATATATTAGTAGTACCAAGTAATACTAAAAACAAAAGGTTTTTACTCCTATTTTCTATTATCAAGGCACGCGGCGAGCGCGGAACAGCCACTGTACAAGGCGCGCTGATATGAATGTTAATATAATGTCTTTAACGTCGATATTCGTACTGACAGACATCGACCTGCTTATTTTAGGGACTACTGGGCCTTAAAGCAAAATATGGCAGAAATCGGAATAAGCACATTTGTTGAATGGGAATGCGTTACTAAGTACACTGGAGGAAGTTGATTCCTATGCAGGTTTTTTAGTTTGGGCCGGTTGATCGGCAAAGAGAGTACAACAGAATTATATAATATCCATCTTGGTAATTACTTACTTACTTCGTACGTACTTACTTCCACTTTCCAGGCATTACACAGGCATTTCAAACATACAAATACTTTTAAATTGTCGTTTGGTCTGTTTGCAAAAGAGGGACAATTTCGGCCTCGCGGGGGACAGCGGGACATGGCGGGACAGACAGCCTGAAAGCGGGACGTATGGTCACGTTATATTAGTACCACAGCGTAATTTAAAGATTTAGTACTATGTAATAACATGGATGTTCTGTAATAGATTTTACTGAGTTTTACTTAAACCAATGTATTACTTCTGAGGCATTAAATGCAAAAGTAGCACCTAAGTCGGACCACCTTACAAAGTTACAAACACATTCTTAAGTTCAAGCTGAACTACAGGTTAAATAGCAGTTATTAATGACTATATCATTCAAACCACAGGCTAATTCACATTCAGAGGTTTAACAATACTTAATGATTTTATTAATATACTTTTAAATATTATTGACTGTATAAAATCTGAATACTTAAAATATTTTCTCCTGTTCTGTCCGTAGTATTTTTAATTAACATTAAGTACCCAAAAAAATTACGAGGACATTCGTTTATTGTGGGAGAATCTTTTTTTTCCGGCTATAAAACTATTCTGCGTCCCATACAAGCCCCCAACAAAGTTGTACATACCTAATATTATTAAGATCGGAACTACGTGACGAGATTACATTTACGCAGTAGGTACAGAAAAGCAGACAGACACATTTTGCATTAACAATATTAAAATATGGATTTTAAATTAAATCCCAATAGTTTTTTGTTTTTGCTTTTCAATCCCGAACGAAAACAGCGTTGTTATGATTTTTGTGTGTCTGTCCGTGGCATCGTTGATCGTAGCATCCAAGCGGCTGGTTCGATTTCGATTTAGTTGAAAGCTGACATGATCGAGAGTGTTCTTAGCTATAAATTAGAGATGTGCCGACTAGTCGGTAAAGCCGACTATCCGGCCACTTTTGTAGTCGGCGAATAGTCGGCGAATAGTCGGCAAAAAGCGCCGACTATCCGGCTTTTTACTTTTTTTCATTGTTGCTAATTATTGGAATTACATTTAAGAAAAACTTTGATTATTAATAATGTGTTTATATAACACTTAATCAGTTTTATACATTTTAAAATTAAATGAAGTGTTTCTGAAATTACCTGCTAGTAAAGAAATATTTTTTTAAAACAAATTAAGTATTGTATTATTCAATTAAGATTGCATATGTACATGAAATATTTTTTGAAAACTATCAAGTACAAAAATAAAAAAAGTAACGTACGTGAAGTAAACATGACACGATCCGACACCTTCGCAGGCGGCGTGTGTGTGACCTACCCGCGAACCAGGAGTAAAAAAGCGATACGGAAACTTCCGAAACCATGATCGGCTTGGCCGCCTAGTCGGCCGATTAGTCGGCTTCTTTACAGCCGACTAATTGTCTAGTCTGCTAGTCGTCCAAAGTCATGATCGGCACATCTCTACTATAAATTCATCATTATGAGCTCGCTCAGTACAGATTTTTAGGGTTCCGTAGTCAACGAGGAACCCTTATAGTTTCGGTCCGTCTGTCCGTCTGTCGCCTGTCCGCCTTTTTCTTTCAAATGATGTAAAATTTACTGAAAAAAATATACATACAAATTATGCATTTATCTCATGAACATTAAACTTAATTAGAGGTACTTGCGGCTACTTTTGACAAGGCAACCCAACATGAATCCATTCTATACGTTGATAAAGATTATTTTAAAATATATTTGATCGAAAAAAACGATTAATGCAGGATTTTACGGTCGGATCCAATACTAATACTATGAGGACAGTGATACGATCTAGTACTTACTATATTTTTTTTGATAATACAGTCTGTCAAAAAAGTTAAGAAATTAAAAAGTAGCAACATCGTAGTGTCATCCCTTTTTTCTTAGATTGATTTGAAAGGGATGACAATACGATGTTGCTACTTTTTAATTTCTTCACTTTCTTGACAGACTGTACATACTATGTTTCATTACACTGTTGTCTCTGGGTAATAAATTATGCATTACACATGCATTAATACACTATGGTGTATTCCATTTCACGCGCGTTATGCGTTTGCCGCGCGTTGTTTTGCGCGTTAATGGCGCGTAATAAATAATAATTACGCGCGTAATTACGCTTAATAACGCGTAATTTTATCTCCCTTGCCGAGTCTTGACTATTATTTATGGCGGACATTAACTACTTCACCTGATCAATGCGAAGGAGACAACAATTAATTGCTAAGTAGTAAGTATGTAGTTGGTAACTTTACTCCTTTGTCTATACTCCATATTATAAAGATAACTTTAAAATTTCACCCTCTATAGAGGAGAAGAGTTATGAAGATTGAATTCTTTCTTAGCAGACTTACTTTTAAGAAGAAAATTGTAAAGTGTATATTAACTATTATGTCTCTATAAAAATATTTTTCAAGACTTTCATAATCTTAATACAAAATTGTGTCTGTCTGACTTTATGCACGTCTATCTTTGTCTGCCTCTTCACGTTTTACCACGCTAAACTGATTCTGATGAAATTTCGTATAGAGATACTTTGAGACCGTGTATTCGGCGCAACGAAGTTACTACATTCTTTTAGGCTTTATACTATAGTAAACTATAAGACTAGATGAAACTCATTTATCGCGCGGGAACCGTACATTTTTCGAGATAAAACTATGCCCTTTCCCGGGACTCAAAAGTGAAAGTATCTTAAATTTCAGCACAAGCGGTTAGATAGTGAAGAGGTAAAAGAGAGGGAGACACCCACAGACAGACAGATAGACATACACACGTTCGTATTTATAATAATAACTAGCTGTCCCGGTGAACTTCGTGTCACTTCAAAACCTTCCCTGGACTTCTACGAATATTTTAAGACTAAACTTAGCCCAATCGGTTCAGCCGTTTTCGAATTTTAGCGTTACTAACACAACTGAAAATCCATTTTTATATATATAGATAGTAAGTATATTATATTGCATTTGAATAGACCGTACGGCAGTCGGCAACTATAGTATCTCTATAACTATTTGTATATTACAAACCTAACCTGTACCAGATCCTAACATCTGAATACGTCTAGGTCTCAGGAACTGGTCTAGAACAAAGATATCTAGATGGCGACTTTTGCGGCCTGAATGGACAATGGTGTGCTGATTTACTGCGGGCTCATACCAGCTCATATTGCGTAGAGTACTGGATAAGCCATCGGTTGTTTTAAATTTTTCAAGTGAAACTGGACATTAAACTTAAAGTAAATCATGGAAAATAGGATCTTATGCTGCGTTTCCATGCTTGACGAGGCTTGACCAGCGTCCACGAGCACGAGCGTGTAAACCGTAAAGAGAGTAAGTATCTGGCTTGCGTGAGCCTGTGAAGCTTGTATCCGATCTGGTGTAGTGTTGGTCTTTGGACACATCAAAGGGCGCTTGCTTGGATGTACGTAATACACAGACGCATTCAAAAGCGTCTAGACTACTTCCAAATGCCAAGCGAGATTTGTGGACGCCTGTGCCTTGTGGATGCTTGCTAAGCCTTGGCAAGCTTAGCCGGGCCCTAGACGATCAATTGTATTGCGCAATATTACGCTTCAATTTTATTGAAAACAAGAAATGGAACAGCAAGAAATGGAAAGGTCATCAAAATGGTTTTTGTCGCGTAATTTAGAAACCATAAATATATTTACGCGCTAAAACCACCATGAAATGAGTACCAGTACAGTTGTGGCCATTCCGTAAGTACTCAGCAGCTGCAGCGCAGCGGCGCAGCTCCTGGGTAAGGTTAGGTTAGGTTAGACGGTTATTACCTGATCTAACCCAGGAGGCTAACCTAACCTAACTCAGGAGCAGTCTGTGGGCCATGCCGCTGATGGGTACGGAACGGCAACAGTGCACGTACGCATTTACATCGTGGTTTTAGGAATTTTACCGAGAATGAAATAAATATAGATCTTTTTATTCACTGATTTATTTTAGCTATAATTTTTTTCCCACATTGTTTGTTATTTTATGGGGACCAGTTTCATAAGAATGGTCCCCATAAAATAACGAATGATATCCAAGGAAAGACCTTCTTAACGAGATACCTCTCTTAGTTGTAGATGGTGGGTACACTTCCCGTACATTTTTGCCCGTCCTCCTTGGAACTCTAAGTAATTTTCGTACAAATTGTCTATTCCATTTTCACAGTGTCTTTGTTGAAATATGGTTTAGAATGATTAAAACGGCACAAGCTTGCCTGGCGAACGATTGTATTCATAATATATTTTATCTTAAACGCTCTTACGTTATCGCCCATTAGAATAATATAGGGATCTTTTCTATTACCTATCTATTGCATAGTCGTCAAGAAACTGGGCTTATAACTTGAGGTTTTTCGCCAGAGTACTTAACAAAATCGTTGATTCAAATACTTAAATGATTGTGAAGCTTTAAATAAATGAAGGTTTTGACCACAGAGATGTTCTGTGGTTTTGACATAATATGTCCATACATTTTTCTGATAAACTTTTTATTAAACTGTCATAAATAAATATCTCTAAGTGCTGTCGATTCACTATAGTTTCGTTATCTTTTGTCTTAAAAGAAAATCTACCACTTTTATTACTGATTTCGTTTGAAGACTGCGTTTCTTTGCATTTTAGTTTCTGGGTTCTACTCTAGCAGACTTTTTAAAAATAGGAAAGTTTTTTCAATGCACGAGGTGCTTATATTTAGAAATGTACTGTGTAAATTTTCGTCGAATAAATGTTCATTATTCAACCTGTCTTAACATTTAATTAATTTAAGTTTAATTATTCTCTTCGACTCTTTAAATCCAAAGCGCAGGAGAATACCAATAAATCAATCGACTCGATAAAGTCGAAAAACAATATCGATAATGGACGAATCTAGGAACGTCGGAGTGATCAATTAAATGTAGATTAAGTTCCCATTATCTGCGGGCGTGAATCCCCCAGGAACCGTACCGTAATGCTGAACCCGGATCTGATAAATCACAATGTACACGGTAATACCAGTAATACCTTTGGTAGGGTTGGCGCAAACTGTGTGTCCAAAAAATATTTAAATATACGTGTGGCACTCGGGGACTGCCGCGGTGAAGTTATTGCATAACATTTTTTATCAACTTATTCAATTATAATTCGCATGTGTCTAGTCGCACGCTTTATGAGTTATGGCTAAAAGGTCAAGGGGCATTTTTATATGGAGTCCGCACCCAAGCTTTAGTACATCCACAGATATACATATCGAATAAAAGGGCTTGAAAAACTGAACAATATTTATGTTACCGATAATGTGCGTAAACCAGTTAGACTGCAGATTAACAAGGTAGTCTGCAGATTATCTGGGTGAGTCAGTTAAAGTGCAAAAGGTTTATTCTATTGTCATTAAATTACATTAAACAGGTTTTTGTTTGAATAAAACGTGTTATTTAGTTGTAGAGAATTATATTTTTGGACAAAGAAATAAATTATTAAAATTTAATTAAATGTTTGTCCATTAATAAAATTTAACTGATTGTATCAACTAAAAAAAAAAAAACAATCAAAACAACAAAAGTCTTAGGTTGAGAAGCTTAAGTTATAGTTTTTAGGACTTTTACGAAGGAAGAGAATGCAAACTAACTAGGTGAAGTGCAAATATAAGCTTTTTTTACTTTAAATTTTCATACTTTAACGGACCGTCCGTTAAAGTATGAAAATATCAGGGAATCTGCAGATTACCTAGGTAATGTGCACGTTAACGTATTCTGCATTCTAATAAAACTTTCAGCTTCTATATTAAAGAGACGAAAGTCTTGCTGTCGCTGTCTTTTGGATTATATCCATTTGTAAATTCAAATCGTTTTAGAATAGTCAAAAAGTAAGTTAAGTCTAGTTCGTGCCAGCCCTGGGAGGAAAAACATTAAAAAATCCTGTAATCTCAGCACTAACGACGTATCGGACGCCTTACGTCCTCATCTGTTTGGTTTGTAATTAATGGATACTTTCAATTGCTTTGCGAAATAATCATGTTTTTAGAGCGTAGTTTTAACGACAGGAGCCGAGGACTAACGTTTCAACTAGAAGAGGAGTTGAAAAAAAAATATGAAAATGTCACACCTTTATTTATTACAAAGTATCCATATTAATAAATAAATAAAAAAAAAGCCTTTTTTTCCTCTAACTTAAGCTACTTTTACAATTTACTATATTTTACTAGTGCTTTAACAACTTTTTTCTTTTGACTCTACATAATACATATTATTTACAGTAATATAAACTTAGTAAAAATGTTACAATTTTTTTTTAAGTTTTTTGAAAAATATATAATTATGTAAATATTTTTAAATGAGGAACCCCTCTCGGGTAAAGGCCTCTTCCAAACTTAACCATTTTTCCCGGTCATGGGCCACGTCTTCCATCCATATTAATATCCATACTTAATATTATAAATGTGAAAGTGTGTCCGTCTGTATGTCTGTTACCTCACGCCCAAATAGCTAAATATATTTTGTTGAAATTTTTGTATGGAAATACTTTGAGTCCCGGGAAAGGAAAACATACGAGTGATAAACGAATTAGGTCCAACGGACTGCGGCCGTGATTTAGTTTTTTTTTTAATGAATCATAAGTTTAAATTCAGTTTTAATAATCTTCAATGCATATCTAAGTTGGCGTAGTATGACGCATTAGACCACTCTTATCTTGGCAGTTGGCACCTTTATCGTGAAATGAAAATATAACAAAAGCGTGCCCTTTAACAATGACTTACTGCACATTGCACAATTACAAAATATACTTCTGATATTGAATTATTATTAAGCATTTTGTTTGAACACGTGGTTTGTTGAGCAATTGCTTACCTTATGAACTTTATTTCCGCTAATAGCATATTTAAGTTGCAGTAGATCATCTTGATGTAAGGCTGAATCATACGTAATGAATGTTAGCTAGTAATTTGAGATGATCAAATTTTATATTGTGGTTTTAGATAAGGAACTTAAATAGTTTAAAAATAAGCGGAAACTTCGCATTTGATTTTTTTTCAATTATTATTTGTTACAGTGCAGTGGCTACAATAACTACATCTCTATTATACATACCGTAGTGTATAAGGCATATTGGCCTACACATATTGGCCTTTCATCGCAGATCTAGGTGATCTACCACGAAAGGCCACCTCCAGGTTCACCTTTATATTATCTGATTTTAAAATGGAAACAACCAAACTAAGCTAAAATTATATTCCCAAAATCCCCCATTCAATAAAATCGTCCACTAACCCTTTTAGTCTCGGCGTATACCTCCTGTCCAGATTTCCAACGTCCAGCTCAGTCAGAGATTTACTCTCCAGACTGAAGTCAGAATCTTCAGCGCTAAACACAAATATAGAACAATATAGGCCTATCATTAGACCGAGATCTAGCATAGCTTTATATTCCTCATCAAACGTGTCTCTAGAATAAATATCGTCTATGTCCAAGTCGAAATATCTTAAGAATGTTTTCATCGTTTCAAAATACATATTTTTTAAGTTGTTTAGATGTTTATGCCTGAACTCTCTGTCGGTTCCGGTGAATATGAAGAACATGAAGTCTCGGAGAATGTAGCCGTAGTCTATAAGCTGGTAGTCAACTGCCATCACCTCTTTTGGTACTCCTTCCTAGAAAAAAAAAATTCAAGATAGAAGGACAACATATTACTCGACAATTTACTAACTTTTGTAAAAGTATTGAGTAAATCAAAAATAGTCTAAATTATAAACGCAAATATTCTTATTACATTAAGGCGTGAACTCATATATAAGTACTTATTTTGGTCGAAAACGACTTTAACTTATTGTTATCATTAGTACCATCGAAGAGATTGATTCATAGGCAGTTGAATGACTACGACGTTTGGTCGGATATGATAACTGTGATCTATCGGATAGGTCACAACGCGACCAATTTACGTTGGTCCGCCATCTGCCTATGAATCTACTTCTCTGAGTACAATTATTTTTATTATACCTAGTAAAAGTATTGGATTTGTATTTAAATTTCAATCCTTATTTTAACACTTACCTCTTCTCTAACCAAAACGTTGTTTATACGATAGTCTCCATGGTTCATACAACATTTAAATTTTCCTTCATTAACAAAGTATTTCGAAAATTTATTTGTCAACACAGGCTTAAACTTTAGAAGTTTTTGTTTGTCGTCTTCATCTAACATATTAGCAGTAGTTTCGCTTATATTCCTGAGAAATGTATGAAAATCGTCATCCATATTAAAAGATTTACTCAGACTTTTGATTTCTCTTTCAAAAAAAATTGGCATTTTGTTCTCTATTGCAAAGGACAGAGCATGAAATCTTGCTAAATTTTTAATGCTTATTTCTGCGTACTCGATCGGCATTACATCCATTTTGAAGTAAGTCTTAAAACCTCTCATCGATAAGTTTTCAAGAATGATCAGTCCGTCTGTTGTTTCATCGTACGCGTTTGTAAATCTGTATCTCTCGGACTCTGGTACCTTCACTTCTTCTTGTAGTTCATTAGCAATCTTTGCAAAGTGTTTATATATGAAAATCTCCTTGCTGTATGCTTCTTTTACATCAACCAACTTTATTTTTTCTATAACTAGCTCCTCTTTGAAAAAAATGTTCAATTCCTTCTCTCCTGTGTCAGTCACACCTTTTATGTTTACTTCATACAATCGTCCTAGAAAGTTACCTTTATTCGTGTCGATTCTCCGTATCTCTACTTCTTGTTTTCTAAATCCACTTCTCTTGATTATAGAATCAACGGATCCCTTGATTTTTTCCGAAACATTTTCGATGTTTACTTTTATACTTCCCATAGCAATATTGTCACGAAACCTTTAGGTAATGTTCAAGTCTAAAGCCTCATGATTGTTCTGTATTTATATGCAACAATCGCGGCTATGGTAAATATAATTAATTTATGTTATCTCGTCTTAATATTTGTGGTAGCTCGATAGGAATCAATTATTTATACAACGACGACCTTTGTGGCTCAATTGGTTGATTGTGTGGCAGCTCAAGCCGGGGGTCGCGGGTTTGAATCTCGCCGACGGAACAAAAAATGTTTTCAATGTCCCCGGGTGTGTATTAAATATGTGTATAATATAATAAAAATCTTAAATAATAAATATGTATAGTATAAAAGTATTAAATATATTTCCGTTGTCTGGTACCTGTAACACAAGTTCTTCAGGTACTTAGCACGAAGCCAGACTGACGTGGTGTGAAGCGTAGATAAAAAAAAGTCTAAAAACCGACGGCGTTGATATTGAATACAAAAAAGTAATTTATAATTTTTCAGTCAGTACTCGAGACACATTTAAAATCTGAGTTCCCTATAATATTGTTAAATAAGCTTTATATTTTGACCAATTACACTTGTCAAGTAAAGTATCGGAGAAATTGATTCATAGGTAGACTCTGGCCTTACGTTAATTCGCTAGGCTATATTAAGTTCTATGGTAGTAGATATGGTAGTAGTCATCTATTGGCTGGGTTTGACATAATCCGACCAAATAACATTGATCCACCATCTGCTTTAAATCTATTTCTCTGATAGTACCTATAATAGTACAGGAATTTTCCTATTTCCTACTTATGACTATGCATTTACCTTCATATACCTAAGTAATATAATAAAGTCTTGTTTGTTTATATATAAATTGTTTTCAGAGACGTTTAAAACATGTGATTTAATTATCAGTCTTTAAACAAATATTACGCCCACATTATTAATTTATAAAACTTTATTGTTAATGTTGCATTTTAAAAAGTCATGTTGTTTTCGAGCGCTTACAGACGAACGGCACCTGTCGGCGGCACGCGTCGGTGGCAGTCGACGGCACGTGTCGGCGGCACTCGACGGCAGTCGGCGGCACGTGTCAGTGGCAGTCGGCGGCACGTGTCAGTGGCAGTCGGCGGCAGTCGACGGCAGCCGTCGACAGTTTATCACGCTTGCAGTTGTGACGTAACGCGTAAAGGTAAGCGTCCACATGTCGGTATCGTACGCAACGGACGTCTCGCTTCAAACGGATACGCGTACGATTTACCTACTAGCCAGTATATTTATCTTCAATTTAGTCCAAACAAAGTTCCTAAGTCGAAATTTCTGCTTTCGACTTTTCCATCCACACCCCCCATTTGAGCATTCATTTACTAGGCTAGTCGGTAATCCGTACACTGCTGATTCAGCGGATGTACTGTGAAAAAATTATCCGTTTGATGCAAGACGTCCGTTGCGTACGATACCGAACTGTGGACGCTTACCTTTGGGCGGTACGTCACAACTGGGGGCCTACCACCACCTCTACTAAGCGACACCGTTTGACAGATAAGCATTTATTACTTTAACGTCAAGCTAGCGATCTTAAAAAGTTGATTTTTCACAGCTGATTTAACTGTTTTTTTAGTATTAAACTTATATTTAAATGTGCATTTTTTACTGTTTTTAGGGTTCCGTACCTCAAAAGGAAAAAACGGAACCCTTATAGGATCACTTTGTTGTCCGTCTGTCCGTCCGTCCGTCTGTCAAGACCCTTTTTCTCAGGAACGCGTGGAGGTATGAAGCTGAAATTTATATCAATTACTCAGGTCTACTGTCCCTTGAAGCTGTGAAAAAATCAAACTTCTAAGCCAACGCAATCAAAAGATACAGCCGTTTATGCCGCAAATTTTCGACACTTGCAAGGGAATCAAAACCTACAGGGTGCTTCCCGTGAACTCAGAATCTTGAAATTTGGTACGAAGCAACGTCTTATAGCATAGATAAAGGAAAAATTACGAAAACCATAAATTTTTAGTTACATCACATAATATATTTTTTTTTAATAATTTTAAACTTACTACCCATTTCCTCATAAACGCGTAGAGGTATTAAATTGAAATTCATACCAAATACTCAGGTCTATAATACCTTTAAGCTGTCGGAACCCTCGGTGCGCGAGTCCGACTCGCACTTGGCCGGTTTTTTTTAGTAAAATTATATTTAAAAAGTGAGTAGTACTGTAATGTTATTGTAATCTTACAAAAAAGTTTTCTGGAGACATGATCGTTTTAGGAAAGGTCGTGGTAGGTCCCCTGCAAGCGTCATAAACTGTCAACGGCTGCCGTTGCCTGCCGTTAACTGGCGTCAACTGCCGCCGACACGTGCCGTCAACTGCCGTCGACTGCCGCCAATACGTATCACCGACTGCCGTTGACTGCCGCCGACACGTGCCGTTCGTCTGTAAGAAGCCTTAGAAGCCAACTTGTTTTCTTGGTTTATCAACGTACCTAGTCCTGCTGTCTATTAATTGAAGAGACACCACAGGCATAACATAATATCCAAACTAACGCTGAAAAGTATCCTATTAATATCCTACTATTCTCCTATAATATTATAAAGGCGAAAGTTTGTTTGGATGTATAGATGTATGGATGTATGGATGTATGGATGTGTGGATGAATGGATGTTTGTTACTCTTTCACGCAAAAATTACTAAACGGATTTTAATGAAACTTTACAATAATATAGCTTAAACATCAGAATAACACATAGGCTACAATTTTAATCGACTTTCAAAATGGGGGAGGTGTTATGTTCGTTTTCTTATGTTCAACGATTACTCCGCCGTTTGTTAACCGATTTTCAAAATTTTTGTTTTGGTATAAAGGGTATCATCCTAATTTGGTATTATATTCACAAAAGTGGTGATCTGATGAAGGATCCATAAGTAATCGAGGGAACTCCTCAAAATTTATAGTGAAACATGTGGTGACTTCGGTTTCGTGAAAAGTATTCTAAGCATATGCTACCAACAAGTAAGATTTTGCACCGAGGTATACCGTATACCGTGGTTCGGAAGGTGCTGAGAGAATTCCTGATTCTTTATAGATACAAGTTTGGAAGTTTCGGCGTTGTTTTAAGAACGGAAAGCATAATATGCTACTATGCAAATGCATTCATCATCATCATCATCACTACCATAATATTATACCATGCATCGTCCCATGATTTTGAGCCTTTTCATAGTCTTTTAGATCGAGGCTCGAGTTTGTCAAGCGATAATTTAAAAAATCTATACTTAATATTATAAACCTGAAGAGTATGTTTGCTTGAATGCGCTAATCTCAGGAACTACAGGTCCGATTTAAAAACTATGTTAGTTATCTTATTTATCGAGTAAGGCTATAGGCTATATTATATTATCACGCTAAGACTAATACGACCGAAGAAACTCAGGAAAATGTGGTAAAAACGGGGAAAATATTAGAAAGGGTTTATCTCACGAACTGGGGCAATTTTTATGTCAATATTTGGCACTTATATAGAGTAGACCACGTGAAAGGAGTATTTATTATTCGAAAATGTACGGTTTCTGTGAAATTCCTAATTTACGCGGGCGAAGCCGCGCGGGACATCTATCCTACTATCCTACTAATATTATAAAGGCGAAAGTTTGTTTGGATGTTTGTTACTCTTTCACGCAAAAGCTACTGAACGGATTTTAATGAAACTTTACAATAAAATAGCTTATACATCAGAATAACACATAGGCTACAATTTTAACCGACTTTCAAAATGGGGGAGGTGTTATGTTCGTTTTCTTATGTTTATTTATTTTATTTTATTTTTTTTATTTATTTTAAAAGGTTTGTCAACAATTGCTAACACTTATAATAAAGTACAGGATACACTTAATTAATTACCATTCAGTGTTACAACTTCTTACAGACAAACACTACATGCACCAATAAAAATTAACAACAAAATTCTATAATAGAGTAATATGAATTTAAAAATAACATTACATTGGAAGAATCAAACAATACAATAGGTACTACAAAATAGAATAGTTAGAATTTCAAGGTAAATAGACATAGCAGAAAAATATTTTAGATTTTAAATTTTAAATACACTATTTATCTGTTTTTTATACTGAACTAATTTTAGACCATGTTCCATGATTACTCCGCCATTTGTTAACTGATTTTCAAAATTTTTCTTTTGGTATATAGGGTATCATCCCAATTTGGTCTTATTTTCACAGAAGTGGTGATCTGATGAAGGATCCATAAGTAATCGAGGGAACTCCTCAAAATTTATAGGGAAACATGTGGTGACTTCGGTTTAGTGAGAAGTATTCTAAGCATATGGTTATGCTACCAACAAGTAAGATTTTGCACCGAGGTATACCTGGTATACCATGGTTCGGAAGGTGCTGAGAGAACTCCTGATTCTTTATAGATATAAGTTTGGGAGTTTCAGCGTTGTTTTAAGAACGGAAAGCTTAAGCAAATGCAAATTACATTCACCATCATCATCATCACTACCATATTATACCATGCATCGTCCCATGGTATAACCATGGGACGATGCATGGTATAATATGGTATGACTTACGAGCCTATATAAGGTCCCTGTTATTGGTACTTTTCATAGTCTTTTAGATCGTGACTCGAGTTTGTCAAGCGATAATTAAAAAAAATATATACATACCTAGTAATATAAACCTGAAGAGTATGTTTGCTTGAACGCGTTAATCTCAGGAACTATACAGGTCCGATTTATAAACTTATTACAGTGTTAGATAGCTCATTTATTGAGTAAGACTATAGGCTATATTATAATATTATTATCACGGTTAAACTAATACGACCGAAGAAACTCAGGAAAATGTGGGAAAAACGGGGGAAATATTAGAAATTACGAACTACTGGAGCAATTTTTATGGCAATATTTGGCACAGATATAGAGTATACCAAGTGAAGGGTTATAGGACAATCACGAAAACGTACGGTTTCCGTAAAATTCCTAATTTACGCGGGCGAAGCCGCGCGGGACTTCTAGTTATCTTATATCTCAATAATAGTATCACAATCATATTCTGTGCGAGTATATTTTTAGGTAACGAACTTATGAGATTATTAACAAAAAATTATAACCGACTTCCAAGGTAAAAACAAAAGTAATATTCTTAAATGTAATCTAAAAAGAATCAAATAATTCTTATTCCTTATTATAGTGCCGTCTTCAGACTTTGCCTAAACCTCAACTATTTCTGTACTCAATCTTCGTAATTTTGAAGTCGCCTCCTCCTTTTTGAAGTAACTCCTCCTTTTTGGAAGTCGGTCAAAAATACAATAAAACAATATAATAATCACAATTTTTTATATTCTATCAAATTATACAATTTACACATAATATCATCTAGATATTATAATACTCTTAAAGAATCCCTAATTCAATGAATTCGTCAATCATTTCTTGAGCTCTCTCTTTGAAACGAACGTCCAGATTACTGCAATCTATTTCAGAGAGAGCAACTTTACTGGTGTCAATACTATCGTCATCTGGTATAAAGATAAACGCACCTAAATATAGTCCTGCCATCAAACCATACTCTCTAGTCTCAACGAAAGCTTTTTCGAATTCCTCCTTAGGGTACGCATCATTTATATCTAAATCGAAATATGCCAGGAAATTAGTCATGGTTTGGTAGTAAAGGTTCTTGAGGTCTTCCAAGTGGTCGAGTCGAAATTTTCTATCGCTTCCTGTGTAGATGAAGTAGAAAAAGTCTCGAAGAGGGTTGCCGTAGTTTATCAGTTGGTAATCTACTACAGCTACTGCGGTGGGCTCACCGTCCTGAAAATAATATAAGTAAAGTATTTATATTGCATTTTGAGGTAATTCCTCTTGTTTCGTTGTTTTCCTTTGCTTGAGTTTAATTTTTAAATATTTAAAGATAATATAAGCTAGAGTTATTACAAAGTAACAGTAATAACAGTCATAATACCTCCTTTATTTTGAATTTGAAAAACGCCTCCGTGGTCCAGTGGTTAAGAGCGTGGCTCTTGACTCGGAGGTCGTGGGTTCGATTCCCGCGTTGGAAACATGATATGTATTTCCAAGTTTGGTTAGGACAGTGCAGGCTGATCGCCTGATTGTCTGACACGTTAGATAAACCATGCGTCGGATGGGCATGTAAAAAGTCGGTCCCGCGCCTGATTTCTCGCCAGTCGTGTCGGTCTTCCGTCCCACTGGGTTATGAGTTATGACGTATGAGAGTAAAGGAATAGAGAGTGCTCTTGTGTACTGCGCACACACTTGGGCACTATAAAATTACTCCTGCGTACCTGGCCTGGTTTCAATGAAACCGGCCACAGTCACCGAAACCGGTGTGAGGGGCATATATTTTGAATGTCGGGCAAAATAATTTTAGATTTTATGTTATTCTGATGTATAAGCTAAGTATATTATTGTAAAGTTTCATTAAAATCCGTTCAGTAGTTTTTGAGTCAAAGAAAAAAGTAACAAACATCCATACATCCATACAAACTTACGCCTTTATCATATTAATATAGCTTCATTCATTATGAACCCACGTGCCACTCGTCATTTTGATTGAAATTCGTAAATTGTAATACGAATAATTACGACGTCCTCACTCGACCGCGGTCGGGGACCGACAGTCGGTAGTCGGTACCAGCGCGGCGGTACGACAGTCGGTCACCGACTAGCGACTGTCGTACCGCTGGTACCGGCCACGTGCAGTAGAGGCGTACCGCCATCGCTGGGCCATCGTCCTTTGATAGCGGCTCTACAATATGGGCCAGCGTAGTGGTCCATCACGATGGGCCAGCGTGGGGAGGACGTAGTGGCGTGAGATGGCCGATGTCGCCAGCGCTGGCCGTGGAATGGCGGCGGTGTCGGTTTATCGGCCGCACAAGAGGCGACTTATCTTTCGCTTTATTGCATTACTAACTGTTGCCCGCGACTTCGTCCGCGTGGACTTCAGTTTATAGTCATGTGTCGATGTCAACAAAATCGGTGTCAAAAGCTTTTATAAAAAAACCCTGGTACCCCTTAAATCAAAACAGCTGTGCATTGTGCACATATTAATATTTCATTTTTTTATTAAAATTAAACTTTATATTTTATGCAAAATTTCAAAGCTTATTTAGCTCCCTAATTACATTTTCACCCCCTTACAACCCTTTTTTCCAGTAAAAAAGTAGCCTATGTCCTTTCTCAGGCTTTAGACTATCTGTATACAAAATTTCATTACAATCGGTTCGGTAATTTTGGCGTTTGGCGTGAAAGCGAGACTGACAGACAGACAGACAGACAGAGATACTTTCGCATTTATAATATTAGTATAGATTAGTATAGATGGCTAGCCGTTTTGAATAACGTATGGCGCCAAATACATTCCGGCGGTTTTTCATTCAGCCGCATTCAATCCGGCGAATCGATAAACCGCCGCATTACGAAACGGCCCTGTTTTTATAACAGCTAGCCGTAATGTAAAACGGCGGATTATGCAATCCACCTACGACATTATATATACGAAGATTTTTAAATACTTACCAATTCCTTCACCAATATGTTATTCAACCTGTAGTCACCGTGCGTTAGGCAGCTGATTGGCGTGGGATTTATAATACTCTTTATCAAGCGTTCCTTCATTTTTGGTGCATAATTACTTATCGATTCCTGATTTCTTGCCACTAATTTGGCTGTGCTTTCACACACATTGCTTATGAATTTACTCCAATCGTCGTTAAAATTCAAATTAGCCTTCTTTGTTTTCACGTGCTCCTCAAAATATTCCGGCATTTTTTCTCTTACCACAAAAGAGAGGGAATGAAATTTTGCCAACGCTTTTATTGCTAGCTGTGCATATTTGATAGGCATGACATCCATTCTGTAGTACGTTTTGAAGTCCTGTTTGGATAAATTTTCGAGGATGATAATTTTTACGTTTCCCCCATATTCTGGCACGAAAACGTATCTCTCATCTTCTGGTATTTTGGCTTCGTCTTGCAATTTATTGGCAATGCTTGCGAAGTTTTGGTACATAAATAGTTCCCTGTCGTAAATTTCGTTAATGTTCAACACTTCTAGTTTTTCAAGCGTCAAACTCTCTTTGAAGAAGAGGTTTATTTCTTTCTCACCTTTGTTCGTTTCTCCCTTGATATCGACTTCGTACAGCTTTGCAAGATAGTTTCCATTGCTTGAATCTACATCCTTGATGTTCACAGTGCATTTTACAAAACCATTGTTTTTAATAATGGAAGCTATTGAATCTTTGACATTATCAGAATAGTTATGATCTGCAAATTTTTCAAAGTAATTTTCACAAGTTACAGTTTCCATGGCGCTGCAATATTTTCACTACAGTTACATCTTACATGGCTTTCTTTATATAGCCTAATTTATGTGAAAATAGGAACTGCGTTGTCATTGTTTTCAACTACAATTTATTAGGATTTATATCTATAAAGCCGTGTTCATACAAGAATTCAAACATATTAATATATTTTGTTCTTTATAGTCTTAATAGGTTAGCGTAGCACAGATTTTACTAAAAAAAAATTAAAGTGTTTTTTTTCTGTAATTTTGATAACTAATGTATTACTATTTTTATACTTAATATACTTATCATTATTTTATCATTGTAACGCAATCAGAGGAACAGCCACCCCTAAATCTAGGTATCTTGTTATTATGAGTGTCTTTTGTTTCGATGTAGGTATTCTGCCTATAAATATTTGCGTCTTTGTTTTATACAATTTCATCTCTCATATCTGATATGAACTAGATCATCAACTAGATATATTTTCCTGTGCATTATGAAGATAGCTCTAGTAGGTTTGTAAATTAAATAAATCAACCTCATTGACCCATCTTGTTGTTTCTCATAAATCACAACTAGTGTACACCTTATATTATGTGTAATATAATGTGTTCTGTGAAATATGTATTATGTAACTAGAATTATTATATTTTACGTTCTGTTTGTAAAGCTTATTGTGGAGGAAAGATAATATTTGCTTGTTGATAAATTTCTGTCAAAGATTTCATAATGCATAACCACCAATCTTTCAAATGCTATAATAATATCATCTCAGGTATTTTGTGAGTAATTTCTAATTAATAATTATATATACTTAGATGTTATGTTATGTCTTGCGGAACATCTACCTGGAGAATCATATAATTTAATTTTGCTATTATTTGCCCGTGGTTTCGTTTAAAATAATAAATATAATTTAGCAATCGCTAGATATATTGGTCGTAGCTTCTTCCTTAGCGTTCTTATTCAGTTGTTGTGTTGTGCAGGAACCGCGTATTCCTTGATCATAAACATCAATACAAAAAAATACTAAGTTTTATCGACATTAGTTCAGCGATCACGTTCACTGCGGATCAGGCCCAAATCGGCCTGCCGCGGAATTTCAGCTGGTGCGGACGAAGAAATTAACTATGTCCTCTTACTCGGTGCGGAACGATTATCTAAGGTGTTTGTAAAGGTACGACAGAGACAAATATAATATTATATTTGAGATTGTGTTCAAAATTATACGTGTTCCCTATAAAAATATCACGGCAGGCCTTTATCGGCCTACCATCGCACTGACGGTGTCAAAAATCAACTCGGTGCAGCAGTGGGCCTATTGCGGCCCGCCGCAAAGTGGTCCTAAATCGCTAAATGGTGGACATTCGCAAAAAAGTTGGATTTTGGTGTGGAAAAAAATACAATTCGATAGACTTTAAGAAGAGTACGGTACCTAACAATAAATCCTTTATAAGTTTTTAACAAAAATGTATTTTTTAAGATGAAAAAAAATAATTACGAAAATGTTGTATGGGAAAGAATCTATTTATATAGATTTTTTGCAAAAACTACTAGGACATACTGGATTAATTTTGAAACGAGTAAAATTCTAGTGGTTTAAATAATATAAGGCTTAAAAAGAAAACTGCGCTTTACGTGCAGCCTTTTGGAGTAGGGGGGTTCAAAATATTGAAATGTTTGTACTAACATTTTAACGATTTTTTGCTATTTCTCTAATGGCTGTTGCGTTAATTTTTTAGGTTTTTAATAATTTACTTATACCATTTTTGTACAGATTTACAAACCAACCACCTGGTTGGGTCAACCCAGATATTCATCATGAACACATTGGTGATGAGATTGAGATTTAATTTTTCAATGAGATTTTTCCTATGATAGGCAGAAGGTCTATGAAACACCTTACCATAATAATTATTATACTACTACAGTAGAACCCAGGGATTAATAATAATTTAGAGCGGGGTTGTGCCGTAGTTGTTATAGGGTCTATCCATGATCAGATATATTATTATCTAGTTTTATCCAGTCGCTTGGGTCCCGGTGCATTTACAATAGATGAAGGAGCTTCAATACTGATTTCTGAAAGTTTTTAGCTTTCGATTTGGGTTAAATAGAGTCTATCAATAAATTTTTATATTATATTAGTTTGCCTCCTTTATAAAACTAACAACGTACGTTTTAATTCAATTATAAGTTGTTCAGCAGCTAAGGTAAGGTTCTCTTGCTCCCAAGCAGCATCGAGATGTGTTATCAAATTCTGTACTTAAGAGGGCGACTAATGCCAAAAATCAAACATCGTCCTTCTCTCTTCACAAGTTCACAATCATGCCCGTCTTTCATATGCCAGGTAAAAAGGATGACGCGAAATCATCGCCAAGTTAGTTTTGTCTTAATAACTCTATAAATATACAACATTTAAAAAATCCGCCAGGTCAGTGTCTCAATGATAGAATTTTATACATTGTGTTAAAATATTAACGGTTAGAGCAATATATGAAAAATTCGTGAAAAGTAATGCATCTTTGTGATTTTTTTCTATTGACAAAATTATCGTGTTTTCGCTCAGACCAAATTCTTGGAAATATTATAATGTAGTACGTATATAATATGTTTAGAAAATGAAACAATTCGGTTATCTAAAAAGCTTATTGAAGCTACACGAGACCCCAGAGCCGGGAGCTGACAGCATTGCCACGTTGGATGGCAATTGCTATGCTATTGCTTGCTAGGCACTCTGCCAGATAGGGACGACCTGGGGAAGTTTTTCTTTTTAAAGCTTTATACTTTAAGTTTGTATATATTTGTATATTTTAGATTGTATTTAGATTTTCCGCTGTATTTTAGTTAATGTGCATATTATATATTTACCCTTAATATTTTAATGTTATGTAATAAATATATTCGGGGCTTATTTTCAAGTATAAAAAGGAATTATAAAATTTTACGGTTTCAATATTTTAACTATTAATGCGAAGCTAAGGGGATTAAACTGATAAAAATTCAAAAAGCATTCACTCGTCCATCAAATTAACTCGTAACTCGAGTTCAACCCGAGTTACGTGAATTTTAACTCGGGTTAAATTGAGTTTTGTTTTTTCTGAGTTGGCATTTGGCACATCACTATTTTGATGTCTTCCAGTAAGCTGTAAAGGAATCTACTATTAGGTATTGTCATTTGGTATAACTTATGGTAGTAAAATACAGTAAAACATCAATATAATCATAAATTTTATTCACATTCTATTATACAATTTACACTTAACCTATCATCTAGATATAATTTTCTTAAAGAATCCCTAATCCAATGAATTCGTCAATCATTTCTTGAGCTCTCTCTTTGAAACGAACGTCCAGATTACTGCAATCTATTTCAGAGAGAGCAACTTTACTGGTGTCAATACTATCCTCATCTGGTATAAAGATAAAAGCACCTGAATATAGTCCTACCATCAAACCATGCTCTCTAGTCTCAACAAAATCTTTTTCGAATTCCTCCTTGGGGTACACATCATTGATATCTAAATCGAAATATGCCAGGAAATTAGTCATGGTTTGGTAGTAAAGGTTCTTGAGGTCTTCCAAGTGGTCGAGTCGAAATTTTCTATCGCTTCCTGTGTAGATGAAGTAGAAAAAGTCTCGAAGAGGGTTGCCGTAGTTTATCAGTTGGTAATCTACTACAGCTACTGCGGTGGGCTCACCGTCCTGAAAATAATATAAGTAAAGTATTTATAGGTATTGCATTTTGATGTAATTCCTCTTGTTTCATTGTTTTTTTTTATTTGAGTTTAATTTTTAACCGACTTCCAAAAGGAGGAAGTTTTTCGTGGCGGCTTTTTAGGTATCTAATGTTAATCTAAGTTAGAGTTAATTTTAATAAAATTATATAGCCACTTCAACTATCATAAAATTTAGAACTTTGTGTGTAAGCATAAATAATAATTATTAAAGTAATTTAATATGACACGTCTTATTTATTCCATGGCCCGTGGACCCTCGTAACATCAAAAATTGCATTTTAAGACGGAATGTGTTAAACTAATGCAAGAATTTGTTACATAATATAAGAAGATTTTTATATTTACCAATTCCTTCACCAATATGTTATTCAACCTGTAGTCACCGTGCGTTAGGCAGCTGATTGGCGTGGGAATTATAATACTCTTTATCAAGCGTTCCTTCATTTTTGGTGCATAATTTCTTATCGATTCCTGATTTCTTGCCACTAATTTGGCTGTGCTTTCACACACATTGCTTATGAATTTACTCCAATCGTCGTTAAAATTCAAATTAGCCTTCTTTGTTTTCACGTGCTCCTCAAAATATTCCGGCATTTTTTCTTTTACCACAAAAGAGAGGGAATGAAATTTTGCCAACGCTTTTATTGCTAGCTGTGCATATTTGATAGGCATGACATCCATTCTATAGTACGTTTTGAAGTCCTGTTTGGATAAATTTTCGAGGATGATAATTTTTACGTTTCCCCCATATTCTGGCACGAAAACGTATCTCTCATCTTCTGGTATTTTGGCTTCATCTTGCAATTTATTGGCGATGCTTGCGAAATTTTGGTATATAAATAATTCCCTGTCGTAAACTTCGTCAATGTTCAACACTTCTATTTTTTCTAGCGTCAAACTCTCTTTGAAAAATAGGTTTATTTCTTTCTCACCTTTGTTCGTTTCCCCCTTAATATCGACTTCGTACAGCTGTGCAAGATAGTTTCCATTGTTCGTATCTATATCCTTGATGTTCACAGTGCATTTTACGAAACAATTGTTTTTGATAATGGAAGCTATTGAATCTTTGACATTATCGGAATAGTTATGATCTGCAAATTTTTCAAAGTAATTTTCACAAGTTGCAGTTTCCATGGCGCTGCAATATTTTTACTAGAGCTACATCTCGGGTGGCGTTCTTTATATAGCCTATGTGAAAATAGGAACTGCGTCGTCATTGTTTTCAACTACAATTTATTAGGATTGATATCTATAAAGCTGTGTTCATACAAGAGTTTTTACAGAATTGTTCTCGAGTCTTTTAACAAGCTATAGCGTAGCACAGATTTTACTTACAAAAGAGAATCTAATCAATATAGTGAGTATATTCTTTTAATATTTGTACTTTCTATAGCCCCTCTAATTTTCATCTACAAATTTTTGTCTCCCTATTTTCTAGCATGTCTTTTTATTGTTTAGCTGAATTTGTACTTATATAATTGTGGAGTAGTGTCTGATAAATATTTTGTTCTATATATGTCTCAGCCGACTGGCTTAAATAGCCGTTCAATCAAACAGCTAGCCCCTTGACCGAACAACGCCATTCAATCACACGTCTAGCTTTTATATTGAATATTTTAGTCGCTCAAAACGTTCAACACTACAGCTGATTCAAAAGCCGCCGTCTAATTGAAGTAGTTCAGCGCGCACCGCTGCGGCGCTAGGTGCGTTTTATTTACAATATGGCGTCAACTAGCAGGTGTTTATTGGTGTTTGTGGTTGTTTTTGGAAATGAAGTAGTTAATAAAAGTTACAAGTGTTATTAAAGAGACAAAAACTGTGGAGGCACATACGAGTGAATCAAAATTTTAACAAATATTCGAGGAGAAATTACGGGATTATGAAATGGATGGACGCAGCCCCCCCGAAAGGAGGTTTCGGGGGGCACAGCCCCCCGTCAAAACAAAAACAAACACAATCCAGAAAGTCCAAAAGTTGGTTAGGTTAGGTTAGAACTTAGACCACAACATAGAGGGAGCCGAGCGAGCGCAGCGAGCGTGCTGCGGTAGCAGCCGGCGACCGTCGTCAAATAAAAGGGGGGCTCTGGGGGCGCAGCCCCCCGCCAAAACAAAAACAAACACAATCCAGAAAGTACAAAAGTAGGTTAGGTTATAACTGTGACTGTGCTGCGCAGCAGCCGGCGACCGTCATAAAACACGCCTAAGAATTTTTTATTTTTACTTATTGCATTAAACTTTTGGTCACCCCTTAAACCCGGCAACACCTGCATCTCTTCTGATGTTGCGAGTGTCCTGCAGCTCTTCTGATGTTGCGAGTGTCCATGGGCGACGGTAGTTGCTTACCATCAGGTGACCCGTTTGCTCGTTTGCCCCCTTATTTAATAAAAAAAAAAAAAAAAAAACTTTTCCGAGAATAAACTTTCAAAAAAATACAAATAGTTTTCCTATTCTCCCAAATTACATAATATTAAGCTAACGTTATAGTCAACAAGTCGGCTAAACGACGTATAGCCGCGTGATTGAATGGCGTTGTTCAGTCAAAGGGCTAGCTGTTTGATTGAACGGCTATTTAAACCAGTCGGCTGCGACATATAAATAACGACAATAGTCAAAGACGAGATAATGCTTTTTAATCTTATGTAGTCTTTTGATCACTATGTGAGTCTTTAATTTCGAAGTCTTTTTACTTTATTCTGCCTATAAACCACCCCTAATCGTAAGGCTTTAGTAGCGCATTCTCATCTCTCTTTTCTTGCAGCTACAAATATTTTCTTGTGCATTAGGAATATAGCTCTTGTAGTTACGGTAGTATTAAATAAATCAACCTCATTGACCCATCTTGTTGTTTCTCATAAGGCACAACTACTAGTGTTAATGATTGTGTACACCTTATTATACCAACGTGGAAGTTTATGTAGGTACTTAATTAAAAAATATATTTTACGATCTGTTTGTCAATCCTACTGTGGAAGAAACATAATATTTGCTTGTTGATAAATTTCTGTCAAAGATTGCATAATAGTCCGGGTTCCCTAGAACAATTTTTCCGTAGTCCACCAAGTTTTGTTGATTACAGAACTCTAAAACGGAACCCTAACCAGCAGATTTTTTGTAAATTGATAGGTTAATGTTTATATAATTTAAGAGTAACATTGTCCTACAAAATATATAACAATCCATATTTTAGAACCATCAAATCAAAGTAAGTATGAAATCCTTTCTTCTTTCGAGATTTTTCGCAAATAAAATTGTTGTTGATCTTATCAAAATGAAGCTACTCACAAAAAATTAGCTTGGTAGTTATCAAAAAAAGGTCCCAGACCATATAGACTAACAATCTTTCAAATTGCTATATTAGTAAATTAGTATTTGTTAGTAAAATAATTACATAGTTGTAGTATGTTATGTCTTGTGGAAAATCTACATGGAGAATGATATAATTTAATTTTGCTAGTGTTTGCCCGTGGTTTCGTTTAAAATAATAATTATAATTTAGCAATCGCTAAATATATGGACGCTGTTAAGCATTGGTGTGTCATTCCACATCGGACTAGTTTTGAGTAATCGGCGTTTTAAGTTTTTTTGGAATAATCTTTATTTTCTGCTTATTTTAAGCAAAAAAATGTTATTGTGCGGTATCTTTTTTTTTGTTGAAATGCGTAGATTATGATTATGCAAAGAGAAATTAATTTTACATTCGTTTTTAAGAGAAAAAGTATAAAAATGGTTAATGCTATATTGCTATAGGGATTATTACATACTAGCTTAATTTGAACAAATTTACGCATTTTCACCCCCTTACAACCCTTTTTTCCAGTAAAAAAGTAGCCTATGTCCTTTCTCAGACTTTAGACTATCTGTGTACAAAATTTCATTACAATCGGTTCGGTAGTTTTGGCGTGAAAGCGAGACAGACAGACAGAGATACTTTCGCATTTATAATATTAGTATAGATAACATTCATGTCCTATTATATAAAACTAGCTGTTGCCCGCGACTTCGTCCGCGTGGACTTCAGTTTATAGCGCGCGATGGAAACGGAAACGTGCGACGAAAATTGGTGTCAAAAGCTTTTATAAAAAAACCCTGGTACCCCTTAAATCAATACAGCTGTGCAGTATGCACACAATAAGTATTTAATTTTTTTATATTAAACTTTATATTTTATGCCAAATTTTAAAGCTTATTTAGCCCCCCAATTACACAACTTTACCCATAAACTATTTAACATTGATAGGTTTAAGGTTACGTCACTGCACAGATAAAGTACTGAGTTATTTAATACCGTAGAATAGATATAACAATCGAAAAAAATCGAAACTTAATTAAGATGATACCACGTCTTATAGAAAGACTTTTGAGCAAGCGTCAGCGCGATGTAGAAGACGCACGGCGCCATCTATTATGAATTTTTTGAACTAACTTAATTTGAACAAATTTACGCATTTTCACCCCTTTACAACCCTTTTTTCCAGTAAAAAAGTAGCCTATGTCCTTTCTCAGGCTTTAGACTATCTGTATACAAAATTTCATTACAATCGGTTCGGTAATTTTGGCGTTTGGCGTGAAAGCGAGACTGACAGACAGACAGACAGACAGAGATACTTTCGTATTTATAATATTAGTATAGATTATGTGCACACTGCACAGCTGTTTTTGGGTATTTTGATTAATTAAGGGCCGCGCTACACCGGAATGGCAGCGGCGAGGCGAGCACTTTCAGCGCTGCCATTCCGGTGTAGCGCGGCCCTAAGAGGGGTACACTTAACAGGGTTTTAAAAAGTTTTTAAATTTGACACAAATTTTGTTGACACCGCGCCCTATAAACTAAAGTCCACGCGGCCGAAGTCGCGGGCAACAGCTAGTTATGAATAAAAACAATATATAATAAAGTAGGTATGATTAGTTCTGTTACAATAATGAAGTAAAAAATAAAACGCCATCTGTTTTCATATATTAGAATTAAAATGTTGATTGCATTGATATATTTTCTGGATGGAATATAGGCCATAGATTAATAGTAGGGGAGGTAGTGCTATCGTTTGCTAAGACATTTCATACCGACCAAATTTTTGTCCAGCGGTAGCTTAATATTTATCAATCAATATAATCAGCGTCAGTCGCCACACCCGTGGTGGAATGTTAACTGAGAGTATTTCAAAGTTGTAAAAATAATAATTGTGAAAAGTGATTTTATACCGAATGAAACTTTTATGGATGATTATTGAGGTCATGCTCAACCAAAAATGCACCGTCAGCCGTATCGCAGACGGGGGATTCAACGTCAGTCGCGTTACTGAAGTATGTTAAAAAAATTAAAATATAAAGTCATTTCATACCGTACAAAATTTATACAGGTGAATGTTGATACCTTTTTAATAATAAAGACCACCGTCAGTCGTTACGAGTAATATGCGGGTGGAAAGCCCGTCAGCCAGCGATATAAGCTATAAACATATATAGCCCTACTTCGCGCTCAATGTATCCTAGGGCGTCGCGTAGACGACATTTCCACCTGCAAATATTCAGCTGACGGCGATTTTCGTTTGAATTAACCATAAAATTGTCTTACATAGCAATTTTAAGTAATTAATTCGATAGTCAATATTTGTGAAGAAGAATTATATACATTTTACTTTAAAAGCACCATCTGTTGTTATATACTAAAACTAAAATAGCACCTACCGAACCTAAACGTGTATAATCTAGATATGAACCCTTATTGGGTGCGAATTGGGATCTTTTTAATGTCAATTCAATACGATTCCCAACAACAACTTTGAGATACTCTCAATTTTTATTCCACCCATATTGTTTTATTTTAACTTTAGCTTGTTGGTACTGCTAGCCGTATTAGTGTGCCCCTTAAATCACTCGACGGCACAGAGCTGCTGACCAACAAGCAAGATGTTCTTAATCGTTGGGGAGATCACTTTAACAACTTGCTCAATATTGACCGAGCTGCAGACCTCGCCCACATCAGCTCAATGTCTGCATTGCCCACGAGTAATGAGTTGGATACCCCGCTGACGCTGCAGGAGGTCGTCGTTGCTGTACAGCAACAAAAGAACAACAAAGCGGTCGGCGTTACCATCTACCCGGAGAATTGTTGAAGTACGGTGGCTCAGAATTGCATCAAATCATTTTCAAACTTTTCGCTCAACTATGGACTGAAGAACATGTTCCCGATGACTTTAAAGTCTCTTGTATTTGCCCACTTTACAAGAAAAAAAGGCGACAGAGCTGAATGCAATTCTTATAGAGGTATTTCCCTGTTAACTGCCCCGGGGAAGGTTTCTGCTCGAATCCTACTAAACCGCTTGATACCCTTGTCTGAAGACATCTTGCCCGAGACCCAGTATGGCTTCCGGCCTAATCGGGGCACATGTGAGGCTATTTTCTCTATCCGCCAACTTCAAGAGAAAAGCCGAGAACAAGGTCAACCACTTTTACTATGTTTCGTTGACTTAGAAAAAGCTTTTGATAGTGTGCCTCGAGAAGCTTTATGGGTGGTACTATCGAAACTTGGATGCACGGCCTCTTTTAAATCCTTCAATCATGCTTGTGTAAGTGTATACGTACACATATTTTTACACACAGATAAAACCAATTTCGGTTTCATTTGACAGCTCGAGATTGTTGCTCTATTCCGCTAGGTATATTAACTTTATGCTACAGTCGCACGGCGAATGCTTCTATATTAAACGGTATTTAAAATAAATCTCAAAATATATCTAAGCCTTCCTTATTAATATATAATACTAGCTGTCCCGGTGAACTTCGTGTCACTTAAAAACCTTCCCTGGACTTCTACGAATATTTTAAGACTAAAATTAGCCCAATCCGTTCAGCCCTTCTCGAGTTTTGCGCTTAGCAACACATTCAGCGACTCATTTTTATATTATAGATTATTTCTGTGGTCTATGGTCTGTAGTCACCTTTTCAGTATCAAAAAATCTGCACGAGCGCAGACGCGGCGGATCTCGGCTAGCGGATACTTTACTGCAGGCGCTTGATTTTATTTGTGAAACAATGGCTACCCTTCCTTACCACTATCATGTAATCGTTACCACAGTATAGCAATATTAGATGTCATATTGCTATACTGTCATTACTATCAAAAAATTGATTTATTGACTGATGGCGACGTCCGTAACTTGGTCGGATTATGTCACTCCTAGTCAAAGGGTCAAAACGCGACGCGTAGATGCATTTTTTTGTATGAATTTGACATTTATTTCAATTGCGCGAGGCGTCATGCAAATCGACCCTAGGAGTGCTAGGAGTCCTAGGCGTCAGTTGACTTTTTATTGACACAATATAACCCGACCAAATTACTGAGGTGTGCCGTGTGTCTGCAATCATGCATATGAACAAATTAGAGTTGTACCATGGTCCATGTAACATGTTATACTATTGTACCATTGAAGAAATTGATTCATAGGCTGTTGACGGACCTACGTCATTTGGTCAGATCATGTCAATTTATAGTCATCATCCAAAGACCTGTCATCATCTGTCGGCTGGGTTTGACAATTCCAAATTACGCTGGCCCGCCAACTTCTGTGACAGTAATGAGTAGATAATTTTAAATTTTATGGATGTCCTCTGCTTGGTGTTGCTATTTAATATTAATAACTAATTTTTATGTTGTATGTAATTATATGTTGTATGTTTTATGTGTAATTATATGTAAACATAATATTATTATTATTAAGTATATAGTTCAATGTTACTTACATTCTTTCTTCTCAGAAACTCACATAGGTTTTTAACTCAAAAGACTGTTCATAGGCAACATAATAACAGACTGCATGCCCCTTCAGGCTGCTAGTGTGGATGTGCAAATTGCACATTCGCAGGGTTTTGCACCCCGGAGCTAAGCGTGAGCTGCACTCATTTTATTACTGAACTTTTTAATAATTGTTGCTTTTATGTCAAGGGCTTCGAGTATTTTGCTGAGATTTACCTGCAAAAACGCGCTTGGCAAGGTCATATTAACAAGAATATTTTCTTTCTAAGATAGAACAATGAAGAATCTGAATGTGATGTAATGTGAAATTATGTACCTACAAAGGGAAATCTGTCAGTTGATCCCTAAATTATATCAGTATTTCTATTCCTTCGCATTTCGGCTGTGCCTAAGATAAATCTGCAAGTGCCTTATGTACCTCTTAGAAAAAGAGATGACACTACGATGTTGCCACTTTTTGATTTCTTCACTTTTTTGACAGGCTATAGGTACATCTGAAGATAGATTTTTACTGCAGCTTCGTTTAAACTAAGATTCGTTTCTTGCTAGGACTTTTTACTCTTATTTTTTTATAAGATGTGATTCCTATGTCCTTTCGTGGGGCCTAAAATACAGTAAAACACACTCTGACATTTCTAATATTTATTTGCTAAGTTAAAATTTATTATTCGTAGGTTAAAATATGTTGCGTGGTGTTTTTAGTGACAGTATTTGATTTGTTGATAGGTAATTTTAAATAATCAAAGAAACGTAGAGATTTTAAATCAAATCACTATACGTCAACCAGAATCTGATGGCAATTTTTGAGAGCGATTTAAAAAAAATATGCTTGATCATTGAATTTTTTTTATATTTGCATGTTTCACACACAGAATAAGCCGCTAAAGGAAAAAAGGGTCAAAATTCCTATTACCCCGGTATAATTGCTAGAGTCAATTTATTTTCTCACTTTTTGCCATCAGATTCTGGTAGACCTATACTTAGTAAATAATAAGTACTTACTCCTTTTGTAAGATAAGTCAGCATTCTCGAAGTTTCTAAATGACTCCATCCCTAAATCTTTGTATCACTTCATAATGAATAGCCATTTACTTGACCCGGACTCCATCACGTAACGACGTTCACGCCCCGTTGTTTACGGTGGGTCTACGTGTCCACCGTACTCCGTAGCCGTCACGTAGCACAACGTAGATTTCCCCCGGGGGCTCACCCTTCAGCAACCTTTCACTGTTACAATCTACCGAATTATCTATGGTCCTCCTTTTATTGTGCTTCAGAATTCGAATTTTCTGTCAGAGATTTTCAATATGTGCCGTCCTTTTCTGAAAACTTAGGTTTACATGTTTAGATCAATGTAAAATATTATGTTTTACATTTACATTTTATTTTAGTTATAATTACTGCCGCACTTCGAGATGAATATTAATTATTACTTACTATAATAATATGTAATTGAAGAAGGATAAACAAGCCCCATACATTATCTTACAAACTCTTAAATTGAAGTTGAATTGAGGCAGTTATTTTTCAGAAATAACGTGGAAAAGGGCTTTAAAATCAGTCTGAATGCTATTCGAACAATATTCGTATTATTTTCGAAATCCAAAACATGGTGAAGAGAGATTTGTACCATAATAATTTCTTGTAAACGGATCATCTACGGATTTAGTAATTTATAAAATTAAGAGAGCCTTAATTTCACCAACGACTGTTTAGGTCAATGCTCGAATTAGTATCACGTCATCTCTCTCGTCTTTTATACTTTGAACTTTGTTTGGACTAATTTGAAAATAAACATACTGGCTAGTCGGTAATCCATACGCTGCCGATATAGTGGATGTACTGTACAAAAGTACCCATTTGATGCGAAACGTCCGTTGGTATAATGTACGCAACCTGTGGACGCTTACCTTAACGCGGTACGTCACTGCCGCCGACTGCCGCCGACACGAGTCGCCGACACGTGCCGCCGACACGTGCCGTTCGTCTGTTTTTTTGTGGTATCCCCACTAGGCCTAATCCACTTTTATTGCACTATTACAAAATTTTGCGCATTCTCCTTCGCTTCGCTATTTTTGATGGACCCGGTTCTGAAATTTCATACTGAGTACTGAGCGAAATGTCTCAAATCGAAATTTCTTCCTCGTCATCCGCGATGGAATCATCAGCTCCGTTGTAGTCCTCTTGTTTCTCGATTATATCATAATATTATGTTTGCTCGAGTTTGTTGATATGTTATCTGTAAGCTGGACTGGGCATACCAGTTTAATTGTGACTTGTTGACTTCGTTCCGCAGAAATTAGTATCGCGCAGAAACCGTTCATTTTTCAACAACGAAAACTAATTCTATCTGGGGCGCGATAATGCCCCTGCCAAGACGAACCAAACGAAGTGCAAGTCCTTTTCAGTATCTATATTATTATCGTTTCAGCCGCTTAAGCCTAACCAAGTAACAACACAGACTTTCGCATTTATTACATTAGCAAAGCAAAGGATGTATCGAAAAAAGGAAAATAAAATACACGATTCGTATATTAATGTAATTTATTTAAATAATATAACCAATAACATCTATACATCACAGGAGCGGGGTATCGTGAAACACAATCGCAAACACAAGTCAATGCATTTGCCGGCTTTGTATAAACAAAGGAATGAGACAAGCCACAAGAATTATATTAGTACCCCGATTCGGCTGATATACTTCGATTTGGTTTCGATGCCTGTACCTTTTTCATTGAGATTCTATTGCTATGACCCAAAAAAAATAAGACGGGAGTCAAAAATCTCATAGTTTTGACATATTTAGATAGCAGCGTCCAGTTTTTGAGGTTTTTTGGCAGAAGCTTTTGATTGGCTAGCGATAAACAGTTAACAAATCAACAACTCTGTTAAAAAAGAAAACACTGACTAGCCTCGTGGTTTTGACTATAGGCTACATTCAATTTACCTTTGAGTTCAGTTTAATAGAGGTAAAATCGACGTCAAATATGTTTTACAAAAAAAATCCACAGAGGAACATAATTATCTTAGCCGGCAAATACTTGCATCTAACACGCGATATAAAATTGACATCCTTACAATAAATATAGCCTAAGTGCAGTCGCTGTAACACAGTCGCAAGCTCTTACTTAGAATTATACCATGCCACATTATGTCATGAAACAAGCAGGAACCTGATTTTTAAGCTTCGAATATCTTCTGTGTTGAATGATGATATACATGTAGTATCTGGGGCCATGGCAGTGCCCTAGCCAAGTCTCGTCTCGTCATTAATTTACTCGTTTAATCACAATTATAAGTTGTGCGTATATTGTTCTAATAACAGACATTTTAGCTTCAGTTAAGAAAATATCACTTCTTTTA
Source organism: Aricia agestis (assembly GCF_905147365.1). Classification (NCBI taxonomy): domain Eukaryota; kingdom Metazoa; phylum Arthropoda; class Insecta; order Lepidoptera; family Lycaenidae; genus Aricia; species Aricia agestis. Next base: position 13,152,776 of record NC_056428.1, on the reverse strand, counting down.
TAAGTTTTTTTTAATAAAACAAAAAATGATAATACAGACACTCTCCCCATTTCATTTTACGATTCGTAATGTAATATTTGATTTTTTATGTTACTTTCCTTGAATATTTTCGCGAATGATTTAGTGTTAATAAAATTTACGTGACATCGTAAATTTGCGACGTATTGTAGCGACTTGGAAATTAAATAACGGCATTACAACAGATTACAATATAAATCAAAAGTCTATAATAAATTAGGTCTTAATAAAATTTAATTAAAATTCATTATAAATACGATCTTACATCTATCGAATGAGGTTACACTCGCCACAAAATTAATCTGTTCTAAAATCCTCGATAAATATCTTTCACATCGTGGCGTAATGTGTAGAAATTAATTTAAACGTGTGCCAAAATTTCCAGAGGTGACTCTTAATATTTTTGTTACGTGGACCGATATAATGGGGGCTTATCTGTGGGGCTTATCAATAAACGAAAATTTAACGTTATTTCAATTTTATTTCTGTTATTTGTCTTATTCGTTGAAAAAGCTCTTTGAAAGACAGTCACAATAACACGTCTTGTTTCGTTCTCTTCGTTATAATGCAGACAGAGGTAAAAGTGATTAACTATAGAATTTTTATTTTTCCATGAAGGCTTTTTTGACGGGATTTGTAAAATATTTAATATTGAGATAATACCAATTTTTAGGGCTGGTTAGAAATGACAAATCTCTATTACACACACATTCAAATTAATTAAGCACACGATTATATAATTTACGAAATCTAAAGATATGCATAACTAGAAACAGGTTAATAAATTGATTCTACAACTAAATACACTTTTTACAAATCTTAGTACATTCAAGCGAGACTTCTAAGTCACATAAATACCATCTAAATAATATTGTTTACCAGTTGTAGGTGGGGGCACAGTAGCGGCCACGACAAGTCATGTGAAATAGAAATCGTAATGTGAATGGATGATAAACGATAGGAAATTTAAGTAATTTGCTGATAGAAATTTCGAGCTTATCTTTTTGTACGTCCTACGTAAAACGATTACGCCTCCTCTTGGCTGTTGGCGCAAATACTGACAATAGATTATTGTAAATTGTTCTATCGTGCTGAGAGATGATTTAAGCTATTGTGTCTCTAACTGTACAATCGCGTTCGATTTTGACAGCTCAATTGTGCTTGATTACACGAGTGTACTTTAATCTGATCACTTATATTGTTCGACCGAGTATCAATACTTCTTAATATTGATAAACTATCTTGTCAACTTTTCTCTCAAGATTTATTAGTATCCGGATGTACTATCAACAAAGTTTACATTGTCATTAATTGTCAGACATTATAGTTGTTTCTTGCAATACATTACTGCACCTTCTTACAGAATTTGAGAGCTTAAGGTTTTTACTCCAAAAATACATAATTCTGTCAACATTAACTGTGGTATTCAAATAGTGGTACTTACCTACCTATAACTGGTAAAAAATATTGTTATAATTAATGTTTCAGTAAAGCTAATAATACTGTACAAACTTTTTATTAAGTTATGAATATTTAAGACGATTAAAAATTAATTAATATTAGGGATTACTTCTTAAACACTTACTTTGGCAAGAATATTATATTTTTTAAAACTGGACTTTACAACAGATTTTGTTAACTGAAGATTACGGAATACGAAAATACAGAATTAGAAAATGCAGCCCAGGCTTAAATTCTATGGTTGCCATAAAAAAAACTAAAATAAATGAAGGAGCTATACACAAATATTAAAGTCTTAACGTTAAGCTTTCTTACTAAATGAGGTACGTTAAAATATTATGACTATGTTTTGTGAAGATGAATTATACCGTAAGTCGTAACCTAACTACGTCTATAATCATAATACAATAAAAATATCAAATTGTCAAAAATGGCGCGCAAAAATTTTTGACGTCCCGGGACTTGGCGTCAGTGTTGCCTGTCGCCAACTATTACCCCGAAAAGCGGTACTTTAGGGTGCAGTTTTTCAATAATACCGCTCTACAAAATAGAAACGGAAGATCGACCTGTATCTACTTAAAACAAGTTAAACAGGCGAAAATTTATTACAAACTAACAATTATACAAAATGCATTGAAATGGAACGAAATGTTATGTCTACCATAAATATATAAATAAATAATAATCTAAGATTAGTTGCCAGATGCAAAATAAGAAGCAATCCTTTAACAACTGGCAACTCCTAACAAAACATACAGTCCTTGTTACAACAAATTATAACGAGTAAGTAGGTGTGTTATGTAAGTTTTCAGGTAAGGTTAATATTCCTTCTCATAAAATAGTCCATTATATTTTATCTTATATGTATCCATAATAGTCGTAAATGGCAGTATTATGCACGGAACATAGACGGATTTACCTTACAGACTTTTGAGTAGGCCCTGTCGGCTGAACCACAACATAAATATATACAGTAGAACTCAGCCTTGAAATCAAACTCACTCAACAAAGACAAGTTTTTCATTGTTTTCATCTCTAAATTACATGAAAATATTAATATGTGTGCACCGACTCAAGCAATCCAGTATCATTATCTACTGTATATATTTTCATTGTGGCTGAATACCGCGATTCCTTTGCTCGATGTTTTCCAAGATGGCGACGCTTAGTGACAGTTGACAGCGCGCCGCTGCAGGCGCCGGATGCGCCGATGCCAGTCGTCCCTCCACTCCAGCAGCAAGGTCCTTTCCCCGACCGTCAGCCCCGGCAGACCAGTTGATGCTCCTTCTTTTTCCACTCCTAATATTAAGTAGGACCTGTAGAAATTTGAATTTTTAGAATGGCCACACTTTTTAGAATATAGATAGGATAGGGTGAATATGCATTGTTTAAAAGACGGACAGTTTTTTTTTGCTATCGTACGTTTAGGGCACACGGTCCACGGATGAGCTAAATCCTTATTGAATAAAATATTTTTATTCACTTGCCCCATTGCGCCGTGATATTTTAGACTTTATTCAGTAAATCCGTAATATCTTGTTTCAATATTTATTTCATTCATAAACGTAAACTGATAAGTACAGAATTTTAACATCAGTCTACTGTCAATTTGAAACGCGGTATGTGTGCGTGAGTAAACGATTAAAATTATAATTCCAACCTTTCGTCACCTATCGTGTCTTTGAGATTAATATATCTACAAAGTGCATCAGATACCAGAGCATTATAAAGTGTCATAATAAAAATTAGACGATGGTCATAAAATTGAAATAGACATAGCTCCTTAAATTTGTGATGACTAGCCTTGTTATATATTCGAAAGATATGTATGTACATATAAAGTGTGACGTCACAAAACGTAGGACCCCTACCTTTACCCCTCCTTGTCACACCATGTCACAATTCGTCGACCCCCTACCCCCTTTAGGTGTGACATACTTTATGGAGTAGTTACTCACTTATTAATCTTGATCTTGGGACACTTGCAGGCGAGGTCTGCGGCCCGCACGTAGAGCGGCGCGGGGCCGCGGCGCAGGCGACTGCGGGGTCCGCGCTTGTACACCGCCTGCACGGACAGCCCGAGACGCACCCATCCGCCGCCCGCCGCCGCCGCTGCCTCGCGCTCCACCACGCGACCCATTATGACTGCGAAGACACAACAAATAGACGAAGGGTAATATATAAGAATACGGGAATATGTGCGTGAAGGCCGCAAAGGAAGATCTTCCGACCACGCGTGGTGGTATTCTCGGTCATGCCCACGTGATTGATTTCAGCTGTCGTATAATACATATATATATATATATATATATATATAGAGGCACTTAGAAAATTTCGATAGCATGATGCACGAATGTGGCGCTAATTGTGGGTACCGGGCTACCGCCACAAGAATAATCGAGGCTGTGTGAAGTTCAAACTTAACTACCGGTGGCCAAGTCTGGACTTTCTTTCCTTTGGAGGAAAGAACGATTGGCTGTACTCTATAGCCCAAAATGGAACTAGTCCCAGTATTTTCTATTTTGAAGATTGGCCCATTACACATGACGCCAGTGTCACCAGAATTGATAGCGGTAACTAACCATGAAGACCCTTGTTATGATCTCATGGTGCCAGAGGGACATATTAAAGCTCTCTTGAAACCCGCAAAGAAAATAACAGGTAATCTTCCCTAAATTTTAGGACAATCCTGAAAAAATTATAATTATGTATTAAATAATCTCTTCTAAAATAAAACATGTTTCAGTTCACATAGCTATAGAGATAATAATTAAGATCAGTTGCTTAAGATTCTTACCGTAGTCGCGGCTGCAGAACTTGTTGAGATTGAGAGTGCGAGCGCCCGCGCGACACCGCCCGCACTGATCCGCCGCTGTTATTATATAAAATAGAAAAACTTATTTAAAAGACACGTTTTTTGAATAATAAAAATGAAAAGACAAAAAATAGTGGAAAGTTATTACGATTAGTACTTTGAAGCATGAAAGGTGATTAAAGGGACTGAATGATCCCAATAATTGTATCATCAGATGTACAATAATTATTGAAAACTATCAAAAAATCTAGTTACAAAATAAGTTTAAACCTGACAGCAATTATTGCACTCACAAAACGAATCAAAAACCAAATCAAAAAGTATTAAATACATGAAAAATGTTTACCTTATCACTTGACAATACACAGAACAAGTTAAAAAACAAAACGTTATGAGACGATGGATATAAAACAAGCCTGTAAATAAACTTTTTGATTTAAAAACAATTGCAGGAATTAGATCAAAGTAGAAATGTGCAAATAAATAACAAATGAGTAATTGCATTTTGAAATATTGCACAGGTGTTCATTGTTGAAAAGAAAAACAAAGAACGCTGTTTTTTTTTTTATTTAAAGAATTACATTGTATGCAATGGCGGCCATTATAATACTTTCAAGCCTCATCTTGCTCGAAGCGGTCCGCAATTTATTTAAATGTCCCCGATTATGCTTAAATTATTGTCACCCGACAGCTACTTATCAGGGCTGTCAATACGTTATTAATGTTCGCGATAAATTTCGCGGCTTATGCTATTTCTTCTTAACGGGCTGCTCTTGTCATATAAATAATTACAAAATGCAATTACTAACATGCACTCAATCACGGCACAGACTGGTGTTTATGATTTATGAGTTGACGTAGTATTATATCGCACCGCATAGAAAGTAGAGAAAATTCCATGTATAATGACTGTTTGTTACCTAAATAAATGAATAAAAAAATACGACTGACGATAATTTTTATTATCGTTTCAGTACAGCACTAAATTGATAGGTAGCTAAGGAAAGTAAAACGTATTTTAGAAATTATATCCATCCAACTGCGATTTACATCTAAGTAACCTTCTGTAAGAATGCTTTCAATATACATGGTTGGGACAAATTACAGATAATCTTTTAAAATGTAAATAAAACCACATTCAATAAATTAATGGCTAGTGACTGTGTGGTCAAATCTATAAGATAATTACGAGAAATATTTTGTGCGTGCCCGCAGTCAGTTCAGAAACGGTATATTATTGATAACAGAGTTTAACTTTTTGGGTCAAATTGTGAGATTAGTTACATTACCATATTTCCAAATAAAAATATTAATAAATGAGTAGTAATCAAAACGAATAATAAATTCTCTTTTTTATCCGGCAACCAGGCCACCACTGCAACTTCTGTGTCGCCAGGATCAACAGTGGTAACCAACCACGAAAACCCTTTGATATCAGCATAATAAATTACCTAGCTACAATTAATCAGTATTGGTAGAATAGAAATGATTGTGTGAAACTTGCTCGAGGTTTTTGGTAAATCAATTAATATTATAATAATAGTATAATTAATATTATAAATTACCAATTTTCTAAATTACTTAATCATCCGTGCAGTAAAACAAAATAATTAACTTTATTTATGTAATTCAACTATTTTTAAAGTTATTCACCCATAAACAGATTAACATTATGGATCGTTAAAGTACACGTGTTATAATTTATGTGTCCATACTGATCGTACATGTTATAGTATGATCTATCGGTCATTAAACTTGTTATTGCTGATTATTTTACGACAGCTTTCAACTGGGACTCAGTAATTAACAAATAATTTAGGTAGCTATAAATTCTACAAATTGTCATTACATTTTCAATGTGTATTTTAGTTCATTAATAAGATCTTTAGTTACTGTGACAACTGCCGTTAATTATAAATTATTAAAATACTATCACAGAAATGATTAATTGCATACACAAATATGAATTAATTAAGGAACGATTTATTTATAATCATGGATTTACCGTTATTGCTAAGGTTCATTTTGACACGCAATTAATTCCATTGGGTGAAATAATAAGCTAGTTTTAGGTACTTATCTATAAGTTAACATATTATTATAAAATTAAAACGAAATTAGGTGATAGTTTTCATGCCAGATGTCTTTCGGTAAACTCCATTGTGTTTTGGTGAACGTTAGTATGTTTGGTGTTTGTTTGAGTAATGGTTAGCACGTTTTGGTAAATGCTAGTGTGTTTTGGTAAAATCTAGCGCAATCGGACGCATCAGTACGCACCCTAGTGAATTTTGGTAAATTCGATTAGTGTATTTCAGGTATTTTTAGTTGCACCGTATTGTATTGGCTGTATTTGCTGAAATCTGTTTGGTGAAAGTTAGTGGGTGTACCGTGACGGAATGCGCATGCGGTGAGATGAGGGTGCAATGAAGTTCCACTTACTACTTACCGCGGCCCGGCTCCGCGTCCACCGCCTCCATTGCCTGCACAGCGGTCACCACTCGGGGTATTCCTGTAACACCATATTGTTTAAGTAGAAACCAACAGCGGACTATATTTTGTATTTTAATAATTACAATTTTGTTGTGACTGTATAATAAGCTTTTTATGGTATGGTAGGATCAACAGAGTGATTTTTTGGAATGCAGTGTTATATTATAGTGTTATAATAGCTTCGCAGCTTTCATAAGCAGTACTTTTTATGCTTTTTAAGGCAGTGCAAGCTTAAGGCCCATTTGCCCGAGTCATGATGGAAATCATGACTGCCGCCAAGATTGCAAAACTGACGATCATGGGCAATCATAGACAAATATGCACTGCACGTTTTCACCTAGTATTAATTTATCATGGTCCAACCTGTCAGGCTAATTTTAGAGGTGTAGGTATAGTCAACTTACGGATACACGGCGCTATATGGCTCCTGGATTGCTGGTAGCCCTTCGCGCAGCGGTTGCAGGTGGTGCCGGTCACTCCGTCCTTGCAGGGGCATTGCCCGCTCGTCTGGTTGCAGGTCTTCCCGCTCGCGCCCACGGGATGGCAGTCACATGCTGGAGAAAGAGATAAGTTAGGTTAAAGTACTAAAGTATTTTAATGCAGCAGTAATGTTAGTTTCATCCTTGTTTTCCATTCACTCTGTTTCAGATTAAACGCATGTCAAGCCAGTGAAAGTTACATTCAATGATAAGAGATAGAAATTCGAATTCCATTCCCCTCAACTTAGCAACATATTTTCGAATACACAACGTATTTTTGATGACTATTAGGAAATACAGCGCATCGCAAGCGCCATCTAGTGGTGTTCCTAACGGCTATATTTTCTTAATACGCTATATGGAATATGCTACATTTTTCAAGCGCGCTAGTTTTGACGCTACGTTATAACAAATGAAATCTCGATTCTTTCAAGCGCGCTAGTTCATTCGTTATAACGTAGCTCGTAGCGTCAAAACTCGCGCGCTCGAAATCTCGATTCTTTCAAGCGCGCTAGTTTTGACGCTACGTTATATATAACGAATCGAACTGAAATCGCGCGCGATCGGCAGCGCGGGCGGCGCGCGCCGCGCTCAGTGTTTTAGAAATCCCCAAAATCGGACATGACTAAGTTAATGCAATGAGTCGATGACGTCTTATATTTCAAATGCAAGAGTAGAACTCCCGTGTGCGCATTTTACTGCGTTTTTGAGAAAATCAATTTTTAAATTAGTCATTTTTTGACTCCCTGAATACGAAATTATTTTATTTAAATTAATTACGAGGGTTTGTAAACTTGCTACCAGGTTGATTACATTGATCATTAAGAAACACAAATTTTGTACTTTATTTCATTCCTACAATTCAAGTAGTTCCTGAGATTTTAATGTTTTTAAACATTAAAATCTCAGGAACTACTTGAATTGTAGGACAATGTTTTTAAACATTAAAATCTCAGGAACTACTTGAATTGTAGGAATGAAATAAAGTACAAAATTTGTGTTTCTTAATGATCAATGTAATCAACCTGGTAGCAAGTTTACAAACCCTCGTAATTAATTTAAATAAAATAATTTCGTATTCAGGGAGTCAAAAAATGACTAATTTAAAAATTGATTTTCTCAAAAACGCAGTAAAATGCGCACACATATTTATACTTTAGTTTTTTTTTTCTGCTCTCCTATATGATTTCCGCGCCTTCTGCCCAAACTGAAAAATACTTTGGTATAGTCTTTACACTACAATATTTTTATTTTTTGTAAATCGCGTCTCATACTCAATTTAAGAACAAAGTTTCATCGAAGTGTTAAAATAATATCATGTGTTAACATGTGGACAGCATTTTTGACGACCAAGGTGATGAAGAATAAAATATATTATTATTAGACTGATTTATTATTTGACTGATAAATAATTGACTGATTATTTAAAATGTAAATGTTTTATTATTTGACTGATTATAAAAAAAATATATTTGATGAAACTTTGCTCTTAAAATTTTTAAGGGGCCAATAAAAATTAGAAATTCGTAAATCTCCGCGGGGCTAAAATGGTCGCTTTGAAGAATCATGATATGAATCATAATATGATTCATTTTTCTAAAATCGCAAAATGCAACTCTGCTTGCAATTCATTTCTGTATTTTCGTACTGATTTGACATTTGTCAGTTTGACAGTTTTGACAATTCAATTCATCACCATTTTATTGCGATGCGACACCATTATACAAGCGATTCACAAAAAATAAAAATATTGTAGTGTAAAGACTATACCAAAGTATTTTTCAGTCTGGACAGAAGGTGCGGAAATCATATAGGAAAGCAGAAAAAAAAAATAAAGTCCAAATATTTAAAAACATTAAAATCTCAGGAACTAAAATTTGTGTTTCTTAATGATCAATTTAATCAACTGGGTAGCAAGTTTACAAACCCTCGTAATTAATTTAAATAAAATAATTTCATATTCAGGGAGTCAAAAAATGACTAATTTAAAAATTTATTTTCTCAAAAACGAATTAAAGTGCGCACACGGGAGTTCTACTCTTGCATTTAAAATATAAGACGCTATCGACTCATTGCATTAACTTAGTCATGTCCGATTTTGGGATTTCTAAAACACTGTGCGGCGCGGCGCCGCGGTAGGTCAATGACCGCGCGATACGTTATAACGTAGCGCCTTATGCATAGATTTATAGAGCGCGCTATTCGATGCGAAGAACTAGCGCGCTATTTTTTTCAGCTATACGTTATATTAACCACCACTAGCGCCATCCCACTTAGCGATGCTTTATGTCAAATTTCCTTAATAATTCTCTGTCAAAACTTACAATTATATAATTTGCCTTTTTCAACTTCACTATTTGAATCTAACGAATTGACTAAGTACCAAGTGGAAATAGCAATTTCAAAGACTAGAATAAACCTTTATTATAATTACGAGGGGCTTTGTTAAAGTTTAGCTTTTTGACGTAACTACACGCAATTAGAGTTTGCGTCGAGGATTTTACTGCTCGGGGCAGATGAATTATCCCGTAGGGTTGCCATGGTATCGCTTTATTAAGAAGATTACATGGATGATGAATGTTATTTTTTGTAAGGATTGTATTTTATAACACACCAATGAAAAAAAAGAGTTTTAATTTGGGAGGTCTGGAAAATAAAATGTCTGCAAGAATTTAACTTGAATTCGCATTCCCAAATTAGTACAAATCAAATTTAAAGAAAATACCTATTTATACAAATTAACTAAGCATAATATTATATTTGCTTTCTGCTTCGATAGAGACTCCTTGGAACAAGATGCCATATTAGTTGAGAAATATTTTTTATTCATTTTCTGTCTACTATAATTTAACTACAAAAAACAAGCTATACAAATAATATAAAGTTATGTAGGTCTTAGTAACTAAATAAAGCGCCATCTTCATTTAATAATCGGGACATGTCCGCTGTAATCAACACTCATGGTCACCCCGGTCGTAAGGCTCGCTATTCCGTCCATTACCGGACACCGGCCTGTGGAACTTATTTCACGTTCACATTAACTAAACATTCAATTTTACTTGTACAACTTATGGATAGTTTAACCAAATTATAGTTTTAGCGTATTTATTTAGTATTCCATAGTTTTTATTTAGTGAGACAGTCATCATTATGTATTTAAACATAAGGTACGTCATACGTTATAATCTTTTTTACCGAGGAGGTACCTAATAACTAATAAGGTTTTCGAGTTCCAAGTGTTACAGTAGGTACGTGTATTGTGTCTGTATACAAGATGTTTGTGTAAACACCGTTATCCTTGAAATCATTAAATGAGCCCGTCAAAATGAACACCTTTTTCTATGAGAACAATGCTGGGAACTCAAAAATCCGTCTTCATACCTATACAAATTGTCTATCCGGGCATCCGTATTGATATGAAGACGGCTTTTTTTTTGAGTTCCCAGCATTGTTCTCATATAAAAAGTTGTTCATTTTGACGGGCTCATTTGATGGTTTCAAGGATAATGGTGTTTACACTAACACACTGTATATGGTACGCTGTAAAGTCTAAAGTCCAAAGTATGAATAAATATATTTTTTGTTATGTGTGACACTGAATTGAAGTTAAAAGGATACAAATAGATGAAATTGGTTATATGAGGTTTAGTGACTAGTTTGTGCTCAATCTATGTATTGTTGAACATTATTGTGCTGCCAATGTGTACTATTTTACCACTAGGGTAAAAAAGTACAAGCACTCAACTTACAATACTCTACTAGTTAGTACTATTACTATTAGTAATTAATCTCATATCTTTAAACGAGCAATTCTTGTATATATAATTCGAATCTCGGAATCGGCTCCAACGTTTTTCATGAAATTTAGTATATAGGGGGATTCGGGGGCGATAAATCGATCTAGCTAGGAATCATTTTTAGAAAATGCCGTCGTCGTTTATCGAATACCGAGCAAAGCTCAGTCAAATAGCTAGTGATATTAAAGCGCAATAATATTATTATATATATCAATCAATTTCTCTAATGGTTCATTATTTATTAATGGATATAATAAAATATAATCTAATTGATTAAAACAATACCTACCAACTTATAATTGCCTAATAAAAACAACATTAATTGCATAGGTTTCAGCGGCGTCTACGTTCGGGAAAATCAAACGTTTTCGAAATAAAATCTAGTTTGAAAAGAAAACTTAATCCTATTAGGTTTCACACGAAACGTCTCCACATTATCCTGAGACACGTAAGGGATCAGCAACATTTTGAAACACAATTTCATTTCGGATTTTCCGGATTCTAAGGAACAAGATGGCGGAAATAGTTTCGGAATAAAAGTCCGGGTTAGCGATGGGCTTGCAAACTTGAAGATGGGCTTCGGAATTGCTCCCCGGGGAATGTGGAGTTAACTGTACGTGTTCTATTTGTTTGGGCCTTATCGGAAATTTGTTTTTGTTACTCTTTTATGGGGTTGTTATATTGTGGATATATACTTACAGATATATCCACAAAAATATGTTCTATCTATAATAATGGTTGTAATAAGCTGTCTATATGCATGGTTATGCTGGTAATAATTCTTCTGGCGGGATCTATTTGGCGAAATGGCATAATAAAGTTGTGTCTTCTCTCCCCTCTTTTTTGTCGGGGGTTAAAAAAAATACTATTTAGGTTCTATGAAAAACAGCAAGAGCTCAAGTATCCAGCTCTCTTTTTTAGGGTTCCGTACCCAAATGGCAAAAAACGGAACCCTTATAGATTCGTCATGTCTGTCTGTCTGTCTGTCCGTCCGTATGTCACAGCCACTTTTCTCCGAAACTATAAGAGCTATACTATTGAAACTTGGTAAGTAGATGTAAGTCTGTAAACCGCATTAAGATTTTGATACAAAAATGGTAAAATTATTAAAAAATTTTGGGGTCCCCATAGGTACAACCATAGACTTATAATATATGGTACAACCGAAACAAAAAAAAGTTTTCATCTAACCTATGCGTGTGGGGTATCTATGGATAGGTCTTCAAAAATCATATTGAGGTTTCTAATATTATTTTCTTTAACCTGAATAGTTTGCGAGAGAGACTCTTCCAAAGTGGTAAAGTAGGGGCATGATAATTCTAAATAAATATATGATGTACATTACTATAAAAATTACCAACAAAAATTGGTTTGAACGAGATCTAGGAAGTAGTTTTTTTATACGTCATAAATGGTAAACCTTAATTTAACTTTCATTAAATCAACTGAAATATAAAAATAAATCAAAAACCTTTTAATTTCATAGAAATAAACCATATTGCTGCTGCGGAACCCTTCATGGGCGAGTCGAACTCGCACTTTTAAGTTTAAAGTCTATTTTCAAGTCACATTATGTTACATACATACTTAATTCTCCTTTATCATAATACTAACAATAATTAAATATTATCAGCCAAATCTTCAACTAGCTGTACATAAATTTAAAAACACAATTCTTTATTGGTAAAAGGATAATAGGACAATCTTCTCTCGAGGACTCTAACTTTGAATAGGATTCGGTCCTTTACGAGGACGTGAAAACTCGTGAACGCATTGAACTCCGTTACCCTGGACCCTAGGGGCTAGTTATAGAGATTACATTCAAAATGTCCAAGAGAAAAATCACTGATGTTATTGTGTTAGCCCAATACGGTCGGTATATTGGATAAACAGCTACAGGAAGAAATATATTATTATATTTTCTCGATTTCGGGATTTGTTAGCACTATACAAATAAATGCGAATAAGGGCGGGCGGGCTCTCACACATAATTGCGAATTCGCATCGCATCATAATGTCATTCTTATTATGAATTTTGTCGCAGATATTTGCGATGCGATGCGAATTTGGAAACCCTGAGCCAGGCCACAATACTGCGTTGCGGCGTCGTATCGCAAAAACAACATCGCGCGAAAATGCGATGCGAAGTCGTAACGCAAAAATTTCATCGGATACGACATTGCACGAGACGCAGCACTCTTTATGATGCGCTGTCGCATCGGAAATTTTCACAAACCCTGGTAATACCACAGCGATACACAGATAGAAAGCGATTCTTAGTTGTTAATAATATTCCGTGTTCATGGATCCTTATAGTAAAGAAGATAGGTATATTTATTCTGTTAACATCGTCTTTTTGTCTGTACCGTGTACACTGTTTGTCAGACAAAGGCAAAGCTACGATTCTGTTAGTAATAGAATCGTCGTATGTTATTCTCCTTTGTTTCGTAACTTTCCCATCTGTTATGTTGCATAACATACAGCCTAATAGGCTGTTACCAATCCAGTAGCAGATTGGTTTGTCTTCCTGTTTCAGAATGCTTAAAATATCTTGGGTAAAAATCACCTTGGTTTGGCAACAGAATATTATCTTGACATTTGTTTTAACTGTTGGATTTTGCTTGCGACCCTGCCAAAATATTGTGTCATACGGAAATACAGTATTTTATCGAAACAAAAAGTATCCATAAGCCTTAAACTACTACCATGCCTATTTAAGTTAAAATCCGTACATTACTTAGTATTTATTACGTATTAGTTATTACTTATTAGTAAAAACGTAACTACAATAATAACTATAATCTGCTTCATAATATTGTATGATTGAAATAGGATAGTTTTCAATTCTCGCCTCAAAGAAATTAGTGTTCCCGCGCGCGGCGCGATATACTGACTGGCCCTAATAACGGACAACAACTATAGTATCTCTAATGCTGGGGCCACACTAACGAGAAATGCCATTCATTGTTGCGATAATAATATGTTATAGCATATTTATATTATGCTATAGCGTGGCATTTCTTGTAAGTGTGGTTCCGGCATAATTAATAACTCACGCTTGCACGCCTTCTTATGCGTGATGGGCTTGGTAGGGTCCCTGTAGTACCCCTCCCGGCAGTAGTGGCAGTGTCTCCCGGCGGTGTAATGGCGGCACTTGAGGCACACCCCGCCGCTCGCCCGCCCCGACAGCTTGTACAGCTCCATGTTGAACCGGCAGCGACGCGCGTGGCCGTTGCAGTTGCATTCTGGAAAAAAAAGAAAAAAAAAAGTTGATTATATTATTGTAGGCAAAACGTATGTAAAGGTATTACAATACCTTTACATATTCATACATGAAGTCATATAGATAGATGTCTTTTTAGGATCCGTTTTCTGGATGTTAAAGACCGGATAGGAAGAAGAGATCATCGGGAAAAACAGAGTACCGAAAATATAACTTTTACCCTCACTTGTCAGAGCGCCAGCGATAGACCAATCTATGACGACACGGTTAAAATCGAAGTTTTTTAATTACGATTTTCAAATAAGTAAATATTATAATTATTTTTCACAAATCAATTCTGCATGCAAATTTTTTCCGGATCTACCGCAGATAGTGAACAGTTAGAAATCTCAACTAGAGTAATTGTAAACTTCGGAAACAGATTCTAGAGTTTTTATACGTACAAATACGATAGACTGTTTTAAGTAATACTTACTCAAAACTATCGGATTGCGACAAATCTACGTAAAATGATTGATAGCCGTATTTTGCGAGTGTCTATTCATATATTTCAATTTAAGCCGTAAAGTATGACTGTCAAATTGTATATTTACGTGGCGTAATTTGTAAGTAAATTGTCACAAATAATCTTACGTTATTCTATAGTCTATTACATAATTAGTATGACTGTATTTTCCATATTTTGGTATATTTACTGAAGCTAATAAAATTAAGCCAATAAGTATTATTATGATTCTAAGCAAAGCAAAGCAGCTTAGCATCTTCGTTATTTATAGATGATTTCGTATATACTAGGTACGTGTCCCTATTTTCACAATGAAATCTATAATATAAATATCATACCTTTTCCGTCGTGAATACATAAAACAAATGAAAAACGTAATATTTATTCAATTTTAAGTAGTAGATACATAAGTATTTATTCATTTATGCCCAGACTAACAAGACAGACAGCAAAGTTTACTGTACTATAAACGATTTCGCCATAGATATAAAATACTAGATAAGCCCGTGAAAGTGATACATGATCGTATTAACGCAGATTAATGCGCAGTTCGACCTCTGACTCTGTGACACCGCGACTTGTGGCGCTTTTTGTGAAATATCACACTACTGGCTCGGTTGCTTAATACTTAATGTATTGGCTTCTTTCTAAGATATATTGAATTCAGCGTGAGACTAACATCATAATACTTACTTGTTATCGAAGATCAAAATGTAAAGGGTGATAAAAACGTCTTCTTTAAATAAGAATCCATTATAGAAATATATTTTTTTTAGCAACACTTTGCTGATTATTTTTAATTTTATTCTAGATTGAATAATCTTCTAAGTTTTATAAATCTCCCTAGTCCCTATTTATTGCTTCATAAAGTTAAAAAGTATTAGAGAAGATTGACACCGAAACGAGGTGTGACTGGACGATGCATAAAATCAATAAAAGTGACAAAAAAGCGTGACAGCGCTTAACATTTTAATTTTGTAACGCTATCAAGCTATGTCGCGACTCGTTTCGATGTGAACTAATCCTGAAATAAGAGTAACGACATCACGATTTCCTACGTTTCCTAACAAGCCTACCTACGTTTCATATCTAGGGTTGCCAGGTGAGTCACGAAAAAATACCGGACAACCCCAAAGGGGGGGGGGGGGGGGGGGGGTTTGTATGGTAGGTCGCAAAAAGTTTTTATATTATTATTGCGGTTATAAAATTGTGGTCGCCATATACTATAACTTACATATTATCGAAATAAAGGTAGGAGCTTTCAAAAAAATCAAAATTACCTAAAACTAGGTACCAGTAACAAAAACGTTCCTCAAAATACCGGACCGGAGTTTATTTTTTACCGGACAGGCCTCGAAAATACCGGATTAAATACCGGACATCTGAGTATTGAGACAAGCGTGACGTATTGACTTTCCAACAAAGTCATAAAATACATTTTGTCGCATATTATTATGATTTTGCAGGAAGTGCAATCGCATTGGCACAGGCTTATACTTTGAGCTGGCTTTGACTAAGTGCCTTCCACTTAGTCAAAGCCAGTTTATGACTAAGAGGGGGGAAATAATATGGAAGATATTAACGCCTGATGCAGTCGAGAGGACGAAGACTTTGCCACTTTAGAAGTATTTGCCTCGATGACGATAATCTAAATTGACGTCTTGGACACTGGCAAGTATAGTGGGTAATATTTCAGAACATACATTGAAGTATTTGTGATGTAAAGTGAAGTAGGGCGAGAACAAAGCGCCATCTGCACCGCGTCACTCGCCGACTATTCCGGTGATGACGGATTTATTAAACGTATTGAGTTATGGCCGCACACGTACTATTTTTTAACATAGTTCTTTTGTATGGTTTGTTTAGACTTTAGAGTTTAGTGAAGGAAACGAAAAGTTACTCTAATTTTTAATTGGTTGATTATTGTTTTAAGTTTAACAGATCGCACCCAGTCGAGAACCGACTGCAAGACGCGGTTGCCGCACGGCGATCTGCAGTTTTCATACTACACCGTGTATTGCGATTTGCGGATATGAATTTAGCTCAAGCAGTTCTTGAGCGGTCGGTGCAAATTTCAACGCGACCGCTCTAGGGCTTTCGGCCGCGACTGCAACTGGCGGTCCGTCCATGGCCGGTCTTAAGGTATTCCTTTGACATAACATCTTCGCGGTAAATCATATAATACTAATAGTTTGCGCTTAAAATTCAGATTTTGTTTCAAGTTTTATAAAACCATGCTAAGGCAGACTCGTAAGTAGCTACAGCAACAAGACCATAGAGCAATATCTTGTAATTTCTTAACTCTACAACTAGCTAATAAGGTATCCTTTTTCACGTACTGTTTAAACGATGACAAAGACGATGACGTTACTAGTTAACGATATATTGGTTCAGATGTTTTGGTATTTATTAATTACTTTAGCGACCTACATGAGGGAGTTGACAGAAGGATGAACAAATGAGATACATGTCGAGTTATGACGCTAGTTAGTAAGCTACTTTCTAATAAAGGATATTATGTAACAATAAAAAATATTGTACAGGAAACGATTCTTTGTTTTTGTGTTTGTAGTTTTTTTGCATTTTGGCTAATATGTCCAACTAATCGATATGTTACCATTAATGTATATGTCGCAGCCGACTGGTTTAAATAGCCGTTCAATGAAACAGCTAGATTGAACGGCTATTTAAGCCAGTCGGCTGCGACATATACTTAAACTTCTTATGCGCAAGTCGTTTTCCGCACTATAAAATATTTTAATGCAGTTTCCTACTCGTATCAAACTACAAAATGGAATTCTCATAGAATGTCAAATTTCCTTAGAATTTTGATATTTACACATTGATATTTCCTTAGAATGCATTTTTATAGGAAGCTTTTAGGATCTAGCTACATTAATGTTGCGATGGTGCCGGTTCACGGTTGGCAGCGGGCGACATGAAGCAACCGCAGACGACGACGTGTCGCCAGTCGCAACGACAGTACTGGTTTGTATTTCTATGAAATACCCTCTGCAGCTAGCGATACGAAGCTATAGCGATACTTAATGTCTGCTGCCGCTTCATGTAGGCTATAGCTGGCTTCCAACTTGTACCTTTAAAATAGTAGAATGCGGGTACAGATCTCGACATTCAATTAACTTCTCATGCACAAGTCGTTGGTTCCATGATGCCCCTACGTATAATACTTACTATTTTGGGTCCGAGTTGTTTATGACGGATCATTTTTCCCGGGAACCGAACCCACTGCCCTCGGGTGATTTATTGAAATGGCCCCTCGTTTTTTGTAGCAATTTGATCTTGGGGTAAGTCAAGTTACTTTTACCGATTCGTTGCAGATGCTTATAAAGTATAAACTTTATTTCCCTAAACAAAAACACATAATGTAGAAGGATGCCAAGACGAGAGAGCTGACGAAAATGTTCAGATCTTTCGGAAGGTTTTGAATGTGTATGCCTTAATCTAAGTACATTGTCGTTTCCTTATAATCAAGGTAAAAGAAATTTATTTAATATCTTGTGTAATCATAGTTTGAATACAAAGATTGTTTTGGAAATTTTCTTAAAGTACCATAAAATCAGTTTACTAGATGTTCCCTTACAAGCTTAGAAACCCCTGATACCAGGACTTTCTAATCAGTGGTTCCTAAAATTACTTTTTACGGTCCGAGGGGGCGAAGAAAGGTTCGGAAACCCTTACAGTCTTCATCGACGCACAGTTGCGTCAGTGCGTTTAAAAAACGCGTGACAGGGATCCTAGGCAATACATCTCCAAGGTTCTTCAGTCACGGTCACGTACGGGATCCGCATTATAAGGCGGGCAGGATATCCGAGAGCACGCGGGCCGTGTCCTCACACTAGGACAGCTAGATTATTGACTTGCGTAACGAAAATAGGGAGTAGAGAGAGGATGTGACGTCGAAATTGTCGATATTTTTTATTTTTTTTATTTTATTTTAAACGCCTTCCAAAAAAGGAGGAGGATCTGTGTTCGGCTGTCGATATTTATTTTTCTGTTCTCTGTTAAATTGTATATCGATTTACTTTTATATTTAAGCTTAGTATCAAGTAAGCGTTATTTTAGCATACAATTTTATAAATGCGACAGTGTGTAGTGTGTAACTAAATAAAATAAAATTAGTGATGACACTGTAAAATGTACTGGGCACCCAGTAATAAAATGACTCTTTCACTTTTTTTTGGTTCATATTCACATAGATCCAGCGCACGTACATATTGTAAAAATCGTCAGAGATATAGAAATATGATTAGTCAAATAGGATTCGATGTAAGTATTTTAAAAGCAATAACATGTCAGTTTTCCGATCCAATTATATCGGGATTCAGCCGTAATGGAGTTTAGTGCACGACTTTAAGACGCGTAATAACATTACCGGGAGGAGCTAAATTGCCACTCTTGCTAACGAGTTTATTAATTTAATAAATGCCAAGATGGAGTAGAGATGTGACTTAGCATTTACGCATCGTGTATTCAATAAGCACAGCGAATTGCGAAATGATAGCTGGTAAAGATGGTACCGATTAATGCATCTAGCAATAATACACAGTTCGCACAGAATAATTAATAGAATTTGGCAGATTGAGATTACAGTATGTAACATTTTTATTATTAACCTAATCCTGTTAAAGTTTTCTCATATTTATCATAAAAACACTAAATTCAAAGTCATTTTGATCAGCCATTCTTACACGATACACAATTTTTTTTATCGACAGTCGATATTTTGCTGTTCCCATCCCTAGTAACAAATGGCTGTAACATCGCGGTAATAAGGTTCGGGGCACGTACCTTTATCAGTAATTAATTGTGATCTGTCGCAATTTGCTGCCTCGAATGTGACGCCTGTTTATGGATGTGTACAGAGTGAGGTATCAACACATATTAAAATCCATACTTACTAATAATATTATATAAATGCGAAAGTGTGTCTGTACGTTTTTAATTCTATATGTATAAATATGGGCGTAGCCAGGGTGTTACGTACTCTGCACAAAATACAGTTTTGGAAACAAAATATCTTTTGAGTCAGATTAATTTAGCTTAATCTATCTGTGTGTCTGTCTGTTACCTCTTCACGACCAAACTGCTGAACCGATTTTGCTGAAATCTTAGAAGTATGCTTAGATCTTTAAAAATAGGCAGTAGATTTAGAAATTTGGCGCTAAGAGATGACGGGAAGGTTGCATAGGCTACTTTTTATTGAGCGATGATCCCCTTGTTTTATTTTGCGCATACGAGGTCGCGGGAAAAAGCTCTCAAAATTGGCATAATATCGAATTCTCATTTGAGGATGTTTTTCGGCGTTTTCCGGATGCGATGAGTTCAAAAACAGATCGATCGATCACTGACACTGATTGACGGATGGTTCATCACCGTTGGTTAATGGTTCCTGAATCCTGATGGGATGATGGAAGTTAATGGGACTATTTAATTAAGTGGGGTTGGGAGTTTTGGTGTTTGGGTGGTTAAAAATAAGTGTGCCACTCGGGGACTGCCGCGACAAAGCTATTGCATAGCATTTTATCAACTTATGCATTTTATCAACAATTCGCATACGTCTAGTCGCACGCACACTAACACCGTGCCGGTTTGGAAACGCCGCCGCATTTCTTGTTTCGGTCGCCGCGCTTAAAGCTCGCGATAAAAGCTATGCAATAGCTTTTAAAAATGTTTTTAATATTATCTGGGGACACGGCAGTGCCCCCGCCAAGTCGAGCATTAACATTATACAGTTAGTGATTAATTAGGTACAACCTTGATAAGATCCATACTTTCGTACTTATTAAAAAATAAAAGCGAGAGAGTGTTTTCTGTTTGTTAGTTTTTTACCTCTTGACACTTAAACTGGTGAATACACTGCGACGTTTGTTTGTGTTTACTACTTTTTATACTGGAAAAACATGGGAAAAACTTACAGTTTGCGCGGAATATACGTATTCTGCACAATACATTTGCGGTCAACGTCTAGTGTTTGTAATCGCAGAGCTTACGTACATGTCCGACTGAAAAATCTCTCACTCGGACACGAAAATGTTCATCATATCTAATTTACACAGACAATTAACTAAAGTCCCCCGCTTTTATTTATCAAAAAAGAAACAATTAGTAAAAACAATAAGCAATTAATTATAAACAGCGCGTAAGTGTTGAGTATTGGCACTGGCAGCGTGCCAGACGGCCTGGCACCCACTGGCACAGGCTGGCAGCCTGCCAGACAGCCTGGCACGGCGCAGGTTAGTCATTCAGCTAGATGTCCGCGATAATCTCCGCGGTGACACGCGAGATATATTCGTCGAGAACATTGACATATCACTCGTGATAGGACATCGCACGTATATGGGATGTATATAGCCCCCCTGCGAGTTTCTTACGCCGCCCGCGCCGGTTCTTCTCGCCGGGTTAGTTCCCGAACCGGTTATGGTAGGCATCATGTAAACTTTCAGAAAATATTTGCAAAAATTTATTCTGAATAAAAAAAATTGAGTTTGAGTTTGACAGACTGTAACAAAACATAGTGATCATATTTTAGGGGGTGTACGTGTTCCTTCACTGTAAAAGTTGTGGCACTAAAATTATCATTGTATCTATGAGAAATGCCCCAACGTGACGAATTTGAATAAACTAAAATTAAAAAATCTTTTCGCGTTGGCCCGTGATGGCCAATCGTGATGCACCAGTTACCAATGACAACCGTATGCACAATCAACGTGACTTCGTCGGTCATGGGCATGCCACATATTGGGCCATCCATACGCCTCTCTACACGTTCCAACATGAAGGGCAATTCGCCTAAAATCTAAATTGTCGCCACAAAGTAAATATTAAATTGTAGTTGAGAAGAAAATCAGTGATTCACAGCACATTCCATTTATCGCGATGATTTTCAATTTCATTGGTAAAGGTTAATCAGTTGCGAGTTGCGACGTCTTTAGATGATACGTCAATGACTGCAGCAGTTTTATGTATGTTTTATTAGCTGTTCGCTAGGTGCTTCCGGACTTGTGTACAGTATGATTTAAACGCGCTTTTTACGTTTGAAGATGGAGTTTCAAAGACCTATTTGCACCATGGGTTACTGCTAATTGTCTGTCAACGTATATCTTTCTCTTTCATAATTACACAGGACGAAAGAGACGACATGTTTTACGTTGGCTTAGTATGGCGCAGCTGAACCGAAGTATGTTTGTGTTCTAACTCCTAATTTACATATTGTGTCGATGTCGAATGTCGATCAATAGAAAAAATATATGTTTCGAATGCATAAATAAAATGTATATTTATATTATATACTAGATGACCCGGTGAACTTCGTGTCACTTACTTCCCTGGACTTACCTTTCCTGGCTTTCATGAATATTACAAGAGTCAATTGCACTAAAATAGCCAAACCGGTTCAGCCGGTCTCAAGTTTTAGCGAGTTAACAAAATTGAAATTATTTTTTATTTATTAAATGTAAGTTTTCGTATAAAAAGCGATGACAGGTAGGGCATTTTAAAAGTAAGGAAATAAGGAAAGGTCTACTTGCTACCTTTACCTATTACCTCAATAGGTAAAGGTAACAGGTAGACCTCGTTGAACCCTGATTTAGTAGACCCGTCCAAGGGACTCGGATGAATAAAACATTCTACAATCGTCCAACATTGGGCCAATCGTGTAGACCGGTGACATGTTGGAGAGAATAGCGATTTCTTTCATTTTATCAGGGCGAGCGAAGCGAGCCCTAGTATATCCTACAATCTGTACATTTTGTGGTACATTTTACGGAAAAACTATCACCGATCACGTCTATTGATTTTTGTTTTAACATAGTAATCTTATATCTTTAAACGAGCAATTCTTGTATAGGTATATTACTAGCTATTTGACCTAGCTTTGCTCGGTATTCGATAAAACACAAATAAAATGACATTTTCTAAAAATTATTCCTAGCTAGATCGATTTATCGCCCCCGAAACCCCCTATACTTATACTAAATTTCATGAAAATCGTTGGAGCCGATTCCGAGATTCCAATTATAATATATAACAAGAATTGCTCGATTAAAGATATAAGATATATAATTGGAAACTCGGAATCTACTTTTTATTCATATTATGTAGATGTGTTATCATCAGTCAGTCAAGGTGTAACGATGCGAGCCCTCACAAAGCTCGGCTTTAAAATATTTCCAGAGTCGAACACAGAATTCTCCATTTTCAGATGCCAGTTAAAAAGTTATTAAAAAGAACATAATCTGGGAAGACTTTTTAAAAGTTTGGCGTGACGTAAGGCTTAAAAAATAATCTGGGAAGACTTTTTAAAAGTTTTTCATATTTAATGTGTAAGTTCCATGTTCGAACACTTCGAAGTAATAAGATTATGGTTTTACATTCGTGAATTGGGAAATCACATGAAAATTGATTTTTCTTCAAATTCTTGTTGAGTCCTGTTATATGCTTCAAATTTTTTATATTATGTGATCATAATATTATTGATTTTATTCTATAAATTACGGAGTAATAATATTTATTATATATAGACATGCAAAATCTTTTAGTAATTTACCGATGTCGATCTACGATCATCTACAAGAGTTGCCAACGAATGTGTTGAGGCCCAATAAACGTTTAAAATAAAGTTCCGTTGTTACCCTTTTGGATACGGAATTACGGACCCGTAAAAAGAGAAATACGCTCCCGCTTCCGCGCCTCTCGTGGCCGTGTGCGCTGTAATCTCGTAGAAAATGCATTGATTCGCTACAAGTCGTCTGCGGTCCGATTATCGGAGGAATAAATATTTCATGAGAGCTTCGTACAATCGCCACTTTGTTCCCTACCGAATACCAGAGAAAGTCCAGCAAATACTTTACACAGGAGAAAATTGTTAGTAATAATAATAATAATAATAAAGCCTTTTATTTCCTCGATAAACATCATTTTAGCAAACATTATTTTTTTATTCTAAACAATAATAAATAATCACATGCATAATTAAAATTCTAATACAAAAAACAAAATTAATACTTATTAAACAATCAAAATAAGCAAAAAATAGTAATAATAATATAAATCAAAATTTAATATCAAATCAAAATAATATTATGATTCTAAACAAATCTAAAAAAAAAAAAAAAATTGTTAGTACGTAACGCTTAAATAGGTACCTACAAAGTAGGTACGCAGATATAAATTCTGTATAAGCGAAGTTTAGTGCAACCTTTTTAATTCATCTTTCATGTAGAACCGACCAAACCGCACTGTTTTTAAATCATATCACCGAATTTGATCTAAAATAGGAAGCCAGTCAAAATATTACATGGACCGTATACATTTGGTCATTTTATTAAATGTTACATTTTTCAAGTTATATAGCTCGCTTTTCGATTTATATCATATTTCAATTTTACAAACGCCTGTAGAAAATTAAAATCCATCAAAACCAACACCAGCTTAAAATCCGGCTCGTAGGACAAAAACATGGTGATGGTAATTAATTTGAGTAATTAATAAGGAGATAAACTGTCGATATCGTCGTAAACGTGTTTAACGCCCCGCGTGCCGATCTTTACACCGTCGTTAAACGTCCAATCACGACGGACAGACGGACAGACAAGTGGTTAGGAATTTATTGTAAAATGTTTTTATTGGTCTCGTAAGTCGTAGGCTCGTAGCCATGACAGTACTGTTGGGCACAAAAGTGCCTTAACCTGCCCTTTGATGCATTTTTACAAATAAGTACGCAAGTGATTATTGCTGATAGAAGTGGGTAAAGCCAAACTGTATCAAAAATATGGACACTTAGGTTAAGACTTCCGTCCCTAAGGTAAAAATATTTCGTATTATTAAGAAGGAAGGCGCTGGTAGTGTACTAAGTGCAAACTACGTATTAATATTTTAAAGCTCTACTTTTTATGAAAAATTCAGTCGGGTAGTTTCCAAATGGATGCCCTATAGTAATATTTGTGAAAGTTTCTAGGAAACTGACAGCGTTTTTAGTACTACATAAATAATGTTCATGTACCTATAGCGGAACAGAATGCTTACTGCTTAGTCACATTACATTCGCTAGTTTCCATAGCGATGTCATAGCGATAGTAATTGACATAACGCATCGCGAGCGCCATGACACAGCGATGCTCACTCTTGGTTTAGGATTTTGAAACTTCTTTAGGCGCGTTGAACTTAAGAGTGAAATTTCAAGGTCGCAAGTCTCAACATAAAAAATGAGGGTCGAAATAACAATACTGCGTTACGACGTCGTCACGATTTTCGACAAAAGTTTTGCTTCTGACACTTGTAATCAGTACAAAATGTACTGATTACACGTGTCAGTCGTGTGTATACAAGCTCTAATTTATTAAGTACATATTATTAAAATACTAGATGGTGGTGAACATCGTATCAATTTTCTCCTAATATAAACCTACCCCGGACTACCACGAATATTTCAAGACTAAAATTAGTCAAATCGGTCCAGCCTTTCCTGAGTTTTAGAAACTAACAAAATTTAAAATTAATTTTTAACTCTAAAATATTAACCCGTATACCACTTGTGTATGCGAGTGTAGTTATAACAAGCTTGACTGCCCGCGGGCTGATATCTGCGCTTTGTGTTACTCTCCGATATAGATCACTCATTTACATTTTTACAGCCTAGTAAAATGTGATAAGCTAAATCTGTCTTATTGATTAACGAATTTCGCGATTTCTGACGGTTTTTAATCTAAAAACTAATGGTTACTTACGCTTCTAATTTCAGACTATAACCATTTTGTAAGATTGCCGTAAATAAAGTATATTTAAACTGACTTTTACCTATCGAGGTAAAAGTCAGTTCAAATATAACCCTCAATTTAAAAATATTGGTTGTATATAAGAAACTGATGACGACTCAAAAAAAGAACCACACATAACTAATAACTATATACATAATTATTATATTTTTTGGTTGTTATTCCTTTTGTTTTTGTTACTTTTTATGATTTTTGTGTGCAAAAAAAGGATTTGTTATTATTATTATATTAACCCGTCAATCAATAATCATAACGTTCCCATTAGGCGCGGTTAAGATATGGATAATCCAGGATTATTATAAGCCTCTATAAACCATTACTCCGCGTCAGGCATTAGTCGGATCCGTTAATAGATTATTAATTTCTCTATTATATCATAATGGATACTATGATACACATTTATGTATCCGACACTATTAATTATAAGTCCATACTAATATTATAAATGCGAAAGTGTGTCTGTCTGTTCTCTATTTACGCCCAAACCGCTGAACCGACTTTGCTGAAATTTGGTATGCACCTCCATACCAAATTTCAGCAGCAGCTTTGAGTCCCGGTAAAGGACATGGGATACTTTTTATACCGGAAAAATGTACGGTTCCCGCGCGATAAACAAATTTTGGCGCAACGGAGTTGCGGGCGTCATCTAGTTAAATAAATACCTACCCGACATTATGAAACAAGTATTCAAAGATTGGATAACTAATTACATTAATGGGATGTTTATTCCAAAACGTCTTGTATCTTTTTACACTAGTAAATTGAAAACTTCAAGATAACTTTTTAAAGTAGAGTACTTCGTAAATTAATAACTTTATGCTCGTAGTTCCCGTTTAAAAACTTTAAATAAACTATAAAATAGTAAGTAATTTAATAACTTAATTTTTAAGCATTGGCTTTTTGGACTATTTTTGCAAACTTTTCCCCTTTTAATATCTTTGGCAACATAAAATACTTCCTGAAACGTAATTGAAATCAGGTAGAGTACAAAAGTACAACAAAAGGACGGCATTATACTGTAATTGTTCGTCTGATCTCCGCCGCCGGCTAGCCGGGATCTGACGGTTAAACCAACGTTCAATTATAACGCGGGTTAACCCTCGTATTTGAAGACATGAGTGGATAAAGTGGGTAACTAACATTTTACAACATAAGAGCAATTATTAATTTTTAGGCTTCCGCACCCAACGGGTAAAAACGGGACCCTTTTACTGAGACTTCGATGTCTGTCCGTCTGTCTGTCTGTCTCCAGGATGTATCTCAAGAACCGCTATATGTATAACAATAATAGTTATACTAAAAACAAAATAAAATGAATAAGTACTATTATAATATACTTATATAATCCGAATTCCCATGGAAATTTTTTTTTGCCTACTTTCACTCTAAAGTGGTACCGAACCGTCCGTGCTCAAGTCTGACTGGCACTCGACCAATTTTTTCACTTATAATTTGAACAAACCTTGTAACTAACTTGCTGCATTATCCAGCTAATATATCTAGCTATACATAGAATCCACATTTCAAATTTTCCCGGTCCTAAAACCTCCATTTATGAAAAAAAAACTTCAGTTTTCAAATTTCTAGTTACCCGTTTCATTCTCTTAAGTCTTTGTTTGCTTTAACTGTAGCCTTTCGGCGAATTTGTGTGCTTTGAAAAGATGAAATTACTGGTTGTACGCAGAAAAATATTAAATTGTTATAATAATGATAACGTGCATCTCAACAATAAGAGGTAAAAGTGCAAGTAAGTTAAGATTTTGAACATAAAATAGTTAAGATTTAAATGTATCAAAGAAGTTAATCTAGAGAAAATTTAATGCTTTTAAAGGTTAGACCGCACTAAGCGACACTACATGGCAGCGACGCGACGTCGCGATACAAAACGAGTTCTATAGAACGTGAAGTTTCACGTCGCGTCGCTGCAGCGTTGTTTCGCTTAAGTGTGGTCTCACCTTTATCCAAAGATGCTCAATGAATAGGTAATTATTATTGTCTCAAGTTTAGACTTGAGAGGTTGTCTTGACAGCCATAGTGTGAAATAGGGCTTGTCCATGTCAGCTTGAAAAGCGAGCAAAGAATATCTAGTAAGTTATCTTGTTACTAGGGTAAAGTTAATGTTTTTTTTTTATTACAAAATTAGGGTGCAAACGATCAAACGGATCACCCGAGTTGCAGGTCCGTTGCCGGGATACTCTACCAATGTTTAAAAGCTCTCAACGAATAATTGTGACTTGAGTTGGTCTTGCCAGCCCATAGTCCATACTGTTCTTTATAGGGCTTGTTTCTGTCGGCTAGTGCAGCGAGCAAGCCCGTGGCGGCTTGTTTGATACTTTTTACGAGCGAATCGAGCTACACCGGACGTGTTAACGTTTTCGCGATGTTAAGTACAGTCGCCGACGGAATAGCTTAGCCTTGTCAGTCGAAAAGTGATACACCGAGTTTGTGGGCGACTGTACAGTGTAAATGCTTCTACAGAATTCTTACCACTGTTAAATTTTTATTTCATTCTTGATGATGTACGCACTTCATTTTTGTTCGTTATCGAAGGGACCAGCTGTGCATGTGCGGGATAAAAAGTAGCATATGTCCTTTTCTGGACTCAAAGTACCACCATACCAAATGTGAATGGACGATTTGTCCCTAGTGCTGTCGCTGTATCAAGTTGTAGTATATTTTATCACTGTAAAGGTCATTCCTTTAAAATTAAATTTCAATCAAAATCGCTTTGTCAATCAAAAGTGCTAAAAGAGATAAAAGACAGACAGACAGATATTTGACAATAATGTTTTTAGAATAAATTCTGGACACTATAATTATTATGCTTAAAGATAACATCTACAAACATTTATGAATACTAGAGATCGCCCAATGGACGAATTTCGACCTCAAATAAAATTTTTAATTATCTATATACATAATAATTAGATAGGTATCAACGCTTTTCTATTGATATTCTATTGTCAAAATATTGACTTTATTATTTTTAGACATAATTGCTGCGACAGGCAAAAATTTGATGACAGACTGGCCGTGTAATAATTGTCTATTGTCTAATGCAGTATTCAAGAATGCAAGATTCAATTCAAGATAAAAAACTAAATCAATTTTCAATTTGACAATATACTTCAACCATAAATAAAAGAGTACAAATCGTGTGTTATGCTTGCCAATCAAAATCTCCTAGTGTGTGTGTTGTAGTGTGTGTAATGTTTTATTTGTTAAAAAAAGTATGATAAAAGCATAATTTCAAAACAATATTAGCTCATAGTAGCACTCCTTCACCATATAAACTATAACTGTGCAAAATTTCATTCACCTACGTTTCCGCATTTTTCGTCAAAAGGGATCCAAAGCCTTTGCTTACATAGGTAGAGTTAAATAATGTACCAAATTTAAATATTAGGTTTTATTTTAGTATTGCCTGTGAATTGCGATACACATAAAATATAATACTAATAGTATTTTTTAAGTAATTTAATGAGAGAAAGTGGTAGTATTAATTTTATACTCACACCTATCGAACTAAATATTTAATGTGATCGTAAAATTTTGATAAAACAGTGAAAACGTCGTGTTACATAACGCCATTAGTATTAAGTGTACAATAATATTTAGTGGCCAATAATTATTGTCAATTAAATATATATCGCTTGTGTTTACGAGTGTACTTGCGCATAGGCAGGTGGACTTTTATGTGTTGTGAAGTAAGTAGTTCATATTTATTTTACCTTTAAAGGGGCTTTATTCTGTTTATATAGGGTTCAATTTAATCGAAATATTTAGACGGACTGACTGAACTATACTTGAAATATCCTGGGTATACTATGCGTGCCAAGGTGATGGATTTTCGTAAGAAACTCGCAAGGGAAAAGTCGCGGATTTCGTTACAAAAACAAAGCAAAAGCTTTTTCTTTTTTCAAATCCTACAAATATTATAAAGGTGAAAGTTTCGATGTTTGTATGGATGTATGTATGGATGTTTGTTACTCTTTCACGCAAAAACGACTGAACTGATTTTAATGAAACTTTCTAGTCCTTAATAATTAATGATCCTACAAGAGTAAAGAAGGCAAACGTGTATAGTTACAACTCACAAGTGTTACTGATGTTGTGTGTGGGAGTGTCCACGAAGACATTGACATTGCTTACCATCAGGTGATTCGCCTGCTTCATTCCTGGTTCATTTCAATCTAAAATCTAATGACAATATAAAAGTGTTGTCAATAAACTTTAAAATTCCTTTTAGATGGAACAAGTGCAAATTGGAGGCAATCTAGGCTTGATTAAACGCCAAGCGTGAAGCGAGCCGGCGCTAAAACTAGTTAGTATTCATGGCTTGCCAAAAATTACAACTCTTTGGACGCCGCTCAAAGTGTTGGTTCATCGAACCGTTACGTGTTTTTGGCTGAAAGTGTCTGTAAAAAAACTGGGTTTATTTGGTTACAAATATTATGAAGTTGCAACGATACGCAATTAAGGCTTTCAGATACGTATTGCTTTGTTGGATGCGCTGTAAAAAGAAAGCAAGCTATATTTGGTGGGAAAATTTTAAAATGCTATTAGCATATATTATAATATGCTAGTAGCATTTTCAAATTTTCTATATAATGCTATTATGCTATATTATGGCATATTAGCATAACAACAATATATTATATATATTATGGTAACTAATGAAATGATATAAGCACGATTAGGCTAGTTTATGGCATTAAATTAAGAACTAACAGACAAAAAAGTTAGGTACGCTGAATCAAACACGGAAACCTCCATATTTTTATAACTACGGAACCCTATAAAAAGGGCATCTTATGCTTATTAAATATATATGGCAATTTGTCGGCCTGTGGCAAGACATGCGCCTAATTAGGAAAGCTGCACCGCCAAATAAAGGCAACGTGGCGGTCGAGCAATTAATTCTTGGCCGTTTAATATGGCACTTTTAGTTTTTGCCGGTCGCGCTCACGGAATGTGGCGTCAAGATTGATTTTATGAAATTATCATTCCTTGAGTTTACTGTCGTAAAAAGGTGGGATGTTGCAACTGTGTGGCACTAGATCGGCACTATATGTATAAGTTTATGTAGTTTAATTTCCAGTATTTGCAATAATGCAAAAATCCCACCACCCACCCACTAACAAATATAATAACCATAGACGTATGTAATTATAAATGGGGCATGGCGAGGTGAAAAACATACAATATATTATATTATAAAGCTCGAGACCATCTTGATATTATTGGCGTCACAGTATAATGCTGAGTATTGAAATCTTTAATTATTAATTATTATAAACCTTTAAGTTAGGTATTCTTGTACTCTTGTAGGTTTACCTTAGAAGCGAAATAACTGTAACTGTTGATTCAATTTTTCTTTATCATCCTCTTTAGAAAGCATGCAACAAGTAACAATTACGTCGGAAATGTGATAAATTTTAACATAATGAGTGCACAATAATTAATTCAGCTCTGCGCTCCATTTTGAATCATCAATTATAAGAACATGTTCGGTTCATTAAAAATTAATCATTACTTAATTTATTTTTGCAATCAAGATGGCGGATAATTAACGGAGAATCGGCAGCTCATTTATTATTTAAGTTAATGTTAAAAAAAATAAGTGTTAATGCTAAGGTAGTAATCAATCGAAAATACTTGATTGCAGTTATAATTTAGAAGAGGGTTTAAGACGTGGGAGACCCATGCTTCGGCACGAATGGGCCGGCTCGACCGGAGAAATACCGCGTCCTCACAGAAAACCGGCGTGAAACAGCGCTTGCGCTGTGTTTCGCCGAGTGAGTGAGTTTACCGGAGGCCCAATCCCATACCCTATTCTTTTTTTCACTTTTCAAACGTAATGTAAATGTAATAGATAAAGCAAAATATATTGTATCTGTGGCTTAAGAGGATACACCAGGGGCTAGAGAAATGAAAAAAAAGTACGTGTAATATCTATAGCTGTCTCCCTTACCTCAAACCTATACCGCAGAAAGCGATAGAGACAACTGCAGAAAATCCAGAAAATCAACGATTCGTTGTCCCCTGATTCCTTCTCCAAAACTTAACCGATTTAAGTACTTTTTTCATTAAAGATTAAAAAAAGGTTTGAGCTGTGTTCCTATGTTTTGCTTTTTTTGTATAATCTAGCCAAATCTGTTTTCTGGACGTTTGAACACAGCGGAAAATTTGGCAATTTTTTTGGGTTTTTGAACGTTCATATCTTATTTAATAATTAAATTATGAAAAAAAAAAGAAAACATAGGGACATTGTATTAGTAGCCGTAGATATTCAGGAAAAAAATTATAACTCTACTAGCATTATCCAGAGAGGAAACAGGGGACAACGTTTGTATGGAAAAAAGGGCGGTGTGGACTCCTCTTAATCAGGACAAAAAATTGTAGTATTACAATAACGGTACATCTTCTCATTAATTAGGCAAAAATCTTGATACTTGCTTTGTTTCTATAATTACGATACGCAAAGGTATTCTATCCTTTGTTAGCTTTAGTGAGCTCACCATAAACAGAGAGATACCATCTATCCATAACTTTGGGATAGAGATATCGCACCTGACCCCGAGGTCGTAGAAAGTGCCAGAATTATAGACAGAGATGGATATAATATAGGTTAGTGTAAGATGAAACGAGACGCACGATCGTGACAGATGACAGGAGTGTTGTTTTACATGCGCCTGGGTGTTCTAGACTTTGAGATTAGTAGATTGAAGCCTGAGATAAGTCCTGATCGGCGGATTTAATTACATGTTGGAGATTTAATGGCCACGAAAATGCCAATGGGCCATATAATTTGGCTTCCTTGATGCATATCCAGGCTCAGTCTAGTGCAGGCGCCAAAGTTATACAATATGTGTAAAGTCTGTTATTTATTGTCTTCGTAAGTTCATATACAACTGTGTTGTACTCCTAGGTCATATTATAGTTCTACACATTGTAACAGATGCTAAAAGTTTTAAATAAAGATTATTATTATTATATTTCTGATTTTTATTTTACCGCGTCTATAACTTTTTAGTTACAACCCCTTCTTGTAACGGCTGGCTCGAAAAGTCATGTCATCATCGATAATGATAGTCCTTAATCGACGGAGAGCTGGCGACCAAATCGGTCATGACTCATGTGGCTTCAGCTGTATTAAAACTCCGTTAGCTACTTCTCTGAACAACCCTTTCTGATAATCTGCGAGCTGGCAGGCCGTGGGCAGTGAGTGTGGGTGTAGTGGGGTGGGGAAAAAATTTAGGTTCAGCGACTTTATATATTTTTTTCCAAACTGTTGCTCTGTACTTCCTGTGTACCTACCCAAATTTTTTTTTAAATCGATCGGGTGGTGGGAAGGGGTAGCCAGCGTTAATTAAAAGTATGAAAATTATCATTATTTTCATGTGGGCTCAGCTGTGTTGGCTTTTTTTAGCAATTTTTTTGGGATTACATACTAACTAATCTCGCGTCAGAAAAAAAGCCAACACAGCTGAACCCACATGACCGATTTGGTCGTCAGCTCTTAGTCGATAACGTACTGAATTTGAAAGGACAACTGTAATGGGCTAAATCATTTTATTTTTTTACTTTAGGAGTTATCAAAACGCAACCGCATAAACACTTTGTTTAAAAATCAAATTCGATGATGTATATTGTATAAATAGAACATCGGTTTTACATAAATATTCTAATTCTTAAACATTCCATGTTTTTTTTCCCTCATATTATGCACTTCTTTCTCTATGATAATAATTAAACCATCTACCTAATTACGAACTTTAATATTAACGTTTTTCCTTGTCCTACCATAAGTAGAATTTATAGCCGAGTTTCCGTTAGGGACTGAAATATTAAAATGTTCTCTGCGCGTCCAATTTAGCTTACTTCATTTTGTTGTGAGCTTACATTTTCCTCTAAAATAATGTAGAATTTGTAAATATTTTAGGGATGAAAATTTGCTTAATATTTATATATTAGCCGGCTTTAGTGATCACAATTTGGTTCTTAGTTAATAGTAAAAAAAAAAAACGAAAATACTCTAGTCGTCAGATATATTGTAATTGTGCCGATGTCGTTAATATACATTTCCGCGATAAAAACTTACCCAAATCTAAGCTCTAATAACTTTATTCTGTTCATAATATTTAACATTAAATAATTATCTCGCATAGTGTCATTTCATACTTTTCGCGAGAAGCATCAAAATTCAAAGATATCACAACAAACAATAATAATAATATATATTACTTATATATTTTTTAATCTATATTATTAATAAAATTATAAGTATAAAGTACCTAATTGAAATACAACCAACCGTTGTCTTATTCTCTTTGTCATATTTTCGTGTATTATTTAGTCTGCCCGAAATTCTGCTCAGTTCCTGTCATTAGGTAAACCGGGATCGGTCTCGGTGGACCACTTGATGTCATAATCTTATCTCTAACTTCCGAAATTGGTCCTTGTGGAGAATATTCCGAAACTTACCGAATAAACATAGCTAAATTCTAGGTAATGATGGGAATAAACACGCAACAGTTCTTGAGAGAGTTATTTGGGCAAAAATGAGTGCCAACGAATGTATTGTATAAATTAATAATATTTTATAGTAAATTGGTCTGACGAGGGCTAGCCTAAACTAGGTGGTACTTGGAAAACGAAATCACGCGGAAATCGCTTTGTCTTCATATTAATTTTCTTCCCCGTGATAAAACATATAATTGTAAACCCTTAAAATAAAAAAAATATTATAATTTAGCAAATTATACAGGCGCCGAATACTGCGGTCTGCGACACTGCTTGAAATTTCAATTATTTAGCATCGTCACGTCGCGTTTCGTTACGTCTTCCTTTTGTGTGACCTGACCCTTAGTTCACGCAATTACCTAAAATAAAGTTTTAAAATTTTTCATTATTGTTCGGTATTTCGGGGAAAACCGCGTCGTTTGTGTGTCCTCAATCAGTTTACGAGTTTCCCGGAGACCACACGGGCTGTTCGCAGCTTCTACTGTTTACAGTCTATTTATAACTTTAAACCACTAGGTACAAGGATAATTCTATGTTGTTTGCTAGTGTTTAGATAGATAGAGAAATTGGAATTTAGCATTTTTTATCATTTTAAAACACCAAGGTAGCATTTTTCAATTTTGCAACTACGTCGTTTGCGTTTGCGATTTTAGAGCGGTAGCCGTACATTTTCTACAAGAAACCTTTCCTGTGAGTGTGACCCAATGCCCGTTTAAATGACAAAAACATTTTATTTTGATCAAAATAGTTGGAATACATTAAACACCGTCACGACCGAATCCAAAACATCTCACGGCCACGTAATCCTCAAAAGGGTGACGATTGTTATTGGTCCAACTGGTATCAGCATGGTACAGGGACCGCTAAGAAAGTGCTAAAAACCACGAACGGATCTCCCCCGGATAAAAAGGGTTGAAATAGCTTTGTCATTGTTGAATGCTTTATGGAGGTGTAGATAAATAACCGGGTTTGTATTAGGCAATGATTTTGTAGTATTTTGATGTCATTGTCATAGATTCGAAGCAGCTGTTGCTCAACATTCTAATATTTGATGATATTTGTTATTGCAACGTAAAGCCGCGATGCTATATGATGCATTTTTAAAAGAGCCATTCAAAAAACTTTATTTACTACACAAAAAGATACACATTGTATTAACAGACTCGCCGCTCGCAGTGTCATACTGCTGTTCTAAAGAAAGGCTTATTTAAAAACGCATCGCTATGCAACGTGAAGTCGCAACGGGGTTCGAACCTAAATAATTCCTGAACACAGAATTGTGACATATTATGCGTTCTTGTGTAGTTGTAACGCAACACAATACAACGCAACACAACCTTTTTTTACGCAGCGGAAACCTTTATGGGTGCCCCAGTTTGGGGGTGTGCCGTAGTTAAGCTGAAGCTCCCCGGGGGTATGTGGGACTCCCGGCGAGAAGCGCTGGGCTAACGCAACACAACCTAACGCAAGGTAACACAACGTAAAACAACGTAACGTACCAGAACACTACGGCCATAGCAAAAACGCTTTACGATATAAACGCTTACAAACGGTTTAATCACAGTCCGCGCGGCGCCCGCGGCTGCCGCTCTCCTTTGTTCTGTTCAACACTAATTAATGAAAACATTACGCTCTGTGTATTATTTTTACTAGTGGAATCGCAATTTGTGTGTACTTCACACAAATTGTACATAATTGCAATATGTTTGAAGTAATTTTAACAAACAATTTCACAGATGCAGCAGACCACGGGAAATAAGCTGTTTGCAGACCGATGGGAAAGACAAAGTATAAACTACAGTTTTAAATGCGGGAAAATGTACAGTTCCTGCGATTCCAGATTTCATGTATGAGGATTTTCGGCCACGGGCACGACTATACCTACTATAAAATGAAGTTAAAAAAAACTTTGTAAAGCGAAAGTAATTCTATCCATAATTTATGGAAGAATCTCCAACTGTGAATTGGTTCACATATTATAATCTAGGGTTATCAACTAAAGTAATGCTTTCAAAATCTTGTACTTGTACTATTTATTACATTAAATTATTTATAATCAACATTATTTTAAATATTACATATTGTAGAATACGAGATGATGACCGCAACTCCGTTGCGCCTTAATTCGTATATCGCGCGGGAACCTTACATTTTTCCGGGATAAAATTATCCATTATCCTTTCCCGGGACTCAAAGTATCTCCATACCAAATTTCAGCAGAATCAGTTCGGCGGTTTGGACGTGAATAGGTAACAGACAGACTGACACACATTCGCATTTATAATATTACTAGCTGTTGCCCGCGACTTCGTCCGCGTGGACTTCAGTTTATAGCGCGCGGTGTCAATAAAATTGGTGTCAAAAGCTTTTTAAAACCCTGGTACCCTTTCAATCAAAATACCCAAAACAGCCGTGTAGTGTGCACATAATATGATTTTTTTTAATTAAACTTTTTTATACCTTTTAAAGCTTATTTAGCTTTAGACAACTTAGCTGCTTAATGCATTACACAACTTTAGCTTTGCCCAATAGCCAATACCCATAGGCCATTAAACTATTTAGGGCGGATTCGACCAAACTGGAGTAAAATTTTACTCGAGTATAACTGTCTCCTAATCTAAGAGTAAGCTGGTTTTGCGTTTTTCCAACTTCTAATCCAAGAATGAGGTAACGGGAGTAAATAATTAAACGGGCTATTTTGGTGGAATAAATATTAAACTGAGAATAGTTGCTGAGAACTGAGAATAACAGGGTTCACCTGTCACGGTCGGTGTCATTGTGAACTATAATTGACATTTTATTTCATACTCTTTGAGTAACTTGGTAAAATGCAAACGATTATACCCTAGAGTAAATTAAAGGAGTAAAATTATTCTCATGATAGTTATACTCGTGTAACTTCAAGTTTGGTCGAATCGGGCCTTAGTATTTATTATTGGTAGACAGTTGTTTCTGATTTCTATGTTGGTACGTGAGTTATTTAATAACATGTATAACAATCGAAAGAATCGAAAATATTAACTCAACATGGTACCACCTCTTATAGGAATACATATGAGCAAGCGATAGCGCGATGTAGGCGACTCTTGGCGCCATCTATTCCAGTTTTTGGAACTAACTTAATTTGAACAAATTTACGCATAAACACCCCCTTACAACCCCTTTTTCCAGTAAGAAGTAGCCTATGTCCTTTCTCAGGCTTTAGACTATCTGTGTACAACATTTCATTACAATCGGTTCAGTAGTTTTGGTGCTGTTGTTTTTGAATTTGATATCTAATCTAAGTTGGTAGGTGAGTTCTTAGTTAATGACGTGTAAAACAATCGAAAGAATCGTAAAATCTAGTTTGACATGGTACCACCTCTTATAGAAATACGCATGAGCAAGCAATAGCGCGATCTAGGGGACTCTTGGTGCCATCTATTTTAAGTTTTTGGAACTAACTTAATTTGACCAAATTTACGCATTTTCACCCCCTTACAACCCCCTTTTCCAGTTAAAAGTAGCCTATGTCCTTCCTCAGGCTTTAGACTATCTGTGTACAACATTTCATTACAATCGGTTCAGTAGTTTTGGCGTGAAAGCGAGACAGACAGACAGACAGAGATACTTTCGCATTTATAATATTAGTATAGATAATATTCTAACGTATTAAAAACTATAAACAAAAACATACTAACTAATAAGTATGATTAGTTCTACGTTACAATAAAGTAAA
This sequence comes from Aricia agestis, assembly GCF_905147365.1. Taxonomy (NCBI): domain Eukaryota; kingdom Metazoa; phylum Arthropoda; class Insecta; order Lepidoptera; family Lycaenidae; genus Aricia; species Aricia agestis. Next base: position 13,114,951 of record NC_056428.1, on the reverse strand, counting down.
AATTAAAACGCCATCTGTTGAATCGTATTAGAACTAAAATGTTCGTATTAGAAATTGCATCGATATATTTCTGGATTTTTTATAATATTATACATAAAATATGTTTAAGATTTTTGAAATTTTATTTTAATACACATCCAAGACCCAGGAACATTGAAAACTTTTTGTTCCGCCTGCGGGACTCGAACCCAGGACCCCGGGATGAGCGCTGGCCACGCGCAATGCGAATTCATTTTCATCGATATTTTCATGGAAATAGTCCTTTCTCAGACTCTAGAATAACTGTGTACAAAATTTCATTGCAATAGGTTCAGTAGTTTTGGCGTGAAAGCAAGACAGACAGGCAGACAGACAGACAGACAGACAGAGATACTTTCGCATTTATAATATTATATATGGATATATGGATATATGGATAGTATTGATTAGAAATGCAGTAGGAGTTCTATAAGATAAGATAGATTGATTATTATTATACCAAGTGATTAAATTATTAAACATAATATTCTAACGTATTAAAAACTATAAACAAAAACATACTAACTAATAAGTATGATTAGTTCTATGTTACAATAAAGTAAAAAATAAAGCGCCATCTGTTGAATCGTATTAGAACTAAAATGTTCGTATTAGAAATTGCATCGATATATTTCTGGATTTTTTATAATATTATACATAAAATATGTTTAAGATTTTTGAAATTTTATTTTAATACACATCTAAGACCCAGGAAAATTGAAAACTTTTTGTTCCGCCTGCGGGACTCGAACCCAGGACCCCCGGGATGAGCGCTGGCCACGCGCAATGTGAATTCATTTTCATCGATATTTTCATGGAAATAAGATATTTTCCCACATCAAAATGTAGCCTATGTCCTTTCTCAGACTCTAGAATAACTGTGTACAAAATTTCATTGCAATCGGTTCAGTAGTTTTGGCGTGAAAGCAAGACAGACAGACAGACAGACAGACAGACAGACAGACAGACAGACAGACAGACAGAGATACTTTCGCATTTATAATATTAGTATGGATTAGTATGGACAAATACTAGTAAGTTGGCAGCCCTACACAGCTATTACGTATCGGAAGCAATCAGTCAGGGCTGTCGCGTGGGCGCTTTATTGCTCGATACAGATTATAAAAAGTAAAGGTTAATTATTGTCTGTGGCCGGAGATAATAGAGATGACAGATAACACTCGTCGCGTTTAATCTGTCAAAATAAATTGGTGATTGCCAAGTGTATATTATTGTTGTTGCCTTGGGCAATGGCGATAAAAATCTATAGCAAGTTGTTAATACGATCTCTTTACACTGTTTGCGTTAGTATGTTAGCTATATGGTTAAAAATTACACTAGTAGCACCTCCATCGTGGGTATCGCAGACACAATAGATTTTCGATTGTTGGATTAATGGATTAAGATTTTAGGCTCTAGACAAGCTCAAATTAATGTACAGTATATCTGTATGAGCAATGAACATATCGCTCTATAACATTAGTCTCCTAGCGCAGTTGGATAATAATTGTAGAGTTTATATTCCAATGTATGTACGAGAACACTACAATAATGGTACATTGACACATGAACACTAGAATAATATTATAAGTTTTAAAACTTTTGCTACGCGTCTGTCTACAAAATAATAATTTCGTAGCACAACGCTACATTACAAGTGGCAGGCTACGAACTTGTCAACCGTGTCATAACATAATTAGTACAAAAGACTTCAACGTTATCTTACCTTATATTTTAAAATTTATAAATTACTAGATGTCCCGCGCGGCTTCGCCCGCGTAAATTAGAAATTTTACAGAATCCATAGCTACATTTTCCCATAAAAAATATTTCCCCCGTTTTTCCCACATTTTCCTGAGTTTCTTCTGTCGTATTAGTCTTAGAGTAATAATATAATATAACCTTCTCGATAAATGATGAGTCTTACTCGATAAATGATCTATCTAACACTGAGATAAGTTTTTAAATCGGACCTGTAGTTTCTGAGATTGACGCGTTCAAGCAAACATACTCTTCAGGTTTATAATATTAGGTAGATATAGATTTTTTTTAATTATCGCTTGACAAACTCGAGTCTCGATCTAAAAGACTATGAAATGGTATAATATGGTAGTGATGATGATGATGATGATGATGAAGAATGTAATTTGCATAGTAGCATATGCTTTCTGTTCCTAAAACAACGCCGAAACTCCCAAACTTGTATCTATAAAGAATCAGGAATCCTCTCAGCACCTTCCGAACCACGGTATACCAGGTATATCTCGGTGCAAAATCTTACTTGTTGGTAGCATATGCTTAGAATACTTCTCACGAAACCGAAGTCACCATATGTTTCCCTATAAGTTTTGAGGAGTTCCCTCGATTACTTATGGATCCTTCATCAGATCACCACTTTTCTGAATATAATACCAAATTGGGATGATAGCCTATATACCAAAAGAAAAATTTTGAAAATCGGTTAACAAACGGCGGAGTAATCGTTGAATATAAGAAAACGAACATAACACCTCCCCCATTTTGAAAGTCGGTTAAAATTGTAGCCTATGTGTTATTTATTTAATATTTTAATCAGCACATGAATTAAATAACAAAATTTTTTTCAAATTAATCGTAGCACCATCTGTCAGGACAAACTAAAATTGAAATAGAATAATATTGAATGCGATGATAGCGCCGTCCGCCGGATCTAATGTAAAACATTCCAAAATCAACAACTCCAGTAGACCAAACTGTAAATCTAAACCATTCTCGAATCTCCACGAACACACACAAAAAATTTCATCAAAATTGGTCCAGTCGTTTAGGAGGAGTTCAGTCACATACACACGCACACAAGAAATATATATATTAAGATTATTAGCTTAATTTATTTTTTTAGTGATTTTTTTATGGTGTCCCAACATACGTTTTACTGTCGCTTCCGTCATAATGAATTAAGTGTATACCTAATAATTCCCGGCATTTTTTTATAACATTCACCACACTTTTTTTTCTTTATGGTTAAAGTAATGTTTAAACTAGCAATTGAAACAGTTATGTTCTCTTTCGGCACTTCAAACTAAACATCTAATATCCAGTAGGTACAGGTATAAACCTTAAAATGTTAATTCGTTTCGTACAAAAACATTACACCATGCAAAATAAGATCATACCTACACATAATTTCCGCTAAATAACCAAATCCCAGCGAAATTCTTACGAGGAATTACTGAAGTGATGAGAATTCAAACCTCAATGGAACGCCGAAATGCACCCCCTAATGAGGGGTCTAGATAATGAGGGGTCACGAGGGGTCCTGAAATGAAGTAACCCCACGCTTCAAACATTACAGGATTTCATTAAAACGAACGTAGTTTGCGTATGTTTTATACTTTTGAATTGATGTGGACTGGATAGGTTTTATATTTTAGGGATGTCTTAGTAGTCTGGACTGGTAGATCCATACTAATATTATAAATGCGAAAATGGCTCTGTCTGTCCCTGTTACTTCCATACGCCTAAACTGAATCGAGTTTGCTAAAAATTGGTATGGAGAAATACAGTAGGTACGGTTCCTTTCTGAATCATGATAAGTGAAATTTAAAAAAAATTCTTGTGAAATATATTAAAGAACAAGACAACGTCCACAACTCGGTTACGCCAAAATTCGTTTGTCGCGCGTCAACCGTACATTTTTCAGAGATGAAAAGCATTCTAAGTTCGATCCCGGGACTCAAAGTAGATCTGTGAAGTATCCATATTTCAGCGAAATCGGTTCAGCGGTTTTTTTTTAATGATATAAGGGGACAAACGAGCAAACGGGTCACCTGATGGAAAGCAACTTCCGTCGCCCATGGACACTCGCAGCATCAGAAGAGCTGCAGGTGCGTTGCCGGCCTTTTAAGAGGGAATAGGGTAATAGGGGAGGGTAGGGATGAGAAGGGAACGGAAGGGAATAGGGGAGGGTAGGGAAGGGAATAAGGGTAGGGGATTGGGCCTCCGGTAAACTCACTCACTCGGCGAAACACAGCGCAAGCGCTGTTTCACGCCGGTTTGGGCGTGAAGTGGTAACAGACATACACACTTTCGTATTTATAATATTAAAGTATGGAAGCATGGCATAGATGTTGCCCACAATTCGTAGCGCTGAAAATATTTTATCGCACGGGAACTGTACATTTTTCGAGACAAAAACTCAATGTTTCTTTCGCATTTCCACTGTAGTGATGCTAAGCCTGTTGATGTGATCCTTCATTTCCTCACAAACTTTCGTACACGTAATGTTACTTAACAGTTCAATTATGTCGTAATAATTAACGAAATAAGACACCCTTCAGATGTGCCCTTATGTGCCCTGCCCTTAGGGAACTTCACACGAATAGGGTAATTTAATCACTGAAACAAATGAATTGCGTTAAATGATGAAGGTTCAGCGCATTAATAGGCTTACGCGAACACAGCCCGGGCATTGAGGAATGTTCATACTTCGCATCATTGCAATTCACTATAATATTATTATAAATACAAGAATAATATGTTTCCCTGTTTCTCTATACTCCAAAGCCACTGGCTAATTTTGTTGAAATTTGGTATGAATGCTTCTAAAAGGATATTTCATACTTTTATCCTGGAAAATTTTACGGTTGTGCGGCAAACAAAATTGCGGGATACATCAAAGTTATCATAAACCTGTTATTCCGCAAAATGCATTATTTGCAAAAGCCACGAGCGAGTTGTCAGTGCTGTCATAATCGATACAAGTGACAAAATCGATTCCCAGCGCGAATCGATTGATCAACGTCTCGATACTATCATCGCGAATTACTCACGCTAATCTTGATAAAGTGCGTTTCGCCGGTGCAGTGTGCACGCGGGGTTATATTTCGTCATATCTGTCAAAGTGACAACTTGTTTTTTCGCTATAATATCCAATATTATAGGCATATGCCACACGCGGCTTTAAGAATTCTTAGCAAAAAACTTAAACGGGTAGATGCAGTGTCGGATTTCTAGGTCTCTTTTTAGGGCAAGGACTAAGAGGTGCGGCCGGAAATAGACAAACTAACAGCTACATAGTACGTTTCCAAATACATATTTACAATAATTTACATTACAGGGAATAAAATTTACCATAAATATTAGAAACCGACTTTATACTGTACTTATCTATTATCTACCGATATTCTTATACCATTACGAGCACACACACCGCCGGCGGGGCCCTTTTAATATAATATATTTTTAAAACGAAAGCCCTGTTCCACGGGCTGAGGGCTCAGGGCTAAGACTAACGACATTAGAACGCACTTGGTATGCCTCCAGCGATGCGACATATCGTTTTCCGTTTCCAAAATGAAGAATTACTTCGGGAAAGGAAAGTTTGATACATTAAGAAAATAGAATAGGATATTTTACTGATACGTTTTGACGCTAGACGGCAGCACAGATATGCACAGATAGACATATAGACAGTTAACAAAATGTTTTATTAAACGACCTCTGTGGCTTAGTGGTGAGCGCGTTGGTAGCTCAAGCCGGGGGTCGCGGGTTCGAATCCCGCCGACGGAACAAAAAGTTTTTCAAAGTTCCTGGGTCATGGATGTGTATTAAATATGTGTATCATATAATAAAAAATCTTAAATATATGTATAGTATAAAAAGTATTAAATATATATCCGTTGTCTGGTACCTGTAACACAAGTCCTTCAGGTACTTACCACGGGGCCAAACTGACGTGGTGTGAAGCGTCGATAGATATTATTATTTATGATTATTATATTAAACGTTTGATAACGTTTCTATCAATAGTCTGATAATATGACGTATGCAACGACTTAATTGGTCGGATTATTTACTGCATGTGCTAGCAGCGCCCTCTACTCCGACCTTTACGTAATATTATTAGGTAGGCAGTGCGGAAAAAACCGGAAACCTTTGAGGTAGTTATACTTCTATACAGCTATCTTATTACTTATAGCTGTGTAGAAGTATCAAAGCATGAACAAAAATTTTAGGTAGCCTCTTGATAAGCAGTGCACACTGAACCTGCACCGAACATGGTGCGTAGGTAATGAAACTTGAATTGAAAAAGAACAGTTTCGAAAACGGCGTTTGAAAGGTTCTATTTTTGAAAAGGGCTAGCTGGGATGTAATACGCCGAATTTTACAACCCGACTGAGACTTTTCATCATTGGCTGAGACACAAACACGCATTCCTCTGCTATCACAGAGTAATTACCGAGTTCGTGACTCGGTGTTGCCATACTCGAGGTGTAAAGGTGTTATAACATTATAGGGTATTGCAATAAATATAGGTCAGACAAATCATCTTTGGAAATAATTCTATGTTTATTATTAGTTATTAGGTTCTACCAAATAATAGACTTGGTTTATGTTATGTTGCAACTTGTAATATTTTAAAGTAGAATTATAAACATCGAAACATAATAAATTAATACAGTAGTAGGAAATACCGTGCAGTATTTATTGTTCGTAGAATACACATTTAAAACAAAATTCAATACTCGTTTGTCATTGCACTAAAATTCCTCAAAATATTTGAACACAAGAATAATGGATGCAGGTAGTTAGTATACCTCAGGAAATCATAATGCGAAATTGTGTTTATCCGTCTGTCTTCGCGCTGACCCGATTTTTTCGTTCAGATACTAGTAGCCCGTAAAAAATTTAATCAGATTTATAAGCATACTGCAACCGCAATAAACTAATTTATGTACGAATTTTCGGGCAACATTTATTAGCTACCTACCTACCAAAGCGCCGGACTAAGATCCAACAAGAAGAAATGTCTTGAGAAAGTTCACTTTTCGTTCCGTCTGACGGACTGTCAAGGTCTGTCCGGTCATTGTTTTGCTCCGATTCTCCACGCACCGTATTTCGTACGCAAATTAAGTATTATTTATTCAAAGATAACCTCTAAAACCAGGTGCATAAGGTACAAGAAATTTGTAAAATCCTACCGCGAAAAATATTCTTTGAAGCGAAACGTAGGGGAACAATTGTCATGGACCGCAGCGGTTCGGGTTTGTTTTGTTTGAAGTCAAATTAAAAATCTCGTTTAACATTTGTATAGAAGTCTATTAAAAGAATGCGATACTCGGTATTGTTTAGAATGTATTCCCACAAGTTTTAGAAGACACTTCTAAAGCTACCACTTTTAAGTTTTTAGATTCTTCTTGCTTCTGCTTCTTTACCTGGACACAGTAACAACTGGACAAAATATTTACAAGACGCAAGGAAACAGATTAATTATTATTAAGTATTAATTAATAGATCAGATTTTTAAATTATACGGGTATATTATGTCCTTGTCACATAGTTTCGAGTAAGAAAGAAGCGTACAATAAACGAATTGCTGCACAAAAGTTGCAGGCAACTTACCCATAAAATAACTTTATTAATAAGCCATAGCAATTCAGTATAAGTGTCTATAATGTTAAAAGGCACATAAAACCAGCAAGCACCAGTCTGCCCACGCCCACATTTATTCGCTTTCTTATTTTTCACACTCTCTTCAACTGGCTTCTGGCCACTCAAATACTCATAAAACGCAACGAAAAATATCGATATAATATTTTTTCATATCCCTAAAAGCATCTGATGGAGGCATAAAAATATTATCCACATTACTATTTTAGATGTTGCCTGTTTGAAATTCGTTGTATTGAATTGTTTTTTAATGAAATTTTTTCCCAAGATAAAAAGTATCCTATATCCTTTTCCTAGGACTCAAACTAAATTTTAGCAATATCGGTTGAGCGATTTAAGCGTGGAGAGGAGGACAGACAGACACCTTCGCATTTATAATATTAGAATGTATTTCTGGCAGGGTTCATAATCACGTCTCGTTAATTCACGCTTGTTATCACCAAAAATAAACGAAGTGGTATTTAGTGTATAAAATGCACTCATAAAAAATTCAATTACTTACCTTTTTAAGTATGCGCTGTCAGTTGCTTTTAGGGTTCCGTGGGAAAATAAGTGTTACGGATGACTTTATATATTTACTGTTGATTACCATTCCGACCAGTAAAAATAACTAAATACTTTTATTTTTGTAAACATCAATAATTTTCTACTTGAAAAGTACTACCACACTTCCTCATAATTTTAATATTTCTATCCTTAGACTAGCTGTCCCGGTGAACTTCGTGTCACTTTAAAACCTTCCCTGGACTTCTACGAACATTTTAAGACTAAAATCAGCAAACGGATTGGGCTGATTTTAGTCTTAAAATGTTCGTAGAGCCGTTTTCGAGTTTTAGCGCGACTAACACATTTGGAAATCCATTTTTATATATAAGATTCCTTAGATCTATCTTGGGAATCTGAAAATCAAATTTTTGTAAAAGAGTATTATAATATATTATATATGTCGCAGCCGACTGGTTTAAATAGCCGTTCAATCAAACAGCTAGCCCTTTGACTGAACAACGCCATTCAATCACACGTCTAGCTTTTATATTGAATATTTTAGCCGCTCAAAACGTTCAACACTACAGCTGATTCAAAAGCCGCCGTCTAATTGAAGTAGTTCAGCGCGCACCGCTGCGGCGCTAGGTGCGTTATATTTACAATATGGCGTCAACTAGCAGGTGTTTGTTGGTGTTTGTGGTTGTTCTTCAGAAAGAAAGTAGTTAATAAAAGTTACAAGTGTTATTAAAGAGACAAAAATTGTGGAGGCACATAAGAGTGAATTAAAATTTCAACAAATATTCGAGGAGAAATTACGGGATTATGAAATGGATGGACGCAGCCTCCCCTAAAAGGGGGGTTCGGGGGGCACAGCCCCCCGTCAAAACAAAAACAAACACAATCCAGAAAGTCCAAAAGTTGGTTAGGTTAGGTTAGAACTTAGACCACAACGCAGAGGGAGCCGAGCGAGCGCAGCGAGCGTGCTGCGGCAGCAGCCGGCGACCGCCGCCATATAAAAGGGGGGCTCGGGGGCGCAGCCCCCCGCCAAAACAAAAACAAACCAGTTGGCTAAACGTCGTCTAGCTGTAGTGTTGATCGTTGTAGTCAACAGGTCGGCTAAACGACGTATAGCCGTGTGATTGAATGGCGTTGTTCAGTCAAAGGGCTAGCTGTTTGATTGAACGGCTATTTAAACCAGTCGGCTGCGACATATACATATTAATTATACGGTATCTTATAGCACTATATACAGCATTTTTTATTTAATTTTATAAAACACAGAGCTGACAGTAAAAAAAAATCCGTTTTTTTGTGGCTGTGACCTGTGGGCCGGAAAAATTATTATTTGAAATAAAAAAACTTTGCATTTTATGTGTAGACAGATATATTAGCCAGGTGAAGTAGATAAGTTACAAGGTTTGTTCAAATTATAACCTGAAAAAATGTGTAAATGTCCGTATGTTACAAAATGTTACTTATTGTCTTCTTCCACTCACGTCTTCGATAATTATTATAATCAGATACGGAACCATACACAACCCATTTCTGAGCTATTCTTAGCATCTTGCACAGATACGGTTTTGTAAAAAGTGTGAATAGTTTTTACGAGGCGTAGTTAACGAGTGACAGCTATTGTGAATTGTGATGGATTGCACCATAGTACGTAGCCCTGTAGGACCGATAAATGAGCAGTTGATTCACCTGATGGTAATTGTTCTTACCTGACTTACAGCCACAATCAATGACGTTAAATACTTAACCATAATTTAATAAGGAATTTGACAAAAATATATGGATTTTATACCAAATCTTCATTAAATTAAAATTATGTAACTTTCCATAATCGAACACGTGAGTAGAAGAACAAAAAAAATGCCGTTTTTTCGCCTTTGATTGAGGCTTTTGGGCCGGAAAATTATTTGAAAAAAAAAAACTGCATTATATGTGTAGCCAGATATAATTATTTGAAAAAAAAAAAACTGTGCATTATATGTGTAGCCAGATATAAATACATGACATACATACATTAGCCATGTGATGAAGTAGATAAGTTACAACTTACAAGGTTTGTTCAAATTATAAGGGAAATAAAATCGGCCAAGTACGACTTGGACTCGCGCACGAAGGATTCCGTACCGATACAGAGCAAAAATAGGCTAAAAATTGTGTTTTTTTGAAGGGGGGCCCTTAAACTCTTATTTAATTTAATATTATTATTAAATATTAAAGTATACATATTATAATGAAAGAATATGTGAAAAATTCAATTGCCTACCACTTGCCATTATTGATATAGAGCCAAAAAGGCTAAAATAATCACGTTTGTTTTATGGGAGCCCCCTTAAATATTAATTTAATTTTGTTTTTAGTATTTATTATTATAGCGGCAACAGAAATACACAATCTGTGAAAATTTCAGAAGTCTAGCTATAGAGGTTCTAGAGATACAGCTTGGAAACAGACACACGGACAGACAACGAAATCTTAGTAATAGGGTTTTTATCCTTTGGGTACGGAACCTTAAAAATGAGTTATAAATGTCAGTATGTTACAAAATGTTACTTATCGTGTTCTTTAACTCACGTATTCAATCATTAAGCCCGGCCGCACATTGTCCGAAATTTCTGATACGAAACAGTTGAACGTCCGCGCTGTCTCTTACATTTTGTACTGAGCCGAGTGAGCTCGAACTCGCCGGAAGGATATTTCGGATAGTGTGCGGGGTGGCGGTCCGGCGAAATTCAACTGTTTCTGATCAGAATTCGGACAATGTGCGGCCGGGCTAAATCTCTCCGAGTGCTTCTCCTCTACCATAGCCTCTGGTTTACCTGGTAGCCAATAGCCTTCAATCAGCCTATCCTTTTGCTTGTTTGTTTAAGAAACAAGCTCATTTGTATGGTTCATTGAAAGTAGTAGATAGTATCTCGTATTTCGGGAACCCCAAAACAGTAGCCGCTCACTGTTTACTTTTTGTGTTTGACAATTGACGTTTTTGCTCGTCTTCGGTAGGGCTATTACAGATAATGGCGATCGATTTCTATTGAATATTGTTTTAAAATGTTTATAAGGATACTAACTGAGGGCCTAGACAAGCGGCAAGCGATTATCGTATACGGCAACGCCAACCAACAAAATGTATGGGATTTGACATTAGTATTCGCTAGCAAAGCGATGACTTAATATGTCAATTTTACATACGCATACATTTTGTTAGCGTTTACGATAATCGCTTGCCACTTGTCTACTAGAGCTGATCCTGCAAATTTTGTTTTGCCATTTTCCTTGTAATATTCTTGAGAGCCGAGAGAGAAAGATTCTGAACGGGCGAGGAGTTCAAACGTTGTAATGATAACTTCTTTTAAGACTATAAAGAAAATTAACTCATAAGTTGACCCACGTATTTTGGCCGGATTATCTCAAACCCAGCCAAAAGACATGACTAAGATAATGCACACCAAATAACTTAGACCGTCCGCGTCATCTGCCTATGAATCAATTTTTTTGATAGTAAATATCTTCTTTCCCAAAATACTAATAAAACTTGGTGTATTTTACGTAATAACCGTTGTCATCCAGACAAAAAACGACGTCCCAGCGTCACTGTCACATCGCCACTGGATCAGGTAGGCGAGTGCGTTCACAGTTATTTTACCTTTATCTGAACCCTTACCCCAACGAGATAAGGATAATAATAACGTTGCTAGAAAATAAATTTGAAAGGACTATAGGCTAAATTCGATTTCCTAATAAATCTTCCGCCGTCATCGAACATTTGAATTACGAAAGGCACTAGCTACTTCTTCGCTGTCGTACCATGGAGTGTGGACAGTAAACGCTTTCCATCAGGTGATCTGATTGGCTGCTTACCCTGATTTCGAAGAAAAGATTTATGTAGCGGCACGTTGCGGTATGTAATTACATGTTCGCTTATTAATTATGATTAATAAATAATAATAATAATTCAATAGCTTAGCTTAATATTTATATAAGCTCAGTTTTGTGTGTGTTTTGTGTTTTTATTTTAAATCAATTAAAAATGTAATAATTATGATAAATGATGTGTAATTCGATTTTTCGCCATTTAAAATAACATATACGTAAAAATATTGTGAGAAACACCAGGTACCTAGGATTCTCGCAATTATTATCACTTCAGTATAAATTACATTCGGCTCCAGACGTAAAAAAGATAGAAAGAAACTAAGATGACAGATAAACGACAAGTAATTTCACGCGACAACAACAAATACAAAATCGAAGTAAAAATTTACGCGCAGGTGGGTGTCGACTGTCGTATACTATACAAGGTGTAACAAATCAAAGTCATAATACTTTAGGGTGTGTATGGGTCCGTTGCATATAGAGTTTACTGTCATAGATGCGGCCCAAAAGAGTTTACTACTTCCTACTCCTCCTATCTTCTTCTGATTAATTTCTTTCCGGATTCGACAGCTTTAGCATACTGTCCCTCGGGCTCCCTGAAATCCTATCAAAGGGTTTTCGTGTTTGGATACCGCTGTCGATCCTGGCGACACAGAAGATACAGCGGTGGGAATGTGTGGAGGGACTGGAGGGCCAAAGGCCAAAGCCCATTAAAAAAGGAAATAGCCCTAATAAAGAGTTTTTACTATTTACAAGGAGTTTATCATTTATGACGTAGGGACATCTATAATATAAAAATGAGTCGCTGAATGTGTTGCTAAGCGCAAAATTCGGGAACGGCTGAACGGATTGGGCTAATTTTAGTCTTAAAATATTCGTAGAAGTCCAGGGAAGGTTTTTAAGTGACACGAAGTTCACCGGGTTTCTTATATAAACATAGCGATTCTACTATTACAGTGAGCTCTATAAAGAACACATACACACCCTAGAGTATTATCTTTAACTTTGTGTTGTTGCACCCTGTATACTTGAAGTTGGAACCTGAGTCTAGATGGAGATAGGCCGTGATTAGAGATAGGCTCTGATGGATTGGAGCGAGTCGAGCGCCGGCACTGAATAATACGTAGACGTCTCGCCGCCGATGTAGGTGTTGCCATTACAATACCTAATAATATTTAATATCCGATAAAAATGTAGCAATACAATATTTTTTAAGTGGAAACTTTTTTAGCGTTATGAACGCATATGTCGATATTCGTGTGCATTCATTATTTTTGTTAGAAATTTTGCAAAAACTTCCCGTTGATCTTATTTTAAGATCTGTTTATTAGTTTGCAATCAACATCATAATATTTTCACAGCGAAATGTAAATCTCGAAACCCATTTATTCGAAAGTAAACTTGTCTTCACCTAACAATTTATTTCACTTTAATCTCTCTACATTTTTGTATACGTTTTATTAAATCGCCGAAAATATACCTCTATTATGTTACAATTACACACGATATTCGGTCGGATGATTGCGAAATGCACCACATCAAAGGATTAATCTGTGTTGCCAGCGGTGAAAAAGCATTTTAACATGCCACAGAGTAAATACGATACCGAACCAATATTTTGTTAGTCCAATTTATATATCCATTCAATTAATAATGTATGCGGCCGATTTCGCGTTTAATTGATATTAATTTTCAAAATACTGAGCTTGAAATCTTAATTACTGTTAATGTTTATGGTATAATTATTAATTAGTACAAACTGTATTTACACGGCCAATTAAAATGTACATTTTCCTTTACAAATTAATAATTGAATTCTATGTAACTATTAACTGTATTTAATTTAAATGTTTGTTTTAATAAAATGTTATAATTGCTACTTTAATTTTATTAAATGCATCATAAATTGTACTCGTAGTTAATTTTAATGAATTTAATTTAGCTTATGGTTGAAAAATACTATGTAGGTATATTATTTTATAATATTATGTTCTGATTAATTATTTACCATAATAAACTTATCCGGACCTCGAACAGTTTATAACCAGTTTATAACCATATTATAGATAATTGTAGGTTTTTTACCTGAAACAATGAAAAAATATGAAATTAATATAATAAAATCTTATTTAAAAAAAAATGGATATATACAATATAGGTATTTTATTTTATTCGGAAAACTTACAGCACCTAACAAAACTATATTGTAAATTGTAATGTATCATAACTAAAAATTGAGTGTGAGTTACCGTTATTAAAAGTGTAAAACAAATAAAGTCAAGACAAATTGTATAGCAACAGAATAACCATAATGTAGATTTATGTAAACTTCGTACAGAATTTGTCTGAGAAAATGCAAGCATTAATCAATCAAAACTAACATTGATATAGGGAAAACGCTGCGGCGTGCCTCAGGGCGACATTCTGGGACCGCAAGCCTTGAATGTGTACGGCGTGGCTTGATATGGCCGAAGCTGCAGTTAAATCATACAATCATACCGTCTCGGCTGCGTACCTATTATTTTGTTTTACGGTGATTTCACTGCAAGGGTACCGCTTATAGATTTATCTGTGTGTTTAAATGAAAGCGTGCATAGATCGACGGTACACTTAGCTTCGAAATTATCTTAATGTTCTCTTCAATAACGTAAGTATTTATAGAATTCTGAATTATCCATACAAGAGACCGCCCAATGGCCGAAATTCGACCTTAAATTTATTTATCTTCTTCTTTTGGCTCCCCGTCTAAAGTATTGACTATTTCAGATTTAATAAAAAAACAATCCATTTTTTATTTGACAACAGACTTCAACCATAAACAAAACAAACAAATTTGTCATTCAAAAATATGGTAGTGTGCACATTGTAGTGTGTGTAATGTTTTATTTGTTAAAAAAAATATGATAAAAGCATAATTTAAAAATAATATTAGCTCGATACACTTCACCATTTATACTGTTCTGTGCAAAATTTCATTCACCTACGTTTCCGCAGTTTTCGTCAAAAGGGATCCAAAATTTTTCGCTCGTGTATATAATAATGTTATACCTATTTTATAATAATAATAATAATGCAGTAGATACAATTATACATATTTTGAAGATTAAGTTTTTGCTTACTTGTATATGAAATACATAAGCCAAGCCATGTATATTAAATACATGGCTTGGTTTATGTAGGTATTTTATGGTCTTCTCATCAGTTTTTAATGGTGTTCTATTTTAATAAATTAACAAGATTTCATTCATCTCACGTTTTAGCTTCAGTTAAAGCTAGTTTTGCTTATTCAATATTATCATCTGTAGCAGTAATTCTGGAATAGATATTAGATATAGGTAGTTCAACGATCCGACAGACAGGATCGTTGCGTGCATCTAGCTCGTGGTCCGGGCTCGCAGCCCCCGGGCTACCATTGAGGATTATCTTACGCTTTTCTTATTGTTAGCTTAAAGAATAGAAACTAGCCTTGTAGTACTCCATACTATTATAGTAAATGCGACGTGTCTGTCTGCCTGTTTGTTGTTTAAACCGATTAATCAATTTTGATATGGAGTTAGGCAGTCTTGGATAAACTCATAGACTAAACTGATGTCAGTGCAACGAAGTTACTGACATCTGTAGAAGCTTTTCTTAGATTCGTCAAAAGCATAGGCTCAAAACCGTTTTCATAATTTTTGTGATTGTTATTAACCAACTTTTTTAAACAGCTGAAGTTTTGTTTACTTTTCTTTTTTAATTCTTCAAAAATAAAAGACAGCTAGCAGAAGCAATAAACTGTGAGTTGTCTCGTGACACGCAGCTTTCAACCGATAAAAACACGTTAAAAGCGCAAGAAATACTTCACGCATTACATATCGGAGAGACAAGAATCGATAAATCTTGAATCGAGACAATCGAATCACGAATGTCTCTTAATATCCCGGCAGCCGGACGCGGCGGCCATGTTTTTTAACCACTCCACTTTTATTCCATATTTGAATGTCCTACTTTTTTAATGTGTAAAATCAGGACTACAGGCAGAGTAGACAGTAGTTATGTCTATTGTGTTACAGGCATGGGCATACCGCATACGCAGCTAAAACGCATTGACTTTTATGACGTTAGCTATCATACAGAAAATTACAATGACGTAATAAAATATTCGTTCATCGATTGCCAATCCCTTTTGCCTATTATTTTCATAGTAATGTATGAATTCGACATAATATTAGGGCATGTCACCTTTTGTAAGGTGTGTTAAGTCAAATCCCACACATTTTGATCTTTACTTCATTGTCAAAACTGTCGCAAGTTATCAACATACCGTGTGACATCTTTTCTCCTCTTTAGATAGAACATTTTCATTCCTCGGACAATTCAAGAGAGTTATTTCACGAATGTAGGTGATGCAGTGATTGGCGTGACAGTCGTAAAAACGAGTTACGATATCAACGATCGCATACTAATTGTGGGCACTTCAGCGTATTTACGACGGCATTAAAGTAACGGGTTGACGCGACAATAAATATCATTTAAAATATGCACTCAGTGAAAAAATTATAAAAGTTTTACGCCCGAAATGAGAAGGTAAAACTGCAGGGTTGGAATTTGAACTTTAGCGAGTATTCTCACTATTTGGTTTATAAGTTACATGAACTGCCGCCGCAATAGTATGCACTATTTCTTAGATGATATAAACAAGTACCTGAAAATTCTTAAGTGTAGAAATTCGGTTATTATGCAGGAACTGCGACGTCATTTATGAATCCTGTCTCGGGATAAAAGTGTGTACATTTAATTTCATCTAAGCCCGGCCGCACATTGTCCGAATTCTGATCTGCAGGGCTAAAATGGTTGCTTTGGAGAATCATATATTGAATCATAATATGATTCATTTTTAAACTCCCTTTGCGTGCAATTCATATAGTGATACGCTTCGATTAATGATCGGTCGCCGCGCGCGAGCACCGCGCGAGATACCAATCATTGATGTAAGCGAATCACTATATGAATTGCACGCAAAGTGGAGTTTAAAAGTGATTCGATTCGATTAATTATTGGTCTATGCGCGCGAGCGCCGCTCGCGGGACCAATCATTAACCTAAGTGAATCACTATATGAATTGCACGCAAAGTGGAGTTTAAAAATTAATCATATTATGATTAATTATATGATTCTCCACAGCGACCATTTTAGCCCCGCAGAAACAGTTGAATTTCGCCGGACCGCCACCCCGCACACTATCCGAAATATCCTTCCGGCGAGTTCGAGCTCACTCAGCTCAGTACAAAATGTAAGAGACAGCGCGGACGTTCAACTGTTTCGTATCAGAAATTTCGGACAATGTGCGGCCGCGCTTAATTTCATCTAAATTGGTTCAACGGTTTGCGTACCACTGACAGACTTTTCACTGAATAATCAGGGCTGTAGTTAGAGTCAGATTTGAATTATTGTAGCGTTGGTACAATAATTCAAATCTGATACAGGTAGGGCGGAAGTAAAAAAATTGTCATAATTGATTGATTTTCTAGGGTTTTGATATTTATATGGTAGGGCATTATGATTTTAAGGTAGGGCATTTCCCCCCAATGCCCCCTTCTAGCTACGGCTGTACAGATAATATTAAAATATAGTTTTGATTTGAATTAGCAAGTAACCAATTCAAAAATATATGAACAAAGCAAAATATTTCACTCGAAGATCAAATTGAAGGGACGTACGCAGAGCTTTTGACTTGTTCGAAACATTTCTGAATGGACGTACTTTAAAGCGAGAATAGTTATATAGAAGTCTGAAGTCTCGTATTTTACCCACCTACGCACAGGCAAACAAAAGGTAATTTATTGATACGAAAAAGTTAAATGCTACTGTTTATAAATAGATTGTGATAGACGCCTCGACTGCATACATTTTAAAACCTTGCGCCAAATGCCAATGTTACTGTGACTGTTAATTGTGATCTGTCGCCTGGGTTTGACACAACGCGACCAAACTACGTAGGTCCCTCATCTGCCTAGGGATCAACTTCTCTCAAAGTACAAAGACGGTGTTTTTTGCGTAGAGCTCTACTACTCGGCCGATTCTGATGAAGTTTTGCAACATTTCCAGACTTAATTACCTTTTGTTCGCCTGCAAGGATTTGTGGCACTTTGACATTGACCATATTGACAATAAAGTGAAATAGCTGAGACTGACATGACCCTAGTTTTCATTTCAGCCACCAGCAAAATGATGCGGATGAAAATATAGTTATCTTACAATTACTTAGTGTTACAAGATGACGGTATCATTTTTTATTCTGGATGCTTAGAGCCTTGTAGATCAGTATTTTTATACAATAAAGACGTCGAATACCATAAGATTCGTCAATTATGACGTGTTGACGTCTATGGCACCTCAATTTTCTTCAAACGCCGCTCCTAATTCTGTTGAATTTAAAAATGAGCCGAAACTCTACGACGTCCACCGAAAAATGACCTCAACACATTAACACACTAACCTGCCAACAAACGGTGATGTATATTAAATTGTATTGTACCAATTGTGGCCACACCGAGCCGCGCACTGTAATGTGATTTAGATCTGTACATATTGGCTAAACGAAGATTCATTGACGCGCATGGAACGTCATATCTGGTTTTAAACTAGCGTTGGAAAAGGCAATAGCTCTTATGATAAGTACTCACATACGGTTTTGCTCGATCGAGCAATAACGTCGAGCAAAACCCGCGGCTCGGGATTTCACATTCAGCATTGCTCGATAGTTTTATTCTAAATCGATATATTTAATTCCATCAAGCTGGCTCGATGCGAGCCTTCGAGCTGCCAGTTTTGCGGCCGACACAGTAATTATTACTCGATTTGGAGTAAAACTATCGAGCAAAACCGCATGTGAGTACTTAGCATTACTGCCGCTCAAGAGATATTTAATGATTATTTAGCTTTAATTAAATCAAGAGTTTGACAGATAATGTATAGGACTATGGAACTTATGTCAAAATCTTTATGTATTTAGCTTCTTGGTATTTAGCAATTACAGTTAGGTGAGTAGGTGTATAAAATTAAAATACTAAAATAACATTCAAAACTATCCTGGGTAAATGATTCAAAGAGTGATACCGCCTCTATACCAGACATGTTTATCACAACAGTGCTTGTAATGATTAAGTCTGTCAGCTAGCAGCAACAGTTAAGTAATTAATATTCGTCTTTATGTTTTAATTTTAAAATTATTGTTAAATTGCCATTGATTCAATTTGTATATCATGCAGGAACCGTACTTTTTTGGGGTCAAAAATAATTCTGCTTTTTTTTTCGAAAGTGGCAATATCAGAAGCGCTTCAGTGGTTTAAGCGTGAGTTTACAGAAACGAACAGACCGACACACTTTTACATTCACCATATTATAATTATAGGTCTACCAGAATCTAATGGCAAATTTGGATGGCAGATTTTCAAAAAATATCCTTGATCATTGGATAAATGTTTATATTTGCATGTTTCACACACAGAATAAGCCGCTAAATAGCCGCTAAAGGAAAAAAAAAGGATGAAAATGTTCTATCCTATTACCCCGGTATTCCTAAAGTCAATTTATTTTCTCACTTTTTGCCATCAGATTCTTGTAGACCAATAGCAATACGCATAGAAACATTGTTTATCGTCTGATATTTATGGTATTTTCAACACTTTACTCACTCACTACGAATTGATAGAAACAAAGCCAAATTAATTTACAAGCTAGCCCTTTTAAAAATAAAAGCGTAGCATTCAAATACCTCTATTTCAATTAACTATACTATCCATTTGACGAACAATAAAACATATTACATTCAGCCCTACCCAGTCGGATAAACGTCATATTGTGTTACTGCCATAATTACCATCTATTACATTTAATAACAGGATCATAATCAGGCGTTGGATCTATACGATCTGTGATGATCTCACTAATTAAATCTACGAATAGAATACTTTTTAGTTATTATTTATTTCTACTGTTTGTTAGAAATCTCAGCGAGAAAAATTATAGAAAATTCATAAGCATTTTCGTAATTATTCTAGACTAGAGATCGCCCAATGGTCGAAATTCGACCTTAGATTCAACGACATTAGGACTACTACCTATATTTTGTAAAAAAATATTGATTTTATCATATCTTTTTCAACTCTTGTCTCTGGGACTCAGCTAATCTCAGACTGGCCGTGTAAGCATTGTCTAATAGTATCTAAGATTCAATAAAAAAAACTATAATCCATTTTCAATTTGTCACCTTGTTGTCAACAGACTTCAACCATAAATAAAAGAGTATAATTCGTATGTATAGGCTTGTCACTCAAAAATCTGTCATTTTCCTAGGTGTGTGTGTGTTGTAGCGTGTGTAATGTTTTATTTGTTAAAAAAATGTATGATAAAAGCATAATTTTAAAATAATATTAGCTCGATGCACTCCTTCACCATATAAACTATAACTGTGCAAAATTTCATGCACCTACGTTTCCCCATTTTTCGTCAAAAGGGATACAAAGTTTTTGGCTCAGTTAGACAAATAGTAAGTACTGTCTATTTACATCATAACTTTACATCCATGCTAATATTATAAATGTGAAAATATTTCTGGCTGTTACCTCTTCACGCCCAAACAACTGAAACGATTTTGCTGAAAGGTATGGAAGTACTTTAAGTTCCCGACTCTATCTGCCGTACTCAGAGTGGAACATTAATTACTTAAATGCAATTAATTCAAAATTTTGACATAAGCCCCATACATTATCTGTCAAACTCCTCATTAAATCGAAGGTTAATCGTAATTAAATGTCTCTGAGTACGGCTGTTAGTCGTATAGCGTTCCTGCGCGATAAAGCGATAAACAAATTTTGGCGCAACGTTGCTGATGTCATCTAGTGACACACGGGGTGTAGGTTGTAACAAAACAAAGTGATAACTGATAACACTTTAGGGCAATGAGTTTCTAAAATACTAGAGTAGCAATGTCTTACAAAAGATTCTCAGAAATGCGTAACCACTTTTTTGTTCAAAAGACAATGTCAAGTCATATATTCGTTATGGCATTATGTATGTGAGATATGCCCGCAGGCATCTTCGAAGTGGCAACGCGTTGGTACCGTAAACTTCCAATCTAGTTACGTTAGTAACATAGAATATCATTGCTTTAGGGTGTGTAATGTAGAGTACCAAAAAGTAACACCTTGAAGTATAATATTATTCTGTTTTATTACTTGTTGTTAGACTTGTAAGTTAGTAAGTTATGAGTAGTTTATTAATTCCTCAATATTTACTTTTGGACTAAACTAATGTCAAAATGCCGTGTAAAACTTTTCTGAACAGTTACAAAGTTGTAAGACACAGTGTTATCCTTGGGATCACATAGCATTATTTTTAATGTCCTTTTTTAACAGTAATGACCTGGTTTGAAAAGAAAATCGTAATTGCCGTTGTAATATCCGCCTCTTCACGTAAGACCATGATGGCGAGCCGACAAGCATGGATAGGGGCATACTATTATAATATTATTCCTTTCTACTTTTAATGTACCGTTCCGATTTTTTTACGCTACAAGCGACGGCAGCATAGGTCAATTCACAAATAAAAATATGTTAGTAGAAAATGAAACCTAAGCATAAGTCATAAAGTGCCATTTTATTTGAATTTTTGTCGGTCGCGGTTAGCCATGGCAAAGATCGGAAAGTCCCTTAGTCTATGATATTATAATATGTCCCGTGATCTATATTAACCAATCAATCATTGGCAATCATTGTTATCCATCTTTGTCCAACGTGGCCAGATATAGGTATATTTTCAATTTCACAATGTAAAAGTTTGCTATGCCTTTTCAATTCACAAGTGCAAGCGATAAATTTAAGAAGTTTTATTTCTTACAGTTGCCTCAGTAAGTTCCTACTAGGTAAGAACGTTTTAAGTTGGAATAGTTTTAAATTGTGTGAAAACTAACTAACACTGGACTGATAAATTACAGAAACGGACTAAATTAATGGGTTTTAAGACTTTTGTGGCGCGTAGTTGTTTTCACTTACTTATTCGAATTTCGAGAACTTTCTTTAATAAATAAAATCAAGTTAGGACATTGTAATACTGAACTGATTTCGATGAAACTTGGCATAGAGGTACTTCGGGTCCTGAGAAAAGGACAAAGAATAAGTATCCTTTGTCCTGTCACGTAAGTGTCTAAAAACACTAGGCCGAAGTTACGCGGCGTAAATTCCGCATGATTACGCCCGCAATGTATTTTAAATTCCCGATGACACACTATTCCGTCGCGTTCCGTCCGTATTTTGTATGCGGACGAAATCATGCGGAATCTACACCGTGTAACTTCGGCCTAGTGTGTTTAGACACTAAAAGTTCCCGAATTTCGGCGCAAAGGAGTTGCGGCCATCAACTAAGCCCTGAACTCCTGAGTCCTGACTCCTGACTGACTGTTCTGTTTGCTAACCGTTTTTCAAAATATCATGTCTTTGAAAAGCATCGAACGTCATGTACATGTACATAACAACAAATAATTGAATTGGTAAAGGTCTATAAAAATACGTGTTGACTTGGAAACTTAAAATTATTCGTCTGTTAAAAATTTCCCAACTAAATAATAAAATCAATTTAAAAAATAAAGCTAACACCAAAACGTATTTGTACTTGAGAGTGAACCAATTTGAAACAGCAATCTGCAGTATCCGCAGACCGCGGTGTGCGTTGATTGTTTTCTACCATGATTGCCCTTTGTTGACTGAACTGTTTTCGATACTCTGAGTGTTAACACTTCCTATATTAGGTTTTACTTTTTTACGAACCGGAAAAATAAGTGAAAATGTTTTTTCAAGCCGGAAAAGAAGTGAAAATCATGAGTCCCACAAACAATATAAGGCTGGCGGCATTGACACGTTTTTGGTATTCGATTTCCTTATTCGGATATTCAGATGCATGGAATCTATAAAAAAAATACACTGACTGGCCCACACGTTCGCTGAACGGAACGAATTCCGCACATGCGTTTCGAATGCAGCCAGCACGTTCGAACGTTTGCGCTAGTCTCACGGAATTCGGAAATCGAAATTCCACATTAGGAAAACGAATACCGAAATCGGAAGACGTGGGTATGCGGCCAACCTAGGGTCAAATTGTCGCGCGGGTGAAAACGGTTTTATTTTTAATCAGTGCAGCTTTCTATCATAAATACATACATTTTGCAATATATTTATCTACTGGTAATATAAGAATATGAAAGTTTAACAGTTAATAGATAAATATACTCAGACAATGTAGAGTTTACCGTGTGACGTGTGTTTCATCACATCACGTCGCGGGTGAAGTACACCTTTCATCGGCTCGTAACGACAGTCTGAAAATGGTTGCCTCAAGTTATACGATCAGCCGAAACGTTTTCAGGATAATATTATAAAATAATTATTATGTAAAGTAAAACCTGTTCTGTACCGAAAAGGTAAAAACTCCTATTACTAAGACTCTACAGTCTACAGTCTGACCGTCTGTCTTTCACCAGGCTATAAGTATCACAAGTGACAAGAACCGTGATAGCGAGAATTTAGGTTTTCACAAATTATTATATTTTATTTGTATGTGCAAGTTCAAAGCTTTCCATTATAATATTATAATATATATAATTTATGTAAGAATTGTTTAAATTAAATGAATTACATGTAAATTGAAGTGTTTTTAAGCGAGACTGTGACTTTTTGTCAAGTCAGAATTTGACTAAAAGCCATGAAAGATGGAATGTAAAGTCAGTACGTATGTAAGTCTATACGTAGTCTGCTGGAGGATGAAGAAAAATTAAATCTTGCAAAAAAGTATACACGTACTATTCAATAATTGCACATGCAGACGTTACCAACTAACCATCATGAGATGTCGGATCAACGTCAACTTAACTCTAGTCGGGGAACTCTATTAAAATCGCTGTCGCGTATAAATTGGACTCCGACAAGCGATGACTGCTGAGGGACAAATTAATACGCGCGACATGTGCGCCCAGCATCACAGAATAAAAATTATAAAGGAATTTAATTAGACGGACTTCGCGACGTACGAGCAGGACAACACGAGTAGAAAGAGATAGACGCATTCACGGCACGCCGTGCGGCGCACCGCACTTTATTAAATCCTCTTTTCTTTCTATTGACATTTGAAATTGGATTTAGAACAGCGAAATCGTGGCGCGAATTGCATAGCATTGTGTTAATTATTATAATGTTTATTTTGTAAAAAATAACAGCAGAAATAACTACTTACTACAGATTACAGATATAGGAGGACCATCGGGCGAGCGTTGTAAAACTTAAAAACCTCATTGCGAACGAAAAGCTCTAAAACTTATTTCGTAACAAGTTACAAGATACATTTACCAAATTACCGAGTTTAAAGGTCACGCTGACCAATGATCGCTATTCAACTCCATGAGAAACTATCATTTCAAATCGAGAAGCATAAAAGCAACAATTCTTTTGTCGAAAAAATCCCATGCGTTACGAAAAAAAAACAAATTATACGAATTCAAATTTCGAATGATTGTTTTATACAGAAGGCATTTTGAATAAAGAACATGAGTTTGCACGGTAATTACAGGTTACATGACGGCAGGCAGCCATGTTCTTAAATTAAAAATGACAAATGGCCGCGTAATTGACTTTTAATTTGTTTGTTTTATCGTCTCATTTTTTGTAAATCATTGTTACGAAACAGTTGAATAACGTGTCAATAATTGTGTTATATGAATCAGAACATGATTTACAAAAATATTGATAGAAGAGCCTATGTAAATTATAAAAGTAAAATATGGTAGAGCCACCAATATAGAGAACCAGACGTAAAAAATTTAAGCTCGTATTTCAAAACTAAATAGCTGTAACATGCCCGGCTTCAGAGGTTTTTGTCAGTTGTTTATCTATACACTGCACTTATATCTTATATCTTTAAACGAGCAATTCTTGTATATATATATAATTGGAATCTCGGAATCGGCTCCAACGATTTTCATAAAATTTAGTATATAGGGGTTTCGGGGGCGATAAATCGATCTAGCTAGGAATCATTTTTAGAAAATGTCGTTTTATTCGTGTTTTATCGAATACCGAGCAAAGCTCGGTCAAATATGATTCTTAAAAACCAATCATCATTCAAAACCTCAGAAAGAAGTCAAATTCAATATGAAGATAAGTAAGAACTAAGAACTTCAAAAGTATTTTTTTTTTAAATTCAACCTAATCGTTGAATTTAAAAGAATAACTTTTGAAGTTCTTAGTTCTTAAAGCCAAAAGCGGTAAAACAGAGTGTCAATAGAGGTTTTATGGCTGATGCTGGATCTAGCAGGATGCAGGCGCAGTGGGCGCAGTATAAATCTCTCTAACTTTAGCCCCGGCTAAGTTTATCAACAATACAATCGCGTAAAGCGAGCCCTGCTTTATGTTACTAACGAATGCGTAAATAACTATAATGTATGGAAATCGACGGCGCGAATTGTGGGAGTTGGGACCACTGTCAAGTGTCTGGTTTTAATCCAAACTAATATTGCAAATACTAAATTGTCTGTCTGTTACCTCTTCACGCTAAACCGCTAAATGTAATGTATGAAATTAGGTGTGTTATTATTTTAGTCCAGACCCCAGTGATGGGCAGAAGGATAGCAGGTTTTGTTCCACCCGTTGCGCCTAAATCCGTTTTTTTCGCGGGAACCGTACAATTTTCAGCCAAATCGGTTCAGCGGTTTGGGCGTGAAAAGGTAACAGGCAGAGAGACAGAAAGACATACTTTTGAATTCGTGGTATGGATTATTTAATGTAAGTAATTGTATAAAGAGATTTAACATGTTTAAAGAAGCCAGTAGAACAACAGTGAATCGTTATCCGATTTTACAACTTCACCGCAGCTCTCAACTCAACTGTCAATCCACAATTGACACAATTTCATGAAGTAATCAGTAATTACATTAAAAGTAACAAGAGACCACTGACCAATAACTGTTATTATTGAATAAAATATTGTCAAATCTATTATGTAGTGAAAATATTAGCAACCGAAATATTACCGAATTATCCATCTGATCAAGATGGTACGTAAATAATTAAGCTATCCAGAGATCACTAATCGGACCTTTTTGTGAGACTCGATATAAAATAATTTGATGGCTGTATAGAATATACCTGTGCATTGTTGAGACGTTTAAAAAAACAAAGTGTCAAATGACTTACATCATAAAAGCGGCGATGTAAAGGGACGGCCAGATTCAAGCCAGATTCGACGCGCGATAGCGGTCGCGTGCTGATTAATAGCGGAGATATCAGTGTGGACGACGCTTAACATTCTCTTTCTGTTTCGGTATTTATGTCAGGTTTGGGCAGGGGTTGCAGGGTTTATTTTGGAATGCGTTTAATTGTATTCACGGAGTTAATAAAGTTAGGCTGTTACCTAATAAATTAAGTAACACTACATAACTTTACTTGAAGGTTTTTTACTTGTTAGTTTCATTGTCCATACTAATATTATAAATGCGAAAGTGTGTCTGTCTGTCTGTTACCTCTAGACGCCCAAACTGCTGAACCGATTTTATTGAAATTTGGTATAGTGTTACTTTAAGTCCCGGGAAAATGTACGGTTGCTGCACGAATTTTGGTGCAAGTTGCAACGGAGTTGCGGGCTTCATCTAGTTTTTATATAAAAATCAACTTTAAAACAATAATTTCACTTCGTCACTAGATGGAGGTGGTTCTGTTTTAAATCGCGCTGGAATTCTAACCGTTAATAATTATAGCTTACAGTTATCTAAGTTAACTGAAACATGCGTGAACATAAATTCAATTAAAATCGTATTGATATAAATTATTATCCAATGGTAACATCTGTTACAATTTATAACTTTGCTCTACAATTTGTTATGCGCCGGCAAATAATAAATCAATTAATGCTACCCCTTTATTTAGTCAAAGGATTTAGTATTTGTATTTGAAGGGGTTCTGAAATCCGCTAGGATATATTTTAAAGGGGTATTTCGGAAATGCTGGTCGAAAAACGTTTCCGAGTTGGGGGATTTTAGAGCGGATCTAGATTTTCCAAGCTTATTCAGTTCGCAAATCCTACAGTTGTCAGAGTTTTTAAATGTAAAAAGAATTCCTTTCTTTCTCCTATTTTCGTCTACCTAGAGATTATTTTAAAGATTATACAGTATACTATAACGTTAAACTATAATTTTAACTATAGTTACGGAGATAAAAGTCATAAAAATTACGTTGAAAATAACAATAACTGATGACGTAACCTCACCGGTTTTGACGCTTTTCATAGATATGACGGGACGACTTCTGTCGGGCCCGCTAGCAGTGAATACAATCACGTAGTGTGACCCACCAAATTGTTGATCAAAGGACAAAGTGTATATAGATTGTATCTATGTTTAACATGCAGAGTGCAGTCTTGAAAGAACGCCGACATAAAACGGCGAAAGTACATAAAACAAGCGATCAAAGTCGGATCGGATCAAACGCGCTATTTCCAAACCGATTGATCGATCCCCGACTCGATTCTATTTCGATTACGACGAGGTGTTAACTAATTAAATATTACTTTCTTGTGCAGGAATTTCTAATGTGCTTGAGGGTGAATTTAAAATACAATTTTTATCACACTTTTACACTTTATAGTCTTGGGCTGTATGTATGTAAATGAGAATCTTTGAGCACGATTTTTACCTATCTCCAGTAATCTATTTAATTTCAAACTTTGCAACGTATGAGGAGCCAATGACAATGCAATAATTTGTTTAATAAAAAAACCGTGTTTTTATTGTTTTTAGGGTTCCGTACCAAAAGGGTAAAAATAGGACCCTATTACTAAGACTTCCATGTCTGTCTGTCTCCAAGCTGTATCTCAAGAACCGCTATAGCTAGACTTCCGAATTTTTCACAGATTGTGTATATCGGTTGCCGCTATAACAACAAGTACTAAAAACAAAATAAAATTATTATTTAATGGGGGCTCCCATACGAGAAACCTGATTGTTTTGGCTTTTTTGGCTCGTAATTCATAATGGCAACAGGTAACCACCTGAAATATTCACAAAATATTTTATTATATTTGTACTACAATAAATCTCATACAAAAAACACATTTTTTGCCTACTTTTGGTCTATAACAGTACGGAACCCTTGGTGCGCGAGTGCGACTCGCGCTTGGCCGATTTTTATTTTTTAACTATTATTTAATAGAGGGTCATTTTTAAGACAGATAACTCTAGATCAGTGTGTCTGAGCCGTATTATTATAGCAAGTATTTTCATGAAATTCAGTAGGTACCTAGGTAGGTAACTACTGAATTTCATCAAAATACTTGCTATAATAATACGGCTCAGTTACTGTTACATAGGCATGTAACAGGCCTCATACTTGGAAAACCACCAGTTTTTGACTTTCACATATTATTATTACTAGGTATTTGACCGAGATTTGCTCGGTATTCGATAAAACACGAATAAAATGACATTTTTTAAAAATGATTCCTAGCTAGATCGATTTATCGCCCCCGAATACCCCTATATACTAAATTTCATGAAAACCGTTGGAGCCGATTCCGAGATTCCAATTATAAATCTATATATATATAAAACTCAAAGGTGAGTGACTGACTGATTGACATAATGATCTATCAACGCACAGCCCAAACCACTGGACGGATCGGGCTGAAATTTGGCATGCAGGTAGATGTTATGACGTAGGCATCCGCTAAGAAAGGATTTTAATAAATTCCAACCCCAAGGAGTTCAAATAGGGGATGAAAGTTTGTATATAATAATACCTCTTAACGCGAGCGAAGCCGCGGGCAAAAGCTCGTATATATATTTACAAGAATTGCTCGTTTAAACATATAAGATTTTTATGTCTCCCCGAAATCTACTATTGAAACGGAAAATTTAAGTTTTAAGTGTTGACTTAATTACAAAAGAAAAACAGCTCTCTTTCAAATGTTAATACAGTTTTCCTCATACATATTTTATTTCAGTTTTTAATCCAAGTTTGACACACATAAAATTCCCTTCTTAAAAGGAAACGTTAACACTGTTTTTCCATATAAGTAAACCTACCCCCCAATTTACTCCCTGAACCATCGTCTGGAGTTAGACAAATAATCCTGCTATCCTACTTCCTACTTATATCCTACTTAATAATATTATAAAGGCGAAAGTTTGTTTGGATGTATTATAGATGTATAGATGTATGGATGTATGGATGTGTGGATGTGTGGATGTCTGGATGTATGGATGTTTGTTACTCTTTCACGCAAAAACTACCGAACGGATTTTAATGAAACTTTACAATAATATACCTTATACATCAGAAGAACACATAGGCTACAATTTTAACCGACTTTCAAAATGGGGGAGGTGTTATGTTCGTTTTCTTATGTTCAACGATTACTCCGCCGTTTGTTAACCGATTTTCAAAATTTTTCTTTTGGTATCATCCCAATTTGGTATTATATTCATAAAAGTGGTGATCTGATGAAGGATCCATAAGTAATCGAGGGAACTCCTCAAAATTTATAGGGATATAACTGGTATACCGTGGTTCGGAAGGTGCTGAGAGAACTCCTGATTCTTTATAGATACAAGTTTGGGAGTTTCAGCGTTGTTTTAAGAACAGAAAGCATATGCTACTATGCAAATTACATTCATCATCATCATCATCACTACCATATTATACCATGCATCGTCCCATGATTATGAGCCTGTTTTTGGTACTTTTCATAGTCTTTTAAATCGAGACTCGAGTTTGTCAAGCGATAATTTAAAATATCTATACTTATAATATTAAAAACCTGAAGAGTATGTTTGCTTGAACGCGCTTATCTCAGGAACTACAGATCCAATTTAAAAACTTATTTCTAATTTCAGTGTTACATAGCTCATTTATCGGGTAAGGCTACAGGCTATATTATTATCACGCTACGACTAATACGACCGAAGAAACTCAGGAAAATGTGGGAAAACGGGGGAAATATTAGAAAGGGTTTATCTCACGAACTATTTGGCTCATAATATGTACATATACCTATAGAGTAGACCACGTGAAGAGAGTATAGCTATTTTTCATGGGAAAATGTACGGTTTCTGTAAAATTCCTAATTTTTTTCGTTTCCTTTTAATAAAACCAAAACCATTTGAATAACACGATTCATTCCTTTTGAACATAAATAGCGTGGATTATAAAGTGCGACCTTCCATTATTTAGGATTATCGCCGTGAAAAATCGGTGCATCATAAAAGTTGTCATGCTCTTAGGTCTGTTTTGTCGCTTCATCCCGTGTTCAGTGGTAAGTGCTAAGTCATCTTTTATTTTTTACGTCTGATATTTTTTTGCAAAAGAATCTGAGCTTACGGCCACAGTGTGCAGGTGATCAATTATGGCATCTTTTTGCACACGTGTTAATGTGATTTAGTTTCAAATCTGCAATGTGTTTGCAAAATAAAACTTTTTTAGCAGCAGCTATTTCATAATGTGTAATTAAAGTTTGGGATTTTATATGACATAGATGCTCATAGAAATACCTACTTGAATAGAAGATCAATTTCCCAGTTCACGTTCCCGTACCTACAGTTAACAAGTTACAACTCGAATTTCATATACTTTTATAATTAATTTGAAAAATGGACAATTTTATGCAAAGTAGTATTTCATAATATAATTTAAATAAACAATCCTGTCAATTACATTTGCACGAATTATTTTATCGATATTGAAAGCGACAGCGCGCGGTAAAATCGGCGGCCAATTTGTAAATGTTGACATATTTATAAATTACAATTATCATTTGTGTTTAAATGGCGTTTAATACTGAATAATAGATCGCTAATAAGCACCAAATACTACACATTTAGTAATCTGTGCTAATAGTCTGCGCAATAGGCAAAACACATAAAAGTAACAGACTTGCTGTTAGGTTAGGCTAGTTCAATAATATTACAGTTGTTACCTCATTTATTTGACAGTTATGTTTATTAAGCTTGTTAGTTCGTAAGCAAGGATGTTGTAAGTATGAAAATACTAGTATTAAATGCAATCTCTTATCTGTTACCACAATATGTTTGGATTAAAGTATTGCCCACGTATTCTGTACGTATAAAATCGTGAGATATAATCTTCGATTCAAGAAGTCTTAGGTCATAATGATATACGTCTAGCAGGTTCGTGGGAGCACCATCAATTCCATATCCTTTCTGATTTAAGACTAGCTAGAGTGCTGCTAGACACTGAAGCTACAAAGAGCACGCTTAATTTATTTTAAAATATTCACATCTACTTAGAAGAGAAATGAGGCAAACACTTTCGAATGCATACGCCTAAGCGTGTCTAAATAGAACAAAAAAAAGTTATTTTTAAAAATAGAAAAGTGATCCCAAACAATACGTGAAGTGACAGCTGTCAAAACAACAATGGCGGATGCACTTGTTTACGTGACAGGATTGTAGCGGTTTTAGGACGTAATTCATATAATAAAATAATAAATTATAATAATTAAAGTGTTCCATTTTAGATAAGTACTTATTTTCTTAACAACGCCTTGATTGTCTCAATCAGATCTCTATCAAGACTCTATTTATCTCTACCATAAGTTTAGCAAAATAAGATTCTCCATTTAAACATGTTTAAGATACGGTACCAACAATAATATTATAGCACTTTACTCATTACAAAAATAATTGTATGACCGACCTGAGTATGACAAGATTTACGACTTTGTTTTGTGAACAAGAGCGGAACCTAACTGCCGCACAGAGACGTTCCTTAATTACTTAACTGTAATTAAATGAAGAGTTTGACATAAGACCTATACCAATGATGAAATACTCAAACCAGATATGTTACTACCGCGCGCGTTGTGAAACTTCAAATACGGCCCAATTGGGCCGTCTGTTGTTTAGTCTGCATCGAGCGCAGTCACGAACGTGCTGCGTCTTGTCTTACCTAAATAAATTGAAAATGACGTCGTGCACGACTCAAAAGAAAACAAAACACATGGAATCTCTTACCACATGTCTTGATTGCAATAAATATCTCGATTATTTACATTTTCAATTATTTTTTTCGAACAATCTGGAAAAAATCGAATTTTCATCATAGTTCAGGCGAAGAAAGAGACAGCGATACGATTCGACGATTAAAAATAGAACTGTCTCTTTTATGTAAATGGTTTTTCGTATCTTTTGTTTCACTCATCTGTCAAATTTGTCAATGTCTGCAATTTTGAATTTGAAAATTGTTCGGAAGAGATTTAAGCCGGAAAATAGTACGGACGTAGTTTTTATTATTCGTAGTATGGACGTAACATATCTGTATAAGTACAATATCATCGACCTATACATTATCTGTCAAACTATTCTTAATTTGAAGATTTATCATCTTTGAAAGATTATGTCTCTGAGTGCAGCCATTACTACTATTTCATAGCTGAAAAAAATTCAAACATGCATCCTTCAGAAACTCAAGACTTGGACCACAGCGCAGCAGCCGCTCAGTGTCAATAGCGTGTGTCTGTCCGTCTGTCACGACCGCGGAAATATTGAATAGTGAATTATGTACCGTTAACTCCCTATTGTTACCTATTTGTTCTCGTGGCTGTTATAAATCTGTTGTTTATGGTGACATAGCGGTGGCGTATGACTTTATATCAGTCGAGTTGGATTCATTGTCTGCTTTATATTGTGTTTTGCATTGAGATAGACCTGGATCCCAGAAGGATTAGACATAACTTACTCTCTGATGGATGAAACCATAGGTTATTAGTAGTGCCTCGTGTACTTAGAATACCTGCGAATTTATGTAACTCTAAGTGTGACACCTGGTCCAGGTACCAGGAACCAAAGTGGACTAAAAATGAGTCTTACTTTACTTATTTTCAAATGGCTAATATTTATATATAATTTGTAAATTATTGTTCTGAACTAGTATCATGTAGTGTAAGACACTTTTCAATGACCAAAACTATTGCCAGACGTTTTAAAAATAACTTTGTTGCTATTTTTTTTCAAAGGCATTATTTTTATTTTATAAATTAATATAACACCTTAGAAAACAATACGATATTGCAAGAATTTATTTTCTACTAGCTGTTGCCCGCGAATTCATCCGTGTCAGCATACTGCATAGTATAATAACAAAGATGGACAGTTTTCCCCTGTTTCCTTACCCAAAGGGTAAAAACGGGACCCAATAACAAATATATTTCAGCCTGTCCGTCTGTCTGTCTGTCCATATCCAGACTGTACCTCCCCTTTCTAACATGTAGTGAATATTATTAAAGTATGGATACAATTAAGTATTTTTTGGTCAAATTATTTTTAAAACGTCTGGCAATAGTTTTGGTCATTGAAAAGTGTCTTACACTACATGATACTAGTTCAGAACAATAATCTACAAATTATATATAAATATTAGCCATTTGAAAATAAGTAAAGTAAGACTCATTTTTAGTCCACTTTGGTTCCTGGTACCTGACCAGGTGTCACACTTAGAGCTACACGAATTCGCAGGTATTCTAAGTACACGAGGCACTACTAATAACCTATGGATTCATCCATCAGAGAGTAAGTTATGTCTTATCCTTCGGGGATCCAGGTCTAAGAGTTTAGATCGAAACTCAAGTTTTTTAAAAGTTCACTGCTATGTAACAACTAATAACGTCTTATTCTTAAACTTAATTTGTACTTAAAATACTTTATTCGTATACTTTTAATTTCACGAGAACGACGCGACTAAACTTTTGCCATACCATTTTAGTGACAAATTATGTAGAGTCTTGTGAGAAAAAAACTATCTAGTCTATTTTAAGCATTTTGTAACTAAAATACTTTAAAACGAAGATGCCAGCATAGTCAAGATAGTATTCAATTAAGTACATGATAAAAATATATTTCAAGACCCAGACTAAAATGCCATAAAAGTATAAAGGCAACAAAATATTGTATTGTATCACAGTAAATTTATACAAACATGGATGCGCATCAAATTGCAGCGGATTGTTTCTTGGCAATTGGTTAGCAATCACAATACACCATTAATGTTTTTGTAATGGCTGTCTGATTGTCCCCTCATTACTGCACCGTCCGCAAAAATTACACATTGTTTCAACATAATCGAGTATCGGATTTATTTGGATTTATTCTCTTGTTTGTTTGTGAAAAATAATATTGAATTTTCATAACGGAATTACTACAATAAGAACATGTATTTTATTTTAATATGAGAGCGCCGGATAGTGACAATCTTGAGTTTTGACTCAAGATTATGTACCATTAAAGAGATCGATTCATGGGCAGATTGCGGATCTTTGTTAATTTTGGTCGGTTATGTCAATTCAATGATAATAGTGATCTGTCACCTGAGCTTGGCATGACCCAACCAAATTATATTAGTCCGTCACCTGCAAATTAATTTTGCTGTAGTAATATAAGATAATACATACGGACGGTTTTTAGAAAGTGTCGCTCCTAGAGTTTACTCAAATAAACCCTGAAACTTTTTGTTAATGTACAATAACGTAACATTTATAATTTTATTACGTTTATTTTTTATATATGTATCTCTTGTAATAGACTAACATAATATAATGACGTGTCTTACGTGGGCGCTAAACTTTAATTATTATGTTTTTGGTTATTAAGTACATAGTAGTAAACCCCTGAATTAATTTTATTTAATATTTTTTAAGAAAATACTCCTCCTCCTTCGGCTTACCGATCAAAAATTTTATGAGGTAAGTGCCTAACACTCGACATTATAATCTCCACTTAAGTCTCGACTTACTCTACTTGATATTAAAAGTATTTTAATTTGGCTCATTATGTCCTTCACGGATTATTTTCTTCATTTTCAGCGAACATAATAATTGGTCTTTCATGTTAAAGTTATCCAATCTTTCATTATAATCACTTTGCTATCGTATCAGACATGCATAAAACATTGTAGATATAAACTAAGTAAGTCTATATTAATATAGACTTACTTAGTGTGTTTTAAGCTATTGTATAGCTTATATTATATAGCTTGTATAGCTTTTAGAATCAAGCAATTCCGTTACTAAAATAAAGCTAACAAGTAACACCCCCCGAGCAGTGCGGTGCGGTGCGTTGAAATCCGTGGATCGTCTAAGTCTAACGTCGTTTCAATTCGGCAGACTTCGGAATGGTGTTTGTGTGCGTGCGACTAGACTTATGTGTGTAGACTATGCTATGGATATATTAATATTAAATAGCTTTACCGCGACAGCCACACGTATTTTTTACTAAAAATGTGTTTTTAGCTATTTTGCTATCGCTACATATAAGGTGCGGTTTCAATATCATGACATAGCAATCCTATGTTATATTACTTATTAGTATAATAACACATATTATACCTATATAATTTCGTATTTCGTAGAATAATCTGGAACTAACCTGACATTAGTATTCGTAGCTGCTCTCAGTCCTTACCTGCGAAAGATAAAAATATGATAAGTATAACGTACAAAAAATATATCAGATTTGTTCGCATTTAAATAGAGCTTTATTTCCTCTTCAAGGCGTTTCCGTGATGGGGGCTTTTGATAATTTAATTTTAATGTCAAGTAAACACACAATGACGTACACTAGGTACGTTCTTAAATTACCTAAACTTGTACTTAACCAACAATTTTATGACAAAATTCAAATAGGCAATAGCCTATCTATCCAAAAAATATTATTATTTTTTTAGATACTAGGTAACAGTCTAGTATTAAATATTTTCTTTTACGCCTGCCTTATTATGCCAGTATGCACTAGTATCAAAGATTGAGGTATCCGTTTGATGCACACAACAATATTTTATTTAGTTTTCGTATTACTGTTATGTCATTCAATTATTTGCACTACATGACGCCGGTAACGCCGTTGTACCAAAATTTGTTTATTGCACGGATACCGTACATTTTTCCGGGATAAAGTCTTTTACTACGTCGTTTTCCGGGACTTGAAGTAATACCATTTACCATTTCAGCTAAATCGGTTCATCAGTTTCAGCGTGGAGAGGTAATAGACAGATAGAAGACATGCACTTTCGCATTTATAATATTATTAGTATGGATGGGCAGCGGTACGAGACAATTCCTGTATCATAGCAATTACAACGCCATCCATCTTCCAGACAATTGAGTTGTCAGAGGTCAGCGACTGCGGGCCAGATTTATGTAAACACATGTTATACATTCAGACTCTGTCTGGAGAATTCGGCAGTTCCGTCGGAATTCAAAGCTACATTTTTGATTCACCCTCTTTAGACCGCACTCAAAACCTAAATAAATGATGATTGAGCTTGAATTCGATAAAGAGTTTGACAGATAATATTGTATGGAGCTTATATCAAAATCTTCATTTAATTACAGCTGTTAAGTAATTAATATTACGGAGGCCGTAAAAATGCTTATATTGAGAAGTTTCCTTCCGCAACGTCTCAAAAATAAATAAATAATTACACTGTATTTATATATTTATATATCTCAAGACGAAATAAGAATGTATAATGTTGCATGTTGCAGCTCCGTATTAAATCGTTGCACATTTTATTTTTATTACCGTTTCGGAGAATGTCACGAATACTGAGAAAAATTGTGCAGCATTTTTGAGGACGATTCCGCGAAAATGGTTATCAGTTGGCAAAAGCTGTATTTCTTTTTGATGCTTATGAAAAAGGCCTTAAAGCCTTTTCAAGAATTGTGTCAATAACGTATTATATTTTTATTTCTGAATCAAGATCTACTATTTTAGTATAAAATAGTGAAATAAGATTACTAGGTGTTGTATTAAGTACCAAAAGTGTTTCTCTACGCTTTTAGAGTCTCGTTTATTGTATGAGCCCCGTACAATTTTTGCCATAACTATCTGCATTTCTGCACCCATAGTATCTCCATGCTTTTAGCAAAGCGATGATGATATAATTTCATCCATATCGGTTTAACGATTAAATATTAATTCATAAAAAGTTAACAACACAGTTTCACACTTATAAAATTGATATTGAGTATTGACTATGGAAATATGAAGTACATAATGGTATTATTATATTAGGCGTGTCCCTCTTGCGTGGATGTACAGTCTTCGACAGTTATTTTGCCCAACTTTTCAACTTTACTGTTTGGTGATAAGGGTCATAAGGAGCCATCAAAACGATTATTATTACAATGTATCAGTAGTAAGACAATCGGCTGTACAATATCTCCTCATGATTGTCCCAATTTCACGGTCCATCTGGCCAAGACGAATTGACATTGTTGGCCCACCCCTCACAAGACACAGAATACGAACTACGAAGGATTACTTCTTCATTTCTAATGAATATCATGGAGCTTATACAAAAATTTAAAGTCTGTCGTGTCCGAAGTAATAAAGTACGTAACTTTTAGGTAGAGTTGCGTATTACTTCGGAGTTCGAACACGACCTCACAGGAAAATAAAATCTGTGGACTCGACAGACTTTTAAAATTTTCTTAAAACTGTCACAGTAAGCCCTAATATAATAATTATTATTATTATATTAGTTCACACGTGCTTGAAACTATACTACGAGGAGGAATATCGACTTTTCATCTCTGCAAAATGTCACGATTTTCACGTTTGAAGTCATGGGCACATCATGGGCAACAAATATCTAGTACTTACCTACATTAATCCTTCGATCGTGGATTCTCGGAAATATATTGTTATTCTATTGTGTCTCGCTCACCGGTGAGCTTATGGGGCTTGATGGATTAAACTATGTGCATTGCATAATAGATTTAGTTATCAGTAAAAATATTAACGGCTCGACTTTTATAATATTAAGTATGTGCTTTATGTGGAATCACATAAATTCTAAAAGCATTGTCTTTCATCTGTGATCGCATAATTTTTTTATTTTTTATAATTTATAAAATAATACATAAGTAATTAATTTAAGGGCTGATTTTTCAATCATCAGATTTTTATACAGACAGTATAGACAGACAGGTAATGTATATTAACGTACATTACATCCCGGGATGTATAGCTTTACATTATATTAATGTATCACACACACAACAGGTAATGTAATGTATCTTTCCCTACATTTCAATGCTAAACGCCCCGCTTGACGCACATTTCAGCTGCTAAAGTGTTATACAGGCTGTTCTTATTTTTAATGCTGTAATAATATGGCCTTTCGAGTTACATGATATTAGATTTACTAGATAGTTCATCAGAAGATGATTCGGATTGTAATTTTGATGCGCACATTGTTACATATTGTGTCAAAAACAGAACGATGTGGATTGAAGATATTTGATTGAAAATATAGGCTCTGGGGAACAGACTGCCTGAAGTTCCTGCTGTGACGTGCTGTGCTAAGGTGGCAAGTGGCAACACTGTGTCTATCATGTCTATCATACACAGTCATAATATATAATACTAGATGTCCCGCGCGGCTTCGCCCGCGTAAATTAGGAATTTTACAGAAACCGTACATTTTCCCATAAAAAAATATTTTCCCCGTTTTTCCCGCATTTTCCTGAGTTTCTTCGGTCGTATTAGTCTTAGCGTGATAATATATTATATAATACTAGATGTCCCGCGCGGCTTCGCCCGCGTAAATTAGAAATTTTACAGAATCCGTAGGTACATTTTCCCATAAAAAATATTTCCCCCGTTTTTCCCACATTTTCCTGAGTTTCTTCTGTCGTATTAGTCTTAGAGTAATAATATAATATAGCCTTCTCGATAAATGATGAGTCTTACTCGATAAATGATCTATCTAACACTGAGATAAGTTTTTAAATCGGACCTGTAGTTTCTGAGATTGACGCGTTCAAGCAAACATACTCTTCAGGTTTATAATATTAGGTAGATATAGATTTTTTTTAATTATCGCTTGACAAACTCGAGTCTCGATCTAAAAGACTATGAAATGGTATAATATGGTAGTGATGATGATGATGATGATGATGAAGAATGTAATTTGCATAGTAGCATATGCTTTCTGTTCTTAAAACAACGCCGAAACTCCCAAACTTGTATCTATAAAGAATCAGGAATTCTCTCAGCACCTTCCGAACCACGGTATACCAGGTATATCTCGGTGCAAAATCTTACTTGTTGGTAGCATATGCTTAGAATACTTCTCACGAAACCGAAGTCACCATATGTTTCCCTATAAGTTTTGAGGAGTTCCCTCGATTACTTATGGATCCTTCATCAGATCACCACTTTTCTGAATATAATACCAAATTGGGATGATACCCTATATACCAAAAGAAAAATTTTGAAAATCGGTTAACAAACGGCGGAGTAATCGTTGAATATAAGAAAACGAACATAACACCTCCCCCATTTTGAAAGTCGGTTAAAATTGTAGCCTATGTGTTATTTATTTAATATTTTAATCAGCACATGAATTGAATAACAAATTTTTTTTCAAATTAATCGTAGCACCATCTGTCAGGACAAACTAAAATTGAAATAGAATAATATTGAATGCGATGATAGCGCCGTCCGCCGGATCTAATGTAAAACATTCCAAAATCAACAACTCCTTATAAATAAGAAATTAATTGAAAAAACATTTTCCAGTAGACCAAACTGTAAATCTAAACCATTCTCGAATCTCCACGAACACACACAAAAAATTTCATCAAAATTGGTCCAGTCGTTTAGGAGGAGTTCAGTCACATACACACGCACACAAGAAATATATAATATATTAAGATAGCCTATAGTCTTACTCGATAAATGATCAATCTAACACTGAGATAAGTTTTTAAATCGGACCTGTAGTTCCTGAGATTGACGCGTTCAAGCAAACATACTCTTCAATGTTGTTATATTAGTAAGTACCTGATGGACTTGTGTTACAGGTACCAGACAACGGAAATATATTTAATACTTTTATACTATACATATATTTAAGATTTTTATTATATGATACACATATTTAATACACATCCATGACCCAGGAACTTTGAAAACTTTTTGTTCCGTCGGCGGGATTTGAACCCGCAACCTCCGGCTTGAGCTACCAACGCGCTCACCACTGAGCCACAGAGGTCGTCAAACTATTTTTAGACATAAAATAAAGATTTTTTTTAATTATCGCTTGACAAACTCGAGTCTCGATCTAAAAGACTATGAAATGGTATAATATGGTAGTGATGATGATGATGATGATGATGATGATGATGATGAATGTAATTTGCATAGTAGCATATGGTTCCTGTTCTTAAAACAACGCCGAAACTCCCAAACTTGTATCTATAAAGAATCAAGAGTTCTCTCAGCACCTTCCGAACCACGGTATACCAGGTATATCTCGGTGCAAAATCTTACTTGTTGGTAGCATATGCTTAGAATACTTCTCACGTAACCGAAGTCACCACACGTTTCCCTATAAGTTTTGAGGAGTTCCCTCGATTACTTATGGATCCTTCATCAGATCACCACTTTTGTGAATATAAAAATCGGGTAACATACGGCGGAGTAATCGTTGAATATAAGAAAACGAACATAACACCTCCCCCATTTTGAAAGTCGGTTAAAATTGTAGCCTATGTGTTATTCTGATGTATAAGCCATATTATTGTAAAGTTTCATTAAAATCCGTTCAATAGTTTTTGCGTGAAAGAGTAACAAACATCCATACATCCACACATCCATACATCCAAACAAACTTTCGCCTTTATAATATTAGTAGGATGTAGCCTATAATATATTATCACGCTAAGACCAATAGAAGCGGAGCACCAATGAAGAATGTTTCAAAATCGGGTGATTTTTCCTATTGTGCTGCGTAAACGATAAAAGTTTCGCAAAAATTGGCAGAATTTTCTTTATTTACCCATGAATTAGTTACTCTCTCGGGTCTGTGGCTGTTTGGTTGTTCGTTTTGTTCGGTGTTGCTATGTGTCTGTGCGGATGATTTTCTTGCTCTCTGTATTCGATGCCTATCCCTATTCTGGCTGAGGCGAGCCTCACGCTCTACAGATGATTCTCTTTCTCTCTGTATCCGAATTCTATCATTTTTCCGACTGAGGCGAGCCTCACGCTCTACAGACGATTCTCTTTCTCTCTGTATCCGAATTCTATCATTTTTCCGACTGAGGCGAGCCTCACGCTCTACAGACGATTCTCTTTCTCTCTGTATCCGATTTCTATCACTATTCTGGCTGAGGCGAGTCTCACGTTCCGTTGACGATTCTTCATCTCTTGCTGAACGTGCTCTTTTGGCATTCACTGTACTACGACCTAAGCAACAAATAACCCAATCGCAAAGCAAAAACAAAAGTCCGTTTTTCTAACGCAAGTCAAATATATTTTTATCGACAATTCAGAAACCAAAGAACCAGAAACAATGAATATCTGAAAGAAAGCGCTGTGGTTGCTCCTCTGCGTTACCGTCTGCACAACCACACAATGACGAAATACACTATCTACTACAATAACATAAGCCCGAAGCTTATGAGAGCCCCCGGCCGGTTCTGCCGTAACCGCTATGTCCCTCGGCCGCCGCCGCGCGACATATTTTTTGATTCCGCGTAAGTTTATACGTTTGAAAACTTCTAAAGTATTGATCGAAATTGTATAGTGTAAAAGACAATTATAATCTACATTTAATGTCTTAGCTTCCAAACATGTTTATTTGGATAAGGGTTAATGTTGTAAATTGTTAAAATCGCTTCGTAAATAAGCCATTATTTTTCGTAAAAAGTAAAGAACAAAAATGGCTATTGTGAGTTATCCCTAAGAAATAGACATATACCATCGCGGACTTTTTTGTTTACCTAATTAAGGTGTACAATACTGTAGTACATTATTTTGATCTATCTCGTAGGGTTTAGCCAGCGTTTGCAATATAAACGCAAAAAAATGAATTTATTTACGACATAA
The DNA here is from genome assembly GCF_905147365.1 of Aricia agestis. Classification (NCBI taxonomy): domain Eukaryota; kingdom Metazoa; phylum Arthropoda; class Insecta; order Lepidoptera; family Lycaenidae; genus Aricia; species Aricia agestis. The sequence continues at coordinate 13,073,211 of NC_056428.1, read as the reverse complement.
CATTAGAAACCTCTAAAATTATCAGTGTTTCTCTACCATATTATGCATATGTTATACATATAAACCTTCCTCTTGAAACACTCAATCTATTAAAAAAAACCGCATCAAAATCCGTTGAGTAGTTTTAAAGATCTAAGCATACATACACACATACAGACAGCGGAAAGCGACTTTGTTTTATACTATTTAGAGATAATCACAGAAATTTTTGAACATCCTATGAAGAGAAGAGATTGAGATGTATTGAGATGTATTTAGATGTATCAAAATATAAATATTTATTTTCATATAAATAGCTCTGTATCTTAAGATACGAAGTTGTAAAAATATACATTATAGCTGTTGTGTGTGGTCTCCTGACGATTTCTATAGAAAGATGTATCGAGATGTATCGTGCTATAATATACATTACCTGCTCTGTCAGTGATACCCTTCACTGTAATAAAATTTGCCGTTTTGACAGATTTTATATGAAAAAAATGTCAAAGTGTCATAATATATTTATTATTTAGGTAAAAGTTATCTGACGATTGAAAAATCGTCCCTAAGTTGGTTTGCCTTTTCAATAATTTAGGCAGAAAACATTGTCTTTCTTTTACAGGTAAGTGCAACAATGCAAACTACCGTTCATGTATGTATTATATAATATTATTTCAATTTCATCTGTTCAATCTCCTTACTGAGTCAGCCAGTAAACAAAAGCAGACGAGTTGCAGCATCCTGATGAATACCAGCCTGCTGACATGATGATAAATGGAGATGGAATATTAGGTATGAAACAGGGGTGTGTAGTAGGTTTTATTTCTTTGGTAGCAAATTGAAGAGCAATTGTAATTTGTAGAGTTACCGAGTAGTGTATGGATGAAGTAACATTTTTTTTAAAACAATTATAAATAAAACAATTTTTTTTGTTAAATTGTCAGGTTTGTTCAAATGAGTTATGTATTACTTTTATGTTGTAAATTACCTACCTTATCTACTCATGCCTTTAAATTTTAACTGCGTTTGAGCAGAATTCCAATTATATTAAAAGTTCTTCTAAGAAACAATAGAGAAACACCACTTCTATTTAAATACATATTGTCTTTAAAATTATCTAGAACCGAGCTACTCAAAACTGAAAATTAAGTAAAACATACACATTTCCTGCACAAAGTAATGTAGACTGAAAACTTATTACAATGAACATAGTCCAAGAGCCGGAGCGTCCGTTGACATCAGTTAGACAATGGGCAGTTGGATTACCATAACCCAGGACAAACAAACAAACAAATGATATATTAGGACGTAAACTTTGAAAAATATAGCTTAGTGCAAGCTTAGAAGCATTTTGCTAAATTGTAAGAATGTTTTTGTTTTACATTTTAGTTTGAAGTTAGGATATTAACATTTTGTAATAGCAAAACGTCTTAAATGTTATTTATTGTGATTGGAAAATAGAAACAAGCAACGCATTTGATACAACTTCATGCTAACTTTGTCTATATTCGCGAGACCTGCATACCTTCATGGATCCCAGCCTGATCTTTGTTAAGCTATTTTGTTAGCTTATATCGCGGGCTTTGAGCGTGGCGATCGAATCAAGAAATTCCGTAACGAAAATAAACCTAACATCCCAACTCCGACCGGTCACTTCAGCTCAGCAGACTTCGGCATGGTGTTTGTGTGCGTGCAACTAGACGTATGCGATAGCAGATAGCTTTACTACGGCATCGGCAGTCTCCGAGTTCCACACGTACTTTTTTGACTTGGATGACAATGGATGTAAAACTGTCTCTCAATTGACAATATTATGGCAATTGACAATAATATTAAACAATCAAGTTTTGTTGATTCTTTGCGAACCTAACTCGAACAGACAACGGTCATAATTGGCAAGTAAGGTTTCGCTGAACAACCAATTATGAATATTCTAGAACGCGTATTATTTGCCACCACTGTGCCACCACCAAGCCTCCTGTATGCTCGCTAAGAGTTTCGATATACAAAATACAATGTAAGAGGTTTGCTTTTACAATAGCAATGGCCATCACGATGTGCATGACAATATTTTTGCTCGTGTTTAAACTATATGGTAAGGAAATAGATATGGCATAATAATATAAGGTAAATATACGTTCGATACTTTAAGTTTTGAAATGTTCTATGGAGCTGGTGGGAAATAAAAATAATTAGGTAAACTTGTACACCATATCAACAAAAACATGATTTAAAGAGAAAAGGTTATTTTTGTTTAATTTACGAATTAATTTTATACTTAAAAATTACGTGACACGTTGTTTGTCCGCAGTGGAGTACTAAATTACTGAAGCAATTTAAACGGTAACTAGAAAATCAGTCATGGAGGTCGCCGTGTATTTTACAAATGGCATCTATGTAAAAAAGCATGGTGGTCTTCATGAGTATAATGTCCTCCTACTGGTCCCCTTGAATAGTTTACTGCAATGTTACAACAAGTAACAAGAACCTTAGCCACAGCAAGCCTTGGCCGGGTCTACTAGTGTTTATAACTTGCTCTACAAATCTCAATTTACCACAAAGTTATATTATTCTGGCTCTAAGTACTAAAATTTCAACCACTGGATACTTGTTATAGGTGATCTATGACAAAAGCTAGATCTATTTGTTATTTACTAGAGATGGCCCAATGGTCGAAATTCGACCTTAGTTTTAACGACATTAGGAATACTACCTACCTATATTTTGTAAAAAAATATTGACTTTATCATATTTTTTTCAACTCTTGTCTCTGGGACTCAGCTGATCTCAGACTGGCCGTGTAAGCATTAGTCTAATAATATCTAAGATTTAATAAAAAAACTATAATCCATTTCCAATTTGTCAACTTCTTGTCAACAGACTTTAACCATTAATAAAAGAGTATAATTTGTATGTATAGGCTTGTCACCCAAAAATCTGTCATCTTTTTTGTGTGTGTGTTGTAGTGTGTGTATTGTTTCATTCTCAGGTTTTATTTGTTAAAAAAATGTATGATAAAAGCATAATTTCAAGATAATATTAGCTCGATGCACTCCTTCACCATATAAACTATAACTGTGCAAAATTTCATTCACCCACGTTTCCCCAATTTTCGTCAAAAGGGATACAAAGTTTTTCTCTCGCGTATTAATTTATAGATAAGAACTATAATATACAATACTTAGGGCCTGTTTCACTACTTCCACCACTTAACTTGACAGATAAAGTATGGAAAATCAGTCGAATAAGTTGTGGATAGCCTATCCGAAACTTTATCAGGAAGTGGTGCAACAGGCCCTTGATGTTACTATTCTAATTAGGGGAATGAACATTCAGTCAACTTATTGATAGACTAGTTATAAATCGTCATTTATTGTTTTGTAGTAATTAAATAATTAGAAGATTTAGAAGGTACGGTTAGCAAAAAGCAGCAAAACACTCACACAAATACACACGCTTTAAAAACTGGTCCTAAACATTTATGGGACGTAAAATCAAAACGCCTATATTTTATCAAACTCTATCTGGGAAGTTAATGTGTCTTGTGCTGTGCTTGTGTGAATCGTTTTTCACGACTAGTACCTTGTCAGCATTTCGAAAAATCATAACATCCTTGCTCTCAAGATTCCATAGGAATAATGTAAAGGCAAAAATACAGATACGGTCAAGTAATTTATTTAGGATTTACATTGAAACATAACATTCTTTTCATTTTAATATATTCTTCAACTTTTTTTTTAATTCTTTAAAATATTTAATGAGGCTGAGCCACCAACCATAGAATAAAATTTCAAATTTGTATTTTTATTTATTTTTATTTTATTTGTACAGCAAAACTTACAGCTAAATAAATCTCAGTAACGAGTAACGACTAAGTTAAAAACAAATAGCCATTTACAAGCTTTTACATTTATGTAACAGTGAAGTGAGTATGTTAAAATAATGTAGAAAGTATATTGTATTTGTATACAGTCTATACCTACGTCGTTTCTTATCAGTGGCACATTTATCGTCAGTTTTATGTTTTTTATCCCCTATTAGGATAAGAGCCATTAACAAAATTAATGGGAAATAAAATTGATGATAAAAGTGTACTTTGTTCTGTATACAAACAATATTCAATATTGTAATTTGTATGATTGCGTTGTTTTGATTGTTTTATTACGTTTATTTTCATTGAAAATCAAGGTTGGAACCTAGGCTAGGGAGGAAGATTAATAAGGCACGAGTAATTGATTTAATTAAGAACATATTTTGCTTTTATAGTAGGTACGTGAGATAATATAATAGATAATATTTTGAGCTACTTATATTATAATTTACGAGCATACCATAGATGAGATAATAGCGGTAAAAACTATTTAACCCCAACAAACTGTTCCACTGTTTAGTGTTTTGTAATAATTGTATATTTGAACAAAAAATAATATGAAAATCAATAAATAAGACCAAGGTTTTAAAGTTCCAAGGTTTGCCAGTAACGGGACAATTTTAATCGTCCGTGAAATTTGCGGAATTCCGAGGCGTTTACACAGTCATCAGAGAATAAACACCGGAACACAAGTGACACATCCCTATATCAAATCACAGCCTAAATAAACACAAAAAAAATAACTTTATGTCAGAGGCATTATACACCCTACACGAAGGTAATTAAGTTGAATCTTGATTAACTCGGAGCTAAGACGTTTGGATCTTATAAATGGTAAAAAAAAGTTTTGTAGCCAGCCAGTCTGCCGTAAATTCATTGATGTCGGCGGCTAAAAAAAGATTTGTTACCTGCACCATAAATGGAATTCTTGCAGCCGTTTAGGATAATGGTAGGTACCAGTTCAAGAATTGAGATTATGGTTTATAAGGGTTTAGTGTGGAACAGTAGAAAATTTTACCTAAGTGTATTATGATATTATATCATATTAAAAATAAGTTTTCTGATAGAACGTGATGCACATGATAAAAATAATATTGTGCAGCAAAGTCTTGTTTAACCCTAAAATAAACTCTAGATTCTAGAATAGAGAGGATTTAAAGATCACACTCACAAATCAAACAATTACAAAGTAAGGTTAAATTAGGATGTCAAAATATCTTAAATTTATTAAATCACCTAGTCTGTATGTAATTTATTTATACAACATCCAAATTGTGTGCAAAACGCAAAACCTAACTGCTGATTCACAGATCTAACTTCGCTGCATGGTTCTTCTCAACACGATGCATTGTCCAGAAGCCAACTTGTAAACAGAGTTGAAAACTACTGTTCAGTTGAAATTTAATGTATAACACTCGCCTTAAGGAAACTCTTTGGAAGTAAGCGATTATATAAATTTCAGCGCGTTGTAAGTCTAAACCAAATCTTAAATCTTAAAAAATTGCATTACATAATACTTGTACGGTCCCGCCCATAGATACAATGACACATTTTGGTTGAATTCAATATTATATTTATTGAAGTTAAGTATTTGAAACTAAATTTAAAAAGAGTTTCGGTTCAGCCTCAAATAAGTTTTGAATTAGTGTTGTGACGTTTTCATTCAACGATTTAAAATGGAGGGCATGTTCATTATGAACATTAATAATAATAGTGTTGTGAGTGAAACAAACGGGCCGTGTCGAATTTTGTGACACCAATACTCGCGCGTGACGAAAGAGGAAAGTGTACATCTGTGCCCAGGGTCAGTATTGTACACTGTAAGTATTTAAGGGTTAGAAAAGAACTTGACTACTTACAAATTATTGCTATTGTAGCTATAATTTACAGCAGTGACATGAACTCCACAAAAAAGTCATAATTTTTGACGATTGACGTTGGGTGGAGGAAATCTCAAAGAAATGTAAAATTCAAAGTACCTCTTTTAACAAATTAGACACCTCCTTAGTGCCTAAAGATCTGAAATTACAATAATTGCTATTTTCGTGTTAGAAAAAATATAAAAAATTTATTATTTTTAGACTGAGGGGTAGAAGGTAAATTATTCAGGGTTTTTATCAGTAAAATTCCGTTATTGGCAAACATTCTAACTTTTACGAACTTTTGATTGGTGTTTTTCCTAAAGAAAATAATTTGATCAAATGTTACATTAGCTTCGCAGCTCCTGTATTAGTAATTTAAATTAATAAGTAATAAGTAATTTAACTAATTTTACGAAAAATTGCTAAAAATACAAAAAAATATATTGTACTCACTACATTTCATATTATGCTATGGATTTCCACAAAATAATATCTATGGACGCTCCACACCACGTTAGTCTGGCCCCGTAGTAAGTACCTGAAGGACTTTTGTGTTAACACGTACTGATTCAATTAACTAATATTTTAGCCGACAATTCTATCTTTCGCCAAATATTAAGTTCACTATTATATTGTTGTCCTTGTCATGTAGCGTAGGAAACAGGCTAACTTAAGAAGCTCTTAACTTTAAGAAGTCTATAATTGAGTGATAAACGAGCAAAGTAAGTAGTGGGCGTCTGCGCACTATTAATTGAATTGATATGCGAACTGGGTCTAACTAATCACGCATAATCTTCTTATTGATGTTTCATTGCAAGAGAAATTAGCACTTAAGTCTTAAATAATTGTAAGTACTCGACAAGAGAGCTTAGGGCCCTAGCACACTACGACTTTTCGCTCGTTACAAATGCGGGAAGCAAGTGTTAGTAGCGCTGCAAACAAAAAAATGCCGTGTGCTAATAAGGGAGCTTAGAGCTTTTTGACACTATACGCGAACTTAGCTTAGATCGATTATTTGACAGTGAAGTAGAAACAGAAATATTATGTAAGTATGAAAAACTTCGAAAAACATCGCTAATATATTATGATAACTCAAGACGCTTACACGACGTTCTCTTGTAACGTAACGGACAAAACACCGAACAAGTTGAAATTCTTAAAATATTTTATTGTAAACCTTTTTATTAACAGTATAACTTTATTCAGTTGTGCGTCTATAATATTAAAAGACATCGCTGGAGATGAATGGCACAATTGGGCGCTTCCATCAGGTGTCTCATGAGATTGATGGTGCTGGCTGCCGGTGGTCTTCACTCGTAAGTCGTAACCCATTAGCTCATTATGTGTGGCAACTGGCATCTCAATTGATTTATAATTTCGCGGTTTTTTTTTTAGAAGTTTTGACAGATTAAAACGACAAAACATTATTAATCCATACGGGTACACCACGGGTACACCTTGAGTTTGCTGCTAGATAATAAAACTATAGATAGATGATAAAACTATTAGTTGATAATAAGTTGTATATATTATTATTGTTATGATATAAGATGCTAATGCTAGTTATAGCGCTCCATAAGGCGCGACGGTTTTCCGGTAACTGCTCTTAATCCTAAATTATATCTATAAAATGAGCGCGCATGTGAAAATGATAAATTAATGGCTATGTGAAATTGATAATTAGGACTTTGTACGGTTGCACCGTACACTTAATATTATTATAAATGCGAATGTGTGTGTGTGTGTGTCCATCTGCCAGTCTGTCTGTCTCTCCTCTTCACGCCCAAACCGCAGAACCGACTTTGATAAAATTTAGTATGGAGTCCCAGGAAAGGACATAGGATACTTTTTATCCCGAAAAATGTACGGTTCCCGCGCAACAAACGAATTATGGGTCAACGGAGTTGCGAGCGTTATCTAGTGGAATAATAAAAAATAAGAAACAACTCGTAACCAACTTTTGTAGTAGAGACAAGCGGTGGGCACAAAACTACTTAATAAACAATTCTAGTGCAGCAAAATTGTTACTACAACTTTCGTAATAAGTTTCCCGTTAGTAGTAAAGTACTAACTAGTACTTTGTAGCAGTAACTTGAACAAATGAAATCTTAATTAAGCCAAAACTCAAGTTATTAAATAAGTTATGGTTGCATAAGTAACTTACATGTGAGTACCAGACTTACAGACACTTAAACTTTCTTACAGTATTAGACTTTGAGAGTGTCTGGCAGTGGGAAACAACTGTCAAAAATGTGCGCCACTGGAAGTGGTGGAAGATACTTCAATTCAAGTTTCTAATATACATATATTTTTTCTAACCTGAATAGTTTGCGAGAGAGACTCTTCCAAAGTGGTAAAATGAGTGTCCCCCCCCCCTCTAACTTCTAAAGTAGGGCATGAAAAGTCTAAAAAAATATATGATGTAGGGGAGGTCAACTCAAAGTGGCCAACTTAACTTTCAATTAAAAAAAAAAGACAAAATATCGTCGACAAAAAAAGACAAAATAACTACTAACGAAAATTGGTTTGAACGAGATCTAACAAGTAGTTTTTTTATACGTCTTAAATGGTAAGCCTTAAATTAACTTTCATTAAATAAACTGAGATATAAAAATAAATCAAAAACCTTTTAATTTCATAAAAATAAACCTTATTGCTGCTGCGGACTCCAACTCGCACTTGGCCGGTTTAAGTTCATTTAAGAATAAGAAATGTTATTGTTTTCACATAAAAGTCGGTATTAATTTTTACCCGACTTCCAAAAAACGAGAAGGTTATATGTTAAGCTGAAGATTTTTTTTTTGTTATCTGATAGAAGTTTATCTGTTCAAAAGTGCAAGTGAATAGATAAACTCCGGTAATAAAACCTTAGAAACCTGATGTTATGCCCTTTTTTCCTAATTTTCATAAAGTATGTATAAAATTTGGTAAATAACAGCCCTACAATGCACATGCAGAGTTGGAAAATCCTCAATTAAGCTAAGTTGTATGTAATTTCAATAACAGTAAAATAATAATAAGCCGGATAGTCGGCGCTTTTTGCCGACTAGTCGCCGACTACAAAAGTGTCCGGATAGTCGGCTTTACCGACTAGTCGGCACATGTCTAGAAATAAGTAGTAAATATTATGCTGATATTGTCAAAACACACTCTTAAAGCAAAGAATCGTGATTGAAAGAAATTATAACTTAGATAAACAAAATTATGCGATCTATGGTTTTTTAAATTTTCAAAACACAATCGAACAGTCTTTTAACTTTTTACTTTTTAGTTATAATAAAGAATTACTTAAGCTTTTTTTTTAATGTAACGACAATTTTTCTTGTTATTGTCTTATTTCAATATTAAATTATTTTCAAAACTCTATATTTCTCTACATTTTAATCGATAATGCAGTTAAATATTTATCGACATTCAATAGAAAGTCTCGCGTTAGATAAAAACCAGATCTGGCCGCCACTCGTTGAACTAATTGGCCATAGATAGATAAGATAAGACAGACAGATTGACTAATTCACAACATAAACTATATATCGACGAATACCTTGTACGAATACCTTTGTTGGTTGCCCGATAACTTTGTCCGCAGAAAGACGTAATTTTGCCAAAAAGTAAACTAAAATAATATTACTAAAATATTATGTTACATGTTTTATGCTATTTAATTCCTCTATACAGAATGTAACATAACTAACTACTGTACTGATGCTTTAGGTTGTGCTGTACACATACTATTACTATTACTTTAGGATGTATCCCATATTGTATCATTATTTTATAGTGTTCACTGTGAAAGTAGCATTGCTGAAAGAGCTATTATTTTGAGATTTGTATGGGCATGCGCATCCGTGTCATGAGCTTGCCCAAACAAAAGTTTAAAATATTAATATGTATAATATTGTTAGTAATTGTTGCTTAAAAAGAGTCCTAAAAGTACTACAGATTTAACCTTATTATTAGGATCCTCTAACCGAATAACCAAAGGAGCTTGTAAATCATTTGGGACGATTGTCCGACGTAATTGGGAGTCCTAAATGTCACGGAGCCCTGCCGGGCCGGGGAATTATGACAAACTGTCCCGCGAGTTACGACAGTTCTAATTGTCAGTGAGGACATGCTTTGAATTGTAGATTTATATGATGGAAGTTTCGTACCGTAAGAACTTTATTTTGTAGTCAGATATTTTCCGATGTTGTCAATTCTCCGGCGCGGCGGTCAGATTTTTATCCGGCATTAAAAATTAATTCGCCATTCATAGTCAAATCAAATCAAAATACATATTTTGATTCAGATTATTATTTTTACAAAAACATTTCCGAACGTCGATACTAAGGTGCCTACCACCGGTTCGGGAACTAACCCGTCAAAATTAGCTTTCAGTGCTGCTAGGTACGTTTACAGTAAAATAGTAAAGTACATAATAATTATACAAAAGACACTCCGCACTCGTCCTAAAGTTTGAGTAGTTACTTTGTTTTGTTACCCATGTCTTAATCAGACAAAAAAATATAAGTTCGTCGCAGATGTCGACCTATAAGTCGTAACCCATCAATCCCAAGCGGCAGCCGGCTGCCGCATAACAATTGAAAATCTATTGTGTCTGCGATTCCGACGATCGAGGAATAATCAAATTCTATGATGTTTCAAATCAAATTCAGTCACCGCCAATTTACAGTTTCAGTAGATTCTTGTTAGGTAATCCTATAAACCTGTAAAGTGTAGGTGTCTGTCTGTAGTGAAGGAAGTGCAAATGAAGTAAGTAATCCGAGTGAGGTAACGAATGTTTGTTTGTGAGGCTCACGTGCGACGTCGAAAGTGATCTTGTTAACTGGCTGGGGTTACCCTGAAGTATAGTCGACGACACAAGTGAATGACAATAATTAATATTTCAACTAAGTATGTATAAATAGAAATTAATTTAAAATTTTGTTACTCACCGAACCGATTTGGCTAATTTTAGTCTTGAAATATTTGTAAAAGTCCAGGAAAGGTTTATAATATAATGAGGGAAGTGATCCCTAATAAAAACGTTTATGCAGCGTATGCTTATTTAAGTCGTGTTAATTATTCCCCGTTTGTTTATAAAAATGCAGGTGACGTCAGTAGGTATCAAATTGAATTATAATATGACGTTAATAATACAAAAAATATTTTAAAAATTCAAAGAGACTAAAGACGTCTAAAACACTTTTTGTACAAAATTATTGCAGATTACGACAGAATTAAATGTAAAATATGTGTATTTTCTCTTTACTTCCTTAAACATTAAAAAAAAATACACTGATTGGCGCCGAATTCCGATACTCCAATATCTATTAAAGGTTTCTCTCATAACCGGCACTCTTAAAACTGCTGATTTGATTAAAAATTTTATGCTTCTGTAATCCAATACCCTTGCTACATTATAACGGAAATCTTGATTAAATTAATTCAAAGAAATGAAATCATTAATTTAAAAATTATGATTTTCATTGGAGGGCAACCGCAACTACGTTGCGCCAAAATTCGCTCGGAAACCGTACATTTTTCCGGGATAAAAAGTATTCTATATCCTTTCTCGAGATTCTATGTATCTCCATACCAAGCAAAATTGGTTCAGTGGTTATGGCGTGTAACAGACAGACAGACACACTGACGCATTTATAATATTAGTATGGATGTCGGTAAATTCGGTCGGGAATCGGGGTACTGTCAATTTTAATATTATATAATATACATTTTTAAGCACTTTTTCAGGGCATTGTACATTTGAAAATGCCGTGGGCATTCTGAGCATGATAATTTCTAGTCCGAACACACCATCCGATGTAACTTGACCTCTCATCATCTCTGTCTACCCTACAAAGCTACACAAAGGTAACATCACACTCAAAAATCAACTCTAACATGGAACAATATAATTTAATTTCGCAAATCAATGATCGTATCACATGGAATTTGTCGTGGTGTAAAATTAGACTTTATGCAAATAATAATAAAGGCTATATTCGCTTGTGGAGTGGACAAAGGGTTTGTTTTATCACGAGGGAAGGTTTCAATTAATTGGGCATTGAGAATACCTACTCGTTACACATGTCTGTTTGTCCGGATTTGCATTATTAGTGAGTTCGGTGTTTAGATTTTTAGTTTTTTTTTTTTAATTTTTGGTCTATTTTTCTCAGAAAATGATTTAAGTACTTACCCTATTTTTAACCCCCGACAGCAAAAAAGAGTTGTTATAAGTTTAACGTGTCTGTATAATATTATTTGTTTATCTGTCCGTGGCATCATAGCATCCAAACGGGTGGGCAAATTTTGAAATAAGTAATTAGTTTTTTTTTAAAGCCGACATGATCGAGATTGGCTCTCAAATTTAATTTTTTTCTTTATTTAAGTACTTTAATTATTAACATAATTAAAATTATGTTCTCATAAAATATTGTGTATTCGGACTTAAATGCTCGAACAACTTAAGACAAACAAATTAGGATTTGTTTATGGCCGCAATGCTTATTTAAAACAATGTTATCAGAAGTTACTGAAAACAATGAATTCTTTGTAATTTTATGTTCTGTAGACTGTATGTTAAGATCTCATTTTTTTTATTTAGGAAAAGTTTAGTAAAATAACACGTAACGAGGTTTAACGTAAAACAAAAAGGCCAATAATTATTACAAGTTTGTGTCATTGCAAGATTTGACTGTACCTAATTCACAATTTAATCTCTAACATTATCAACATACTTATTTAAAATTTTTATTGCATTTGCGTTTGCGACTGTATTTTGGGACCGTAGGTACTTGAAACATTTTTCATGATATTAAAAAAACCTTATATTTATAGCATGTGCACAGGACAACAACAATATTATTATGATAAACAGTAGTCCATTTCCACAGCCCATCATACACTACACTACATAATATTATATTATATCTCACACATTACCGTGATTTCAGATATTTTTAAACAACAAAAACAAAGCAGTAATACGCGCGTAAAACCCATCTTCGTTAAGCCATGTTACAAGGACATGGTTAACAGCTCTATGTATGTAATTTACACTGTGGCGCAACAGAGTGGTCAGTGGGCATATGCTGTGCTATCAGGTTTCAGCCTGACTCCCCACGGGCCACGACTATTGTAAATCTGTTGACTAAAAATAACAAAAAAAAAATACAGGACCTACTAGGTAGCTTCTTTTTGTGAGCTAAAAAAGCAGCAGTAGGTTTATGGGCGAAATTTATTACCTTCTTTATATGGATGCATAAACTTTCGCTGTCCATATTGTTTTATTGTGCCGATAACTGTATAAAACATCGCTTAATGACTATAATGAAATTATGAGGTTTTTCACTATGATGTATTTCAACTGTTCAAAGTCTGATCTATCAATTTTTGTTACCAATGTAACCTTATGTAATTCGTACGAGTTAGTTGGGCAATCGCAATTACATACACGTCATAAGTATAATGTCACAAAACAATCCCATACACGACATTTCCAATGTTATTAATGTGATAATTACATCTACAAATGTCAAAAACGTGAAATGATGCTCAAAACAGAGTCGCTGGCAATATTTTAGGTTAATTAAATCCCTGAGTTTTGTATGTCATAGACTGAGGGTAAAAAAACAACAAATATTTGCCTTTACTAAGTTGAAGAAAACGGTTGAAGAAGAGAATGATTGCTACAGAAGCACACAGCCTCCAGGAAATGTCCTGTGTTAAACGTAATTTGAGCATTTTCTTTTTTACGATGAAGGGGCGCAAATTATTGTAAAATGTAAAGTAAGACAGAAATGTAGGTAAATTCTTCGTAGGTAGCTTCTGCATTGACGGTAAAGAAAAATTGTTAATTGAGTGAGGGAGAAATTTAACACCAAGGTCGTATGCTTCCGAAAACCCATAAAAATACTTTTAAAACATGCGGGGCTTAAACATTTTCCACAGTAGGTAGATGAAGTAGGTAACTAATAAATTTAAAAACTGACTTTTTTGCATAATAGGTCTAATGTTGTAAAATGTTAGTTACTTCATCGAATGGAAGCATGTGTACAATATCTACCTATATGTGATAACTAACCTACCATTAGCGTCCCCGTGCGCGCACTAAACCTTTCCCTCCCGTTTTGGTCGAGCAATCTTAAAATTGTGTACCCTGGGGCTCCGAGAACTTGAACTTGTAGGGACTCCTACAAAATTGTTTTACAAATGTCATATTGATATTAGACATATTCAGCATGTAGACAATATTTTATATTATCATTCAAAGCTTTTTTTAAGAAGTCTGTTATAAATGTCACTTCTTAAATGGGTTCCGTCACCAAAAAAGTTTGAGAACCGCTGATCTATACCAACTTGTACCTAAATACCCTCAGCCCTCACATTTATTTAATGTAATCCTTTATTGATTGCTAGTTGCAACATTAAAACTGCACGCCTTTCCGTTACGCAATGATTAATGTGATACTGCCAGGTGGGCGGACCTACTTATATCTTTATTAGCGAATTAGCTAATCCACATTTATATTACTTATACAGATTTAGTATTAAATACAATGATTTATGTACCTAATACCATTAAGCATTTACCCAGAATTGATTTAGAATAAGCTGTTTTAAAATGAAGCCTAAATAAATCAAGTCATTAAAATGCTGCTTAATTCGGCGCGAAATACTACGATTAGATTGTTCTCACGCTTTTTATCTAATATATAAAATTCTCGTGTCACAGTTTTCGTTGCCATACTCCTCCGAAACGGCTTGACCGATTTTGATGAAATTTTGTGAGCATATTGAGTAGGTCTGAGAATCGGCCAACATCTATTTTTCATACCAAAAATATATATATGGCAAAACAACGTTTGCCGGGACAGCTAGTAATTCTATAAAAATGTGTTATAATTTGGAATGTACTAATAATAAATTTCCCTCACACGGTGCTCGTCGTTCTTATAATATTATTATAGAGGCCATACAGAAAATCTTGCAGCTTATTATAAAACGAAAGTCTGGTTGTCGCTGGCTCTTACTCTATGAGACAATCAAAAGCTGGTAATGTGTTTATTAAATCCTATAGAGTTGGAATTAGGGCGCGGGGCTTCATGACACAATTAGAGACATTACAGTAATGTCATCACGGTAATCCAATGATGTGACATGCACTGAGTCTCCGGGAAATAAAGGCTTAGGGAAATAATTGTATATTATGGTGGTAGTGACTAGCAGTGGCGAAGGGTGAATATTTTCGCAAGGGAAGCCGGAGTAAAAAATCTACTTACCAATACGCTCAGCACTGATGTTCAACAATGTTCGAGTTTCAAGTTTGATAATGATGCCTTTGAAAAATGCCTTCTGAGTTAAGTTGTATGCGTGACGGGCTGACGGCACATGCGGTCATTCAAAACTAAGTTTGGAAAACGAAGTTTCCTTCGACAGCAAATAATCTGTCAGACAACAGTCTCAGTTGTACGAGTCACAATTAACAAATCACAATACAAATTAAATTAAATTCGCGACACTGCACTCTTCTTAACGCTAAAACAAATAACATTCGACATTTAAACACAAAACAAATAAGTTGTTTACAAACACTCATCCGCCATTTGACTCATAACAATTTTACTTCATGACTCATCTTTCTCGCTCGCACTTGTGCGTTGCTAATTAACCTTTCTCCGTAATAACTCGCCGAGTATCGGCTTATTTCCGAGTATATTCGCGCGTGCTAGAACGAGACAGAACATGACGATCAGTTCACAGGAATGAAAAGGACAGATGCTTACTATGAAATTTCGTTGTATGAAAAAATAACCCGCTAATTTATCGGCTTCTATCGGAGATGCCTATATAAATTTGTAGGCGATTAATTATTAATTCAAACTATTTCAAGTGAGAGAAAAATTTATTGCATATAAAATTTTGTAGGCGTTTAGTGAATTCAAAGTTTTTTAAGTATGTAAAATATTTATTACATAAAAATGTATTTGGCCCATAGATTCGATTTTCCAAAAGGGAAGCCGACGGGAATCGGGTTATATGAACTCTTCGCCACTGGTGACTAGGAATGTAGAGGTTTAAATTAACTGGACTAGAGATCGCCCAATGGTCGAAGTTCGATCTTAAATTTAATTATCTTCTTCTTTTGGCTCCCCGTTTAAAGTATTGACTATTTCAGATTTGATAAAAAAACAACAATAAATTTTAAATTTAACAATAGACTTCAAAGTTCAAACATAAACAAAAGAATAGGTATACCTAAGTAATTCGTATGTATAGATAGTCATTCAAAAAAGAAAAGTGTGCACATTGTAGTGTGTGTATTGTTTTATTTGTTAAAAAAAAATATGATAAAAGCATAACTTCAAAATAATATTAGCTCGATGCACTCCTTCAGCATATGAACTATAACTGTGCAAAATTTCATGCTCCTAAGTTTCCGCATTTTTTCGTAAAAAAGGATATACTTAAAATTTTCGCTCGCGTATTAGTATTTTAACTAGATGACGCCCGTAACGAACGTGCGGGAATCGTAGTTTTCCGGGATGAAAAGTGATGAAAATATTAAAACACAAAACACACACTATTGCTAAAAACACTAGCTTATATTGTCAGCTTTCAAACAAAAAGAACTTTGTTTTTTTTTATGAAATAAGGGGGCAAACGAGCAAACGGGTCACCTGATGGAAGGCAACATCCGTCGCCCATGGACACTCGCAGCATCAGAAGAGCTGCAAGTGCGTTGCCGGCCTTTTAAGAGGGAATAGGGTAATAGGGGAGGGAAGGGAAGGGAATAGGGGAGGGCAGGGAAGGGAATAGGGTAGGGGATTGGGCCTCCGGTAAACTCACTCACTCGGCGAAACAGAGCGCAAGCACTGTTTCACGCCGGTTTTCTGTGGGAACGTGGTATTTCTCCGGTCGAGCCGGCCCATTCGTGCCGAAGCATGGCTCTCTCACGTTAAAAAAAAAATATGTATGTAGATAAACACGGTCCACGCAGTTTAGAATGTAGATGCTACGATGCCACGCCTAGACATATCACACAATATACAGACAGACATGAAATATGGAACAGACAAACAGACAGACAAACTTATAACACCCCATGTTTTTCATCAGGGCTTAAAAAAACTAAACATTTTGAATGGTGCCTATCCCTCTTTTTGTTGGGAGAGCAATGTATGCAATAAATGAAGGAATATGCAACGAATGAGTTGTGCAGATCTTTTCAATTAGACACTAGGACCATTATTCTCAATCACAAGTCACAACACATATTATAATCAGAACAACCTGTACTCGAGTCTAAACAGTAAACGGACTTGATGGATGTTTTTTTCGGAAGGACTAATAAACAATGTTTGATGTGACCAAAGAGATTTGCAAGCTTTTTGAAATGACAGCAAATATTGGTTTATAAAACAGTAATTTTCTGCCAAATTAATTTTTCGCAAAATGTAATTTTGCAAAAAGTTTTGATATAAGAGTTTGGATTAAATAGTTATTATCATAAACTTATAATATACTGTCGTATTATTATATAAAACATTTGGATGCATGTACCGAATATAGTAGGTAGGTACATAATAAAAAGTAAAAAAACTAAAACCCAACTACACACTGCATAAAACAAGATTTTCAGAATACTGATATGAACAAAGTTGCTAATGTAGTTGCAAGTAAATGGACACAGGAGACTCTACCAAGATGCCTTCGTTGTAAATTGACAATAATGTCATACAATACTATTCAAGTATGCAATATTCACTATGTAGAGATAAATTTTCATGTTTGGAAAACCGCAGTCGCACGTTGTCAAAGTACTACGGTAGGTAGAGGTAAATGCAGAGTAGACAGAATGATAGAGTATACCGACTTAGAACTGATGTTGAAATTTTTAAATTTGACGTATTATGACGAAAATCGTCGCTAGGGTTGTTAACTTGTTACCTACGAATTTAAAACTATGACATAATCGCTGGACGTGTTCCTCTTTGGTCGTATTGTTGTTTGTGTTTTGGCACATGTGACTAAAATTGTCAGAATCCAATTTTGAAATCTTTATTTTAAATATTTAAAAATAAATTATATCAGCCAGCGCGAGGCACATTCCGTTTATAATCCTAGTGAAACCCGACGAATTTGACAGATATTGAAACCTGTCCGTTTCTTTGCAATCGAAGTACTGGTAGTTATCTCTATTGTAATTTGTGGTATATGTAACGTGTGACTACGCCTTTCCAAACATGAAAATTTATCTCGACATAGTGTTTTACTGCCACATTAGATTTTGTGAAACCCCATACAGCCTATAACCAGCGGACAATTAAGACGCTTCTAATTATATGTCATTTGTCGAATTCTGATAAGTAGTTTAGAAGTTACGAGGGAACGGCGTATGTTCATCATACGCCTGTCAAAATCATAACCCTCCTTTTGCTTTGCCGTAGTCGGGTAAAAACAACTTGCTAAGCCTAAAATTTTCAAGCCATGCAATCTTTGCCGACAATATTTTTATAAAGTTGACTTAAGTTAAGTCCATATAGCCTCAATCCATCCTCTTTCTCAGACAAATAAAATAAAATCGGTGAAGTGTGAGTCGAACTCGCGCACAAAAGGTTCCGTACCGTTATAGAGCAAAAGTAAGCCACAAATTGTGTTTTTTGTATGGGAGCTCATTTTTTATTTTATTTTAATATTATTATTAATTATTAAAGTAAGTACATATTATATAATAAAGGACTTTATAAAAAATTCAAGTGTCTCATTGTTACCATTATTGAAATCGAGCAAAAAAAGCCAAAAAAATCACGTTTCTTGTCTGGAAGCCCCCTTCATTATTTATTTTATTTTTAGTATTTTTTGTTATAGCGGCAACAGAAATACACAATCTGTGAAAATTTCAGAAGTCTAGCTATAGCGGTTTTTGAGATACAGCCTGCTGACAGACAGACGGACAGACTGAAAACGAAGTCTTAGTAATAGGGTCCCGTTTTTACCCTTTGGGTACGGAACCCTAAAAAGGCGCGGGATGTGCCGTCGAATGCCAGCTGACCAGTGAGCGTTTCCGAAGTCGTGGCGGTGCAGGCAGAATCGATTGCCATGCATAATGTAGCCACATATCGATTACACATCAACTTGTGACAGGTTTGTTTCTTTAATGTGTTTATACTTCGGGTAAGAACAGCAATAGCTTTTAGAGCTGCACTCAGAGCCTGTTAATAATTAAGGTAGATAAACTTTATTTTAATGTAGAGTTTGGCCGAAGACAGACAGGCAGACAGAGAGAATATGTAATGATAATATCCCGCTCCAGCTCAACATAATGTGCACCTCAACACATCCAAACCCGAGCTAATTGAAAGCCGATCGACAGTATATATTAAGTCTATTGATAAACTTCCACATAACCGGATTTGTCCGGATCACCGTTGCCGCGTTGGCGCCACTGTCAAAGTCCAAGTCCGCCAATTAGCCGGATGACCGGATAACCGACTTTGCCAACTTAGCCGACTTTGCCAACCCGACTTTGCCGACAAGGATCCGGAACTTATTTGAATTATGTAATTTTATCCGGTTAACAAGGGATAAACTGATAAGTATATTTAATTATAGTTTAGTCGAGGGATAGTTTTTAATACTCATCATGTTATTTGACTTTAGGCTTATTTATATGTTATTAATCTTAAAGTACATAATTTTATAGGCTGCTACAGAAAAGCCAAGTCACAAAATAATTTAAAAAATAACGCGGGGGTTTCGAAGTTCAAATTTAAATCGTGACATATTCCTAGCGATCACGGAGCCATAAAACTGTCATTAGTAAACGACTAATGAAAATGCGCCCTTTCTTAACTCGTACGGTATACAGCATACGGGGAGTCTATGACAACGAATGGTGCATGTCTTTGGTCGTGGCATGATCTCCCGCACCCCGCATGCGGGCCCTATCGACCAGGGAAAATGCGCCATAACTCTCCTACCTCTACTCACCTGATGGAAAACAACTACCGTCGCCCATGACCACTCGCAACATCAGAGGATGGAGGAGGAGCTGCAGGTGCGTTGCCGGCCTTTTAAGAGGGAATACGCTCTCTTCTTGAAGGTTTGCAGGTCGTATAGGTCCGGAAATACTGCTGGTGAGTGGTGACGGTTCATTTTTGTATCAAAATCTTAATGCGGTTCACAGACTACATAATATTCTACTTACCAAGTTTTAATAGTAAAGCTCTTATAGTTTCGGAGAAAAGTGGCTGTGACATACGGACGGACAGACAGACAGACATGACGAATCTATAAGGGTTCCGTTTTTTGCCATTTGGCTACGGAACCCTAAAAAATAGTCATTATCATACATTTTACTTTAAATATTTTTTATAAGTACTTACATTATGAACTACCAATAATATAAATTAATTATAAATTTCCGCATTATTGTTTAAGATTTTTCCTGCCACATTTCCTATACATTTTGCTTTAAATATTTTTATGCATTATTAATTATCCTAATTATTATTATTTATAAGCTGGAAAATAATTTCAAAAGATTTTTCTGCATTTCATCTGGATAGCATCATCATAGTATTAAATTCTCCTGAACACGGAGTGACATCACGTATGTTATTTTGCCTTTGACATCACCTTTAAGCCCACTACATAAGGACCACTTTAATAGAAATTACGAGGTGAAATACACGTTCAGGGTTACTTTGCTCCTGATAGCGCCTTTATGCCAACCACATTAGAACCACTCTTATGGAAGTAAAACCACCATAAACGAAGAGCTCGCTGTAATAAAACGCCTGTTACTCGTTCCGTATAAATTGCATCTCTGTTCACGCCTAGACCGTAATTGATATGTAACATGCTTTTATTTTTATTCGTTCAACAGTACTTTAGATTCCTACAGTCATCATCCATACTAATATTATAGAATGTAAGTCTGTCTGTCTGCTATCTCTTCACGCTCATACCGCTGAACCGATTTTGCTGAAATTTAGCATGGAGATACTTTGAGTCCCGATATCCCAATAAAATGTATGGTTGTTACTTGTTGCTAAACAAATTTTTGGGCACCGGAGTTGCGGGCGACATCTAGTATCAGATAAATTGGTTTGTAGACGGGCGATATCTAGTATCAGATAAATTGGTTTGTAGACGGTGTACCTATGTAATTCGGTCGGGTTATGTTAAGTTCAGCCGACAGTTAACTAATATTGTATAATGTATTGATTTAAATTTTAACGTGATTAAATAACATCTAAAAATCTATATAAAAGCCTTTGTCTGTTTGAGTCTTTCAAATACTAATTATCCTAAATCCTATAATAAGTAGGATATAATATTCTTATATTAAGTAGGATATTTGAAAAACTCTACACCTGATAATTGCACGCGAATACTAATTATTGTACTTTCAGAGAAGTTGATTTCTAGGCAGATGGCGGATCTAAGTAATTTGGTCGCGTTAAGTTAAAGTCCACCTCTGTTTTCACCTCTGCGTTTAACTTTGACCCATCAAATCTATCATCAGATCGATCACAGCTAACATTGAATTGACATAAGCCAACTTAAACTGCCTAGGAATCAATTTCCTCGATGGTACATTACATAGTTACAAAATGTTTAGTTAGATTCTAAACGCTAAAACTAATTACGTGTTTAATTACATTCCTAAAACGCTGAAATCAGAGTAGATAAAAACGAGTGATCAATGTATGCAAAACGCGGCCCGTCCTTAATATGCATGTGTAGGCATAGAAGACGAGATAATTTACGCGTAGGTACTCGTATATTGCGTATATGTTGTCCTTAACATAATATTTTCGATTCAATATAATAATACGTAACATAATTTTTAAATGCGAAAGTGTATTAGTTTGTTACTATCCTCTTTCTCAAATTACTGTCCCGGAAAAGGACAAAAGATAATTAATATCCTGAAAAAGTTAACATTTTCACATGCAACATTTTGGTACAACGAAAGTCAGGTATGAAAATAATTTAGAAAATCGGTGTTACAATAATTGCAGGTTACAAAGGAACTATTATGTATATTTGGCATAATCGCCGACCGACAAATACGTGGTATTGTGCTGGTACTAACGGTACTCCACACAATGACCAATTCATCAGGCTCACGTTAAACTTTAAAGCGACAATAAGGGCCTGTTCGGACTTGGCGACAGAAGTCACACTTAAACTAACCAGGGATCCTGAAAAAAAAACATCAATCGCGAAAAATATAAAGAAATAAAGCTGTCAATAGTTTTTGTACTGGTTTTTATTATAAAATAATTATTTTCCATTTTTCTGAATGACAGACAAGTTTCCGAACGCGGTGGTAGGCATCAATGTAAGCTTGACGTACGAAAATTATATTTTAAAACATTCATTTTGAATGAATGTTTAAATGTCAAAAAATTTATTTATTTTTGATGATAAGTAGTAACTAATCAGTTTGCCGTACAATCCGTCTTAACATATAAACATCACATTTTGTAGCTGAACACACAGCAATGTCTACTTTACCAGAGATATTTTATCAAACTAACACAAAATGTTTACAGGGTTTAAACTAATGAAAACTTGACACAAATAGAAAAATCCATAATATTTATTAGTTATAAATATTAGAGTAAAGACTGTAGAGCCGACGCGACGCGACGTTCATGTCCTGTCGCTTAGTGTGTACGCGCCCTTAGTACTAGCAATATGGCTGCCGCTGTAGAAAATTACTCCGAAACTTTTCTCGTTACCCCAATTGGCTTCTAAATTATGTTTACAACGATATTTTAATCTGTTATTCAAACAACAAACATAATATTAATCTACGTTGCCTCACTTTAACTGCCACACTCAGAGACGAATATTGATTACTTAACTGTAATTAAATAAAGATTTTGACATAAGACCCATACATTATATGTCAAACTATTCATTACATTAAATTTATTTCATCATTAAAAGTCTCTGAGTGCGACAGTAAAAGCAGAGTATTTATTTATTTATTTATTTAGGCACATCAACATATAGAGTAGACAGAACGAAGGTAAAAGTGATGGAAGCTTATGATAGTCGTTTCTTGACCAATAGGGACTCTTTTGACGTTACTTTGACATTTTATGTTAAATCTAAATAAATAAAAAAACAAAGAAAAGTAACTAGCAATAATAATCATAGTATCCATAGGCCATAGCATATAACAACAAATTGATACCTTGAATAGCTCATTATAACATCTTCATAACCTTGTTTAGGTACAATAATATTATGTTTATTAGGTTCATCTTGTATACCTACCATAATTGCCTGCTATACTTTCAGTATTTTTTTTGCTAAAGGGTCAAAATATATTCTTTTCCTATCTATAAAAATAAAAAGCCCTATATTTTGTTAGTCTCTCGTAAACTCGAGAACGGCTGAACCGTATGAGCTTAGGCTTGAATTATTCGTGGAGGTCCAGGGAAGGTTTATATGAAGAGGGCAGTGACACGAAGTTCACCAGTTCATCAAGTATGAAATAAGTTACTTCAATGCTACTGCACAACTATCTTGCGTGTCAAAAAGCATGGGCAGTAAATTTGATCCTACATTAAAAGACCAAAAGTTGACACCGGCTGAACACAAATAGATGTTTCTTAATCAACCGGTCACACCCAATCGCGTTAATTGAAAACTAGTTTGAAATATTCTAATGGATGTACGATGTTTATTTCATTATATTTTAATGGGTTTTGAGTGTCGTTAAAAGTGTACACGGATATATTTTTTCAATATCCATTTCGAGGATAAATAAAGTTTAAATAAACTTAAGGATCCTTCGACATGCGCGTCCTTCTCAGAAATTCCTTGAAAGTTTTTGTTGAATACAAGCAATGCCAAACAGTTTTGTAGCGAAAAAACTATCTTAAATATTTATTGTGTAATTAAGATATATTTTTTTTATTAACAAGGTCAATTATTAATTTTATTATGACTGAGAAATAAGCTGTAAGATTGTTACAGAATAGGATGTAAAAAGCAAAAGTTCGCCAGCAAAGTAGACATGATCACAGTGAAAAACTGACAAAGTTAAGGGACATAATTACAGATTCCCTTTACAATCAGTCACTTTGTCTATTCTTCCGTAAAGAGAAACGTTTCCTACTATAGAGATAATGTCTGTAATGACAATATTTTAAAATGAAAAGATAAGCTTTTCTTTCTTCGATCTATACTTTGTTTTTTCTTCAGTACAATGTAACGATTCCTATAGTTGTCTATTGCTATGCCAAGTATGCAGGTAGAGCAACAATTTCCCAGTTAATCACCTAAAACCTACAGGCTAAGCGCGGTAATACTTCATTTAGTTACCCGCGGTGTAATTTCTCAGCTCTCTTCGGTAATTTCTGTCGAGGCGGAGGTGTTATACCGCTTCGGGCCAGATTCGCTGGCCCAGGGTGTAAGCGAAAGCGGGTGTATAATCTTGAAGTTTTAAACCTTCAGGAAAATCTCTCTAATTTCTTTCTTCATTACTCAAACAACTACAGCAAGTCAGCGACCGCTATGTATCAGGGAATCCGATTGCCCGATACATAATATAGTAATTTATTTTGTTTAAAAAGGTTTTACAATAAGCTGGTTAATGTAGCTATACAAAGCTGTCTACTGATTTTTGCAACGCGCGATGCAAAGATGTGGCCGAAATTAAAACTATCGCTAGTATCCATAACAATGCTACCAAGTGCCACAAGATTTTGGTTGATTTGTAATTACATTTTCTTGAAAAAAAAAAGCTTGTTTAGAGGTGATAATTAGGTAAGCTGTTGGTGTTTTTGTCTCAGCCCACTCGATTATAAGGAGTTAAAAGATCCTCTTAGCCCCAATCATTACGAACTATACGTTCGTTAATCGCGACTTCCTATAACTTAGAGCACACATTTCCCATAATTTGTCCGATCGACTTGCATCAAGGAGATACACTTAACGATATTACCGCTCGTGGTTAAATTAACCGCTTAGTTAATGGAGGGGCGGTCACTTTCGGCGGCTATTACCACGTCAATACTTCCATCATCATCATCGTCGTCCTTACTCTGATAAAGTGTATTAACGCAAGCAAAATGTACCGTATCTAAAACGTATTGCAGTGATGAGGGCTTGAGCTTTGGATAAAATTCCCAACTTCTACAATAGGAAAGGATTTAGATAGAGGTCGTCAAAATATAAGTGCTAACTGCTAAGCTGACAGAAATGGACTTATAGAAATCTTGACACCTCGTCACCAGAGTAGACTGTCGTCACTAACACCTTATATCAAATTCTATCAAAATGGTATTTCTAAAACCGCCAACACAGTAATCAGCGAACCTAAGCATTTTTTTCCGGTAATTTCCTGTTAGGCCTTATAATAATTTATCCTGTAGAGAATTCTTAAAATATGGCTCAGCCCCTTTGTGACCTTATTTATTTTGTAACTATTTAGTGGCAGTAGGTACGTGACAAAGATATCCTACAAATATGTCAAACATTCTTTGATTCCTTTTTAAAGAGTTAAAATGTCGCGTGATGTGTGGACGACCCTTTATTAACTTTATTAAAGGTTTCACAACGGAAATGAAGCCTCCTAAACGTTTACCAGACGGATAGACAGGCAACGTTTATGCCATGATCAGACGTACCGAGTACAGCTGGGTAGAGCCGAGCACTCGGCATGTTTAATATGGATATACTCGGCCG
This sequence comes from Aricia agestis, assembly GCF_905147365.1. Classification (NCBI taxonomy): domain Eukaryota; kingdom Metazoa; phylum Arthropoda; class Insecta; order Lepidoptera; family Lycaenidae; genus Aricia; species Aricia agestis. The sequence continues at coordinate 13,047,795 of NC_056428.1, read as the reverse complement.
AATAACTGTCTCGTTGTGTCGTTTTAAGACCTTTTGAGACTGAAACATTCGGACGAGAATGCCGCGTCCTGCTCTAACAACGTCATTTCACGTTTGTTAGAGTTGGACGCAGCATTCTCTTTCAATGGTGTGAGTCTCAAAACGGTTTCGTAGTAGGGGCTCTAAGTGCGGTAAGAACAATAAGGCCGGTAAGAATGGTAAGGCTGGTAACTGCAGGTAAGCGATCTACATGATATTGCCGGAGGCGACTCGCGTGGATTTCGCGCTATATAAGTCTGCTTACAGATTATAAAACTACGCTTTTAGAATAGTAATGTTTTGTTTCGGTGGATTTAAATGGTTTAATGTCTACAGAAGACAATGTAAAGTGTTTTAATATGTAAAATAACTATATAGTACCTACTTTATATTTATAAGGTTTTCGTAAGGTGTTTAAGCAAAGTAGTTTTGTGTGCCATATTTTATTGAAAGTTGTACAGAACTAGACGCGGCAGTACTACATAATATGAAGAGCAACATTTTCAATAGTGTTCGCACTTCGCGTCAGACCAATAATAAAAGTCAATGCTTGTAACTTCACAAGTTAATTATTTTTCGCGCCAAAACTAATCAGCGTTTTTTCTTCAACTTTCGCATGGTATTTTCTGCTGGCTGAGGGGTGCGGCATTTTATCCCGAAAAAGTACAATCTTTACAGTTGCAATAGATATATTTAGGCTGCTCTGCTGGCAAAAGTTTATTTTATATACTAATAAATATCTACTTATTAATTATTACTATAAATAGAAATACGGAACCCTAAAACGAGGTCCTAATGACGTTCCACTTATCGCGTGATCTCAGATAACATTGTTATCAGCATTGATGGCGCAGATACCGTATTTATTGGTTCCGTACTTATCTGAATGTAATTAAATAGCCCACTATAGATTGGGTTCGATCGCTAAATCTTACAATGTAAAGGAGACGATCTTGTATATTTGGCACAGATATAGAGTAGACCAAGTGTGAAGGGAGTAGGCATAAGAGATATTTTTTATGGGAAAATGTACGGTTTCCGTAAAATTCCTAATTTACGCGGGCGAAGCCGCGAGGGACATATAATCAGTTTTCCGCCTCGCGCCGTTGCCAGTATTTCCAACAAACTATTGTTTTCTGCGTGTTATGAGACCAAAAATACCCTTTTTTGTAGCTTAAACTCCTAATTGTCAGGTCACACTGAGTCCTGACGAGGTGACTAGACAAGGCAATGGATAATAATGATACAAAATTAAAAAAGTGAAGCATACCACATCGTCGCTTCTCATCTCGTCTCGTTGTGAGCAGACCCTAAGCGAACAGTAGCACATTCATACTACTTAGATATATTGTAATGTTAATATTATACTATGTCCTAGAAAGCAAATAAATAGCCCAATTTGTAAAACTGGTAAATAGCCATAAGGTCAAAAGCCAATGTATGTGACTGTACAAATCACAGCTAGTTATTTTACAGTGTGTACTGTGCACTATATAAGGTGGTTACGAAATTACATTTGGAAAAAAAGTGTTAAGTAAATGATATTTTAATTTAGTTACTAGTCAAAAAAATCATGTTGCCAGAATTGAACACATTTTTTTTAATCAGGAGAATTAGTTGACTTAAAATAGCATTAAAGGTTAATTCAATTAATAGTTAATTTTATAAAAATCGGTTCAGGTTTAAAGGGTAAAAAAATATTCCTAAACAAAAAAAGAAATTTCTTCTCCACTAAATTAAGGGCAACATCTATCTTCTATCGATAGAAATAAAAATTATTTTCTTACTTTCTTAGTCTCGCTATAACTCGAGAACTGCTGAACCGATTTGGCTTATTTTTGTCTTGAAATTATTCGTGGAGGTCCAAGAAAGTTTTGTATAAGGAGGGAAGTGATACGAAGTTCACTCGTTCATCTGGTTAAGTATAATTTTATGATAATGTATTATGTAGATGACAGTCCTTTATCCAGTTACATGGTAACTAAATAGAGCCTTCAGTACACAATATTATCTGACCCCGAGATAGCCGACCTCTAGAAGATAACTTATTCGTTACTTTGTAATACCGCTACTTATAAAAAATATACTACAAGTACTTATAAATATGCTACTACTACTTAAAAATAATATCTACTTCTACTATTTATGAATATGTATACTGATGTTATACCCTACTTCAGTGATTCTTAAACTTTTAGTCATGAGGAACATTTTACCAAATGTTTGAGTTGCCGGGGACCACCAAGTTGGTTTACCTAAATTAAGCGTTGTTTGATAAAGAAAACAAGCACAACTTTATGATCAGTACTCATTTTTTTATTTGGAAAATATCTAAAAGTTACAGATTTTAATATAATGCGATTTTTGTGACTGCATACACTTTACTAACTTCAGAATTCTCACGTCATACTATAATATTGTATTTTGTACATATAGGATGGCTTCGCGGACCACTTGGAATACCTTCAGGGACCACCAGTGGTCCGCGGACCACCAGTTAAGAACCACTGCCCTACTTCGGCTTTTATTCGTAATCGTTGGAAATCGCGTCAATTTTTATGAACTGCATGATTCCCGCAGCATACTCGTATGTGATAGGAGTTTAGACGTAGGAATCACGGAAGGATCTGAAAAGTCCACACCTACCGTAAGGTACTAATTATGTATTCTGTACCACAGCCTCATTATCTTCATAGCTCATCAAAGTCCGTTACGCAATTTTTGCGTAAAAAAGTAAAAACAAACAAAAATTTCGCCATTTGAAATTTAATGTGAATAATAATATAATATTACTAGCTGTCCCGGCAAACGTTTCTTTGCCATATAAAGTATTTCGGCCGTATTATTTTATTGAAGTGACTAAATAAGTATGTCACCATGGCAAGACGCCATCGCTATCCCGTCGCACAAACAATAGTAATAATTGACTTTACTACTTACTATTATTTATTCAACAAATACGCTTATCAATATAATAAGTACCCAGTAGCCGATTCTCAGACCCACTGAATATGCATATGTCGTAGGATGATTTGATAAATCCGTGTTTTCGCGAAATCCCTAGAATTTTCGCGAAAATTCGATTTATCAAATCATCCTACGACATCCTACGACACATAAAATTTGGTTAAAATCAGTAAAGCCGTTTCGGAGAAGTACGCGGCCTAACATTGTGACACGAGAATTTTATATAAGTATAAGATGAAGATTGGCGTTTGGTTTTGGGGAAATGACCTACCTACAAAAAAACTTTTTTTTACAATATCTAAGATAATATTAATTTACCATTATACTCTTCGATTAAGTAATTTCAGAGTGGCCACGGTACTCGTGAACAAATTACATAACAATTTGTCTGCCGGAGGTTATTATTTAGCGATAAATCACAACCGACGTCGGAGGATAAATTAATTATGACATTGCATTGACTGCCATTAATTATACAAACAAATTGATCCGTAAATTAATGGTTTACTTATGTCTATAGTTGAAACGACCAGAACAAATACCAATAATTTGGTAAGATATTATGCATCATAATGCTGCCAAAATGTGTAAGTAAGTAATAATAAAATCAACTACTTAATTACATTCATTTTTCATTTGTTTGGATTACGTTTTTTAAGTAATTCCGTGAAAAAAGTTGAAATAAATAATAAAATTAATATTAAGCTTCTGCATGGCATCGATATAAATATTATAATCATTATGTTTACCCCCGAATTCTTAGTACTTCTAAGTTTGAATATTGAATTATTTATACTTAGAAGAAAAACAATATTTTACAACACTTTTGTGTTGTAAAACATTTTTCATAACAAAATGTCTCAAATTATTTAAGATTTTTTAATATATTTGCCATTTTAAAGACGAGCTCTTTTAAGCTATCAAAATGAGCCTGAATTTAGCTCTACCCACATTATTTTATGCTTTCACTAGTACCTCAATAATTGATGTCGCTAATAGTCCTTATTCCCAACAAATCCAACAATATTATACCGTTAAGTATTCCAGGTTGTCGCCTGTCCGCATTCACCGTGTAGTCTTGTACCTGTCTGTCGTGTACAGCAAATACTTGTACCGAAAACCTCCGAGCAAATCGTGGAATTTAGTGCTTCCTGTTCGAGACTTAGGTTTCTCAGATTAACGAGCAATATTTAGGTCTTTATAGAATACTAGTATGCCACACCGATTTGGCAGTTGCTATAATCCATCCTTGTGCCAAATGTAGATAAAATTTTCTCATAGCCTATTCGATACAAAAATCATCAAAATACATAGATCTTATTTCGTGGCTCTTTACAAAATTGTGACCACGTACGTATTTCAGATATTTATTTTATTTTAGACTAATAATTATGTATATCTACATACTAATACTTTGTGGTTACCTGAAAAAATCTAAAAAAAAAGGTAATTAATTTTTGAATTCTGCTATCAAATAAATACAGATGCATTAATAAAATATGTAAGTTTACTAATAAATTCATATTTAAAAGGGGTACTGACCCAAAAAATCAAATATCGTCCTTCTCTCTTCACACTCACGCCCGTCTTTCATATGCCAGGTGAAAAAGAACGACGCGGATTCATCGCCAAGTTAGTTGTACTTGAATAAAAGACAAACTATAATAATTATTATGAAAAAAGTATTTTGAGCCAATTTAGGTTTTGTCGATGCATTTTTAGATATTAAAAAATATTAAGGGAAAGACACCAAACTTCGAAGATCCAAATCAGTAAAAGTAAAAAAATCAGTTTTCTAGAACTTACAGATTTTAAGATTTAAGTTTAAGTATGTAGTCAAATTAGGGTCAGGTGCATTCTTAAATGGATGGTTGAAACATAAAGAAGGGAAGAATTTTCTTGTAATGTAATATGTCCATTACATTTTTCTGCTTACTAGTCAGTAGTTTCTGTGTGTAATGTGATATCGTAATAATATGTCGTAATAATTTTATTGTAGATCGAGTCAATTATCGTTAACATCTTGTTTACGAAGACAAAGTTCTCAACATCTTATATCTTACCTTACCTTATATCTTCGTGTTTGAATATAAATGAATTAAGAAAACAACAGTAACAATTCAAAATTAATAACATGTCTAAAAATCAACTACAAATCTATGTACCCATAATTCGTTTCTATTATAGAAACGAACTTCACCCACAATTTCATTAAAATTTTCAAATAATAATATGAATGTAAATAACAATTTAAAATTTATAAAGCACTAGATATATTCTGGATTCACATTTTACGCTACAACTTTTATCCAAAAACATAATTCATATTTCATAGGACGCTATGCGTGCGGAGTCGTAGGCCGTAGCTAACATAATATTTAAAAATATCAAATAAGAGAATAGAATTATATACGCTATGTAGTTAGATGATAGATCTATCCAGGTTGCCTCTGCTACGTCTATTTCTACCATCCTCTATGGTAATACTGTGTGCTGGATACAATGTATTTTATTGACCAATAACTACAAGACACGGCTTTTTACTTACCAAGTTTCTGTCTGTTTAGAATTTTAATGCAAATTGTATCGTGAAGATATTTACTACGTTTTTATGGCTAAGCAGGTGTTTGAGTATTTTATGTATAGGTTACACCACTATTTTTTTCTGTTATTTATAGCCCCCTTACTTAGGGCCTGTTTCACCTTTCACTTTCTGATAAAGTGCCTAATAGGCTCACAACTTTTTTGACAGATTCTCCATACTTGATCTGTCAAGTTAATTGGTGGATAGCCTTATCAGGAAGTGGTGAAACAGGCCCTAAAAGTAATATTCTAACATCGAACTCTACAAAGTCAACTTTTCTTTGAGGACCCAAGAAGGGTTTTGGGACTTTAAAAGTCAACATTTTATAAAATATCAATCCTTTAGTAACGGATATTTTACCGATAACATTACCCTACATTATTTAACCCTTCTACCCTTAAAATCAAGTGAATGAATCTGCTAAGTGGATCAAAACCTCTCAGAAGATTCAGTGATCGGTTTTTATCCTTAAGAGATTTAGCTGTATAGTTTTAAGAAAGGGTTGTCGAGAAGTGCCGAGTCAGCCTTTGTTAGATCATACTGTTAGTAGGTCAAGTAACATTTACAAAGCCAGTACCTACCGCCTTTGACATGAGCATCGCTTCTTTTTGCATCATCACCAAGAGCTCTATTAGTTACCATCATCATGTGATGGTGATGATAATGATCATTACGTATGAGCAGCGCCACTTCTTATATCGTCACTATGATTTTATTGTAGTAGTTAGGTATTCCACATCATCATCATGATATTGGTGATGATCTGACAGTGACTATTCCTGAGTCCGAGTGAGAGAAAGATATTGATAAGTCGTTGTTAGCAAAACATTAGCTCTGCTCTACCTCTCGCCAGAATCGAAATACGATAATTTAATCAACTCTCAATAGGTTATAATCAACGGATCGAGAATTTCACACACGATCTCAACAGAATATCAGTTTCGATTTGAGTTTCTTCGGTGTATATCACCATCGAATTTGAATCAAAGTCGAAATCGGATCACTCGTAAATCGATTCCGAATCAATTTCGGGAGCAATGTATCAAGTTCACAATGTAACGTGAGAATAAATGAATAAAGCGGAGTGGCAGCCTTATTTTGTTTCAGTTTTGTACACTTCATTGCAAACTATACTTATTTATTAAACAATATTTTGTATTAGATGATGCCCGCAAATCTGTTATCCAAAAATTCATTTATCTGTGTGTGAACGGTTCACACTTTCCTTTCACATTTTCCGGTATAGAAACTATTCTACGTTTTTTTCCGGGACTACGTTGAGTCCCGGAAAAGAACATAGAATATATATAATAGAAACATCTCCATACGAAATTTCAGCAATATCGGTTCAGCGGTTTGGTCGTGATGAGGTAACATAGAACCACATGTGATTGTAATATTGGTATTTGGTATGAACGTGTGTGGTAGAGTCAAACTGTTTAATATGTTAAAAAATAATGTTATCTAATTAAAATCGACAAGATAACATTGTTTTAACAACAGGAAACTTGAAAGATCTAAGGAAAGAACAGATTCATAAGTTTTTATGATTATTATTTTTTTATCTTAATTAAGTAGATATTATTTTGCAAATCAAAACTATGTTAAGCGAAAATTAAAGCGATTTATAGTCAAAAAAAGTCAGGAAAAGATTTGTTTTAGTTTATGGTTTTTCTTATCATAATTTTTAATTAATTAGAAGATCTTTTTTTATTGATCAAGATATAGGCTTAGGAAATTTGTCATCCGCATTCTGTACCACTTATGATTTTATCTTACTATTTATTGTATGATATAAACTTTTATAGTCAGCATTTTTATTGCTAAATAGTGTTTTATGTAAATTCAACTTTATTATTTTAGAACTGGTTCAAAGAAACAGTTCGCGAAACTATAAAATCTATATTCTACTTTTTATGAATCTGTGCATTCCTTATCTTATCATTTCATATTATGATTTTTGTGAAATTTTTAATGAATATCCTAAGAATGAAAACATTGCTATGACATGGTTTGGGTAAAATTAACAAAATCAAGATTCTCAATGCCTAAAAATATATAATATTTTGTGCGCGTCAATTTTCGACTTCATGTACCTTCTTGTCCACGTTGATACTTGGTATAGTATCGCGAAAACCGTACATTTTGTCGTGATAAAAACTGTTCTTTATCCACCACCAACCAATTCGACAGTTTCAATATGAAGACAGACAAACAAGAAGACAGAAAATTAGTCCGACAGGCAAACAGTTTCCGCATTTATAATATCAGTATGGGCATAGTATTAGAGTTACTGCCACCGATAGATCCAGGGTTATTCGTTCTTATTACTATGTTAAAAAGGTCCAAAGGAACATCAGCTACCTGCCTATACTCAACTAGGCATAGGAAGAGGACACTAACCTACTATATTGGCGCAACCAGTCTGCACTACCAGTAAACCACGTATAACTCCATCTTCGAAGGGTCTGTTCACATTACAATGCGAGTAGGCGATGCGACGCTATACATTTTTCAATGAGCCATTCAAAACTGAACTTGAAATACTACACAAGAAGTGGTCCTTGGTGTCACGGTGCTGGGTTTATTAGAATTTTTTAAGTTTGTTTTAAAAATGCCTCGCGTCGCGTCTTGATACTGCTCGCCAATTTATCTACATAAACTTATGTTTACGGTAAGTAGGTCATTTATCAATTATCAGTTACTAGATGACCCCCGCAACTCCGTTGCGCCAAAATTCGTTTATCATGCGGGAACCGTACGTTTTTCCGGAATAAAAAGTTCCTATGTCCTTTCCCGGGACTAATAAGATGTTAGTGTAAACACCGTTATCCTTGAAACCATCAAATGAGCCCGTCAAAATGAACAACTTTTTCTATTAGAACAATGCTGGGAACTCAAAAAATCCGTCTTTATAACCATACAAATTGCCGATCCGAGCATCCGTATGGGTATGAAGACAGCATTTTTTTTGACTTCCCAGCATTGTTCTCATAGAAAAAGTTGTTCATTTTGACGGGCTCATTTGATGGTTTCAAGGATAACGGTGTTTACACTTTACACCAACACACTGTATATCTCCATACCAAATTTCAACAAAATCGGATCAACGGATCCGAGCGTGAAGAAGTAATTAGTATAGATAGAAAATAGTTAAAATTTTGCTTTCAATTAAAACTGACATGTGAATAATTGACCAAGTGTCATGTCAGGCCTGTCTAACTTCATCTAGGTCTAGTCTATGTACTAACAACGAGTAATTAGTCGCTAATTACTGGACAAATAACATGCAAGCTAGACGTTATCTCTGTTAGGGCTACGCAACCGGTGGCTTCGTTTAATATTATTAAACGCGGTATATAAATGGGGGATAATACTGAAGCGTGTAATAAATTATGTTCCTTAAATAATACCTTTTGTAAAAGTAGCGCTGCAAGAATTAATTTTGACTGCAAACCCCAGGCTTAGAGAAATAACCCAACAATCAACATCGTGAATTTGACCATACAATCTATATATTAATACGCAAGCGAAAAACTTTGTATCCCTTTTGACGAAAAATGCGGAAACGTAGGTGAATGAAATTTGCACAGTTATAGTTTATATGGTTGCTTTTAAAATTATGCTTTTATCACACATTTTTTTGACAAATAAAACATTACGCACACTACAATACGCACACTCAAGAAGATGACAGATTTTTGAGTGACAAACCTATACGTATACGAATTATACTCTTTTATTTATGGTTGGAGTCTGTTGACAACAAGTTGACAAATTGAAAATTGATTATGGTTTTTTTATGAATCTTAGATACTATTAGAGTAATTAGACAATGCTTACACGGCTAGTCTGAGATCAGCTGAGTCCCAGAGATAATGAGTTGAAAAAAAATATGATAAAGTCAATATTTTTTTTACAAAATATAGGTAGTAGTCCTAATGTCGTTGAAACTAAGGTCGAATTTCGACCATTGGGCGATATCTAGTTATTAAAATCGTTAACTCTTTAACACTGTTACTTTCACAATAACAATTACCTATAAGAAATCATCAAGAAGCTTTTTATATCGAATGCAAAGGAATAGGTATGCAGTATGCACAAATTAATTCACATTCGACTAATAGGTTATTCCTAAAAAGTATACTTAGATAATTTGGATAAACCCAAATTTTACCCATATCCAACTAACATTCCAGCGCAACGTCCACCAAAACTTTGACCTTTGGAAAATATAACCTCCTCCTATTTGGAAGTCGGTTAAATATTAAAACATTAATGAGGTTGGGAACCCCTGGACATTTGAATCCGGGGCAGGAAGCTGTAAAGGCTTTATGGTCAACTTGTACCAGTCCCTGTCATTACCGGGTAGACTTTATGGCGATATTATTAATTCATAAAACTACTGTAATATGCGACCCTAATGTCTGTGTTTACCCGACATAGAAGGAGGGTAATGATTAATGACTAATGAGAATGAAAAATTACGCGCAGGAATTAGTTTTACGCGCGAGAACATTTTTCCAACTTAAAAAGTTTTCTATGTCCTTTCCCGGATCAAGGTATCTCCATACAAAATATCAGCAAAATCGGTTCAGCGGTTTGAGCGTGAGGAGGTAACAGGGCAATATTTTAGAACTTAGATAGATCAATGTTGTACCAACCCGGCTTACGTATTTAACGGTTACTTAACTTTTATTAAATGAAGATCTTGACAGAAAATTAATGGAGCTTTTGTCAAAATTTCATTTAAATTAAAGTTACTTTAAATATTAAGATTCATCATCATTCAGATCTTTAAATGCGGCTATTATAGTCCGAAAGAGCAATGTTTTAAGCATCCGAATTACCTAACTTGCGCATTTAAGTCGAAATAATTAATCAATCAACAACGCCGTTGAAAGGATAAACTCCAGTCAAAAACTTCATAACTGGGCGTTAGCCAGAAGAATGTACCTAATGTCTTAACTTCCCACCTTACAAAGAGAGTAATGATTTAACAACATAGTTACCAATTGCTATAACTAGAATATAAATAAAAGGAAGACATACATTATACATGCTATTAATGTTAGTACCTGGATGACCGAGCTTTGCTCGGTATAGCAAGCACTCATTGACTTCGTGTTACTTAACAACGCCATCTGCTGGAATAGCTTTAGCTGTTGTTGTGGCGTTAAAGCAATTAGTTGCTTATAAAATAGTATTATTATTCACCAATAGATGTCAGGAAGAGTCACATTTTTCAGTTTATCGATTATCGATAAAACAAGAATAAAAATACATTTTCTAAAAATGATTCCTAGCTAGATCGATTTATCGCCCCCGAAAACCCTATATACTAAATTTCATGAAAATCGTTGGAGCCGATTCCGAGATTCCAATTATATATATATATATATATATATATATATATATATATATATATATATATATATATATATATATATATATATATATATATATATATATATATATATATATATATATATATATATTTATACAAGAATTGCTCGTTTAAAGATATAAGATAACTAGATGTAAAACACAGACAAATTCGCATCAATAATATAATTTGTATGGGGGAAGTGCATTTTTCTGATAGTAGAGTTCTAGTTCTACCCTTTACGTAGTTATGTCTATTGTGCCTTTACCTTCCACGGCTGTGGAATGTTTAACTGACTACCAAGAAGGAGCAGGTTATACTTATTATTTTCGTCTGTACCACAGAAATGGATATAGTATTTTCTGTGGTCTGTACCATATATGTATTTTTTGTTTTGAGGCAAACAATCCATATCAATTATTTCATCTCGACGTGCATAATATTTTCGGGTCAGATTATCACCGAATTAACGATTTCTTTTGTTTCATATGGTAATACCATTAGCACAATTATCACCATTTCCGATTTAGCCAAATTCAAATATGGATAGTGTAGGTGGTCCCGAATCCGAGTAACGGTATTTAAAATAGATATTAAGATTATTTTTATACAAAATCTCTTGGATAAAACAAAATGAAAATACATTGCATGTGCTATCGGAGAAATTAGTTAATAGGCACATGGCTGAGCTTCGTATTTTGGTCGGATAATGTTAAATGTTGACATTGACTTGACATAGCCCAACCAAATCACGTAAATACACTAACTGCCTATGAATAAATTTCTCAGATGGTAGGTACATAATATACAGGTGAATTTCGAGCCTCTGTAGATTAAATACTCTTCGAAACCAACTTTTCTCAAAACGAAATAAATATTCCCCCTGTACATTGAATATTATTATCAAAGGCACGTGTACGGTAACTGGTAAGACCAAAATTCAGGAAACGTATACAATAATATAAAATCCAATAACTCATCGCAAACAATATTATCGAAATGTCTTCCATTCCGAAGGGCGAACCTTTCATACGTGTCTCCTGTATCATAGCTACATTTTTAACACAAGACAAAATAAACACAACACCCCACACGATTATATACTTTATGTAGTGCACATAAAGCTTATAACGCCGCTGCAGGTGAAGTTGACAAATCATCACTAATAAGTGTATGTCCATGATTATGCGTAGACACGCGTACGACGCTACAGATATTTACACAAATTACACATGCAAATGAAAGTGAGCCTTAAACTTACAGCACAAGGTAGAATTTAGATCGAATCATCTTCAGGAATCGAAGAACGTTCGAAAATCAAACGCTTAACTAACTTTTCAAATGAAGCAATAAAGAACTTTAAGTGTTCGTATACAGAGTTGGTATTAGCGTGGGGCATCTATTAGTAATGTGCATACGTAATTGAGCTCTATAATTATGTGAAGCAGAGGCGCAATTTGAATAAAGTTCATTAGGGGTAGTGTTTGCACAAGCCTGATAATCCGCGAGAGGCGTGCGTGACCGCGGTGTCAAACAGGAGCAATACAGATTGGAAATCTTTTCAAACGGCTTAAAAATACATTAAAATAATATTGATATTAGGTCGTGGTTTATAGACGTATTCTGTTAACGTTAGCTTAATTTAAATCATAATAACAGACACACAAGTTATGAGTTCCTCCTAACTTAATCGAAGTTTTCAAGATACAGATAGATAGATAGATAGATCGGTAGGTATATTATAATATACTAGTATTTCAGGTGTTACAATTAACTGTTAAGGGTAGATGCAGGTACTACATTTGCGTAAAAGTAAATTCAATCTGTAAAATGTAAAATTAATGAATCCTCTACTTCTCATCTCTACATTAGGAATTCACTTTGTCGACAATTTTCGCCTTTCCAAACCTAATATTCATCTGCAAGAAAATACAACTTTTCACGGAATGCGAAATCTGCTAGCTTTTTATCAATTGGATTCTCACTCGGAAAGTCATTTGTTTCCGGTCTGGAGGAGCATCTGGTATCATAATCCGAAACAAATATGCAAAATAATTGTCTGGAATACAATGCGACGCCATTTAGCCACGATCAATCTCCGTCAGACAGCCATTTGTGATGGCTATGTCCTCAAACGAGGACGGTAGCGATGGCGTGCAGCGAAAAAGTTTCGTGGCCTACTATTTACTAATAGTATGGGACTACTATTTACTAATTACTAATAGTATGGGAGCCCTAGAACACTTTTTTTTTATTACTATCAAGCCAATTTTTTGTTAGTAGCTTCATTTTGATAAGACGAACAACATTTTTATTTGCGAAAAATCTCGAAAGTGCTAACAGAGATAGAAAGAATTTTTAAATTGATGGTCCTAAAATATGGACTATTTTATTTGTAGGACAATATTACTCTTAAATTATATGACTATTAATCTATCGATATACAAAAAATCTGCTCGTTAGGGTTCCGTTATAGGGTTCTGTAATCAACAAAACTTGATTGACTACTGAACCCTAAAACGGAACCCTAACAAGCTAATTTTTTGTATATTGATAGGATAATAGTTACATAATTTAAGAGTAACATTGTCCTACAAATAGAACAATCCATATTTTAGGACCATCAAGTGAGAGTATGAAATCCTTTCTATTTCGCTTAGCTACCACTTTTAAGATTTTTCGCAGATAAAAATGTTGTTCGTCTTATCAAAATGAAGCTTACTCACAAAAAATTTGCTTGATAGTTATAAAAAAATATATTTTGAACGAGATCTAGCAAGTAATTTATTTTATACATATGTCATAAATGGTAAACCCTCAGGTAAACTTTAATTTAACTTTCATTAAATCAACTATATTGAAATATGAAATAAAAAAAAATAATCAATAATCTTTTCATTTCATAAAAATAAACTTTATTGCTGCTGTGGAATCCTTCATGGGCGAGTCCAACTCGAACTTGGCCGATTTTTTTTAAACTTTTCAGTCAAAATCTTCTTACTCATCCTTATTTGCTTGCACGGTTTTAATATTCGCCATCGTCAGAGTACGTGGCCTAAGTGCCTGCAGCGGTCTCAGGCTTGAGTAATGGCATCCATATTTATTAAAGAAAATTAGCGTCCCTTTGATAAATGGCTTTAAATTGATTAGAAAATAGTAGCCAAGGATCAATAACCATGAAGTAGCTAGTAAATATTACAAATAACCTGGAACTGACAAGATTTATCATAGTATAGTACTTTTATCGAGTAAGATAATAGTAAGTACATAATATCTACATTATTAATTGATAGACAACTTACAATACTTCAGCCAAAACAAGCCGTGGGCACATGCGGCATTCACTAAAAAAAAACAGAAAGGTGCGCGCAGTATATTCTGCCAAAAAAAGTTTTTTCCCGCTAAATCCGCGGGAATCCCCGGTATATAAATCAACATCCCATCGCACCCTCGGGGGTGTCCCGGGGGTGGCCAATGAAACGGATACAAATACTATAATTAAGTCTATTCAGACGTCAAATCTGTCCGGGCAAATTGTGCCCAAATGGGGACAATATGGAACGAAATTGTTCCAGGTAGGTATTATTGTGTAATAGACTCTAATGATAATAATTATACTCTTGATTTTGTTAACTGTTGCTAAAATTATATTTTATTTTATCTCTTGAGAATCAACATAATTTTATTGTAAAAAGTTAAGTTTAAAATCTGCGTCTTTTTAAATTCATTGTTGATGATTTTGACGCTAGCAACATTTTATGGTTGTTTTTGTTTGCTTTTATATCTGTATTGTGTGTTTTGGTCTATTTTTATGGTTCGTATGTTTGATGAGCTGATACGTACGTTTAACAGGTTGCTTAACCAGACAATCTGATAACTTTTGGAGCTATCTCAAAGGCCGTGAGAGAAATCGCTTTGTATTTCGACATGCAAGCAAGAGTTTTGTGACTGTATTTCTTTTTCGGCCCGTAAAAATATAAATACATATACCCAGGTTTTTTGACGGATCACGGAAGTTTATCCATCCGCCAGCGATTTTGTTTGGCTTACGTCAAAATATTAACCAATCAACAACGATTATTAACCAATATAACCAACGATTATTAACAAAATATTAACCAATCAAATTGAATTGAATTGAATTGAAAAAAAAAACGCTGTAACATAGATAAGTTCTTGTCAAACCTGGCTTAAATAAAAGATAGAATAAAAGATAGAAATAAAAGATAGAACCGGGCTTAAATAAAAGAAAGACGCAAAGTATAATTTTATGAGGAAAGTAAACGATAAATGACAGAACTGCAAAAGTAGTTCGAGCCCTCGGAACTACCATTTATTTCCCCATAAACACATTTTATTTTGGCAGTCCCGCACAAAGAGCAATATGCCAATATGGCTTACTATTCATGCGAAAAGGTTTAGCTAATGCGAGTGGAACACGCGCGAATTCTTTGCTTTTGACAGTTGGGGGCGGCCATCTTGTACAAAGGTCAGTGTTGGGGTGAAACGGAAATTCGTAACATCTGGCAACATTATTACTTTATTACGATTTAGGCCCCTAAATAAATAACGCTTTATCACGATTTATGAGGGACAATTAGTACACAATTATTTTGGGATACGGTATTAGTTTCATTTTGTATTTAAGTTAGAATTTCGTTAGGTTCGATTTGGATGTTTGTGACTTGTCTTTCATATTTAAATTATACTCAATTTTTTTTTGACCTTATCTACACTGCCTTAAGCTACTATAAACGCGATAAATACGACTCCTGATAGTCCAGATGAAAATGTTATTCCACGTAACGACGTCGTAAAAACAGATAAAAAACGTAAAAATCGATATGCGTATAATCGAATCGATAAAAGTAATACAGAGTTCACAGACATGCGACTTCATGTCGTGGCTGGTCGTAAATCGGAACGTAACGACGCGGTTACCACAGGAATACAGAAATAAACACTTCGCAAGGCCCCGTCCACATGGAAACGTGTGAAAGTGCAAGATGACAAGTAATGTCTGGTATGAAAAGTAATGTTCTGTAAAGAAATTCAAATTGACAAGTATTTAATTTAACTAGAGATCCCCCAGTGGTCAAAATTCGACCTCAAATACTCATTAAACTTTTTAATCGGGACTTAACGCGACTTATTTAAGTAGTAATGCTACTACGAGTTTAAAATGTTATCTCAAATAATCATTACTAATAAATAAGATATTAATGCACAAACAACTAATCAAAGCACAAAACTCTGGATAAGTACATAAAAATATCAAATTCGTTTAATATTCAATGCCGTGGCAAGTTGGCATGCAATGTGAAAGAACCATCGTCATTAAAATTCATAGATATGGTACGTAGTTAATAGTTATGACGAAAAAATTGTAAGAATGCTAACGCCTAACATGATCGTCTCATAAATTCAACAATGATTATAGCAATTTCAATTATTTCTACCGTTTCTTGAATAATAGTACAGTGTATTGCTAAAATAAATAAGAATTAAGATCGCCGTGTTCATATTATACAAAAAACGTTTGAAAAAAACTGCAGATTTATTATAATATTCTTATATATATAAGCTATTCCAGCAGATGGCGTTGTTAAGTAACACGAAGTGTTTGCTATATCGAGCAAAGCTCGGTCATCCAGGTAGGTACTGTGTATTAAATGTTTAAAATACGATCATTTTCTTTGCGATAAACAAATGAATGCAGATTCAATGTCATGTTTTATGCATAGGTCGCACAGGGTTTAGACTTTAGAGAGAGAGATGTTTAACGGCCTTCAGAACGTTTTCTCATGTTATTGCGGAAGAGACATAAAATGATATATAAGTAGCCTGTCTCGTTACTGTTTAATTCAATAATGGATGTCGAATACTGAAAAAATAGAGTACAAGCCTGAAATAATAGTGTAACTTATAATTTCAATATTCAGGATACAGTATGACGTAGGTAGGAACCTATACTTAGCAGAAAAAATGCAAGAAAATATCCACCGTATCTTTTATTAAAAGCTAGTTGGTGAAACAAGTTGACGAGCTGGCGAACAAAACCGATTATGTCCACCAGAGTGCGAAAGATTTTTTTTTTCGAATCGTCTTCTCTTGACCCATCTGCGTCAATCCCTGTTAATATTTTCAATCAAAACCGGTTAAAAAGGCTTTCAAAAGTCCATTTTCAAACAAAACCGGATTAGTTCAGTAGTAGTAGTACTAGTAGTTGATACTAGTTTTTAGCCAATGTATATTTTTTTTCTCGCGGACCCGGTTCTGTTCGCCAGCTCCTCAGTTCAAAGTTACTTCAATAATTTTAAATTTGATTTTTAGTGTACATAGTAGATGCAAAAAAATTAAAGCCTAAAAACGATTTAAAATGATTGTTTTTTAAATCATTCCGATTAGTTTACTAGGAGTTTTCGTCTGAAATATGAGAGCTTGGTTTGAAATCTTACCGAAATAGCTGCAAAGTTTTTCAAGTAAGAGACTGACTAGCAGGTAATTAGGTAAGTATTAATAACTAATAAGTAAAAACAAATAAAAATATTTTATTATTAAGAAAACCCCTAATAATAATCTTATACTGAAGACTCTGGGTAGAGTATCTATAGAAACAAATTGTGGGCAATAGTTAGCAGTACAGTACGCAGTAAAGTTGAACTCTTCTTATCAGCAATACGTGTTACATAAAAATGGTTTATGTTCTCACAGATAAGGCTCGACATTTCAGCAATGTTTCATCCGTTGCGTCACGTCGTTGGTAAGATACAATTTAGCATATTATATGGCCAAGCCAAATGTTAATAGTCAAAATAAATGACAGTCATAAAATGCAGTAATATTTGGTTTTTATAGTTTTTATAATTCGTAGGTTTTTGTCCTATAAAAACTATTCAGTTACCAGAATCTGATGGCTGACAGCAGTTTTTCAAAAAATATCCTTTGTCATTGGATAACTTTATATTCTTGCATGTTTCACACACAGAGGAAGCCGCTATAAGGAAAAAAAAGGATCAAAATGTTTTATTCCAATTACCCCGGTATTGCTAGAGTCAATTTACTTTCGCACTTTTTAAAAGCTTTTATTTAACTTGCTCTGTATGTATGTAAGTATGTATGTTCGGGTGAAATCTTGGAACTCAATTTTGAAGTATATATTTAACCGATCGAGCTGAAATTTTGCATGCACGTTTAGTTTGGATGATAATGCATGATATTATATGTGACATCACTCTAAATCCAATATGGCCGACCATCCAAGATGGCGAAATAGTTATTTTCTATGCAGTTCTACCATATGGATATTAAATGAAAGGGCTTTTTGAGAGTAACTCGAAAACGAATGTAATGTCATACTACATCCAATATGGCGGCTCATCCAAGATAGAGGTATAGTTATTTTTAATGCACTTCTGCAATATGGGTATCAAATGAAAGGGCTCATTGAGAGTAAGTCGGAAACGAATGTAATGTCATTTTACATCCAATATGGCGGCTCATCTAAGATAGGGGAATATAGTTATTTTTAATGCACTTCTGCAATATGGGTATCAAATGAAAGGGCTCATTGAGAGTAAGTCGGAAACGAATGTAATGTCATTCTACATCCAATATGGCGGCTCATCTATGATAGGGGAATATAGTTATTTTTAAAGCACTTCTGCAATATGGGTATCAAATAAAAAGGCTCATTGAGAGTAAATTGAAAAGTCACGAGTCCTGTCGTGTCGTGTCGTGTCGTGTCGTGTCGTGTCGTGTCGTGTCGTGTCGTGTCGTGTCGTGTCGTGTCGTGTCGTGTCGTGTCGTGTCGTGTCGTGTCGTGTCGTGTCGTGTCGTGTCGTGTCGTGTCGTGTCGTGTCGTGTCGTGTCGTGTCGTGTCGTGCCGTACCGTGCCGTGCCGTGCCGTGCCGTACCGTGCCGTGGTGTGTCGTGTCGTGCCGTGTCGTGTCTTGTTATGTCAAGTCAAAACCGGTCACCTTTGTGAAGTGATATTTTATTTTTTAGTCGTAAAATTGAGTACGATTTCTTAAAGACTTAAATTAAGTTAATCACATTTTAACGAATTCTTGAAACAAAACAAACTACCTACAATCAAGGAGACCTAAGAAATCTAGTCAGAGATTTAACTAAAAAACAAAAAATAAGAAATTGAAAAGTGGCAACATCGTAGTGTGATGACACTACGATGTTGCCACTTTTTAATTTCTTCAAAGGGATGCCTTTTTAACCAACTTCCAAAAAGGAGGCGGTTATAATATGTTCGGCTGTGGAGATTTTTTTCATAGATTGATTTGAAAGGGATGTTGCCACTTTTTAATTTCTTCACTTTCTTGACAGACTATACCTATATAAGTACATAAAAATCTTCTAGATGTTGAATCTAATATTAAAAGAAGAAATAGTAGATATGTCGCGTGGGAACTTCACATTATCATGAAAATAGATCTTTTGCAGGACTTACTGCCGCACTTAGAGTGGAACATTAATTACTTAAGTACTTAAAATATTTTGTAATTTTTTAATTCAAAATTTTGACATAACCTCCATACATTATCGGTCAAACTCTTCATTAAATTGAAGGTTAATCATAATTAAATGTCTCTGGGTACGGCGGTTAAAGTAATAACACAACAAATGTCCTCAAAATCGGATCTGCCTGTATTCTTCCACGGTAAAAAATATTTTATATCCTTATACTAAATTTTATCTCATTATTATAATATTGTATCATCTCTTTACAAAATTTTTTAAGTGCGCTTATATATATATACAGTGTGTAACAAAAATAAGTGATAATACTTTAAGGTGTGTACGTGTTCCTTGTAAAGAGTTCACTGTGAAAGTAGCAGCGCTGAAAGACGAACATTTTTGTTACACCCTGTATATATATATATATATATATATATATATATATATATATATATATATATATATATATATACAGGGTGTAACAAAAATAAGTGATAATACTTTAGGGTGTGTACGTGTTCCTTGTAGAGAGTTAACTGTGAAAGTAGCAGCTCTGAAAGACCATATTTTTTTTTAACTTTTGTATGGGGAAACTCCTGACGCTCGGGCCCTTGTCCATATAAAAGAGAAAAAAAAAATTCGTCTTTCAGAGCTGCTACTTTCACAGTTAACTCTCTGCAAGGAACACGTACACACCCTAAAGTAGGTATTATCACTTATTTTTGTTACACCCTGTATAAATATATATATATATATATATATATATATATATATACAGGGCTGTAACAAAAACTAGTGATAATACTTTAGGGTGTGTACATGTTCCTTGTAGAGAGT
The DNA here is from genome assembly GCF_905147365.1 of Aricia agestis. Classification (NCBI taxonomy): domain Eukaryota; kingdom Metazoa; phylum Arthropoda; class Insecta; order Lepidoptera; family Lycaenidae; genus Aricia; species Aricia agestis. The sequence goes on along the minus strand of NC_056428.1, from coordinate 13,027,531 downwards.
TCACTGTGAAAGTAGCAGCTCTGAAAGACGAAAATTTTTTTTCACTTTTGTATGGGCAAAGGCCCGAGCGTCACGAGTTTCCCCATACAAAAGTAAAAAAAAATTTGGTCTTTCAGCGCTGCTACTTTCACAGCGAACTTTCTACAAGGAACACGTACACACCCTAAAGTATTATCACTTGTTTTTGTTACATCCTGTATATATATATATATATATATATATATATATATATATATATATATATATATATATATATATATATATATATATATATATATATCTCGGAATCGGCTCCAACGATATTCATGAAATTTTGTATATAGGGGGTTTCGGTCTAGCTAGGAATCATTTTTAAAAAATGTCATTTTATTCGTGTTTTATCGAATACCGAGCAAAGCTCGGTCAAACAGCTAGTTATAAATAACTATGAATACAAAAATTGGTTCGTCCTCTATTGAAAAGCTCCTTAATCCTTATGAACTTTGCTTCGAAGAGCTCACTAACTTATAATAGGAATATTGAATCGATAAAGTTCGTGGAACTCGAGCTTATTGAACTTTCAACTGCTGAAAATCACGATAAGTTTATAAGTTTTATAATACCTACTAGTCACTTGAAAGTAGAAACTTCAGTTCTAGGTAGGTTCTAGGGCTATACTGTTCGGTATACTCACAGGATAATATACTGTGACAGAGTACAGACTAACATGGATACCCCCTATTTTACTATTCATACTTCCATACTATAATATAAAAAAATTTAAAAGTATGTCTGTCTTACTGTCCGTCTGTCTGTCTGTTAAATCGTCACGCCCAAACCACAGAACCGATTTTGATGAAATTTAGCATGAAGATACTTTGATTCCGGGGAAAGGAAATATGATACTTTTTATGCTGGAAAAATGGACGGTTCCTAAGCGATAACGAATTTTGGCGCAACGGAATTGCAGACGTCATCTAATAAGCCCCCTTATTACTAAAGATACAAAGTGATAATACGTTAGGGTGTGTATGGTTCCCTTATAAAGAGTTCACTGTGGAACTAGCAGCGCTGAAAGAGTTAAGTTATTTTTTTAGGGTTCCGTACCCAAAGAGTAAAAACGGAACCCTATTACTAAGACCTCGTTGTCTGTCCGTCTGTCTGTCTGTATGTCTCCAGGCAGTAACTCAAGAACGGTAATAGGTAGAGTTGAAATTTTCACAGATTGTATAATATACGAGTATCTGTTGCCGCTATAACAACATACTAAAAACAAAATAAAATTAACATTTAAGGTGGGCTCCCATACAAAAAACACAAATTTTGGCCTAATTTTGCTCTATAATGGTACGGAGCCCTTTGTGCGCGAGTCCGAATCGCACTTGGCCGATTTTTTACTTTTGTATGGGAAAATTCATGACGTTGGGGCCCTTGCCCACACAAATCTCAAAAAAATGTTTGCTGTTTCAGCGCTACTATTTTCTCAGTAAACTAGTTCCATACACGACCTAAAGTATTATTAGACACTTAGTTCTATTACACCCTGTATACTTGTTTGGGTGTGAGATCTGTCATCACGTGTGCACCGCGCCTAACCGAGCTATAACAGTCCCTCGGGAGTCAGGAGTCGGGACGCTGGACGGATTTACAACACCTTGTTTAAACAAATGCCGTGGTAAAATTTCATTATAACTATTCCTTTTCATTGCTTCCTGTTCCGTACGAACTCACTACTCAGCCTTACTTGGCTGGAAGAAAAATAAGCATTTGAAAATGAAATGGTCGCTTTCAATTTAAAAAAATTCACGCTAGAAAAATATGGAACGAATTATTGACCTCCTGCAACTCCCTAGACGGTAAATCAGCATTACATACGTTACGTGCTGTAATGCACGCATGATAGTTTATTGTAGTGTAGATTGTAATTATTGATGCGAATGACATGCAAACTTCGTGCTTGTATGTACATTGATTGACAAGTTCTTTAATTTTTACGTCCTGCAATATGTGCATTTAATTGCATGCATGATCGCTTATGCAACAATAATTAACACTGTCAAGTAAATGTATGTTAGATATTGTTTAGGGAATGAATTACCGTTTAGGGAGTGCTTTAAGATAATATTATAGCTCAACGAATACGACCTCCTCATTGCTTAGCTGGCTGCCTAAACTTACTTAAAAATAAATTAATCCTTTGAAAATGGAAGTAATTATTGACCACCTGTTAGTATTTAGCAACGCATTATAATTATTAATAATATGTATTAATATGAGTTATGATCACAGATTTTGGAAGTTATGATTATGACCTAGGTACACCTTACTTGGCTGCCTGCTTAAAAAAATTAAGCGTTTAAAAATGGAAAAAGAAATTACATGTACGCGGTTGCCATCAGAAATAATTATTTTGGTTATATTTGGAATTTGCATTATAATATTCATCGGCTATAATATTCTCTTGAACATTTTGACTATGTTTAACAATGATTATTCAATTTTACTTCAGATATAGTGACGTAGCAATTACAATTAAGTAACAAGCAAAGGACAAAAACATTTTAATTGAATACAATTAAAATGTTTTTGTCCTTTTTCTTACTGTGAAATCTTAAAAATAAAGGTTTGAAAACAATCGCAAGCCTCACCACATCAAATTCCTTCATATCGATTTCCTATCTCCGAACGTCTTTAGTGAAATTGGCTATACATTTTGCTGGTAAGCTTTAACAAGCTTGTTGCTACTTGCTAGTAAACAATGTGTTTTCGAGGCCTTGTCTGTCAATATTTACACGCGTAAACAATAACAACAGGTACCGACCACAAAAAATCGTCGAAGAAGCAACGTGCGCCATGTGGGCGGGCAGACCACCTTAAATCAATTATAGTGCCACATTAACGGCATAAAAAAAACAATAAACCTATTTTTACACATCCAAAGTGACTTTCAACTTTCTGCCTCCAAATTTAAGGTATAATTTACAATAAGAGCAAACAGGAGCGGGGGACACAATTGGTAAGAATTCAGATTGGAAGGTCTCAATAATTGTCACATCCTGTATTGTTATGAAGTTATAAATATTGTTCATAAAGTAAATAGTTATTGCCACCGCAAGATTCGTAGGACGTGGGAAATGAAAATCGACAAGAAATAAGGGAAAAATAGAAATCAATAATTATTTTTGGGTCTGGAGTTCTGGACTATGCTTGCGTACCTATCAATTTAGCTGTCACAAACTTCAATCATAAGTTGGACTTTAGGAGACAAATATTTTGGCTGCAACGATACTAAAATTATCTTTAATACCTAATTTAATTATGGAGGTTAGTCATTGGACAAGGCTAAAGGGCAAAGGCTTATTTTAAGACACCAAAGTCCAATAGTTAAGACAGATTATAACTATACAAAACACAAACAAATAGTTTTGCCATAGTTTGTCTTTCGACCGTCACGTCTCCAGTGAGCGCTCGCCCTAAGATAGTACCTAAATGTTCCTAATTTTCTACGTATGATCAAATATTATCCCAGTTAAATGATGCGAGAGAGCGATCGGTCGGCTGCATTCTTTAGAAATGGAGATAGAATATGCTAATACATCAAAATCTGTACACACATTGAGGTATAGCGCCATAGAATCCAGTGGAACTGGTTTTGCTCCCGAACTGCGGCCAGCGATTACTTTTTAATATTTATTTGTACCATCGATGAGATAAACTGGAATGGAAGTGTGACTGTGGCACTTGCACTTGCCTAATAACAAGTTATGGCGCCAAACGTGAAAAAAAAACATAAATTTTGACACTTGTATAAAAATATACAAAACAATTAAGTAACAAGCAAAGGTACACAACCTCTTGTTTCGTTTTTTAAAACGAATTCGAATATTTAAAAAAACTAATAATGTAGTTTGACACGCAAAGTTTAAAAACAACAAAATATACTTCGGTTAGTGATAAGAATTTGGGGCTAAAGTGCTGGGTGACCGTCTGATAACTTCTGTCTTTTGAAAAGCAATCGTCACGCTTTAAGAATTTTAAGGAACTTTAATAGCAAAGAAGAATTATGGGGTTTTCCAATAAAGAAACTTTAAGAAATAGTTTATTGAGGGACTGGCACGAGTCGAAAAATTTGGAATCTTCAAGTACAAATTGTTCTCATCCTTTTCTATCAAATCATCGCGTGCGCTCGTAAAAAAGAGACAGACTGACCACACAGTGTTGCCTAGGTCAAGAAATTGTGATCTGTCAGATTGTGCGGGAATAATTTATGTATACATTTATTGCAATTGATTATGTACATTATGCTGATACCGATAACCACACACAGTATACTACTGAACGAACATCCATTAAATTATATTGGAGTGAACATTGACTATCGATCATTGAAATGCACTTGAATATAGAAACCGTTTTACTGAATTAGGTAATTTATTTTATGTAAAATACTTTGCACATAGCGTTATACTAATTTACTGTAAATATTTTAAATCAAAAGAACGCCAATATTATATTGTACTCGTGAGTCCCAAACCACCGAATTGATTTAAATATAATTTGACTGAATTTTGAATTTGGAAAAACCTAATTTTATGGGATTCCCTTATTGACAATTTTATGACGACAAAATGTACGGTTCCCGGGCGATCACAAAGTGAAATTGCGCTAAATTGTGCGGGCACTGCAGTTCGTTTTACCAACCAACAATAGAACAACGGAACGAATCAGTTCTTCCCAACTTCCTGCTATCTTATTGTGATCTCCATTGTAGTAAATCACATAGTAAACAGTTGGCTCGCTCCGTTTGCACTACAAGTATGCCGTGTATTTATATTGGCACCATTCTGTAGGTATCTCGCTGTACTATGTTGGGAATGTATGACATTTGCGTCCGTCTCATGCGCTGCCTTGTATGAGTGAGACTCATTGGTGAGACTGCATCTTAATTTTTGACGAGCAGTGCCAGAAGGAGTGCTTGGATTGGTGTGTTTGCAGGCCAAAATTGTTCCGATAATAATTACAAAAACCAAAGCCGTTAATAATAACAAAAAATTATATTCATTAAAGTAAGGACACCAGCAGCTGTTTTATGCAGTGCAAAGCGTGCAGCCATTCCAAATGGAAGTTCTGCGTAGAGCTTCACAATTCTCTACATTTAAAGTCATCGTGGCTTTAGTTCTAGGTTAGGATTTCTAGAATACGGTTATTAAGAAACGGACTAGATCGACCAAGAAACGAAGCATTAACATTGAGAATTGCAGAATAAGAGTACGTCATCAGCTCAAAAACGCAGTAACAAATTCAAGATTTAAACATAATTCAAAGAACTTCTACAGCGTCACTAATGATCTCAGACACCTCGCGACTGAATCAACATCATTTGAATAGTTCATTGCGACGCTCTACTTTGTTACCCCAGCCATCTAGTCACCCGCCATCCAGTTAACCGGCTGTCCCCGCCCCCGCATATAATTCATAGCGAGGGATGACTGAAAACGCGTTTTTTGAGTTTTGCCTTCTTTGCTTTGGCTGGACATTGGACAGTATGGAATACTGTTTAGACTTTAGATGTAAGTAAATCTATGAGTCAGATAACAGTATACGCTGCAGCCTGCAACAATTTTCCAAATATGGTGCTTAGATAAAAATATTATTATATTTCAGGCTGGCCGCAAACACACGTTTTCGGTATTCGATTTCGATAATGTGGAATTACGATTTGTAATTCCGTCAGACTAGCGCAAACGTTCGTATTTTTCACGCGCTAACGCGCCGGTTTGCACTTGAAACGTACGTACGGAATTCGTTCCGTTCGGAAAAAAGGTGAGCGTGTGCTCCAGTTAATTTATTTTCTACTGATTCCATGCATACGGATTTCGAATGTTATTGTTTTAAATATACTAAATGGAATATAAATACTTTTGATCAGTAACAAAGACATATTCCTGAAATAATCCGGAGTCATTGGAGACATAAATTATTGTGCGTTTGACGACATATTTTACGCAAGAGATTTATTCGTACAGAACCATCTAATGACACATCAGCAATCAAAGATTCGTCTGCTGCAGAATGCAATACGAGGAGTGCTGTTCCTTCCAAGAGTAATAAAGCAATTTTAAATGCTTAATCTCTATTTTATGGCTTAGCGATGCGAGTGGCGGCCGAAAAGGAAGATCCTCCGACCGAGCGAGTTAGCATACTCGGTCAGGCCGAAGCCCACTGACGTCATTTTCAGACGTTGTATATTATATAATATCTTGCCGTTCTCCGAAACTTCGATAGCGTGATGCAGGATTGTGAGGTGGTGGATACCGCACAATGGAATAGTTGTTGTCGGCGGTGCACGGCTTTAATATCGTTCGGCACAAATGGAAGGGGAAGTTCAATTTTTAGGTCTCTTTGGTGGGGCGGGGTGTGAACGGGACGGGAAAACGCTAAATGTGGGTCAGTGAGTCGTTATTGGTAGATTGTGATCAAACGGAGGTTTTGGTAGCTAGCATGTTATTGTATAAACATTTCCCCCCTACATTTCCGCAGAGCTACCCGCGCTATAATTTCATTTTTCGTTAAGGTAGTTCTATTACCATATATAACACTAAATCTTAAACACTATTTTAATAAATATCCCTTGGTCAAGTAAAGTTGAAACTACTATAATGATTTTATAATTAACTACTTGGTGTACTGTTACAGTTGAAATTTTATTTTTTGTGATATTAGTATTAGTTTCATTTCAAGGTTTTATTTGTTTAAAAAAACAAGATATCTTTTTTGTTACACACATATTTTTATCGTTATCATTTATCACCATATTCACTACATCTCATCTCGTCTAATTTTTTGTCGCATACGCACCTGTCATTAGAACTCATTTTATCTGTAAACAAATTTTATGTACAAAAAATGTCACAAATGCTGTTCTGTTGGTGAGTCTATAAAAATAAATAAATAAATAACCAGTAGTTCTATTTACTAGCTGTAGTAATTAGTAGTTCTATAAGCAACTTAAATCTATGTTCTATAGACTTGGTCATCCCTAATTTCGAATCCAAGACCTACAGTCTCATTCAGAATTTACTAGGTAGTCACAGACTACAGAGGACTAGCGTGGTGGACAGCATAATCCTATCCTTCAGACTTTATTCGAACTTAAGCGGTCTCCTAGACTCGAGTCATAGGTAAGTAATGTAGCTGTGGCGATGATTATAATGAATGAGCTTTTCGTCGGTGAAAATTATTATTGTAATCATCTAAAAAGGAGAGTGTACATAGAGCCATTACCTAAAACAAAAAAATTCGATATTGGACTAAATAAAAAAATACTTGTGAAACTCGACGACTGCCGCGGTAAAGCTATTGCATAGCATTTTTAACAACTGATGCAACTTTTATTATATTCGCATACGTCTAGTCGCACGCACATGAACATCGTGCGGAAGTCTGCCAGCACAGCGCGGCGGTTGGAGTGGGGGGTGTTTGGTTTAATTTCGTTACGGAAATGTTTGTTTCGGCCGCCGCGCTCAAAACCAGTGATAAAAGCTATGCAATAGCTTAAAATCTCTTAAGCAGCTTAAATAGCTTAAAATATAATAGCTTAAAATCGCCGCAGACTCGATCACACAAAAAGTGTGCCGTCTGCGATCCCCCTTCTTCTGTTGAAAAGTGAGATGTTCAAAGCTTTTTATTTTTATAATATTTATTATAATAAAAAACTTTTTTATTCCCTATGTTTTGTAAGTAACACGTAACATAATTACGTAATCACAAGATACATAAACACAGTTACACATTGCCGTGACGATTCTCCCTAATGAGTGTGCAGACGTTTTGAGATTACTGTTGAGTGCTTGCCAACAGGGCTACCAACCGTATCCCTCCTTTTGTATGCAGTTGCCAACCCTGCTCCAATCTCCAATGGGCAAACGTAAATAACCCGCTATCTGCACTTTTTTACAGATAATTCTTTCTAGCTTTTTTAAAAAGTTATGACGTCATTTTCGGAACGTTTCTTCTGAAGTCCTCATTATTTACGAGTAAAAATTGACGCCGAAAATTGGTAAGTGTTTGGTAGAATTCATTTCAGAGTCTTTAGCTACATCGTTATGTAAAAAAGTTATGAAGCAGAATATGAATGTCGAAATTGTAGAGTCTAATACTATTAACATTTAAAAGTAGCCAAGAAAAGGAGGGCATTGCACTGCCAGACGGCTGATCAAACCTTATATTAGTCCGAAATTGGTCGCCTATAGTAATAAAATGTAAAGTACCTATTTGTATGTCTTCTTACCTTTTCAGTTTTCACGTTTAAACGCACAAAAAAGCAGGCGACATCTAGTAAGGATTTATAATATGGGGCCGCGCGAACGCGCGTTTTAGCCGCTACACCGCGAGAACACAAGCAAGTAACGATTTATTTGAATAGCTGCCCGCTCGCGCTGTTGTTTACATTATGGAATGTAGATGGAGGAGAACTATATTTGTATGTAAAAAGTGTCCGCTGAAATGCTTTAAATTAGGGTGGCGCTACAGTAGCAACAGGGTAAATTTTAAATCATTTAGCTGCTTTTATTTCAGCTATTTTTTAGGTTATATTTTTCAAAATATATTATTTAAATAACATTTAAATAAAATATATTTATATTTTGTCACCAACGGCTACATTCATTCCATACCCTTTGCTGCAGCTAGCGCCACTCTTGGAGGATTTTTCAACTGTTATTTACTGCATACAGCTGGACACTTTTTCAAATATCCCCCATATAAGATAGTTCTCCTCCATCTAGCCTCCATAGTTTACACACAATTGCTTGCTATCTTGTTGTAACCGCCAAACCGCGCGTTCGGGCGGACGCATATATAAATCAAGCTTAAGCCTTAAAACAGCAAAAATATTATGTCGAATGCCAACTTTACATAAGCAAATATCCTACTACATGCCGACTATACAAGTCGGTTTGTGTTGTAATATTATCATAATGGCTGTTCCATTAGGCTAAAACTGGATTTTGTCGGATTATGCGGGGGTGGGGACTGGACCATTGAGAGAACATTTGTACTACAAAGCTTAATTTGCCTCCAAGTGCAGTTACAATGCAAAGCCGGACTATAAAAACAAAGGATGAAAATGTAGAGAACTAGTCGATTGGCATTCTATAGTTTTTATAGCTAAGCGGAGTTATCCAAAAGAAATTTGACGGGCCATAACTAGCAAAAATAACGTCAAATTCTTTAACTTGGCTTTGACAATATTATATCGAATGCAACTTGACGAAGTAGTCAGAGTAGACAGAATTAGTTATGCTGCGCTACGGTACTCAGTGTGCATTGGAAATTGGAATGTTGTCAAAGACTAGCATTTTAAAAGCGACTAGCATTTGAAAACGATGAGGTCGTTTGGTATTAAAATCGGTCAAGTGCGAGATGGGCTCGCGCACGAACGGTTCCGTACCACCATAGAGCAAAAACAGATTGAAAATTGTGTTTTTTGTATGGGAGCCCCCTTAATTACTCCATTTATTTAAATTGCATTATAAATAATTATTAATTTACAAATAAAACTGAGTATTTCGTAAATATTTCAAGTGCCTACGAATATCTAATTTTTAGTATTTGTTGTTATAGCGGTAACAGATATACACAATCTGTGAAAATTTCAGAAGTCTAGCTATAGCGGTTCTTGTGTTACAGCCTGGAGACACACAGACAGACAGACAGACGGACAGATATCGAAGTAATAGAGTCCCTTTTTACTCTTTGGGTACGGAACTCTAATAAAAAACATCAATAAGATAATATATTTTCTGCGATTAAACTATTCGGCGACCTAGGAATCTGCGATACTAGCTGCGATAAAAACGATAGCAAGTTATGTCCTAGGAATCAAAGTACGGTACCATGTCATCAAAAATAAAAATCGGATCAACGGTAGCGTTGGATCGGCACACAATCGAATTTCTAACATTAGTACCTACATGGTCCATGGACATATTTATGTACCTAATTTTAGACCAAGGAGTGACAAAAATTAAGTAAGTATATTGTATTTATAAATTTAAAAACACTTTATAATATTAATTTCTTATAAGTTATAACTTGTAGACTTCTTAAAAATACGACATTAAAAAAGTTTATCGCTTTATTACACGCGGCATCATTAGTAATCTACTGACACTATCATCATAATATTAATACGCGAACGAAAAACTTTGTAACCCTTTTTACGAAAAATGGGGAAACGTAGGTGCATGAAATTTTGCACAGTTATAGTTTATATGGTGAAGGGGTGCATCGAACTTATATTATTTTGAAATTATGCTTTTATCATACATTTTTTTTAACAAATAAAACATTACACACACTACAACACACACACATGAGAAATGACAGATTTTTGAGTGACAAGCCTATACATACGAATTATTATACTCTTTTATTTATGGTTGAAGTCTGTTGACAACAAGTTGACAAATTGAAAATGGATTATAGTTTTTTATTGAATCTAAAATACTAAATTAGACAATGCTTACACGGCCAGTCTGAGATCAGCTAAGTCCCATAGACAAGAGTTGAAAAAAAAAAGATAAAGTCAATATTTGTTAACAAAATATAGGTAGTAGTCCTAATGTCGTTGAATCTAAGGTCGAATTTCAACCATTGGGCGGTCTCTAGTTTGTTAAAATTGGACCAGTAACTTAGGCGCTTCGTGGGCACATATACATTATACAGGTTGTAACAAAACTGAGTGATAATACTTTAAGGTTTGTACTTTGTATGCGCCCCTCATTAAGAGTTCACTGTGAAAGAAGCAGCGCTGAAAGAGCAATTTTTTTTATTTTTATTGGCAAGAATTTTCCCATACAAAAGTAGAAAAAAGTTACTCTTTTAGCGCTGCTACTTTCACAGCGAATTCTGTATAGCCAGGTATGAGGTAAGTAGGACCCATACCCACCCTAACGTTTTTCATATAATATCATTGCACCCTAAAGTATTATTAAGTACTTAGTTTTGTTACACCTGTATTATAAAATCGTTACCTTTCATTTTAGCTTCACCGTATTCGGGTAAAAATGCCTTTAACAAGATTAGATTGTGATTATTTTGGGAACAACAAAACGGTTTTAGAAGTGATAAAGGCAGACTACAAAAAGCAGAGTGCAATGTTTTGCTCGCATTGTTCGCATAGATGCGTTGTCTATGCCGCGTGCGGCTAAGTGATTTTTGAAAAGATTTATTATCTGTGGCTTGACGAGCGCTAAATGTTTTCTTTTTTCACGGTGGCTTTAGTGTTGTGTCTATACATCCTAAGTGAAAACATTAATCTTTTCGAATGCACGATCTGTTCGTTCTCTATAGTTTTACTTTTAACTTTGATTCGTAACTTACAACTTATAAGTCTTATAACAAAGCTGGGCTTGCAATTTTTGTTTTACAATTAGATGCAAAAAGAATTGTGTAAGCCGTGCACAACTTACGTAATTTCATCGATTACTCCACTGCACTGTCTGTAAACCGATTGTCAATTTTTGTTTGCTCCAAATACCCGGTTCGACACCCGGAAAGCGGCCCGGGTCATTAGTTAGTAGTTACCAATAACAGTCATATTGTGATCTACATATAACGACCCGTCTAATTACTAATCCAGAGATGTAATAAAATATTATGTAATCGAGTTTCCCTTTTCACCTAACGATCTTAAAGTTCTGCGCTTTTTATAATAATATAATAATAATAATATAATATCTATGGACGCTTCACACCACGTCAGTCTGGCCCCGTGCTAAGTACCTAAAGGACTTGTGTTACAGGTACCAGACAACGGAAATATATTTAATACTTTTATACTATACATATATTTAAGATTTTTATTATATCATACACATATTTAATACACATCCAGACCCGGGAACATTGAAAACTTTTTGTTCCGTCGGCGGGATTCGAACCCGCGACCCCCGGCTTGAGCTACCAACGCGCTCACCACTGAGCCACAGAGGTTGTCAAATTGTTTTATTAAGCTGCTGTTCCATACTTTATAATTCTTTACTGCAAATCGTATACGTGTGATGACTGATGTGAACCGTGTGGTAGACGCTTTAACCCTGCTACTTAGTAATACAATAACACTATAAACAATGTAACCACATAGTACCAGCATACGTCAACTTTACTGCACTTAAATATGCCGGAGAAATGTATTGTCCTATTATATTAATTGTTCTGAATTATTTGTTGATAAATATTTGGCGTTATAACTTATTATTGTCTGGTAGAGTTCTACCAAAAAAGTTAAAAAAATATGTTCTACTTGTAAGTTGTAACACACGTTTCGAATCAGAATTAAAAACTGAGAAAAAAGGTATTTGGTATTTTGTACTGCCATTATATAAGTCCCTATTCTCTAACTTAACGAAAGTAATGAACAGTTAAATATTTTAAGTTAAAGTTTATTCTGTTGTAATATTATCATGATTTAAGTTATTTTTGTATCGTATAGTAGTAATAGTTGCAAATAAATAATTATTATATTCCATTCTAAATTAAGGAATAGAATAGCTTCCTGACTCCTGTACCTTTAGTATTTTTATTTTTGCTAAACTGCCAGCAATCGCGTATAACATAAAGCCGCAATATTTTCAAAGAGTGGTTTTTCCTGGCTGGAGGATTGAGACACACGACTTCCTGCTCAAATATCTCTATTTTAAACATTAACGATGTTTCAAAGCGATATAAAAATATTAAGATCTAAAGCGACGAACATTTCAATTTTCATGAAATAATTTGATAATATTAAATATTAATCTAGTTTAGTGTTCAAAGTTATCCATCATGGTGCGATAACCTCATGCTTCGTAATTATATTAGAACACGAATATTAAAATGTCGATTAAAATTAAAATGCCTTTTAAGCGCGGAACAAATTAGCTTGCTTTCCGTTCTCCGTATAAAAATATTAAAATGTAAGTTAACGCACTCGGGCGCTATGGGAAAAGCTCCGTTTTCAAGTATTGTGTACACTAGCTTAATAATTGTATTTTCTTTAATATTTGTATTGAACTAGCTGTCCCGGCAAATGTTGTTTTGCCATATATAAAGTATTTCGCCCATATTATTTTATTGAAGTGGCTAAATAAGCATGACACTATGGCTAATGGCTATGTACATCCATCGCTATCCCGTCGCACAAACAATGGTCGCCGTCAGTCTCGAGTTGTGATAATTTACTATTTATTCAACAAATGCACTTATCAATATAAAAAGTAGCCAGTAGCCGATTCTCAGACCTACTGAATCTACATCTATATCTATATTATATATAAAACTCAAAGGTAACTGACTGACATGGTGATCTATCAACGCACAGCCCAAACCACTGGACCGATCGGGCTGAAATTTGGCATGCAGGTAGATGATATAACGTAGGCATCCGCTAAGAAAGGATATTGATCAATTCCACCTCCAAGGGGTTAAAATAGGGGATGAAAGTTTGTATATAATAATACTTCTTAACGCGAGCGAAGCCGCGGGCAGAAGCTCGTATGCATATAAAATTTGGTGAAAATCACTAAAGCCGTTTCGAAGGAGTACATAACATAAGTAACATTGTGACACGAGAATTTTATATATAAGATAGCCATGACAGCCATATTAATATAATAAATGCGAAAGTGTAACTGTCTGTCTGTCTGTCACCTCTTCACGCCAAGCCGCTGAAACGATTCCGATGAAATTTTGTATGCAGGTAACAGGAAATATACGGTTTCTGCGCAATAAACAAATTTTGGCCCAACTGATTTACGGGCATCATCTAGTAAAATATAAAATTACCATTTTGTCTATGAAATTTTTAACTCTATACAATCGAGAGTCGCCACGTTTAACATTTTTATAATATTTACATTGACACGAACGTCTGTGTACACTTACCCGAGAGAACAAATAAGACCACCTTATCAATGAAACGTGTTATCAGGAATTTGTTAACGACGCTCGAATTACGACTTTATTTCAATCGCGCGTCAAAGGACGATGTTTACGAAAGGGAAGCAGTCATAAAATAAATCTTAAAACACGGCCTTTTTAAAGCTATCTTGTGAGATCAAGGTACGTGATATATTAGACGGTTGTATCTTATTGTTTTGACCCGTTACGTACACTTGATTTAAGTTTGATCAAACTTAATAAAACAAAGACAAAAAGTATCAAATTACAGTCTAAATTTATAGTGTACGCGCAGTAATTAATTTAGCAAGATCTCTAAATAAGTATTTTTTTGGGATAATTCCTTAAATAATCTTTCTGCACAATAATATTTTTCATTAAAAATCCATTCTGATATTATTAAATACGAAAAGGTGTATTTCTGTCTGTCTGTCACCTTTTCACGCCCAAGTCACTAAACCAATTTTGCTGTTTGGTATGGAGACACTAAAATCCCGGGAAGTGATAAATGCACAGTTCCCGCGCGATAAACAAAATATGTTGGCGCAATGATTTCGGGCGTCATCTCATCATAATAAATACTTATGACAGAGTAGCCAAGACATTTAGTTTAACAAACAGCTAATTAAATATGTATTAATATATTTAAAAGTACATAACTATATTAACATCTGCGTTAGCAAATGATGGTGTTACAAAAACAGTCATTAACGTGCCATCCGTCATTTTTTGTTTTGACCTTCAACCACGTCAGGTCAATCACAAATGTATGGAAGGTTGCTTTGATTATATGAAGGTTGATGGTAATTGCCTATGGTCAAACTAATGCCCACCACACACATCCGAATAGAGAACGTAATATACATACAACTGGCATACTTGATTAAAAAGCTTACCTAAGCTATGTCATAGACAAAAGAAAATGCTATGTATAAGGCATAACTATCAGATTATATGCACGATCAAAGTGCCGAAATATGCATGCAAATACGCACGAAAAATGACCGAAATGTGCACAAAATATGCTCAATAAAAATCACTTATTATTAAAATTTATTATTTTTTTGAAGAGTTTTCCGGTGGTGCCTTTAATAAATGCGCCAATATTCATCATTTCATCAGATTTTTCATTTCTTATTACATATGAAATAATTTTCTACCAATAATAATTTTCTACCAACATTTTCCGATTGCAATCTTAGTGCCCATGAAAGTTCATTACCTACCTTTATTATTTTTTTTCAAATGATACCAACAGCCAATTACAAAGAAAATTTTTGTTTCCAGAAATATATTGTACCTATCGGGTGTACTGCGAAAGTCTTGTAAGTAAATAGAGATGGGGCCACAATATAATTGAAGTATTTTGATTTATTGTACCTCTATTACGTGACGTCGGTCTGTATTATGATAGCCAGTTTGCAGACAACGAGTGCATAAAACGACTGAAATATGCACTATTAACGAAAATATGCTAAAATATGCACTAACGTCTAAAAAGTGCCATTATAATATGCATTTGCATAATATGCAAAAGCATACAGTCCGATGTCTACTCATAAGCATGTGTGATGTATTATCTTATCTTATATCTTTAAACGAGCAATTCTTGTATATAATATGTATATACAAGAATTGCTCGCATATTTTAACTTGATTGAAAACATTAATTTTGAAACATTTTTATTGCAACAAAAAGTAGCCATAACTAGATTTTTTGCCATTTAATCGGTTTCACAAGTTCCAATAAAGTGCATATTCCACGTGGGTCGTTAATATCTTGTGTAAAAACCCTGACGTATTAATATAATTAGCTGTATCGATTGATTGATGTTTTGCGTGGGCGGCCATCGTCGACCTCTATTGGCGATGCTGTGGGTACACCTTAACATATACTGTCAAGAATCAATATTATGCTATTGTGTTAAATTGATTTTGTTATAAGCTTTAGGTTGGTCTCTTTACAATACACTAGCTATTTGACCGAGCTTTGCTCGGTATTCGATAATACACGAATAAAATGAAATAAAAATATATAAGATAAATGAAATGTAAGAGAGATATAAGAAGATTAGAAGAAGTATGATTATTTGACATAAAGCTATCGGTGAAATCACGGTGAAATAAGCTTCACATAATGCAAGCATAATAAATATAATTAATTATATTATTAATTAACATTAAGTACATTTCATCGATCGTTCATTTTTTTAACAAAACTCATCGCGCTTGTCATTATAGCTAAAAGTATAATGCTGATTTTGCTAAAGCTAAAAAGAACAATGTTATTTTTTAAAAATTAATAAAAATGGTTCTAGCTAAATTACAACACCATCCATGAGCATAAAGGGCAATAATTTACTTTAGAACTTCGATCAAATATTTCCATTCAGAAATATTTGGTCGAAGCTTTAGCATAATGTATTAGTGTTGTAATTGTTTAAGCACTATTCGTAATAGCACGTTATATTTTATACACCAGGCTACTTAGACAGCTTGCATTCGATAACTTTAACGGCGAAATTAAACAAAATCGAAATCTATACTAATATTATAAATGCGAAATAATATTATAAATGCGAAAGTATCTCTGTCTGTCTGTCTGTCTCGCTTTCACGCCAAAACTACCGAACCGATTGTAATGAAATTTTGTATACAGATAGTCTAAAGCCTGAGAAAGGACATAGGCTACTTTTTTACTGGAAAAAAGCGTTGTAAGGGGGTGAAAATGCGTAAATTTGTTCAAATTAAGTTAGTTCCAAAAATTCATAATAGATGGCGCCGTGCGTCTCCCACATCGCGCTAACGCTTACCCAAAAGTCTTTCTATAAGATGTGGTATTATCTTACATTCAGTTTTAGATTTTTTTCGATTGTTATGTCTTTTTTACGTTATTTAATAAATCAGTACTTTATCTATGCAGTGACGTAACCTTGAAGATTAAACCTATCAATGATAAATAGTTTATGGGTAAAGTTGTGTAATTGGGGGGCTAAATAAGCTTAAAAAATTGGCATAAAATATAAAGTTTAATTTAAAAAATTGAATTATTTTGTGCACACTGCACAGCTGTTTTGATTTAAGGGGTACCAGGGTTTTTAGGGTTCCGTAGCCAAATGGCAAAAAACGGAACCCTTATAGATTCGTCATGTCTGTCTGTCCGTCCGTATTTTATAAAAGCTTTTGACACCAATTTTGTTGACATCGCGCGCTATAAACTGAAGTCCACGCGCACGAAGTCGCGGGCAACAGCTAGTTTGACATAAAGCGTCGCCAAATATCACGCTTGCGATACGTTATGACAAGACTGAAGAAGTCACAACACATTTTAGATTTCTAACTTCGCTGTCCAAATTATTGAAAGCATTTTGTCTCAGTATCCAGCATAGCAGATTTTAACAGCAAAATAAGCAATGAAGAAGATTTAACATAACGCGTTGCTAAGTATCATTAGTCATTAGTCATTACGCTTGCAATGTCTTTAATTATTGTCAAATCCCTATTTACATCGAATGCACGTTGTCTAAGTGCCCAGTACCAGTATAATGTTATACTGGTATTAGTTGGAATTGATTTACCAGTTCGGCTCATTGTTCTAGTGAATAGGCACTTGTGTTTATTAAAATATAATTAGAATTATTGTTCTAAATGAGGGCTCCGGTGAATTCTACTGAAACATGCTGTGGAAATTTCAATAGTAGTATTACAAGTATGTTTTGGCGTGTGGATAATATTGTTAATGGGGGCGTGGTCGTTAGGCAAAAAATAATGCAAATTGAGCCACTATGATGAGAATGTCTCTTAATGTAGAGTTATTATATCAGCGATATTTTTGCTTCAGGCCACGCGCCAAAACGGCTTTGTTGTAGGTTTGTGTAGTGTGTTAAGTTAGTAGACAGACCACTAGTATACATAAATTTATAAAATTAAGTATATAAAAATCACAAGCAGTCAGCAAATAGATCAACTGATGATAAGTAAAAATATTCAATATTCCTATACTTTTTCATACTATGGTATTGCAAATTCGCTTAAATTTTTAATAAAACTAGGTATTCAGTCAGTTGAATCTACTCATTAGTGCCGAATCATGGTTATCCTCCCTTTAATATCTCTATTATCATCATATAAGTACACGTAGCAAAGCAATGTATTGTTGGACCGCCTTTATCTTTAGCAGGTCAGAGCAAATTAAAAAGCTTTCAAAGCTTTGACCTAACAAGTCGAAAGCTGTCGCAGCGAGTGAATTTTGCCTATATGACTGCAGACTTAAAATGTACACATTTCGCGCGTGGATCGAATTTCGTCGCAGCAAAGTTAAGGGTCAACATCTAGTAGAAAATAAATTTCATATTAAGATTTATTCACTTAATCTTCGAATATTTAACAACATAAAAAAAATCGTGCTGAAAAACCTAGCCTGTAAAACTTGCTTGCTTTCAAGTCTTTGGTATTAGGTTTTTAATCGAAACCTCATAAATCACTTGTATCTTAGTGGGAGTGGGTGTGGGCATAGATTGGGCATAGCATTTTATGGGGAAATAAAGATAATATTAAAATTAATAGCATTACGTTAATGTAGACAGTTTTAGCCATCGAAATATAACCGTACTATGGAAGAGTAAAGTGAGTCAAAAAATTGTTCCACGAAATGGGGTGTGCAATATGCATTTAATGCAATTTTAAGCGACTTCCAAAAAAAGAGCTATGGCTCTATATTCGGCTGTATTTTTTTTCTATATAGTAATAGGGATGATGACAAGGTCAAAGATTAGCGAATTTTGTTAATAAAATAAAGAAATCACGGTAAAAAATAAGTGTTCCCAAAATTTCAGCTTGATAGCATTTGTATTTTTTTTTGTTATGCGCCTTTAAAGTTGGATATTCCAGTCGATTTTTTTTTTCAATTAAATTTCTTAATATTTGTATACAATTCGATAACTTATGCAATAATTAAAAGCAACTTTTGTTATGAAACCACTTTCATAAACGCAATATTTAATATACCTGTCGAACAAAGTTGTCTCCCGATGCGTACAAACTACGAAAGACTGACGTCATACTTTCGTAGCACTTTGTATGGAGCGTTTCGGGCAGGTCTTTTTTATGAGATATTTGAATTGTCATATCTTGGTGAATTTTTAAGCTATCAGAGTCATTCTTTCAATGATGTTTCTATTTTTTAAGTGTCCTTCAATTACCGATAAGAAAAAAAAATAGTCATCATGCCTATTGTCTCAGTTACTTCCTTCCTGTATCAACCAAAATCTCATTAGTTCACGCTCTACTCTTCCCCATCCTAGATTACGCAGATGTCTGCTACAGTGATCTAAATGATCAACTTCTTTCTTCCCTTGAACGCCTGCAAGATCTTTGCATCCGATTTATCTTTGGTCTGAGAAAATAAAGTGGCTACCTGTTAAGTTGCGTCGGAACTCACATATTCTTCATCTTCTTTTTAATATTCTATTTAATCCCAAATCTCCTGCTTACCTGAAACAAAACTTTACCTTTCTTGGACACAAGCATCCTACACTTCGCTCAGCCAATAAGTTAACTCTTGCCTTCCCTTCCCACAACACTAACTTCTACGACACTTCCTTCACCGTCTCTGCTATTCGTCTGTGGAATTCCTTACCCGAAAGCATACATAAGCCCAAATCTATTGATACTTTTAAAAAAAGACTCAAACAATATTACTTAGATTTAGCTGCTAACTCTTAAAACCCTTACGATTTCTCCTCTTCTTCGATTCATATATATATATATATATATATATATATATATATATATATATATATATATATATATAATATGTATTTATTTTATTTGGCATAAAGTATAAGTAAGTATCTATTAAATTTATTTGTGTATTAAACTTATTTATTTACATTATTCTATTAGTATCTTATCTTATTATTTTTCTTTGATTTTAAATATTTTTAGTTATATTTTATGGTTGCCTGGTAGAGACTGCTTCCAGCAGTAAGGCCGCCAATTCAAACTATTTCTGTTTTTGTAACTTGTGTAAACTGATCTGTTTTGTTTGTTTGAATAAAGAGTTTTTTATTATTTTATTTATTATTAATTGCTTTATAAGTTTACGTTAGTACTTATATTTTTATTTCACCTTTTTTACTCAGGTCAGTCATACAATTTTCTGTACCTTAGCTACGTGTATTGACAATCTGGAGCCTATATTTAGCGGTCCAAAGCATTCTATGCGATATTATATTTCGATGGTTCTATCTCTATTCTCTACGTTTACGAGTTCGGAATAGTTTGAGTATCCTACTGGATAATGTAGCTTTACACATAAAATATTTTATTATTATCTAATAGTAGATATGAGGATTACATTATAAAGTTGATAATAATTAAAGTTCGCTGTTATCAGAAATGTTTTTTTCTTAAATGAAAATGCTGCAAAAAAGTATGTCCTTTTTGATCTAAAACGAAAAGAACTATATTATACTTACTTGGTGTCTGAGGTATTTTGACTGAAGCTTATGTTTTCACTGAGGCTTTTTAATGTCTAATGTTAGGTCCTAAATATTAGCCAATGAACAAGTAATTATTGAATAGATGCACTTGTCAAAAATTAAAGAAATCTCAGAATCTTGCCATTAATTTATATTTTCCTTAAATACACAAAATATGTTACGTTATTTCATTATTAATTTAAGTATGTATGAATCAAAAATCGGGTAAAAGGGTGACATTAAGTCATACGCTACTGTTCGAGCCGTGGGTTTTTATTTTGGCGGCAATTTAAGTGTCGCCATCTTGGGATTTTACGGTCGAATCCTCAATCAAATATGGCGGACACTAAACCTGCGGTGCGGATATAATTGCAGCACGTGGGCTTGATTTAAACACCGCCTTGGATGTGTGATTGTGTGAGGTGCCGCCTGTTCTAAGTTGGCGCAATTTTATTGATGACTAGCACTGTCCGCGCTTCTTTCCGCGTAAAGTAAATCCTGCCATATAATTTATTCCCTTATTTATTATTAATATTATAATAGCTACATCATAAGAGAAACACAGTACGTGTGCGAAATTTAAAGTTTCTAGCTCTCAATTATTATTATTTGATAAATGTTGAAGATATATTTAAGCGTTTAAGGTTCTGCATTCGGTATTAATAACGAGACCCTATATAGCACCCTGGTACGTCGTGAAAGATGGCATTGGCAAATAGCAAATATATTTAAATATTATCATTATGCTCAATCTGACAATAAGCTGCTTTATTACTTTTGATTATAGTACACCGTAAAACGATCAGAGCACTTAGCTCTGATCGTTTTACAGTATAATCTATACCGATGAAAATTGAGTTCTTTACTATTATAAGTACTTACCATTAATTTATAATTATTAACATCATTCTGCGTAAATACTACATAGTAAGTTTAATGCATACTTTATTACCTTCCATATAAAAGCACTAGCTGTTGCCCGCGACTTCGTCCGCGTGGACTTCAGTTTATAGCGCGCGATGTCAACAAAATTTGTGTCAAAAGCTTTTATAAAAAAACTCTGGTACCCCTTAAATCAAAACAGCTGTGCAGTGTGCACACAATAAGTATTTCATTTTTTTATATTAAACTTCATATTTTATGCCAAATTTTAAAGCTTATTTAGCCCAGCAATGACTTTACCCATAAACTATTTATCATTGATAGTAAAACGTAGTGATTATATTCTCTTTGATTGATAGATTTAAAGTTACGTCACTGCATAGATAAAGTACTGAGTTATTTAATAACGTAGAATAGATATAACAATCGAAAAAATCGAAACTTGGATGTAAGATGATACCACCTCTTATAGAAAGACTTTTGAGCAAGCGTCAGCGCGATGTAGAAGACGCACGGCGCCATCTATTATGACTTTTGGAACTAACTTAATTTGAACAAATTTACGCATTTTCACCCCCCTTACAACCCTTTTTTCCAGTAAAAAAGTAGCCTATGTCTTTTTTCAGGCTTTAGACTATCTGTATACAAAATTTCATTACAATCAGTTCGGTAGTTTTGGCGTTTGGCGTGAAAGCGAGACAAACAGACAGACAGAGATACTTTCGCATTTATAATATTAGTATAGATTATGTGCACACTGCACCGCTGTTTCTCTGTATTTTGATTAATTAAGGGCCGCGCTCACGCCGCGCTACACTTGAATGGCAGCGGCGAAGCGAGCACTTTAAGCGCTGCCATTCCGGTGTAGCGCGGCCCTAGGGGTACCACTTACCAGGGTTTTAATTTTTTTTTAAATTTGACACAAATTTTGTTGACACCGCGCGCTATAAACTAAAGTCCACGCGGACGAAGTCGCGGGCAACAGCTAGTTATGAATAATAAAAACAATATAATAAAGTAGGTATGATTAGTTCTGTAATCTGTTACAATGAAGTAAAATATAAAACGCCATCTGTTTTCATATATTAGAATTAAAATGTTCATTGCATTGATATATTTTCTGGATGGAATATAGGCTAACACGGTACACTCGAACTCCTTTATTTAAGAGCGCCTTCTGTTGTCAAGTTGTCACATAATTAGAAATGCAGTAGGAATTCTATAAGATAAGATAGATTGATTATTATTATACCAAGTGATAATATTATTAAACATAATATTCTAACGTTAAAATTAAAAACTATAAACAAAAACATAATAAGTATGATTAGTTCTATGTTACAATGAAGTAAAAAATAAAACGCCATCTTTGTCATATATTAGAACTAAAAATATGTTCATTGTGTGGGATAATGACGTGGCGGCCAAAGGAAGATCTTCCGACCGAGCGAGGTGGTATGCCCGGTCAGGCCGAAACCTACGTGATACATCGCAACTGTCGTATATATACCGACGCGCTCAGAAAACTTCGATAGCGCGATGCAGGAATGTTAGGCTAATTGTGGGTACCGCCACAATTGCATCGATATATTTCCGGAATTTTTACAACATTATACATAAAATATATTTAAGATTTTTGAAATATTATTATGATACTATTATATAATATTTAATACACATCCAAGACCCAGAAACATTGAAAACTTTTTGTTCCGCCTGCGGGACTCGAACCCAGGACCCCCGGGATGAGCGCTGGCCACGCGCTTAACCACATGAGCTACGGAGCCATCGGCAATAAAAACGACATCTGCTGTCACATGTAAGAACTACAATGCGAATTCATTTTCATCGATATTTTTATGGAAATAAGATATTTCCCCACATCAAAATGTAGCCTATGTCCTTTCTCAGGCTCTAGAATAGCTGTGTACAAAATTTCATTGCAATCGGTTCAGTAGTTTTGGCGTGAAAGCGAGACAGACAGACAGACAGACAGACAGAGATACTTTCGCATTTATAATATTAGTATAGATTCAGTATTAAACCAAGGCAAACAACAACTAACAGTCAAAATCTTTACGATTATTTTATTTGTATAGATAAATTAAATACGATTCTTTATTTAAAGCAAAACCTATAAAACTTTAAACACTTTTGATGTAAGGTGTTACATAGAAAAATATTAAGAAATTCTTTTATTATATGCTTATGTTAACATTATGTAAATTAACTCACATAAACATTTAATAATATAAACATTTCTATTAGCGGCATAAATTTGGTTTTATGCTTTGTAAATCTTTTTGATCATAATAGAAGTAAAATTTACGACAAAATTTGAATTTTTGCTCTGTTTAATGTCATGTTCGGAAGAACTTGATTTACGTTCTTACGAAATCTACTATATTATTCATTACTTAATCTAGGAGCAGCTAGATCGAAGTAGACTACACAGACACTATGCAGATATCATCATAGTAGCCTAATGCCCACTTACTGAAAAAAGTTTAATTGATTTATTCAGTAGTTCAAAAATAGACAAGAAATTAATCAGTATGATTGATTGAAACATCTCTTAGTAGTAGGTACCTGATACTTCAGCTCAGTTACTATTATTGAAGAAGATAGAAAGAAAGGCGACCAATTTAAAAAAAACATTTGAACAACACTTATGTTTTTTGACAAGAGTTGGTGCACTGGCGCTTTCAATTAGCTGTCAAATAAGTTTATATAGTAACCAATCGAATAACGCAATTGAAAAGATTCTGCCCATAGAGTAAACATTATAGCAAGCTATAGAGTGCTTCTAACAAGGTATGAACTGTAAGCACGAGTGTGAACATATTTTCCTATAAGCGTCAAACGATGGCGCATGGAACATCACTAGACTTGCGTTATACGTTTGACAAGTATCTATAGAACTTCTGCTTACGATCGGCACAACGGGGAACGAGCGATGCGCGCGCTCTATAGCTTGCTAATGTATACTCTAAGATTCTGCCCAAACATCTAGCGAAGCCTGACTAAACGCCCAGGATTTGACACATGAATTAGCATTGCATGGCACATTTCCAAAAGAAAATTGCTTGATTTTTTGGCAATATTTGTTTACGAACTTACTCGTCACGATATCTATTAATAATAATTTGGCTAGGCTAGGTGTTCCGCTAAAATATTGGTTATGAACTTATGACAGTAAACTAGGTCTACATTCCATCACTATGACATACACCTCGACGGAAAATCGTTACTTTTACGATTCGTGTTCCCGATAAAGTCGAGTTACAGGTATTTTAATGTCTTGTTGGGTATATTGCTTTTGTTTTTGTGTCTGTTTGTCTGGGGTTGTTTTATAGACGAGTCGTAATTAAAACTTTAAATGCTTAACTTATATTATGATAAAATATTTAAGTTAAGTCTTAGACAATGCGAGTATAAGAAAAATTGTATTTTACGTTATTTTTTCTTCATCATACATAAATACATAAATTTTAGCATATATCACTTTATCTAGTCATATTATAAGTAAGCAGTTCTACGTAGTATTTTTAAAATTATTTTTGTCAACGCAGATTTGTTATTAGCGTTTTTAGGTACAGTTAAACTCTACCTTAAGTCATATAAGTAGGGACCAAGCAGCCCTACGTTATAATATTCTTTATTATTTGAACCTAACATTCTTGTCATATTATATACGATTTTTTAAATCCACATTCTATTTTAGAGTTCATGAGTGTAGAAGCACACAAAATAAACACAGGCTGCATACGATTAAGAACGATTTCGGAGCTAGCAACACTGAATTAGAAATGTTAAGCGGATGCAGTAATGACAGCCTCGGTATAATAACGTGACCATAATATGTCCCACTTTTGCCGGGACGGTCCCGCTTTCAGGTTGACAAGTGCTGAAAATGCCATGTTTTTTGCACTAGATAAAATCACAGATCTAGCAAGGTTAGCGCTTTGTATGGATAAAATTAATAAAGCTTCTATGCTTTCTTGAAAATGTGCTAATCGCAGGTTAAAATTTTACGGGGTCGTACGAGATTTTGAGAGGGGCCTCGGATAGCTTTACTTTTTTAAATTATAATATAATTGGTTATAGATGCAATGTCGAAATGAAACTACCACATAGTGATTACTGAAAGATAATCTAGATTTGGGGAAGAATCGTGAACCCTGCGCCCTCCCCCTTAAAAACTTATGCTAATAGATGGCATTTTATTATTTAACTATTGCATAGCTTTTATAGCGATTATGAGCGCGGCGACGGATTCAAGAAATTCAGTATCGATAAACCTAACATCCCTCACTTCAACCGGCACAGCGGTAAGGAATTTCCGGCGGCACGGTGTTTGTGTGCGTGCGACTACACGTATGCGTGTTGACTAACCTCAATAGCTTTAGCGCGGCAGCCCCGAGTGCCATGCATATATTTTTTTTATTTCGCGATTCCAAGATGTCCCGTTTTTTGAGGAAAATATGGTCACGTGAGGTATAAGCCAACTATTACAATACTCAAAGCAGTACTTAACTCTGCTTTTCACATTAACTTTTTGTTGGGTCTAATAAGTATTTGGTTTGGTATAATGTATAATTTGACTCTAATGTTTGGTTATTTTAAGCTGCATCGTTAGATATAATTTGTTGTAACAAGCTGGGTTTTATTAATTATATTAGAACTCTCCCGGGTTTCTCTTTGTCTATGTTCTCTCTTTCCTAGGGGAAATTTACGTTTGTGTGTTTACTATGATATTATGTTTGTGTTGAAACTGTTGAACGCAATATTTGTCAATAACCTTTCTGTATCCTTAGCTAACTTTGCTTCTTTTATTCTACTATCCATATTTATAATGTAAGATTATATGCAAAAATGTCATTTTGCTTTAAGTCGCTAAACTGTGTTTGATGTAATTTAGTGTGGAGATTGTTTTTGTTCCTGGAAAAGATAGGTTCCGTGAGACTTGAGTGATTTCTTTTTTTATGAACGTCATTTGATTTAAATACTTGTGTTACCTACAATAGTTATCTTATTAATCAGCTAAGGAAAACTAAAGGACACACAAATAATAGCACAATATACAATAATTAAATTGGTCATTGAAATAACCAACTAACTATTCATTCTAAATTATAAGGGCTACTAAAAACACTTGCGCTCTCGTTACTTGTATAAACTCTACATTTAATATCTTGTGTTTTAATCATTAAGTTAATATTCCTTCCGCTAGGTATATTAACTTTATGGTTTCAATACGCTTGTTGTTTTGGTCTTGAAATAAATGTATGGAACATGTAGAGGATTGGGTTTCTATTTGGTCTTTCTTATGCTTGTTTGTAAATATAACTCTACAATTTTATATCATTTGTGTAAGAAAGCTTGATATTAAATAGTGAATACTATAGCCTGGTTGTTATATTTAAAACGATCGTTACATATAAAAATAAATAAATTAACCTTCTAGCTTACCAGTTTTATGATTTACCAGATTACCAGTCATGTTCTTATTTTATTATTTAATAGGTAACATATTGAAGTTTTGCGCGTTATACATATTTTTTATTTCTTACTTTTTTGTACCTTATAATTTCTCGAGCTTGTGACTACAATGAAGTGGCTTTTAATATTAATGCGAGCAATTTCTTTTACTTAGGTGAGTTAGGGCGAAGAAAAGAAAAGGAAAAAAAATGTAGAGCAGTATTTATAATGAAAGTGATAAATCAGGAACAACTAGCCGGCTCCCCGGGTACGAATGAACCGTGGACGTGGTTCAACTATTCAATTAATTTTTTACCCTATGATTATTGAACTGGAAGCCAATTCTCAGAATGTGATAAAATCTCATCTTCGAAAAAATTACCCAATTATGAGATTTTTACGAATGTAACACAGTTTGCGTATTCTCAAAACTTCACATTCGAAATATTCCGTGCAAAGGTCGCTCGAGTCGAATGAGTAGGAACGGTTATTTCTACGATGGCGGAATTCGTACGCCAATTCTCATCACTCAGCAAGTCAGCACTCAGCCTTTTGACTTCTTTCCTCAAAAATAGGACTCAAAGGGTTGAAGTTAATCGACTTAAGACATCCAAAAAAGCTAGCCAGGGACTTCTTATTCTTTTTAATGAAGAAAGTCTGACAATTCCTGACTCTTGGGTCCTGTCCTCTGTGATGACTGATCTGATGCTGGTCTGAGACTGGAGGCTGGAGGTGAGTGGACTGAGATGATCACCGCGATATGATGGTCGTCCGACTCAGATTCTACAAGTTGTCCAAAATAAAACCCAACCAATATGCCTTTATGCCCCAAAGGTGCAACGAAGACGCCCTCTGTAGGCTATTGAACCACATCAGAGATAAGATAGGGAGAAAATTTCTGTTGTGGTATCGCTGGACACAAAGGGGGCCTTCGACAATGCTTGGTGGCCAGCTGTAAAGGTTCGGTTAGCTGAAGTTAGGTGTCTGGGGAACCTGAGGCGGGTGATCAGCGCCTACCTGAGTGGAAGGAGTGTGAAAGTGAGATGCGCAGGAGTGGAAGTGTGCAGTAGGCAGCAATTTATTTACCCGAATAGTCATGCAACAGTCGTTTATCGTCAATTCGTTTTGACATATTTTTTCGCAATAGCCTATTGCCCAGTTTTTGGTGTAAAATACAATTTTAAGTATTGTTATGGAATAAACACATAATTTTTTATATCTTTCCACAGAAAAATTCTGAAAAAAATTCACATGATGTATTTTGACTTCTAGATGCCAAAATTCGCATAACAGCAAAAACCTCACGTGGGGGCGTCGAAATGAATTTGGTGGACTCCGCTATATTCTTAGGCATTACATTAGATAATAAATTACACTCCAAGCCCCAAGCGGTCATCGGCGACCGCGATAACAATAGATAAGCTATTGTATCTCGTATTAACTACCAGTGACGGGGCAACCCACACCGCCCACGCCTTGCGCCGCCTCTGTTAACTACAAATGATATAGATAAGTATATTGCAAAACAATCGCAAAAATAGCTAGTGATATTATAAAATCAATTATTTTGTAAGCTTTATTTACTAGAATACACATAAATATCTTCGCACGTTGCAAAATTTGTCCAAGAGTTTTTTTAATGCCGAAACGGAACGCAAAATTTAGTCTATGGCAGGAACACCTCGATAGGTCGATTGGTAATTTGTTCGATCGGTCCCCAGAATACGAGTTTAAAGGATCATTCGAACTTGCCAGTATAAATGAATAGTTCAAGAAATAATTTTACGAGGATTTAGTTATTAAATACAAATAATTATATTACATTATGCATTGAGGTTTGAGATATTATAAGTACTACGTAATCATATAGCAAGATAACCGCTAAACAACTTGCCGGGATAGCTAGTCTTGTAATAAAATTAATTATTTCGTAAGCTATACATTTCTAGAATACACTAAAATATCTTCGCACGTTGCAAAATTTGCCCTAGCGTTTTTTTAATGCCGAAACACTGGACAGTAATTAATCTTCATATTTTTTCGATTACTCTATGTTTATTGCAAAGCAATACTCATCTAAGGGCCTTTCCGCACGACGTATTTTTTGTGCACTGACGACGCGCGTTTCTGATGCACTCGTCTTCTGCGTGTTTTCATCGCGTTTTGGCAGATATATATAAAGTTTAAAACGTGTCGGCTTCCTTCCGTTTGCTGAGCGTTCAACTAGCGTTTGTATCGAGTATCGATCCAAACGAGCATAAAAAAACGTTGTGTGGAGGGGCCCTAAATTATAAGCTCTACATTTTTAGGATAAGCATAATAAACTATCTGCTACTGATGACTCTCTCTTCTTATAACGACTAAAGCATAATTACAGCGACTTAAATCTTCTCGCTCTAACCTAGAGAATAACCTAGGTTATCCTCCAGGTTATCATTGGTTAAGCCCCAATTTCACCAACGACTGTTAAAGTTAACGCTCGAATTAGTATCACGTTACCTCTTTCGTTTTCTTATGAATGAAAGAGAAGACATGACAATTTAACAAGCTGTTAACACTAACAGACGTTGGTGAAATTGGGGCTAAACATTAGCTGATATTTAACCAAGAATTAAGTCTAGTCCAGACCATTGTCCATTTGCCATGACTACTATTTAAGACGGTTATTGGTCTCCATCTAGTCTCCTCTATTCTAGTTAAGTCTATCGCATCTGCCTTATGCTAGAGCTGACCTTTGCACTCGTTGGCATCTCTCGCCGTAGCGCGTCCCCAGGGGCGGTCGAAGTGGAAGGGCTTGCAGCGCTCGCAGTCGCGGCCGGCGGTGTTGTGGCGGCAGTCGCAGGCCAGCTGGCCGCCGTCGCCGGCGACGCAGCGCGACGCGTGCCCGTTGCACTTGCAGCGCCCGCCCACCGCGAAGTCCGACACCGCGTAGTGCTGCGAGCCGGCCGCCGCCTGCGAGCCCGGCGCGCCCTCGCCCATGTGCAGGCGGTTGAACACCACGCGCACGTCCGTCGCCGTCACCCAGTCCTGCAGTACCGGCGACACGTCGAAGTTGGCCGCGCTCGGCCGGCCCTCCAGCGTGCTGAAGGCCAGCCGGCCCGCGCCCGCGCCCGGCCCCTCCGGGCGGTGCGAGTCGGAGCAGCGCGCCTCCTGCTCGTTGGCCGTCGTCACCGTCGCGCGGTTCGGCCGCCCGTACACGCGCCGGCACTGGCTCGAGTAGAACTGGAACGGCTGCCAGGTCGCCCCGTAGTCCGCGCTCTTGTAGATCGCCACCGAGTCGGGGCGCGCCGCCTTCGGGCAGAACTGCAGGCTCACGTACGTCAGCTCGTACTTCTTGCCGAGGGAGAGGGTGAGCGAGACGTTGTCGGGCGGCGAGTCGGAGGTGGCGGGCGGCAGCGCGGCGGAGCGCCAGCAGGTGACGTCGGGCGGGTTGTTGAGGTCGGTGAGGTGCGCGGGGGGGTGGCGGCGGTCGGAGCGCGCGGCGTCGCACACGCGGCAGGCGGCGTCGGGTGGCAGGTCGCCGGGCGGGTCGCACAGCCGCTCGGGCCCGCGGCGGCCGCACGCGGACGAGGCGGCGACGGGGGCGCCGAAGGCGGCGTTGACGAAGTCCGGAATGCAGCGGCGCGGGCGCCCGTCCTCGTAGCAGGGGTCCGGGGGGCCGGCCGCGAGAGCCAGGGCCGCGGTGGCGAGCAGGGCCAGCGCTCGGGCGAGCATGCTCGCTGTTACTCGCGCGCGAACTTCGAGCGGCAACGATACGTGTGGACCGGTCGAGAGCCGCCGGCAGACTGATCGCGGCGCGGGGCCGCGGAGCTTTCGAGCTTACTCCGACTTCGCTAGTGAAAGTTTTTATTTTACGAGTAGACTCAAAAGCTTATCGTGTGCGATAAAAAATCCTTCGACGCACCGGAATCGATGCGTCGACAAATTGGAGTACATATTATAATATCTTCTCGGGCTCGTGAGCCGCGTTCGGCGTTGTAGGGAAAGCGATGAATGAATTATTGTGCGATTCGGCGTGCGCTATTGATAAACATTTGCAAGTCACAGGCGTAATCTCGCTAGAAGCTCGCTAGTCGCTGCGTGAACTCGGTTGTTTCAATTTATTTTAATGACGTTTTCAAAGAGTTTCCCGCTAGAAAATGCAAATGTGTTGACGCATTCTATTTATTTTCACTGCAGACATAAAAATGATAAAAGTTTTATTATTCACTCAACCTGTTTTCATTTAGATTTTATTAGTCTGAGCAGTGAGGTACATAAATTATAAAATGTGCACCAGACTCATAAAATTTACTTTCAGTAATCTTAGACATACATTTCACCAACGCCTGTTAGTGTTAATTGTCTGTCAGAATATTAACGTATTTTCGTTTATTCTGAATATGAAAAGTAGAAGAGCACTATGATTTAATCAACAATTAACTTTACGGGCGTTGATTAATTTGGCAGTTAAACTGTTTATTACCTAATTTGTAAGCGTAACTATGTTGTATAGTGCATACTAATATTACTACCATAACATTTATCAGCGCCTACTATTGTCACGTAGAACTTTTCAGATAATATACTACTAGTTACTACTTACTACTTCTACTACTACTACTACTACTTCTACTACTACTACTACTACTACTACTACTACTACTACTACTACTACTACTACTACTACTACTACTACTACTACTACTACTACTACTACTACTACTACTACTACTACTACTACTACTACTACTACTACTACTACTACTACTACTACTACTACTACTACTACTAGGTACTACTACTACTACTACTACTACTACTACTTTATACTTGTAAACTATAAAATACGACAAGATTCTTATCCTTATTTTAAAAATTAGTCTTTATCGGTTTATACAGTGTGTAACAAAAATAAGTGATAATATTTTAGGGTGTGTACGTGTTCCTTGTAAAGAGTTTACTGTGAAAGTAGCAGCTCTAAAAGACGAAATTTTTTTTACACTTTTGTATGGGCAAGGGTCCGAGCGTCACGAGTTTCCCCATACAAAAGTGAAAAAAAATTTTGGTCTTCCAGCGATGCTACTTTCACAGTGAACTCTCTACAAGGAACACGTACACACCCTAAAGTATTATCACTTATTTTTGTTACTCCCTGTATACTTACTTATTTTAGATCGAAGCATCCCAAAATTTCGTTACAGGAGCTAAGATGGACGGATACACAAACAGACAAATACGAATCTTATAACACACATCCCTCTGCTTACTTCGGGATATTTTCTACCTAGACCTTAGCATAGTTCTGCGTTTGATTACGAAAAATATCTAGAAACAAAAGTAGTTATCGAAATACATAATATTTTATTTATTCAATTTCACGTCTTAATTCCTCGGAAATCAGACAGACACATAGACACGTTTCTTATTCCCCTCTGCTTTCTTCGGGGTTAAAAATCCTACGTAGAGCCAGCTCCCTGATTGCGAACTATACCTAGGTGTACCAGTAATTAGCATCTGCTAGACATTTGTCTTTCCAGCATTGTGTTCGTTGGGGTCTGGTGTTCCCATGTTGTGGTGTTCGCTCGACTGCACAAGATAAAAGGACCCCAAGATTGTTTTGTCCAAAAGCAGACATCGATACGTTGCGTGTGATTTAGCGTGTGTGTTTTATAGAACATACTGGCTGTGCAGTGTGCAGGCTGGTTTATTGGGGAAAATAAATTGTTATTTTTCCGCAATATAAAGTAGCCTGTGTTTACACATGAAGAAGTAATAAACATATACACTCATAAACTCACAAACTTTTAATATTAGTACTTGTATGGTATCTGTGGTGTCTACATTTTAAATACACAAATCTGTGATTTCATTGTGTTATGTGTATTAATTATATTTTACCAGAACTTCGTTACGAAGGAATGAGTTTATCGCTTGGTAGCCGTATTTAAGCCGTGTATAGCCGTATATGTATTTTGCCTTGATAATAACATTCGTAAGTCCTTTTCAAACACTCTAACTTCTAAGTATTTATGTACCAAATATCACCAGTCACCACGCACTAGCTGAAGCGATCTTTAGTTATTAATTAGTTTTTATGCGTGAAGAAGACAGATAGATACACTTTCGCATTTATAATTTTAGTTAAACGAAACTACGAAACAGAAGCGTAATGTGCCTTGGTGGGGCCCCATATAAAATTTTGTTTTACCCTTAGGAAGGGTTGCCTTTCTTGAAATCAAAATTTTTTTCTTGCGCACGTTGGCCCTGTGGCCTGAGGCTCCTGTATAATTGATACGGCATAAGTATATGGCAGTAGTTTTCAGATTCATGTTTCCTGCTATGAAACATTAATCTGAAAACTTTAAAGAAGGTACGAAATATTAATCTGAATACCAACATTGAAGAGGCTTTTGTACACAATTTAAAAAAATGCTAGTCTATGTTGCTCGCCGTACGTGTTCTGACTTCTGAACAATGATTTCCGCATTTACCTGTTGGCTTTGACCAAATTGTGTTATTATTTCTTTGCGGACTGCTCGCCCGAGGCGTACGCTCACCCACACAACTGTTAACTTTGTGTTATTTTTTGTTCCATTTAAAATTACAAAAGCGAAGCTTTGTGGGCATAACTAGCTGATGTACTTTTATTACACCAAATTAACCGACTATAAAAAGCTTCTAAAATTGAAATTGTGTTAAAAATTAAAATACAGTAATTTGAAAAAATGTTATGAAAAATTTTAGTTTTTTTTTATTGGGTTACAAAAGACGATTTTAAATATTATAAATATTGTCCTTTCAAAATGCTGTAAAGCAGTGGTCCCCAAACTTTTTTTCGTGCGGGCCACAAACATGTTTTGGTTTGGGGCTGCAACAAAAATTTTTTAGGGTTAAAAAAATAACATTCTTAAAAATTAACGATTATTATATAATTATAATGAAGTAAAGTGGAAAAATTTAACGACTATCACGTAGACTTCGGTGGACGTGAATTTCAAAATTGTTTAATATCACGCGGGCCACAAATAAAGCCCCGGCGCGCGGCGGTTCCGCGGGTTAGGGATAGAGGCTCTAAAGTTAAAGATTCATTTTATGTTTATAGCTATAACACCTTTTTTTTTATTATTTGACATTTATTTAATTTAAAACATGTTTTATTGTGAAATCTACAAAATCAAAATTAAAACCTACTCTGATAAATGTATTTCACCACGCCAAAATGCCAAAATTAGTTTTAAGAAAATATTAAGCAACATACCTACGTTTTATACAATTTTAATTAAAAAGTTAAGTGTTATGTGAGTGACGATACTAATATAATTTCTGATACACTCTTATCGGACTCTGGTAAGTAGCCGGATCCAGGGCTTGTACCACGAAACCGTTTTGAGACTCAAACAATCCAACGAGAATGCCTCATCC
Organism: Aricia agestis; assembly: GCF_905147365.1. Lineage (NCBI taxonomy): Eukaryota > Metazoa > Arthropoda > Insecta > Lepidoptera > Lycaenidae > Aricia > Aricia agestis. The sequence continues at coordinate 12,993,362 of NC_056428.1, read as the reverse complement.
TACTCTAACAAACGTGAAATGACGTTGTTAGAGCAGGATGCGGCATTCTCGCCCGATTGTTTGAGTCTCAAAACGGTTTCGTAGTAGGCCTACAGCCTTGCACCCCCGGTGCCTCCTCTTTTGACCCCCCGTTGACTTTTGACCTCGCTTGACCCCTTCAGATAGGTCACCCCCTGAGAATACTTTTGGTGGAAATTATCATTTTCCTCACATCCGTTGTTAATTAAGTGAAGTCTACGGACAACCGTCATATTATCATGCTTGCTATAATATTGCCTACGTTCTACTTAACGATAAAATTGATCAAAACGCTCACAATACCGATTCCGCCGTTCCACTTGGCGACCGCGGTCGTTTTAATCGCGGCGCTCTAATTTTCGCTCAGGCAACGCTCAAAACGATCCATCATAGAAGCTGGGTCGAAGTGGGCGTTCTAGTTTTTTTAACGTAACAATACCACGAAAGCCATGTTCGGAAAGTTTTCAGGAAAGAGGAGAGACAATAAAACTTCATACTTATTGTTATTTCATTAGAAATAATAATTTTAATAATATAAGTAAATATATGTACCTATATCAAAAAAAATGAAATACTTCAATTGAAAAAGAAATTGTTTTAAATGAAAGGTTAATGTTAATGTTTTCTTATAAAATACTAATTTTCGTCTCTCCTTTTTTTTTTTTACTTTAACGCTGTATTGTTACCTTTATGTGACAATATGCTAAGTTTGTGGTTTGGTTATTAAAATATGATTAAATATTCATAGAAATGTTAGTATTGTATAAAAAAATATGTTTTTTTTACTTTTCTCCGCTCAAAACACTAAACTTCATAATGCGCTGTATTGAGCGTTAGCGTTTGTACTTTGTATAGCTAGTGGAACGCGATAATTATAATTTACTAGCTGTTGCCCGCGACTTCGTCCGCGTGAACAGGCAACGCTCAAAACGATCCATCATAGAAGCTGGGTCGAAGTGGGCGTTCTAGTTTTTTTAACGTAACAATACCACGAAAGCCATGTTCGAAAAGTTTTCAGGAAAGAGGAGAGACAATAAAACTTCATACTTATTGTTATTTCATTAGAAATAAAAATTTTAATATAAATATATGTACCTATATCAAATAAAATTAAATGAAATACTTCAATTGAAAAAGAAATTGTTTTAAATGAAAGGTTAATGTTAATGTTTTCTTATAAAATACTAATTTTCGTCTCTCCTTTTTTTTTACTTAAACGCTGTATTGTTACCTTTATGTGACAATATGCTAAGTATGTGGTTTGGTTATTAAAATATGATTCAATATTCATAGAAATGTTAGTATTGTATAAAAAAATATGTTTTTTTTACTTTTCTCCGCTCAAAACACTAAACTTCATAATCCGCTGTATTGAGTGTTAGCGTTTGTACTTTGTATAGCTAGTGGAACGCGATAATTATAATTTACTAGCTGTTGCCCGCGACTTCGTCCGCGTGAACAGGCAACGCTCAAAACGATCCATCATAGAAGCTGGGTCGAAGTGGGCGTTCTAGTTTTTTTAACGTAACAATACCACGAAAGCCATGTTCGAAAAGTTTTCAGGAAAGAGGAGAGACAATAAAACTTCATACTTATTGTTATTTCATTAGAAATAATAATTTTAATATAAGTAAATATATGTACCTATATCAAAAAAAAAATGAAATACTTCAATTGAAAAAGAAATTGTTTTAAATGAAAGGTTAATGTTAATGTTTTCTTATAAAATACTAATTTTCGTCTCTCCTTTTTTTTTTTTACTTTAACGCTGTATTGTTACCTTTATGTGACAATATGCTAAGTATGTGGTTTGGTTATTAAAATATGATTAAATATTCATAGAAATGTTAGTATTGTATAAAAAAATATGTTTTTTTTACTTTTCTCCGCTCAAAACACTAAACTTCATAATGCGCTGTATTGAGCGTTAGCGTTTGTACTTTGTATAGCTAGTGGAACGCGATAATTATAATTTACTAGCTGTTGCCCGCGACTTCGTCCGCGTGAACTTCATTTTATAGCGCGCTTTGTTAACAAAATTGTTGTCAAATTTAAAAGCTTTTTAAAACCCTAGTACCCCTTAAATCAAAATACCCAAAACAGCTGTGCACTGTGCACATAATATTTCATTATTTTAAATTGAACTTTATTTATGCCTATGTCCTTTCTCAGGCTTTAGACTATCTGTGTACAAAATTTCATTACAATCGATTCAGTAGTTTTGGTGTGAAAGCAAGAAAGACAGACAGAGATGCTTTCGCATTTATAATCTATAATATAAAAATGAGTCGCTGAATGTGTTGCTAAGCGCAAAACTCGAGAATGGTTGGACCGATTTCGCTAATTCTTTTTTTTAAATATTCCTTGAAGTACGAGGATGGTTCTTACGGAGAGAAAAATTCTAAAAAACATTTAATTTCCTAAAAAAGTCAAAAAACAACACTTTTCTATACTCCCGTTTAAAAGATTTGTGATAATACTTAAAAGTAAAATATATAAAAATGGATTTTTAATTATGTTAGTAACGCTAAAACTCGAAAACGGCTGAACGGGTTGGGCTAATTTTAGTCTTAAAATGTTCGTAATAATAATAATAATAATAATAATAAAAACAAGCCCAGGGAAGGTCTTAAAGTGACACGAAGTTCACCGGGACAGCTAGTCTATAATATAAAAATGAGTCGCTGAATGTGTTGCTAAACGCAAAACTCGAGAACGGTTGGACCGATTTCCCTAATTCTTTTTTTTAAATCTTCCTGGAAGTACGAGGATGATTCTTACGGAGAGAAAAATTATTAAAAAAAATTAATTTTCTGAAAAAGTCTAAAAACAACACTTTTCTATACTCTCATACAAAAGATTTGTGATAATGCTTAAAAGTCAATTTGAACTTTAATACCACTAAACCTAAAATACACAAATTTATATATATATATATATATATATATATATATATATATATATATATATATATATATATATATATATATATATATATATATATATATATATATATATATATATATATATATATATATATATATATATATATATATATATATATATATATATATATATATATATAAAAATGGATTTTCAATTGTGTTAGTAATGCTAAAACTCGAAAACGGCTGAACGGATTGGGCTGATTTTAGTCTTAAAATATTCGTAGAAGCCCAGGGAAGGTTTTAAAGTGACACGAATAATGAATATAAATCAAAACTGCTGAATCGATTTTAATATTTTTTTCAGTGGCTATATATTTTATACCCGTGCGAAGCCGGGGCGGGTCGCTAGTATTAGTATACATTTAAGCATTATTGCGTTGGTTAGTTCTTACTAGGTTAACTTGCATAACGAGACTAGAGGGACGATAAGACTGAAAATAATACGTCTATGTTTTCGTATTTTATTTTGTCACGTCAGAACATTTTCAATTCAATTCAATTCAAATATTCTTTATTGTGCACACAATACATAGAGAATACAAACAATTTAAACAAGATTTTACATAGGTGTCACAATGGCGGCCTTATTACTAGGTAGCAATCTCTTCCAGGCAACCACGAGCGAAGGTGAAAATTGTGGAAGAGATAAGTGTGCATGCGCAGACAAAAGAATACAAATATTATATTATTATAAATATATAAATAAATATACATATATATACAATAATACTATACATAAATACCAAATATATATATCACAAAATAATACTATAAGTACACATTTTCCGGAATGTGTGTGAAAAAAAAGTTGGCCTTTCAGTGCTGCTACTTTCAAAGTGAATTCTTTACGAGGTAGAATAGGGCGCCGTGACAAAATATTGCGTCGTGTAACTGCGCCGCGCCGCAGGCTGAAAAAAATTGGGAATCCCAGAATTAATGGATTTGATAAATCATAAACATACCAAGAGCATAATTATATTTTATATGGATGCAGTTCTTACGTACACTAATGAAGTTGTACGTTATACCTAATGGTGAGCATAAAATAAAATGTCGAGATAGCCGCTCATTTCGGATGAATTGTCGTTTATCTGGCCTTCATAAAATAGATTCAGCATCAATGCAGCCTTGCTCAACGCAAAACATTGTGTTCTCATATTATTTTAGTGCACAAAATTAATAAAGCTGTGTATGAATCTCTAACCCCTAACCACTACACAATAGTACAAATGAAATTTCCTGAAGGCTGTGTCAGGCTGGCGTAGTGCCGTGCAGCCTGCAGGCTGCTCATTGTCAGCTCGCATTTGTCTAATGACTCCCATTACACGAGGGTAACGTCGGATAGAAAAATAGTAGAGTGCGGTTAGCCGACTACGTAGTAAGAGGCTGTGTTTGTTTAATAACAAACAAGAAGAATAACAAATAAGAACGGACTAGAGATAATAAAGGGTAGTATTTAATCGAGTGACTGTAAATTACAATTTTAGGTGTCAAAATTACTAAATTTGGGTTATAGAATTACTATTTGAGCGATTGAGAGTGAGTGATGAGAAATTAACAGAACAGCAACTTAGAAATTATTTATTTGAGTTACTTAAAATACAAAATGAGCAGCTTTATAATTTTTGAGCGACCTAATATCTGTTTGAGTGTCAACGTTACGTCCTGCATTTTTTTAAATATTTGGCAAATGTAATTTTTATACTGAGCGGCATTTTATTTTAAATGAAGTGTTTCGAATACCAAAAACCACTTTGAAAAATACACTAATGAGCAGAGTATAATGAGCACACATTAAAAGAAAAAAATGAATATGAAATAACTATTTGATGAAACACTTATATTCAGGGACTACTACGGACAGGGATAGAACAATTTTTTATTAGTATCAAGCAAATTTTTTGTGAGTAACTTCATTTGGATAAGAGGAACAACAATTTTATATGTGAAAACAGCTTATATGTGAAGATAGCTAACAGAGATAGAAAGGATTTCATACTTTGATTTGATGATCCCAAAATGTGTATTGTTCTATTTGTAGGAACTTAAATTATATAACGGTAAAAGTTTAGAATCATACCCAACGATTTAGGGGGCAGGGGAGGAGGGGGGAGAGGGGAGTAAACCTCGTTTATATATAAAAATCATTAATAAATTACACAAATTATAATTCTTAACGCAACGTCAAAGAAATGGGTAAAATTTTAATGGCGACCTATACCAAAAAAACAACAACTGGCTTCAATTATGATTCGACGTATATTCGAGTAGGAGCCCCGCTACACGGGGCTCCTACTTCTAGGTGGTTTACAAAAAATAACCACGATGTCTAAGGCAGGAGCTTCGCTGCGCTACGCTCCCGCCTTAGCCATCTACCCTAACCCAAAAAAGTCGTATTGGTCCGCAGCCCAACTCGCCTGACTGTAACGATTCGTCGCCCCGCCCCCATTCGAATTCGCACGCATTTAACAATATGTAGTTTTCATTAAAACACGTATCAAAATATAAAATATAAAGCTCAAATAGAATATCAGAAACCAATTATCATTAATTAAGCAGCTCACAAAAGTTTGCTCAAAATGAACTTTTTAGTAGCTCTTAATAAATAACCTCACTTAGAAAAATTGAATCTATATTTAATATTGAAGTTGCCCGCTATGTATTTCCAGTCGCTCACTTAGTAATACGGTCGCTCGGATAGAATTTTAATATCTGAAATAGATTAATCGCAACCCACATTTTGTAAGCTCGTTCTGGATTTTATTATAAATCAATATTAGTCGTAAGTTTAGTTTATTTTTCGCTTAGTCAAATTAATACCGCTCATGTTATTAAAACAGTATGTTCATCATCAGTCGCAAAGTAATTTTTTCTTCGCTCGTTTTATTATTTCCCGATAATAAATAGCAGCAATCTGTCGCTATTGCTCATGAGTTTCATATCTAAACGTGGAGCGGAGAGAGTTGCGGGGTGAGAGGGCAAGCATTCAATCCCAATTCCCAATTCCCAGTTTGCTCTCTTATATTTTGTTTTAATTTTTATCTCACCTTTATTGCGCCTAAACCGTAAATTTTTCCGGGATAAAAAGAATACTTATTCCATATCAAATTTCTCAAAATAACGGCTAAAATCTAACTGAAGCCTTAGATATTTAAATTTTTAACAGCAGAATTATTGTCAACACGAGTAAACATAGTTTGAGAGCTAATTTCTTTTACGTTTGAAAAGTATTTGGACGTTTTCAAGTCAACAGACCGCGAGCAGATGCTATGCCGAGGGGCCTCAATAGCGCGGCGCCCATAGCACACTAGCTACATGTGCTATTCTAATCCGACCCTGAAGGCTGCAGCACACAAAATATTAGAATATGAGTGTCTGACTGTACCGGCGTTCGTTGACATCAGTATTGTGCAGACTGAGCTGCCGTGTAAAAACATTACTAACCATTTTAGCGGCAAGATGCCTTTAGAAATGAACTCGGATTTTTTAATCTGGTTTTTCAGGGTTTGGATTAGTTTTTCTTGTGCCCTGGACATATAATATATTAGGGAGTGTATGTGTCCCTTATGTTAAGGAGTTCATTGTGAAAGTAGCAGCACCGAAGGAGTTACTTATAATCAATATTTGAAATACCCCAACGTCATAAAGTTCATAGATTATAGAATAATAAAAGAATACTTAACTCTATCAGGGCTGCTACTTTATATATTATTAATACACACCCAAAAGTTTTATCAGTTAGTTTTGTACACCCTGTATAATGTTACCGATATAATAGGTGTTTCATTCTTAACCACATTCATCCTGGGGATTCATTCTCATGACTCGACTGTCACTTCGAGCGCATCGCATTCTTGTGAACAAAAACACAGTCTAAAATAAGATAATTAATTACAGAGCAATTGAGCATACCAGACATAATAAGAAACGTATTGGTCGTCTATTGATCAGTAATGGTTGAGGCTACAGAGTCGCAAAAACTAGCTCACAACTTCGAACCTACGAATATGGCTTGATAGAGAATAGGAATACAGAGACATTATTGCCTAACTAAAATAAAAAGAGCGTTATATTTTTGTAAAATGAATACTTTCGATTTTTGCACGCTCAAACTTACCTTAAAAAACAAAGACCGCAAGGATTTGCATTTTTTTATAGGTTTTGCAGTGGACTATCTTGAGTCTTGACTGAGCTGAGTGCTCATAACTTTTTGTGTTTGTTGTTAAGTTTATTGATTTGTTTGTTTGCATGGCTCTGAAATTACTCAGCCGATTTTGATGGACAAAGACAGATCGACAGATAGACTATAGAGAAGGACGGAGAATTCTTTTTGTCATGGAAAAATTCACAGGCGAAGCCGCTCGCAAATTCTAGTGTTAATCAAATATTATAACATTCTATGTGTAAATAGTCTACACTAGTAACCATGTAAGGGCTGGCACCAGCCCGTTTAGTCAACAATTACCCGGACGCCTCCGCAGCAGCCAACAGCTCCATTCGCGAAGTTTTTGCTCCAAACTCGTTCGGTTTCTCTTGTAGTGGTAATTGTTTTATTGCTGAATCTATTTACTATTTGTCCTCATCATGATTACCTAAGTATTTTCAGTTTGCACCTCAACTTGAGTCTTAATTATTTAATTGGTATACATAAGTCATAATGGCACTTAGCAGATTCCATATTGTCTGTTTCATCCGTGAAATTAGATTTCCAGTTGTAGTCTTCGCTCAAACCTTTGACCTAGAAACATTGAATTTTTTTGGTTTCACGCAAATCGCAATCCAGTCGATTGAGCGGGATTCAAACTTGCCACCCCTGGCTTGAGCCACTGAACCACAGCGGTCGTTAATGTAATAATTTGATATAATTATAAAAGTACACGGGACAATTTGTCGTTTCGATCGATCGTCAAGAAAATCGTCTAATCGATCTTTTGAACGTAAAATCGTTTGCGATATTGCTACACACGTACAATTTGTCGTTCGATTTTAACATCGAGGAGATAAATCGTTACGATAATAACTGTCCCGTGTATGGCCACCTTTATATAATTTTAGCTGTTTGTCCCACCTGCAGTCAGTTACTCCTCGTTACATAGTTGACATTGTCATGTTGTCACGATGAGCATTTGGACAGATAGAGTAGAGAGATTGGACCGTTAAATTGTGACCGCAACCGCAGTTAATGTGCGGTTACCGTACTCAGCGCTGTTAACTCCCGATACATGTATTTCAAGCACTTTGGAGTAACTTGATGTTCGATCTAGTTAAGTACTCCAAAGTAACTAGATCGAACATCTCGTTAAGTACGTAAGTAACTTATAGTAGAGTAACTAATAATAGAGTAACTAAATGCACGCAGAAACCGTCCTTTTTGCGGGATAAAACTATTCCGCAATGAAATATGTATCTTAATCCGTTTAGCGATAGTGAGAAGATCGGATTAAGATACATTTTCGTTGCGGGATAACTTTATGGTTCTATGGTGAGAAGATAGACACATTTGCAAATGCTGAAGCATCTCTTTTTCTGTCTTACGTGAACACGTAGAAATCTTTAATAGCCCTACCACTACTCTTGACTCTTCTATTCTTGTTCTCTTTCAGTCTTATCAGCGCATCAGACCACTGACTATTAAACTTATACTAGCTATTTGACCGAGCTTTGCTCCGAATTCGATAAAACACGAATAAAATGACATTTTCTAAAAACCCCCTATATACTAAATTTCATGAAAATCGTTGGTGCCGATTCCGAGATTCCAAATATATATATATATATATATATATATATATATATATATATATATACAAGTGTACGGTGTAAGATGAGCCTTTTGAAACTATGACTATTTAATAGTCATCGTTTTTGTCTGCAATCACATCTCGAGCAAATACAATATCAATTTATTATTATCGAGTTTAATAAAGCCATTCAAGTCTGTATGATCAATATCTGTGCTGCACCGAGAATAATAAGTCGGAGAATAAGTTACAGTTACAACAAAACAAGAGTATGCGAGCGAAGAAAATGCAAAAGTTATGCTACGCCTCTACGGCGGTGCTACGCGATACGTAGCGATTTTATGTTTATGAATCTTTTTATTTCGCGTTAAAGTTACAATTATAGCAAAGTAAAGAAATTATGTTAAATATATGTAAGCACTATTTTTGTAAAAAAAATATAGACGCAATGTTCGATTTTCGCCTCTTTGGTTGGACGAAGGTTGGACTAGGCGAATGCGCGCAGGGGCAAACGATAGGCAACGGCAGTGTAGATCAGTGAAATCGAATGAATATATTATTAGTGATCACTGATCACTAATTAGATATTATTGGTAATAAAGTTTACATATTTCAAATGTGCTAATAAAGCTCTATCATTTGATACCTCACACGACACGTCCATCAGGCATTTTTTTTTGTTCTTTACTTTAAGTCCCCTAGTTGGCGCTAAAGTAAATTTAACGTGTTGCCATGTAGCCTATAACCAGCGAACAATCAAGACGCTTCTAACGACACCTCATTTGTCCAAATAGGATAAGTAGTTTTAGAGTTACGAGGGAACAGATGAACATCCATACCCACATACATAAATACATACATACAGGCCAAAATCATAACCCTTCTTTTTGCTTCGCCGTAGTCGGGTAAATATTATAGTAGTACAAAGAAACCGATTGCCCCTTTCAGTTTTTCCAATTGATATAGAAGTTGCAGAGGTTACGGCTATAATTTTTTTTATCCAAAGACAGCCCAACCTATATCATCAGCTGCTGCTATGAAAGCCACGCTATAGTTTCAAAATCATCGCTAACTATACTCCACCGGACTACGTGTATTGGTTTCTGAGATAGGGTATAGTTTTTGTGGCACAATGCTCACGTCGAACCAGGAATGCTGTAGGCGATGCCTGCGAGTGACGTCACAGGGTGTAACGCACACTACAGACTTCAAAGAGAAGATTATAAAGGGGAAGCATAATCCTGCTAAAATTAATATAGAGTTGATATTTTAATAGTTTGCCTGTGGCATAACAACGTTTTGTGTAATAGGAATAATAAGAGTACCAAACATAACATTTAAAGTATTATTATTTTTAACAAAAAATTAAAACCGACTTCCAAGGTAAAAACAAAAGCGAAGTCTGAAGACGGCACTATAATAACGAATAAGAATTATTTGATTCTTTTTAGATTATTTTTAAGAATATCACTTTTGTTTTTACCTTGGAAGTCGGTTTTAATTTTTTGTTAAAAAATAATAATTTTACCCTTTTTAGTTACCTATGACACCACAAGGCTATAATATTACTTATAGCTTGTTGTCTTAGAGTTGTACATATTATTACTAGCGGTCGCCCGCTCCGCTCCGCCCGCGTGGATGTCGGTTACGGCTGCAAAAAGCCTACCCAGGAAAGAGTCGGTCAGCAAACTGATTCTCAAGTCAATTCACAGACTGCAACACTGACATCGACGACGTGGACGCAGTCATTATCCGAAGGGATGCATAATATGCATCCCTTCGGATAATGACTGAATACTATATTATAGTGCACACAGCACAGATTGTCTTCCCCCCGCACGAACACCCCCGCTTGGTGACGTCCACTATCGTTATATTTTCATTTCGCCATAATTTTAAAACTAAACGTCCAATTTTAATCATTCAATGTTATCTACATAAACCGTACTTAGTGATGAAATAATTTATTTTCATAAGGATTAATTGCATAAGTAAAATAAACGCGTTTAAATGTTGTCCAAAAAAAATTCAAGATTTTTAAATAACAAAATTGTTATTGTGCCTTACTCGACATAGGTAAGTATAGTGTGTCGCGGACTTTTTTGTAGATATTTATAAGATCTACAATTACTTAGAACATTTTATGGTTCTATCTTATATAGTTTCGGCAGCGTACGCAAAATAAGTAACTTTTCTGGTTGATTTTACACCTGGCGTCCGAAAAACCCAAATATCTTACGAAACCCAATTTTTTCCAAAACAAATTTAGCCTATGTTCAGCAGAAATAATGTAGAATTCATTGGCTTTTGCTTGGAGTAGTATAAATAAAGCCAAAATCCTCGAACTTGTATCTATAAGGATTCAAAAGTTCTGTTGGGTACCTTCGGAATCAGGGTACATCCTGGTGCAAAATCTTACTTTTTGGTAGTATATGCCTGAAACACTTCAGAAAAAATTGAAATCACTATATGTTTCCATATAAATTTCAAGGAGTCCCCTCGATTCCTCATGGATCCCATCATCAAATCACCATTTTTGTGAACATGGTACCAACCTCGGATTCAACCCTGTACAACAACAAAATAATCATGAAGATCGGTCCACGAACGGCGAAGTTATGATTGAACATACAAAAAAATATATATATAAACAGACGCACGTATAACCTCCTCCTTTTTGGAAGTCGGTTAAAAATATGTAATTTTAGTAGCACAATTACCTGTTTATAATCTCATTTTTGAAGAAAGTGATATTATTGGCATTCGTAATATTTTCGATCAAAAATGGTAATAATAGAATAACGACCCAGGATGGGGTAATTTTCACAAGTTTTTTTTAATCTATAAACTAGGTACTTAGATACTGAGTTAGAGATTCAAACTTATAGGGTACCTTGAAAATCGTATTGGCAGTTCTGTATGCAAGTTTAACACAAAAGAAATCGAAATAATAAATTAATCAGAATCATATATTTTAATTTGTACTAAAGTTTTGTGAACAACGCGACGCGATCTTAAAAATAATTGATTAATGTTTGCAGTGTGTCCTTACACTCAACGATGCTAATAAAAATGAATCTCTGAAAATGGCCGCGCTTACCATAGCTCTAAATTCACAGAAGTCTAGAATTTGAATGCATGTTCTAACCTAACTAGGTACGCGACTGTTATGACTTGTGGGAACATAGTAATGATAACTTCATGCTAGTTGTATGTGATAAAAACGAATGCTTATGTTACAGACTTTAGCTATTTGTATTAGGTATCTACTGGAATGAAACATGATAGGTTTGATACTTTAGTTTTGTTTTTTAACAGATTACGACGAAGAGAAAAGGGAGAATAACAATTTTGGCAGTGTGTAAACTATGAATGTTAATTTAGGCATTACTAGATGTCCCGCGCGGCTTCGCCCGCGTAAATTAGGAATTTCACAGAAACCGTACATTTTCAAATAAAAATAGCTATAAATACTCCTTTCACGTGGTCTACTACTATAAGTGCCAAATATATGAAAAGGCTCATAATCATGAGAAGATGCATGGTATAATATTATGGTAGTGATGATGATGATGATGAATGTAATTTGCATAGTAGCATATGCTTTCCGTTCTTAAAACAACGCCGAAACTCCCAAACTTGTATCTATAAAGAATCAAGAGTACTCTCAGCACCTTCCGAACCACGGTATACCAGGTGTACCTCGGTGCAAAATCTTACTTGTTGGTAGCATATGCTTAGAATACTTCTCACGAAACCGAAGTCACCACATGTTTCCCCATAAATTTTGAGGACTTCCCTCGATTACTTATGGATCCTTCATCAGATCACCAATTTTGTGAATATAATACCAAATTGGGATGATACCCAATATCAAAAGAAAAATTTTGAAAATCGGTTAACAAACAGCGGAGTAATCGTTGAACATAAGAAAACGAAGATAACACCTCCCCAATTTTGAAAGTCGGTTAAAATTGTAGCCTATGTGTTATTCTGATGTATAAGCTATATTATTGTAAAGTTTCATTAAAATCCGTTCAGTAGTTTTTGCGTGAAAGAGTAACAAACATCCATACATCCACACATCCACACATCTATACATCCATACATCTAAACAAACTTTCGCCTTTATAATATTAGTAGGACTAGTAGGATAGTAGGAAGTAGGATAGTCATTATTTCTTCTTTTGTGTTACGATCTTTATTTTTTTGCAATGAGAGTCAGTAAAATATAAAGCTGTAGATAATGGATAGACCATAGATTATAGTGGATCCCTGGCTACGAGATTTTATGCAGTATCAAAATCTAAGCTAAGACAGAGATTGCTGTGTTCAGACGCGTAATGATTGTATGTGTGTCTGGGCGAAGTGCAAGCGGCCGCTCCTAATGAACGACTAACGAAGCGAGACACTTGTGCCACGTCATCATAATATAGTATTATTATATTAGTATCTGCATGCTTAACATGGTCTCTATAGGAAGATTTATTTCTACGGAAGGAGAAGTCTCAGTGACGTGATTTTTGACTGAGTGAATGCAGCAAGTAGTTGAAACCTACGTATTCTAGTCAGCTCTGGATTTATGTATAGCCAGTATAAGCCATGGCCTATGGGCGGCAGCGTCCCATGGCTTCCTAGGGGGGGGCGGCAGCGCCCTAGGATGGCGGCAGAGTTCGTACATTGGGGCGGCAAAATTAAATTGACCTATAATCATATTCATAAAAATACAAATCCTGCCTTCATTCCCGTAGATTTCAAAGTGACTCCTGACTCCTGAGTCTTGACTAGCTGATACATTCTGTGTAATGTGTTCAAAAATGTGGTTTTGAATATAGTTAGGTCAATGAAGGCAGATTACTTAATTAATTCATATCTGTTAAGAAAGATGATCCATCTGCGCCTGATCACGGCAGTTGTGTCGGTTTAATCGGTCCCACAGCCCACTGGATTACAAGTTCTTGTGTACAACGCACATACTTAGGCACTATAATATATTATTAGAAAATAGAAACTAGGAAAAAGTAGGAGTGATAACTCCTACTTTTTCCTAGTTTCAACGTAACCGTCAAAAAAACCGGTGCAGTGTATGCAAGGAGCAGGTGTCTTCAGAATCGCCCCACAGACCCAACACGAAAATAGTAAGGCACTATAATGGCACTCCTACGTTCTCCTCTCCTACAGTCTCAGAAACAGCAACTCAGGCAAGCAGCAGGTGTCTTCAGAATTGCACCACAGTCCCGACACAAGAATAGTATAATGTCGGTGGTCCAATAATACCGTGTCTAAATAATGATCGTCAGATTAGCGGTTGTTTTTAGCGCCTATTTCGGTCGTCACCTGATTCGCCGGCGCTGGCGACGGGCCAGCGTGGTGCAGCGATGTTGGTGGCCTAGATACACCTCCCTAGAGGGACTTAACGTTAAAATGCTCTTAAAATAACAGATTTGTGTTATTAATTGTGTGTAATTGATGGAGAGCTAGATGTTGCCAACAACATCTTTCGGAAAATTGTTATTGTAAAACCTTCAAGAAGAGAGGTTATTCCCTTTTAAAAGGCCGGCAACGCACCTGCAGCTCTTTCGATGTTGTGAGCGTCGATGGGTTTGCTCGTTTTCTCCCTTTTGTTATAAAAAAATCAAAATTTCAATCATTTTCTTTCTGCAAAACTGCCGTGGAGTAAAGTTAATCTTTATGATAATAATGTTAGCATAAAAAATTTGGTCAATTATTACCTCCTTTTTTAAGTCAGTTAAAAATAAACCAATGTTTTTGCACTTTATTTTATTTCTTGCTCGCTTTTAAAATATTAATACCAATAAACTTTACGTACGGTACTTGTTTAATTCTGGAACATGTCTAGAACTTATTTTGTATCCATGACAAGTCAAACACCTAATAGGTAATTAGTGTAGAAGTGGCCAACAACTGGTCCTATCCTAATCCTAGTTTTAGTAAAAATTGCATTGCCAAAATATTTGTACGTAGCAGTTTTGGCAACGACCATCGACCACAATGATGGTCTACATCATTGTAGGTATACAGACATTAATGTTAACCATTTCAACATATTGTCTATATTCCATACTAATGTTATAAATGCGAAAGTGTGTCTGTCTGTCTGTTACCTCTTTACGCCCAAACCGCTGAACTGATTTAGCTGAAATTTGGTATTATGATACTTTGAGTCCCGGGAAAGGACATAGGATACTTTTTATCCCGGAAAAATGTACGGTTCCCGCGCGATAAACGAGTTTTGGCGCAACGGAGTTGCTGGCGTCATCTAGTAACTGACAAATTCGTTAAATGAATGAATGAATTAATAAAGTTTGAACTTTGAACCTTATAGGCGGGAATCATATAATTTTTCGCTACCCGTCGTTATTGTTATTTTTTAACACATGTCCCCATCTCATCTTTAATCATACCTGCATTTCATTACATTACATTAGATTTAATTTCTAGGCAATATCTGTAACACTAAATATGCCATTCACATCCATCCATAATTTCATTACTGTCTCTTGTCTGCCTGAGGTCAGGAAGTCGGAAGGCACTTAACAGAAGCTGCAAGCTGTTAAAAGCTCCACCGAGCTTTCGGACAGCAGGGTACTAAGTCAAATTACATTCGAGAGCGAAGTTACATTTACAAAATGTATGAGTTTTGACATCATTGGTGACTTGGCGTAGCGATATGCCAATTCCCGTACATTTTTCTGTCTAACTGCCCTGTCGGAACTGTCGAATGCAACTTGACCAAGTACCCAGGGTACTGTTATATTAAATTAATGCACAAAGTTGCGAGTAACGAGATCCCGATACAAGTATCGCCGACAACTTAACTCATCAAAGCCGTCTTAAGTGCTAAACGGGTGACCACACCGTAGGGAACTATCGGATATTATGTTTTTGTTTTAATGGGACAAAACTAGCGATTACAAACGTGTAGAGACTATAGGGTCATATTCGTATATCAATTAAATAAATTATTGTGGTAAAGACGGCTTCGCAATTATTACATATTTTGCAAATAGGCGGGTCCACACAGCCTCGCGAGGCATTTGGCGCGCGCCCGAGCCACCGATCTTTTGATTTGCCCAGTCGTTTGCAGGCAGCATCGCAATGATTCCGAGGCCGCCGCGCTCGTTCGTGAGGCGCGTCCATACAGAGGGAGTATTCTAACCTATCTATACGTGGGAGAGCCATGCTTCGGCATGAATGGGCCGGCTCGACCGGATAAATACCACGTTCTCACAGAAAACCGGCGTGAAACAGCGCTTGCGCTGTGTTTCGCCGAGTGAGTGAGTTTACCGGAGGCCCAATCCCCTACCCTATTCCCTTTCCTACCCTCCCCTATTCCCTTCCCTTCCCTACCCTCCCCTATTACCCTATTCCCTCTTAAAAGGCCGGCAACGCACATGCAGCTCTTCTGATGCTGCGAGTGTCCATGGGCGACGGAAGTTGCTTTCCATCAGGTGACCCGTTTGCTCGTTTGCCCCCTTATTTCATAAAAAAAAAAACCACTAAACTGATTATGATGAAATTAGATACGTAAAAATAGTTTTTACTGTAGCAAAATACAAAATTTATAATACACTATATTTTCTGCATGAAAAATTACGCCTAATATCTAGTTTCTAATGTATCCATAAACTTTCAAAACTATAGTCACTGCACAACGTATCACGCGTTCAAAGGTACCGGCGCATACATTCCGGCAAACATGCACCACCCTCAACATACACGCATGAACCTTATTAATATCACAATAAGGGTTATATTACTGTGTTTAGTATTAGTATATCAAGTTAAGGGCTTGTCAAATCAATGATCACTCGATGTTCTGACGGCTCAGTGACCCTTTGGATCGCTTCAGCCAACGGTTAACTGTTACCTGTGATAAGAATACTTAGAATTTCTGTAGGTATAATATTCCTCCTTATTTTTATGTTCTTAGGGTTCCGTACCCAAAGGGTAAAAACGGGATCCTATTACTATGACAGACAACGGTCTGTCTGTCTGTTACCAGGCTGTATCTCAAGAACCGCTGTAGCTAGATTAATAATAGAAAAGAGCTATGAAATTTTTACAGATTATGTATATCTGTTGCCGCTATAACAACAAATACTAAAACAAAATAAAATTAATATTTAAGGGGGACTCCCATACAACAAACTTGATTTTTTGGCCTTTTTTGCTCGATATCAATAATGGCAACAGGAAGGCACTTGAAATTTTCACAAAGGCCTAAATTATATGTGCACCTACTTTAATAATTAATAACTTAAATATTAAAATAAAAAGAAAATTTAATAATAAAATTTTCATACAAAAAACACCATTTTTGGCTTATTTTTGCTCTTTAACAGTACGGAACCCTTCGTGCGCGAGTCCGACTTGCACTTGGCCGATTATACTGAGAATCCGTACTAAAATTTTAAATGCAACAGTGTATTATCACAGCATGCTTAAGCAGTTGAACCGATTTTCATGTAAGTTGGTATGAAAGGTTGATATGATTCCCGGGAAATATGATAGTTTTCCTGCCGGAAAATTTAACAGTTTCTTTTCAGTTAAAATAAATTTAACTGTTGTTGTAGCAGATCCGAATTTAAAGCACGAAGCCTATATCGCTTCAAAGAAATTACGTATTTCAATTCCTCTTTTATTTTAACGGTACTGTTAACATGAATAAAATATGTTAAAATAAATTAATAAAAGATGATGACGCAGTACCTACACTCATTTGTCATATTTTACACTGATACACATAAAGATGTCTTCTAGGGCTGTGAATGTTTGTAAGTTTTAAAAATATTTTATTTTTCCCAGGATTTATTCTTTTGAATCCAAAGCATTATTCCAAATTATACCTATGCATCTTGTCTTCGATTATTAATTCATCATAGCTCTCCTAAAATCAAAGAATGTCTGCATCAAAATGTTTAGCGGTTTAAAAGCAGCCGGCCTTTTAAAAAGTATTTATATGCGTCAATCCCTCCCTAAATTATATTATTATACAAAATTGGCAACCCTAATGAAAAAAACGAAACAGCTGTTAACACGTAATTTGCGACAGAGTCAATATGCTGAAAGTGAGTCAGTCGGAGAATTAGTATTCCTGTAAACGATTACAGATGTAATTATAAACGAATTTGACACACTTCTTGTGTTACTCGTCTTTACTTCATACTAAATCATTTTTTACTTGATCTTGGGATATCATAGGCGTAGCTACGCTAGCTAGCTAGCCTAGGGGCCATTAAAGAAGTATGTGACATCCAAAGATGTAAAATTACAAATTTGTGACGTCCATAGGTAGGGAGGGGGAGGAAGGGTCTAAAAATCTCGAAAATCGTGTGACATACTTTATGGATGGTCTCTAGCTTTAGCTTTTAACTGTTGCTTTCCACTGCCAGACACCCTTAAAAGCCCTAAAGACTTTGAGGTAGTGAGTAACCGCGACCGAAACTCTATTGTTGCTGGTCTTAATCCTTAGTACTTACCTCTTATAGGTCATAATATTATGTAACAGGAAAACTTCCAGCTTTTATAACATGACGAAATTCTGGCCGTTGCTGGCACTTGGCTTGTTGAACTTCGTGAAAGTTGAGCTTAATTATAGAGTGCCATAGTTCGTTTAAAACTTTTACATAGCTCGTATTAGTTTATGTGCATAATATATATCAGAGAAGTTGATTCCTAGGCAGATGGCGGACCTAAGTAATATTTTGGTCGCGTTATGTCAAAGCCATCCGACCGATCACAGCAAAAGCCGACCACATCAAACATGACGTAGGTCCGTCAACTGCCTAAGAATCAATTTCCTCGATGGCACAAAACTACAAACTTACTCGTTACTTGTACGTGAGAGAAAAACTTTGTAACCCTTTTTACGAAAAATGGGGAAACGTAGGTGCATGAAATTTCGCACAGTTATAGTTTATAAATATGGTGAAGGAGTGCATCGAGCTAATATTATTTTAAAATAATGCTTTTATCATATTACTTATATATTTTTAACAAATAAAACGTTACACACACTACGACACTACTACTAGGAAAAATGACAGATTTTTGAGTGACAAGCCTATACATACGAATTATACTCTTTTATTTATGGTTGAAGTCTGTTGACAACAAAGTTGACAAATTGAAAATGGATTATTGTTTTTTTTATTTAATTTTAGATACTATTAGACAATGTTTAAACGGCCAGTCTGAGATCAGCTGAGTCCCAGAGACAAGAATTGAAAAAAAACTATGATGAAGTCAATATTTTTTACAAAATATAGGTAGTATAGTCCTAATGTCATTGCAAGTAAGGTCGAATTTCGACCATTGGGCGATCTCTAGTATTTATAAATAACTAGAATAATTTGTAAAATCAAAAAGCAGTACCTAATTTGTACTCATACCGCGGCCGCGCGATAATGAAGCTCATTAGTCATTTGTTGAGAAACGCGATGAAATTGAGACATCTCGTCAAAATGCAATGAAATGTGCGCGAATATAGTCAGAAGTGGTACATATAATATGTGACACGTGCGCGCAGGAAGTCAGGGATTAGAGCGGCATGCACACGCGCAGATATAGACATATGTGTGGTGACAGCGCGTAGACAGAAAAAAGTTGAAAACTATTTTGAGTTTTTTTTTAACATACTTCAATAGGAATACATTTTACATAACATAAAATTTCCTATGCAGCTGGCGGACAAGTAATTTGGTCGCGTTAATCCTTCGATCGTGGATTCTTGGTAAATGGAAATCTATTGTTATTCTATTGTGTCTCGCTCACCGGTGAGCTTATGGGGCTTAATAGGTTAAGTCAAACCCATCCGAATTTATTTTTCAACGCGATGAAATAAGTCGACCACATGACGTAGGTCCGTCAACTGCCTAGGAAATAGGAATCAATTTCCTCGATGGTACTTTTTTTTTTCTTAAAGAAGGCAGGTCGCTGTAGCCCTGACGTCACTGCGACCCATGAGGATCTATTGTGACTCCTTCGCACTAGAGTACGAGTATCATCCCCAACCCAATACTGCTCATAAATTGAACGATATGGTTGGGGTTGGTGCCACGAATTTCCTCTGTGGACGAGTATTCGTGGCGACCAAGGTGCCTGTTCCTGCTCCGGAGTAGAGCAGGGCAGTCGAGGAGAAGGTGAATAGGTGTTTCATCCTCCTCCTCACAGAATCTGCAAGTCGTTAAGCTACAAATACCCATTCTGTTTAGGTGTTTGTTGAGCTTGCAGTGCCCAGTTAGGCTTCTGGTAAGGATTCTTAATTGGTTCCTACCCAAGGTGAGCACTAATTCTGATTGTTTCTTGTTGAAGTCAGGAATTAGTGCCTTGGAGTGTTCAAGGCCAGGGGTCTCAGCCCATTGCTTCCTGCATAGTCTGTGACCCCATTCCTTGAGCACTTGCTTTGTGGTACTGGGAGTTATACCACAGACTGGTTCTGGACCATATATGAGACTCTCGGCCCCAAGCCTAGCCAGTTCGTCAGCGGTTTCATTGCCGGGGACGTTGCTGTGGCCCGGGACCCATACTAGGCGGATGTTGTTGTTCCTTCCTAGCATGTTTAACGTCTCAACGCATTCCAGAACTAATTTGGACGAGACTTCTGCGGCAGTCAGTGCTTTAAGTGCAGCTCGACTATCGGAGAAGATAAAAACGTTTTTATTAACTAGGGCCATCTCCAGGCTTTCTAGTGAACAACCGAGGATAGCGAAGACTTCAGCCTGAAACACGGTCGCAAACTCCCCCAAACAGGCGTATTTGCCTTTTGGTGGCCTGCCCCCGTAGAATCCGGCTCCCGCACGGTTGTCTTTCCTTGATCCATCCGTGAACCAAACTATGTCGCTAGGGCGGACATCGATTGGGATTTTTCTTTCCCAGTCCTCCCTGGAAGGTATAAAAACCTGGTACTGCTTCGAAAAGCTATACACCTAGATCATGGCATCTGATGGCATGGCCATGATAGGTGATTCACTGAGAGACTGTTCCAGCTGTCGAAATGGGGCGGAGACCCAATTCGTCCTACCCGCCGTCCTGGCCCTGAGAGCCACCTTTTTGGCCTCCATCTGAACAAGCAGAGGAAACGGAGTTAAGTTGATCAGGGCCTCGAGGGAAGCGGTGGGTGTTGACGAGAGTGCACCCGTGATTATTAGACATGCCAGTCTCTGTACGCTGTTTAGTCTTTTATTCAGCCTTTTTATGCCACACTGCGCAGCCATATGTGGTAATCGGTCTCACTACGGCTGTATATAGCCATAGCATTGCCTTCGGCCGAAAACCCCATTTAGAGCTGACAAGCTTCCAACAGGAACCCAGAGCACATCTAGCCTTTTTCGTAATATACTCGATGTGCTTATCCAAGTGAGTCCTTTGTCTAGGATTACTCCTAGATATTTGACATCACCCGCAAACTTAATAGTTTTCCCGAAGAGTGTTAAGGGTTTTAGTCCCGCTAACTTCCTCTTTTTGGTGAAAGGTATCAAGACCGTCTTATCAGCGTTTACTGTTAGCCTGACCCTTTGTCACAAATACTCGACGACTCTTAGTGCTGACTGCATCAACCCAGCGACCACCGATGCGCATCGATGGTACATACAAAATTTCATTGAAATCGGTTGATCCGTTTTGGAGAAGTTCGCGCACAAACACGAGAATTTTAAATATTAGAGAGATATTGCCAGGTGCGCGCTTTGCAACACTCAATATATGTATTTCTAATTTCTATAATACGTCAGGTATATTACTTACTAGCTGTGCTCCGCGGTGTTACCCGCGGTTTATTAGAGAAAATAAATTGTGATATTTTCCCGCAGTAAAAAGTGGCCTATTTGTTAATCCAGGGTATCAACTAACTCCATACCAAATTTTATTAAAATCGCTCCAGCCGTTTGGACGTGAAGAAGTAACAAACATACAAACTCACAAACTTTCACCTTTATAATATTTGTGTGATTTTACTCCACGCCCATATAATCAGCCAGTAAAGCAGTATTTAAATGAGTCAAATATAATGTAACGTCCGCAAACACGATGACAAATGTGTCTGTGTGTCCCTTATCAGCTGTGTCAGGGGTTGTAAATCCGTCTGTCTGTACTCGTAATAACGGCGTAATGTTTGACTGTTCACACCTGTATAGTACAGAGATTAAATCAACACTCACTATAATGGTAGCTTTGAAATTGGATTTAAGATTCGTAGTAGAGGAGGGGAGGGTGGTATTTTTGTAGTCACTCGAGCGTCATGGAGACCTAGTAGGTTTTGTACATTAGGTAAAGCTGATAAAAAAATAATAAGAGCGTTTTTTTTTACTTTAGCGGTGGGTTCAGAAACTGCAGCCATTTTAAAGTTTTGAAAAGAAAATATATTCAGAAAATTGCTTATTTAGGTAAATTATAAATATGTTTTAGACAACAAGGTCTAAATCATTTAGTTAAGAGCGAAATAAAATATCTGCAAAGCTTAGTTAAGAAAATATGAAGCTTTATTTTTTTATATTTAAAAATGTCCCTACAGGCTTAAATAACCTTTGAATCGTCAGTGCTTTATATCCAGGAAGCTTATTTGGGGTATACTAAACATCCCCTACCTTAATCTGACAGACCCGACGACATTTCAATATTTAAAAAAAAATTACCCTCCACGTGAGAAATCTGATTTCTATACCATGATAACTAGACACATGTCGGAAGCCTATGCAAGCTTAATCAGACTCGCTCGAGCTACTCCCGAAATCCCCTCTTCCCCTCACCAACTATAGGTATTTCATAGAGATAATGCCCCTATACCTACATTAAATTTTAATACTTATATCGATTATTGAAGTTATAGAGTAAGTGTCAGAGATGGCCAGCCAGACTTTTGTCATTTTACCATTGCATTGACCCCTACAGAGGTAAAAACGACCAGCAACTAAGAATTTTCGATCGCGGTTACTTTAGGAGAATCCAGTTCTGAACCTAACCGTCGATAAAGTATTTAAAAGCTTTTTTTTCTGCGGAATAACTGTAGAAATCTCGTTTTCCTCTGCCAAAAAACCCAAAAGTATTATTAGTTTAGACTTTGAGTAGAAATTTGGAAAAAGTAAAGGGGTTAACATTTAGTTATGACATATTTGTCTATGGCCATGTTCATCATCAATTATTGTCCATGCTTAAGACAGCATCGTAATGATGATTACTCATAAGTCATATCATAATACCATCATATTTTACCAATTATAGTACAAATGGGAGACAACTAGTCTAGGTATTAGCCACCTGTCCAAACTAGGGTTGTACAAATGCACATTCCGGCGAGCGAGAATCCTCGTATCAAAGGGTCGCTCCCCCGTAATTAAATGTTTTAAATACGCGCCCTTATTAACTGCAGGGGAGAGATTTTCATTTGTTTTAACCCCTGCACAATATATTTTTAAGTCGCACTGTCTGTTAGACTGTTACTTAATCTACGAGACAGTTAATGAGCAGAATACTTCGCATTGTGTTAGTAAAAACTTCTTTAGGCGCGTTGGAAGAACTTGAATACTTTTATTGACATCACCGTTTAATAGATACCGTACCGTACCGTATAATAGATTACCGTAGATAATCAATAGCTGTAGATTGAAGTACTTTTTTATTTTTATTGGCAACCCTACCTCTTAAGTCAGTACTTTTCGCTTAATTACAAGGTAATCAATATTCGAAATAGCTGAACACGTTTCAGAAGAAAGTGGAAGCGAACGTGTGAGGGCCACCCTAAATTGGGATAGGGACGCCGATTGTCGATTAATGATTATGCTGATGATTATGAAAAATTTAAATATCTAAGTTAAAATCCGAAGCTTCTATCATTTTCATTCGTGAGTTCATAAAGTGTAAGCATTAGGAAACAAAATAAACACATTTTAAAACCGCCATAACATTTTCGCGCCAACAATAAAATGTCCGCCATTACGTGGCATCATACTCACACAAAATGGCGTCGTTACCCGCCCTCGGTTAAGGACCTTGTGTTTAACGTCTGTTAGATGACTTTTGTGAATAAACTTTACACCCAGAGCTCAAGTACAGTTGACAAAAATGTTAAGCTTGATCGTACTTCGTTGGTGCAAAAAAATCAAAATTTACTATGGAAATGCATATATAGCTACTTAGATCGCTCTTGTTATTGAATTGTGCGGTATTTTAAAATTATATATTTAGAATTTAGATGAACCTCGTCCTTTCGTTGCACCTTTTGCTGATCACGTGTAAAACGTCAATAATATTATACCAAAGTATGAGCGTGAAGAGGTGAAAGACAGATATAGATATAGATTTATACGTGGGAGAGCCATGCTTCGGCACGAATGGGCCGGTTCGACCGGAGAAATACCACGTTCTCACAGAAAACCGGCGTGAAGCAGCGCTTGCGCTGTGTTTCGCCGAGTGAGTGAGTATACCGGAGGCCCAATCCCCTACCCTATTCCCTTCCATACCCTCCCCTATTCCCTTCCCTTCCCTTCCCTCCCCTATTACCCTATTCCCTATTAAAAGGCCGACAACGCACCTGATGATGCGAGTGTCCATAGGCGACGGAAGTTGCTTTCCATCAGGTGACCCGTTTGCTCGTTTGCCCCCTTATAAGATACTAGCTGTTTCCCGCGACTTCGTCCGCGTGGACTTCAGTTTATAGCGCGCGATGTCAACAAAATTGGTGTCAAAAGCTTTTATAAAAAAACCCTGGTACCCCTTAAATCAATACAGCTGTGTAGTGTGCACACAATAAGTACTTTATTTTTTATATTAAACTTTATATTTTATGCCAAATTTCAAAGCATATTTAGCCCCCCAATTACACAACTTTACCCATAAACTATTTATCATTGATAGGTTTAGCCCCAATTTCACCAACGTCTGTTAGTGTTAACAGCTTGTTAAAATGTCCTGTCTTCTCTTTCATTCATATGAAAAACGAAACAGCTAACGTGATACTAATTCGATCATTAACTTTAACAGTCGTTGGTGAAATTTGGTCTTAAGGTTACGTCACTGCCTGCACAGATAAAGTATTGAGTTATTTAATACCGTAGAATAGATATAACAATCGAAAAAAATCGAGACTTAAATGTAAGATGATACCACCTCTTATAAAAAGACTTTTGAGCAAGCGTCAGCGCGATGTAGAAGACGCACGGCGCCATCTATTATGAATTTTTTGAACAAATTTACGACCCTTACAACCCTTTTTTCCAGTAAAAAAGTAGCTTATGTCCTTTCTCAGGCTTTAGACTATCTGTATACAAAATTTCATTACAATCGGTTCGGTAGTTTTGGCGTTTGGCGTGAAAGCGAGACTGACAGACAGACAGACAGAGATACTTTCGCATTTTTATAATATTAGTATAGATTATGTGCACACTGCACAGCTGTTTTTGGGTATTTTGATTAATTAAGGGCCGCGCTACACCGGAATGGCAGCGGCGAGGCGAGCACTTTCAGCGCTGCCATTCCGGTGTAGCGCGGCCCTAAGAGGGGTACCACTTACCAGGGTTTTAAAAAGTTTTTAAATTTGACACAAATTTTGTTGACACCGCGCGCTATAAACTAAAGTCCACGCGGACGAAGTCGCGGGCAACAGCTAGTATATATATAATATTATTATAATATTATTAAACATCATATTCTAACGTATTAAAAACTATAAACAAAAACATACTAACTAATAAGTATGATTAGTTCTATGTTACAATAAAGTAAAAAATAAAACGCCATCTGTTGAATCGTATTAGAACTAAAATGTTCATTCCATCGATATATTTCTGGATTTTTTATAATATTATACATAAAATATGTTTAAGATTTTTGAAATTTTATTTTAATACACATCCAAGACCCAGGAAAATTGAAAACTTTTGGTTCCGCCTGCGGGACTCGAACCCAGGACCCCCGGGATGAGCGCTGGCCACGCGCAATGCGAATTCATTTTCATCGAAATTTTCATGGAAATAAGATATTTTCCCACATCAAAATGTAGCCTATGTCCTTTCTCAGACTCTAGAATAACTGTATACAAAATTTCATTGCAATCGGTTCAGTAGTTTTGGCGTGAAAGCAAGACAGACAGACAGAGATACTTTCGCATTTATAATATTAGTATGGATTATAATATTATTAAACATCATATTCTAACGTATTAAAAACTATAAACAAAAACATACTAACTAATAAGTATGATTAGTTCTATGTTACAATAAAGTAAAAAATAAAACGCCATCTGTTGAATCGTATTAGAACTAAAATGTTCATTCCATTGATATATTTCTGGATTTTTTATAATATTATACATAAAATATGTTTAAGATTTTTGAAATTTTATTTTAATACACATCCAAGACCCAGGAAAATTGAAAACTTTTTGTTCCGCCTGCGGGACTCGAACCCAGGACCCCCGAGATGAGCGCTGGCCACGCGCAATGCGAATTCATTTTCATCGAAATTTTCATGGAAATAAGATATTTTCCCACATCAAAATGTAGCCTATGTCCTTTCTCAGACTCTAGAATAACTGTATACAAAATTTCATTGCAATCGGTTCAGTAGTTTTGGCGTGAAAGCAAGACAGACAGACAGACAGACAGACAGACAGACAGACAGACAGACAGAGATACTTTCGCATTTATAATATTAGTATGGATATCATTAAAAAAAGACAGACAGGTTGACAGACACGCTTTAGTTTTTATTATGGAATTCCGTCAGTAAAAAAAATAAAGTTACAAAGTGCCAAACATTTCGGATTCCCAACTGTATTATTTACACATATGTTTAATCAAGGTGAAAGAGTTGAATAATACTCGTTTTAATTAGAAGTTTCAGATACCTTATATGTAAATTTTAAATTAATTCATTGGCGCTTTGAAAAATACATTTGAACTACGTGACTCGAATAATAATTTTCCCTGAACATCCTTAATTTTTAAAAGTTCAAAATTTTTAACTAATATTATATAAAAATTCTCGTGCCACAGTGTTTGTGCGCGAACTCTTCCAAAACGGCTCAGCCGATTTTAATTAAATTTAGTTAACATGTACATTAAGTACATTCGTTAGGCCTGAGAATAGGTTTATATCTACTTTTTATATTGATACTTATAGAAATGTTTTAGATGGCAAAAAAACATTTGCCCGGTCAGCTAGTCTAGTAAAAACATAGGAAACTAATCTCTCATCTTCTTAAAACATAATGTAATAAGATTAAGAGCGTGCATAAAATATTAGCAAGATATTAGAAACTGGATTAGCTGTGGGGTGGTAGTTGAAACCTATTAATTTGCCCCGACTTGTAAAGTGCTGAGCGAGCGGAATTAAATTTATACATTGTGCAACGATGATTTTCCAGCAAGGATAGGACAAACTCCTTCCTTCTTCATACAGAGAATAAGTTCATGTAGAGAGGTATCTAGGTACTTAATCGAACTTCGTAACGTTATCGAAAGTTCCATACATATTGTTTTCGACAACGTTTAATGTCTTATCTTTACCCTTCTGCACAACTAATTAGTACTCTAGTTATATCAATTGGCACATACATATTTACTGCAAGTTCAGATTAAAATTAATTATTTGATTTTGATTTGGAAAGTTTATCTATGTCAACTTTTATGAATGATTTAGGAGTGTCTGAGTAAGTTTTAAAAATACGTTAAAAACAAGAACATAATATTATCCTACAAGGCAAATGCCATTACTGAAAATCTAATCTAATCGTTGTTGGGCGCCTACTGATGCTGGAGACATTTTAGCAATCGGCAGGATCTATCCTTACGCCAGTAATAAGCAAATGTTGTGGAAGCGAAGTGCAAGTAGGCAATTTCCGGCCGTCGCTCACAGCGGCGCAGCGAAACGCAGCAAAACGCAGTAATACGCAGCACAACGCAGCGAAACGCAGCACAACGCAATATTACACGGGGCTTGGGTTACAAATCGTATTGTTTTACGATCCGTTACAGATTACTATTGTTCGCTCGATTAAAATACTAAATCGATTTAAGCGATTTTAGCTCAGTGCTTAGAAAATAAATTCCTAACGTTTTATTCCGTAACTGTATTTAGAAATAAAACGTTAGGAATACTAGAAATAAATAAACTAAATGGAACGTACTAACGCAAAACTGCTTTTAGTTAATTATAGAGCAACAATCTCGAGCTGTCAAACGAAACCGAAATTTGTTTCATCTGTGTGTAAAAATATGTGTACGTAATACGTATACACTTACACAAGCATGATTGAACATGATTTCTATGAGATTAAATTGTCAACGTGCGGCACGTGCCGACTGGACGTCAAAAAAAGAGTACTGCTGTCATGTATCACACGTCTCTTTTTACCACGCAGTGTTACTGATAGTGACATCTCTCTTCCTCAGGCCTTTGTTTCTCTATTCCGCTAGGTATATTAACTTACTGTACGAAAAATAGGTGTTGCCAGCACCGTCGTTGTGCCAAATTCCTAAGTTAACATAATCGACAATCGTATTTCTTTCGAGGATGAAAACTATCATTTATGACTTACGTATTCTTATATAATATGATCTATGAATACTAATAATATTTTTAATGCTCGGGCCACACTAACGAGAAACGCCGTTAATTATCGCGTTAATTCTAAAACATGTTATAGCATTATTGCCTTTACATGCCACTAATTAAAGGCGATAATGCTATAACAAGTTTTAGCATTATCGCGATAATTAACGGCATTTCTCGTTAGTGTGGCCCGAGCACAAAAAACCTATCCAACGACACCCCACACGATGGGGTGGGCGCGAAAAAAAATTCATTCCCGCATGATGTGTAGGGGAGGTACCATAAAAAATATATTTTTAAGATTTTATGTACCGTTTTGTCGGCATCATTAATATGTTTATTCATGCCAAATTACAGCTTTGTAGGTCCTATAGTCACTGAGCAGAACCGCGGACAGACAGACGCACAGGCAGACAGACGGACAGACGGACGGACAGACCGAATCTATAAGGGTTCCTTGTTGACTACGGAACCCTAAAAAGCTAGTCTGAAATAAAGATAGGCAAACAGACAAACTTTCGCATTTAAAATATATGGACTATTCCATAAAGATTATTTTAAAAAGTTGATGGTGTTGAAAAGAAGCATAATATCTCCAATATGGTGCATACGATGTCATCACAAACCCATTACTGCATGTTGGTAACGACGCGCAGGGCTGCCAACATTAGGAAAACAGGGTTATTTGACACCAATAAATAAGTCTATGTTAGACACTAGAAGAAATATTTAGATTAGTAAAAAAATTGGCCAAGTGCGAGTCTGATTCGCGCACGAAGGCTTCCGTACCGTAAAACGGCATTTTGTATGGAAGACAGACAGATGGACAGACATTGAAGTTTTGTATATTTTCCTTAGTCTATGAGTTTTAGTAATAGAGTCCCGTTTTTAGCCTTTAATTGACATTCAAAACCACTCTGGGAGTACCAGCAGAAACTTGAAAAGAAGACACCAGAACGCTACCGCCTACTTCTCTTTTGTCGACTATCTGAAAATACAAGCATTTTTGTGGAAGAAATCGTTCGACACTCGTTATTTATCCGACGCCCACGCATTTGGGCCACCAGTGCGAGCGCTATATAACCATCATTTTCATTTTTGCCTTTACGTAATTAGATCACTGAAGAACCGCCATCCTGGTACAAATGACCAAGAATTTTGAGTCACCATCTCCCGGTCTATGGCCACGCTATGTAGCGCTAGGTTCAAAAGTACCGAACGTCGCTAAAGAAGTTTTTACTTACAAGACTAGGGTTGTCACTTGTCTTAACTACAAAATCGTAATTGGTTTGCAGAAGTATAACTGGGGACCTATCCTCAAGCGTTGAATGTCGTTTTAAATAGTTTTGATCGTAGGCTGCTTCACTCGCGCGTTAAATAGTATTAGTGAAACAATCTGCGATCGAAACGACATTCGACGCCTCAGAATCGGGCCCCAATTGGTAGCCCTAATCGGACGCACGTGCGTATGCTTTATTCATGAGGCACGGCTCTTTGTCTGTTCGCGGATGTTTTTTATTAATCGTTCTATGATCTCCTCACTATATTCTATAGGACTCGAACTCCACAAAAAGTTGACCGTATTAAGTAGGTAAACAAGCTAAAATAAAGAATTTTTGAAAGTCTTAATGCTACCATGATGAATTACCATTTACCAAGAACAATCATCATCATAATATTAATAAGTACGCGAACGAAAAACTTTGTCACCCTTTTTACGAAAAATGGGGAAACGCAGGTGCATGAAATTTTGCACAGTTATAGTTTATATGGTGAAGGAGTGCATCGAGCTAATATTTAAAATAATACTTTTATCATATAAATTTTTAACAAATAAAACGTTATACACACTACGACACTACTACTAGGAAAAATGACAGATTTTTGTGTGACAAGCCTATACATACGAATTATACTCTTTTATTTATGGTTGAAGTCTGTTGACAACAAGTTGACAAATTGAAAATGGATTATAGTTTTTTTATTGAATCTAAAGGGCCCCGAAGACGATCAAACGGTTTGATTCAAACCTTACGTGTTTGATACAACCGTTTGATGTCGGTTTGAACGGTTTGTCAAACGACACTGCGCAGTTTCATTCAATACGCGCTGTCGAGTACACGTCTTGTGATGCAGAAGATGCTCTAGATTCTAGAACGAGGATCGCGATTTATATTCCCTACCCTCCCCTATTCCCTTCTCATCCCTACCCTCCCCTATCACCCTATTCCCTCTTAAAAGGCCTGCAACGCACCTGCAGCTCTTCTGATGCTGCGAGTGTCCATGGGCGACGGAAGTTGCTTTCCATCAGGTGACCCGTTTGCCCCCTTATTTCATAGAAAAAAGACTGATCCAAAGAATGGTATGGACTATGGACTAACATAATATCGTTTTACCCACGAACATCTACAGAAAGTGCTAGAAACTACAGCTTCTTTCTTTTTTTCTTCTTCATAATCCAGCACTAAACTAAGCCGGGTTTGATCAAACCTTCAAACGCGTCGGAACACGATCAAACGGCGCGTCAAACACAACGAAAATATGAAATTTCATCAAACAAGCTTCAAACACATAAATGTTTGACAAACCGTTCAAACTAGCTTTGTAAACGATCAAATCGGTTTGAGTCAAACCAAAATTTACGTGTTTGAGTCAAACCGTTTGATCGTCTTCGGGGCCCTTAAGACACTATTAGACAATGCTTACACGGCCAGTCTGAGATCAGCTAAGTCCCAGAGACAAGAGTTGAAATAAAAATGAAGTCAACATTTTTTACAAAATATAGGTAGTAGTCCTAATGTTGTTGAAACTAAGGTCGAATTTCGACCATTGGGCGATCTCTAGTAATTATTAAATGTCCCTCTACATGTTTGTAATTGTTATTTGTTTTTATTGCACTATCTGGGGTCAACGTGGAGAAACCGTAGGTATTTTGTGAGACATCCAAGCTATAATATACCAAACCAAAGCCTTGTTGTTAACCGTATTTAAACTGTAAAGTGTAAACCTTTGTACGCGAACAAATACTACAAAAGCGACAGGAAAAAGGCGAAAAGACGACTCAAACTATTAAAAATTAAAATAAAAAAAAAAACTGTATTGGATGTTTAAAAAATACAACCCCTTATTATTGTAGTCGAGTAATGCAATAAACTACTCTGGCCGTTAGCAACTTTTGACATTGATTTATTGAATGCTGATAGACACACATGCAAAACTTAACTCCTTATGCGGAGGAAGTTAATCTTGCAAGCTTTGAACTTGTTGCAAAATATAAAACCTATTTTGCAGTTCGAAGCGCGGAGTCTAAAGATACCGTTCCGATCGTTGGCGCAAGCGACCAAGTTTTTTTTTAATGAAATAAGGAGGCAAACGAGCAAACGGGTCACCTGAAGGAAAGAAACTTCCGTCGCCCATGGACACTGGCAGCATCAAAAGAGCTGCAGGTGCGGCAGGGAATAGGGTAATAGGGGAGGGTAGGGAAGGGAAAAGGGTAGGGGATTGGGCCTCCGGTAAACTCACTCACTCGGCGGAACACAGCGCAAGCGCTGTTTCACGCCGGTTTTCTGTGATCCCGTGGTATTTCTCCGGTCAAGCCGGCCCATTCGTGCTGAAGCATGGCTCTCCCACGTCAAAGTTTTTCAGTCATCACTCATCAGTCATCACTTAGTCGAAGCTCACCGTATCACCTATTATATTATGTTATGTTTACCTAAATAATAATATTAAAATCTATATATTAATACGTGAGCCAAAAACTTTGTATCCCTTTTGACGAAAAATGGGAAAACGTAGGCGAATGAAATTTTGCACAGTTATAGTTTAAGTATATGATGAAGGAGTGCATCGAGCTAATATTATTTTGAAATTATACTTTTGTCATAAATTTTTTTAACAAATAAAACATTACACACACTACAAACACACACACTACTAAACTGTACTTCTAAAGTACAGTAACTTCTAAAGTTTACTTAAAATTCACTATTTCAGAAACTAGTAACTACAAAACCGATTTTGATGAAATTTGCAGTATTCCCTAAGTTAAACAATACCAGGGAATCCAGGGATATGCGAACACAAAAATAGAAACAGACATAATATCTTACATACACTTTTGGGCACATTTATTCAGATGCTTTAAATATAAACTAACTACATATTATATATACGAAAACTGCTCGGCAGTTTTAGAAATATTAGGTATAGACTATAGTACATATACAGGTCGAATTGATAACCTGCTTTTTTCGAAGTCAGTAAAAAAAGCCAAATATGACGAATATTTCAATAACGCACTCCTAAAATATATACAACATTCAAAAAATTCACCGAAGATTGAGAGTTATGTTAAGAATAAATATGCGTACAAAAATTGATAACACCATCTTGGGACAATATGCAAAGGTCTTCGAAGTAACTTTCATAAGGTATTACTGAAAGTGGCAAATAAAATAAACATCAACATAACGCGGTACGTGAGGTGAGGCTTCCAATAGTAATATTTCAATAACAAAATCAGGGGGGAAACAAACGTGCAGGGAATGGAAGGGGGTAGCCAGGAAGACGCGGTTTTGTAGGACAGTCCTGCGGGGCTAAAATGGTCGCTTTGGAGAATCATATTATGAATCATAAAATGATAATTTTTTTTTAAATCACTGGTCACTCTGCTTGCAATTTATGTCTAGTAATTCGTACTAATTTGACATTTGTCAGTTTGACAGTTTTGACAATTCATTTGCTGAATTGACTGAGAGGAATTGCTAAATGTGACCATATTAGCCCCGCTGATTTAGAAAAGTGTGGGAAATATTAGTTGTACAATATTATTCAAAGGTGTTAATATTTTTGAATGTTATTCCGTAATGCCTTCAGAATTGTACCTTTTAGTAATAGCCTGGGCTCCTACCGGTCCAGGCCCAGGCAAGCAGAACCGGCACATGAAAGCAAGCTAGATATTAGCTATTGCCTATTACATTTCGTTGAGAAAAAATTATGTAACGGAGCTTCTTAAATCACGCAACGTTCTACGTAGCACGTACTACGTAAGCTCTACGTGCGTAGAACCAGGGCGAAAATTGACTATAAGTCTTTTTACTTAACCACCGTAAATCCAAAAGAAAGAGTAACGAATAATTATATTGTTATAGTGGGAAAATAATAATATATAAAACATACGTACTCCCAATAACATAATATTATGTACTACGCATTTTGAATATTCTCTACCGCGCCTCAACTACTAAACCAATGTAAGGTAAGTACACAAAATATTTTTTTTCTGTAAGATATTTTACTGCCTAAACGTCTTTACGTCATTAGATCTGAATATTCCCAGAAGATCATTATCTCATTTAGTTTGCCTATCTTCTAAAAATAAAAGTGAATTTTAAATGTTGTCTCTCTAAAACTCCAGAACGGCTGAACCGATTTGATTTGTATATTTTAGTCTTGAAGTATTTGTATAAGTCCAGGGAAGGTTTATATTTGGAGAAAAGTAATACAAAGTTCGCTGGGTCATCACTCATCACTCATCTAGTCACTAAGAACAGTTTTTAGGGAAGCTGAAGTGCATTTTATCCATCATTTCCCAGCAGCCCTGGCCTCCCTTGCTAAGACGTGCCGTGAATACTGTTAGCGAGTCTAGACATGATTTTATCCACTCTGTACATTAAACCTACAGAGGGAACACAAAAACTGCTGAGATACCCCTATCTACCTTATCCGAGTGATTAATATTGCTAATCAACTTTCCCGTTTTGTTTCCTAATAATTTTTAAATTGAATTTTGTTCATATAAATAAAACTTATTGCTGAACCCTTCATGGGCGAGTCCAACTCGCACTTGGCCGGTTTTATTTTATTTCAAATCATTTACCCGGTCATAAAGCCTCCATTTATGCAAAAAACGGCAATTTTTTTTCTGACACTTACATCATACATGCTTCATCCACTAACGTCTTCATTATTATTATTGTAATTTAAAATTTTAATTTGTAGAAATAAATGTAAAAGTACAGTTCTGTCTGTCTGTTAGTTCTTCTTTTAAATGGCGTTAATTTTTTTAAACATTGTTTTACTTTTGTTTTACGTTTTATAACAAAACTAAATGAAACCAATTTAACAAAAATTATCTCAATATAACTTTTATAGTACGGGAGCCCTAGAACATTTTATTTATTACTATCAAGCTAATTTTTTGTGAGTAGCTTCGTTTTGATAAGACGGACAACATTTTTATCTGCGAAAAATCTTGAAAGCGGTAGCTAACAGAGATAGAAAGGATTTCGTACTTAGACTTGATGGTTCTAAAATATGGATTGTTCTATTTGTAGGACAATGATTATAATATTATAACTATTAACCTATCAATGTACAAAAAATCTGCTTGTTAGGGTTTAGCAAAGTTTTTGTATATTGATAGATTAATAGTCATATAATTTATGAGTAATATTGTCCTACAAATAAAACAGACCATATTTTAGGACCATAAATTCAAAGTTCATCTCTGTTGCCTGTACAATACCTAATTGTAAAGACGTTACATGACTTGTATGTTAATTTACCTTGTATGTATTAAATTAGCCATTTACCATTACGTAGTAATTAGTAGTAACATCATTGATGCAAGTTCTACTAACGAGATATTTGATAGGCTGCGGTTATAACAGTGCTGGGGATTAGGTCTAGCCGCAGCTCCGTCATAGATTACCTAGGACCTAGGTCATACTAATATATCAACTCTGATATATCGGTGAATTAGATGTTCTCATTTTCTTAGACTGATACTAAAAAGGTCTAGACTCTAGAGCAAAACTATCGAGTAATTTGCTACTATGATAAGCCCTGGATTTATATATAGGTCGTTAGGGGCGGCAGCGTCCGTAGGGGGCTGGCAGATTTCGTACATGGGTAATTTTAACTAATTACTTACATAAATAATTTTAATCCCTCACAATACGCATATGGTATTTTCGCCAATGGCTTTTTTAAATCGTCGACCTTTACGTAAAAAAAGGTTTTTCGGGGGAGCAACATAGACCTTCTAGATAATATTTTATTTTCCACATAAAAACTATACGCACCCAGAGCCCTTAGTAATGTGGATTAACCCGTCGATCGTGGAAAAACGAGACACAATAGAATTTCTATTGTGTCTCAAACTACTAAAACCGCAGCACCAACGATTCTCTACTCCTGTATGTATGGGGATGTGATAAGCGCGTGCCTCTATCGGAGTCGACGGAGTCGTTTCACGCCCTTCATACCTGCTGCTACATTACGATAAAGGGCTTATTGTAACCGGAGATTCGCAGGGCTAGGATGATGGATGACGAAATAATTTAAATTTTGAGTTTCACCAGAGAAATCCATACCAATTAGTAGAGGAGACCGTGGGAGGTCGACCTTCACCAATCTGATAACCAGATGAGACATATTTTTTATCAAATATTATAATTTATAAACAAATATGCTAAAATATGCCTATAATAATTACTAATTACTTGCCTATCTATAAGTGCTCATGGCTATTTTTTTTAGTTTTTAGCTAGGCAACAGGTACTTTAAGTATGATTTTTTGCAGGCAAGTCTATATGCCTGTTTTTGTAATAAAATAATCTAAAATTTGATATAACTTTCGATAAGTTAGCAGAACGATGGAGTCACCTATATTGACTTACCTGTTCACATTGGCGTGCCAGCTATACATAGAAATGAGTAGGCACTAGGCAAGCCTACTGAGTGTACTGAGGCATATTCTGTGTGTTAAAAACTAACAGTGAAATAAAATTCATTTGGTTATCAAAAGAATGAAAGTGATGAAAAAAAATATCAATTAAAGTTAATTTAATAAAAACTAGCCAATGAGCACTTTTAGATAGGCAAGTAATTATAGGCATATTTGTTTATAAATTATATATTTTGATAAAAAATATGTCTCATCTGGTTATCAGATCGGTGAAGGTCGACCTCCCACCGGCTCTTAGACCAAATATTATAAATGCGAAAGTGTGTCTGTCTGTCTTCCTGTCTGTTACCTCTTCACGCTCAAATCGCTTAACCGATTTTGCTATTTGGCATGGGGATACTTTGAGTCCCGGGAAAGGACATAGAATACTTTTTATCCCGGAAAAATGTACGGTTCCCACGCGATAAACTAATTTTGGCGCAACGGAGTTGCGGGCGTCATGTAGTCTAATAGCTGCAGGTAGGTCAAGATTTTGGGAACTTTTAAATAGTATGTGATTTTGCGTGGTGGCCGCAAAGGAAGATCTTCCGACCGAGCGAGGTGGTATGATCGGTCAGGACGAAACCCACGTTATCGATTGCAGCTAGGCCACAGAATATATATTATGGCTAGGCATATATATACCGACGTACCTAGAAAACTTCGATAGCGCGATGCAGGAATGTGGCGCTAATTGTACCACAGTATTGACTAACCTTACAAAGCATCATCCTTTGGAAAGGCTAATCACCCCACAAAGGGATTTTCGCAAATGGCAGGCAATTGATGTTTCGGGTATGTAACATTATCGGCTGCAGTCACAACAAGTACTTGAGTGCTTCAACTCAGTCTCAAGTAGGGGGTGTATACTTGTATACTTGTAGCGACGATATTGATCCTGTGATAACAATTCTACTGAAGCTGTGTCAAGTATTAATATTGCGTGCTACTTGGATCTTTTCAAAATCTATTAGGAGGTAATAGTCACTGGGTATTGTACAATTAATTTTATTGGAGGATTATAAGTTTATTTCAGAACAAAAAAAAACCGGCCAAGTGCGATTTGGACTCGCCCATGGAGGGTTCCGGTTTATTTTTATGAAATCAAAAGGTTTTTGATTAAATTTTATATTTCAGTTGATTTAGTAATGTTGAATAGTTAAATAATGAAGGTTTACCATTTATGGCGTATTAAAAAAACTACTTGCTAGATCTCGTTCAAACCAATTTTCGTTGGTAGTTTTTATAGTAATGTTAAATGTACATCAGATATATTTTTTTAGACTTATCATGACTACTTTAGAAGTTAGAGGGGGGGACACACGTTTTACCATTTTGGAAGAGTCTCTGTCGCAAACTATTCAGGTTAGAAAAAAATGATATTAGAAACCTCAATATGATTTTTATTTAGACCTATCCATAGATACTCCACACACACGGTTAGATGATTTTTTTTTGTTTCAGTTGTACCTATGGGGAACCCCTAAAATTTTTAATAATTTTTCCATTTTTGTATCAAAATGAAATCAAATAATGCTGTTCACAGACTACATCTACTTACCAAGTTTTAATAGTATAGCTCTTATAGTTTCGGAGAAAAGTGGCTGTGACATACGGACGGACAGACAGGCAGGCATGACGAATCTATAAGGGTTCCGTTTTTTGCCATTTGGCTGCGGAACCCTAAAATCTTCTCAAATCATTTATAGTCTATTGACAGGAATATCATCTACTTACTACACTAGAATCTGTGACACTAGACGAAGCCCGCGACTCAACGTTTATCCCGCTGGAACGTGGTTTGGGCGTGAAGGACAGACCGACACACTTTCGCATTTATAATATTAGTATGATACATTACCTAGGATTCTTGTGCTTATCTTACAACCTTTTCAAAAGAACAAAGCTTGTTTTAGAAATTGCAAGCACTAAAACTACATCTAATATATAAAATTCTCGTGTCACAGTTTTCGTTGCCATACGAGTACTCCTCCGAAACGGCTTGACCGATTCCCATGAAATTTTGTGAGCATGTTGAGTAGGTCTGAGAATCGGCCAACATCTATTTTTCATACAAAAAAAATTATATGGCAAAACAACGTTTGCCGGGACAGCTAGTTACTTTATAATAATAACGTAGCTTCTTAATACGAAGTCTTCCTTAATTTACTTATTAGCTCATAATGCACTAGAAACTGATAAGGATGAGAGGGGGAGTAATAGCTTTCGCCGCAGCTCCTCAGCCATAATATAGCTGGTGCTTGCACTAATGCCATACTTCAATTTGGCGGTATGCCACTTTCGTCTTGGTAGTTCTAATTCGCCATTGCACTTGCTACTGCTAGTGTTATTAACTAGTACGTAGTTATACGTGTACGGAAGTTACGATAAATTCTAATTGAAATGAAGCGTCGATGCAATGCGTTTAAAAAATTAATTTAAAACTGGACACATCTAACGAGAAGAGAGGAGTCCACACCGCCCTTTTTTCCATATAAACGTTGTCCCCTGTTTCCTCCCTGGACAATGCTAGTAGAGTTATATTTTTTTTCCTGAATATCTGCGGCCACTAATACAATGTCCCTATGTTTTCTATTTTTTCATAATTTAAATATTAAATAAGATATGAACGTTCAAAAACCCAAAAATGGCCAGATTTTCCGCTGTGTTCAAACGTCCAGAAAACAGATTTGGCTACATTTTACAAAATAAAACATAGATAGGAACACAGCTCAAGCCTTTCTTTATTCTTTAATAAAAAATGTACTTAAATCGCTTAAGTTTTGGAGAAGGAATCAGGGGACAATCGTTGATTTTCTGCAGTTGTCTCTATCGCGTTCTGCGGTATAGGCTTGAGGTATGGGAGACAGACAGCTATAGATATTACACATACTTTTTTTTCATTTCTCTAGCCCCTGGTGTATCCTCTTAATACTCGTACATTGGATTGAAAGACTAGCCGCTCGCGGTGTCGCGGTCGGGCTGCCTGTTCAAAATTTGAATTACTTAATTTAAAAAAAATAAAAAAATATCCACAGCCGAACATATAACCTCCTCCTTTTTGGAAGTCGGTTAAAAATGCGTAGCATCAGCATTCGCCACAGATTACTAAATAACTAACTGCAGGGCCTTGCAATGTTGCAATGTAAACTTACCCTCAAGTATAAATAATATACCTAATCATAGTAGAGAGTGGAAGTCTACTTTTGCAAAAAGGAGATATTTCTAGTGAGTAATTTTTATTCTAAACTAGCTGTCCCGGTGAACTTCGTGTCACTTAAAAACCTTCCCTGGACTTCTACGAATATTTTAAGACTAAAATTAGCCCAATCCGTTCAGCCGTTCTCGAGTTTTGCGCTTAGCAACACATTCAGCGACTCATTTTTATATTATAGCTTTAGATTAAAAAGAATGAAAAGAGAACATTTTGAGGCAAGCAAGTTAGATGAAACTTAGTTATATATTTTGTAAACGTCGGTGTTGTTGATACCAAATTAAGTGGACGCCTCAATACCCTCTAGCGCTTGCTAAGATAACAATAAGAATAAAGATTAATTAACTGTTTTGAATAGAGAAATGAATGGAACGTTATCTCGAGATAGAATTACTTTCATTAACAAGAAACAATGTAAACTCAACACAAATAGACAAGTCTGATAACAAAATTCAACATTCACCATTATTTCATTCCGCATAAAATGGCGCAGATACAGTCATTATAACAATTGCTTTATCATTCGATATTACAAGAATTATATTGTATTAAATGGAGGTACTTATGGATTTATAAAAAATAATCACTCTCCTTTTAGGGCAAAAAGCAGGATCCTATTATACATGGATTTCATCAAGTAACCCCGCGTTCTACTTGACGTTAAAAACGATCAAAACGCTCAAAATAGGAGGCATTTTGAGCGTTTTGATCGTTTTTAAAGTCAAGTAGAACGCGGGGAATGTGTAAAGTGACAACAGACAAACATAACAACTCACAAGTACAAATTATTCCATTAAAGGTGAACACTGAACACACACTTAGCCGAACCTAACGAATCGAATTCCTAGAAGGCCTTACAGCACCCGTAGCATGGCTACAGTAGAAATACGAAAGTATCTAAGACAAACAGATAAACTGAAAGTGCCGTACCGATCTTTACCTCGGCTAGCCGCGATCGACAAAAATTCAATTAAAATGCTACTTTATGACATAGCTCTATAGTCGACGTCATAAAGAAGGATTTTATTTGAATTTTTAGGACTTTCGTCTATGTCATAAAGTGGCATTATGTTCGATTTTTTGTCGATCGCGGCTAGCCGCGGACCGCGTTAAAGATCGGAACGGCACATGGGCGTAGCGAGGTACCATCAAAATTCGCTCGCTCATATTTTGTTTTTAACTCACCTTCAATACTATTGTGAGATACTTGAATATTAAAAATCACGAATTTGAAGTCTAGGATTTTCTTAATATGCCTCTCCCCTATGTAGAATCCTAGCTACGCCCATGGAACGGCTCCTTCAGTTTATCTCCGCTGTTTGTCTATACTTTCGGATTTCTACTGTAGCCATGCTACGGGTGCTGTAAGGCCTTCTAGGAATTCGATTCGTTGTGCGGGTGCGGGTGCTGCGCTGGGGTCCTGCCAGATTCAAAAATGTGCGAGGTTTCATAAGATTTCATATAAATAATTCTAAAATTCGTTTCTTTCGGCTCGTTCCATTCTTTCGGCTCCGATAAGTGTGCCTTCACCTTTATAATGTTAGTGCGATAGACCACAAAATATAAGTATTCTAATTTTAACTTACTTAATTTTTAAATACTACTTAAAATTTTGTCCAGTGTAAAAGACACTAGACCGCATTTAAGTATTTCACCCTTAATTAATATAAATCAAATACAGTAATTCCTAATTACATACTTAATTACACAGCAACGAAAAGAAAAAAAAATGTCATAGTCTAGTGATGTTCCGTTACAAGTATCGATATTCCCGTGACCATAACCGTAATGGGTTTGTTCCGAGATCCAATGACCCTAGAGCGGTGGTCCCTGATGTTGCAACTTCATCCTCCATTGTCCAACGCGATTAGAAACGGTACGCCGCAATTAACTTTTCATTAGTGTACCAAAATAAACAAAATGGCGTCGTACTCAAATAATCAATCTTAAAAGTATTTTACTTTCAATGGTATTTGAAAAACTGCAACATTATGACAAATATCTAGGACAAAACTAAATAATACTGTTCCTTGCTACTGTCTGCAAAATATACTGAAACTTGATATTAAACCACTATCTCGTGATTGTAACGTATAAACTATAAAGTACCGCAGTAAGTAATTGGGTAGCCGGAATCGAATCCATTGATAAAGTTTGCGGCTAATAATTTTCACACGGAGAATATTATCGGTAGATAGATTAGGTAGTATTGATCTATATTTCTGTTGTAATAAGCGCTACAATTGCTTGAAACGTGATTATATGGTGGTAAATACTAAATCATATTATCGGTAATCGCGGCGATTCGTTCAGCCCGCGATGACCAGCGGAAAGGGACCACCCGGGGGACCACTAGTGACGGTCTCGTCATCGATATAGTTGAAATGTGAAGGGATGCATCGATGAAATATAAAGCGTACTCGTTCAAATGTCTTAACTGTGTACAGTTGCAAACTTTTTAAGAATTTTACTTTACAAAGATAATAAATAAAAACATTCTATATTTAATTTAATTTGAATGTATTATGTCTCCTACGGTCGCGGTCAAAGACATAAAAGTTATATTTCTGAAATTATATTCCATTCCTAAATGACTTCTAAAGTAATATCGTTAAAATAATGTCACTGATTTCAACCGTAAAAGCCTGTTTTCGGAATGATAATGGTTCCTAAAACTTTACATTTCAGTTTGCACGTCAGTCGTCAAGCGCCATTCAACGCTACTATTATCTCAGGTACAAAATGTATAAATAATTTATCGATAACATTAATAACAGCACAACACTATTGACAAGATCAATTTAATATGAAAGTTAGAACAATTGTTTGGAGCCCGTACCGAGTTTTTCTTGTAAACAAATTTTTACAAAAACCATCTTCAGGAAATGGAAAAGTTGACCGTCCCAATTTAAAAATGTGGTTTGGATCATCCGCATTTATTTTCGATTCGTAATTGTGTAACGTTTTAAAAGAACAAATTACAATAACATAATTGTTTTGTTCCTAACTTCTCAGAAGGTTTTGACTAGCGAAAAATTTA
Source organism: Aricia agestis (assembly GCF_905147365.1). NCBI lineage: Eukaryota > Metazoa > Arthropoda > Insecta > Lepidoptera > Lycaenidae > Aricia > Aricia agestis. The sequence goes on along the minus strand of NC_056428.1, from coordinate 12,951,103 downwards.
TTTCGTTCTCTTTGTTTTTGTTTGTTTTACTTTGGGTTTCATTATGTTTAATACAGACGGTATTATGACCTTTGGTTCGCACTCTTAGAGGATCAATCATTCCTGATCTGATGATTGAAGAAAAAAGTTTTTATAACAGCTTAGAAAATTTCTACTTTCTACGCAGTAAACGAATGGCCAATTTTGATCCGCTCATAGGCAGTTTATTAACCTGACAAAGGAACAAACCAGGTTGATTTATGTTATGGCTGTTCGGCTATAAGCTACCTCCCCCCAGTCCCCGCTTAGGGTAATCCGTGGAAAAATGCCCCCAATACTTCAAAGTGACAGACGAGGGGTCCAGCTCGGTGGGGAAACCCATCTAAACCCATGTGACATGACAGGTGATTTGGTTTTTATATATTTTGGCGAAAGTCATTCTAATCCTCATAAACGTGAAGACTGAAGACCGCTTCCTACTTTATAAAAGGTGGTTGTGTGGTCGCCGGTCGGTGACAAGGTGTAACAAAACTAAGTGATAATGCTTTAGTTTAGGGCAACGATATCAAAATACTAATGTTCTAATTATATGGTTTAGGGTACGTACGAGTCCCCTTCATTCAGTCCACTGTGAAAGTAGCAGCGCTGAAAGAGTAACTTATTTACTTTTTTATAGGAAAATTCCTGACGCTCGGGCGCTTGCCCAAAATCGCAAATTACAATCTGTAAAGTATCACTTAATTTTGTTACACCTTATAATTTATAGGTACACTTATATACTTATCTATAATAAAGTCGCAATCTTTATTAAACAAGTGAAAAAAGTATATTAAGTATAATATTTAAAGTTTAACGTTGTTTATTAGATAATAAATTATTATTTTTACTCTTTTTGACTAATATTCAAATGTCTTATCAATTCGTATATTTGGCCTTCTGCGTGTTGTTCATTAATTAATTCAATTAAAGCGTGCGAGATAAATAATTATAATTTATTTACTTTTAAACTGCTCGTTATGCGGGTATTAAGATAAAGCGTTAATTTTTTTTTTGTTTATGTTTTTGACTAAATGAAATGGAAATATGAAAATATTTATTTCTAAAAAGTTAACACTTTTAGAACGTCGCGTCTACATGAGGCCTACCACCGATTCGGGAACTAACCCGGCGAGAAGAACCGGCGTAAGAAACTCGCACGGGGTCATCTTTTACCAAAAAGGTGGAAAATAACAATAATAGCTTATATACACTAAGTATGTAAAAATTTGGTACATTTATATTATAAAAGCGGTCTATGGTTTGTCAGCTTATTTATCCCAAGGTGTGCTATCATTGAGAAAATCAGTTACCTTATAATAAGCCTTAGCACACAAATGTACTTTAACAACTTTTTTAAATTTATTTATTAAAAGATTTTGGATGTTTTCTGGGATTTTATTGTATAGGCGTATACATTTTATTTTTATTTTTATTTCGTCCCCCTAACATTATCAGGGCTATTTATTTTCTATTTGTCTATACATACAATTTGTCTAATCAGCCTTTGATGTTACAATTATGTTCAATACTTATTATATTATTTTATTTTTTTATTTTATAATAGGCGTATACATTGACCTTTGAAAGATATATTTATTTTGCTCAGCCTAGTTATTGGTAATTGGTATATCTAGCTTGTGCTTATTCCTAGTGTTCCTGCAGTGAATGTCACTTTTCGTTTTAAAATTACTTCATTCTCACGTATAACACATTGTCCAAAATGTATTGCGAGATTACGGTTAAAATTCTTATTTCTTTAAACTTTTCTCTGAGAGACTCAAAGGATGACATTTTATAAATAGATTGTATAGCTCGCTTCTCCAGCACAAATACTGTGTTAATATCAGCAGCACTTCTCCATCATAAAATGCCGTAAGACATTCTACTATAAAAATAACTATAATAAACTAATTTCGCCGCGTCTTCATCACAAATTTCTCTAATTTTTCTGACTGCATATGCTGCGGAACTGAGCTTATCGGCCAGTTTGGCAATATGAGGACCCCACTGCAGTTTGCAATCTAGCGGTACTCCCAAAAATACAGTATTGTCAACAAGATTCATTTTCTCATCATTAAATAGCAAATTGGCTTGCACTTGCTTAACACTTGGCAAGGTAAATCTTAAACACTTCGTTTTATTAGAATTTAAAAGTAAGTTATAAATTATCTATATTAAACCAATATACCATTTTTGAGAGAGGACAATTTACCTCGTTATAATTCGACTGTTGTCGCTTCACCTTAAAAATAAGCAAAGTGTCATTACTCATCAGCAAAAAGTACTATCTCGTTATTATTATCTTTAACTAAAAACTAGCTATTTGACCGAGCTTTGCTCGGTATTCGATAAAACACGAATAAAATGTCATTTTCTAAAAATGATTTAGCTAGATCGATTTATCGCCCCCGAAACCCCCTATATACTAAATTTTATGAAAATCGTTGGAGCCGATTCCGAGATTCCAATTATAAATATACATATATACAAGAATTGCTCGTTTAAAGATATAAGATTAAGGTAAGTCATTTATATAGATGAGAAAAAGAAACGGACCCAAAATGGATCTCTGTGGGACACCTAATACTATTTTGGTCCCAGTGGACCTTTTACTATTGACATCAACCCTTTGAGTCCTGTTCCTGAAATAATATGTCAAAAGGTTGATTGCCCAGTCCCTTATGCCATAGTGGTGCAATTTCCTGATTAACGTAGCATGATCAACACAATCAAATGCCTTATAGAGGTCGCAAAATATACCTAAGGCATCCCGCGACTCCTCCCAGACTTCAAATATACTACAAAGAAGACCTATTTTTAGGGTTAGTTCGCGAACCGGTGGTAGGCATCATGTAGGACATTCTGAAAATATTTATTTTAAATTTATTCTTAAAATGTAATAACAATTGTTTTAAAATTATTTTTTATAATATATTACTAAAAGTCGGAAGAAAAAAAATTGTGTTTTTGTATGGGAACCCCCCCTTAAATTTTTATTTTATTTAAAAATATTATTAAAAATAATTATTAAAGTACACATAATTATATTTAAGGCCTTTGTGAAAATGTCAAGTGCCTACCTGTTGCCATTTTTGATATGGAGCAAAAAAGGCTAAGAAAATCATATTTGTTGTATGGCAGCCTCCCTTAAATATTAATATTATTTTGTTTTTAGTATTTCTTGTTACAGCGGCAACAAATATACACAATCTGTGAAAATTTCAGAAGTCTAACTATAGCGGTTCTTGAGATACAGCCTGGCGACAGACAGACGGACAGACGGGTAGACAACGAAGTCTTAGTAATAGGGTTCCGTTTTTTGCCATTTGGCTACGGAACCCTAAAAAAGGATCAAAATGTTTTGCGATGGCAAGAATCTGATGAGATTCTGGTAGACCTATTAGTACAGTGCATGGGCAACTTTGACAACAACCGCAACATTGATTGTTAATAAAAATTGTCTAATAAAAACTTATGATCCACCTTTCCTGAAACTCATGAATGTCGGAAGCAGAGAATGATAATATTCGGTGCCTTTGCATCCGTTGTGGATGATTTATATTTTATACTTACAGTATTTTCAGAGCAAAGTAACCACTCTTCAAATATGACTGTAGTTGCCTGGGATAAGATTTTAAATGCCTGTATGGTTGCCCAATGCCCAAGCACATACGGCATTCTCGCAACATGTTGGCCTAGTCCAGAGGAAAGAACTACGTCAATACGTCTGGAGCCAACGATGTGCGGGTTTCCTTGCGATGTTTTCCTTCGCCGTACGAGCGTCCCTTTTATGTACTTGAGTACAGAAAATGTCTCCTTGGTATAACACGCCTCCACCAGGGATCGAACTTGCACCCTCTGCGAGTACGAACCAATTACCAAAGGCAAAGGTCTATCCAATAGGCCACGGACGCTCTACGAAAAATATAAACAACTAGCTGTTGCCCGCGACTTCGTCCGCGTTAGTATAGTAGATCACGTCCCAAGTATTATTTATTGTACAAAAATATTCAATGTACAGCATTGACTTTCCTACGATTCTATTATATTATATAGATATTCCGCGCGGCTTCGCTTGCGTAATTTAGGAATTTCACGCGACCGTACATTTTTTCCGCAAAAAAATAGCCTATGTCCCTTAACGTGGTCTATTCTTCATGTTTGCCAAATAACATAAAAATTACTCCAGTAGTTCTTAAGAATCTTAAGATAATAAGCAATTTCATATAATTTCCCTCGTTTTTTCCACATTTTCCTCTATTTCTTCGCTCCTATTAGTCGTAGAATAATAAAATATACCCTATGGCCTTTCTCGATAAATAGGCTATCTAACACTAAAATAGTTTTTCAAATTGGACCTGTAGTTCCTGAGATTAGCGCGTTCAAATAAGCCCTTTCAAATAATTTCCCCCCGTTTTTCCCACACTTCCCTCTATTTCTTCGCTCTTATTAGTCTTAGCGTGATAAATATAGCCTATAACCTTCCTCAACAAATGGGCTATCTAAAACTGAAAGATTTTTTTAAATCGGAGCAGTAGTTCCTGAGATTAGCGCGTTCAAATAAGCCCTTTCATATAATTTCCCCCGTTTTTTTCACATTTTTCACTATTTCTTCACTCCTATTAGTTTTAGCGTGATAAAATATAGCCTATAGCCTTCCTCGAAAAATGGGCTATCTAACACTGAAAGAATTTTTGAAATCGGACCAGTAGTTCCTGAGATTAGCGCGTTCAAACAAAGAAACAAACAAACAAACTAACAAACTCTGCAAAATTATAATATTAGTATAGATGAAAAAAGTACAAGAAACAAATCAAAATAAATGATCACAAAACCAAATTTAATATACATACTTACCTACGCTTTAATTAGACGCGAAGGAAATTTCTGTACACGAATAAATATAACACGTCCCTCAGCACGTGTTGACAGATGGTACGGTTGCAAATATTCACCTCGGTCCTCGGCATACTAAACAGTATGGGAAGGAGGCAATTTATGTAATGCCACCGAATGTACGCCCGCCACCCTACGGATACGAAGCAAATCCAATTTTTAATAAACTCTACCGAAGCCGCGTAGCTTAGGGTGACAAACATTTTAAGTTTATTTATCGCTCTTACAGCTTCGACCAAAATAAATACCTATCTAATAAATAATTATTTATCTACGCATCTTTATTGCAAGATCATCTGTCTTTGTGATGTGATTTTTTATAATCTGCAAGACAGGTAGACCTTGGAGTTGTTAGGTTATTAGTTATTCCATAACTTTTGCTATACTCCACTCGGGCTAACTTGTCGCTAGCGGTCATTGACTCCCTGTAAAAACTTGTCATTTTCCATATAAACCGTGATTGACAATCGAGTGTCAGATATTGTTTATCGTGGTTTTATATAGAAAATGACAAGTTTTTGACAGGAAGTCAATGACCGCTAGCGACAAGTTAGACCGAGTTTAGTATAGGCGGTCAGTGGTGACCACAGTTCACAATTCACCAGTCCCTCTCATCTCTTGTTTACTAGAGAGACACACACACACAAACACATACTTAGAAGTAAGACACAATAAAATTACTCTGAAAGTGAGCTTAGCCAGCAAGCTCTGATGATGAAACCGCCCACCCTTACCGAAACTGGTGTGGTAGACATTACTTTTTTATGTCTAGATAAAACAGGACTTGTCCTTTTCACCATAAAGCCATGGTCGCACTATCGAGACACCCCCGCCCCTCGCGTTATTGTTTACATTACTGCGGGATAATCTGCGCCGCACTCCGTTGATAATAACAATATCAATTTGTATGTCTGTTCGTAGATATAATAATATACACCTTGGAGTTTCCTATAAGTCATCCATCAATCCAAATTGATACTTCGCAATCCAAAATCGTCGCAGGGTCAATTCGAAGTCCTCTCAATATTGAAACCTGTTAAAGAGAGCGTGGTGTACCATTCCTAATTGACTAGGGCTTCGGCCTGACTAGAACAGATCTTTCGACCGAACAAGGTGGTATACTCGTCGGTTTGAATGGTGGTATATAATAGCTCGGTCGGTCGGAAGATCTACCTTAGTTTGTGGCTATCACTTATATTAGAACATTGGTTGTACTATTATCTACTTATTCTGTGACATTGGTGACTCTCGATAAGAGCACGCCTTCATCATCATTACTACGCCTCTACCGCCAGTCAGTGCATGCTCATTTCGTAAACCTTTCGAATGATACTCTTTTGTGACCGTAATTCATTTTCCTACAATATGAAGAAGGGGGGACATATCGTACCCACCACTTACACTTTGAGACATATTATACCAAATTATAAAGGGATAAATACCATTTCATTTGATATAATATGCAAATGGATGTGCTACAGCTTCGGTAAGGGTTTCATACAAAAATACCCCTTCTCTTTCAGATATATGCCTTAATAAACATTATACTGCTTTGCTCATTTCGCCTCAAGCAATGTGCCACAGTGGTCATAGGCATTGGGGAAGAGGTAATCTGGGAGGTTGCGACGCTTGGCGACCTCCCAACAGTCCCAACGGATATAAAACGTCGATGTACGAACAAGAAGTGGATAAGAATAATAATATTAACGTTGAAGTGCCAATACCTCCAAACTGTTACAGGTGCTTATTTTACAGGAGAAGGAAAAAACCGGCCAAGTGCGTGTCGGGCCACGCGCAATATAAGGTTCCGTAGTTTTTTTTATTTTATGAAATAAGGAGGCAAACGAGCAAACGGGTCACCTGATGGAAAGCAACTTCCGTCGCCCATGGACACTCGCAGCATCAGAAGAGCTGCAGGTGCGTTGCCGGCCTTTTAAAAGGGAATAGGGTTATAGGGTAGGGATGGGAAGGGAAGGGAATAGGGTAGGAATAGGATATTGGGCCTCCGGTAAACTCACTCACTCGGCGAAACACAGCGCAAGCGCTAATTCTTGATAATTTTTGTATGGTCAATGAATGTACATTTATAACGTGTTTTACACTACGAACAACATCATTTCAGTTACTTTCAAAGGAATTAGAACGAAAAATCCGCCATATATTTCGCCGAATATTTTTTTAGTTGATCGACCATTACCAACTATTTATTATCTATTCTGTGCTATTACTCAATAACTAATGAAGTCTTCTTAGCCGTGGCAATTTTCCTTTTTAATTCAGCATATTTCCTACTCCCGTGAGGTTTAAATATTATGTACATGTCTGTGCTTACACGTTATAAATGAACATTCTTTGACCATACAAAAATTATCAAAAACTAGCGGCACTTCGGAACCCTATATTGCGCGTGGCCCGACATGCACTTGGCCGATTTTTTGTAGCTTATTATCTCTCTGAAGTTTGGAGTGAAATATTGGTGCAAGCTATTATTAAGTAAATCAATTAAATCCTGGAGATGTTCTGGTTCATCAGTAAGACGAGACTCGAGAGCGAAATTTATTTTTAACGATGTTCATCTTCGAAAATGCATGGTCCGCACACATCGGTTCGGCGCGCGGCGGCGCGGCGCGGCGCGGCGGCGGTCCGGAATCCGGATGCGGACCGCGATCGCGGCGATCCGCCATTTGGTGATTCTGCCTGCAAGTTGCAACAAAAAATCGTCCTTATCATACGACCTCTTCCTTCTTATTTTAGTCCCTCTATGTTCGCGAGCAATTTGGCAGTGTGCTAAATAGGGCAACAGCGCACCATTATCTCCTGGCTTACGTAACGTATTCCACATCAGCTCAGCCAAATGCCCTGCAGGTATTTGCTTATTTCATCTTTTGCGCTAAGCTTTAACAACCTCATTCTTTTATTATTGGCTAGCAACCAATATTCAGCACAAAGTATAACTGCGGGGCTAAAATGGCGACATTTAGCAATTCCTCTCAATCAATTCAGCAAATGAATTGTCAAAACTGTCAAACTGACAAATGTCAAATCAGTACAAAAATATAGAAATGAATTGCAAGCAGAGTTGCATTTTGCGATTTTAGAAAAATGAATTATATTATGATTCATACCATTTTAGCACCGCAGCAGTCCTTAAAAATGAAAAGATATTTTACTGTCGTATAATTACGTGTACAAAATATTTTTAATTTAGTTTTTTTATTCTAAATTCTAATTTCTATTAAGACAAACAAAAAGCTGATATAGAGTCTGGCTAGCGAAAGATTACTGGAAAAAGGCGGCAAATTCAAAAAAATCCACGTATAGCAACCAATCGTTACCAACCGTCCGGTTTTCGACCGGACTGTTGGGTTTTAGAAGAAATTGTTGGAGTCAGGTCACTAACTTCCGACCGGATGCAATTTGTCCGGTCACATAAAAAATGTTACCGTGACATAAGACATTGCTAATTCGCCAGCGACGCGGCAGCGTAGGTGACAGCATGCAGCATGCATGTTCATTGTTCAACTATAATTTAACCTGAGAGTTTGAAGAATTTCTAAGAACAGATGCAGGAAAACTACTGGTCAAAATGTTAAAAGCGAGAGTAAGTAGAATTAATACAATTTTAAGAAAAAATAGTTTTCCTATAATTAAGGTAATTTATATACATTATACATCTTTAATAAAACTTTCATTAGATATTCCTTTTTTTTCGATTTGACTATTTTTGTGACTAAGATGAACAAACTGTTCTACAGTTAGGTGGGTGCAAAAAGTTTGTAATTTTTTACTATGACGCGATAAACTGTTTTTAATTATTAATTATTATTATTTAATTTGTTGTCCGGTTATGGCGGCTGGAAAAGTTGGCAACCCTGGCTATAGGTAGACAGGGTTGCTATTAGCAACATAGGTAAATAGGTTGCTATAGCCGGAATTATAGTTTTGGTCTACGAACTACAAATAATAAAGTTACTTAGTTTTTACTTTTTATTATTCGTAGTTCGTTGTTTAGTAAATAATTAGTACTCTGGGCCTGTTTCACCACTTTCTAATAAAGTATCCAATAGTGTTTCAAACAGCTTGGAAGTTGGACCCCTTGGAATTAGGTACGCCGAGATGTAGCTTCACTCTGCATCCTCTATCGGTTGTATCACGGGGAGTGCTCTGAGGAATTGTTCGGAATCATATCACCTGCAACTTTTCACCATCGTCCCACGCGAAAAATATACTCACCATCATCATCACCTTGATGAGTGGCAGTCTTCCACCGTGCGTTTCTCGCGTAACTTTCTGCCGCGCACTGTAAAACTCTGGAACAAAGTTCTTTTCAAATCAAACTAGTAGTTCCTGAGATTAGCGCGTTCAAATAAGCCCTTTCAAATAATTTCCCCCCGTTTTTTCCACATTTTCCTCTATTTCTTCGCTCCTATTAGTTATAGCGTGATAAAATATAGCCTATAGCCTTTCTCGATAAATGGGCTATGTAACACTGGAAGAATTATTCAAATCGGACCAGTAGTTCCTGAGATTAGCGCGTTCAAACAAACAAACTCTTCCGCTTTATAATATTCGTATAGATTTTTCCACATTTTCCTCCATTTCTTCGCTCCTATTAGTCTAAGCGTGGTAAAATATAGCCTATAGCCTTACTCGATAAATGGGCTATCTAACACTGAAAGAATTTTTCTAATCGGACCAGTAGTTCCTGAGATTAGCGCGTTCAAACAAACAAACAAACAAACTCTTCCGCTTTATAATATCAGTATTAGTATAGATTTTTCCACATTTTCCTCCATTTCTACGCTCCTATTAGTCTAAGCGTGGTAAAATATAGCCTATAGCCTTCCTCGATAAATGGGCTATCTAACACTGAAAGAATTTTTCTAATCGGACCAGTAATTTAAAGCCCATTTATTTTTTCAATCTCTATTGCCACGGCCGCTGATTCGTCTATCGTCACGAAGCTTCGTGCTATGAGACGATACCATTGGACGAAACACGCAGATCGTCCAATGGTATCATCTCAAGCACGAAGCACTACGCATGCGCGGCCGCTACATATGGGTTTGACAAATTATTTGTCAAACCCATATGTAGCGGCCGCGAAAAAAATAGCTATAAATACTCCTTTCACGTAGTCTACTCTATATAAGTGCCAAATATTGCTATAAAAATTGCTCCAGTAGTTCGTGAGATAAACCCTTTCTAATATTTTCCCCGTTTTTACCACTTTTTCTTGAGTTTCTTCGATCGTATTAGTCTTAGCGTGATAATATAATATAATATAGCCTATAGCCTTACTCGATAAATGAGATATCTAACAGTGATCTAACACTGAAATAAGTTTTTAAATCGGACCTGTAGTTCCTGAGATTAGCGCATTCAAGCAAACATACTCTTCAGATTTATAATATTATAAGTATAGATTTTTTTAAATTATCGCTTGACAAACTCGAGCCTCGATCTAAAAGACTATGAAAAGGCTCATAATCATGGGACGATGCATGGTATAATATTATGGTAGTGATGATGATGATGATGAATATAATTTGCATAGTAGCATATTATGCTTTCCGTTCTTAAAACAACGCCGAAACTCCCAAACTTGTATCTATAAAGAATCAGGAGTTCTCTCAGCACCATCCGAACCACGGTATACCAGGTATACCTCGGTGCAAAATCTTACTTGTTTGTAGCATATGCTTAAAATACTTCTCACGAAACCGAAGTCACCACATGTTTCCCCATAAATTTTGAGGAGTTCCCTCGATTACTTATGGATCCTTCATTAGATCACCACTTTTGTGAATATAATACCAAATTGGGATGATACCCTACATACCAAAAGAAAAATTTTGAAAATCGGTTAACAAACGGCGGAGTAATCGTTAAACATAAGAAAACGAACATAACACCTCCCCCATTTTGAAAGTCGGTTAAAATTGTAGCCTATGTGTTATTCTGATGTATATGCTATATTATTGTAAAGTTTCATTAAAATCCGTTCAGTAGTTTTTGCGTGAAAGAGTAACAAACATCCATACATCCACACATCCACACATCCACACATCCATACATCTATACATCCATACATCCAAACAAACTTTCGCCTTTATAATATTAGTAGGATCTACCATCGCGGAGTTTTCTGTAGACATTTTCAATATGCAGTGACGGATCAACCCTTAATCAAATTAAGCAATTGCCTAGGGCATTGCGTCTGAGTGGGCACCAGAATAAGGACAAAAAACATCCGTCCTTAGGGCATCACATCTCACTCTTACGTCACCAAAAAAACCACCCCAAAAAATAGGATAGAGGGGGGGAGGACACAGGCATAGATTGCTTAGGGCATCAAGTAGTCTTAATCCCTCACTGTCAATATGTACAATACTTGGTACATTATTTTGATAAACTCGTAGGGTTCAGCCTGCGTTTGCAATATAAGCGGAAAAATTGTAATTACTTACGACATCACGACATTAGAAACCCCAACAATAACAGTATTTCTCCACTATTTAATGAATGTCATTATATTTATAAATGTCATTATACTCTTGAATCACTAAGGCTCCCTGAAAATACTTGCATAGGACTTCAATAAGGAGCAAAATCGTGTAAATAAAAAAAATACTTTTTACTGATTCAGTGCGGATGACACGGCAGCCGTGTCATATATGTTTCTAACGTGTGGCGTATGACACGTGAGCCGCATTTAAAAAAAAATTACACTTTAGAAGGTTCTTTTCTAAGAAAACCATCTTAATTTTCCACGTACAGCATGCCTATATGCTTCGTTTCGTTACGTATTCGTACTTAGAAGCCCTGATATTGAATTTTGCAAGTATATCACATCCTTAGATGGACGGCAAAGCAGGATAATCTGTGCAGTCCTACGTCATTTCGCAGTCCTGCACGGCGGACTGCAATCAGGACAGTGAATGGGCCACTTTAACAGTGTCACTGTCAAAAATCGACAAAATGGAAATGGCGCACAAAGTTTATTTGGCAACGAATTTTATGTAATTTTGAGCCTTATGATTTAAGACATAAAGTGCAATGTGCAATGTGCATAATAATTTATCTATACCACAATTTTGTAAAGTCCAAACTCCAAAAGTTAAAATTTTCTCGAAGAGAATATTGTTTTTATTTAAAAAAATTAAATTTGTTTTCAGTATTAAATCAACGTGGCTCGAGGTAAGGTTAAGGTAAAGACTTTAGTTTTATTTATAAATTTTAGTCTGCTAGCAGCGTATTCATAAAAAAATATATTACACTTTAAGTCTGTACTTAGATTGATCTTTGTGCAGTGCTTAAAATCTGCTGTTTCTGTTCCAGAATGTTTGTTCTACGTCAAGCCCTTAGGAGTAGCAGGGTAGTTCTCCCTGCTACAAGGCCCATGTCCAGTTCTGGTCCACTGGTAGACTTAACTGTTGACGGAGATGGTATAGCCATCATGACGCTGCAGCGGCCACCAGTTAACAGTCTAAACCTGGACCTGCTGAAGGCAATCAACTCTTCCCTAGACGAGGTTGCCAAAAACAAGGCAAAAGGGATGATATTAACTTCGGTGAGTGCTGATTTATGACTTTGAACCATCCTAATAATTATAAAGCTGTACACAGTTGAAATTGTAGCTATTTCAGTTTTTATTAATTAACATTAGGTATCTTAATTTAAGTTTTTTTTTTGTATTTTATCTTATATTTTTAAACAAGCAATTCTTGTATATAATATATAATTGGAATCTCGGAATCGGTTCCAACAATTTTCATGAAATTTAGTATTTGGGGGTTTCGGGGGCGATAAATCGATCTAGCTAGGAATCATTTTTAGAAAATGACAGTTTATTTGTGTTTTATCAAATGCCGAGCAAAGCTCGGTTAAATAGCTAGTAGTAGTAATAGCTGCAATTAAATAATTATTGTATTCTATTCCATTCTAAAATAGTATAATAAAAATAAAGTTATAATAAATGCATTTTTATTATAAAATAATGTAAATTTGTAATGTGATGTACACACAATTTACTTAATTATTGTACTAAATGTCATTGGTATTATATTTCAGGCATCGCCTACAGTATTTTCCGCTGGCTTGGATATTATGGAAATGTACAAACCAGACCTCAAGAGAGCAGAGGAGTTTTGGTCCACACTTCAGGAAGTCTGGATGAAACTGTTTGGATCGACTTTTGCAACTGCCGCTGCCATTAATGTAGGTACAACTTTGAACAACTCATATTAAATATTATGTCATATATACATATAAATCAGCTATGACTTTTACAGGATATAGATGTAGTTGATAGGATTCGCAATCCATTCTAATATTATAAATGTGAAAGTGTGTCTGTCTGTCTGGTACCTCTTCACACCCAAACCATTGAACCGATTTTGCTCAGATTATTAATTAGATATGGAGATACATTGAGTCCCGAGAAACGACATAGGACACTTTTTATTCCAAAAAATGTATGGTTCCCACGCAATAAACGAATTTTGCCGCAACTCCAACAATAATTTCTTATACTTAGTCATAACTAATTATGAGTTGATAATACTTTATCAACAACAAGCATGAAAATCCAACAATAGTCATAACTCATAACTAGACATCGGATTACATGCATTTGCATACTTGCATATGCAAATGCATATAATGGCACTTTTTAGACGATAGTGCATATTTTGGCAATTTTTCGTTGATAGTGCATATTTCGGTAGTTCGTAGTCTCCAAACTAATAGCTAGTTTAATAGCATGACACATACTGAGGCCACAAAACAGAGGTATGATAGATCAAAACACTTCAAATTAGGGTTGCTGAGGATTCCTCTTCCGCTTCCTCATAATGAGGAAGTTCCGCAATATTTTGGGTTCCTCAACCGTTACCGCATCCTCATAAATAAAAATAAAAAAATCCACTTCCGCTATCGCTTCCTCAAAATTTAAGAGGAATTTCACTGCGCATGCGCGTCGCGTATCCAATCATGGCAACGCACACGCCAGAGCCAGAAAATTGTATCATTCCCTCATCTTTATTGTGTGCGTGTGTTGTGTGTATTACTGAACTCCTCCTTAATTGCTGGACCGATTTTGATGATTCTTTATTGAGTGTGTTTTGAGAATGGTTTAGATTCATAGTTAGTCCACTGGAAAATGCCCTTTTAATTAATTTTTGTGTACCTAGGACAGACAGGACAATGACTTTTGGGTTGGGTCCGCTAGTATTTATAATTTCCTATCAACTCTTCCTCATCTGCTTCCTCTTCCGCTTCCTCATCCGCATCCTCTAAATTTACGCGTGAAAATTCCTCTTCCTCCTCTTCCTCATAATCACTTCCTCAACAACCCTACTTCAATTATGTGGCTCCATCCCCATTTAAACTACGGAACCCTAAAAATGCAATACTCCCAATAGGCACAATATCTTTCTACAAACAAAATTTTTCTTTATAGTTGGCAACATTAGTAAAAAATTTCAATAAAGTACCTAGTTAACGATTTAATAAAGAAAATTATTATAATTGGTGCTGTATAAGAAATGAAAAACCCTGCATTTGATGAAATTATAAAAATTGGCGCTTTTATTAACGGCACCGCCGGAAAACTCTTCAAAAAAATAATACATTTTAATATTAAGTGACCTTTGATTGTGCATATTTCGGCCATTTTTTCGTGCATATTTGCATGCATATTTCGACACTTTGATCGTGCATATAATCCGATGTCTACTCATAACTAATTAATTATTTTTATTGCTAGCATTAATGAATAATTATAAGATAAAATTAATTATAAATTAAAGTTTGGAAATTTATTTGCATAATATTAAAAATACATTTTGAAAATGAATGATTTAATTATGTCTCCATATTATGTTCAAACATAGACGCTAGTAAAATTACAGTATTAAAATTTTGACATTTTATATTGTTTTTCTTGCTGCCTCATATTGACTAGTGTTATTTTATATTGTTTATATTATAAAGCAATAAATTCTTGTTTTAATGTCAGGGTCACGCACCTGCCGGTGGATGTCTACTGGCAATGTCCTGTGAGTGGAGAGCGATGGTGTCAGGGAAATACACTATCGGCTTGAATGAGACCGCCCTGGGTATAGTCGCACCAACATGGTTTGTGGACACCATGTGTAATACCATACCTGTGAGGGAAGCGGAATTTGCTCTCACCACAGGTAGATTGTTCACCGTGGATGAAGCTTTGAAGGTAAATAATTTAATTGTACTATGGTCGAGCAGTTCTTGAATGGGTCCATACATGGGCGTACCCAGGTTCTAGGCCAGGGGGGGCAAATTACCCAGGTTCTGGTGCCAGGGGGGGGGGGGGGGGGGGAGCAAATTACCCAGGTTCTGGGCCAGGGGGGGGGGGGGGGGGCAATCAGATTTTTCATAAGCTAGGTGTTTATAAAGAATAAAAAATTAATAATTTTTAGTTGTAAAAATATTGTATTGCAAACAAATGGCAAAAGTTCGTTTTCTTGATTTGTAACTTTTATAGATAGAAGTACTAGATAATATACTTAGGGCCCGTTGCTACCATAAAACACACAAAAAGGGGTATTTTTATGCAAAAAGTTAAAATAAGTCATAAAGTTTCTAAAAAATTTAGAAAACATGTGCAAAAATTAAAAACAATTTTATTTTTTTTACAGAAAGAGTCCCCATGACCCAATAAACCCATCTTTTTTTATTATTATATCCAAAGAATTTGAGTTAAGTTTTAATTACGTCCGTATGTCAAATACTTTAAGAGCTATTGTTCTTTGAATATTGGTTTAACTACAGTCAACTAACTAATGGTTACGGATAGGTACTATTAGTAATTTTTTACTAGTGATCAAACAACCGGCCCTTAGACGTCAACAGATCATCCAGGTCATGGATCCCTCGGTACGCCCATGGGTCCATGTTAACATATTTGTGCAGTTCGCCCCTTGGCCTTGTAATAAAAAACTAAATATTTTTAATAACAAGGTTAGTTAACAAAATTTAATAAAATGAATGTTCATGGTAGCTAATTACAGCTGTAATTATGTTTATAAAAACTTTTTATTAGATATTATAATATATTACTACTGCTATATTTAAATGTGCAATAAAATGTCTGGTTTGGGGTTTAGGTACAATAAAAATAAAAGAGTAGCTTGTCCTTCATTCATTCATTTCATTCATGACACCTAAATGAAAAATTAATACGTGTGGTATATACTTACTATATACGTCTAGTCTCGGGGACTAGTGTTAGGTTTATTTTCGTTACGGAATTTCTTGATTCAGTCGCCGCGCTCAAAACCCGCGATTAAAGCTAAGTATACAATAGCTTAAAAGTTAAAACGAGGCGCAAAATTAGAAATGTATAAAAGCAATGCAAAATTTTATTGGAAAAAACGTGGACGCCGCCGGATTTTTTATTGCATCAATTTGTATAATTAAATAAAACATCGCTGTTTCGTCATCGGTCGGATCAGTCATCGGTCTAGTTGCGATGTGACCTATTATTGTTAAACTTAAAATTAAGCAATAAAATATTCCATAAAGTTAATATACCTAGCGGAATAGAGAAACAAAGGCCTGAGCAAGAGATATGTCACTATCAGTAATACTACAAGGTAAAAAGAGACGTGTGATACATGACAGCAGCACTCTTCTTTTGACGTCCAGTCGGCACGTGCCGCACGTTGGCAATTTAATCTCATAGAAATCATGTTCAATCATGTTTGTGTAAGTGTATACATACACATATTTTTACACACAGATGAAACCAATTTCGGTTTCATTTGACAGCTCGAGATTGTTGCTCTATTCCGCTAGGTATATTAGCTTTATGGCTAATTCATAATTATCAATTACTATATTATAAATTACTAGAAGACGCCCGCAACTGTAGAGTTATTAGGCCGGACATTAGTACAAAAAAGAGTTGCTATCGAGTACTTAGAATCTAAACTTTTAATATACAATATATAAATACGTTCGGCAGCTCGTGTACACTGTACAAATTTTCTGTTTTATTAAAACAGATTTTACGTCTCATTAGGTATAAAACCGTCTATTTGTGTTTGAGGCTCTACAAAGGCCGGACTCCCTTTGATTTTGACCAGACACGCAAGCAAAAAGCCTGACTGTGTCCAGCTTTATCCAGACGCCTGGTAACCCGGGTAGGGTAGGGTACCCCCCCCCCCCCCCCCCCCCCCAATTTCAGGCTGCGACCGCGCATGTGTGTAAAACGCCCAAACCGCTGAAACGATTTTGCTGAAAAGTATGGAAATACTTTGAGTCCCAACAGGACCGACATGTATTCTTATAAAGGTCCTATACATAAATTAAACAGAATACTTTGAGTCCCGAGAAAAGACATCGGATACTTTTTATCCCGGAAGAATGTACGGTTACTGCGCGATAAACGAGTTTTGACGTAACGGAGTTGCGGGCTTCGTGTAGTATTAAAATAATTTACGAGACGGAACTCATAAAATGTTCAAATGACTACACACCGTTTAATTTACAGGTGGGACTGGTCGACGAAGTGGCCACAGACAAGGCCGATGCCATCGACAAATGCAAGACCTTCCTCAAGAGATTCGAGAGGATCCCGAGCTTGGCCAGGTCACTCACCAAGAACAGAGTAAGGTCGGGCCCAGTTCTGAGACTACAGAAGAACAGACAGGCAGACATACAGGAGTTCCTACAGTTTCTGCAGAACCCGAAGGTTCAGCAGTCCTTGGATATGTACATTCAAATGCTGAAGAAGAAGGCTTCTAAGTAAATGGTACTAGTAACCTTGATAATACTAAGCAATAAGTATATTGTAATATTCTGTTGACAAAGTTGCATATCAGCCCACAGTAAGAAAATGTCATCTAAATATAGCTCTAGTTCTACTAAAGCAGGCAAAATTGTTTTACCTTATCCAGACGCCTGGCAACTTTTTAATATCGAAGCTAAACGGCGCTGTTATTTACGCGTTTCATTATACATACACGAGATGCGCTAATGCAAAATTCTTGAACTGCTGCCTTACTCCCGACAGAATCGAATCGAATCAGCTCGATCCACTGACCTCCGTTATACAAGTACGCGTACTTGTATAATGGAGGTCAGTGGCTCGATCTCAACAGCTTTTGCTACTTTCGACATATTATATACTAGCGCACAATCGTGCTGCGGCTCAATTTGGAACTAATCTGCTGTCAACGGCTTTTCCCACTCTTGATAGCTATACTAGCGCACAATCGTGCTGCGGCTCAATTTGGAACTAATTTGCTGTCAACGGCTTTTCCCACTCTTGACAGCTATACTAGAGCACAATGGTGCTGCGTTTTTTGGCGTTACAGTTTCGGGGGTAAGACTGCTGGTCTTGACAGCAACTTTATCGATATTATACCTACGGCCAAATTTTACCCTAGTAAAATATAAAACCCGACTGTACGGTGAATTTCATGAGTCTATTATAATATTTTGCATAAGTACTTGATAAATATTTTTTATACATAGTTACACTAATTAGGTATTTGTGAAGTGTTTTTAATATTATTATTTACAGTGGTTCTTATTTTATAAAAATATAAAATTATATTCCTATAAGTTTTTAGTATGATTGTCTATTTAAAGACGCATATTATATCCCACAACCTTTACATTTTGTGGTACAATTTACGGAAAAACTATCACGCCTATTGATGTATGATTTAACATAGTAATTTTTATTTATATGTAGATGTAGTGTTATCATCAGTCAAGGTGTGACGACGCGAGTCCTCACAAAGCTCGACATTTAGCTAGTTATTATAGTTTTTGTATCATATTAGGGGGCGCACAAGTATCATACATAGCTTCGATTAAGTAAACAAACAAAAAATCTTTATTTGTCATGAACCTATAATGTATATTATATTTACAAAAGCGGCTTACAATGTGCAAACAGATTTAGCGTTAATTCACTGCAACATGACTTGTCGATGCAATAGGATGCATTTGAACGACACATCCAAAACTAAACTTTGCCACCGGGTGCCGCTATGTAGCCTTAAGGTCTATCGTATTAGGCATATTATCGTGACACACGACAGCTGTGACATATGACAGCAGTTTGACACGATAGACCCTAAGGCTACATAGCGGCATCTGGTGGCAAATGGAATATCAAACACCTTCATTGACTCTCCGTGCATTTGCATGCGTGCGTGTTGAATGGCTAATAAGCCATTCAAATTTGGAACGTTTTCTTCATTAAAAAAACATTTCGCGACAAAAGAGCGAAGAACCCTCAAAACTCGTCTCCCAACAGCGCAGCAGCCTCAGGGTCTATGGTCTCGGTCATGGTCATTTGCATGTCAGTCCACTCCTCGCGTTGGTTGTCAATGTAATAGTAGATCTCCAGTATTCTGTCGCGGTTTCGCTTTATTTCGTTGCTGGAAAAAAATGTTTTTGTTGGAGAGAAAAAATATTTTGGAATGAAGAGAGAAATAGTATGTTGCCTTGACTTTTTCCTTGACAAGCGTCTGCTGATGTTGTTCACGATGAAACATGAGTTTGCCATCCATCATCGCGTTAACCGATTCAGTGCGGATGACACGGGAGCCGTGTCGTACGCGTTTTTAACGTGTGGCGTATGACACGGGAGCCGTGTCATTTGAAAAACGATTGTATCTCCCTCAAATTACACTTTAGAAGGTTCTACTCTGAACAAAATCATCTTAATTTTCCACGTAGAACAAGCCTATACGCTTTGCCTCTGAATATTCTGTGATTAGAAAAAAAGTAGCGATTGTATAGTCGCTTTTAAAATGACACGGCTCACGTGTCCTACGCAACACGTTAAAAACCCATAAGACGCGGCTGCCGTATAATCCGCAATGAATGCACCTTTTAAAAAAGGTTGACGGCCCCTACTTTTTTTCTAATCACAGAATATTCAGAGGCGAAGCCTACACGTGAGCCGTGTCATTTTAAAAGCGATTGTATCTCCCTCAAATTACACTTTAGAAGGTTCTACTCCGAACAAAACCGTCTAAATTTTCTACGTAAATACATACTTACATACATAAATACCTACACTTTTGAAATATTTTGGCACATTTGTTCAGACGCTGATATACGAAATTAGGCAGTTCTGGAATATTACATACATACACGTCGAATTAATAACCTCCTTTTTTTGAAGTCGGTTAAGTAAAATCAACGCCGTTTTCAACGCCGTTGGGCATTAAACGTTGACCGTTCAAGTGTAGCCACCCACTTTAACGCATTCAAATTATCGCAATAATTGTCGCGTTGTTTGGCATTGACGTTAAACGTTAGTGTGCCCCGAACATTACTGGCACTTTAGGAGTTTATCCTACAGATAACCCTATCATCGGCATCGGCAATCCCAGCATTCAAACCAATAGCAGGACGACAGCTGCCATCGACGGGGTAATTCCTCTACATACTCGTTAGTATTCTGCACCAGGTCGTCCCGCCACTGGTTGGCGCGTGTCATGAGCAGGTCTTCCCGCGCGTCTATGAACCGCATGTGGTTGTCCGACGACTGCGCCACCAGGTTCATCATTAGGTCGCGGTCCATCATCGCCTGGAATTTCCCACAACAAAGTTTTACGTATACATTTTATGTTATAGTGAGTGTGGCAAAGCGCGCCACCCCGGCAAGTGCGCCATATAGTTGTAATTCCATACTGCTGATTGGAGATTTCCACTCTCACTATATTTGCCACACTCACTATATACTCATGCCAGGCGTTGCTTAGATGCGGTTTTGTCGAAACAACTGTTAAAAGGGCTGTTCTGCACGTCCCATAACAACACCACGACCACAACCACACCACGTGGTCGGGCGTATACTTTGTATTGAAAATAAATAGGACTATTCACACGTAGGTATCACATTTTGCAGTCGTTATCAACCGCGTGTGTGATACAGATGACGACATTTTGTCGCGTGCGTTAATCCGTTCCAACGACACAAGTACACAATGCACCACAGCAATGTTGTCGCTGATCTCGCTCTAAGCCACCCAATTCACAATTGACTCCACTACAGAATAATATAATATTATGTGGATATAAAACTCTATTATATAAATCTCAAATAGAAATCTTCCGAAACCAACCACCTGCTTACCTGTGGCGACGAGCCCTTGCCACTTCTAAAGACGCAAAAATCTACACTTTTATTTGAAAGCCTGGTCCTCACCTCCAACAACTGCGGCTGGACGTCGCCGAGCAGCACCCTGTTACCAAGCAGCTTGGACAGCGCCTCCGCCTGCCGCATCGACCACAGCCCCTCGTGTTCGCGCCACGCGCCGAACGCGCCCCGAGCTGACTCCAGCAGCTTAGTGATCATCTCCGTTATGTTCACGCCGAATTGTATGCGGGATTCCTGAGGAAGGGCAAAACACGTTCTATGACGTTATAAGTTATATCGGAGACAAATGTCAAAGAGCTAAATACGTTCTTATCACCTATATGCTTAGTGCTTTTTGGTGACGTCTTATTTTTTTTTGCCGGAGCGCCTTTATGATACCTACCATATAAAATAAGATAACTAACTAGGGTTGCTGAGGATTCCTCTTCCGCTTCCTCATAATGAGGAAGTTCCGCAATATTTTGGGTTCCTCAACCGTTACCGCATCCTCATAAATAAAATAAACAAAATCCTCTTCCGCTATTGCTTCCTCAAAATTTAAGAGGAACTTATGAGGAATTTCACTGCGCATGTGCGTCGCGTATCAACGCACACGCCAGAGCCAGAGAATTGTATCATTCACTCATCTTTTTTTTTGTGTGCGTTGTTGTGTATGTTTAGCCTGGGAAAATTAAGGACTTCAGACCGAATAATTCGTGTAGTTTTTAAAGTTGGTACAGTTGTTCCTACAGGTGTCCAGATGAATATATACTAAAAGTCTCCGAGGGCGGGACAAGAGCCGACGGTGGGGGAGGGGGGGAAGGCTCTTCCTGAAAATAATAAAAAATAAATAAAATTAGATAGACTCTATTTTGAAGGAGGAATCAGGGGACTACGTTACGCCGATTTACTGTATCTGTCTCTAGGTACAGTTAATCAAGGTAACGTATTCCCGTGATTCCTCCTTCAAAGTTGATCCTATCTAAATTTATTCTTTATAAATATCTTCAGGAAGAATGAGTCTATACCACTACGTTTTTAAAAGCTTTTATTTAACTTGCTCTGTATGTATGTAAGTATGTATGTTACGGTGGAATTTTGGAACTCAATTTTGAGCTGAAATTTTGCATACGCGTTTAGTTTGGATGACCATGCACGATTCGGTATGTGACATCACTCTAAATCCAATATGGCCGACCATCCAAGATGACGAAATAATTATTGTTCTATGCAGTCCTAAAATATGGATATTAAATGGAAGGGCTTTTTGAGAGTAACTCAAAAACGAATGTAATGTCATTCTACATCTAATATGGCGGCTCATCCAAGATAAGGGAATAGTAATTATTTTAATGCACTTCTGCAATATGGGTATCAAATGAAAGGGCTCATCGTGACGTGACGTTACGTGTCGTGTCATGTCGTGACTTTACGTGACGTCACGTGACGTGACGTGAAATGACGTGACTGACAGCCGGGTTTCATAAAATACTCGGTTGAATCCGGTCACTTTTGTTAAGTAAATGAAAATTTACTTTTTAGTCATGCAGAAATCTAGCCAGAGATAAAAAACAAAAAATAAATTATAAACAAAAAACTTTTTGAAAAATAGCTTTTATTTAAATAGTCTAAAAAGAAGAAAATAAATTTCTCCTTAAAAATCCTCCTCCTCAATATATTGTACAATTTGCATGATAATAAAAGCTTGTCGCGAGACTTATTAATCTATCAGTAAGTACTTGATAAATTTATAAAAAAATACATAATATTTACTCAGTTAAATTGGTACTACATAATATGTAGTTTATTTACAAATCGCGCGACAAGCTTTTATTATTTGCAATTTTTAAGGGTCATATTTTTTTTAATTAGTAAATTTAGAAAAAATCTAACGTAGCTTTAACAGATCATAGTATTGTATAAAAATCATTTGTCTAAACGCATTGTCCAGGGAGTAAATTGGGGAATACGTTTGAATGGAAAACAGTGCGAGCGTACCCTTTTAATACTCTGTATTTCCTAAAGTAATTAATGATCGTACAGTAAAAATGATTGGACGTAATTTATAGTAAATTTAATGTAGATAATTAATGTAGAAGTCACTAAAGAGATATTTTAAATAATTTTCGAGTCACAAGCGAAAACCTTGAAAAAGAGATCTTTCCCCCCCTCCCCTTACCCCACCGTGCTCTTGCCCCACCCTCGGGGACTTTTAGTATATTCATCTGGACACCTTTAGGAAAAACTGTACCAACTTTCAAAACTACACGAATTATTCGGTCTGATCGTCGATTTTGAAATTAATTTTCTTAGACTAGTTACTGAGCTCCTCCTTAATTGCTGGACCGATTTTGATGATTCTTTATTGTGTGTGTTTTGAGAATGGTTTAGATTCATAGTTTGGTCCACTGGAAAATGCCCTTTTAATTAATTTTTGTGTGATGTACCTATGTACCTAGTTATGTACAGACAGGACAAAGACTTTTGGGTTGGGTCCGCTCGTATTTATAATTTCCTATCATCCTCTTCCTCATCCGCATCCTCTTCCTCAAAAAATATCCTCATCCTCATCCGCATCCTCTAAATTTGCGCGTGAAAATTCCTCTTCCTCCTCCTCTTCCTCAAAATCACTTCCTCAACAACCCTATAACTAACACGGTGGGAAGTAGCAAAAATGTAGGCAAGTTGTAACTACTTAAAACATCTGTATTGCATACGCACTGGAAAGTTAAGGGCAAAAATTCAAAGTCGATATAATTTTAGGTTAACCTCGCATTGTTCATATAGCTGCATCTCTATGGTCATCAGCTTCTTCCACAAGTCGAAAACAGCATCGTTGAACGACTCCCCCGCGTCTATGATGGTCGGCTCCAGTTGCTCTATGGTCGCCTGCTGAGCCGCAAACTTCCCGATTATGCTGTTAAGCTGGTCCACAAGAGGTTTCTTTCTCTCTTCATACGCTTTTATGGCCCTTAAAGTGGACATAGTGATAAAGCCAAAAACACATAAAGTGAAGGGATAGACCACTTTAAAAATCTCAATAATTTAAGACAACGTGACACTACAGTGAGAGGATTATTTTAGAATGCAAATAAAACATTTCTTACTCCTTGCTCTTTTCCACACTATCTTCTAAAGCGTTGTCAATCAAATCCTTGAATAATTGTATTTCGGCCTGTCGAACGTTGTACGCCTCCTGCGCATACTCTACCAACCCAGCCATGGTCTCTACATACTGTTCTTTGTACCTAAAGTGTACAATTTTAAATTTTAATTTACCTGCGTTAAAATGTAACGTTTGTCCACTCCTATTGCGGTGCGGTTGCTACTCACTGCCGATTAAAGACATATTTTGTTACATGATACATCAGAAATATTTAAAAGATAGCCATGCCAAAATTTCAATTTACGCAGTAGCCCATGAAGCCGTAGTAAGTAGGTATACAATGGTGTAACAAACCTAAGTAGGTAAGCGCTGAAAGACCAAATTTTTTTTCACTTTTGTATGCGCGTGCGTCGCAGTGCAGCGTCACGACTCACGGGTTTCCCCATACAAAAGTGAAAAAATTTTTGATCTTTCAGCCCTGCTACTTTCACAGTGAACTCTCTACAAGGAACACGTCATACTCGTACCCTAAAGTATTATCACTTAGTTTTATTACACCTTGTACATCGCTAATCTAATATTTTTGTCGCCCGGCCCTTAATAATTTACTGAGCTTCTTTAAGATTTGAGAGGTAGGTAAATAGATCATGTAAATAAATACAAACTGCTCATAATATCCAACAAGATCCCCACCAACTTGGAGGAGCAAGGATCCGTCGGGATCCTTTTCAAACATCTTCTCAAATAACTCCGGTCCACTCAAATACTCAACAAAGGATAGCGCGTAGAATTCCACCCTCGCCTCATATTCTTCTTGAGCCAGTCTCTTTGCGTCGGCTTCTTCGTCTGCTTCATCTAGTTTACGTAGAAGACCCCTGATAAAGAACCGTTCATCATCAGAGGCGTCGTAAGACGTGACCCACCTTGCAGCCTAAGGAGCCTCGCAGGACCCTTGGACCACGAGGATTTACAAGTTTTGATATACATATTTATATTTTTATACTTAAGTAAGCACTTATATTTGAGTAAGTATATTTTTTTTTCTCTCAATTAAACTCGTCCTATTCCTTCGTCCATCAGGGGGCCTCGCAAAATATATTATATAAGTTGCATACATCAAATTTTAAGTCTTGCCCCACCAGTGTTCATCATTATGAGGGTTAAACCTGCAGGCTGCCGACTTCTAACTTCCGCTGCTTCGAGCTCCGAGAAACATCAAGGAATTGTGAGTAGTGAGGTAATTTGTCATAGTTGAACGTGGTCCTGCATCTTCCCACTTTCAGCCGCAAAAATGCAAAACTCTAGAGTTTGTGCGCAAAGTAGGTAGATATTATAACTGTATAAGAACTACTTTAAAAAAAGTTTTATCAATATTTACCTGAAAACAGCACAACCCTGTTCTCGTTCTTCCTCCGTAATAAGTTTGTAATCCAAGAAGGTCACTCTCGTGAGCGCCGCCTTGAGGAACTGATAGGACATTGGATCATCACAGCACGGATTGCCTTTGAAGCTCACTGAACGTAGCTTACGGAATCGTCGCATGTAAGCCATCTGAAATGGAGTTGGTCTATTTGACAAGTTAATGCTGGAAGCTCAAGCTAACGAACAGATTGATAGCCAAATGAAAAGTGTTAACAAGTAGCAGCACAAAACTTAGGCATTATTAGAAGATGAGCATTGTTGGTCTCTAGAACTCCTATAACGGTAGGTACAAAATGCAAAAGAGTTTCAGCCTCTCCTCTTAACCTGGGCCCTAGACCTTACCTCCTTATAATCTTCTATCTGATTATCCCCTATGCTGAATACCAGCAATTTTTGTAGCGCATCCATATTCTCAAGCTTCCTTATTCTGTTATGAAATAGGGTTAAAACTTCCAAATTAGCAAGAGCGTCTAAGTTTTCTATTTTCTCTATTTTGTTAAACGATAAGTCCAATTCGTTTAAGCCAGATAATTGGTCCAAATTTTCTATTTTCTCTATTAAATTGTGGGATAGTGTCAGTTTTCTCAACGATTTTAGCATCCAGAGATGGTCAATTCTTATTATATTTTGAAACTCCAAACGGACTACTGTAGCTTCATCTAAATGGACACCTTCTTCTGCGAAAAGTCTTCCAGCCTCGTCCTTAGGTCCTATTCGACATTAAATCAGCTCTATGGTAAAAATTATTGTAAGGGATTTTAACCCTTTTAATTATGTTCAAAACAAAGGGAAAATGGTAATTCTAATGCAGGCTACTACTCCATTCATTATAGGTATACTTACATTAGGAAATGCAAATGAACCGAGAAAGCCAAATTTTGGATATTACGTCGGGGATGGCTAGAAAAGCTTAAGTTCAAATTGTCGACCAAACCTTGTTGGTTTTCTTTAGTTTGCTTGTGGGTTTTCCGCCATCTTGAAAAAAGGGTTAAATTCAGTTTTTTCATCATAACTCGGTTCCCCGTCGAGAACAAAAAAAAATCGTATTTTGACGGGGAACCGAAAAATTGAATTTAACCAAAGGGTCGAAAAAGTTTCGAAATGGCGGAAAAGGTTATTTTGGTCGACAATTTGAACTTAAGTTTTTCTAGCCATCCCCCACGTAATAACCTAATTTGACTTTATCGGTTCATTTGCATTTCTAACCCGATTTTTCCGACGTAATGACTGGAGTATGGGCCAGGCCACAACACTGCGTTGCGGAGGACCGTATCGCAAAAACAACGGTTTCACGGTGCATTCTGCGGCGTCGTAGATTTATACGATGCGACGCTGCAACGCAGTGTTGTGGCCTGGCCCTATACTGTTTCAAAAAATAGTACTTAGAACATTCTAATATTATAAGACGTACAGTAAGATACGGTACCATATTCCAGAATGCATCGTGCAAGCATAACATTGTCTATAACGCCAGGTTCAATGTCTGGATGTATGATTAAACTGTTTAATGTAGTTTTCTGGGACATAATTAACAAGATTTTACTAAAATTTTTGATTATATTTTGGTGCTTTCAAAATAAATATTTATTTTATATTCATAGAGACTCAGTTGGTTGCTTGGATACCCGATGACCGATCTATTTATTTATGTCGGTTGGCATATTATGTGGTTTGCTGTTTCATATTTAAATTTAAAAAAACAATTGTCACCTTCCCCCAGCGGTCAGCTGTCATTTGTCAAATGTCAATGTATGTCGCAAATTATTTGGAAATAATTCGATGACAAGAGAAAATTGTGAAATTAATCATTTAATATCGTGAAAACTTTTACGAAATGTCGTTTTTCGGGGTTGGAAATCCATTTGCTACGCCAGTTGGCCAAAAAATAGGTAAACAACTTTTTTTAAATACCTGGTTACAAAAAAAATATATCGCAGCTAAGAATTTATGTTTGTTGCGTTCTATTAAAAATTCTTTGTTGAGATCAAAAAAATAAACATTCTCTTGATAAGATTTGACACTGGATAAAATATTAATTAAATTAGTGCATTAAATAAAACTATGAAACAGGGTTTAATTTATCTATACTAATATTATAAATGCGAAAGTATCTCTGTCTGTCTGTTTGTCTGTCTGTCTGTCTCGCTTTCACGCCAAAACTACTGAACCGATTGCAATGAAATTTTGTACACAGTTATTCTAGAGTCTGAGAAAGGACATAGGCTACATTTGTATGTGGGAAAATATCTTATTTCCATGAAAATATCGATGAAAATGAATTCGCATTGCGCGTGGCCAGCGCTCATCCCGGGGGTCCTGGGTTCGAGTCCCGCAGGCGGAACAAAAAGTTTTCAATGTTCCTGGGTCTTGGATGTGTATTAAAATAATATTTCCAAAAATCTTAAATGTATTATTTTATGTATAATATTATAAAAAATCCAGGAATATATCGATGCAATGAATTTCTAATACGATTCAACAGATGGCGTTTTATTTTTTACTTCATTGTAACATAGAACTAATCATACTTATTAGTTACTAGCTGTTGCCCGCGACTTCGTCCGTGTGGACTTTAGTTTATAGCGTGCGGTGACAACAAAATTTGTGTCAAATTTCATAACTTTTTAAAACCCTGGTAAGTGGTATCCCTCTTAGGGCCGCGCTACACCGGAATGGCAGCGCTGAAAGTGCTCGCCTCGCCGCTGCCATTCCGGTGTAGCGCGGCCCTCAATTAATCAAAATACCCAAAAACAGCTGTGCAGTGTGCACATAATCTATACTAATATTATAAATGCGAAAGTATCTCTGTCTGTCTGTCTGTCTGTCAGTCTCGCTTTCACCAAATGCAAAAACTACCGAACCGATTGTAATGAAATTTTGTATAAAGATAGTCTAAAGCCTGAGAAAGGACATAGGCTACTTTTTTACTGGAAAAAAAGGGTTGTCAGGGGATGAAAATGCGTAAATTTGTTCAAATTAAGTTAGTTCCAAAAATTCATAAAAGATGGCGCCGTGCGTCTTCTACATCACGCTGACGCTTGCTCAAAAGTCTTACTATAAGAGGTGGTATCATCTCACATTTAAGAGGATTCCACACCGCCGTTTTTCCATACAAACGCTGTCCCCTGTTTCCTCCCTGGATAATGCCGGTAGAGTTATAATTTTTTTCCTGAATATCTATGGCCACTATTAGCATGTCCCTATGTTTTCTTTTTTTTCATAATTTTATTATTAAAAAAGATAAGAACGTCCAAAAACCCAAAAAAATGGGAAGATTTTCCTCTGTGTTTAAAACCCAGAAAATAAAACTGGCTTAAATATACAAAAAAAATAAAACATAGGAACACAGCTCAAGCCTTGCTTTAATTATGAATGAAAAAAGTACTAAAATCGGTTAAGTTTTGGAGAAGGAATCAGCGGACAACGAATCAAAGATTTTCTGTTTTTTTATTAGAACTTTTGTCGTATTGTCTCTATCGCGCTCTGCGGTGGGAGACTTGAGATTGGTGAGACAGCAATACATTTTGAAATACCTATTTTCAATTTCTCTCGCCTCTGGTGTATCCTCTTAAGTTTCGATTTTTTTCGATTGTTATATCTATTCTACGGTATTAAATAACTCAGTACTTTATCTGTGCAGTGACGTAACCTTAAACCTATCAATGATAAATAGTTTATGGGTAAAGTTGTGTAATTGGGGGGCTAAATAAGCTTTAAAATTTGGCATAAAATATAAAGTTTAATATAAAAAAATGAAATACTTATTGTGTGCACACTGCACAGCTGTATTGATTTAAGGGGTACCAGGGTTTTTTTATAAAAGCTTTTGACACCAATTTTGTTGACATCGCGCTTTATAAACTGAAGTCCACGCGGACGAAGCCGCGGGCAACAGCTAGTATTATTATATATTTATAATTTTTATCAATGATATTAAACAATGTATGTTACATTCAGATTTTTTAATGTACGCTGACGATATGAAGATTTTTAAATCATGCAAAAATATACAGGACTGTCAGCTTTTGCAACAGGATCTATGCAGACTAAACAATTACTGCATTCGTAACAAACTTTTCCTCAATCTCCCTAAATGCCAAATTATTTCTTTCTCCAAAAAAAAGATAAAACTTGACTTTATATATACTATAAACAATGTGCCTTGAATAAAGTAAACCTAATCCGGGACTTAGGGTTGATGTTAGATTCTTCTCTGCATTTTGATACACATATTGACAATATAATTAACAAAGCCTATCGCATGTACGGTTTCATACAAAGGTCCACCCGTGACTTTGTGAGACCATCAACACTATTGCTGCTATACAAGACCCTAATTAGATCACAATTAGAATACGCTATACCCGTTTGGAATCCTCTTTACGTCAAATATTCCGATAGAATAGAGTTAGTACAAAAAAAATGCCTGCGCACCATATTTTTTTAATGTAAACAATCTAAATTGCCATATAATGAGCTGCTAGACCATTTCAAACTTTTAAGCCTAAAATCCAGACGTACACTTCTTGATATCATGATGCTACATGGTTTATGTAATAATAAATATGACTGCTCTGCTATCACCAATCAGATCTGCTTATCGGTGCCGAGAACAATTTATCAGAGAAAAGCGCGACAATTTCAGTTATTCTTCACTAAAACGTGCAAGACTAATGCTGGTCTCCGTATCCCCCTACGTCGTCTTGTTGATACATACAACAAATACTTCACTAATATTGATATTTTTGCCCTATCTGATAGTTTAAAATTTAAAAAACAAGCCATGGAGACATTGATCAAATTAGCGTCTGAAAATGAACTCTAACTTATTTACTTAATGAAAATTTTTTTTATTTTACATGTAGTTTTTTTTTTACAATGTACATTTTTATTCTGTGTTATACTTTTTCTTTTTTTTTTAACTTTACATTGAAAATATCCTTTGTTTTAATTCTTTTTATTATCTTTAATTTAATGTGTTATTGCTTTTTGTAGTTTAGTATCTAGTTTTTATCCATATATACGCTGTGCTTTCCGTTTTTTAATATGCGAACAATGGTGTGGGTTATGTGTTTACCATTTCTAAACCATAGGTAATTGTAATAACTAAGTTTTAACATGTAACTGTTTATTGTTCCTAATAAAGAAAATAAAAAAATAAAAAAAAAATTATTATGTAAGTAATATTTTGTCTACTGCATAAATCTTTAGACTCAAATTACTTTATTGTTTCACAGAACAAGCTACTGATGGATCCCTGCCATCGGAAAACTGGGCGTTGAACATGGAGATATGTGATATAATAAACAGCAGTCCCGATGGCCCGAAAGATGCAGTCAAGGCGATTAGAAAGCGGTTAACTCAGAGTGCTGGCAAAAATTATACAATTGTCATGTACACTCTTACTGTGCTGGAGACTTGTGTGAAAAATTGTGGCAAAAACTTCCACTATTTAGTTTGCAGCAAGGATTTTATATCTGAACTTGTAAGTATGTTTATTATGATGTTAAAGTTTAATGGAAAATTTTGTTTTTTTTTTTGGCTTCAAGCAAAACTGAGATGCCTATTTGTCATACAAAGTTGAGGGACAAAGTATCTTTAAGACTCAATTGGTATGCGAGTTGCAACTAATATGTTGTAAATTGTAATGACATTATCAAATCTAGACTTAAGCTACTTAAGACATTATGGACCAAGTTTTTTTAACATGCAAACAACCTATGATATAAGACATTTTATGTATTACAAGCGCTAAATATTAGCTAATTTAGATAACCTTCATTTATACTAGTTAGTGTTAAACAGGTATTTTATCATAGCACCTCTAGTTAATGCCAATTTAAATGTAAATAAATGTTGTTTGAAATTAATATTTGGGAACTACTTATTCAACAAAGAAAGGTCTTTGTCAGATAGTGGTTTAGTGATAAGAGGGTTTATTGTTTTTCAATGACATTGTCAGATTTTCATTATCAATACAATCTCTAGAGTCTACACATATCACACTACTATAAAGGTGAAAGTTTGTGTGTCTACCTGTCTCATTCAACATCAAGAAATTGCTAAATAAGTTTAGAAGAAATTTGGTACGAAAATCATAGTGAGATATACTTATAATAATCATATAGAATATCATAGTGCCAAGAAAGACATAAGATAGAGTTTTCATTGCTGCAAAAAGTTTGGTTTCCACAGGATACATAAATTGGTAGGTGATTGTAGTTGTAAATAACATTTGGAATTAAATTAAAATATAGGCACCAAATCGGAAAAACCAAATTCAATTTAAAGTCTTACATATTCTAGTAACCTATTATAATTATTACTAGCTATTTGACCGAGCTTTGCTCGGTATTCGATAAAACACGAATAAAATTGCATTTTCTAAAAATGATTCATAGCTAGATCGATTTATCGCCCCCGAAACCCCCTAGGTATATACTAAATTTCATGAAAATCGTTGGAGCCGATTCCAAGATTCCAATTATATATTTATATATATACTTACAAGAATTGCTCGTTTAAAGATATAAGATAACAAATTCTTGTACTTAATGCTTACCATGACCTAAGAACATAAAGAATTATGGTCCTATGTGTTGTGTAGTAAGTACCTAGTAACACAACAATGTAGTAATAAATTAGTTAGTACATGTACTAACTAATTTTTTACTACATTGTTGTAAATAGAAATAGGAATGTATGTCATAAATAGAAATTAAATATTATGTATAATACTTATTTGATTTCTATTCACGACATACATACAACTATAGTATATTACCAGGCATGTATATGTATAAACTCGGAACTCTGAACATGCATTTATTGATGTCATTACAATAATTAATAATTGGCTGCTGAGGTCAAGACAATCTTTCAATTAATGGACAAATGTAGGACCTTTTAATTTTGTTACATGCATAAATTAGAACTCAGTATAATTGTGTACAGGAGAGCATAAAATAATATTATGTAACATTATCTGTTTGTGATGACTAATTTATAGTGTCCGACCGAAGCTTCGGCTTCGGCTTCGGCGGCCGAAGCCTTCGGCCAAAAAAACCATCTTCGGCGAACCTTCGGCTTCGGCCTAAAACCCCGAAGCCGAAGGTTTCGCCGAAGGTCCGAGCAACCGTCGAAATTGAACGAACTGTTACGAAAGACTGTGTGAAATGTGAATCGTGAGAGAGCGACGCGACGGACCGGTCGTGCATGGAGAGGGCGCTGGGAGTCACTGTCAAATACAATAAACAAACACTACCTTCTTAATAAATTATTTATTTTTTTATTAAGAACTCACTGTTTGTTTAAGTATTTCATTTTTTAGTCTAGTTTCAGTCTAGTCGAGTAAAACAAAGACTGATTGATTGGTCTAATTATTGTTATTTGCGAAATAATAAAGAAATTATTATTTTTTACAATAGTACAGTGAATAAAGTAGTTGTAGAATGCGTGAGCGGGAACCTAAGAGATTTCTGCTGGAACTTATTCAGGGTGCTTAGGGACAAAACATACTAAAAGTCCTTAAGTCTAGGAGGTGAGCAGGAGTGAGGGGAGGGTGACAAGTCTAAATTTCTGGTTTTTGGCTAATAACTAAAATACGATGCGTTGTAGCCTAATTCTGATTAAATAGTAGCTTTACCGCTTCTATGCTTCATTCAGTAAGTGAGAGGGCTGTAAACACATCCCCCATCCCCTCATTACACCCCTTGACGCGGCAACGCACTAGTAGTGTACCCAGACGCAGAGGTGTTGCATACGACGCAAGGCATTACGATAACCAGTTTCCATCAGATGGAACATACACTAATTATTGTTAGCCTGCTTAGTTAAATGTATAAAAAACATCCTACAATTACCTACATTTTGTAAACCTTCTGTAGTAAACCTACAATATTAAAGTTTTGAAATAATTTTAATATTCATTGTAGCTTGTAGACAATTTTGAACAAAATTAATTACTGAGAGTCCAGATTAAGATTATAAACCTTCGGCTTCGACTTCGGCCGAAGGTTGTGGCGATTGCCGATTAATCGGCTTCGGCTTCGGCCAAAAATAGACCTTCGGTCGGACACTACTAATTTATTTTTATTAATTATGACTCATAAAAGTCATGATTGTGTCTCAATTATACTGGCAAATAAGGTTTTCGGTATGCGATTTCTTCTTCTTTTAAAAATGGCCTCACTTGAGGAATAGCCAGTATCAGTGTGGCGGGATAAAAAAATAACTTGGTCGCCATCGACGACAATCACTCCCGAATTCGTTTTCCATATTCGGAAATCTGATTGCACGGAATCAGTAGAAAATACATTAAGTACCGCACATGTTCGTTTTTCTTCGTACGGTACGGAACAAATTCCGTACGTACGTTTTAAATGCGAGCCGGCGCGTTCGCACGTGAAAAAACCGGCCAAGTGCGTGTCGAGCCACGCGCAATATAGGGTTTCGTTATCGATAGTAACTACTACCTCTAGTTTTTGATATTTTTTGTATGGTCAATGAATGTAAATTTATAACGTGTTTTTTACCACTCAACAACAGCATCATCTCAGTTACGTTCAAAGGAATTTGAACAAAATGTTCCATATTACTTCGCCGAATACGTTTTTTTTACTATTACTCAAAAACTTTTGAAGTCTTCTTAAGACTGGGTTGCACCGGAGGCGTGGGTAAAGTTAAAGTTAATGTTAAGGTAAATTTAACTTTAACTTTAACTTTACCCTTAACTTTGCCCGGAGAAATTGACAGATGACAGCTGATCCAACAAGGTTATACATGCGCGTGCGCTGCTGGTAAAGGAGATTTGTCAAAAATTGCGGCTTTTGTATGATGACAGCGTTAGTTCCTTTTTTCGCCACATGCATTTAAAACCTTGTCGAGCTCTATGGTTATAGTTAAATATAACGTCTTGATGGCGTCCATTTTTAACATTACCCAAAGATTTGACATTTTGCACTGTAGTCAAAGTTAAAGTTAGTTGGTGCAATCCAGTCTTAGCCGTGATAGTTTTCCTTTTAAATTCAGCATATTTCCTACTCCCGTTAATTTTTTCACATTTCCAGAAGCAACCGTTTAGCTGGTAGAAGGGGAGACACTAGACTCTAACGATTTTTTCCACTTCAAAACTTCATTTTTCACATATGGATCCCTAAATCAGAAAATTATTTATGAATACTCGTAATATTTTAAAAAAACTATCTAACGACACACCACACGATAGGGTGGACGCGAATAAAAAATCATTCCCGCTTGATGTGTAGAGGATCCCGAAAAAAAATTTTTTTTGAATTTATATACCATTTTGTCGACATCAATAATATCTGCATTCATGTCGAATTACAGCTTTATTGGTCCTATAGTCTATAGGACTATAGGACCGACAAAGCTAGTTTATATAGGTCCTATAGTCTCAGAGCTAAACCGCGGAAAGACAGACGGACAGGCCGAAAGTATAAGGGTTCCTTGTTGACTACGGAACCCTAAAAAACGATCATTTGCGTTAGTCTCACAGAATTCCGAATACGGAAACTGAATTCGGAAATCGAATACGGAGACGTCCGTTTGCCGTCAGCCTTATACGACCTCTTTCACGCGGCTTCACCTGCGTTACCCGTGAAGTGAAGTATTGTGGGATTAAAATTTTATCCTAGGAGATAGATCAAGAACGATAAGACCCTTAAATTTCTTAACACGGGTTCTTATTATTAACATAAGCATCCCCTAAAAAGGATTTTAAAAAATCTACTCCCAAATGGCTTCACCCTAAATTGACATAAGCCAATTGCATGACGTAGGTGAGTAGGCCCATCAACTGCCTTGAAATAAGGGGGCAAACAAGAACGATAAGACCCTTAAATTTCTTAACACGGGTTCTTATTATTAACATAAGCATCCCCTAAAAAGGATTTTAAAAAATCTACTCCCAAATGGCTTCACCCTAAATTGACATAAGCCAATTGCATGACGTAGGTGAGTAGGCCCATCAACTGCCTTGAAATAAGGGGGCAAACAAGCAAACGGGTCACCTGATGGAAAGCAACTTCCGTCGCCCATGGACACTCGCAGCATCAGAAGAGCTGCAGGTGCGTTGCCGGCCTTTTAAGAGGGAATAGGGTAATAGGGGAGGGTAGGGATGGATAAATGAGGGTAAGGAAGGGAATAGGGTAGGGGATTGGGCCTCCGGTAAACTCACTCACTCGGCGAAACACAGCGCAAGCGCTGTTTCACGCCGGTTTTCTGTGAGAACGTGGTATTTCTCCGGTCGATCCGGCCCATTCGTGCCGAAGCATGGCTCTCCCACGCCTAGGAAGCAATTTCCTCGATGGGTTCAGGTTTCTATTGTTCTATCAGTCAAACAATTTTGCTTTATAAATTATGTTAATTCACGTTTTTCAAACACGTACTATTTTCAAATTTGTTTGTTTTAGGTAAAACTCATTGGGCCAAAGAATGACCCTCCCACCGTGGTACAAGAAAAGGTCTTGGGCCTTATACAGTGTTGGGCTGATGCCTTCCAAAATCAACCTGATCTGCAGGTAAGTGTGAATTAATGAATTTCAAGCAGTAAATGAGCTGATGACACTGATCTCCGCGTACTTGTATAACAAACATGATAAACTTTTAGTTTTTATGTAAGTAAAACAAGGTGACATTTTATTGACGCTTTTCTTTATTACAGGGTGTGGGTCAAGTGTACGCTGAGCTTCGGGCCAAAGGTGTGGAGTTCCCGATGACGGATCTCGACGCGATGGCCCCGATCTTCACGCCACAAAGGGTAAGATACAATTTACATTAAATATCTAGTCCAATCAATAAGCATGTAGAAATGAATTACGACATGCTCTTCAAAAATATAGAAGACCAAAATTCGTTTGTCCCGCGGGAACCGTACATTGCTACCGAATAAAAAGTATCCCATCCCGAGATTCAAAGTCTCTCCATACCAAACAGCGATATCGGTTTAGCGGTTTGGGCGTGAAGATGTAACAGACAGACATCTTCGCATTTATAATATTAGTATGGATTTTAGTTTCAAACTAATACAGCTAATACACGGTAAGTGTTTCACTTATGAAAATAACTGCAGTGTATGCAAATGTCATAGTTTTACAATGTTGCCTACGTATTTTACCAAAAAGATAAAAAAAATGGTGTTGATGTTTTACTGTGAGAGCTACACTAGAAATATTAAAATGAAAAGAAAAAAACAATATAGCGATTTTTTAAGTTAAAAATTACACAAAACACAGTAAGGTTTTAAGTTTTTTTATGATTAAAAACTTAATTGATTTAAGTTTAATTGATTTCAGAGTGTCCCTGACGGTGTGGAGTCAGGGTCGCCCCCGGCGGCCGCGCCCGGCTCGCCGGCCAGAGCCGTACACGAGAACAACACCGCATCCGTAAGTAGATCCGTGTGGTAGAATAGTATAGACTATAGCAGGGGTCACCAATTAGTTTCGCTCGGGGTCCATTTTAAGAAATGAAATGACCTTCGCGGTCCGCACACTTAATAAAAAATATATTAAACAAAGGTAATGGAGACTGTTACTAGGTATGCCAAATTGTTTGAAATTTTGTCACAGTAAAGCCTGTATGTATACAAATACACTAGTTTTTGTTGCAGACAAAAATACCTAGTAGTTTTGATTTTATAGGCATTCAAAGTTTCGAAAAATATTGATTCCCGCTAACAGTCCCGCGACCGCTTGTGACGTTGTGGGAATAAGCGTGGCCACCACAAAGGAAGATCTTCCGACCGAGCGAGGTGTTATGCTCGGTCAGGCCGGAGCCCACGTGATACATCTCAGCTGTCGTATATATACCGACGCGCTCAGAAAACTTCGATAGCGCGATGCAGGAATGTTAGGCGAATTGTGGGTACCGCCACATCACTCCCCCCCGAAGACCGGAGGTCGAATCTTGAAGTATTGTCGCTTGAGTCGCCAGTGCCAGTGAGTTCCAGTGAGTCGCAACTGTTGCAGTGAGTCCCAGTGAGTCGGAACTGTAAGCTGCTGCACGGGATCCAGTGAGTCGGATAAGCTGCCGTGCGGGGCGGATGCTACGTGCTGACCAGGAGAGATGTGCTCTGCTTGTTGACCGGTCGATGTAGTGAGAAAGCCCGTTGATGCCGATGCGGAGTCGCCCAGGCCGCGGTACATTGCGGCTAGTGGACGATGTACCCGATGAGGCGATGCTGGCTGGTGCGGTGCGGAGGGGCGGGGGAGTGGTGATGATGAAGGAGGCGTGTTCTGTCGAGGGTCACCAATGTGGGAATAAGCGTGGCCACCACAAAGGAAGATCTTCCGACCGAGCGAGGTGTTATGCTCGGTCAGGCCGGAGCCCACGTGATACATCTCAGCTGTCGTATATATACCGACGCGCTCAGAAAACTTCGATAGCGCGATGCAGGAATGTTAGGCGAATTGTGGGTACCGCCACAACGTCATAGCACAATACCGCCGCACGGGCCCCATACAATAAACGTGATTTTTTGCTCTATCTCAACAACGGCAACAGGTAGGCACTTGAAATTTTCACCAAGGTCTTAATTATATGTTTACTTTAATAATTAATAATAATATTATAATAAAATAAAAAATTAAGGGGGGCTCCCATACAAAAATCACAATTTTTGGCCTATTTGCTTGCATGCTTCGGCACGAATTGGCCGGCTTGACCGGAGAAATACCACGTTCTCACAGAAAATTGCTAAATGCTAACTTATTAATATAAAATTATAAATTTTAACTGTGAAAATTATTGTTACGAAAATATTTGAAAAATGTCAGATGCATGAAATGGAACATAAGCCAATAGAGATTGACACTGTTAAATCGAAATCAAATCGATAAAAAGGGCGGCCATTTTAAATCGCCGGCGCCACTCTGAAACGTCAGTACGAAATCGATAATTTCGATTGCAATTCCTTTACGAAGTGATTCGATATTTTTAAATTATCGATTAATTTTCTTAGGTAACTTCTCTACTATTGTCAATTATAATGTGTCACCCATATCATCATAAAACGCACAAACTATATTTAAACTGAGGTAGACGCGGTGTACTCTACGAAATGTCATTTTAAAAAGCAATCCAACACATTATACACACACACACAAACGTACGTACGTAACGCAATCATACATGGGAGAGTCATGCTTCGGCACGAATGGGCCGGCTCGACCGGAGAAATACCACGTTCTCACAGAAAAATGGCGTGAAACAGCGCTTGCGCTGTGTTTCGCCGAGTGAGTGAGTTTACCGGAGGCCCAATCCCTTACCCTGTTCCCTTCCCTACCCTCCCCTATTCCCTTCCCATCCCATCCTTACCCTCCCCTATTACCCTGTTCCCTCTTAAAAGGCCGGCAACGCACCTGCAGCTCTTCTGATGCTGCGAGTGTCCATGGGCGACGGAAGTTGCTTTCCATCAAGTGACCCGTTTGCCCTCTTATTTAATTAAAAAATATATATATAACGGTATGTGTATTCATGAGCGAGTCCGATTAGTAAAAAAATACAAATAAATAATCGGCCAAGTGCGAGTCGGACTGGCGCACGAAGAGTTCCGTACCGCTACAGTGATTTTTGTATGGGAGTCCCCCTTAATTTTTTATTTTATTTTAATATTATTATTAAATATTAAATATAGTGTCATACATATAGTAGTTATTAAATATTAAAGTACACGTATAATCTATACTAATATTATAATTCTGCAGAGTTTGTTAGTTTGTTTGTTTGTTTGTTTGAACGCGCTAATCTCAGGAACTACTGGTCCGATTTGAAAAATTATTTCAGTGTTAGATAGCCCATTTATCGAGGAAGGCTATAGGCTATATTTTATCACGCTAAGACTAATAGAAACGAAGAAATAGAGGAAAATGTGGAAAAAAACGGGGGAAATTATATGAAAGGGCTTATTTGAATGCGCTTATCTCAGGAAATACTGGTCCGATTTAAAAAAATCTTTCAGTGTTAGATAGCCCATTTGTTGAGGAAGGCTATAGGTTATATTTTATCACGCTAAGACTAATAAGAGCGAAGAAATAGAGGAAAGTGTGGAAAAAACGGGGGGAAATTATTTGAAAGGGCTTATTTGAACGCGCTAATCGCAGGAACTACTGGTCCGATTTGAAAAATTATTTCAGTGTTAGATAGCCTAAATATCGAGGAAGGCCATAGGCTATATTTTATTATTCTACAACTAATAGGAGCAAAGAAATAGAGGAAAATGTGGAAAAAACGGGGGAAATTATATGAAATTGCTTATTATCTTAAGATTCTAAAGAACTATTGGAGCAATTTCTATGTTATTTGGCAAACATGAAGAATAGACCACGTTAAGGGACATAGGCTATTTTTTTGCGGAAAAATGTACGGTCGCGTGAAATTCCTAAATTACGCAAGCGAAGCCGCGCGGAACATATATATAATATAATAAAATCGTAGGAAAGTCAATGCTGTACATTGAATATTTACAATAAATAATACTTGGGACGTGGTCTACTATACTAACGCGGACGAAGTCACGGGCAACAGCTAGTAGTGTAATAATATAGTAGTGTGAAGTCACACGCGGTAAGCAGGCGACCGCGTCGTAAGGTTACAACTACTTGTTTTGCTTATAAATCGGAAACTAATTGACGCACATCGAAGTAATTCTTTTACTAGTATTTTTTTTATTTTTGTCAGAGAATATGGAATGCTAATAATCAAAATTAGGTAACAATCTTCAATCAATAAATAAAACGCGATTTTTTAGCTTTTTTTGCTCTTTATCAATAACGGCAACAGGTAGGCACTTGGAATTTTCATTTTTCACCAAGGCCTTAATTATATTATGTGTAATTTAATATTTAATAATAATATTAAAATAAAAATTTAAGGGGGCCTCCCATACAAAAATCATTGTGGTTGTACGGAACTCTTCGTGCGCGAGTCCGACTCGCACTTGGCCGATTATTTATTTGTATTTTTTTACTAATCGGACACGCTCATGAATACACATACCGTTATAGAGCAAATTAGGCCAAAAATTGTGATTTTTGTATGGGAATGGTTTGCTCTTTGGTTTGTGCTTTAATAAAACATAAATACAGCTTTGATTCACTTCTCAAAAAGTAACATATAATTCTCATAAACGTAAAAGAAACAACAGAGGACTGATTTTTGGAGTTTCACCAATCAGAAAAAAGCGGTCTTCATTTTATGACAATACTATTATGTAGTTTTATTGTGTCGAGACTGCATTGAAGCTTTATTAAAGTTGGATCAACATAGCAGATTCAGGGTTCGTTCATAACCATTTACTGCCTTAACATAAATTCCTATACTACTTTTTACAAATAGCAATATAATATATTTCATTTGCCTATAGAACAATCATCGTTCTAATAATAATATAAAATATCCCTAGGGCCTAAACAGATTACAGAAGATTAAATAGTGTCAGTTGTCAGTTATAATACCGTATAGCTTTGTCCACACTTTTTCTGTTCGTCAAGGGCATGCGTTATAGCGCAGTCAACAGCAAACGTGAGGCATGCCCGCGACGCATGGCCTCTGACCGTATCCAACAAACAAAAATGACAATGTTGGCGTTGCATTCGTTGACGCATTCAATTATTGAATGCGCCAAAACTAAAGTTGAATGACAGAAGATGACGAAAGCGCATAGTGTGGACATAGCTAAGAATGTTGCGTAATATATAATACGTATTAGGTAGGTGTAAGTAGGTCATATGAAGGGCATCGGTCAATATCTAAGGTTTGTAGGGCGGCTAACCGCTTGCCCTTATGACCGAAATGTGACCTTTGATCCTATTAAAGTCGCCGAACAGAGAAAAAGGCTAATGCTTTGTCTTTTTTATTTATGAACGCGTACGAATTTAACGCTTCCTTGCTTTCACAGTTTTAAAGATGGAACAGATAAGCGAGTGAGACCCCTATCTGGCGACCGGACTATAGCTATCAAACAAAGATTGTTCACCTGAGCAGAGAGATACTTTTCTTTGCATGAGTTTGAATTTACTTATTTCTCAATGAAAATGTTAGTGAAGTGATTAAAGTTTTGCTGAAATTGGACTTAATGTAATGTAAAAAATTATATTATTCTATAAGCAATAAAGTTCTTTTTCTTATACTGTTACATAACAGCAGCTCAACAACATTTTTCATATGTTCTTGCAATGAAAACTATACCTTCAACTCTTCGGAATAAAGTTAAATTTCCTTTATAGTAGCGACACATCACCCACAAAATACGTCGGTCACTCTACCTTTGCAATGAATTTTGTACCTTCTGTTCTAATTAATAAAGTTGTAACTTTCTTAATTAGAACAGGAGGTACAATATTTCCATCCCCAGGTATCGCTGTCGGACAGTCAGACGAGCAAACTGCGCGCGGACCTGTCGGTTGTGGAGGGCAACATGACCGTCATGAACGACATGCTCAATGAACTCACTACGCAGCCTTACGACCAGCACCATGATAGTGATATTGAGCTGCTCAATGTAAGTCACTTTTACGTTGTAATTATATTGGGTGTGTTCCAAAATGTGACTTAGTGTTCTGGACAGGAAAATTGATTGTCCTGGAATTAAGTAAAAGAGAGATTCCCTTGTTTACTGTGCACATACTTGGGCATCATAAAATCGTAGCGTAACTGGCCTGGTTTCAATTTACCGTCCCTGAAAACGGTGTGGGAGGCATAAGTATTACAACGCGCGTCGCGCGACCGTGGCCGGCTTGCTCTACACAGTACACACTAACACCTCAACAGCTATCAATAACTTCTTGCTTACCTATCGCTACCTACCAGGCGAAGGTGTAAAAGCTGCAAACAGCTGTCATATGGCACAACTACACTTTTCAGGAGCTGGCCAGCACGCTGTGCGCGATGCAGGAGCGCGTGGCGGAGCTGGTGGGGCGGCTGGCGGACTCCCCCCTCACCGCAGACCTGCTGCTGGCCAACGACCGCCTGCACAGCCTGCTGCTCCGACACAAGCGGTTCCTCAGCAACAGGTGAGATATTGAACGCTCCAGGAGCTGGCGGCAACGGGTTTAAACAGCTAATATAATGTTGTAATTATAAGCTGTTGGTTTTGTCCCACCCGGATGGAACGAAGTTATTTCTTAATGTTACAAAAAACCTGTATACCAGTTCAGACCAGCTAGTTTACAGTAAATTATAATTGTTTCAGGAACGCAGCGACGAATGGCGCGACGCCGTCCGCCATCTTGGGCGCCGCCATGGGCGTGCCCGGCACTGCGTCGCGTACGTAACTTAATAATATTATATTGTATTGTATGTCCAATATTTCCAAGCAATAATAAGCTTAATGGATTGCTGTTCATGCATCAATGCTAGATAAATAAGTAACTTAATAGCTAATAATAGCTAACTAACGTAACGAAATTATATGTTTCTGCTTGCAGCAAAGAAAGATGACGACGCACTGATTGACCTCAGCGATGATGTGCCGGATATGGCCAAACTGAGTAAGTTACTATTTATATTAGCACCAATTTTTGTAATTTTGTATTTTTATTTTGAAAGTAAAATAACTAGTGCCTGAAAGCTGGAAGTCACCTTGAATTTTAGTATGTACGTGGGTCACACTGAAAGTGTTTAGAACTAGCTAGTTAGAAACATTACTAATGAAAACTTTTTTTAAATTACAATTTTAGAACTCTTTGGTAACATAATCTGGTTATTACATTTATTTGTCATTTGTTTTGGTGAATTGGCGGCAAATCTAAAACTCTTGTTACACGTGAAAATGAACTTAACGCGAGAAATTTTTCAGTTAATGATTTTTTATGACTTTCGTTGTGGGCTTACTCAATAACAAAGCTTTGATAGGCTACTATTACCATTTCATAATGAAGCCCCATCTCGTGTCACTATTTACAATTGGTTTAACGAGTTTAAACGTGAACGTAGCAATCTCACTGATGATCCGT
Source organism: Aricia agestis (assembly GCF_905147365.1). NCBI lineage: Eukaryota > Metazoa > Arthropoda > Insecta > Lepidoptera > Lycaenidae > Aricia > Aricia agestis. The sequence goes on along the minus strand of NC_056428.1, from coordinate 12,907,539 downwards.
GTGAGGGACGTCCTTTAACAGCGACTACTGAAGTTAACATTAGTGTTGTGCGACGCATGATAGAGGGAGATAAAAGAGTGACCTACCAACAGATACGGGCAAGCCTAGGCATTGCTATGAGTCAAGTTCAACAAATATTACATGAACATTTAGGCGTCAGGAAGCTTTGTACCAGATGCATTCCCCATACTTCAATCGACGACCAGAAACGCCTTCGCATGGACTGGTGTCGCCAAATGTTAGATAAGTTCAACTGCGGTGACTCAAATGCTGTATTTGACAACCTCACAGGTGATGAAAGCTGGATATATTGCTTCGAACCCGAAACCAAAAGACAATCAGCTCTAGGGGTGTTTCCTTTCGAGGTTTGGCCAACTAAGGTAAAGAAAGGAAGAAGTCAAGGCAAAAAGATGATTGCCTCATTATTTGGTCGGAAATGTAATTTTGCGATAGTTGTGCTAGAAGATGAAAGGACAGTTACTGCAGAAAGGTTTGTCAATCGCTGTGTGCCTGTCGTCTTGTAAATATTTCGACAGCAGCGCCCTCGAAGCAGGACACTCCTTCACCACAACAATGCTTCACCGCACTCCGCGAGACGGACTGTTGAATATTTGACTATGGCACGTGTTGAGATATTGAGTCATACGCCATATAGTCCTGGCCTGGCGCCCTGCGGCTTTAATTTATTCCCAAGAAATAAAGATAAAATTCGAGGTACTCGCTTTACGAGCCCTGAAGATGCGATGAAAGCGTACGAAAATGCCACAGAAGAAACCCCTAAGGAAGACTGGGCCCACTGCTTTTTTCGGTGATTCCATCGAATGTGACGATGTGTAGAGAGGAACGGAGATTACTTCTAAAAACAATAAAAGTATTGGCAACTTTCTACATTAAGCCGTTTTTCATTTTCTAAACATTTTCAGTGTTACCTAGGTAGTAATAAAACTACAACATAAAATGTGACTGTGCGCGCACACATTCGCACCGATTGCTTAAGGATGTTTAGTAATGCATTGTTTAGCATACAGACATAAACATCTTTACTTGGGGGAGTTGTTACTAGCTACTAACGTATAATAACTAAGTTAATAAACATTACACAGAGTGTAACCAGAGTAGACAGAATGATAGAGTATACCGACATAGATCTGATGTTGAAATTTTTAAATTTGACGTATTATAACGAAAATCGTCGCTAGGGTTGTTAACTTGTTACCTACGAATTTAAAAATATGACATATTCGATGGACGTGTTCCTCTTTGGTCGTATTGTTGTTTGTGTTTTGGCACATGCGATTAAAATTGTCAGAAGCCAATTTCGAAAAGATTTCGAAAAATATTTAAAAATAAATTATATCAGCCAGCGCGAGGCACATTCCGTTCATAATCCTAGTGAAACCCGACGAATTTGACAGATATTGAAACCTGTCCATCTCTTTGCAGTCGAACTACTGGTAGTTATGTCTATTGTGGTGTAACTAAACTAAGTGATAATGCATAACGGCCGCACTCGAAAGACATTTAATGATGATTAGACTTCAATTTGATGAAGAGTTTGACAAATAATGTCGAAAATTTAATTACAGTTAAGTAATTATTAATGTGTGTTTTTCAAAGACTTCTATTTAAACTGAGGTAGACGAGGCATACGAACCAAATGTTCCGCCGTTCCAATAGAGCTAATTCACACCGTTGCAGTCAGTGTTCAGGAGGGTGAAACTTTCGAAAAAAAAATTGGATTCCAAATTTAAACGTAGTACCTAAACTAAGTTGGATAATCTGCACAATTTTTAAGCAAGATCGACTGTGATTGGTTGATAAAAAAGACGAAGAAGAAGTTTAAAACTCAAAGTTACGTAGTATATGACATTCTCTTTGTCAGTGTTCACTGGCGCGCTGTACGCGACGGTCATATTATGCGAAACTACGAAAAAGTGTAATAGGGGCTGTATCTCCTTCTTAAACGCATTTCAACTGTAGTATAAGTTTAATTAATATTATTATTAATTTGTACATAATTAGACATTTTTTCTTAATTTGTAATAGACTAAAAAGTCTACTTGCGGGCGTTTGTTTACCTGACCTTTTGGGGAATTACACTTGCGTTCGGTATGACCGAATACCATTAGGCCTGGCGTTGTCACTCTTGTTACAAAATAATATTGGCATCTCGAACTTGAGTTTGTAGATACTTTTAGTTTTTTTTTATTTTTTATTATGAAATAAGGGGGCAAACGAGCAAACGATCTCCTGATGGAAAGCTGCCCATGGACACTCGCAGCATCAGAAGAGCTGCAGGTGCGTTGCCGGCCTTTTAAGAGGGAATAGGGTAATAGGGGAGGGAAGGGATGGGAAGGGAAGGGAATAGGGGAGGGTAGGGAAGGGAATAGGGTAGGGGATTGGGCCTCTGGTAAACTCACTCACTCGGCGAAACACAGCGCAAGCGCTGTTTCACGCCGTTTTTCTGTGAGAACGTGGTATTTCTCCGGTCGAGCCGGCCCATTCGTGCCGAAGCATGACTCTCCCACGTATGATTGCGTTACGTACGTACGTTTGTGTGTGTGTGTATAATGTGTTGGATTGTTTTTTAAAACGACATTTCGTAGAGTACACCGCGTCTACCTCAGTTTAAATATAGTTTGTGCGTTTTATGATGATATGGGTGACACATTATAATTGACAATAGTAGAGAAGTTACCTAAGAAAATTAATCGATAATTTAAAAATATCGAATCACTTCGTAAAGGAATTGCAATCGAAATTATCGATTTCGTACTGACGTTTCAGAGTGGCGCCGGCGATTCAAAATGGCCGCCCTTTTTATCGATTTGATTTCGATTTAACAGTGTCAATCTCTATTGGCTTATGTTCCATTTCATGCATCTGTCATTTTTCAAATATTTTCGTAACAATAATTTTCACAGTTAAAATTTATAATTTTATATTAATAAGTTAGCATTTAGCAATTTTTAATTTTTATTCATTTACAATTATAGGAAACATTTGTTTTTGTAGATGGAATATAATTTATTACATTTTGATTATTTTTTTCTTGTAAAAAAACCGTAGCAAGGAATATTACATTTACATTACTATAGTGTTGTCTGTGAAAGTCGCAGTTCTGAAAGGGTTGCTTTTTTAAATTATTGTATCTCTTGCGCACGGTGGCGCAACTTTCACAGAGAACTCTATTTATAAACACATCCTAAAGTATTTGTACTTTGTTTTCTTACACGCCATAGTGTACCACATCTTTCTATACAGGGAGATGTGGTACACTATAGTAATACCACAATATACATAACTTACCAGTACCCTGACTTCAAACAAACTGACAAATCGGTGTGTATACCGCTAAGCTAGCAAGCTATAGTTTGTGCGTTTTAAGATGATATGGGTGACAGTTTTCATATTCCTTGCTACGGGTTTTTTTTACAGAAAAACAAAAAAAACAAAATGTAATAAATTATATTTCATCTACAAAAACAAATGTTTCCTATAATTGTAAATGAATAAAAATGAAAAGTTGCTAAATGCTAACTTATTAATATAAATTTTGTGAAATAGGAGTATAAAATTAATATTACGAAAACATTTGAAAAATGTCACATGCATGAAATGGAACTTATGTCAATAGAGATTGACTCTGTTGAATCGAAATCAAATCGATAAAAAAGGGCGGCCATCTTAAATCGCCGGCACCGCTGAAATGTCAGTATGAAATCGAAAATTTCGATTGCAATTCCTTTACGAAGTGATTCGATATTTTTTAATTATCGATTAATTTTTGTTAGGTAACTTACCTACTGTTGTCAATTATAATGTGTCACGCATATCATCATAAAACGCACAAACTATAAGACGTAACGCATTATTACGCCGCGCGGCGCGTGCCGACCGATATTAATGTTGATACGAGTATACTATATCTACTTATAATCTATGCCACCTTTGGTTTTACTGCGATAATATTGTGCAACATTTTATTGTCATCAACTATGTGTGTGTGTGTGTTGCAGGCGTGAAGGAGGTTGCGGCGGATAAGTCACCGGGCAGCAAGGACGAGTTTGACATGTTCGCGCACTCCAGGAACCTCACATACGAAAACACTAGGACTGGGTAAGTAAATACCGACATTACTGTTTTAATAATATTTATTATTACTAGCTGTCCCGGCAAACATTGTTTTGTCATATTATTACGTGCTAGGTTCGAGGATTTGGAGAGAAAGACCTGGTGACTCTCTTGAAGACTTTATTAACACTGCACTAAACACTAGGTCACAACACTTAGCACTAAGTCCAAACACTAATCACTAGGTCCAATCACTAAGCACTATCACTGTCCTAGGTCGTAGCCAAGTCGCGGGTTTCACTGGTTCACTCACTATTGATCACTTGTTGTCGCTTTGAAGATCGCTCAGATCGAACTGACTCGCCGGGCCTGCCTGCGGCTTTTTATATGGCGAGACGAATTCCAGAAAGTTCCCGATTCACGTAAACAAGTAAACAACCGTGGGAACTTTCTAGGAGGCTCGAGCATGTACCACAATAAAACTGCCGTCCTTACGATAAGTGCAGTAAGTTGAATTTTTTGGCAAATTTAATTTAGACCTTATGGACTCAGTCATAAGGTCTAAATTAAAACACGTAAACACGCAAACAAATAAACGGTAAACACGTAAACAAACATTGGACCTTTCTAGAAGGTTCGAGTATGTACTGGCGCACCTCATGCCATCTAGTATTGAGTAGGGGATTTATTTTGCCTGTGCTCCCTCGATAAGTTTCGCTGGTTTGTCGCTAGATGGCATCACGTGTCCACTACTTAACACTACTCCCCTCTTAGAGATGCTGGTCCCGAGCATCATTGTTACTGCCATGGTAACGCGCCAGACGGTCTATGAGTACCACTTTGAATGTCCCTCTTGGTTGCTTTTGAATCCTATAAGTCACATCATTCAATCGGGTAACCACTTTGTATGGGCCGTCCCACTCGGTCTGCAACTTTGGAGATTTGCGTTTTCGGCGAGTTGGGTTATGCAGCCACACCAGTGACCCTTCTTCGAAGCCGCTCGTGTTCGAGTTACGGTCGTATCTGGTCTTCATGTTCTCACTTGACTGTAACCCATTTTCCCGAACCATGGCGTGTATACGTGGGTCACACTGAAAGTGTTTAGAACTAGCTAGTTAGAAACATTACTAATGAATGGTCGCCGTCAGTCTCGAGTTGTAATAATTTACTATTATTTATTTAACTAATGCACTGATCAATATAAAAAGTAGCCAGTAGCCGATTCTCAGACCTACTGAATATGCATATAAAATTTGGTAAAAATCAGTAAAGCCGTTTCGGAGGAGTACGGTAACTAACATTGTGACACGAGAATTTTATATATAAGATTTAATGTAAATTATATTAGCGGCCCCCTAGGGCCTTAACGATTTTATGGAACAGTTTATTTGACAAATATATTGAAGGCGCGCGATGTTCAATATCAACCCTAGACGGTCAATAATATTAACGCAATACTTGATATTACACAATACAATTGCTCGTCTTGGCGGCCGGTTACTATTATTTGACTTATAACTTATTCCAACAACACAGAGAGAGGTGCAAACATTATGTCACTAGATGGTGTTGCAATAATTTGCTATTTAAATCATATTAATTGGCATTGTGTCCCTTACAGTTTGTGCGTTTTAAGATGATATGCGTGACACATTATAATTGCAAATAGTTGGGAAGTTACCTAACAAAAATTAATCGATAATTTCGATGGCCCCAATGATATAATTTAAATAAATAACACAGTTTTTAGATTAATTAAGTTGGCTTTTATTATGGAGAACACAGAGAAAAAGCGGGACATTACACCGAGTGACATTTGTAGTGTACATCAAAAATGACAACTGACACCAGGAAGGAAGGCAATGTTTCCTTGGCTTTGGTGCCAACCAAACCCTGGCTTTGGTTGGCACCAAAGCCAGGGTGGGGGGCAAGCGCCCCAGCTTGCCCCAGTGTGGCTACGCCCATGTCTATTGACATAGGTTCCTTTTCATGCATCTGACATTTTTCAAATGTTTTCGTAACAATTATTATATACTCCTATTTCACAGTTAATAAAATTATATAATTTTATATTAATAAGTTAGCATTTAGCAACTTTTCATGTTTTCTTGTAAAAAAATCCGTAGCAATGAATATGAGAACTGTCACCCATATCATCATATAACGCACAAACTATAGTTATATTTCTATTGTACTTTAATGAAGCTGTTGGTTTTTTCTATGAAATAAAGAAATTAAATATATTTTTTATATGTAGTTGCAATCAAGTATTAACATTAAATTGACATGATCCGACCAAATGACGTTAGTCTGTCAATGGGCATTGTCCAAAAAAATCACATGTACTTTTTATATTTTTTTTTTCGTTAAAATAGGGTATTTTAAGAATATAAATTAAATAATTTTGAAATTCATTGGCTAGTTTTTTCTCAATAAATTTTTAAAGTTTCGCTCTGACGTCATCATCGGCCGCCAATTGACCTCTGCATATGTTTTAAATTTCCTTTCAATCTTATTTATAATGGCTGGTTCGTCAAATGCAAGTTCTCATTATGTGAAAGCTGATACGAGAAGCTTAGCAAAGGTTCGAAACGTAATGTTGGTCGAATTTATTGCTAATTTAACGCCATTGAAGGTCAAACAAAGGTTAAACGTATTTGTTTCAAAAATATAAGTAACTAATGGGTATTTTTTTCGTTTATATACAGAAAAACGATCACTGACCTTATTCCTCGATATGTTTTTGTAATGAGCAAAATTAAAAAAAATGGACAGTCCCCATAGGCAATGGCCTAGGAATCAATTTTCTCGATGGTGCAACGTGGACAGAAGCAGATCATTTATAAAATGACGCTTTAAACAAATTTTACTGACAAGCAAAGTACTAACATTTGGACTTACCAGTAACCATTTTAACATTCAAATATGAATCTTACTCCTTCAAGATGACTGGTATAAAATTTCACTGATATTGTATTGTCTATACTCTATAAGTCTTTAACCCTGATGCAAATAATGGAGTATTATATATGTAGTTGCAATCAAGTATTAACATTAAATTGACATGATCCGACCAAATGACGTTGGTCTGTCAATTGCCTAGGAATCAATTTTCTCGATGGTGCAACGTGGACAGAAGCAGATCATTTATAAAATGACGCTTTAAACAAATTTTACTGACAAGCAAAGTACTAACATTTGGACCTACCAGTAACCATTTTAACATTCAAATATGAATCTTACTCCTTCAAGATGACTGGTATAAAATTTCACTGCTATTGTATTGTCTATACTCTATAAGTCTTTAACCCTGATGCAAATAATGGAGTATTATATATGTATTTAATTATAAATATAATGTTACAGCGGCAGCAGCTACGCGGACAACGCGGAGGAGCAGGCGTCGGGGCTCGCCGCCGTCGCCGGACAACGACCCCTCCAGGGCGCCGCGCTGGTAAGTGACAGAGTGAGATAGCGGCGGGGTGCGAGCGAGACGGCACTACTACAGCGGCAGCAGCTACGCGAACAGCGACCCCTCCAGGGCGCCGCACAGTGGTCCGAAATCGCTAAATAGTGGACATTCGCAAAAAAGTTCGATTTTGGTGTCGAAAAAAATACCATCCGATAGATTTTAAGAGGAGTAACAATAAATCCTTATTAAGTTTTTTATAAAAAATTATATTTAAGGTGAAAAAAAATAATTACGAAAATGTTGTATGTGAAAGAATCTATAAATAGAGTTTTTGCAAAAACTACTAAGTCATTCTGGTTAATTTTTGAAACAAGTAAAGTTCTAGTGGTATATAAGGTTTAGAAAAAAAAATACGAAAATTTACGTGCAGCCTTTTGCAGTAGAGGGGTTCAAAATTTTGAAATAATTTTACTAACTTTTTAGGTATGGAAAAAATACTATTCGAAAGATGTCCTAAAGAGATAAATCCTTATTAAGTTTTTTATAAAAATGTATATTTAAGGTGAAAAAAAATAATTACGAAAATGTTGTATGGGAAAGAATCTATAAATAGAGTTTTTTGCAAAAACTACTAAGTCATTCTGGTTCATTTTTGAAACAAGTAAAGTTCTAGTAGTATATAAGGTTTAGAAAAAAAAATACGAAAATTTACGTGCAGCCTTTTGCAGTAGAGGGGTTCAACATTTTGAAATAATTTTACTAACTTTTTAGGCGTGGAAAAAAAATACTATTCGATAGATTTCCTAAAGAGTAACAATAAATCCTTTATAAGTTTTGTACAAAAATGATGTTTTAAGCCAAAAAAAAATAATTACGAAAATTGTATGGGTATAATATATATATATATATAAAACGAGTCCTTAAAAAGCAACAATACTTATATTATGTATTTACAAACATGGATAGCAAAAACAAAATTAAACTAAAATGAACTACTGACTAAACTATTGTTATTATAATAAAATAAAAATTGTTACACACACTAATAACTCAAATAATTTCAAATGAAACTTATAAATAAACAATAATAAATACGTAAGTTTGTATATATTTGTATATTTTAGATTGTATGTATTAGTGTTTAGATAATATTATGTTTGTAAGTACGTTGAATTAAATTTACATAGATAATAAATCATAATCAATTATACCAACGCGCTTTACAAACATAGTGGATCTCCAATGCTATCATCGCCTTGTAATGAACAACTTCACTTTCTTCGTAATCTTCTGATAAAAGAGGTCTTTCAAGCAACAGGTCGACTGTGTCTGGATGAAATTCTTAGTGTTTATTTTTAGACAACTTTGGACGAATGTGAGACAAATATGAATCAGAGCTTATTAAAAAGTTGTGCAACAAATCTTCATTAGTTTCTGCTCGACTCGTCTTTCTAGTATGTATCTCTCTAGTATTTCTAAATTCTTTATTCCTTGCCTCTGAAGCTTCTTCACTCAAATAGCCAATTGAAATAAAGCCAAAATGCTTACAAATATCAGCACCATGTATAAGGAGTTTGTAGACACTTGCAGGCATGTATTACCACGGATAAAGCTTTACATACAGCTCTGCAGCTTCCCTAGAATAATTTCGAAAGTGATCTTTAATCTAAAATTGATAAGCTTCCCAGAAGAAACTGTCTGCAATACAACGTATAATCTCTTTAATAATTCTAAATCTATTTTTGTTATTTCAGATGTTGTCTTAAAGTCCTGTAAAAATCTTCTAGCAGTGTTACCATCGTTAGTAGTTCCATATCCTTGTTTGACAATATCAATCAATATTCCAGTTTGCTCTTTAAACTCATGTTGTGTGGCATCCTTTTTTGCTTTTTTAAGAATTTTGTTGTCATCTCGTGCTGACCACATTTTAAAGTTCATATTATAAGATATATGTATTATTTTTAACAAAAAATTTAAACCGATTTCCAAGGTAAAAACAATAATAACATCCCTATAATATGAACTAAAAAGTATTAAATAATTTTCCTATCTAAAAGTGCTTTTTTCCGAATTCGGCTAAACCTCAACTATTTCTGTACTCAATCTTCATCATTTTGAAGTCGGTACCAGATAGCTGAATCTTCAGTTCTCTGACAGAATATTTGCTCTCTGACAGAATATAAGCTCTGATCCATATTTGTCTCACATTCGTCCAAAGTTGTCTAAAAATAAACAAGAATTTCATCCAGACACAGTCGACCTGTTGCTTGAAAGATCTCTTTTATCAGAAGATTACGAAGAAAGTGAAGTTGTGTCATTACTGCGATGATAGCATTGGAGATCCACTATGTTTGTAAAGCGCGTTGGTTTAATTGATTATTTATTATTGTTTATTATAGGTTTAATTTGAAATTGTTTCAGTTATTAGTGTGTGCAACAACTTTTATTTTATTATAATTACAATAGTTTAGTCAGTAGTTAATTTTAGTTTAATTTTGTTTTCGCTATCCATGTTTGTAAATACATATAAGTATTGTTGCTTTTTAAGGACTCGTTTTATATATTATATTATACCCATACAATTTTCTTAAATTTTTTTTTTTGGCTTAAAACATCATTTTTGTACAAAACTTATAAAGGATTTATTGTTACTCTTTAGGAAATCTATCGAATAGTATTTTTTTTTCCACGCCTAAAAAGTTAGTAAAATTATTTCAAAATTTTGAACCCCTCTACTGCAAAAGGCTGCACGTAAATTTTCGTATTTTTTTTTCTAAACCTTACATACCACTAGAACTTTACTTGTTTCAAAAATGAACCAGAATGATCTAGCAGTTTTTGCAAAAAATCTATTTATAGATTCCTCCCCATACAACATTTTAGTAATTATTTTTTTTTTCACCTTAAAATACATTTTTATAAAAAACTTAATAAGGATTTATTGTTACTCTTAAGGACATCTTTCGAATAGTATTTTTTCCACACCTAAAAAGTTAGTAAAATTATTTCAAAATTTTGAACCCCTCTACTGCAAAAGGCTCCACGTAAATTTTCGTAATTTATTTTCTAAGCCTTATATACTACTAGAACTTTACTTGTTTCAAAAATGAACCAGAATGACTTAGTAGTTTTTGCAAAAACTATTTATAGATTCTTTCCCATACAACATTTTCGTAATTATTTTTTTTCACCTTAAATATACATTTTTATAAAAAACTTAATAAGGATTTATTGTTACTCCTCTTAAAATCTATCGGATGGTATTTTTTTCCACACCAAAATCGAACTTTTTTGCGAATATCCACTATTTAGCGATTTCGGACCACTGTGCGCCGCGCTGGTGAGTGACAGAGTGAGAAAGCAGCAACGCGGAGGAGCAGAACGTAGTGAAATAGTGTGCGAGCGAGATAGATGCATTTCGATATAATTTGATGTAACTGTTGTTGTTATAATACTAAAAAAATCTTAACACTTTTTTTATTGATTTTATGTAAATTTTTTGTTTTTATTTTGATTATGTTTTTTCTCCTTCAGCCCACGGGAATGGATCAAAGGGAATTCGATGAAATATCCGCTTGGTTAGAACAGGAAAAGGTGATTTTTTAAGTTCTTTTGTTTATGAATTGGTATCATCACTGTTTAGTATTATGAAACTACATCTGACTGTAATATTGCTTCAAGTGACGTCATCATAACCATTCATCACTATAGTTTGTGCGTTCTAAGATGATATGGGTGACAGTTCTCATATTCCTTGCTACGGTTTTTTTTACAAGAAAAGAAAAAAATCCAAATGTAATAAATTATATTCCATCTCCAAAAAGAAATGTATTCTATAATTGTAAATGAATAAAAATGAAAAGTTGCTAAATGCTAACTTATTAATATAAATTATATTATTAGCTGTGAAATAGGAGTATAAAATTATTGTTACGAAAACATTTGAACATTGTCAGATGCATGAAACGGAACCTATGTCAATAGAGATTGACACTGTTGAATCGAAATCAAATCGTTAAAAAAGGGCGGCCATCTTAAATCGCCGGCACCACTGAAATGTCAGTACGAAATCGATAATTTCGATTGCAATTCCTTTACGAAGTGATTCGAAGACGTCGCTGCAAACGCTGTTTTGAAACTTAACTTTAAAGGTGGCCATACACTGGACAATTATCGTAACGATTTATCTCCTCGATGTTAAAATCGAACGACACATTGTACGTATGTCTATATGTAGCAATATCGCAAACGATTTTACGTTCAAAAGATCGATTAGATGATTTTCTTGACGATCGATCGAAACGACAAATTGTCCCGTGTATGGGCACCTTAAGAAAAACACCGCTTTGCGGCAACGTAGAGGCGCCAGACGTTGCTTGGACGTTACCGTGGTAACATCACTGGCCACGTAGCGATGGCTTCCCGGTGAGTTATAGCACTTATTGACGGACCGGCGACAGCGGACAGCCACCGGCTATATGATATTTACTTCTTAAGATTATATAAGAAGATATTTAAGAGCCCCAAACAATACAAGGGCATTGTTTGGGGCTCTTTCTTTTCATAGATATTCGCGTGTTTTCGTGATTACGACAATTAGCGAAGATTTGCATGCGCATTATTAATTTGGGAGTACTGTTACATATTATATATTTGACAGATTTCAATATAACTTGCATAAACTACGCGTCGCGTTGCGGTCTGAATTGACCCTTAGATATACTAGATGACTTGACACGTACTAGAAAAGATAGAAATAGTAAATGATTTCTACTATTTTAATATTATGCTAAGATCACCTTCACCTTGATTGTGAATCGAATATTTTATCAGTTATCACTTATCACATTTGTTCTTTGTAATTATACAAAATAATGTGAAATTACGACCCACGGAAAATTTAGAATAAAAAAAATCATCGACTTACGAGCGAATTTTATCACCATCAATGAAGAGTTTTGGTTAATAATAGTAAACATCAGACTCATTAATACATTTTTTTCTGTTTTATTTCAATAGGACATTTAAAAAAATAATAAAAAAATATTTCCAGGCGTCCTCAGAAGCGAACGCTCAGGAGAGCGTCACAAGCAGCGATTTCGACAAGTTCTTGGCGGAGCGAGCCGCTGCTGCCGAGAGCCTCCCCTCCGCCTCACCCCCCGGGAACCCAGCCCCCGGCAACCCTGGGAACCCTACCCCCACCGCGACCCCCAGACACCGCCAGATCAAGAAGGAGGAGGACTCCATGTTTGCACTCTGATGTGTTGGAAAGTAGAAGAATGTCTCGAAATGTGTCGCTTCGGTATGGCTGTACTCACACTGTGGCATCGGGCATGTATGTACCATAGAAGAAATTGATTCACAGGCAGTTGGAGTTGTCGGACCTACGTCATTTGGTCGGATTATGTCGATTCAATACATAAAGTTAATATACCTAGCGGAATAGAGAAACAAAGGCCTGAGCAAGAGAGATATCTATCAGTAACACTGCGTGGTAAAAAGAGACGTGTGATACATGACAGCAGCACTCCTTTTTTTTGACGTCCAGTCGGCACGTGCCGCACGTTGACAATTTAAGCTCTTAGAAATCATGTACAATCATGCTTGTGTAAGTGTATACGTACACATATTTTTATACACAGATGAAACCAATTTCGGTTTCGTTTGACAGCTCGAGATTGTTGCTCTATTCCGCTAGGTATATTGACTTTATGATTCAATATTAATCATTAACTGTCGGCTGAGTTTGACATAACGCTGCCAAAGTACGTAGGCATCTGCCCAATGAGTTTCTAAAATACTAGAGTAGCAATGTCTTACAAAAGATTCTCAGAAATGCGTAACCACTTTTTTGTTCAAAAGACAATGTCAAGTCATATATTCGTTATGTCATTATGTATGTGAGATATGCCTGCAGGCATCTTCGAAGTGGCAACGCGTTGCTACCGTAAACTTCCAATCTAGTTACGTTAGTAACATAGAATATCATTGCATCTGCCCATGAATCAAGTTCTCTGATAGTATCTGTCCCCAAGTTAAAGAAAAGTTAAAAAGGTCCCGAAATTATATAATACCTCAGACAACGTTATAAACATTAGCCCCCTTACTAATAAACGTTGTATAAGCTTTGAATAGTTATATAGTGTTTTGTTCCTGTCACACAAGTGGCATTTTTAATTGGATTGAAGAAGACAAAACACTGTATAACTATTCAAAACTTATACAGCGTTTATTAATAAGGGGGATAATGTATACTGGGGGCTAGATTGGCACGGCCTATCATAGTATATTTTAAAGACACTCAAGTATTATTGGATGTTGAAAGACTTGTATCTATGCTGGTGATTACAAATGTATTGACGCTCTATTAGAACGGGATTAGTTGTTTAATAGTAGGGGTCGATGGAACAAACATAACAATTTATGTCAAAATAAATTATTTTTGGCTTTACGTGTATAAAGTTTTATAATTTTATCAACTGATTCATAATTATTGAAGAGACTATAGAACTTCCCCCTTACTAATCAAATTTAAAATATTAAGGGTGGGTTGCACCAGAGGCGTAGTTATAGTTAAGGTTAAGGTTATCGTCAAATATGGCGTCCGTTATGGACTTTTACTAGGGATTTGACAGTTCATTTGACATTTTGTTATGGTTAAAGTTATAGTTAAAGTAAGTTGGTGCAACCCACCCTTAGACATCAAATAACAAATCTGCTTGTATTTGTCTTAAATAGTTGCGTCAATACATTTTTATTTTTTTATAAGGGGCTTTTGTTTGTGACGTCATCACCATAAGACTAGAACCAGTTATTAAATTGCATTTAAATCAAACCGTAAATAAATATAAATCCAAGTTTGGGAACAGCCTCAAGTATCGATAGATTTGCTCCAGTACATCATTAGTACTATCAGGGAAGTTGATTCATATGCAGATGACCAGAAAGTTAATATACCTAACGGAATAGAGATACAAAGGACTGAGCAAGCGAGATGGCACTACAGTAACACTGTTTAGTAAAAAGAGACGTGTGATACATGACAGCAGAACTCTTTTTTTGACCAGTCCAGTCGGCACTTATCGGCACGTTGACAATTTAATATCATAGAATTCATGTTCAATCATGCTTGTGTAAGTGTATACGTACACATATTTTTACACACAGACGTAAACCAATTTCAGTTTCATTTGACAGCTCGAGATTGTTGCTCTATTCCGCTAGGTATATTAACTTTATGCAGATGACAGATCTACGTAATTTGGTCAGGCTAAGCCAATCGTCTAGAAATTATAACTTACGCCGCCATCTTGTATTTATCATTTGACAGACACTTGAGATAATTTTATCGCATCTAAATCGTTCCATGACAATGTTGACAATGTCATCCACATGCCAAGTTGTCAATGATATTATATGATTTGACATGGTGCGATCAAAAAAACTCATAATATTATGAATCAGATAATGAAAGTAGATCCGCCATATTATGAATCAAATTATCTGATGGTACATATACCAATTGGTGCCTAGCCCTATGTAAACTAGGTATATAAGCACATAGTAGCCTATAACACATTTTGTACTGCTTCTAGAAGTGGCCTGATACTAATATAAATGAAAATATATGCATTAAAATAGCGCGTAACTTGCCTTCTTACATTTGTCATTAACTAAAATGCGTTTATGTTATTAATATAAAATGTATTAAAAAATTAAAACCACCGAATTTATATTGATATTAAGGACTGTTTTATAAATTACTTTACTAAAATTTTAATGTTCTTCACTAAATATCTGCCAATCAATAAGGTTATAATAAAATATAAATGTAATAAATTTTTTTTCTTCAAAAAGAAACAAAAAAGGTATAAAAGGTAAATTAAGTGTATTGGTATTTTTCATTGACAGTCTAGGCCTGGTTTCGAGCGAGGCCACACTACACACACGCGTTACGTTGTCAGTTGTCACATCTGTGTTACGGACTACGGTCACGCTTTTCAGCACAATGGCCGTGCTTCTTGGCGTTTGTTTTTGGCGCATGCGATGAAAAACTTTAAATTGGCAATGTCAAAATCATGCCATATCATGGCAACGCCACGTACAATTTAAAATTGAAATTTGGCATGCGCCAAAGAAAGCCAACGTACACGGCCAATACAAGACGGTAACAACGCAACGCTTCATTTACACTCCCACTTTATCTTCTCCGTTGTTCCGTCAAAACAACGCATCCGACAATGCAACGCATCAATATCATTGTATCGTCTAATATGCCTATTAAATGTCGTAGCAACGCTGCTGCGGCAGCCGGCAACGCAGGTCGCAACGCAATGGGATAATGTGGCTTTGTTTTTTTAACGTATTTTGTGTTATATATTCGGCCCACGTGAACATTTTGGAAAGTTCAATGTGATAATGTACATTTTATTTGTATCATAATATTATTGCTTATTTTTGTTTACGCTATTTTGCACTGCATACTAATTACTAATCATGAAATTGCTACTTGTGTAGATAATTTTGTTTGTTGAATATATTTGCAAGGATGTACTGCGATAGCTCGTATTTATTTCAAGGGTAAGTTTATTGATATTTAATATTATTTTCATCGAAAACTTCAAAACGAAATTATGATTTGTTAAGTCAATAACAATGTATTTAGGCTGGTTTTATCGTTAAGCGTTTCGGCAGCGCCGTTGGAGCGCCGCGCGTTCGAAGATGTATGGCTATGGGGGTAGGAGTAGCCTTTTAAAGTCGCGCGCTTGAGCAGCGCCATACGCCCATACGTTTGTTATGTACAGCTTCGAACTCGCGCGCTCTAACGCCGCTGCGGAACGCTTCACGATAAAACCAGCCTTACTTAGTATTTAATATATTATTGTAATGTTAGTTTTATATTTGGTAACAACGCAAACAGTCAATTGTAAAAAAATAATTGTTCATAAAATCCTGTTCTTCGTGCTTTAAAATAAAATCACAGTAACATTGGTGATAAATAAAATAGATAAACTGATGAGAAAGATTGAAGATCCCAAAGAGCCCAAATTATTACGTCACTCAAAAATTCAGAACAATAATAATCATTTATCAAAATTTTATAAAATACATTGATTTGACTGTTTGCGTTGATTTGTAGAGAATTAAGCATATTTTAATCCCACAACTGTTACCCGCACATACCAAAGTAAACTTCAAATAACATTTTTTATCGTTTGTTATTGTTTACGGTAGCTATCGTTTTTTAAAACGGATGGCTAGCGTTTGAAAATGGAAAGGCAAATAATCTTACATAATGATTTTTAACAAATTTTACTTTTATAGCCAAGTGTGTGCTTCAGGATATGAAATAACCATTCCAATAACTAATAAGGTACGATATTTTAGTGTTAATGTGATATACAGTGTGTAACAAAAATAAGTGATAATATTTTAGGGTGTGTAGGGTGGGCCCTTGCCCATACAAAAGTGAAAAAAAAAATTCGTCTTTCAGCGCTGCTACTTTCACAGTGAACTCTCTACAAGGAACACATACACACCCTAAAGTATTATCACTTATTTTTGTTACACCCTGTATAATATGGAACAAGCTTAATGTTAATAATTTAAAAGAGTTATTTTATGTTTCAATCGTTGTATTTAAGATTTAATTAAATATCATAAAGGTTGTTTTGAGTTTAAATTTAACCCTTGGAAAACGATAAACCTGTATAAATTTTTACTCCTAGGTGCGCATGCGCATACTAGGTCCTATAGTACTTTTGAAGTAATTGACAAACTTAAATGGTTCTGTCACGAAATTCAACTCTTGTGCGCATGCGCTCTACAGTTCTTTTCTGTAAGGGTTGATTTAGACCGCAACGCGACGCGTAGATGCAATTCTAAATTAGTATGAATTTGACAGATTTGCAAGACGTCTGACGCAATTGAAATCTGTCAAATCCATACAAATTTAGAAATCATCATCAAGCATCTACGCGTCGCGTTGCGGTCTGAATCAACCCTAAATCGTCGGCTCGCGTCGCCTTCGCTTCTCTCCTCAGTAACCATTTTTTGTTTGCAATACGATATTTTCGTTTTTAAATATAATTTCTGACGACACAACGGCCTAACCTGTCGCTAGAACACAGAAAACTAGCGCGTGCGGCGGGGGGAGCCGACGCAAGGAGCTCGCGGCGACGCGCGTGTACTCAGGCAGCCGCAAGCACTTTCCGCCAACAGACGCGCGGCCGCCCGCGCGACCTTTTGAAGTTTTCAAGCGATACTAGTAGTTATAAGTACGTAAATATAGTTTAAAATTATTTCACATTGAAAGTGCTCGCCGCGTCGCTGCCGGCCGCCGCCATTCCGGTGTGGGTCAAACTGAACTTTTTTCACCACATCAGAAGATGCACATTAAATTGACAGAATAACCGCCGGTCGTGTTGAGTTGCATTTTAAGATTTTTACCACAGTAAAAAGGGTATTGATGTAATAAAACAATGTATTTTAATATATTTATTTATTAATTTCTGTATCCACAATAGATACATAAGATCTGAATTTGGCAAAAATATTTTTAAGTTATTTACATGTTTAACCACATATTATGACAAAGAGACGGCCAACTATAAGCACCTCAAACATCATCAAACATAAAAACTATACAATTAAAACATTGATTCCAATATATTGTGATGAAATATATAAAGATTATACTTAAAATCATTCATACAGTTGTTAATTAATATCTTTTAACTTAATTTACACGTTTTGCAACCAAAACAGAATAAGTGTTATACCAACGTCTCTTAAAGTTGATTTTCGATCTACAATCATTTAATATGTATTTAACCCGTAACCAAGTGGCACCCGGCTGTCGCATAACAATTGAAAATCTATTGTGTCTGCGATTCCCACGATCGAGGTATTAAGCTTTTATTTCAAACTTACAGGCATTGGTAATATGGAAGTTAAGCTTAAGATTATTTAACAACTGTATAAACCGAGTTCAGCTTAGTTCAGTTCATTGTTCGTACCCATTGGGAATGTTAAAAATATCATTGATACAGAAATAATAAATACACAGCGTAAGCCTACGTTGTCCATACAAAATAAATTATGTATCTATTTAACTTTAAAAAAACTCATAAGAGATCTAAAATAATAATTGCGGCAATCGGAAATGTTGGAATACAAAAATATCAAAATGAACTCAGCTGCGAATGTTAATGTTTGTACAATTGTTGCGTGTACGCCCCAACGCGAGGGAAAAACAACCTTATGTTAACTACAGACAGTCGAGAGTGCGCTGACGTGTGTGACGACGTGTTTGCGCGCTTATAACTCGTCGCGCGGCGCCGCGTCATCGTCTCCTTCTTCTTCTTCCGTCTGCAACAAAAATGAGAGTTAAAATACTTATTATATTTTTTAAATGTATGTACACTACACGGATGTTCTTACAATGCACGAAAATCGACTTTAGGTCTTGTATTCCATAGGTCAAAAGATTAGGATGTATCCACATCCATCCACTGCCATCAGAAACAAAATATCAAAACTTCATAACATTAAATGTCAGTATGTGATTTTGTAACGAGGTCATTTTTCACTACTAAAAATATATAATAAAAATAATATATAAAATCTACACTTAGGCCCCTCTGTCTAGCTACGCCACTGATACTGACCATGATGGGCAGGGGCTCGGCGCCCTCACCGTCGCTCTCCACGAACTTGGTGAGGCCGGCCAGGGTGCGCTCACCGTTGTAGTCACGGACCTGCAAATATAAAGAACAAGATTAATTACAGATATCGATATTAATAATCTCAAATATGAAATAACTATCTGTGTGTCATATGTATAGCCATGGAGTAAATATATGTTTAATTCGTCTATGGTATAGCTTAATTGTAGTGGATTGAAAATGATTGTCTGACAAGAAAGATAAAACAATACGTCGGATGGACAGGTAAAAAGTTAGCAGGCTGCAGGTGCACGACGTTCTGCGCGGTGCGCCTTTCTGCCGCATCCATCATCCGTTCCACTAGATTATGATTTTTGAGAGATAAAAATAATACTCGGATACTGTTCGCACACACAACTTCTGTTGGTTGGTTTTAGTAAAAACATGACCGCAACCGATATTGGCAAGGCTTTATTATTATAGAGTATAGTATAGACAATCGTTGTAAAGGTGCGCCGTATAGACAATCGTTGTAAAGGGATCGGACCGTACGGAGCGGACGGATTTGTTGCTTTGTATTGATTTCTATGATACTGCGTGTACTGGAACGACATTTCTGCGCCATTATACAGTGTATAACAAAACTAAGTGATAAAGGGTGTATACGTGTTCGTTGTAATGAGTTCACTGTGAAAGTAGCAGCGCTGAAAGACCAATTTTTTCTCACTTTTGTATGGGCAAGAGCCCCAGCGTCACGAGTTTCCCCATACAAAAGTGAAAAATTTTTTGGTCTTTCAGCGCTGCTACTTTCACAGTGAACTCTTTACAAGGAACACGTACACCCCCTAGAGTATTATCACTTAGTTTTGTTACACCTTGTATAATATTACGTCGATGCTCCGTAAGCACCGTCCGATCCGATTCCGACCCGGTGGATGCGCAGCTAAAATAAAAAGTCGTGACAACAAGTCGGTACGATATGTCGTCCACGATCTACTGACCTGGTTGTCCTTGAGGTATAACTTGATGGTGGGGAAGGAGGTGATCTTGGTGTGCTCCAGCTCGTTGGCGGTGGCATCGATCTTGGCGATCACCACGTCGTCGTCCTTCTCGAAGTGTTCTCCCAGCTTGTCGTAGATCGGGGCGAGCTGCTTGCAGTGGCCGCACCTAAGCACGAAAGTATTTTATTATTATTATTTGCTGACTCGCGCACCTTTACTTGCGTTAAAGTGGCTCGAAAATACTTTTAAATTACCAATGTCGAATCAAACCCGAACCAATTATTATCTATTCTGTGCCCGAACGAAGATTTTTGTTTTAATTGGCTTATAAACAGTGGAGCAATCGTTGAACAATTCACTTTCATTCCCTTGTTTTATCTCCTCAATGTAAAACAATAGGCTAGAAAAGAAGTTTCAAGCTTATATCTTTCAAAATGACAATGGTTCAATACTTCTCATGTACAAACTTTTCAACCCCCTTTTTTATT
Organism: Aricia agestis; assembly: GCF_905147365.1. Classification (NCBI taxonomy): domain Eukaryota; kingdom Metazoa; phylum Arthropoda; class Insecta; order Lepidoptera; family Lycaenidae; genus Aricia; species Aricia agestis. Next base: position 12,886,898 of record NC_056428.1, on the reverse strand, counting down.
AAAAAGGAGCCTATGTTGAAAGATTTGAGCATTCATAAGGAGTACTTTTTGCAATGGCATGCCATAACAGAAAATAATAATGTATAATAATGAGCAAGTCATTTTTTTTCCTCATTTTTAGTCGGAGTAGTGTGATTATAAGGATGTCCGCGTACACACGTTTTCATACTACACACGTTTACATATGTTCTATCAGAGAAGTTGATTCCTATGCAAATCGGGGACCTAAGTAGTTTGGTCGCGTTACGTCAAACCCAGCTGACAGATCACAATTAACATTGAATTGACATATTCGACCAAATAATGTTGGTCTGTCAATTGCATAGGAATCAACTTCCTCGATGATCCATACATTAACTGGCCCACATGTTCGCTTTTTTCCGACTGAAACGAATTCCGCATGTACGTTTTAAGTGCAAGCCGCCGCGTTTGCGCGTTAAAAAAACGATCGTTTGCGCTAGTCTCACGGAATTCCGAATACGGAAAATAAATAAGGAAAACGTGTATATGTGACCAGCCTAAAAATAAAGAAAATATCTCGACAAATGTAACGAAAATTTCCACGTCATAGGATAAAGTCGTGTCACAATTTACATAATGATACTGTTTACACAAGTGGTAAGTAGCGACGACGTACTCAGTGGGCTGCGAGACAGTGGGCGACAATATTCCTGTTGCTATGACACTTATTTTTCCTCGATATGGACAATCGAGGTCATTCGTTCTTACTAATATTATATATGCGACAGTGTGTCTGTCTGTCTGTTACCTCTTCACTACCCAAACCGCTGAACCGATTTTGGTGAAGATACTTTGCGTCCCGGGAAAGCACATAGAATACTTTTTATCCCGAAAAAATGTACGATTTCCGCGTGATAAATCAATTCACTTTTTACCGAATTAAGCTAAACATCTTATAACATATTGTAACATTATCTTAATCTAGTAACATTCTCATTAAAACAACTACGAAAAATAATATTAGTTTTATTTTCCTGTTTATCATTTATTGTGGTCTATTTTGAAAATTGTTTTAACCCTGAAAACCTATATATCAAGACGTTACCAAGTTAACTAGTCGATCGTGGAAAAACGAGCCACAATAGAATTTCTATTGTGTCTCGGTCACCGGTGAACGTATAGGGCTTGATGAATTAAATTAATTGAAAACACATTTGAAGGTTTTACATTCATTATTTTTTTATTGTAATCAAAAACAAGTTAACTTTAATTGGACAGTTATCTGTTAAAATAACCAGTTCAGTTAAAAACGTGTTTACCTTTTAATATTTATCGCTTCCTATGGGTTTATCAATTTGTTATCCACTGAAATTCTGTCCACAATTTCTTAACCTAATCCTGGCGTAAACTAATTCAAAGTCAATTTCAAAGGGACTCTACAGGTCTTTTCAGCTCTTTGAAGATTCTACTAGTAATAGAAAAACAGTTAACATATTTATTTAAAATGAGTTCAGGCATGTACACTTGCGTGCAAAAAAATCGACCCACCCCACGCATTTCTATTCAAGTCGCTATATCTTAAAAAGTTATAGTTATTTATTATTTCTTTTTATTAATAATGCGAGTTAATATGATAGGGAATGTGTACGTTTACTCTACATTTTCATTTCCAACATGCTTGACTACAAACGACACAAATCACTAAGCACCCCCATCACTCAGTTTTTTAATCGTTAATTGAACGGTTTTGTTCTGTATGAAAAATCGGTCAAATCTTATTGTTTTTGTTTTGTCTCGATTTTTATTGATTTATTGTTCATTTAACTTCATTTTAAACGTAATTTCTTTGTGGCGAAATGGATATTACTCCAAATAAAGCCTCTCAAGCAAGGGCTTTGCTAAGAGCTGAATTTAGACAACGAGTTGTGGCTAGAAGTCTTAATTTAAGTCGAACTTCGGTTACAAGAGTATACCGAAGTATTCTAGAGACTCTAAACTTTACCATGCGACCATGTTCAGGAAGACATTGGGCTACATTTGAACGTGATGACCGTTTTAAGGTGTCAACATCCTTGCGGAATCGACATCTCATTTCAGTTCAAATGCAACGACGGCCAAGAGAAGTCGGATGAGTTACAGTAATTGAGTAGACTGTACGACGAAGACTTGCAGGCAGCTGTTTGACTTCACAAAAACTCGCTAACGGTCCAAAATTAGCCCCAGCACGCAGTCAAGCGCTGCTTAGTTTCGCACGTTCTCATGTTGATTTTTCATTGGAGCAATGGCGGGTCGTGCTCTTTTCTGATGAAAGCTAAATCAGTCTTTATGGTAACGATGGTCGCAGAAAAGCATACCGTTGATAAGGAGAATGATTTGCGCAGACGTGCATTGACGAAAGGCTTCCATTTGGTAGGTGTTCGGGGACTGTATGGGGCGAGATTTCTTTTGATGCATAAACCAATCTTGAGTTCGTAACCGGGCCACGCCTTGGCACTTTGAGTACCTATCGATACATTCAGGGCGTACTAGGACAACATGCGGTGCCATGTGCTGGTTTTGTTGATGAAGGTTTCATATTGATGTAGAACAATGCTCGACCGCACGTTGCTGCGAAAGTTCGTCAATATCCCTCCGACGTCGAAATTTCGGGTTTGGACTGGCCAGCAGGGAGTCCTAACCTTAATCCTATTGAGCACCTATGGGGAGAACTCAAAAGGAGGGTCAGGGTCCGGACTCTTGCCGCAGATACCCTTCAGGACTTCCAGGTGGCTGTACAAGAAGATCGGCATGGATCGCTCAGGAGTTCATCATAACTTTGATAAGGTCAAGGAAAACCCGGATGTAAACCTAAATTAGGGTAATGGGTGGCACTATGAGCTATTGAAATCAATTTGTTTGTGTTTTTTACAAGAAAGATGTCATTAATCGCCTAATGAAATGGTATGCCAAACTGACCGGTTTTTGTTTTAAGGCTGTAGAATTAGTAAACAATTTACAATTACAATAACTATAGCAATAATTAAATCCTTATTGTACTACCTTTAAAACGATTCCAACATTTATTTAATACTAATTATATTTCTTGAGTTATTACCGTTTGAATCATAAGGAGAGAGGTGAATATAATATACCAGCCCAGGTAGCATAAGACCTAGCAATGTAGCTTTTTGGCTAAAACTCTAAACTTTCTCATAATCATGTCATGAAAATACTTGCCATAGTCGACTGATTTCTTGTTTTAAAAGACTGTCTTAGCCGGCCCCTAGACGATCAATTGTATTGTGCAATATCATGCTTCAATTTTATTGAACTGTTTATTTGACAATTAGTTTGAAGGCAGCAATGTTCAATATCAACTCTAGACGGTTAATAATATTACGCAATACGTGATATTGCGCAATAAAATTGTTCGTCTAGGGTCTGCCCTAGACGAGCAATTTTATTATAATAGTAGACAGAACTAAGGAGTACCTCGACTTCAAACAAACAGACGTATATACGCGAGTTGGGCGTGACTGTCACTTTCAACATGTTTCACAATGCTGAATAACGCATTAATACAACGCGCCCCGGCCGATATGAGTATATGGCATACTATGTCAAAAATATAAATTTCGAGATCTCTTCTGAGTCGGCCTACTCGTTAGTTCTGTTTACTTTGTCTAGGGGATCGCTAAGATTAGATCGATCGATCGCAGTAAGTATTATTGTCAGCTTATCTTTCTCTCCTTTGTTTCTCGCACTTTCTATAATTATAAAAGTGACAGAGACAGCACTCAAAACTCACCATGGGGCATAGAACTCGACGAGAACCTTCTTGTTGGTGTCGAAGACGACCTCGTCAAAGTTCTTGGCGACGAGCACCTTCACGGGTTTGGCGGACCAGTCCTCCGGCACTTCCTCCGACAGCAGGTGCTGCTTCAGGGTACCAGCGAAGAAGGCCTGGATGAATTCCTGTGGGGAAATCGTGGGATTAGTTGTGGGAATATTTAATGGTGTTTTAAGCATAAACAGTGTTTTAATATACTTTTTAAAATAACCAAGGGCGAAAATACTTAAAACACAAAAAACGCTTAACTTAAAACAGAATTTCTCATTCAATGACAACCCAACCGTGTCTACATATATAATATCATCATAAGACAACTACACCTTTGTCTCATCTCAAGAATGTCTTATTCATTCAATTAGTCGTGACATTTATTTAAAATACACACAAGGAATATGTCCATCAGAAAACATTAACGTGACGTCATCATAAGACAGAGAAAAACCGCCATCATTGAACGTTGGCGATATCAAAGTATACCGTGTAATGTACAATTTGCTACAGTGTGACTTTATAATTAATTATTTCAATAACATCCTGCGATAGAAAAATGTTTTCAAACACGATTTGAGCTTTAATATACTTCTAATTATAACATTATTATGCGCAATATCTTTAGAAACGCAAATGAAAGTTTATATCTGTTTCCACAAAGCCAAAATCCGTGTCTAGCTTGATCAAAACAAATTATGTAATTATTTGCACCTCGACTTTAAAGGTTATATTTACATATTGTTATGTTTAATGTCATTTTGCATAGAATTTCAAATGAAAAATTGAATACGCTTTTCAAGGTTAAATGTGATTATTTCTGAGAATATTATATTTTAAATTAAATATTTTTCTAGTAAGTCAACTCTGTCGACTCTAAAGCCGTGTCCATAACATCGATTAAATGATGAATAGCATCAGTGTTTTTCACCGAGTTATAATAATCCTGCCAACAGTGTTTAAGCAGTACCAGCGCCCTGGGCGAAATTTATCCCCCCCCCCCCCCCCTAACGCTGCTACTACAGCACGATAGCGAGTTTTCAAAATGGCGGCGTAGCCTTGTACGACTGAAACCATCCTTGAAGGGCTGTAAGTCTCACCTCAACGGTGTTCGCGGATAGCTCGTCGCTCTCGGGCTTATACTTGGCCATGTCCTGTTCCAACGCGATGAGACGGGCTGACGGCACCTCCTCCTTCTTCATGCCGAAGAACTCCAGGATCCTGAAAGTATATAGGCGTTAGAATGGAAAACCATAGTAGCATAACCAATAAAAGTACATCACTAATGTATTAACCCATCAAGCAATATTAACTCCCAAGCGGCACCCGGCTGTCGCATAACAATTGAAAATCTATTGTGTCTGCAATTCCCATGATCGAGGTATTAATTTGATCCAAATGTACCATTATAGAAATTTATTTACATGCAAATCATAGACATAATATTATTTAGTTTGGGTCATAAGTCATATCCCCACCAAGTTGCATAAATCCTTCCTGTCTCCATTCTTACCAATAAAGATATTTGCGTGACAAATAACCATTCCAGGTCTGTCATGTGGCTTTTTCAATGTGCCAGATATAGATAAGATCTTGTTTTGTTATAGTTTGTGCGTTTTAAGATGATAATATGGGTGACAGTTTTCATATTCCTTGCTACGGGTTTTTTTTTACAAGAAAACAAAAAAAATCAAATGTAATAAATTATATTCCATCTACAAAAACAAATGTTTCCTATAATTGTAAATGAATAAAAATGAAAAGTTGCTAAATGCTAACTTATTAATATAAAATTATAAATATTAACTGTGAAATAGGAGTATAAAATTATTGTTACGTAAACATTTGAAAAATGTTAGATGAAACGGAACTTATGTCAATAGAGATTGACTCTGTTGAATCGAAAACAAATAAATTAAATCGCCGGCACCACTGAAATGTCAGTATGAAATCGATAATTTCGATTGCAATTCCTTTACGAAGTGATTCGATATTTTTAAATTATCGATAAAATTTTGTTAGGTAACTTCCCTACTATTGTCAATTATAATGTGTCACGTATATCATCATAAAACGCACAAACTATAGTCGCTTAGTCACGGCATAAATATTTTTAGTAAGTAAGTCTATGCAACTGGACTTGTGCCTGTTTTCACCAACCACCTCTACGTGTACCTATCTTTCAAGACTTCAGTAACGTTCATGTGTCACCTACGTCCTTAGGGCCTTAGAACATTGGCAAACCATAAGGGTTTTCAAAAACGTGTTTGTGTTAAGAAATACATGACTCTATGGGAATACTTAGTGTTAGGAGCGGTTGGTGAAAATGGGCATTAGTTCTCTGAGAGAAAATCTAGATAGTCTAGAATTATTCAAACAATAGTACCTCTGGTGGTCGTCCTGGTCGGTGTCGATGGCGACACTCATGATCCTGTCGCGGTAGTTCTTAGCGACCGGCTTCAGCTCATCCAGGTACTTCTCGAAGTGACCGCCTTTCTGTGAAAATAAATATACTCATTAATAATCTTAATCATTCACATTAATCTTCAGTTATTGTTAATATAGAAATCGAAAAGTGTAAGGGCTTATAAAACTGGCAAGGGCCAATAACTCTAGTTCATAAGTTTTGTCGCTGATTACTTAATACTGAGATAATCTACGACTTGATTGGCAAGTAATCGTAGACCCTTACGTGTTTTATTATTATACTTTTAGTTTATTAATTACTCGAAACAAGAGATATAGCGACAACGCTTCAGATGGGCGACGGCCACCTCTGAATACTTTTGTCATTTGACCCTCTTATTTCGTATTTTAATCGTTATCAATGCCATTTTTAACCCGCTGCAAAGTCTGCTGGTATTCTTAGAGGGTAAAGTGCATGAATTCATCATAGTCATCTATCATAGATAAAGAATATAAATAAAATTTTATCATTTTATTCTTCATATTATTTTAAATTCATTTTCGCGGTCAGCTAAGCGTTAAACAGCTCAATTTGATGCGTGGAATGTACCATAGTGCCATTAGCAGATCTACGCGTTTACAGTTAGTACAATGTTAAGGTCGGTGAGGTCGATGAACCGAGCCGGCCAAATCCATCGATAGTAAAACTGGTATCGGACATTTTATTATAGTCGTTGTTTTATGTATTTTTACGGGATGTAAGCTATAAATGGGCGAATTTGTTGGCCGGATATACGCGCGCGAGTTTAGATTAAGCAGGGCCTGAGGATATAGATGTAAAAGTGTCTATAGGTTACTTTACGCTTAAGCTGCTTAGCCAATGTTGATGAAATTTAATTGTTAGCGCAAAGGTAAAAGCAGATATGCATGTTAGTAGGAAAACATCCTGTCTAGGGAACATGGCAGAAGCGCGACTACTGACCCATTATTAAACCGAGTTTACATGCCTTGTATCTTCTATTACATATTTTGTTTCTTCAAAATATTCATGCGGAAAGGATGCATGTTGGTGACTCTTTTAAAGCACTTCTTGATCTCAATTAATGCATCACCAGTAAACGCATCTATCACAATACTCAATAGCTTTCAGAAATTATTTACTTATCGCTTTTATTAAATTGAAATTTTGAAGTCTAGTATTCTTAGTCATTTAACTTATAAAAGAAAGTAGTTTAGTAACTTTCAGTTAATACGAGATCATCCGTAGTACTTATCATAAATTCTAAGAACCATTACGCGCGATTCTTGCTAACCTTTCGCATGGACGCTCTCTGACACTTCGTAATAAGAGAAAGTTCTAAGTCGTAATCTCAACAGTTGTTGAGACTCATGAGAGTACGCTGTACGACTTCGAAGTGCGATCTCTAAGGGCACAATAAAAGTTATGGGACAATCATTATTTCTTACTTGGTAAAGTTTTAAACATAGTATCAAATTCGTAGGAATTCTTATTAGAAATGGGAAAGTATTCAACGTTAGAGTAGTTCTTAATTTGCGGCCAACTACTGAGTAAACGAGACATCGTTTTCCTTATTAAGTATTAATTAATGTTATTAATTAATGTTAAATAAATGCATCGTAAATGGTAATTGGTTATACTTGGCTCAGTGAATCTTTAAAAAGACTTCGTAAACAGTACGGCGTTTGGAGAAGAGACCTGTCTTTGCCAATGAAGAAATGTCCCTTAACAAACCATATTGGTCTATAGCCCAAACATGAATTTAAAACCAGCTGAGTTTATTATTTTTGTGAAAATCATATAGCAAAAATTTTAATTTCTTTACTTTGACAACGCTATGAATAAACTTTTCAAAATTCTTCGTGCCCTGGCTATATTAAAAATCAGTTTGTAAAAAGCCTTTGTTAAAACTTAAAGCTTTATAGCAATTATATGCGGCAAACATTGCAACGTGTTCAAACCGCGTGGACACCTTACGTAAAACATATTTAACATACTTTGACGTGCGATATTAAGTTTCAAGAGCAGAGATTATGCACATTTTATATTACTACAGTATTATGCCAAGTATTCGTTCAAAATACTATTTATATGAGCTCAATAAAATATTTTTTATAGAGGTCATTACAGTATGTTGAACAAATACTTGGTTTTTATGTATTAGTTTACCAAAAATATTGCTGTCATGATTTGAGAAGAAATATTGAAGTTACTGTATGATAAAAGTTAAAAATACTAACAGACTAACAGTTCTTAAAAAGTTTTTTAAACCTTAATAATTTACCCTCTAAACTGTAGATAAACTTAGCTTCTTAGGTCATACTCAGATATTTGTATTATTATTAATTCCACCAAAAACATACGGTCTGTTAAAATAGGACCTAGTTCCTATAGGGTAATTTTTGGCCTAAAAATGAGTTGAAATCTAATCCAATGCCAAGTTCAGATGCACTTCATCGACCATAATCATCTTCGTCACCAGCCTGATCCATAATACTTTTAAGAATTATTATGGATCAGGGTTATACAATTGGGTATACTGCTTTAGTACTAGTTGTATAATTACGTACTAGTATATAATTACGTAGGTATCTTTCCTCTCGCAATAGGCACTGAGATACAGGGGGGTCAAAAGTGCGTCGAAACGGTTCGTGTAAATCGTGCACGGCATGCGCGGCCTGCTGGAACTAGGCCTGCGCATTTCCGTGCTTTTGATTTAGGAGTTACTAAAGTTAAGAAATTTCTGCTTATACTTTATAGTAACATTTTCTGGGAGCCTTCATTAAATACTACTACAGTTATCATAAAATTAATTTTGTTATCCGTCTTGTGCATAATGTTTAAAACTATGATCTTACCTTGGACAGGAACAGCAGCAGGTGGTATTTGATCTGTCCACCGAATATCTTGGAGGCAGTCTCGTGGGAGAACTCCACGATGGTCGGCATGCTTTGTACAAACACCCAGGTCTTAAAAAGGTCCTCGTTGAAGGCTTCAGCATCATATTTGACCTTGGGGTCTTCAAACTAAGGAAAAAAGTATTTATGTATTTAATTAATAATTATTATACTACAATCCACATAATATTGTGCATGTCATAAGGAAAAAAACAGCTATTAGGTACTTTAATATAGAAAGTTAAATAATTTATACAATTTAATACAATCCATTATATAAAAGGAAAAATCTGATTAAGGCAAGAGGAAACAAAATCAATAATAATTATCAGACAATAATGATTGTACTTTGGGAAAAGTAGGAAAATGCAAACATAATGCAAACAAAAGTACAAATCTTTCTACCTCTCTGTTAGTTTTATAATGTTAAGTTGCTGAATCAATTTTAATGAAATTTGCTATGCTGATACTTTGATTCCTAGGAATTAACATAGTATGGTTTTTATCATGGTTCCATACATGAAACAATTAATAAGTGTATTTCTGTAAAATGTTGATGATGATGATGACTGCTGGTGATAAAATTTCGTCGGTCTGATACAGTATTACATTAAAATTCATTTTGTTGTTCAGTGATAACAGAATGACCCAATGATAAGAATATCAAAGCAGTAGTAGTCTCTAGCTATATTGTCCAAGTTACACAGAAACTCGTCATAATCATCATCGTTCATTGTTAAGGACGCTATCACAAAAATTATGTCAAAAATTAGCAGGTCAGTATGAATATCGAGCTTAAGGGATATTACGCCTTGTACAGTGGCGGTTACGACTAGGGAATGCAATCTTGATCTTGCAAGATCAAGATTCCACCAAGATCTTGAGTGATTTTCCAAGATTCAATCTTGAAAGCCATCAATCCTGAATTTCGAAATCCTGTTCGCAATTTTGACAAAATAGTCCAAGATTGTAACAAGATTTCGAGATTTTCAGATTGTTCATACCTGCGCTGCAAAGCGCGAACCACAGATTAGGGTATATATAGTAGACAGATAAGCGCAGACGACAGACTATCCGTGACGCACTTTTTAGTCCGCGGACCTATGCAATTGCCAAATTATATGTCACGGATAGGTCTGTCGTCTGCGCTGCGCCATTTAATTTTTATGTTTAAAAAAACTTGAATTTGTAAAAACTGAGTTTGTTATGTTTATTTTATATAACAATACCCAATTTTCTCAAAAACAATTTTTCGAAACATTACATAATATATTACTCAATATTAAAATACTGGTTACTTTAATATTAAGTACTTATTATATTATGTTATTTTTTCAATTATTCTGCTCAATCTCGAAAATCCCGAAAATCTTGATTCGCGACTAAGATCTCGATTCTCGACCCGAATCTCAATAAGATCTCGAACTGACCAATCTTGTTTCAGAAAAAAGAGGCCAAGATCTTGAGTAGTCAATCTTGGTCCAAGATTGCATTTCTTATAGTTTGTGCGTTTTATGATGATATGCGTGACACATTATAATTATTAATTGACAATAGTATGGAAGTTACCTAACAAAAATTAATCGATAGTTTAAAAATATCGAATCACTTCGTAAAGGAATTGCAATCGAAATTATCGATTTCGTACTGACATTTCAGTGGTGCCGGCGACTTAAGATGGCCGCCCTTTTTTATCGATTTGATTTCGATTCAACACAGTCAATCTTTATTGACATAAGTTCCGTTTCATGCATATGACATTTTTCAAATGTTTTCGTAACAATAATTTTATACTTCTATTTCACAGTTAATATTTATAATTTTTATTAATAAGTTAGCATTTAGCATCTTTTCATTTTTATTCATTTACAATTATAGGAAACATTTGTTTTTGTAGATGGAATATAATTTATTACATTTTGATTTTTTTTGTTTTCTTGTAAAAAAACCTGTAGCAAGGAACATGAAAACTGTCACCCATATCATCTTAGAACGCACAAACTATAGTTACGACGCTCGCCGGTTTCTTGATAGGGCGAAAATGTATGAAGAAGTTTGAGAGGGTTTCTTATTTTGCTTATAAATGGAAATGTTATTTATTTTTATATTATAAAATATTTAGCTATTCGTATAGGGGACTAAATAAGCAACAATTTTTTTTTATATTTATTTTCCTTAGTTCAGTCTATTTAGCTATAATGGTACCTAATCAAACCCCATTTTTTTAATATTTTGCGATTATTGTGATGGTTAACACGTTGAGGGTCGGTACTAAGTTGAATAAAACATATGATATGACAGTAAAATTCTTCATACAAAATATTCCAACGGCAATACCCGTAGCGTCATCTAGCAACACCAAAAAACGAATGAAGATTGACAGTACTGCTAGATCTGTCATCATCTGACCAGTACTCTCCTCCATCATCGTGCTAAGGATCCTCATCACTCGTTTCCGGTGTTGAGACTTCTTCTAGTAGCCGTTTGATGCGATTTTCATCATCCATCTATAACAAAATATAACAATTTGTTTACATGTAATTTATACCTAAAATGGCAATTTTCAAATCATTTTTTCAGACTAACATCAGTACAACTTTATTATTAGTCATTATAATTACTAAAATAATGTAACACTCACCTTCTTGCATTAATTTTGACGTGAACAAAACTTTTGCGAAAACCACAACGACACAATTTTTCCCGAACGCACGCGGCGCGACACTACTCAACGCATTGCGAATAATAGCACACAATAGTACACGGCCATGACCATACTGTGCGTACATTTTCAGTGTATGTTTGTGTGCATTCAAATGCTTCTATGTACAAGAAAAAAATATGTGATATGACGGTAGTCCTATATTTTAAGTACATTCTTTAGAAATTTATCTGCAAATGCCGTAGTGTTTAGTAAAGTCAAAAAATAAACGACTGCGTCAGCCGTAGTGTCATATTACGCAGTCAATTTTTTTACGGTCATAACCGTCCATCCCGCAATGTGTTAACATGTATTTATGTGAAAATTTTTTATGCGGCTATAAAAATTTTATAGAATAGACATGGAAATAAATATATTATCTTTCATTTGAAACCAAATATCCTTGCAGTGTGACTCCTAATTCTTTAAAATGGTACCTGAAAATCGCTGATATTTGTGTAAAAATGAGGGTCTTAAATTTTGAACCTTAGATAGGCTGTTTGGACTGGCTCAGCATTAAAAATCTAACAACAGGTAGAATTATGACTATGAGACTCCACGTACAGAATAGAGTATGAAATAATTACAGAAAATTTTAAATGTAAAGATATAACTTACGTTTTTGTATAAGACAACATCCTCAGGTGAAGCTTCAAGTTCTTCGATGACCTTCTCGTCGGTAACAATAGCAAACACTTGGTCGTCAACCAGGCTAGCAATGTTAAGGAACGCCTTTGCTTTCTCGGTGCTCTGGTCTGGGAAGAAACCGAAGACAATGACAGTGTTGGCGCCAATCAGCTCCTTGGCTTGCTCAGCAGAAGCAACTTCAACAGCTGGAGGACCAGTCTTCTTCTTCAACCATGTGATAATGTCATCAGCTTGACGGCCACCTGAATAAAATTTTTTGATGTCAACTTTTTCTTAAAATCATTTAAAATTGCAATTGCGCACAGAAGTTGGTTGTATATGCAGCTAGATAGAGTACATAATATAAGAAATACCATATTATATTAACTACACACTACTAAATTAATTATGATTACTAATGAGTGTGAACATTTTGCTGTGAAATCAATGTTTTATGTGTGAAAAATTGCATAATAACATTCCATAACATGATTAACCTCAACTTACCCGAGTAGTCGATGGGGTTTCCGTTCTTGAAGAAAATTAAAGTCGGGTATCCCTTGACTTTGTATAGTTCAGCCAAATCTTGCTCCTGGGTGGCGTCAACTTTAGCCAGCTTAATGGGAGATTCTTCTTCCAATAATTTTGTGGCGGCTTTAGCGTACTCCGGCGCGAGCGACTTGCAGTGACCGCACCACGGGGCATCTACGTGACAAAACAAAAATGTAACGCCGCCCGGCAAACTGTCGGCGAGGTAAGACTAAACGATGATAAACTATTTTAGCAAGTTATACTGAAGCTGTGGATTAAGTAACGTGACGAGATGAGTCATAAAATGAAACTTACAGAATTCCACAAGGATGTAGTCGGTGGAAGATACAACAGAATCAAAATTGGACTTTGAAAGAACTAATACATTTTCTTCTGTTGGAATATCGTCTCCGAGTGCGGTACCCAAAAGGGCTATCGCTAGCGAAAGGAATATAACACGCATCTTTCTGCTAGAACTAATTTATAACAACTAATAAATCGCACTCGGAAGACGGAACTAAACTAAATGCCGAATTCGCGACTTCATTCACGTTCACAAATTTCTACTTGACGTGGCAGCGTCGAATGTGTGTTTAGCTGTGATTGGTCAAAAAATATTTTTTTAAGAAAAGCTTTTGCCTACTGACTTAGGATTTATATTTGAAGTTTTACAATTTTTTCCCTACGGAGATTCCGTAATTTACAGAATCTAGGGGGCTTATAAAACTCATAATTTGAAAGCTACAATGTAATAATAAAATACAGCAATAATCTTCAGCATATTAACATTCCTTTCCACATTTAAAATTTTCTATTTTTGTTTATTAAACCATAGACAAAGGAAAATATAAACTAATGATAAGCAATGATGAAAACAGAAAAACTCAAAGCAGATATGTTACTACCGCGCGCGTCGTGAAGATTCAAATACGGCCCAATTGGGCCGTCTGTTATTTAGTCTGCATCGAGCGCAGTCACGAACGTGCCGCGTCTTGTCTTATCTAAATTAATTGAAAATGACGTCGTGCGTGTTTCGAAAATGTACCAATAATGACTCGAAAGTAAACAAAACACATGGAATCTCTTACCACATGTCTTGATTGCAATAAATACCTCGATTATTTACATTTTCAATTATTTTTTCGAACAATCTGGAAAAAATCGAATTTTCGGCATAGCTCAGGCGAAGAAAGAGACAGCAATACGATTCGACGTTTAAAAATAGAACTGTCTCTTTTATGTAAATGGTTTTTCGTATCTAATATCTATACGTGGGAGAGCCATGCTTTGGCACGAATGGGCCGGCTCGGCCGGCCGGAGAAATTTACACTGGAGACACGCCGGTTTTCTGTGAAAACCACGTTCTCACAGAAAACCAGCGTGAAACAGCGCTTGCGCTGTGTTTCGCCGAGTGAGTGAGTTTACCGGAGGCCCAATTCCCTTTCCTATCCTCCCCTATTCCTTTCCCTTCCCATCCCTACCCTCCCCTAATACCCTATTCCCTCTTAAAAGGCCGGCAACGCACCTGCAGCTCTTCTGATGCTGCGAGTGTCCATTGGCGACGGAAGTTGCTTTCCATCAGGTGACCTGTTTGCTCGTTTGCCCCTTCTTTCATAAAAAAAAAATCTTTTGTTTCACTTATATGTCAAATTTGTCAATGTTTGCAATTTTGAATTTGAAAATTGTTCGGAACAGATTTAAGCCGAAAAATAGTATGGATGTAACATATCTGTAATATCATTGATGATAGGCTTCCGAAGTAAAACCGATTTATATTCATTCAAGCATACATTCAGCATCTCCTTAGTATATTTTACAAATTACTGTTATTTCAAACCTCTTTCAAACAGACGACACGAAACAGGCTTGACTCATTGACTGTTTTGACTTTTAAACTTTGACTAGACTTTATTGCTCCTCTACATGAGTGGCCAGCGCTGGCCGATATGGCTATGCAGTGGTCGCAACGCCTCTACATGATGGCCGTGTTCAGTTGTGATCTAAACGTCGTTCAAGATGGACGTGTAAGCATTAGCCATTGCGGCAATGCAAAACGTTGCATTTTTAATAGTTTGTGACTACACCAGATGACCCGGTGAACTTCGTATGACCTCCCTCCTAATATGAACCTTCTCTTGAATTCTACGAAAAATTATTTCGAGCCTAAAATTAAAATAATGGGTAATAGTAGTGATGATGATGATAATGATGAATGTAATAATAGCATAATATGCTTTCCGTTCTTAAAAACAACTTTGAAACTCCCAAACTTGGATCTTTAAAAAGTCGGGAGTTATGTATTGTATAGTTTGTCAAAAAAGTGAAGAAATTAAAAAGTGGCAACATCGTAGTGTCATCCCTTTCAAATCAATCTCAGAAAAAAGAGATGACACTATGATATTGCCACTTTTTAATTTCTTCACTTTTTTGACAGACTATAATTATAAGCTATTATTATTGTAAAGTTTCATTAAAATTCGTTCAGTAGTTTTTGAGTAAAAGAGTAACAAACATCCATACATCCATACAAACTTTCGCCTTTATCATATTAATATAACTTAATTCATTATGAGACCACGTACTCGTCATTTTGAATTAAATTCGTAAATAATTGTAATACAAATTACGACGTCCTCGCTCGACCGCGGTCAGGCACCGACTGTCGTATCGGCCACGTGTAGAGGCGTCCGCCAACGCTGGGCCATCATCCTTTGATGTGCGGCCGAAAAACCGACATCGCCGCCATTCCACGGCCAGCGCTGGCGCTAATGGCCCGTGCCATCGGCCATCCTACGCCACTAAGTTCTCCCCATGCTGGCCCATCTTGTAGAGTCGCTATTATATGAACGTGGCGAGAAAAGGATCTATAAATGCTTTAAATGTTTCTATCATACAAAAACGTCATTATTGACATGTGTTTGACAGTTCTCTTTTCTTCTTCTTTTGGCGTAAGCCTCCTTTACCAATGAATAAGGAAACAGATGGAAGCGACATAACTACAAAAAATTGTGGCTGGCGCCATATTGCCAAGCACTAAACATGGCTGCCTAAAGTGATGGGACACTCGGTTGGTATTTGTCGAGGATATCGATAAGTAAGATGTTATAAGTGAGCTATTAAGCTTCTTTTTTCTTTTTTTTTGACGGATT
Source organism: Aricia agestis (assembly GCF_905147365.1). Classification (NCBI taxonomy): domain Eukaryota; kingdom Metazoa; phylum Arthropoda; class Insecta; order Lepidoptera; family Lycaenidae; genus Aricia; species Aricia agestis. The sequence continues at coordinate 12,870,787 of NC_056428.1, read as the reverse complement.
ATAAATTAATTTTAAAAAAAGCAAATTGGTCGAAAAATTTGACCATTATATCGATATTTTTTTCGCGATATATCGAGATTCGAGACCGATATTGATATTTTTTCAAATATCGATATATCGATATTTTCTTTCAAATTAAACATCCTTATAATACGACACTTTGACAGTTTATGTACCTCGGAGAACCGGAACATAAAATGGCGGACCAGCCACGGTATTTTGATTCGGTAGAGACCATTATGCCGCGTCCACTTATAAAAGTCAATGTCCTTTACTAGCAGCGCCTATTGACATCATTGACAGTTGACACTGGCCATGCCGGCCATGGTTGTATAGCCGAAGTGCCGTAATGAGAAAAAAAATTGATAAATTGGCAATTTGACACTTGACAGAAACAATGTTGAGTGATAGTTGAGTGCATAGAATTAGAACGTTAGAAAAGGCATTCCATACGTGTTTCATACAATCGTCAGCGCGAAAATGTGTCACCCTCGAAATGAGTGAGCTCACTCATCTGAGAGCAGTGTGCCTTAGGACGCGGTAACAGCCGGACATGTTTAATTCATTAATAACCGCGTTGTTTTTCGCTACATTTCGCTCCAGAATGCCGTCATGTGCCTTCCGACAGTGCAGTAACAAAACAAGCAATACAAATAAAGCCAAAGGTGTAATATTTCACATGTAATTACTAAGATTTTATTAATATTCAAATAATTGTCTTCCATTTTAAGAAAAAAATCAAAGCAAAGCGTAAAATGAGCGAAAGAGAAAGTAGTATATGATATTACTGTAAGACAAAAAAGGACGACAATATTTTCTCGATGCACATTTTGCATGCTAAAACATTGCTACAGCTTTGACGGCATACGTCGTATCTAGTATTTTGATGTCGTTGGTTGAGTGGTTAAATGTTTGATGTTTGTAAACAAATTCAATAATTTTATGGAAAGTTAATTAACTAGTAAGTACTGTATACCTACCTAATTAGTTTCAAATATTTTTTAAAACTATCCTGAACCCATGAAACATAAATAATGACTAAGTTTCTAAACAAAGTTATGTTACTGTTTCTGTAAGTTTTGTACATAATTTATTGTGATCTATGAATAATTATTGTGATTAATAAAAAGTAATATTATAGTTGTGTAATAAAACTTTATCATTATTGCTAGTGAAATAAGTATATCCGTTAGACAACACTTAGCTAAGCAAATATTCTAATTAATAAATGTTGACCTTCGATATATAATACTTACGAATTATTTTAGAATTTAATACCTGGACTTCGTCCAATTTTTATTAATACAATTCTGTATACCGCGTTCACTCAAAGCGGCTTGCCTCAAGGCACGAATATTTGAAATGGTGTTAAAATCTAGATAAAAAAAAATTGAAAGTTATTAGTAGCCTGAAAATGCCGGAATATACTATTTCGTCTGAAATATATGAAGAGTACAGCTATCTAACGAAAATTCCACCAACTATTGAAGGAAGTAAGTATAAAGTATTTATAAACTAATTACAAGAACACCTGGGAAATACCTGGGCATCTCTTTAAACCTGTGTTATAGTGCAAAGGCATGCATAGATGTGTTTAGCTTTAATAACTCAAGAAGATAAAATTAAAGAATAATAGCATTGCTGAAATTAAGTTGTATAATATTTATTTATTTATATTAATACCTGTTACCTATTGTTTATTTAATTCTTATTAAATTGTGCTAGGATTTTTATTTGGCAAAAGCATAATGAATGTGAGCATAATGCTCACACTAAATACATAATCTCAATTTATTTTACAGATGTTGTCTCAGAATTTCCTTTCTTCCTGCCCAAGCGTGGCAAAAAGAAGTTTGACAGGGATGGTGATCTGGATATAAATAAACAAAAGGAAGCTATCAGAATTGGTAAGCGTAATCTTTTATGAATGAATGAATGAGAATTCTTAATTGCACCAAAACAACCATGACATACAGAACTTAGTAATTACCTATGAGTAAAAAGTACAAAAGGTGGTCTTATTGCCACAAGTGATTTCTTCCAGACAACCTTAACACATTCAGTGCCACTAATACGCCTAGCATGTCCACACTAATATTTATCAACAAGTTGACAATTTGAAAATGGATTATTGTTTTTTTATTGAGATACTATTAGACAATGCTTACACGGCCAGTCTGAGATCAGCTAAATCCCAGAGACAATAGTCAATATTATTTTTTACAAAATATAGGTAGTAGTTCTAATGTCGTTGAATTTCGACCATTGAACGATCTCTAGTAAATGTAATTTTGTAACTTTTCTAATGGTTTGGGTTCTGGACTATAGGTTTGTTTACTTACACAATACACATACTTACTTTTCAGAGCACAGACCCAAAACCAGGATAGCTCTAGTGGGTCTTCAAGTATGGAGAGGGGCATTCCTTTCTGGAGACCTCTTAATCACCCTGGGTGAAGCGGGGAAGTTGAAAGACAAGACTGTTCTGGAGCTTGGTGCCGGTACTGGCTTAGCTAGCATAGTAGCTTCAATGTATGCTAAGAAAGTTGTCTGTACAGGTAAAAGATGCTTTGTTACACACAAACGCAGGTATCATATACATCCACAAGCAAACCATCGCACAGAGACGCCACACGCGCGCCGCGTACACAAATACGCACACACATAAAATGCGCGCACGCATGCACTCACGTTCGCACCGCATACGTAAATCACGATTCACGATGCACCCACACAAAGACACAAGTAAGCACACACACAAAATTGATTACTTAAAATAATTATTTATTTATAAACTTCTAGATCTCGAAACTGGTGGTATACTAGACTTGATAAAGTTGAATGTGACGAATAATGAAAAGTTTGTTAAGTCAGATTTTCAAGTTATGGCCTTAGATTTTATGGACAGAAATTGGAATGAATCATTAAGTAATGCCATAATAGAAACGGATATTATCATAGCAGCTGATGGTAAGTATTACAAAATCCCACTGAATATTGATGGCATAAAGTTGGCACTTGGCAGTGACAAACTGTATGCAAAGCTCAAATATTATAGGCCGTGTATAACTTTGAGATCGCTAGTCAAAAATGGGAGGGGAAAGCTTGCGATTTTGTGTTCGTGGCTTTTCGATTTTTGCCGCATAGGCTATACTGGGTGTTAGGGTTAACACCGTTATACTTAAGCCCGGCCGCACATTGTTCGAATTGGCGAATTCTGATCAGAAACAGTTGAATTTCGCCGGACCGCCACCCCGCACACTATCCGAAATATCCTTCCGGCGAGTTCGAGCTCACTCGGCTCAGTACAAAATGCAAGAGACAGCGCGGACGTTCAACTGTTTCTGATCAGAAATTTCGGACAATGTGTGGCCGGGCTAAAACTATCAAATGAGCCCGAACATATTTTGATGGTTTTAAGTTTTAACTTTTTCTATTAGAACAATGCTGGGAACTCAAAATTTTTCCGTCCGTCTTCATATACCCATACATTTTTTTTAGTTCCCAGCATTGTTCTCATAGAAAAAGTTGTTCATTTTGACGGGCTCATTTGATGGTTGTAAGGATAACGGTGCTAACCCTAACAACCTGTATACCATACCTATTTTAACTAATTTTCTAATTTATTTCAGTAATATACGACGATGACGTCACAGAAGCGTTTATTTACACAATAGAGAAAATTCTAAACTCAAAACCGCCAAAGACGTTGTACATAATTCTAGAGAAGAGATATGTCTTTACAGTAGAACACAGAGACTCCGTAGCGCCATGCTATGAGACATTTATATCTTTACTGGACAAAGTTAAGCACTCAAACTGGTTGGTGCAGCAAATGCCTATAAACTTTGTAAAATACTTCACATACTACAGAGTGGAGGAGTTTGTTATATGGAAAATATCTTCTGTGGAATAAAATGTGATTATAAGTGGGAATTTCTATTTTAAAATTGAAAATTAGTCCAATTATATTTTAAATATTTGCAACTGCATTCAGGCAAAGATGGATGGTTAAATGCAGATACTGACAAACTACTAATAACTAAAACTAAATTTCAGTAACCATATAATTTTAAATAAAAGTCCAGTTATAACTTATAAAACATTCACAAAACAGACAACTAGGCAAAAAATTTTAAAGAACACTGACATATTGAATAACGTACTGAAAATGTTGTCTTGCAAAGTTTTAAGCTGAGGTCAACTTCATAAGGAATAGATGATGCTCTACCGCGTTTCAAAAGCTATAGCGTGTAACAGTATTTTCTGAAAAAGATCTAAAACCACCTTCGAAATTCAAAACCATCTACTTCCGTTTCCCACCTTTAGGCCATTGCTCGTTGTATTTCATGAAAGTCTTCCGTAGTTCAGAGTTCCTTTCTTGCTGGTCTACCTCCTTGCTCAAGGTTTCCACGCTCTGACCGACGCAAAGGTCGCCGGTGAAATGAAAAATGTGGACTTGCGTGTCGAAGGATACATTTTTCTCGGCACTCTTCAAACCGTGCGGTTCGTAAGTCACTGCATATTGCAAGCTTTCTGAAGCATAAAATGTAGCTTTTATAATTTGCCGTGACACGACACGGCACGTTTTTACCGCGGTCGTGAAATAGGGAAGTGAAGTATCAAGTATGGAATCACAAAAATGTATGTAATGTATGTGTACGGCAACTAAGCTGCCAATATAAAACGTATGCCAAATAATTAATTTGTCATGGGAAAAGAATGGACAAGTGTAAATCGAGACACGTGTACCTATAATATTGTTTACATTTGAATCCCGAAATAGCGAACGCGTAGACAAGACAGCGAGCACCGAACCGGGAAGGCCCAGACTAGGATGTATTCGTTGCTGTTATTAATAGTTACAAGACCTTAAAAGCTGTCTTTGTTCCCGCAAGTTATACCTACATACATACACATTTATGCGATGAGCCTCCGTGGTCTAGTGGTACAGAGCGCGGCTCTTGACTCGGAGGTCGTGGGTTCGATTTCCGCGTTGGAAACAATATTATGTTATTTCCAAGTTTGGTTAGGACAATGCAGGCTGATCACCTGATTGTCTGACAAGTAAGATGATCCATGCGTCGGATGGGCATGTAAAAAGTCGGTCCTGCGCCTGATCTCTCGCCGGTCGTGTCGGTCTGCCGTCCCACTGGGTTATGAGAGTAAAGGAATAGAGAGTGCTCTTGTGTACTGCGCACACACTTGGCCACTATAAAATTACTCCTGCGTAGTTGGCCTGGTTTCAATGAAACCGGCCACCATCACCGAAACCGGTGTGGGAGCTATTATTATGCGGTGAGCTTTATGTAATATAATTATCTGGTCATTAAAAGCTAGATTGCACTAGGCGACTGCAATGCAGCAGAGCAACGCGACACTTTACGTCATAATTCGTAAGTATAGGTACGTATTATGGCGGCTCTCGACATAGGCGAACGCGTTGGCCAACGCGTCTGCGGACGCGTTGGCCCAATGTGTAGAACGGGCGTTCGCGCGTTGGCCGTAGGTATTTAGACGTTGGCCGACGCATCTGCGAGCTTGCCGCGCGGGTCGGAAATGTCGGCAAAAGATCAAAGGACATTTGTCGCAAGCTTCGCGCTCCATCCACACATAGGCCGCGCGATCAGTTCGCCCGGAGCGGCGATGAAGAGTGCACGTTTCCTTCTTGTGGCGAGTTAACATCTAACTTGACGAAATGGCGAACAATATGAGTATCGAGAAAACATTTAAATTTATTGGGCCCTATGGGTCTATACAGACGGACCGCATTTCAACTGCAATCCAACGGCAAATTGCAGTTGAAGTGCAGTTTGAATGCAGTTGACACGACTGCAATAGAACTGCAAACCGAACGCGCAGTCAGATTGCAGTTGACTGCAGTCGTGTGAACTTCATACCGACTGCATCCAAACTGCACTATCCCACCCACCCGCACGCTCCGCTCTCCCGCGGAGAATGGAATCAGTAGCAGTGCAGTTTGGATGCAGTCGGTATGCGGTTCACACGACTGCACGCCAACTGCAACTGAACTGCAATCCGACTGCGCATTTGGTTTGCAGTTCTATTGCAGTCATGTCAACTGCATTCAAACTGCACTTGAACTGCAATTTGCGGTTGGATTGCAGTTGAAATGCGGTCCGTCTGTATAGACCCTATCAGAGTAAAAACTGCCTGTGGAACCAAAAATCATATCAAAAGTTGCAAAAAAATAAGGTTATTGGACATTCTATTTTCCTCACGATTTTTTTAGGGTTCCGTACCCAACGGGTAAAAACGGGACCCTATTACTAAGACTTCAACGTCTGTCTGCATTTCTGTCTGTCCGTCTGTCTGTCTGTCCATCTGTCTGTCCGTCTGTCTGTCTCCAGGCTGTATCTCAAGAACCGCTATACTTAGCTAGATTTCTGAAATTTTCACAGATTATGTACCTATATCTGTTGTCGCTATAACAACAAAATATACTAAAAACAAAATAAATTAAATATTTAATAAATAATAAATATATATTATTAATTATTAATCATGATAATTATAATAAGTAATAAGTAATAATTTTTATATACAGGGTGTAACAAAAATAAGTGATAATACTTTAGGGTGTGTACGTGTTCCTTGTAGAGAGTTCACTATGAAAGTAGCAGCTCTGAAAGACGAAATTGGTCTTTCAGCGCTGCTACTTTCACAGTGTACTCTCTATAAGGAACACATACACACCCTAAAGTATTATCACTTATTTTTGTTACACCTTGTATAATAAATAACAAGTAATAAAAAAGTTAAATTATTTTAATATTATAAAATATGTAAAAGTGAGTTTATTTCTTTGTTTGTTACGTTTTCTCGCCTTTTACTTATTTATTTCGAGAATACCCTTTTAAAACTTTTTATTGTCCACATTTACAAAGTAATTATAAGCTGTGAATAAATATACAGCTGCAGCTGTTAGCGACTCAACATCCATTTTGAATCCGTCCGCACATTGGCGCGATCCAAAGCATACTGAACGACCTTCCTATGTGTGGATTACTCACAAACGCCGTTGCAAGCGCACTGCCAACGCGTCTGCAGACGCGTTGGCCAACGCGTTCGCCTATGTCGAGAGCCGCCATTACGTATACTATGTAGGTACCGTACTAAAATGCCGTGTTGCATTATGCATAGCTAGTGTTGCCAGGTCCGATTTGTTTTCAGTCGGTACATGAGGTCAAGAAAATCGGGATTTAGGGTTGCAGATCGGGACAAACAAAAAAACAAGGTGTTTTTAAATTAGGGTTTAATTTATTTCATTCTATATTAATAGTGCAAGTTTAGTTTTATATTATCTATATCAAATATGTCTTTATTCTAAAACAAGTAGTCAGTCTTGCTTGCTGTACTAGTGAAAATTAAAAAATACAGTCGTACGAGGGCTGCTATTTATGTATCCGGAATTAAAAAAAGAAACAAACATATATCATTTAATATGGTTTTATTGCTTTTCAAAATATTCGCCGCGATGATCGACGCACTTTTGCATACGCTGGAACCAATTTTCATAGCACTTTTTCCATTCTGATTGAGGTATCTCCAAAACGTGCATTTTGAACGCATCAACAGCCTCTTCGCGGCTCGAAAAACGTTGACCACGTAATTTGTTCTTCGCGTATGGAAATAAAAAGAAATCGTTAGGTGCCAAATCAGGGCTGTACGGCGGATGACCAGTCAATTCGATCTTTTGACCCTCCAAAAACTGAGTTGTTTCAGCTGAGGTGTGACAGCTAGCATTGTCGTGATGTAATATGATTCTGCGTTGTCGGTTGTCCTTTCTTATTTCTTCAAAGACTTCTGGTAAACAAATGGTCGTATACCATTCAGAATTAACCGTTTTACGATTCTCTAATGGCACTGTAGCCACATGTCCATTAATTCCAAAAAAACAGGCGACCATTTGCTTCAAAGTACTTTTTGCACGAGTAACTTTTGTTGGTTTCGGCTCATCTTGGAACACCCACACCGTTGACTGTTGTTTAGTTTCGGGGTCATATGCATAGATCCAAGATTCATCACCTGTGTAGATATTATAAACGGCTTTTGACGTACCACGGTTGTATTTTTTTATCATTTTTTTGCACCAATCGACACGAGCCCGTTTTTGATCGATTGTCAAGTTGTGCGGAATCCAACGCGAACATATTTTTTTTACAGCCAAATGTTCGTGTAATATCTTATGTATGCTCGTCATACTTATGCCTAAGGACGCCTCTATCTCGCGATATGTAACATGACGATCACGCATTATTAGTTCCCGCACAGCATCTATATTTTGTGGGACAACAGCTGTTTTTGGGCGACCTTCTTTATTTTCATCCGTGAGCATAGACCGCCCACGATTAAACTCACTGTACCAGTGATAAACAGTGGTTTTTGATGGTGCTTCATCTCCAAAAGTTGCGGTGAGTTGAATAAAGCACTGTTGTTGATTTAGCCCACGCCGAAAATCGTAGTAAATCATTGCACGAAAATGTTCACGCGTTAAATCCATGGCAAATGAAGACACGCAATTTTCAAAATGACGCCACAATGGAAAAATAATTGACAGTCACATGAAACAAAATGTATTCTTCAACCAAAGAGTTCTATTTTCAAATGTTGTAATTACTTTTTAAATATTGTTCTTGTAAGTGGCCAGTTCCGGATACATAAATAGCAGCCCTCGTAAAGTACCTATAATTAATCGTTGTCCAAACTTTTTATTAACTATTTTATAATATTCTAATCTAAAGACACACAAAAGGCACAAAAGCACTTCAAAACGTGAACGAAATGGAAGAATGCAGATTGCTGAATGACCGACCGACCGACCGAATTGAGTATTGACCGATTGATTGAGTGACGTTCGCAATGCATACACACGTCTCAACTCTCTCACTCTTATCCATTACATTACGCTCTCTCGTTCATGCAATGTGAAGTGACGTGAAGCTGATGCCATTTTGAATTTGAAATAGTGATGTGATGAGTAAAAAATTAAAAACTACGCACCTACCTACTTAATTTTTTTTTATGATTTTCTTTTTCACTTTTTGATTTATCGGGACATTTGGCGTCCCGATTAGGTATAAATCGGGACGCGTCCCCAGACCCTTGAAAATCGGGACGTCCCGCGCAAATCGGGACACCTGGCAACACTATGCATAGCTCCGTTGCCGCGCAGTGCTTTTGCTATTTATTGAGGTATATTATTTACTAGTAAGGTGTATACTGTACTTATACATTTTACATAAAATATTAATTGTGATAGTATGTCGCGTCAATCCGCTACACTCTACAGTGTGGTTACGCGTGCGGTCGGACCCAAAACTTACGCGTGAGAGGTGCAGAAAGATTGCACAATCCCACAGTTTCCGAAAAACTGGTAGGAAAAATGCCAAACTTTCCAAGACATTGGTAGGATGTTACCTGTATACTCCTCATCTCCACGGAAACTGGAGTCGCCAGTGCATTCTGGACTATATCTCTCGTCTTTCAGAATCCCGCGTACTGTCGCGTAGCTTATCATTTTACCCGCATTGCTGTCCTTCTTGCGCTTGTCCACTTTATGGAGATTTTTAGTCTAAAGCATAATATCTTATCAATTACCTACCTACACCTACCTAAACGCCTGAAGTCCTAATAATTATCTCATGACTGAGTATAACCATTCTAAGTTTTAGGCAGTTCCATACTTGTCCAGCAACTTTATCGGCGGGGCGGTCATCGCTGACACGTGGCGGATACGCAACGCTTTCGTGCAAAGTTTACAACATGCCATGTATTTGGTTGCGTGTCGGCAAAGTAGCGCGGCGGGTTCGTTGTACGTCCGCGCCGCGCTAGCTAACTGCTAGTTTGCAAAGCACAGAACGCTGCAGCTGCTACTTCGTTGCGCGTCGGCAAAGTATGTTTGGGTTCCCTGTACGCAGGGCCTCCGTAAGGGCTGTAGCAGTACCTACGTCGCCTGTGTGCAAAATAAGGATTTTGGCGACCCTTTAAGCAAATTTTTTGGGTCCTTGGTTTTGGCTCCCCTAAAGATGACGATTTGGCGCCCCTAGAGGATGGCGCCCGTGTGCATTGCACATATGGTAGCGGGGGCCCTGGTTGTACGTCTGCGCCGCGCTCGCTAAGGGTCAATTTATCGCAGTGAAGCGCGTCGAAGCGTCGAATTCGCAACAAGTCGAACGAATGCGCGCGGATTCGCCAGAGTGCTTACAGTGATGACGCGTAGATTCGCTTGTTGTGTGCGCTTGGATGCGCGAGAATGCGCGCGCACCAAAAAGCGGTGGTCAAGCGAATTCGCGAAAGTGCGCGCGGATGCGTGCGCCTTTTTAAATTCTCAGAAGTAATATGTGCGTTAACGCTTTGGAGTTAGGTTGAATTTGTTATGTTCAGTTTTAATAATTCGCTTCGATGCGCATCAACTCTGCGCTAGTATAAATTGACCCTAACCGGTAGTATGACAAAGCCCTTACCGTCTTTGAAGTTTTGTAAGGCGGATCCTGGTACGACATTTTCGGCTCACCAGGGTTGCTGCCGACGACGTGTAGAGTGTTTTTCGTGATGTTAAAGTCGGACGCGCTGCCCATTTCCGTCGGACGATCCGATATTGTTGACGACTTGCTGTTCGTCGGCACATATTTGTCGTTCCGTATGATTCGCTTCAAATTATTTCTACCGGACGGGCCCTCGCTCGAAACGCTGTCTTCTGAAGTAGACGAAAAGACCATAATATAGAGGCTCAGCATTTCAACGTCACAGTCTTCTAGAATGAGGAATTGCCGGTCTAGTAGACTTATTTAGTCGCTGGAGTGTATTTTGATGAAAGAGGGGCTAGAAGACCATTTAATCGCGTTGCAACTTGATTATTTTGTTGCTTTAATTACCGTTGCCTTATGATCAAATAAATATAGTTTATACTTACACTACACAAAGTTTCTCATTCATATGTAAGTACCTACTTACCTATTTTTAAACCATAATGGTAACTTACCGGTGTAAATAAACTTTTCAGCAGCATCAGGATTTTTTGAATCTGCAAAGAAAATAATTATGCTGTATACTTATTAGTTATTACACTTAAAAATACTTAGGTACTTACAGATAAGTATTTTTAAAGGCAAAATCTCGCTATTTGGCAACGTCGCGTCTGGTCGCGTCGCTGAGTAGGTACTTACTATTATTTCAATTGCAATTTTGCCACCACCAAACTATGATTTGCAAACGATTTCTTACCTTGTTTTCCTAGTTTAAAACATTCAAAGAATAAAGTAGAACAACAAAGAAACGCTCTTTAAACAATATTAAAGAACTTTTCTGTTGTTTCACCTTCATTCTTTGGGTGTGACATAATTTAACAATAAATTTTATTTTATTCACTTCTATAAAACGTTTTAATTTTATCACACACAATATTTTGACAACAGTACTTTCACATCGTTGACATATTAAGAAACCGCACACTTTGCTGGGGCGGGTCGGGACTCGGGGCTCAGCGCAGCGCAAAATGTGTAGAGATTAGAGAACACTATTTAAATCTACTAAAAGATTTTGGACTATTAAATCGTCATTAATTTGACCTCAAATCTACCAAAAAGTAATAATCTACTAAATGTGGTCACACTGTTGTCGGGGCGCATCGGGTGCTCTTGCCGGGCCGTGTCGCATTGACGGAAATCCGAATGCTCGCTGATGCGCCCCGGCACAGTGAGCGATACGCGCATCCGCTTCCATACAATTTGTATGGAGTCTAATTTTTGCGATGCGCCGCGGCACGCTGAGCCCCGGCATTAAAGAATAAGCACCGGCCCGGCACAGTCTGCTCACTCCTCTCCGAGTCTATGGTTGAATGAGGTTGATTCTCAGAACAAGAAAAGATTCATTTTAAAATTCATTCACCCTAAAAACTAAATAGTTTTTAGGGTTCCGTACCCAAAGGCCAGGGTAAAAACGGGACCCTATTACTGAGACTTCGATGTCTGTCCGTCCGTACGTCCGTCTGTCTGTCTCTACTCTCTAGGCTGTATCTTAAAAACCACTATAATAGCTAGACTTCTGCAATTTTCACAGATTGTGTAGGTATTTCGGTTGCCGCTATAACAACAAATACTAAAAACAAAAAAAAAAAAATATTTAAGGGCTATTTATTTTAACCCATATACAGGGTGTAACAAAAATAAGTGATAATAATTCAGGGTGTGTACGTATTCCTCGTAAAGAGTTCACTGTGAACAATTTTTTTTTTCACTCACTGTATGGGGAAACTCGTAACGCTCGGGCCCTTGCCCATACAAAAGTGAAAAAAAATATTTTGTCTTTCAGCGCTGCTACTTTCACAGTGAAGTCTCTACAAGTAACACGTACACACCCTAAAGTATTATCACTTATTTTTGTTACACACTGTATAACAAACGTGATTTTTTTGGCCTTTTTTGTTCGTAATCAATAATGGCAAATGGAAATTTGAAATGCTCACAAAATCTTTAATTATATTTTGTACTTTAATAAATAATAACAAAATAAAATAAATATTTAAGGGGGGCCCATACAAAAAACAAATTTTTTGCCCACTTTCGTTCTATAACGGTACGGAACCCTTCGTGCGCGAGTCCGACTCGCACTTGGCCGATTTTATTTTTACCAAATATTTGCACATATAAACGCGACAAATAATATTGAATTGGGCTTTTAATAATGACTAGAGATCGCCCAATGTTCGAAATTCGACCGTTTCAACAACATTAGGACTACTACTTTTATTTTGTAAAAAAAATATTGACTTCATATTTATTTTTTTCCATTTTTTTTCAACTCTTGTCTTTGGGACTCAGCTGATCGACTGGCCGTGTATTGTGTAAGCATTGTATAATAGTACCTATCTTAGATTCAATAAAAAAAACTATAATCCATTTTCAATTTGTCACCTTGTTGTCAACAGACTTCAACCATAAGGGGGATATTAGATTATCATTTATATTGGATCCGAGATCATTGAGTCAATGATATTGGATAATGTAATATAGACTTATGATTCATTTCTTCCTTGATCATAGATTTTTGACATTTGCTGAGAGATTGGATCCAATACGGTCATAGAAATAGGTGTTGCCAGTTATTTAATATAAAAAACAGTTTTTAATTTCTTGTTCGTTAATATGTTTCAAATAATGTAATGTAATTATTTTTCTAATTATATACTTGGATAATCTTGCTGAAATAACAAAAAACAAGCCATATTAAAAATTACGATGTCTTTTGACAAATCGAATTCTCTGAGATCTAGTAACCCTGACGTCAATACCTGTCAGCATTAGCGCTTTCCATTGGCTATTGAAACCACATAATATGACGTAAAATAGGATCAATGAAATATGATAATGTAATATGTAGATATGATCAAATGATCATATATATTGGATCCTATATATGATCATAGAAATGATCCAATATAAATGATAATGTAATACCCCCCTAAATAAAAGAGTTTAATTCGTATGTATAGGCTTGTCACTCAAAAATCTGTCATTTTTCCTAGTGTGTGTGTTGTAGTGTGTGTTATGTTATAATTGTTATAAAAATGGATGTTAAAAGCATAATTTCAAAATAATATTAGCTTGATGCACTCCTTCACCATATAAACTATAACTGTGCAAAATTACAGTCACCTACGTTTCCCCATTTTTCGCCAAAAGGGATACAAAGTTTTTGGCTCACGTATTAATATATAGATATTAGCTTGATGCACTCCTTCACCATATCTATACTAATATTATAATTGGGAAGAGTTTGTTTGTTTGTTTGAACGCGCTAATCTTAGGAACTACTGGTCTGATTTGAAAAATTCTTTCAGTGTTAGATAGTCCATTTATCGAGGAAGGCTATAGGCTATATTTTATCACGCTAATACTAATTGGAGCGAAGAAATAGAGGAAAGTGTGGAAAAAACGGGGGGAAATTATTTGAAAGGGCTTATTTGAACGCGCTAATCTCAGGAACTACTAATCCTATTTGAAAAATTCTTTCAGTGTTAGATACCCTTTTTATTGAGGAAGGCTACAGACTATATTTTATTGCGCTAACACTAATAGGAGCGAAGAAATAGAGGAAAGTGTGGAAAAAACGGAAGAAATTATTTGAAATGGCTTATTTGATCGCGCTAATCTCAGAAACTACTGGTCCGATTTGAAAAAATTCTTTCAGTGTTAGATAGCCCATTAATCGAGAAAGGCTATTGGCTATATTTTATCACGCTAAGACTAAAGGGAGCGAAGAAATAGAGGAAAATGTGGGGAAAAAGGGGAAATTATTTGAAAGGGCTTATTTGTACGCGCTAATCTCAGGAACTACTGGTCCGATTTGAAAAAATCTTTCAGTGTTAGATAGTCCATTTATTGAAGAAGATTATAGACTATACTAGCTGTTGCCCGCGACTTCGTCCACGTGGACTTCAGTTTATAGCGCGCGATGTCAACAAAATTGGTGTCAACAAAAAGCTTTTATAAAAAAAACCCTGGTACCCCTGAAATCAAAATAGCTGTGCAGTGTGCACATAATATTTCATTTTTTTAAATTAAACTTTATATTTTATGCCAAATTTTAAAGCTTATTTAGCCCCCCAATTACACAACTTTACCCATAAACTATTTATCATTGATAGGTTTAAAGTTACGTCACTGTATATAATATAAAGTACTGACTTATTAAATAACGTAAAATAGAAATAACAATCGAAAAAAATGGAAATTCAAATGTATGATGATACCACCTCTTAAAGAAAGATGTTGGGCAAGCATTAGCGCGATGTAAGAGACGCACGGCGCCATCTAGTATGATTTTTGGAACTAACTTAATTTGAACAAATTTTCGTATTTTCACCCCCTTACAACCCTTTTTTCCAGTAAAAAAGTAGCCTATGTCCTTTCTCAGGCTTTAGACTATCTATATACAAAATTTCATTACAATCGGTTCGGTAGTTTTGGCGTGAAAGCGAGACAGACAGACAGACAGACAGACAGAGATACTTTCGCATTTATAATATTAGTATAGATTTATCACGCTAAGACTAATAGGAGCGAAGAAATAGAGGAAAATGTGAAAAAAAACGGGAAAATTATTTGAAAGGGCTTATCTCACGAACTACTGGAGCAATTTTTCTGTTATTTGGCACAGATAAGAAGTAGATCACGTGAAGGATCATAGGCTATTTTTGTGGACTAATTTGTCTGTGAAATATCTAATTTACGCGGGCGAAGCTACATCAGGCCTAAACGGCTGGACCCATTTTGCTGAAATTTGGTATAAAGATACTTTGAGTCCCGAAAAAGAACATAGGATAAATTTTGTCCCGGAAAAATGTACGGTTACTGCGCAATATACTTTTAAGATTTGCGCGTAAACTATTCAATCTATTTTGATGGAATTTGGTATGGAGATACTTTGAGTCTCGGGAAAGGACAAGGAATACTAATTTTGTCTGATATGGCAATACTTTCAATCTCGGGAAAGGACAAGGGATACTTTTTATCCCGGAAAATATACAGTTCCCGTAATTTGGCATTTAGATTGGACTCTATACTAATTTGAATCTGGGACAAGGAATGTTTTTGTCCCGGAAAAATGTGCGGTTCCCACACAATATACTTTTCTGATTTTTTCGTAAACGACTTAATTACGGGAACAACTATAAACTAAACTCCACGCGGACGAAGTCGCGGGCAACAGCTAGTAAACTATAACTGTGCAAAATTACATTCACCTACGTTTCCCCATTTTTCGTCAAAAGGGATACAAAGTTTTTGGCTTAGATTAAGTAGGTATTAATATATAGATACCTACTTAATCTAAATAAAACATTTGCGTCAAAATAATTGTTATATTTCATTTTATAAGTACAAAATCATTACTGAAGTCACTTAAAATGAAAAATATATTACATAACATGTTTCGTAAATCAGCTGGGGACAATTATTATCATGGTCATACAGTACAGCTACCATATTCTTAAAATCTTTAAATTCATCAATGATTTTAAATATGATACCTATTTTAATTTAAGGCAAAAAATTAAGTCACAAAAATGACGGATGTAAACTGCGGCCTGCGCACAACGTTAGGATTGCTCGACAAAAATGGAAAGGGATGGTATTTTGGTGGGGTGGGGTGGGGCAGGGGTATAATTTCTACCAATATGCCATCGTAAAGTTGTGCGTGGCTTATACTAGTGAAATTTATACAAGTCGTACATACTACAATGCTGACTTAACAGGGATCTATAGAAAGATTTTCTAATTTAAAATTTGTTTATGTCTAAACCTTAGGCACCGTATAAATATTATGTAAATTCATACCTACTATATTTAAACATCATTGAGTATTTGAATTTGAGGTACCTGTAAACAGTTTTACTTATTATAAACTTTTTTTGTGCAAAATTTGCTTACAACAAAAATTTAGAATTTATGTGAATACACTTTAAAATCAACTTCACTAAAGACGTGCATTGTGAGTGTGACGATAGTGTTACATAGTATTAAAATAATAATAAATTGCATTATGTTATAGTAAAATGGCGTAAGATTTGAGATATTTAACGATAAAATCTTTACACAATATCATGAAGAAAAGGTTTCGCCGACTTCTGCTCTTGATCAGTCTATTCATCAATAAAAAACAAAATTAATACTAAGTAAAGATTTTTGGATCACGTCGATTTGGGACCGGGTGCCATCGAAATTCTCATACTTACATACGTAATACCAAAATCATTTTCTCGTACGAAAAATTGAAGTATTATTATATTTAACTTATAATAATACTTCTTATAAGTATTATTTTCTAAGTATTATTATATTTAACTTATAATAATACTTCTTATTATACAAACTTTCATCCCCTATTTGAACCCCTTGGGGTTGGAATTTATCAAAATCCTTTCTTAGCGGATGCCTACGTCATAACATCTATCTGCATGCTAAATTTCAGCCCGATCCGTCCAGTGGTTTGGACTGTGCGTTGATAGATCACTATGTCAATCAGTCAGTCACCTTTGAGTTTTATATATATAGATGTTTGAGTTATTTTTCAGCTTAAAATAGTAACTACCTAGGTTCCTGCGTAAAAAATTATTACAAAATATTTAAACACTAAAAAATATTTTTTAAAGTTTAAATATTTTGTAGTAAATTTACTATTTATTTATATATTTTTAGTGTTTGAATATTTAGTAGTTTTACTACAAAATATTTAAACACTAAAAATATTTTTTAGTGTTTAAATATTTTGTAGTAATTTTTTACGCAGGAACCTAGGTAGTTACTATTTTAAGCTGAAAAATAACTCAAACATCCTACTAATCCTACTTCCTACTAATATTATAAAGGCGAAAGTTTGTTTGGATGTATGGATGTGTGGATGTATGGATGTTTGTTACTCTTTCACGCAAAAACTACTGAACGGATTTTAATGAAACTTCACAATAATATAGCTTATACATCAGAATAACACATAGGCTACAATTTTAACCGACTTTCAAATTGGGGAGGTGTTATGTTCGTTTTCTTATCTTCAACGATTACTCCGCCGTTTGTAAACCGATTTTCAAAATTTTTCTTTTGGTATATAGGGTATTATCTCAATTTGGTATTATATTCACAAAAGTGGTGATCTGATGAAGGATGCATAAGTAATCGAGGGAACTCCTCAAAATTTATATGGAAATATGTGGTGACTTCGGTTTCGTGAGAAGTATTCTAAGCATATGCTACCAACAAGTAAGATTTTGCACCGAGGTATACCTGGTATACCGTGGTTCGGAAAGTACTGAGAGAACTCCTGACTTTATAGATACAAGTTTGGGAGTTTCGGCGTTGTTTTAAGAGCGGAAAGCATATGCTACTATGCAAATTACATTCATCACCATCATCATCATCACTACCAATAATTTATACCATACATCGTCCCATGGTTATGACTTATGAGCCTATAATGACCCTGTTATTGGTACTTTTCATAGTCTTTAGATCGAGACTCGAGTTTGTCAAGCGATAATTTAAAAAAATCTATACTTAATATTGCTTGAGAGTATGTTTGCTTGAACGCGCTAATCTCAGGAACTACTGGTCCGATTTAAAAACTTATTTCAGTGTTAGATAGGTAATTTATCGAGTAAGACTATAGGCTATATATTATCACGCTAAGACTAATACGACCGAAGAAACTCAGGAAAATGTGGGAAAAACGGGGGAAATATTAGAAATTACGAACTACTGGAGCAATTTTTATGGCAATATTTGGCACAGATATAGAGTAAACCAAGTGAAGGGAGTAGGGACATAAGAGCTTTTTTTATGGGAAAATGTACGGTTTCCGTAAAATTCCTAATTTACGCGAGCGAAGCCGCGCGGGACATCTAGTGTTAAATATTTTCGTATGAGAAAATGATTTTGGTATTACGTATGTATGAGAATTCCGATGGTACCCGGCCTCTTAATAAGAGACAAGTGTATAATAAACTCACAATAATTTCAAAAGACTATATCCTATCCTCTCATGAATTAATAATTAAAGTATTAACGCAGCTAATTATTCAAGGCTGATATCTTTGTCTTTATTTTTCATGTGACTTTTACAATGAGGGGGAGAAAGACAAGCCGACCTTTGCTGTATAAATAGTTACAGTTAAAGGGCCGATTCACACCGGAATCTGCCCTTAGTGGCCCTTACTGTAACTATTATGTACGGCGGCGAGCATTTTCAGTGTCATAATATGATTTTAAACTTTATTTTCATTATTGTAATACATAGTATCGCTTGAGAAACTTGGAAAATCTCGCGGCCGCAAGTAATACCACAATAAGGTCGAGATCAGCATAGCAAAAACCTATCTTATTCATAATACAATTATACCTAAATTACTACCAGTCAATGTATCTGTAGACCATGAAATATAACGTCATGACATTGCATATCGAGTCTACAGAATCTGTATACATGATTTACACTCGCGTCTCGTGGCTCGGGTCGCGGGCCACGGCGCGTCTCACGGCTCGCGTCGTAGCTCGCGAGTTCGTCGAGTTGGCGAGCTTGTGTTTACATTCTCGCGAGTCGCGGCGTGTTCAGTTTTTTTCGAACAATCAACGATGGAGGACGTCGAAGTATTGGTGGCATCAAGTTATTGAGTTTTTACAGCTACATATACAACTAATTTACAAAAACGAAAAGTAAAAAATAATCGGTCAAGTGCGAGTTGGACTCGCTCACGAAGGGTTCCGTACCGTTGTTTATTATAAGCGAAGCAATTCAACAAAAACGGGCAGTCAAAATCACAACCGGCACGGACTAGCGTTTGTAACCGAATTAAGAGCGAGCGCGAGTGTAAAAGGGATGACAGACGTGCGAGTAAGTACGCGGACTTATAGCTCAACGATCTTAATTGCCTGTATGTCAGCAAAGAGCCGCGAGCCTGGGGGCATGGTTATCCAGTGTGAGCGATTCTCGTGTGTCACCGACGCGAGCCGAGTAAGTTCGCGAACTTAATACCCGCGTGCTTTAAGTTCGTACGTCTATCAGGCCTTTAACACAAAGCTCGCGTCCTCCGCGAGCTCCTTTGGCTTGTGCCCAAAAAACCGCTCCTGACGCGAGCCGCGCCGCGAGACCAGCACCGAGTTCATGTTTACACTCAGGGCTCGCGGCGCGTCTCGCGGCTCGGCTCGTGGCTAGCGCGCGAGTGTAAATCAGCAAGTAGAATTTTGTAGACTTTGATGGCGTAAAAAAATCTAATAGTTTGATAAACTTTTAGGTAATACAGTGTCAGTTTGTGTTTTATAACTTTATTTCAACTACGCATTTCGGTTTGAACTTTTAACTAACTTAAATTACAGGCCGTATGCAACATTAACACCTCCATCGTAAGTATCGCAGACACAATAGATTTTCAATTGTTATGCGGCAGCCGGCTGCCGCTAGGGGATTGATGGGTTAAGATTGTTTGGTAAAATTGCAAAGAGGAAAGCGCAGTGATTGATTTATAGGTCTCTTTGGCGGGGCGGGCAGTGCCCCTAGTTTTACCGAGGGTTGTCAGTTGTGCGCGGCCTTCATCAACAATTTTTATAAACAAAAATTGTTAGCTTGCACCACAAAAATTAACCTAAAACACGATAGAATAAAAGGGCAGTAAAACGATATGGCGCCAATCAAAATAAGTCTCAATAAAAGTCGTAATTCAAATGATGCTAGAGTTTAAATCATTGAAAATAAAAATACATCCAGAATAAAAATAAGATGTTTCATGTAAAAGAAAACATGACATCCAATCATACAGTTGTAAAAATATATAAACCCAAATCAAATAGTTTCCAGTAGCATCAGTTGAAATTGCTTTAGTCACAGCCTTTTCATTATTATTTTGTTAATTTCGGCTTATGTATAAATCCAATGAAACACATATGGCTCAAATAACCTAAAATGTGTTTGGCTCAAAATATACTCCATGACAATATAATATTATGCTTTTTGTTAAAATCCTTGACATCTATCTCTTCAATTTTTTAAATCATATTGTGAAGTTTGGTGCCAATCTCCCGAATTTAGTTGGTTGTTTACTGAATATCAAGTCTCTCTTATTCTTAATATGAATGAAAGAGTAAACTAAATATTAAGACAAACAATTCAACTTACAATTTTGGTGGGACTGGAACTTTTAGGATCAGTAGGTCGATTCCGCTAAAAATACAGTTTTTATACAGTCTCGTAATATTGATATACAAAATGGTATTTTCATAAAATGACAAACTAAAGTCCAATGTGCTCTGATTGGTCAAAATCGCAAAAACGACGAAATCTAGTATCAAAGCTGTATAACATTAAATATCAGAATCGGAGAACAGAAACAGGCAGGCAGCCTCAACGTGGGTTTTCTACACCGCTGAGTATTCGCTATACAGAGCTTTTCCGTTCCGATATGGAAGATCTCTTCCGGCTCTGTATACTTCCTGATGACAACTTACGTTTGTTGTCAGTCGGTCCGGGGCTTGATGACTTATTGAAGTTGGAATTATTACCCCCCATCCTATTAGCGTTCTGAAGATTGGACGTTTTTCTTCTAACGGACGGAGAGGCTTCTACGTTGTTTAGCTTAGCTGATGTTGTCGGTGGTTTCTGTTCTATGATGACGGCGGGTTGATATTTTCCGACCGCGTTCCAATGTTCGCGCTGCGCTTTGAGCGATTCGCGCATTTTTTCTTTGGCTTCAGCGTTATCCGCTAGCATTTGGTTGAGCATTTGTATAGTTTGGTATAGAGCGACCGGGCTTATCAGGCCAAAGTCGTGCAAGGAACACATGTGTAGAATGAAATTCCTGTATAAGTTCTTTTCAAGTAACTCCTTGCCTTTCATTTGCAGGAACATCTGACATGCCAACGGTATTTGACAGTCGCCTACATAGTTGTACTTCATCACATGCAAGTTCCACATTTTCATCAATTCCTTCTCTCCTTCGTTCACGTCCGTAAACTCATCTATCATCATCATCGTCTTCTGCTGCAGCCATAACGGATCAGTCTCACTTTCTGAATCAATGTCGAGCTCATTTGGATACACTGGCAGGCAGGTGATTGTGTGATGATACAACCTGCAAGTAAATAAATATAGTAAATACCATCAAGTACACAAGTTTATGTAAAGTTCAGAGTCATATTGTGTCCTTTGTCAAATTTGAAATTAAAATTAACTAACTAAATCCTAAAATCTCAATGAGATTATAAAGTTTACATAAGACAGTTTAATTATAAGTTTATAAGTATTGGTACATGCACGATAAAGGAGCTACTTTAATTTGCTATTTGCCCATTCCTTACCTGTTATGTCCAGTGAGATACGGCCTTTGGGCGTCGCCGGTATCCGCGTCATCCAACTCTAGGAACTCCGCTAGGCTATGCCTCACTGGTCGACGGCGGGGCCTCGCTCGCCACACGAGCAGATGCGTGAGTGAGGCCCTCCGTGTGGGCCCCGATCGAGGGCCCCCGGCTCCAGTAGTGGTGGGCCCGCCGCCGCCGATGGGGGCCCCGCCGCGCCCCTGCGCAGCTATGAGGTCGTGTGGCGAGCCCGTATAAGAACCGTCATATAGCTCGTTTATAGAAACGTCTATGCGCGCGCCACCTGGTATTGGCTGAAAGTAATTATTATTACTACACATAAAACATATCAAGAATACCTTCTAAAGCAATGAAATGGCAATTTTCATTTTTCGTAACATGAAATACCAGCCAAGCCTAAACAAATAATGATCGTAAAATTGAAAATGACTCCTTAGTTAAACATGTAGTTGGAAATCCATATCAAACTGCTGAGATTCTTTTTTAAAAGGGCCATTCGTAATTGGAATAGACATTCCAACACCGCAGATGTCATGTTTGTTAATACAATTTGTATGAGTATGACGGTCTTGTGAAGTAAAAATAGTTCAGTTTTGAATTTAAAATGCAAAGCAATTCCTCATCAGATTGCAATATAAACTGTTCTTTCAGAATTCAGAAAACACTCACAAAGTAAGTGAAGTTGAATCGCGAGTGGCAAAGCTTGAGGTGTTTGAGCAACGAGTACAGCGCGGCGCAGTCGAGCGAGCACCACGGGCAATGCAGGTCGTCACATGCCTCCGTCTGCTGTCTCGAGTTGTTGTTGTAGAGAAACTGGTAGATGATCTGCTGCCGGCCGTCGTCTTTGTGTTTGTCACCTGGAAGATATAAGTATATTATACCTTCCATATTATATCTTATATTATGTAAAAAAAAATCTAGTTTGCGTTAGTGTTGAAACTAGAAATCTAGTTTTTTTCTAGTAAATTTGAGAATTCAATAGTTTAGAAGTACAGTGATGTCATTTGTTTCCCCTACCACTGGGCAATTCTAGATGCCAAAAACGTTATAAGTTCTACTGGTCTATATGCTAATTGCTAAGTATAATAACAATCATTAAATAGTGGAGAAATACTGTTATTTTTGGGGTTTCTAATGTGATGTCGTAAATAATTGCATTTTTTCCGGTAACATTACAAACGCAGGCTGAACCCTACGAGATTTATCAAAATAATGTACTAAGGGCCTGTTTCACCACTTCCTGATAAGGCTATCCACTAATTAACTTGACAGATCAAGTATGGAGAATCAGTCAGGTGAAACAGACCGTAAGTATTGTACACTATCAAAAGGTCTACAGAAAACTTCGCGATGGTATATGTCTATCTCTTATTGATATCCCACAGTAACATTTTTGTCATTTACTTTTAACTACAAATAATGGCTAATTTTCGAAGCGATTTTAACTAATATAGGCAATACAGCATTAATCTTTATTCAATTAAATACTTGAAATAAATTATTATTGATTTAATATAGATCTATATGGCCCTCTACAGCAAATGATTTAAATGATTAAAAAATTGCGGGACGTAGATTTTGCGGCGGTACCGACCAATGCGGGTAGTAATGAATATAAATCAAAACTACTGAATATATTTTAATAATTTTTTCAATGAGTGACATAGCTGCTATATAGGCATTTAATACCCGTGCGAAGCCAGGGCGGGTCGCTAGTCAACTCAATACATTACTTGCTAGTTGCTGTGTATGATGTAAAAAATCACTGTATTTAACAACTGTTTCTACATTGCTATATTACTTTCTTTATTACGAAAATAAAAAACAAGCTATTCTGAGGAATTAACGATTAATAGGCAGTAACTAGTATACATACCATTCTTATTTTCACTAGTAGAGCTCTTTTGTGGTCTGTCTTTGCTTGATGAATTTTCTTTCTTAATACCGTTGGTTTCAGTTTGTTGGTAAAGTTTAGGCCTATTGACCAGTCCATTGGTTGGTTCCTGACTCCAGCTGAGTTTCAATTTCAATAATGGTCTAACTTTGAATATGTCAAATGGATTGGTTTCTGACTGCACATCATTCTCCTGAAAAAAATTATATTAAGCTTAATAAATCGCGCGGTTACCGAATTTGTTCACGAGCAAAGTTACACTATACATCTAGAAATAAGGAAGCCTATGTAGTATGTCTGCATTTAATTTTAACGAAAATTTGCACTGATATCTGCTGATTTTGCACAACGTGAATTACAAAAACTTGTAAGATAAGTCGAAGATTATGAGCTGTAAAAAATTAAAATGATTGCCTGGTGTCTGAGGTTTTCTGATAAGAGTTTATCTATTCCCAAGTTTTGTGATTAGCTAAATTCAAAGTACCAACTACCTACCCATCTATGCACAAAACTGCTCAACAGATAAAACTGTATAAAATCATAAAAAAATCTACTTACATTTGGTATAGTCTCCCACTGTGCCATCAATGCTTTGTGCGGGGACCTCGCTATAGTAGCACTTCTGCCCCCTGGGGTCGCGTCGTGTAGTACCAAATCATACTCTCCATTTGTCAGCAGACATCTATTATGCTTGTCATACACTATTAACTCACTACCGTAAAGTTTACTCCACTTATTATTATCTGTAGGAGATGTAGGAGTTGTGTTTAAGTCAGCTGATGGCTTGAGACGTTTTGTGAGTGGTTCTGAAATAAAAGTATTATGGAAGTTCAATACACACCTAAATACAGCAAATTTTTTATTTATTTATTTTATGTTGTTTTCAACATCAAGGTCAATTTTGCACCATATATACATTTTTAGGGTTCCGTAGCCAAATGGCAAAAAACGGAACCCTTATAGATTCGTCATGTCTGTCTGTCTGTCTGTCTGTCCGTCCGTATGTCACAGCCACTTTTCTCCGAAACTATAAGAGATATAAGTACTTTTGAAACTTGGTAAGTAGATGTAATCTGTGAACCGCCTTAAGATTTTGATATAAACATGAAAAAATTATAAAAAATTTTAGGGGTCCCCATAGGTACAGTACAACTGAAACAAAAAAAAATTTTTTCATCTAACCTATGCGTGTGGGGTATCTATGAATAGGTGTCAAAAAATCATATTGAGGTTTCAAGTATAATTTTTTTCTAACCTGAATAGTTTCCGAGAGAGACTCTTCCAAAGTGGTAAAATGTGTTTTTTTTATACGTCATAAATGGTAAACCTTAAATTAACTTTCATTAAATCAATTGAAATATAAAAATAAATCAAAAACCTTTTAATTTCATAAAAATAAACCTTATTGCTGCTGCGGAACCCTTCATGGGCGAGTCCAACTCGCACTTGCCCGGTTTTTATAAAATCTTTTCATAATACATATTTGATACCTACGAATAATAATAAGTAACTAGAGATCGCCTAATGGTCGAAATTCGACCTTAGTTTCAACGATATTAGTACTACTGTCTACTACCTATATTTTGTAAAAAAAATATTGACTTTATCATATTTTTTTCAACTCTTGTCTCTGGGACTCAACTGATCTCAGACTGGCCGTGTCAAGCACTGTCAATATCTCAGATTCAATACAAAAAACTATAATACATTTTCAATTTGTCAACTTATTGTCAACAGACTTCAACCATAAATAAAAGAGTATAATTCGTATGTATAGGTTTGTCACTCAAAAATCTGTCATTTTTCCTAGTGTGTGTGTTGAAGTATGTGTAATGTTTTATTTGTTAAAAAAATGTATGACAAAAGCATAATTTCAAAATAATATTAGCTCGATGCACTCCTTCACCATATAAACTATAACTGAGCAAAATTTCATTCACCTACGTTTCCCCATTTTTCGTCAAAAGGGATACAAAGTTTTTGGCTCCCTTATTAATATAAGTAACTAGCGACCCGCCCCGGCTTCGCACGGCTATAAAATATATTACAGCCTATGTCACCAAAAAAATGATTAAAATCGATTCAGTAGTTTTGATAAATAATTTATTACTACCCGTGGCCCGCATTGGTCGGTACCTACTGCCGCAAAAGCTACGTCCTGCAATTTTTAAATCTGTAATATCTTCGAAAATATTCATTTAAAATTTAAATCATAATATGCTTTATGCGTTTTCATACGTGGGAGAGCCATACTTCGGCACGAATGGGCCGGCTCGACCGGAGAAATACCACGTTCTCACAGAAAACGGGCGTGAAACAGCGCTTGCGCCGAGTGAGTAAGTTTACCGGAGGCCCGATCCCCTACCCTATTCCCTTCCCTACCCTCCCCTATTCCCTTCCCTTCCCTCCCCTACCCTCCCCTATTGACTATTACCCTATTCCCTCTTAAAAGGCCGGCAACGCACCTGCAGCTCTTCTGTTGCTGCGAGTGTCCATGGGCGACGGAAGTTGCTTTCCATCAGTTGACCCGTTTGCTCGTTTGCCCCCTTATTTCATAAAAAAATGCTGTAAAGGGCCATAATCAATAATGTATTCAAGAGGAGTCCACACCACCGTTTTTCCATACAATTTACAAACGTTGTCCTTAGTGATCGAAGCGTTGTCCCCTGTTTCCTCCCTGGATAATGCCGGTATAGTTATGATTTTTTCCCTGAATATCTGTGGCCACTATTAACATCAACTTAACATGTCTATGTCATGTCCTATGTTTTCTTTTTCATAATTGTATTATTAAAAAAGATAAGAACGTCCAAAAACCCAAAAAATGGCCAGATTTTCCTCTGTGTTCAAACACCCAGAAAACAAAACTGGCTAAGATATACAAAAAAAAAACATAGGAACACAGCTCAAGCCTTGCTTTAATTCTTGATGAAAAAATTACTAAAATCAGTTAGGTTTTGGAGAAGGAATCAGCGGACAACGAATCGAAGATTTTCTGTTCTTTTATTAGAACTTTTGTCTTGTTGTCTCTATCGCGCTCTGCGGTGGGAGACTTGAGATTGGTGAGACAGCAATACATTTTCAAATACCTATTTTCAATTTCTCTCGCCCTTGGTGTATCCTCTTAAAGTATTTAATTGAATAAGGATTATTGCTGTATTGGTTAAAATGGCTTCGAAAATTAGACATTATTTAAAGTTAAAAGTAAATGACAAAAAATGTTATTGTGGGATATCCTTATACGTATATCACGGAGTTTTCTGTAGACCTTTTCAATGTGTACAATATTTGGTACATTTTTTACATGAAGAATAGACCACGTGAAAGTTCTTTTTTGCGGAAAAATGTACGGTTTCCGTGACATTCCCAAATTACGCGGGCGATGTATTATATTGTACATAGTGATACCTTTTCCGCGAGCGCATCGCCGCATTGGAAGCGCCCACTTCGAAACGGGCGTACATTGCGATGTACGCCCGTTTCGAAGTGGGTTTTAATTTCGCCATAACTTCTAAACCAAACGTCAAATTTTAATCATTCAAAGATCAAATATATTCTACATAAACTGTACTTAGTGATGAAATAATTTATTTTGATAAGGATTATTAGGATGAGTAAAATAAATCCGTTTAAATGTAGTCAAGATTTTTAAATAAAAAAATGGTTGTTGTGCCTCATTTGACATAGATAGGTGTAGTGTGTCGCGGACATTTTTGTAGATATTTATAAGATCTACATTTACTTAGAACATTGTATAGTTCTATCTTTTATAGTTTAGGGAGCGTACGCAAAATAAGTAAATTTTCTGGTTGTTTCCGAAAAACTGAAATATCTTACGGAACCCTATATTTTCAAAAATAAAAAGTAGCCTATGTTACTCGTAGGTAAATAATGTAGCTTTCGAGTGGTGAAAGAATTTTTAAAATCGGTCCAGTAGTTTTTGAGCCTATTCATTACAATTAAACAAACAAACAAAGTTTACCTCTTTATAATATTAGTATAGATAGTATAGACTAGTATAGATCTTAGATCTTAGATCTATAGAACTTAGGAAATGTAACTCTGTAAAAAACATGCTCTGCAATACTTGTCAAAAATGTGTACCTTGGGTATACATTTAGGTGGCCTTGAGCAGTTAGGCTGACGTTACATGACAGTTCAAAAGGAACCAAATTTTAGACTGGATTGCACCAACTAACTTTAACTTTAACTTTGACTACAGTGCAAAATGTCAAATCTTTGGGTAAAGTTAAAAATGGACGCCATCCAGACGCCATATTTAACTATAACCATAGAGCTCGACAAGGTTTTAAATGCATGTGGCGAAAAAAGGAACTAACGCTGTCATCATACGAAAGCCGCAATTTTTGACAGTTCTCCTTTACCAGCAGCACAATACCAGTAGTTCGACTGCAAAGAAACGGACAGGTTTCAATATCTGTCAAATTCGTCGGGTTTCACTAGGATTATGAATGGATTGTCCCTCGCGCTGGCTGATATAATTTATTTTTAAATATTTAGAATAAAGATTTCAAAATTGGATTCTGACAATTTTAATCGCCGGGCCAAAACACAAACAACAATACATCCAAAGCGGAACACGTCCAGCGAATATGTCATAGTTTTAAATTCGTAGGTAACAATTTAACAACCCTGGCGACGATTTTCGTCATAATACGTCAAATTTAAAAATTTCAACATCAGTTCTAAGTCGGCATACACTATCATTCTGTCTACTCTGCCAGCAGCGCCCCCGCCCACGCGCATATATAACCTTGTTGGATCAGCTGTCATCTGTCAATTTATCCGGGCAAAGCTAAGGGTAAAGTTAAAGTTAAATTTACCTTAACTATAACCATAACTTTAACTTTACCCACGCCTCTGGTGTGTCCACCCACCCACCCAGTCTAAATAGGTAATACTATGGAAGTTATGTTTCCTTAGTTTTTATTATTCATAGTTTGATACCCTTCTTCCTTGTATATCTATAAAACATAATTTAAAAATATTAAAATACTATAACAACACATTTATAAAATGGTCGCTTTGGAGAATCATATTACGATTCATTTTTTTAAATTGCAAAATGCAAGTCTGCTTGCAATTCATGTTTAATAATTTGTACTAATTTGACATATTTTGTCAGTTTGACAGTTTTGACAATTCATTTCCTGAATTGATTGAGAGGAATTGCTTAAATGTGACCATTTTAGCCCCGCTGCTCTTTTACTTGTAAAGCACCTTCTAACCATACAATTATTTGCCACCCTTACTGGCAGTAAACAATTTGAAATAAAAAAACTAGTAACATGACTTTGAATAAATTAATGCTAATTTTATTCAACAAAACTTTATAGACTATTTACATATTTATTTGGAGCACATCAATTTAGTGTCCAAAAATGCCTACAAACCTTGTTTAGTAGTAAGTTATTACAGAAATAATGTCACTACTTTTTGCTCATTATTATTAATGACTTTATTTAATTTATATGCTAATGTCTCTAAAAATAATAATAATAATAATAAATAACGTAAACCAATTAACTATAGCAAAACAGTGATAACATACCATCCATTTCACCGTTGGTTATTTCTGTAGAGCTGGTTCCATTAGCCGAGGCTTTAGTAACTGTAACTCGGAGCATCAGCATGTACGACTTTACGTTGGGTCCTTGTGAAGGGCTGAAAGTGTCACTGGATATGCTCACAGCAGATGCCATGGCTGGAGGTTCAGATGACGATGGATTGAGTGGCACAGAACAACTGCCCACCTGAAATATGGACCAAAAAGAAAATATTACTATTAGTCCACTCATGAAATTGTATAAGCCTAACCACTGTGGAAAAGTGAAAGAATTGATTCATTGACATATTTTAGGACCAAACTGACAGACCTATTTAGCCTATCTATTTTTATCTGTTTAAATGTGTTTTTATCTACAAAGAAACCCCTTTACAGTGGTCATGCAAGCATGCTATATTAAAATCTTATTTATTTAACCTTCAAGCGGTCGCGCGACGTCGAATAGACTCCCTTCAATACATTTTCGCCGATATTATCGATATTTCTCATTGAATCCGTATTGTTCTCTCAGTAGCTTCTCATAATTTATCTATCTACCAAATAAACAGCTTACACTTATAACTTTCCGCACCCCCTTAGCAACGTGGAGCTCAATTGTTTTGGTCATAGTACCGGCGTCGAAAAGACGCCGCGCGCCTTTCGTATTATTTTATACATAGTTTTCATATAATTGAGGCAAATCATATATATTTATAAAACTAAATCTTCGATGAGCGATAACATCAAGTGTTAAGTATTCCTAGATGACGTAAAATCGGAACTAGGGTTAGTAAATTTCGACCACTTTTTCTGCCCCTGTTCACACAAGATAAGCATTAAAGAAAATGAATGTGTCTTGTCATTTTGCTTTATTGGAAAATCAATCAAACTGTTGAATTAAACTTACAGAAACTTCCACAATAGCAGATGAACTTTCTTTCCTCTTTTTGTGGCAGATCTTTAGCAGGAGAGTCTCAACTTTAACTTGATAGTCTCTAGGTTCATCCAAGCTTTTATCGTAGAATCCCAGAAAGGTTAATGTCATGTATCCACCTAGACTGTTCAACTGTAGTTCAGTACTCTTCTTCAGGGTGATTTTCTCTAATAATGAATCAACCTTGAATCCGTTACGACTTTTATTGCTCCGAGACATCCTACGTTTCATGTATGATAAGGTTCTGTTTAGAAATATTGGCTGAAATCATAAGGTTAGTTAAATACGCAAGGAAAGTAAATGAATCACATTTGGGCAGCACTGTACGTACCGATAGCATATTTCTGGTCCGTAGAAACCTGTAAATTTGTGTTGGCTCTGTAAAACAAAGGAACAAGCGTAAAAATACAATTCACAGCAAAGGCTTGGGAGGCGTGCAAGGCCTGTACTTACTTTCGAAAGCTTGTAAAAATAGCTCATGGTCGGCCTGCAAGTGATCAATTTTAGAATTTTTACCCGTTTCATTGTCTTTATCTCGTTTTTTCGGAGGCATTTTCGGTTTTAGATTGTTATTACCAAAACCGCCAAGATCAGTAGTTCGTTGACATGACAGCGTCAGGTCAAGCTTACGGTGTTGCCAATTTAACTATGTAATGATTGGCAAAATAAAATACCGTATGTTTAATTCCTTAGAAAAGGAGAAGGTGTTTTATGGCCCGTCCACACGATTGCCAAACCTCAACAAAATATGGTCACAATACAAACGTGTGGATAGGGTGTTTGGCTTGGTTTGTTTAGGTTTGCAAAGACTTGTTGGTTGTAGCCGATCCGACCCAGTGTCGGTTTTTGATACAATTCAAAGGGAATTTGCCGCAAGCGTTTGCCACTCATCCACACGTTTATGCTCGTTCATTCTTGTCGATACTCTGTAAGCGAACAGACGTGCTATATGTACGTAGTATCCCCTTAGTAGTCTGTGTGTGCTTTCGAAAAATGAATGACTGGTGGTTAAATGAAAACGTATTAAATTATAGCCGTATGTGTCGTTTTTTTATACTCATTTTCTTATATTTATAACTAGCTGTTGCCCGTGACTTCGCCCGGGTCAAATTAAAATATTTCATTTAGGGTCAAATTATAGAAGTATTGATATTTATATTGTATTTATGTTTATGTACTCTGTGTATCTTTAAAGGCTAAGAAACAATAATTTGCTGTACATATTTGCTTGTTCTGGTTTTTTCTGTTTCATTATTATTATATCTTGTATTTGCATGGTCGCATGAAGTCATCACCCGTGCCCACTACATGCCAATCAGTTTTCGTTATAGTCCTTTAAGCCACTCTGACATTGGCAACTCACCGAGGCGGCCATTTTTAAAAGAAGAAGAAGTTAGAGTCGGGCTAGCGAAAGATGAGACTGGAAAAAGGCGGCAAATTAAAAAAAATCGACGTATAACAACCCTGTTTAAAGCCGGAATTATAGTTTTAATCTACGAAATACGAATAATAAAAACTAAGAAACCTTATTATTCGTAGTACAAAACTATATTTCCGGCTATAGACATGGTTGTTAAACGTCGATTTTTTTAATTTGCCGCCTTTTTCCAGTCTCATCTTTTGCTAGCCAGACTCTATAACTGTTCACATTTTTCGCCTCAACTCTGACGCTGGCAACTCCTAAATGGGGAGGCTTACGCCAAAAGAAGAAGAAGAAGAATTGTTTTAATTTTATAAATTACATTTTATCGTATTCATAAAATAACTTAAACGTTAAAAACGTGAAATTTAGGAAGAAACCCCTATATCTAAGGAACAAATAATGACAAAATGCAAAGTAATTCTAAGGAGAAACGGATTCTACAGTTTAGATTGAGGCAGATTCAAAAGAGGGCCCTTGAAAAGGGATTGCAAGTTAGAGTTCTCAAAAGATTTAATTATATTTGTTTCGTAGAGAATAAACGATCGGAAAGCTTATACTTGACGTTGATAATAACAGGAGGCACTATAATATTACTGTTATTAATAAGTTTTGGTATTCAGTATGCTTTAAGTTGTAGATGTTTATTACCCTTGAACTATTTGGTGTGGGAAGTAGCTCGGCCTCTAGCTGATTGTAGTTACTGTGCGAACGTAACGAAGCCTATTATCCTGTGGAATGTAACACGACACAGTTTCAAAGTGAGTATTATTAACAAAATTTGCCACTGTAGCTAAAAATGTTTTAACATTCCTTCTATTAAGCTAAATTTCTATGCATTTCAGCCCTACGCGTATTCATCAAAACCTATCATAGTTAAGAATTCTGTCACTCATTGGAGTGCAATAAAATACTTCAGTTACTATATGTTTAAAAGACTCTATGAGGCGACTTCAGGTAGCTATGAAAGTTTAGAAGGTTGTCAGTTTTTAAACTTTAAAACAGACCTCTTCTCTCTAAAAGAAGTGTTTAGTATGAGCAATGCCAGAGTGAGAAATGAGCCAGGAGAGAAACCCTGGTATGTTGGATGGTAAGTTAAATATATTTTTTAACCTACCCTGCTGGGCAGTGGTCTCAATTCAATATTATCATTGGAAAATTGTATAAATAAAGCTTAGAAAAATCCATGCATGTTAAATCACTCTTCAGATTTCAGACATCATAGTTATACATTTTTTTTATCAACATTTTATTATTGTATTGTAGTTTTAATTTTTTTTTCCAGGGGTAATTGTCACTCAGAAATTCTACAAAAAGTCAGAAAATACTACAGCATACCAGATTTTTTACCGGAAGATGCTGAGTACCCAGCAACAGAAAATATATTTTTTGGTTATGAAATAGGAGCTGTGATGCATGTAATTATTATTTTACCAACTCTTTTTGGGAATATCCATACCAAATGCAAAAAATTCTGTTACATCTTCTGTTTCTAAATGAAATTTGGGATGAGATATTCAAATCCCATCTAAGAAAATATAACAGTTCTTACATCTGACAAATGTATAGTTTCTGCAAACAAAGTTGTATGCAACATCTATCTCTGAGCAATGATGTTTTTATAATATAACATCATAGTCTCCGAGTTATTAATTCATCAAGCCCCATACAATCACCGGTGACCGAGACACAATAGAAATTCTATTGTGTCTCGTTTTTCCACGAAGGGTTAATCCTTTGATCGTGGATCGTGAATATATCCTAATAGTATAATTTTTTTATTGCTGATTAAAAATTCAGTAACAGATTATAAATTTTTACAACATTGTTAAAACGCAAAATGATGTTTTATGAATAATGAGTTGTAACTTTTAGTTGGACTACATCCCAAGGCTCATGTGGCAAGGTCAAGTGAGGGGTAGAAAGAACTGGATCATTGCACCTGTCCCAGAATGTGAACACGAGTGTCAGAGGATAGAGTACTATGTGGAGCCAGGGGATGTTGGTATGTTTACATACATTTACCATAATATTATCATTAAAATTATGTATCTGAAACAAACCTAATAATGAATGCCATAATCTTAATAAGAATATCTCTCACCTTAGACAACATCTTTTTGTTGTTAAAATATCATAGCAACAGTCACTGTTAGTTAGGGCATCGAAACCCGGACCCAATTTTCAAAACCCGTGTTTCGGGTTTTCTTAAAATTCAAAGATTAACGATGCGAAAATACTTTAAATATGATTTTCAGCGATTGCCAACACCTTTCCAGTAAAATACTATTTAAATACCATAGTGTGCGGTGACGGCAGTGCCCAACCAAGTCTCGAGTGAACCGGCACGGCCATACTTTTATAGAAGCGACTATTTACATCTCCTATTATATTATATTGGATCTTATCAAAGCTAGGGATTAATATTTTCGGGCCAAGATTAAGTATTACAACAAGCTTCACCTCCAAATTACATATTATATTATGAAATGTATTTGTGTTTTATGATATATATAAAAATCTATCAATAATTTTTGAAGACAGTAAATGGAAGAATATAACCTTAAATATAAAACGTATGCCAACAAATCTTTATTAATTAATCTTTTACATTTTTATTGCTGATTGTCATACATTATACCTGTAATTAAATTGCCTAGTTTTTACTTGAAATTGCCTTTTGTCTGCCTTGCTACGGTATGAAGCCGAATGTTCTTTGTAATTTAAGGTAACTTTTCTGTCATCTAACTTAGTGGAAAATCTTAAATTACTGAAGAATCTTACATTACACTACATCTCAAAGCTTTTTGGAGTCATTAGTTCTAGTCACAATAGACAAAATTCATGTCAGATTACCATATAATTAATCAGACCAGACTATAATATTATGGCAAATGCGGAAGGTTGCTTTTAATGAATTTGGAAGATGGTTGCCATGCTGTTACACACAAGAAATTGTCTCTGGCGCTGGTGCTGGTAAAAACTCTGCTTGTTATACTCGATTCACTAAAATCACGTGTTTTAATAATTCCGCAGTGAGTATGACATCCACGGCCGGCTAAAGAAAGCCACCATTCGTCCTATTATGTGTTACCAACATCAGTCTCTCAAGCAATGATAAGCAATTTGTCGTATTTGCCAGACCGCAATACAAAAATATGGATTCAGATTATACTTGATGGAAACTCCTCGGCATGGTTTTGTCAGTTTCTAGGGGCTGGTTGATTTCCTGGAACATTTTTACTGATTGCATGATCTTATTATTATCGCTTTTTGTTATGTTGTGAATACCTATATATAACAAATAATGACAAAAACATAACGACAAACAAAAACCTTTAAGGGTTTTTAGTAAGTTAGATGACTGAAAATAATGACTTTAAATTGCTAAGAAGACTGGGCGTCATACCGCAGCAGAGCACAAAAAAATATTTTTAGTAAAAACAATGCCAAACATCGATCAGTATAAATTATTACTATTAATTTGGCAATCAGCAATAAAATATTCAGTTTATAAAACGAAATAAAGATTTGTTGACTTATCATTGATTTTTATGACTGTAGATACCTGCGATTGCTTTAGAAACGATAAAATTCGGAAAAGTGTTTTAATAATATGTTTTTTTAAATACCAAAAAATAAGCTATCATTATTCCATACACTGTCTTCAAAAATTCCTGACAGGTTTTTAGATATTCCAAAAATACAAATGTTCCGAAGACTTTGTTGATGGGTGTATTTCATCAGCAATTACGGTCCATACAAGTTTCAACGTTTTGTCACTAACTAGTGGCTGACTTGCCCACAAGTTAGAACCCTTTGAAGCTGTCCATACTTTATTTTGTAAGCCTTTGATCACATAATAAACAAAACTGTGGTCAATCGCTGAATGTTGATTGAAAACTATAAAATAAGTTTAACAAGACTTGGCTTCTATGAAATTTGAAAACTTTTTACGAAGGATAGATTGTTTGAAGAAACTTGGCTTTTTTTTACATTGAATAGTTTTGGTAGGATTTTTAAAATATTTTATTAATAAATATTTTTATGACAATTAGTCTTTAATGCTCTTAAACGAAACTTTTACTTTAAAATATTATATTTTTATTTAATTATGATTTATGACAAATATAAATAATTAAACCTATACAATATGTTATAAAAATAAATAATTTGTATGTTAGTTTGTTATAAATACCTTAAATCAGGTCTGGCCTTTATTAATTATCAAAGAAACGAAAAACCCGAAAAGCTCGAAAAACCCGGGTTCCATTTTTGAAACCCGGGTTTTTTCATGATCCCCAAAACCCGGATTTTCCCGGGTTTTCGGGTATCGGGAAAACCCGGTCTCGATGCCCTACTGTTAGTGCCTTATCACACTGGCGATTTGAAAGCGACGCGATTGCGCGGCGTGGACGTCGCGACAGCGCAGCGTCGCGTGGACGCCATTTTGTACACTCATCTACACAGATTATTATTATATACAGGGTGTCAAAAGACCGCTTCCGATAACTTCGTGGGGTTATTATAGGGCATGAGATATATCCATTGGTGCAAGAAATTTTCATGTAATCGCCAGTTTTTAAAATAGTCAAAATTTTCAACACGCAATGTATAATGCGTGCAGTTAATGCGCGATAATATCGCCCGCCGCCGATGAATGAAACCCCGGGCCGAGCCGGCCCCCCCGCGCCGCCCGCGCCGAATACCGCGCGCGCGGCTTTGCGCTAGTCATGAGTTAATACAAAACAGCTGATCGTGGTGTGCCCTATACCCTAGCCCGTAGGTAGTGAATAAACCACCAATATTGTAATGATTATTAAATTACAATAGTTTTCACGATTTAACAAAATGTTACAATTTATTAATTACCGTTTCTCAGGTTTTTACTCAAAAATACTCAGTTTTTACTTCCGGCCAAAAAGGAAAAGAAATCATAATTCATCATCATCCGATTCACACATCTGTAAAAATACATACACAGTTACCTACTGCACCTATCAATACCTATCAATGGAAAACATACGTGATAACATGTTCACTGACCTGTGATCAGCTGTCTGCTTTTATGAAATGCAGTTCGAACTGTGCTCCATGATCCATCTAACTCGATGTAGATTGCAGAGTTATTCAACACTTAACAAAAGTAATTACAGGAGACATTCCAATTCTTTAAACACTTTTTATTGCACTGTTTAAACCGCACTATCGTCTATCGACGACGATGTTCACCTGTTCCTTAAAGCATCGCACATTCATCGGACGTATCTTGTCACGGCCTGTTATTAATAATTACAAACATAAAAAATAGTTAACAATACACAAAACAAGCAATAATATGACAACATCTAAACGTAAAATTACAAAACTTAAACAAAAACGTCACAGTACCTACACCAGCACGGCGCGTGTTAGACAGCCGACTGAACAAAATTGAAGAAAAAACTTTGTAAAATAATAGGGATGTATCCCTGTGCAATGTGAATATTTTGAGTAATCGATAATTTTTTTATCGATAAATCGTATTAATTGTTTTACATACGAGTACGTATTGATTACTGTCAAACTAAAAATAAACAAATACCTACTCAATATTAAGAAAAGCGACAATAATTAAAAGTTATTTAATTAATTAGGTATTAAAGTATTTTCATTGGTACGTAGACGCTTATACGCGCATACGTAGACGCGCATAACGAGTACCACGGTATAACAATCACTTTATCACGGTAATGTAGGTATCGAATTTAAAAAATGAGATGAGATCTTCTAAATAATAGTTATAATTTTTATTATTTAATGGTAATTTAAATATCGACTAAATAGTATTGAATTTATAGGGTACAACACTTAGATTGTCCTTGAAATGGATTAGCGACACGTGCGTCGTGCACCTGCAGAGCGGCACGCTTTGTCGGCTCCGCGATCAAAGCAAGCCGCCGTTCGGTGTCTTTTGACTACTTCCGAAAGTCGATACACGACGAACATTATTTCAAAAATTAAAATAGATTTTTTAATTTAGTAGCCATTTGAGCATTGAGGTAATAGGTTGTTAGAGTTGTTAGGAGATAAGTTTGATTTTTTAACAATTACTTCAAGTATCAAAACGTGGTAGTATTGTGTAAATTGTTAATAATTGATTATTATTTCAGTTGTAATAAAATACTTTGTGGTGTGATACATTTCGTTAACGAGAAGTGTTTTTGACGTTCTTGGTGGTGACTGGTCTTATTGCTTGGTGTTAAGGACTATTTTCAAAATGCATAAAGAAGTAAGAACACTTGAACTCAACATTTTTCACGTAAGTTAATTGCCAGTTTTATGTATGAGGTTTTTTCATGTATCATCTGTTATTTCGATTGATAAGTGACGATTGCGGATAAACAGTTCATCCGCATAGGTTTCGTTACTTACGATGAACTTAGCCATACTGTCGTAAGTTGTTACACATGCACAGACAGTTACTTACAGTTTTCTACATGAGCTACCATTAAACTCTTAACACTGCAAGTAGCTTAGATGAGAGGTCAGAGGTCAGAGTTCTAAGTTCCACGTCATGGTGACCTTCATGGGTTTGAAATTGAAAAGACATACATTAGGGTTTCTGTGTGTTCTGTCGTAAGTCGTAACTCGTAGTGTATCGTCATTCGTCGCATACGACCTTTCGACTTAGCGTGCGTAGGGCGGAGCTAACAGCTGATTAACGCGGTCAACGTTCTCGGGTTTGTACTCGGAACACGAGAACGTTGACCGCGCGCTTGCAAATGGTTATTGGGGTAAAAATAATAAAATTAAAAAAAATATTTTAAAATATTTTTCTATGTGGTTTATTATCATGTTTAAAGGATTTTAATTATAAAAAAATAAAGAATAAAAAATTAAAAAAAATTAAAAAAAAATTTAAAAAAAAATACATATTCGTAATCAGAAAATGTAGTATAATCATACCCCAAAGTTATCGGAAGTGGTCTTATTACACCCTGTATAGTAGACTCGTGTAGGGAGTAACGTCAGAATCCATTTTGCTGCTGAGTGTCCGAAACGCCGAAGGCAAGCTGCGTGCACGCCGCGCAGTCGCGTCGCTTTCAAATCGCTCGCTAATCGCCAGTGTGATAAGGCCCTTAGTGTATAGCTAGAGCATAGTAATTGTAACAACCAAAAACAAATATAATAGCAAATAAAAGAAAACTGTGACTTGCAAAAGAATGCTCACTCATAAAGTATTTTGTTTTTCAGTGTTGCTGGACACGAGACTATGGTATCATTCCACGAGCATCCCAAAAGGTCAATTCTCAATAACTGTACAGTCAGAATACGGATGATGTGGGATATCTTACATACTATAATTTAAAGTACAATATAGTATTATTTACACATATCACGATGCCAAATTTTTACAATTTATTTTACAATGTGCCATTTTATTGTGGTGTTTTTATAATTTAAATTTAAATTATTTTATTTTATTAGTATTTAAGATTAAGTAAATGTTATTTGAACAAATATGGGTTTTACTTGAAATTAAACAAGGATTGTAGTTTGAAACAATTTATATATCTAATTCTAATGAATGTGAAGGATTGGCGGGAAGATCGACATAATTTTGTAAAATTAATAATAATTTAGAATAGTATATAAAATTTTCAGTCAAAATGCACCATTCTGGCCAATCCTCCACTTGAATATTATAAATTTCAAATAGAGATCAGGTTAAAACACGAGGGATGTATTAAGCTCGTAATAAAGCGGGGTACCACCTGTTTACACCATACAGCCCACTACCCAAGTGCCAATATAATCCACAATAGCAAAAAATATAATCTTAGTTGACCAGATAAATGCCAGGACATCAATGGACATAAAA
The DNA here is from genome assembly GCF_905147365.1 of Aricia agestis. Classification (NCBI taxonomy): domain Eukaryota; kingdom Metazoa; phylum Arthropoda; class Insecta; order Lepidoptera; family Lycaenidae; genus Aricia; species Aricia agestis. The sequence goes on along the minus strand of NC_056428.1, from coordinate 12,831,228 downwards.
TGTAATTGACATGGCATGATTATATCACAAATAATTACAAACAGTCTGCCTCTTTAATGTTCCACATTTGAAATGTTAAAATATATCAAAATATAGAACCTCAAATTACGAAATGTAATAATATATTGTACTTGAAAAATTCCAGTTATTTTGAGTTTCAAAACAGTTTAGATAGTTACATAATTTAAAATGTATTGCAGCTACCCATGTGTTACAACGGTAGATAGAGCAAACTTTAAAAAGGTTGACTGCTGTTATTTAGAAGAACTGCCACACCCCGAGTACGGCATCTTTTATGGCCTCTATGTATTGTGCGGGAACCCAGTATACCCAGTACCTGGACGCTTCAGTCGGTCCTAGCTGCAAACCCTACAATAATAAAAAAGCAAGTTTGAATATAATTAAAATTTTCCCAATCACACATGACACGGTTCAAACGCAAGGGTCAGGTATTTTTAAAAGGGACAAAAATATTTTACTTCATAAATGGACAAGCTTAATTTTCTTACATTTTTAAGCTTTGTTAAATTGTAAAGCCATTCTGCTTAATAATTTGAACAATTGGAATAAGAAACCAAATATGAATAGACCAATACAAATCTCACTTACCATAATATGATATTCCTCGTGATCCTTAATTGGTTCAGAAGTGATACCTGAAACAAAAATACAAAAATTGACTTTCCAAATCCAATTTTTTTACTATTCTTAAAAATTTTCAATAGGCGTGTCCAGACAGAGCTAGCAGCCTCGCAATGCAATTGCCGCGCGAAGCAGTTCTGTGTGCTCGCCTATTATGAAATAAATTTTCTGTTCCTTGTTAAGGCTTCAACTCCCAATTTCATGAATTCGCGATCAAAGTACTAATCTGAATATGAATTTATACATAGATGCACATAAGTATAATATTGTGTTATAATTGAATGAAAAATGTATTAAAACTTACTTTTGATAGATGTCATAGCAAGTTTCTCTGTGCGCTCCTTGGTTCCGAGCCAAAGCTGATCCTGCTCTGGTTTGAATGTTAGTCTAACTTTGCCTCCATGTTTATTCAACATCCCACTGAGTGGCACAGGTGGTAAAGGTTCCTAAAATATGTGTAAGACAAAATGATAAAAAAGGTCTTGTTAAAACAAAGGTTATAATAATAGTTTTTCTTAGTCTTTAAAGTTTTTTTAACTATTAACTAAAGTGGGTTCAATAATGTTTAATACAATATAGAGCTGTTTTTTTGCTGCTTGACAGGGGGCAAACTCCAAAGTCATTTATAAATTTATAAGTAAAGTATCATAAATGGCTTTTTAATTCTTTGGACAAAGAAATAATCACCCAAAGACAGTAAAATTAATAATAATATGGCTAGTATTATTATTATTTTCCATCCCTAATTAACAAAAATATTTTGTCTATACTGTACTCGGTGAAACATGGCGGTAACGGGCATTGACTCCCTGTCAAAAACTTGTCATTTTCTATACAAAGCCGCGATTGACAACATCTGACACTTCATTGTCAATTGCGGTTTATATTATAAAGCTACGAATAATCAAAACTAAGGAAACGTAGTTACGTTACCTTACCCATACTTCCACCGTTTTAAATTTGGCTCCTTTTCGAACACTAAAATATGACAATTCAGATTTTCGCCAAGGTCGTTTCCCAGGTAACGTATCATAATATTGCGCGCCGGACGACAGCCTGAGCGGTTATTGTCATTGTCATAGTTATGAAACCAGGGTGACCATATTTAAATTACAGATCCTGCCATACTTTGGTCAAAAAACTGCCAAAACCTGCCAAAGCCTAGTAAAAAATGCGCAAATACTGCCAGCTTCTTAACTGTTGCTTTAAATTATGAAAAGCAAAAATACACATTTTATATTTCAATTTTTTATTAGATTAAACCTATCTTATCGTATAAGACTATAGGAGAGAGCATTGTATCAGTGTATATGAGTAAAAAGCGTATCAAGTTATGGGTAACGTAGTCTGTCAAAAAGTGAAGAAATTAAAAAGTGGCAACAGCGTAGTGTCATCCTTTCCAAATCAATCTCAGAAAAAAGGGATGACACTATGATGTTGCCACTTTTTAATTTCTTCACCTTCTTGACGGACTATAGGTCCGACCTACTCGGCCAAAGGAGTCTGGATCATCTTTTGCTTTGGATATCCACGACGATAGTTTTGGATCTTGCTCCTACTCCGCTCTATACGCTCTTTCATATTTTCGCTTCATCACCACACCACCACACCAGTTGTTAGTAGAATGTCACCACCAGAGAGTTGTAAAGCCACCACCAATAATAACTATCACCCACGATACCAGTTACCACACAAGAGAAGTATATTCAGTTTGACAAGGCTGTTTATGAACGTGGCGAGAAAAGGAACTAACTAACTAACTTAGATATCATACGTAAAAACGTCATTTTTGACAGTTCTCCTTTACCAGCAGCGCCCATCGACATAATTGACATGAACATTTAAAGCCTTGTCGAACTGTACAGGGAAATACCCCGTAAAGTATCCAGGGTTGCCATTGTCGGAAATTTGAGATGCAATAATAAAATTTATTTTTCATACCCCAATCCTGCCAAAACCTGCCAAGTTTTTAAAACGTCAACCGATCATGCCATAGGCTAAAATAAGACGCCAATCCTGCAAAAATGGCGGGAACCTGCCACATATAGTCACCCTGTATGAAACAAATAATTGTCAAAAGCGGATAGTGTTATGCAGTATACACCAAGCACATCTACTATCACGAAGAAACGAGCACATTATTATTATTTTAAAATTAAACATTCTCCTCTGATCCTTAAGACATCGATAATAATAATAATATACATGTAATAATTATGAACAAACCATGTACGACTCAGGCGAATCTAAAACTGTCCAAGCACCTAGAGAAGACGTTTTCAGATTACAAAAATCTATGTGCTAAATTATTACAGAATTGAAATTAAAAACTTACGTAAAATTTGTACTTATAACTCACAATTAATATAATATTTTAATAACAGTTAGCAGTTTTTTTTATTTATGTTCATTTACAATATTAAAGGAAATACTTATTTGTTTCTGTCGATTGAACATAATTTATTACATTATATTTAAAATTTCGTTTATGATTAAATTGTTACATCTTGCATAACACTGTCCATGGCGACTTTGTAAAAATTTTGTAATTATATTGTTTTTTGATTATTGCATTTTTAGAATAACATGTAAATTTAATAAGACAAACACAAAGGGACCAGCTTAATTTTACGTAAATACCCTAGCATCCAACTTAAATAAACGATCTTTTTATTGCTTTTTTTGGTCGACAAAAATACAAGAAATTTAAGCATAATTTTAAACAATACACTTACAGATGAAAGGTTATTCCTGTATTAAAAGTCGTATATGTATGACATCTATACCATTTCACAGGGCATTTAGGTATTTTAACAACAAAAATATTGTAAAAAGCCACGCCAAGCCAAATATTGTAAAACGTAAGTAAACAAACCTATGTAAACAAATTGTAAAATGAGTTTGACAAAATTGTCATGACAAACTGGTTGAATGTCACTCGAGTATATATACACGAAAAATGTGTACCGAATACATGCATAAATATGCATGTATTCGGGTCACATTTTGTAGCCTTTTGGTGCACTTTTTTTGACGGAGTTAATCTTCCTTAGTTTTTATTATTCGTAATTATAAAGTTAATATACCTAGCGGAATAGAGCAACAACCTAGACCTGTCAAACGTAATTGAAATTGGTTTCATCTGTGTGTAAAAATATATGTACGTATACACTTACACAAGCATGATTGAACATGATTTCTATGAGATGAAATTGTCAATGTGGGGCACGTGCAGACTGGACGTCAAAAAAAGAGTGCTGCTGTCATGTACCACACATCTCTCTTTAACACGCAGTGTTACTGATAGTGACATCTCCCTTGCTCAGGCCTTTGTTTATCTATTCCGCTAGGTATATTAACTTTATGGTTTATATAGAAAATGAAAATTTTTGACAGCGAGTCAATGACCGCTACCGCCGTTTCGCCGAGTACAGTATAGGTTAAAGCTAATTCTTTAGCGGGTATGTCTTTTTAAAGTATTTGATAAATATTACGTATAACACGGTCAAATTAACTAGACGCACGGTTTGATGATGTCATTATTATTATGGAGCTTGCATGTTATATAATATATACTAGCTGTTGCCCGCGACTTTTTTTTATTTTTTTTATTATAAAATTGGGGCCGTCTATAGACTGTTCGTCCATATCCTTTTTTTGTTATTTTATTATTTAGATTTTTCGCACCAAGGATAATTGAAATAATATTATGAATTTTAATTAATTGTGGTCCATCACGCCATGGACACTTTTTTATATATATATATATATATATATATATATATATATATATATATATATATATATATATATATATATATATATATATGTGTATATGTATATTTAATAGAATAGAGTATAATATGTTATACATATAATAAATAAATATATACATTTATTGTTTTATAAATTGCATAATAATAATATTAATGTTTTGAACGGTGAGGTCCCAGTCGGTGTGGCGGCCAGTAGATCCGACATTTTCCGATTTCCTTAGATTTTATGCTGCTCCACCCTTTGCCTTTAGATGTTGTGACATTGGCTTGGTGGAGAGGGGTCACTCAAGCTGGGTGGAGTTTCTAGGTTGTTAAAAAGATATCGTTCTGTGTCGAATCTACCCGCCATGTGGCTTAGGACTTTATCGTTCCTGTCTTTTATAGCCATTTTTATATTATAATCTTTTATGTGTTCAGTTGACACCTCCGTGGCTCTTTTTATGAAGCTTGCCACAGCGTCTCCATCAGTGTCAGTGTAATAGACACAGGTGTTAGTGTGCCGGGATATAGCTACAACTGCATGAGGAACGCTGTCATGGATTGCCAGCTTTCGGGACTTGGTCTGTATGATGATCACCGAAGGACTCGTTAATCCCTGAGCTTCATGGATTGTGAGGACGCGAGAGTCCGTTCCCGATCCATAGCCTGTATTAGTGAGGGCTACTTTCTCCTCTTGTGTGTGGACAAGATACAGGGTATTTAGATCGGTTTTAGGTATTCTGGCTCCTGTATACTTCATTAGCTTTAGGGACCGCACAATTTCCTTCGATGAATAGATGTTATTATAGACCATGTTTAAGGCGTATGCCACATCCATAGGGCTCCTGTGTGTGCAAGACAACTCCTGGGTGATGCTGGTTACCAGGTTTGGACGAGTGTAATTAAGTTTAAAGAGGTTTTCACGCTCTATAAACGGAAGTTGGTTAATATCTCCAATGAGGATGACATCGTTGGCGCCTGTTAACTGATTCGCCATGACGATTGAGCCGAAATGGTTCATGAGGGCCTCGTCAACTATCAACCTTTTGTAGGTTCCTTTTGTCCCATTTACCAGCAAAGAGGCCATGGTACGAACTTTATCTTTAACTTTGTTGCCAGTTCGTAGCGATAGCCTTTGCTTTAGATCCTCGGCTGCTTCGATTGTAGTTGTTATTATAACGTCTGTTTCCTCATTGAAGTTATTAATGATCCAAGTTGTCTTCCCACATCCAGGAACTCCATTGACCCACGAGTAGTTGATAGGTTTCGCGAATATGTCCCAGTCCATGCTAGATTCGGGGTCCCCAGATAGGACTTCTGCCATTTCTAGTATCCTGTCTTCCAGCATTATTCTGGTACATTCCGCTATTACCACTATTGGATCCTCAGATTTTGTAATAAATTTGAGTGTTCCCGTGCGTTTTGTCTCATCCTCGTCCAGAACCACGAATCCGCAGTCGGCACTTAATGCCGCCATATACTGCCCTGTCATCGCCCCGGCAATTATTGTGGAGGTGACATTGTCGTATATGGCAGCTTTTGCATCCTCGAGTCTCACTTCTAACAGCTTTTGATTTTTCCGCTGATAGGCCTGCATGATCTTATTGCAGGTCAAGAGCTTTATGGTCTTGTTTGCTCTTATTATTGCCTGGAACTCGAGGAAGGCATTTATTATATGATCTTCGGGGCTCTGGGCCAGTCTGAGTTTTGGCGGGAGCACTTGCCCGAGATCGGCCCTATACCTTTTGTTTTTATTTGCCGGTGTTTGTGTAGATGGTTCCCTCAAAAAAGCCTCCATTGCTAAAGCCTGCCGATTTGTTTGTGACGAAGCCTTGATCCGAGAAAGGGTGTTTTTATCCTCGATCATTCTTTCACGATAAAGTACTTTTTTTATGGATCCCACAAACGCTTTTAATTTGGCCATTGAGTTTAGAGACTTCTTAATTTCATTTTTATCTCTCTCTTTCTCATCCTCTTTTTTGTCCTCCCGTGATGCTTGGAGTCGTTCACTTGCGGAGGATGAGTTCGCCTTATTACTGGGTTGGGACGCTGCTGGCTGATCATCACGATTCCTTTTGAGGAAGCTTAGGTCATCCCCTCGGTTCTCGTAGACGATTATCTCATGATGTTCTGAGGCTTTTACTATTCCATAGTAATTTGCAGCCCTGCCTTTGTCCTGTCCCAGTGACATTGCGTCTACGCTGATTATGCGTGGGGTGGTACTGTGTCTTATCCCCATTGCTCCCAACTCCTTCAAAGACGAACATGCCCGTTCAAAGGCTGTTTGCGCGTCCCATTCGAATACTATTATCGTTTTGGTGTCTGATTTCAGTACTCTGCATGGTTGGCCAGCGAAGGTAGTTGTTGGGAGAGCTAAATATTTGCTCATTTTCATGTTCGCCTTTGATGTACTTCCGTTTAGGATTGCTGCTAGTCCCGGTGAGATGTTGACGTGGTTGGGAGTGCTAAGACGGCTGTATGTTATACCCAATGTTTCCGTTGGATTTGACATAAAGAGAGGGATCGGCCTTAGTTTAATTTTCGGTTCCCCGTTTTGTCCACGGGCTAATAATTGTTGGGTTTGCTCTAGGGTCGGCTGTGTTACAATTTCGGTTGAAACTGCCCGTTGTGTTTCTGTGTGTGCCTGTGATTGTGTTGGCGCATGTATTTCTCCTGGCCTGTGGGTTGATGTGAAATATGTCTGTATGGACGTTGGAGTTTGTGATCGTGTGCGTTGTGTTTGATTTCGTGTGTGTTGTGTTGATGTGTTTGTTATTACTCGCCTTGGTGTATAGTTTAATTTGTTGTGGCCTGTGTATAATGTTGAGCCATTTGCTGTGCCCGCGACTTCGTCCGCGTGGACTTCAGTTTATAGCGCGCGATGTCAACAAAATTGGTGTCAAATGCTTTTATAAAAAAACCCTGGTACCCCTTAAATCAATACAGCTGTCCAGTGTGCACACAATAAGTATTTCATTTTTTTATATTAAACTTTATATTTTATGCCAAATTTTAAAGCTTATTTAGCCCCCCAATTACACAACTTTACCCATAAACTATTTATCATTGATAGCCGATAGGTTTAAGGTTACGTCACTGCACAGATAAAGTACTGAGTTATTTAATACCTACCGTAGAATAGATCAACAATCGAAAATAATTGAAACTTAGATGGAAGATGATACCACCTCTTATAGAAAGACTTTTGAGCAAGCGTCAGCGCGATGTAGAAGACGCACGGCGCCATCTATTATGAATTTTTGGAACTAACTTAATTTGAACAAATTTACGCATTTTCACCCCCTTACAACCCTTTTTTCAGTAAAAAAGTAGCCTATGTCATTTCTCAGGCTTTAGACTATCTGTATACAAAATTTCATTACAATCGGTTCGGTAGTTTTGGCGTTTGGCGTGAAAGCGAGACTGACAGACAGACAGACAGAGATACTTTCGCATTTATAATATTAGTATAGATAGTATAGATTATGTGCGCGGCCCTAAGAGGGGTACCAGTTACCAGGGTTTTAAAAAGTTTTTAAATTTGACACAAATTTTGTTGACACCGCGCGCTATAAACTAAAGTCCACGCGGACGAAGTCGCGGGCAACAGCTAGTTATGAACAAAAACAATATATAATAAAGTAGGTATGATTAGTTCTGTTACAATAATGAAGTAAAAAATAAAACGCCATCTGTTTTTATATATTAGAATTAAAATGTTGATTGCATTGATATATTTTCTGGATGGAATACAGGCCAACACGGTACACTCGAACTCCTTTATTTTAGAGCGCCTTCTGTTGTCAACTCTTCATTTTATATGTTCTTTATTTTATGTGTGTGTTTGTAACTGTGATGTGCGCAATAAAGTATATTCATTCATTCATTCATTCATAATGCATGCATTTTTAATATATTATATTAGAAATGCAGTAGGAGTTCTATAAGATAAAATAGATTGATTATTATTATACCAAGTGATAATATTATTAAACATATTATTCTAACGTATTAAAAACTATAAACAAAAACATAATAACTAATTATAAGTATGATTAAAAAATAAAATGCCATCTGTTGAATCGTATTAGAACTAAAATGTTCATTGCATCAATATATTTCTGGATTTTTTATAATATTATACATAAAATATATTTAAGATTTTTGAAATATTATTTTAATACACATCCAAGACCCAGGAACATTGAAAACTTTTTGTTCCGCCTGCGGGACTCGAACCCAGGACCCCCGGGATGAGCGCTGGCCACGCGCAATGCGAATTCATTTTCATCGATATTTTCATGGAAATAAGATATTTTCCCACATCAAAATGTAGCCTATGTCCTTTCTCAGACTCTAGAATAACTGTGTACAAAATTTCATTGCAATCGGTTCAGTAGTTTTGGCGTGAAAGCGAGACAGACAGACAGACAGACAGAGATACTTTCGCATTTATAATATTAGTATGGATTTCAATGCGACAAGTTAATGTGACCGTGTTGTAGATAAGTGTAAGGATAATGTAAACATTTGTAATAATAGAGGTAAGTAGGTAAGGGTTACTCTTATTAGAATTATTTTAGTTGTTCTCACCTTGACTCCCTTTATTCCAGGCATTACATCTGGTGGAATACCCTTATCTAAAACTTTTCTATGGTTCTTCTGCATACACAATGGCTCTTTGCTGGATTGACTGCTAGACTTCTCTTCAAATATTTCCTGAAAGTATGTTTTCATAAAAAAGTTATTTTAGAAACTTCTAGAATTGCCTTTGAAATATTGTTTAGCCAAGAACAATGTTACCTTTGGTGCACTCTTCACAGCCAATATATCATCCATTTTGGATCCAACAAGCATTACTTTTCCGCCTTTGACGATCCCAGCTTGTCTGATTGTCCCGCTGTCCCTGGCCATTCCTTTAATGATGAGTTTCTGTGCTGACTGTGGCACTGCACATATTCGTTCTAAATGCGCTTTCAGTTCTACTACAGAGGCATCGTAAGCAAATGTGATGTCATGTTTATTCTTATTAAATACAACTGTAAATTCGACTTGCTCAGGAATTTCTGAAATGTCTGTCTTTTCCGATGTGCACGCAGCGTTCTCCGTGGGGGCTTCGATGTGCGGTTTATCATCATTCTCACTCGACTTTTCATCTATTACCGGCTTGGAATTACCGTTTGATACCAAAGAGTTTGGATCCCGATTCTCTGTAGTGTCTCCTTTTTCAGAAGCTGAAAATTTAAACGTGAGTTAGCAATATTCCAGAACAAAAGGTCGAATCCTTTTCGCGGAATTTTTTGGTTAAGCTTCGGGGATAGTATGTATTTACCAATATAATCCATTATAATGTGAACGTTACTAAACAATTTAGTCTAAAATGAAAAAAATCGATTAATTATTATTTTCAAATGGTTATTAAAAATATTTCAGCCGACTTGCTGTGGGTGACGTGAAGCAACAAATTATTCTTCCTCTCCTTTTTTTCTTAATATGCCGCTCCGCTTTTGCCATGGCCAGACGTGTCACTAGTCTGTCAAGAAAATGAAGAAATTAAAAAGTGGCAACATCGTAGTGTCACCCCTTTCAAATATCAATCCAAGAAAAAAGGGATGGCACTACGATGTTGCCACTTTTTAATTTCTTCACTTTCTTAACGGACTATAAAATAATGAAAACCGGAAAACAATATACGGTCTGCATAGTATTATTGTAAGGCCTAAGCGGGTAATACATGATAATATGCAAAGAAACCTTGTGTCATGGGGCGAAAGAGACGAATCCCAAATGAATGAATATCATAAATTATGTAACTTGGGGTTACGTGACATTAATTTCCCTCCTGAACTGAATGATTGTGCGCATGGATTTTGTGATAGCATATGTCATAAAAATGTAGTGGACAACTTATATGCACAAATTGTTAATGTGTTAAGTACGGCAGCTATTAAAACAAAACGTAGTGTTACTAAGCCTCGCAAACAAAAGGTTTGTGGGTGGAATAAGCACGTAAAAGATGCTCATCGGGTGGCCAGGCTTAACTTTAAAAAGTGGGTGTCACATAACAGGCCTACAGTTGGTAATATTTATGAACAGCTGATGTGTGAATCACGTAAGATCTTTAAAAGTCGGTTAAAATGGTGTTTAAACAACCAAGAGCAAATCAAAATGAATATGTTAGCTAAGTTGCGAGCCGACAAAAATTTTGTTAAATTTTGGAAATGCACTAATAAGTTCGATGTTAAGCCTGGCCTCCCTACCAGTGTCAATGGCATTAGTGATGAAGAGGGAATTGCGAATATGTTCATGGAACATTTTAAAGTGCAGTCCCGCTCAGTTCTACTACTGCGTCCGGCGTGCGGGGGGAGGTGCCCGTGCTCATGTTTACTGCTAAAGAGGTGAGAGATGTAATTAAGCGTATGAGCAGGGGCAAGTCTCCCGGTCATGACGGACTTAGTATCGAAGACTTAAAATACGCAGGTACACATCTACCGAGAGCTTTAGCTCTGCTCTTTAATATCTGCATATAACACGCATATCTGCCAACGGATATGATGAAAACTATTGTAGTTCCCATTGTCAAGAACCGAGTAGGTGATATCTCGGACAAGGGAAATTACCGCCCTATATCGCTTGCTACTGTAGTGGCTAAAGTGTTGGACAGTGTGCTTGACTCATATCTGCAAAAATATCTGGAAGTGCATGATGGACAGTTTGGGTTCAGACCTAGACTGTCCACGGAAAGTGCTATCTTGAGTCTCAAGCATACTGTCCAATACTATACAAGCCGTAGGACACCGGTTTACGCATGCTTTCTGGATCTTTCAAAGGCATTTGACCTCGTTTCATATGATGTACTTTGGAAGAAAATGGAGAGCATGGGTATACCGGTAGATATTATAAATATTTTTCGTTACTGGTATCGGAATCAGACGAATCACGTGAAATGGGCCAATAGACTCTCTAGGGCGTACAGGTTGAATTGCGGTGTGAGACAGGGGGGTTTATCGTCTCCTAAGCTATTCAATCTGTACGTGAATGATCTCATAGTGGAGCTCAGCAGTATGCGTGTCGGATGCAAGGTTGGTGGTGTTAGCGTTAACAACATTAGCTACGCGGACGACATGGTATTGCTGAGTCCCACTGCGAGAGGAATTCGGGAGATGCTGAAGGTGTGTGAGAGATACGCTGATTCGCATGGCCTGACATATAATGTCAACAAAAGTGAAATTATGATCTTTAAGGCCGCTGGTAAGTATCCCGAGTCCATACCTCCAATATACCTCGGCGGAAAGGAGCTGAATGCAGTATTTAATTTTAAATATCTCAGCCATATAGGTACTTACCGACGACCTTAAAGATGATCTAGATATTGAACGGGAGCGGAGGGCTTTGGCGGTGCGAGGTAATATGCTGGCCCGCAGGTTCGCACGTTGTACGGATGAAGTGAAGATCACACTCTTTAAAGCGTTCTGTCAGAATCTGTACACGGGCGGCCTGTGGATCAGCTATACCAAAGCATCTCTAAACACCCTTCGCATCCAATATAACAATATCTTCAGGATGATGCTGAAACTTCCCCGATTTTGTAGTGCGTCCGAGATGTTTGCACAAGCAAGGACGGATGGCTTCCGGGCACTCATGCGCAAGAAAGCTGCATCTCTAATAAATCGCGTAAGGGGAAGTGACAACAGCATCCTGAAGATTGTGGCAGATGATCCGCATGCACCTATATTAAGGAACTATGTGCGGATAATGAACGAATTCGAGAGCAGACCTCCAGGATATATTCGCTCATAGTTCTAAATGAGGTGCATGATTTTTGTTTAGTTTTAATTATTTACTTTAAGTTATGTTTTGTTCTTTTTAAATAACCCTAATAATTTTTAATTTATGTAATACTAACCAATGGACCACACTGTAGTCTGAAATAAAGATATTTGAATTTGAATTTGAATAGTGCGTACTGCGTAGCATCCAAATTAAATATTTTTGTTTGTGTATTATAGATTTTATCTACAAAACTAGCTGTTGCCCGCAACTTCGTCCGCGTGAATGTATATGTTATTAAAATCGAGATTTACAAAATTGAACACCCATCTACGACTATTTTATTTGAATCTACATTACACACGAAATTTTTAATGCACCACAAATATATTTCTTTCGTCTTGGCTGAAAAAACTCTCCCAGAGAACATGATTCAAACATACTACCTTCGGTCGTACATATTCTACCATTTCTACCTATGTGCTCGACCGATGCTAGTAACTTAGATCCGTAAAGTTTGACTTTAAAATTTCCATGGCTGGTAACGAATTGAGATACGCAGTGGTCAATATCCATCCGGGTTTTGGATAAGCGTTTACGAATATTAGGAAAAGTTTTAAAGATCGACCGTTGCTAGAATTGGTACCTAATCACTTAATTGGTTGTCGTTGTAAATTCCTAGGAGTTTCTTCAATTCCATTACTTATCAAGTCACCGCTTTTAGGGTTCTGTACCCAAAGGGTAAAAACGGGACCCTATTACTATAAGACTTCGTTGCCTGTCCTTCTGTCTATCTCCAGGCTGTATCTTAAGAACCGTTATAGCTAGAGTTCTGAAATTTTTACAGATTGTGTATATCTGTTGCCGCTATAATAACAAATACTGAAAACAAAATAAAATCAATATTTAAGGGGGGCTCCCATACAACAAACATGATTTTTATGGCCTTTTTTGCTCGATACCAATAATTACAACAGGCAGGCAGTTGAAATTTTTGCAGAATCCTTAAATATATGTGTTATTTAATAATTAATAATAAAATTGGAATATAATTAAAATTTAAGGGGGGCTCCCATACAACAGCACAACTTTTGGCCTATTTTTTCTCTATTACGGTACGGAACCTTTGTGCGTGAGTCCGACTCGCACTTGGCCGATTTTATTGTAAACATGGTATCAAATTCGGGCAATCTATATAACAAAAAAAGAATTTTGAAAATCTGACCACAAACAGCAAAGTAAACATTAACTCCTCCTTTTTTTAAAGTCGGTTAAAAAAAAGTATCTAAGATGACCAGGGATGTAATTAGTAACATAGAATATAATAATAATAATAATAATAATAATAATTTATTTATTCTCTCACCACAATAATAATATTACATTTATATCATAACAATCAAATATTTAGTTCAGTATTTGTGGGGAGACTGGAGTCTCAAACTAAGCAGTGTCCTGCTTGTATTTTAAGACACCAGGCCTCCATCCCTAGTAAGTATATGTCTATAATTTGAGTAGTGAGTACATATTATTATTTAATATATAATTTAACATTTCTAAAATTCATAAATCACACTTTATAGCATAATTATAATTGATTTCATATTTTTTTTTTACATTAATTTGATTTTAAATTAGAAATCTTAGTACTTAACAAACAAATTAAATTTTATTAGTAATAAGCATGCGTCTATTCTGTGTGTGTGTGTATGGTGTGTGTATATATGAATGTGTATATAAGTAATATGATTGTGAGTTGTACATTTTTTAAATTAAATTAAGTTATTTAATTACTTGTATTGATCAGATTTTCAGTTTCATTATAATCAAGGTTCAAGAGCCATTGTGTTACAGCTTCTTTGCAATTTCTTTTTGTTTTAGGATAGATATTTAAAATTTTATTTGCTTGATTATACAGCGTTTTACCCAAATAATAGAAGAATCTGTGAGCAAAAGATGTCCGGGTCATTTCCGGGTTAAAAATTTTGTATTGCCTTCTAGTAACCGGTACTGGAGTGAAACATACAAGGGAGTGTTGTTTTGTAATCGCAGACAGGACAAACAATTGTCTAACAGAGAGGACCTTGGCATTCCGATACAAGTCAGCAGTTGGATAGAGTCTCGGCTTAAAAAGGCATATTTTAAGGAGTAGTCTCTGTGTTCTTTCCAGCTCTAGCAGTTTGGTTTTTGCCGCTCCTCCCCAAGATGTTATACAGTAAGATATAACTGTTTGTGCTAGTGCAACATATACTTTCTTCACTGTATTTTCTGTAGTAATTTGCCTCAATTGTTTAAATACGAAAATTAATTTTCTAAGCCTTTGGGATATATTGTGAATGTGTTCAGAAAATGATAGGTTCGAGTCAATGCTCACTCCAAGATATTTAATATTTGTTGTTTTACTTATTTCTGGGCATTGGCAAGATGGGGACTTCGAGTAGGAACATTCATGAACATGTAATTTTAGATGTGAAGGTAAATTTATTCTGCGCATTGAAAAACACACATACTTGGTTTTTTCTACATTTAATGTTAAACTATTTAGGGCCAGCCATCGAGATACAGTGTTAAAACCCCTTTGTGCGAGCTGAAATACCTCTTTCCATGTATCACCCGTGAAGGTAAGGGCGGTATCGTCCGCGTATGATGTAATCGCACAGTTTTCTAAATTGAGTTTACATAAATCATTAATGTAACACAAAAATAGAGTAGGGCCTATTATACTACCTTGTGGAATGCCGTAGTCAAGTTTTTGTTCAGAACTAATATATTTTCCAATTTTAACATATTGCGATCGATTTTTTAAGTAATCTTTAAATAATTCCAACTGTTTTCCACGAATTCCGAGTTTTTCTAATTTGTCTATCAATATTTGTAGAGACACTGTATCAAAGGCTTTTTTGAGATCCAGAAATATCGTTAATACCTTTTTGTTACCGTCTAATTTTTTTGCCACATTCTGTATAAAGTTATGGACGACTTCGTCAGTTGACCTATTCTTCCTGAACCCAAATTGCGTCTCTGCTAACAAATGATTCGATTCGAGATATCCAACGAGTCGTTTATTAATCACACGCTCAAAGGTTTTAGAGAAAGAAGTTTGTATGGCTATTGGGCGATAATTTGATACATTATCCTTTCTACCCATCTTATGGCTTGGTATCACGGTTGATTTTTTAAATGCCTCCGGAAAGATGCCCTCTTCCATACAAGAGTTAAAAATATGGGTAAGTAAAGGTGCAATTATTTCAAAATTTTCCTTTAGGACTTTTACAGGTATGTTGTCACAACCCGGTGCACAATCTGATTTGAGTTCTTTTATAATTTTTGAAATTTCCTCCACGGAAGTATTTGATAGGACTAAGGAATTGAGTGGCGAAATAGAATTTATATCAAACGTTGGTATTCTTGTTTTTGAATTTGTTGGGATAGATTCAGCGAGGGTTCGTCCCACGTTAGCAAAAAAGGAGTTAACTGCGTCTACTGATTCCTGTTTAGTGCTATTAATCGTGAGCAGTTCTTTACAGGTCGGAGTTTCATGGTGTAGGTTTGTAAATTTTTTTATATTTTTCCATAATTTTTTATTATCATTTTTAGTTTTTAACAATTCTTCCCTTTCATACTGTCTTTTTATTTTTCTTATTAAATTATTACAATAATTTCTATATCGTATGTATGTTAATTTTAAAATTTGGTTATCAGGATCTTTTTTTAGTTTAATGTGCATTTTATCTCTAGTTTTTAAACAACGAACTAATCCCTCAGTAATCCATGGTTTAATCTTAAGTTTATTTTTAGATATTTTAATTTCTGACCTATTATCGGATATGATTTTAGCGAGTCTGTTGATTAGTTTATTGATAGCAGTGTTTGGATTATTTTCAGTATGTAAGTCATCGAAATTTAAATTGTTGCAAGCACTTTTAATTCCCTCAAAATTATATCGGTACAATAATTCCTGGGAATTTATAGGTTTTGTGTTTTTATGGTTAAGGCAAAATAATACCGATTCGTGATCGGTTAAAGAAGTTTCTAAATGGAAGGTAAAGCCCGGTAATTTAGTTTTTACAATCACATGGTCTAAGCAACTCTTTTCTCGTGTTGGCTTACATGTTGCAGGTAGGAGGCCAAAGTAAGATGTCACATCGAGGTATTTTGAGCTGTCTGTGTTTAAATTTAATCTATATATATATATTGACGTCACCGATCAAAATTATATTTTTGAATCGCGTTAAACTCCCCAGGAGGTCGTGTAATGAATTTAAAAAAGGTTCTAGGTTTTTGAAACATGGCGGTCTATAAATAGTAATTAACACCATATCGTGGCTAAGTTTCAAAACTATGCAGTTTGCTTCAGACAACATTGGTTCTTCTTTTGTAACTACAGAGTCTAAAGACTTTTTAACATATATTACTAAGCCATCGTTTTTATTGTAATTGAAAGAAGAGTGATAGCAACTGTAGCCATTTAGACTGGGAATGTTATTATTGTTAACAGATAACCATGCCTCGGACAAAACAATTACATCACAGTCAAAACTGATTCGGGCCAATAGAGCTTGTAGTTCGTGAAAATTCTTATTGATACTCCTGATATTCTGTTGCAGGATTTTTAGATATGAATCTGGTTTTGTCAGAAATGTTTTACAATTCTCTGGCTCGCAGGCTATTTGGGAGGATATATTAAAATTATCTAAGCTATTAATGTAATCATTTGTTGCAGCCATTTATGAGTTTTTATATAATAATATCGTGTAACTAAATGACTTTTTGTGTAGATTATATTGTAAGCTAACAATGTATTTAAGTTGAAACTGAAACCGAAAGTGGAGTTGAAACAGATAGTCATCATATTCATAAGATGATTTATAATTTATAATTTTTAAATGTGCATGAATCTTACGTTTTTTATAGTTTTTGTATATGATTTGTGTGCATATAGATTTGATTTTAAAACAGAAAAGAAAAAGTACAGGAAGAAATATCTTATCATGTATGTTAGTGTTAGACTTAATTCTATAGTATATGTTATTTGTTAAGACTAAAAAATAATATAGTAATGAAAAAATAATCATACAGATCAGTCATGCTGGCTTAAGTTTTGAGAGATCATCTTCTGATTTAATATGTATCAAAGTAGCGCCTTCCGTTTTCCGTAAGTAAATTTTCCCATTTGAGGTCCAACAAAAACGAAAGTCATTGTTCTTCGCGAATTTTCTTGTTTCAGCAAAAACTTTGTAGTCTCTATATGTTAATTTTTGTGAGATATATACCGGCAAAGGAGCTCCTGAAATCTGCAGGTGGGTAGTGTTCAGCTTTTCTTTATTTTTTTGATTAAATATATGGACAGCCTTCAAAAAATTATCTTTCTTGATTATGCTTGTAAATTGAATATTAATTGTAGAATTTTTGTTAAATCTGTAGATATCCCGTATATCAGATTGCTCTATATTAATATTTACTGTATCCCCTATTTTTTTTGTTAGTGATAACAATTCTTCCTTTGTTTCGGGTTTTTTAAAGGGCACATTTCGCAATTCAATGCAGCTAGCGACCTTTCTCCTATCCATAATGTCTAATTTATATTCTAATGATTGAATCTGCTTTTGGTATTGGGTTTTTTCATCTTCTAGAGTATTGATTCTTGCGATTAAATCATCATATTTGCTGGAGAAAAAGTCTATGGCTTGACTAATTTCTTTATTTTGGTCCTTTATGGCGTTAACTGTGTCCAATATCATTGCAAAACTCTTTTCTTGCTCTTCCTTCATTTTCGTAAACATAAGCATAATTTCTTCTTTAAATTCCTCGAAGTCTGCGTCTGGGCGCTTACGTTTTTTGGTTGCATTATTCTCGGTAGATTCCGTCGTACTGCTGCGCTGCATTATACTGGATCCGCATAGATCTCCTTCCGCTGCAACAGACGCCGGTTTCGCTTGACCCAGGGGCATCGTATCACGTATGAGGTGATACAGGTTGAATAATTCACTGCGCCGAGTTACCGCTTCAGTGGTCAAACGGGCAAACACAACCAAATCACACGCAGCGCACCCGGGTTCAAATCTACGATCCACTAGACCAAAAAAGTAACTTTTTTCAAACAGTTTTGATTTCTTACATTAATTTAGAGAGCAACACGACACACGTCCACACTCGAATACGGCCGAGGGGCGAATATCATTGATGTAAGGTATCATCATGCCAAATTTCATTGAAATCAGTCCAGCGGATTCAGAGATTAGCCTGTACAAACAGACAAACAGACAAACAGACAGAGAAACAAAAATTTCAAAAACAGTTAAAATGTATTCTACTACTCTCCTTACATGCCCCTGACTCATTTTTTCAAGTTTATTTTCAATGTACAAAAATTTTACCTCTACGATTTTATTATAAGCATAGATAAGTACGGTATTTCTGGAAAGTCAACAAGGCCTATTGGTTCGTGAGCTGAGCGAGAAGAACCTGAGAATAAAATAATACACACGTTGCTATGGATATGGACTTTCTGGTAAAGTGTAAACAAATAAATAAATCTAAAAAACGCCTATCAAGTTTCGCTCGTGGGTAAAATACCTTTTAAATAAAAAATGAGTTTTAGTCTCGACGATCCTTTAGCGGGAATTCTAAGTGATGGAAGTGACGATAGTTTTTTTGACGATGATATTCTAGGAAAGAAAAAACCGCAGAAAAAAGGATCAATGAAGGCAATAGCGATCGCTAAAAAAGCTTCACTATTTTCTTTAGAAGATACAAAGGAACCAAAAGTTGGGCTTAATAAATCCGACTCTCACAAACAATCGAATATAAACGATATTTTATCTGGTCCAAAAAATACTAAACATGAGACATTATCACCAGCGTTAGCAAAGAAAACATCATCAATAAATGATTTCTCAGATAAATCTGCCACAAATCCCCTCGATTTGTTTAACAAAACTCCGTCCAAACAAAAAACTACTATCGATATGGATAAACTGGGTACAGACTTGGGTAGTGACAAGAAAACTAAATTAGTTGAGAAAAGTAAAAAGTCTCAGTTTTCACTAGATGATTTACTAGGTACGAGTGAGTCTACGTCAAGAAAAGGTACGGAAGTTGGAACCAGAAGTCAAGAGTTTGACTTTGATACCATCTTAGGCAAAAGCGAGTCTAAAAATCTCGTTCAATTAAATAAAGTAAGCGAGAAAAATGATGCAAAAGTCGAAAAAGCTAAAGAACCTCCGAAGAAATCAAAATCAAGTAATGATTGGCTGGGTATTTTTAAAGATAAAGAACAAGAAACAGCCCCAGATAATAATGAAAATGAAATGCCATCATGGCTAGTAGGCAGCGATACTAAAAAGAAAAACAATGAAACGATATCAACGAAAAAAGATATAGAAGAAGATAACCAAGAAATGGAAGAAACAGAAGATGTTACTCAACCTGATGATGAAAACGTAAAGGGCAATATTAAGGAAAATACGATACCAGTGCAACAAAAAATAAATATAGATCTCAGCCATGAAGATCTGACGATGGAAAGTACTGCTTTATGTCTCAAGCAGCAAGAAGCTCAGTTGATGGTGGCACTACAGCTCAAAGCCCAAGACGACAAACTTGCATCAATGCAGAGTAAGTAAAGATGTTGATAGGATATTACAAGCGTACTTATACAATATTATTAACTTTTAGCTTTTGCTATATTACAAAGTCTATATTTAGTTAACAGCATGTTCTAGGTAAATAATTTTAAATTATTATGCTACTTTTGTAATTAGTAAGGCAAATGAATAGTCAGCGAGTTCAAAAGGAAGCAGCACTAGCCCAGCATGAACAGTTGGACGCAATGCTGAAGAAGCAAGCGGAACATAGACGCCAGATGCAGAATGTAATATCGGCTCACCAGGAGAGAATCACGCAAAGGATTAAGGTTGATTTTATTTTAAAAAAGTTCTATATTAAAATAAAGTTTTTCTTAATGTGGAGGCCATGATAATGATTTGATATTATGTAAAGACAGCAGGTAATTTTTAAATAATTATTTTATTGAAGGCTCTGTTAGGTACAGCAGATCAGGAAGAAGGCGCAGATTTTGTAGATTTCACTGGAAATATAACAGAAACTAAAGATACACCACATTCAAAAGAAAAACAACTATTGCAGTTAGTGCAGTCATTGCAAGAGAATCATGATAAGGAAATCGACTTGATGGAAACTTCGTATAGGTAAAATGACTTCGTATACGTGATACCACATCTAAAGTAATTTTCTATACTTCTCGTAATATTTAATCATTATTATTTCCTAAAGACGGCAGCTAGATTTTCTAGAAATATCTTACGTTCAAGCAGAGCAAAGAATGAAGGATGAGAGTGAAAAGCTTGTGAAATTCTACACAGAAAAGATCAATTGGTTAGAAGAACATCATAACTTATATAAGAAAATGACGGAAGATAACTTGACTTCACTTGTCGAGAGACACAAAAATGAAAACGAAATGTTGAGACAGCAGCACTTGGAGAATATAAAAGTATTGCAAGAACACCACGGGGCTCTAATGGAAAATGTGAAGTAAATGATTGCAAATCCAATAGTTTTAATTTCAAAGATATCCTTAAAATACCTACACCAATATTTGTTTCTAGAAATGCAACCAAACAAGAGCAACTACTCATAAAAGATTCCGCCGGCTTTTCTACTAACCTTCAAGAATTGTTAGTAAATGTAAAAGAAAGCAACGCTAAAGCTGAACAGTTTTACGACAAAATAGATTTGATGACAAAAAACAATCAGCAGGATTCTGAAAGAAGTATTCAAATGAGAGAAACACAAATAACTGGTAATAATTATTATGAACTTTTGTATAATGCATGATGACCAGAGTAATATGGTCATTGATAACATACAATTATTTTTACAGAAATGTTGCATCAGTTAAAAGCGGATCGCGAGAGTTTTGAAAAGGAGAAAACAGAAAGAAGAGAAATAGAGAAAACCCTTGAAGCTCGTATTAGACAAATGACTACTGTAAATATTATCCCACCAAAACATTAAATGTAAAAAGGAGCCAAGCAAAATATTACATAGCAATGCAATATATCTATCGTAAAAAGTTCTCAGATCACATTTGAGCCAAGCCTT
Organism: Aricia agestis; assembly: GCF_905147365.1. NCBI lineage: Eukaryota > Metazoa > Arthropoda > Insecta > Lepidoptera > Lycaenidae > Aricia > Aricia agestis. The sequence goes on along the minus strand of NC_056428.1, from coordinate 12,809,935 downwards.
CAACTTATTTTGTAATTTAAATCAACATTCAGTGAATTTATCAATAGTTTTCTTTATTTTATAATTATTATAGTGGCTTAGCAATGAGCATAAGAAAAACAAATATAAAACTTCATATTTGGGGTAGTTCATAGTTACACAAATGGCAAGCGTAAAGTGTTTATTAGTATGTAACGAGTAACGACGCATGTGGACGATGGTACCCAATAAATCCAATCAGTTGCTGATTATTTCTCTAGTGCTCATTGCCAAGCCACAATAATAATAATTATAAAATAAAGAAAACTATTGATAAATTCACTGAATGTTGATTTAAATTACAAAATAAGTTGAAGGCTTGGCTTGAATGTGATCTGAGAACTTTTTACGATAGATATATTGCATGGCTATGCAATATTTTGCTTGGCTCCTTTTTACATTTAATGTTTTGGTGGGATTTCATGTATTTTTTTAAGGTTTCTTTTCAGGTCACGTTAAGACTTTTCTGTAGTTAGCTTAGCACCCATTCTCTATCTCTAGGTATATATTCTAGGTCATAAAATTAATTGATAATAACAGGTAGGTACTTCTACAAAGTACAAATTCTATGACGATAGCCCAACAACTTTTGAACTTTCAGGAGGTTATTCGTGCACCGATGTTACTTTCAATTGAGTATTACGACCTATCCCGGATTTTTTTAAACCATAATAATTATACTCCGCAAATATCGGTATCTATCGCTTATACCGCGATATAAAGGGAGTGCTACACCATCTATCAAGCGAGTACGGACAATGGAGTGTACATCGTAATTCGCAGTTCTGATTTCATTTATTTTTTAATCGAATTTAATTATCATAGTTTAATTGTTAACTTTGTTAACACTATTTTTCCTTTTGTACGTAAAATAATTATTATGAAGTCGAAACTCATTTTTAATGTTCTTGCAAAGACACAAAAACGAAAATCTTTTCTAAAAAGTAAGTTTATTAAAAGTTATATTACTTTTCAGTTTTTAGGTTTCCTTGCACAAAGGATGAAAACGGGAGCCTATTCTAATGAGTCTAGACTTCGCTGTCTGTCTGTCGTCCGTCCGTGTGTCACGAGGATAGATCTCGAGAACGGCAATAGCTAGATATTTTAATTTTTTACAAATTATGTACTTTTGTTGTCGCTATAAAAGCTAATAGTCCAACTGAAATAAAATAAATGATTAACCGTTCTCATACAACAAACACGTTTTTTTGCTCTTTTTTGCTCTATATCCATAATGGTGAAAGTAAGGTTTTTGAAAATTTCAGAAAATACTTAATTGTATTTCAACTTTTATAATAAGTAATAAAAAGTACATAAACTTGTGATTTAAGGGGGGCTCCCATACAAATTTACAGTACGGAACCCTATGTACGCCAGTCCGACTCGCACTTGGCCAGTTTCATAATTTTCCCTGTCATTGTGGATAACGACCTACCTTGTTGCCAAATTTCAAGGTTCTAAGTCTGCTAGAAGTACCTTAGAATTTTGATGATCTGTCAGTCAGTGAGTGACAAAATGTAGTAACTTTGATCATCCGTAACTATTAAACTATTTATCGAAATGTTATGTAATTTGGAGGTTAATCTAGTTTTAATTCTTGCTCCTAGTGACCGAATTTCTAAATCCCTAGCTTTGTCAACATCGATGATAAAGGGGGTGTGAAAAAGCCACGAACCGCTTCAAGAAAAGTATGCTACGGCCGTGCCTTTGCTAAAAAGCTTGGCTGGAGCACTTCCTTGCTCCCAAATTATTAAATTTGCTAACATTGCTATTAAAACCTATTGTAATTATACATAAGTTTAGTTTCATAAATTGTGTTTGTTTCAGATGATTGAATAAGAATCATTCTCATTGAGGCAAAAGAAAATGGATTTTGAATTTGAAAAAGCAACGTTTAGCAAGCAGACAGAATTTGCCAAAAGCCTTTTGAAGAAGCAAGACGAAGATTTAAAGGTAAGAAAGGAAATCGTTTTTATAAATACAGGGAAAATGGAAGAAAATAACGTACTTATTTGAATAATTTCAGACCTTAAAAGATGAAATTAATAAAGAGTATCAAGAAAAGATTTCTAAACTAGAAGAAGAAAAAGCAAAAACTATTAAAGATAGTGCCTTAATTGCTAAAGAAAAAGCTTCTGTTCAAAGTCTTAAAACGGAACTTGAGGTAAGAAAGTTTTATTTAAAGAATGTAAATTACTTAGAAATTTGTTTTAAGTAATTGAATATTATCTTAGAAAACAAAAGCAGAATTGCAAGCACAGTTAGACGAATTGGCTGAGGAACGATCAAAAATTAACAGAGAGAAACAAGACATACATATTGAGGAACAGAGGATCCATGCAAAGTAAGTTATTTCAGATAAAAATTAATGTTAATAATGTTACATTCAGTAAACATTTAAATATGAATTGGTTATACTTTTCTAGATCCCGTGATTTAGAGCTTCTAGCAAAATCTGCCATTGACAAGCAAACACAGGCCGACAAAAAGTACTCGGAAGCAGATTTCATACAGAAGAAATTCGAAGATCGCATGCGTAGAATACAAGAACACGTTGTCTCACTAAACAATAGAGAGAAACAGATCGCAAAAGAAAAAGTTGCGCTCTCTAGAGAGAGATTAAGCTTGCATAACGAAAGAAAAGAAATAGAGGGTAGATTGCAATGTTCGTTATGTAGAAGTACACAGTACAATGAGCAATATGTACCACAGACTTTTCAGTTTGTTCATACGCCCGCTTCAAGAGATTATGAAAATAGAACTTTTACAAACATAGAACAAGAAATGGAAGAATTTATGGCAAGAGTTAGACCTGCTGTAAGTTTGGAAGATGATAAGGTAGAAGAAGTGTTGCCACATACGACTGAAGTAAATAGCAACGTTCTTAAGGTAAAGAACAGGCATTTTTGTATGGAAGCCGTACCCAAGCTGTAGCACATCCACACATATATCAAATGGAAGGGCTTGAAAAGCTGAACATTTTATTGTATTATGTAAAATCTCTAAACCGTGGGAGAAAAAAGCTAACGAGGGTAGAAGGTAAAAAAAAATCACAAAAAAACACTCTGTATTAATGCATCAATTTATAGTGTTGCTGATAAAAAATCACTTCTGTATACGGCAAACTTGAGGAGAGACTTGAGATATTTTAAAAGAATATTGTTTCATATTTTAAATAAATGTACTTATGAGAAAACAATAAGATGCTAAACATCGAACTTTTCCTTTATTTTATGGTATATTAACAATTTGGATTTTTTTAAATAATTAGCAATACTAAATAATCGTGAAATAAATAATAATACAGGATATTTTATTTTTCACAAAAATACAAAAAAACACTCTGTATTATTGCATCAATTTATAGTGTTGCAAGTAAGGAATAACTTCTGGAAAGTAATCGTATAAGTATGGCAAACTTAAGGAAAGTGATTTATTTGAAATATATTGTTTCATATTTATAAATTACTAGCTGTTGCCCGCGACTTCGTCCGCGTGGACTTTAGTTTATAGTTGTTCCTGTATATCGATTGAGTCGTTTACGCGCAAATCAGAAAAGTAGATTGTGTGGAAACCGCACATTTTTCCGGGACAAAAAACATTCCTTGTCCCAGATTCAAATTAGTATCTCCAATCTCCATGCCCATCAAAATAGATTAAATAGTTTAGGCGAGAATCATAAAAGTTTATTGTGCGGGAACCGTATAATATTTTCCGGGATAAAAAGTATCCCTTGTCCTTTCCCGAGACTGAAAGTATAAAGAAAATACAAAATTTCATCAAAATAGATTGAATAGTTTAGGCGATATTCATAAAAGTATATTGTGCAGTAACCGTACATTTTTCCGGGACAAATTGTATCCTATGTTCTTTTACTCAAAGTATCTTAATACCAAATTTCAGCAAAATGGGTCCAGCCGTTTAACTTTACGCGTGATGTCGTGACTCGTGACCACGTGAAATATAACGTTCCGCGCAGCTTCGCCAGCGTAAATTAGATATTTCACAAACGAATTAGTCCACAAAAAATAGCCTATGATCCTTTACGTGGTCTATTTCTTATCTGTGCCAAATAACAGAAAAATTGCTCCAGTAGTTCGTGAGATAAGCCCTCTCAAATAATTTCCCCCGTTTTTTTCCACATTTTCGTCTATTTCTTAGCTCCTATTAGTCTTAGCGTAATAAAATATAGCCTATAGCCTTTCTCGATAAATGAGCTATCTAACACTGAAAGAATTTCTCAAATCGGACCAGTAGTTCCTGAGATTAGCGCGTTCAAATAAGCCCTTTCAAATAATTTCCCCCATTTTTTCCATATTTTCCTTTATTTTTTCGCTCCTATTAGTCATAGTGTGATAAAATATAGCCTATAGCCTTTCTTGATAAATTGACTATTTAACACTGAAAGAATTTTTCAAATCGAACCAGTAGTTGCTGAGATAAGCGCGGTCAAATAAGCCCTTTCAAATAATTTCCCGCCGTTTTTTCCACACTTTCCTCTTTTTCTTCGCTCCTATTAGTATTATCGTGATAAAATATAGCCTATAGCCTTTCTCGATAAATGGTCTATCTAACACCGAAATAATTTTTCAAATCGGACCAGTACTTCCTGAGATTAGCGCGTTCAAACAAACAAACAAACTCTTCCGCTTTATAATATTAGTATACTCGTAGATTTCTACAAGGTAACAAACAACTAGGCCTTTACATCCGTTCTGGATGATTTATACAGTATTTGTCAAAGCAAAGTAATCACTCCTCAAATACTGTAGTGCCTGGGACAAGATTTTTTTATTTTAAATGTCCGTATGGTTACCCAAGCGCATGCGGCATTCTCGCATCATAGTCGGCCTAGTCCAGAGGAAAGAACTAGTCGATACGTCTGGGACCAAGTATGTGCGGGTTTCATCACGATATTTTCCTTCACCGTACGAGCGTCCGTATTATGTACTTGAGATTCTCATAGGTACACGCTTCCACCCGGGTTCGAACCTGCACCCTCTAAGAGTGCGAACCAAAGGGCTACCCGTTAGGCCACGGACGCTCACACAAGGTAACAATATAATAATATGGTAAAATCCAGGAAAAGTTAGATTATTAAGGTTTTATTATTTTTCCATACATTTCTTAAAAATATTAAACTACTTGATGACGCCCGCAACTCCGTTGCGCCAAAATTCGTTTATCGCACGGGAACCGTACATTTTTCCGGGATAAAAACTATCCAATGTCCTTTCTCGGGACTCAAAATATCTCCATGCTTGCCAAATTTCAGCAAAATCGGTTCAGCGGTCCTCGCGTGAAGAGGTAACAGACAGACAGACACACTTTCATGTTTATAATATTAGTATGGATATATTTACTAAAATACAACACTTTCCTCAAGTTTTCCATATACGATTACTTTCCAGAAATGATTCCTTACTAGCAACACTATAAATTGATGCAATAATACAGGAATTTTTTTTGTGATTTTTTCTTACTTTCTACCCTCGTTAACTTTTTTCTCCCATGGCTTAGAGATTTTTCGTCATACAATAAAATGTTCAACTTTACAAGCCCTTTCATTTGGTGTATGTCTCAAAGTGCTACATTCGTGGGTACGAAGTGCCCCTCCTTCTTTTACAATCATTTAACAGGCATGGCTGTAGAAATAGTTCCATATGCAAAATCAGTGGTATAATTTACTGATGGGCAGGTAATGGGCATGTATTGAATTAAATAGGTATTGGAAAGAAGTTCCTTATTGCGCGTTCGGCGTAAAGAAGGCTAGACAGAACGATATTTAATCTCGACACTTTTATTAGTACCTGCATAGTAGGGACAGAGGGCGTTGATTGATCGAGGGGATCCTGTGCGTCAACTAGATGGGTTTTTTTGCGACGCGTTGTTAGTATTCCTGGCGGCCTACCACAACTTTTCCTAAAACTATCATGTTTCCAGAACACTTTGTTGTAAGATTACAATAACCTTACTTTGATTCGTATCATGAACTTTTTAAAGTGTATGAAAACAATCTTGTTTTATTCCGGCTTAGGGATGGGAAAAAACGAACGATATCAAATTATTTGTTTATATTTTGCTATGGGTGGAAGCGAGATAAGCAGCTATGAGGCGCTTTGTTCCTCTCACACGATTGTGTAAACAAATAAATTGTCATGGGTGGAAGCGAGATAGCAGCTATAAAGCTTTTTGTCACTCTCACACGATTGTGTAAACAAATGAAGTGTCTAATTAGTCTTAACAAATGTAGAAAAAACTTATTAGTGACTGTAGAGAATTTGAATGGTACTAAACCTAAATATTTCAATAAATTAAACCGATTCAGCGCTAAATTGTTAACAATAGGAATTAAATCAAATACTTAGTGGAATTGTTGAAAAACCAATGCTGAAACCCAAATAAGACGTGAAGTGTTGTTGTGGTACGGTACGCTAAAACAAAAAAGTTTTATGTGGTGTGTGACTGTGAGTTGCGCGACTTTGAAGACTGTTTCGATATTTTCTAAAGGTAAATACTTAGATAAATGATTGGTCTCGCACGCGCGCTCGTCAAGATACCGCGCTGTATAGAAAAAACAGAATTCTGAATGCGGCAACTCAATATTGTAGTGTGTGTAAAACAATGCACAAATATTGTTGTGTGCGTAGATAATCGAGTTGCCAGATACGTGACTGGTGCCCAATCAATGGGGAAAAATTAGTTGCTGTGGTCTTGTAATTTATTATTATTGTATAGTAATGCTGATTTTTCAATCACCAGATAAACTTTACCATTGGAATAAAGTCCATTCGAAAAGAATGCGATAAAATAACAACGTTGTTTAGGTCAACGAAATATAATGGGTAGATACAATATTGATGAGAAAACAATACAAAAACAATGGTAGGAAGTTTAATGAAAGTTAAGAATGAGTCATAAAAAAGCAAATGTTAAATTTGTTTTCTCATTTGTTACTGTATTGTATACATAAAATATAAACTGTATTTAAGATTTTTATTATGATATGATACTCATAATTCATATTTATTAATACACAATACACATTCATGATCCAGGAACTTTGAAAACTTTTTGTTCCGTTGGCGGGATTCCAACCAGCTACCCTAGCTAGAGATTTCAATTATGTTTTGCTTCAATTTATCAATTTACGGTTATATTTACATTTTACAATGGCTTATCTTTCGTTTTCCAATAATTAATCCACTAATTTACAATTTTTGAAAGAGTTGCTACAAAATAATTTTCACTAACTGAAAATAGAAATTCGAACTTTGAGTTTTAAACTTCTTCTTCGTCTTTTTTATCAACCAATTACAGTCGATCTTGCCAATGAGTGTTACGTTAGTAACATAGAATATCATTGGATCTTGCTTAAAAATTGTACAGATTATCCAACTTAGTTTAGGTGCTACGTTTAAATTTGGAACCCAATTTTTTTTTGTTCGAAAGTTTCACCCACCTCAATGATATTCTACATAAACAGATATGTTACGTCCATACTATTTTCCGGCTTAAATCTCTTCCGAACAATTTTCAAATTCCAAATTGCAAACATTGACAAATTTGACAGATAAGTGAAACAAAAGATATGAAAAACCATTTACATAAAAGAGACAGTTCTTTTTAAACGTCGAATCGTATCGCTGTCTCTTTCTTCGCCTGAGCTATGACGAAAATTCGATTTTTTCCAGATTGTTCAAAAAAATAATTGAAAATGTAAATAATCGAGGTATTTATTGCAATCAAGACATGTATATATGGTAAGAGATTCCATATTGTGTTTTATTTACTTTCGAGTCATAATTGGTACATTTTCGAAACACGCACGACGTCATTTTCAATTTATTTAGGTAAGACAAGACACGGCACGTTCGTGACTGCGCTCGATGCAGAGCTCGTTGTTTACAACAGACGGCCCAATTGGGCCGTATTTGAATCTTCACAACGCACGCGGTAGTAACATATCTGCTTTGAGTTTTTCATCATTGACCCACCTGTTAAAGTAATCTTACTTTTAAGAGGTGATGGTACGAAATCATTAAGTAAGATTAAAATATTACTGCTTTAAGAGGTAGTAGGCACCCTGGGCGCCAATAGATGGCGTTTTTTAATATTTTTTTGAGTGTATATGTATACAGGTTTTTTGAACATTAAGAAATATCAAATACTGAGAGGTCATCTTTTTCAGGATTACATGGATCCCAAGTTTATGATGCTACGTCTCGATGTTCAGCAAGTAATAAGTAATTTGGATCAAAATAAGAGCACTTCCAATAAAATTGAAAATAGAGAGTAGACCAAATCAAAGAGTACCTATGTAATTACTTACCTATTAATTATAGATTATGTAGTTATCACTTAAAAAAATGTCTGACCTTATGCTTATTTTTCTGTAATATTACGCGTGGGCCGTGGTAAATAAAATAAGAGAGAAATAAAATATTAACTTTAATTATATATTTTGTTTGGATTTTATTTTGACAACTCCTTACATTTAGCGTGTGTTATCAAAATGTACACAATACAATAGTTCCTTATCCTAACTCATTGTAAAATATAGGTACATATTAATCTTTACTATATTAAGTAAATTAATAATTGATTAATAACTAAGTTTAAGAAACGAAGTACATTTTGTTAGCTACATAATAAATTATCTACATATTTTGTTTTAAATGATTTAAAATAATGCACCGAATTGTTGGACTACCTACCATACAGTCTCATGCGGGATTCAGAGGCGGTTTTAAAAAAAAATTGCAAGTGCAATTTTTGGCCCTGAACTTTTTTGTCCTAATATTGTTTTAAAATACAACAAATTCATATTAGTTATTTAGCAGGGTCTACCATTTAAGTAAGCATAATATCTATCAAGTTTATTTGATAATTATAAAGCTTTTTATAAAAATTACAATTTTGATTTTTTTAATAAGTACTTATTACATATTTTAATCTTAAGTTACAAACTGAATGCGTATTATTTTGTACAAAATAATTTTAAACACGAACGATGTTCGCTAGGTAAGCTACGTAAACACAGGCGCGGTCCGAAGGGGGGGGGGGGGGGGGTCACAGGGGACATGACCCCCCCCAAAATCAAAGGTAAAATTGAAACATCTCAAAATCATGCTAAATAATAAAAGGAAATTTCTAGATATCCCCTAACCACCAATTCGTCCGACCTTAGACAGCTGCTGTGAACCCCGAACCGTCCGAAGGCGCAGATAAAAAAAATGTGAAGTGACTACTGAGTGACCCTCCCCAAAACTTTAGGCTGCGACCGCGCCTGCGTAAACAAGGACGGAAGTATGCGAAGGCCCATTCATGCGGCCCTACCTAAAACCGCCACTGTAAAGCAGAAAATGGACGGCCTGGCCTTCATAACACCAGATCTAAATATAAAATTATAATAAAATTTATTATTTAAATATGGACTACAAATAAAGGAACACATACAAAAACTATATCATAGATTAAATACACAATATTTACATAGCAAGGGACTCTGTAATGTAACTGGGCTAAAATTACAATAAATTTTTTAATTCATAATTATAATTCATAACAATTCATTTTGATAGCAACATTTATTGATAATTTTGACACTCAATTAATTTCAATAAAAATGTTTTTATCAAAGTTATAAACGAAATTTCCAATAATAAAAGAAACAATTCCTAGTACCTATACTCAACTCGGCAAAACATGGCGGCAGCGGTCATTGACTCCCTGTCAAAAACTTGTCATTTTCTTTAAAAACCGCAATTGACAATTAAGTGTCAAGCGGGCTCCACACTCGCAGCGCTAATTGCGGCCGCGATTCACGGGCGCTACGCGCCACGAAAACGACGCAGATATTAATACGGCCCTCTAGACTCGCAATCTTCGCATTTACATTCGCGCATTTGAGTAAAATGGACTTTGAAGTCGTTGTTGCTGCTGCTCTTAAATAGTGCGCTTATCAAAATGTCGCAGGCCAAAAAACCGATACCGAAGCCGCGAAGCGCGAACGCGAATCCGCGAAACCCTCCACACTCACGGCTCGCGGCCGTCGCGGGCTTTCGCGCCGCGAGTGTGGAGCCCGCATAAGATGTTGTCAATCGCGGCTTTGTATAGAAAATGACAAGTTGTTGACAGGGAGTCAATGACCGCTAGCGCCATGTTTCGCCGAGTTCAGTAAGGATATTAGTACTCTACTACTATTTTTTTGAAATACATAATAGCAACCCATAAAGTTAAATTTAGGTGGATGATAATATAAATTCTAATAATGTTACGTGAATAATATTATCTTTCCTGGAATCGAAAGTTTGTACGTAGTTAGTGGAGAATGGAGATGTTTAGTAATCTATCCTAATTGGTATTCTTAAATATTTAAAAAACTATGTCAATATTTTCAAAAGCCACAAATTAAACAATATAATTAATTAAAAATTATTATGATAGGATAAACCAATAAGTAATATTTGTAAATTGTTATTCTCGTAAGCAGTATTTCTATTATTGTCTTATTATTGATATGTTTTGCATTTACTGGTCTAAATAAGCTAATTTAAATGCAAAAAATAGCATAATGTTTACGAGAAGTAGATTAATTTGAAGTTGACATTCTAGATCGTGCAAAATCACTGCTGATTTTATCAACTTATCCTTATATTAAGGCCCTAATAAACAGTAACCCACTTACTAATAAAGATATCTAACAGCTGTTAAAGATCTGCTGTCTTTATCTATCAAGTGACATTTCCAATGCGTTTGACAGAGACAACCAGATATATCCTACTGCCAGTAAGTACATCAGGCGGCTGTGACACAGTTAATACTAGTACGGCTGCCAATGTTCCTGTAAAGTGTACCTAATGAAATGTTTTTGTTATTATGTAATATGCTAAATTGTAGTTTAATGGATTGTAAAGGTGATAATATAAATATAATAAATATAATAATAATAATAATAAATATAATAATAATTCGCTGTATAAATAATTTATTACTAATGGGTCAAGTTTTTAATTTTATAGTGCACTTAATATTTTATTATGATTGTTATGACTTAACGTCGGGTTTTTGATACTTGACTTCGAGTAGCTGCGGGTAGTTTTCGACTATGGACAACAGTATGCCGTCAATGTAGTTCCTCAGCTGAACGTTCACGTCTTGTTGTACTTTCAGAGCTTTCTGCAACTGTAAAATAATAAGATATTTGATGAAGTTGGAATAATATAGTATTTAGGCCAACTAGCTCAACCAGATAAATTTAGCTATAACTATTTTGCTCAGTAAAGTTGTCATATTTGCTTATGGTGTTTCTATTCTCCTAGTAAAAATTAAAGATAGAAAAAAATATAACACAAAACTGATTAATACATTAAATACACGTAGCAATATAATTTTGTGCAGTTTATGCGAGTGTTATTTTGGTTATCTAATGTTATTCCTTATTAGCAATGAACTAATGACTAATTAGTATTTTATTTATCGAATGCTATGCGATTATGCATAATATTTTGTCTACGAGTCATTAAATATTATAATAATATTTTTATAACTCTTTAAATTTATAATTCCCGCGCTCGCTTTTGTGATTCCTTGCGCCATTCATAGATGGCGCCACTTATTTGTATTCTAATTTCTAGGGCTCATAGCAATGACTATCATTGCTCTGAGCTATAGGGCAAACATTGTTATTGTTATTTTATGAGTCTCTGATCTCTGAGCCATGGGATAGGTGGTATTATGATAGGCTTATGAGAAATGGACAGAGCAATCCCGCTCGATAGGATAGAATAGAATATTCTTTTTCATTTGTACAACTTAAAAAAAACACGACAAACGAAAAAAATACGTACGAATAGACCACACACTCAAACGAGCGTGCAAGAAGAAAAACTATATTTCTTAAACTTTCTAGTTCGTTTTGCAGTTGAATCGCAGCTGTCCATTAATTACTCTATATTATGGTTAAGTAATATGGTTTTTCATGCAAAAATGATGATGGATGCAGTTAGTGTAAAAACCGTACCTTTTCCATTTCTATGCTGTGATCAGATTGTGTGCTACCAACGGGCTGCAAAAATGCATACATAATATAAATATATTACTCGCCTATCAAATATAGCATCTATAAGCAAAGCCATGATTTCTTTTAAATCTATTAAGCATACTAAATGTTAAAAATAGATGTAAATGAGCTGCCAAATGGAAATATGCACTTAAAACAACAGCTGTTTATTGTCCCCGTGATCATTATAAGTAATTTTGTAAGTGCCTCTAAGGCCCGTATAAATAGTCAGTACTAGATGCATCTCGGTTTCAAGACACGTTTTGTGTGATCGGTTGGCTGTCAAAATTTGGACCAATCACAGAGACGAATCGCGTCTTGAGACCGGGTCGCATCTTAAGTACTGACTATTTATACGGGCCTAAGTTCTTAGTAATAATTTTAAATCCTGCATGATTATCAATTACTTCTTAAATCTGTGGTTATCAAGCTGTGATTTTAATGAAATGCAATTTTGGATGAGATGACAAAGCGATAAAACACCTGCTCATTAATCATGATGTTTCGGAAAAAACGTAAGTGCATATTATGCTATGTCCGCACTCTCTTTCTGTCCGTTTATGCATTTAGATACAAACGTTAAAATATTATAGCTTTGTCCGAACTAAACAACTAGGTATCAGAGAAGTAGATGCATAGGCAGATGGCGGACCTTTGTAATTTGGATGGGTTACATCGTCTGGCTGCTGCCCAAGAATCAATGAGGATTTTCAATAGTTCATTTGTCACCAGATGGAGCTATGTAGCCAAAGGGTCTTTCGTGTTGATTGTCGTGCCAAACAGGCATAATATGACAGCTATATCGTGACATATGACAGCTTGATACGAAAGACCCTACGCTACATATAGCCCCACCTGCAGACTAAGCAATAAGCATGGCCACCAAAGAAAGGTTTATTCTTACAGTAAAGTAGACAAAGTGATAGATTAACAAAGAAAATCTGTCAGTTTGTCCGCAAAAACTGTCAGCGTTTCTATTCTTTCGCATTTCTACTGTAGCCACCACAGGTAGCCATGCTAAGCTTGCTGGCGGCAAAGGAAATATCGAATAGCCTCACTTGTTCGTTGGTACGTATAGTTCTATTTACCTCATCATCACTCATCTGCGACAGCTCGTGTGCCAGAGAGTTGGTCGCGACTAGCGGGCCGCTGACTCCGTCGAGCAGACTCCTGCCTTCCTCCACACCACGCGTCAGTATCTGCGCCTGGAGCTCCTCTTGGGCTTCTGTCAATGCTGGAAAGAAAAGGTTTCATAAATAGTAATAATATTCTTAGTACAAAGGCACAGTCTTCGATTTTTAAATCTATCTATATACTATCGTGCTATGAGACGATCTGCGTGCAGGTATCGTCCAATGGTATCGTCTCATAGCACAAAGCTTCGTGACGATAGATGCATCTGCGGCCGCAGTATTAAAAGGGGGATTAACCCAAAAAGTAAAAACATCACACCCCGGTCGCCGGTCTTTCATATGCCAGGTGAAAAAGGACGGCGCGGAATCATCCCCAAGTTAGTTTTTTTTAATAACTCGATAAATATACAACATTTTAAAAATCCGCCGACGGTCTTTAGTGATAGATCACAATCAGACGATAATATGATATTTCCTGGAATCGAGAGGTTATACAGACGGACATTTATTATAACCTCCTCCTTTTTGGAAGTCAGTTCAAAATTGAGCATCAGATGTTCAATCCTCTTATTTTAAAAGCTTTTATTTAACTTGCTCTGTATGTATGTAAGTATGTATGTTCGGGTGAAATCTTGGAACTCAATTTTGAAGTAGATATATTTAACCAATCGAGCTAAAATTTTGCAGGCACGTTTAGTTTGAATGACAATACATGATATTGTATGTGACATCACTCTAAATCCAATATGGCCGACCATCCAAGATGGCGAAATAGTTATTTTCTATGCAGTCCTACAATATAGATGTTAAATGAAAGGGCTTTTTGAAAGTAACTCGGAAACGAATGTAATGTCATTCTACATCCAATATGGAGGCTCATCTAAGATAGGGAATATAGTTATTTTTAAGTACTTCTGCAATATGGGTATCAAAGAAAATGGCTTACTGAGAGTAAATTGAAAAGTCATGTCGTGTCCTGTCGTGCCGTGTCGTGTCGTGTCGTGTCGTGTCGTGTCGTGTCGTGTCGTGACGTGTCGTGACGTGTCGCGTCGCGTCGTGCCGTGTCGTGTCGTGTCGTGTCGTGTCCTGTCGTGTCCTGTCGTGTCGTGTCGTGTCTTGTCTTGTTATATCAAGTCGGGCATTAGAAAATGCCTGGTTGAATCCGGTCATTTTTGTTAAGTGATGTTTAATTTTTTAGTCGTAAAATTAAGTACGATTTCTTAAAAGACTTAAATTAAGTTAATCATATTTTAACAAATTCTTGAAACAAAACAAACTACAATCAAGCAGACTTAAGAAATCTAGTCAGAGATTTAACTAAAAAACAAAAAATAAATTATAAGCAAAAAACTTTTTGAAAAAAAGCTTTTATTTAAATACTTTAAAAAGAAGAAAATAAATTTCCCCTTAAAAATTCTAACTATTAAGTTATAACCTCAATATATTATACAATTTGCATTATTATAAAAGCTTGTCGCGAGACTTAACAATCTGTCAATATTTAATTAAGTATTACTCAGTGAAATTGGCACTTACTAGATTATTAACAAACCACGCGACAAGCTATTATTATAATGCAAATTGTATAATATATTGAGGTTATAACTTAATAGTTAGAATTTTTAAGGGGAAATTTATTTTCTTCTTTTTAAAGTATTTAAATAAAAGCTTTTTTTCAAAAAGTTTTTTGCTTATAATTTATTTAAATCTAAGGTATATATTATGTGTTATGGGTTCCCTCATCGAGAAACTCTTGCCAATTTAAAAATTGATCTCGAAGCTAGAGTATGACAGAGTATGATTAAATAGTGCAAAGGCCAATCTCATTACTCATTAGTCATCAGTCATGACTCACGTGACTTTAGGTCAAAATGATTCACATATTTTGTTCTTCAATCTCACGTCTTGTCTTTTTAGCAACAGTTTTGGTCAAAACTTACATTTGTTCTGTGTCCGCAGCAACGTCAGTTCCTGTCTGAGCTCATCTAGTCTAGGATCCGGTGCTGGCGGTGGCGCGGCGGAAAGCGCGCGTAACTCCGCGTGTGCTAGAGCTAGAGCGGCGCGCGCCTCGGTAGCTGCGTCTCGCTCTTTCCGCTCCGCTTCCCGCACCGCTGTCAGCGCGGTGGCGCTCTCTTGTGCCGCCTCCTGCGCTTCGCGGACGCGAGTCGCGCACGCCTCCGCGTTCGCTCGTAGTGTTTCCGCTACACCGCGTAGTCTTCCCACCTAAAATTTATAATAACATTTATTAGCATCCATGCTGTTAGTGTTGTTTAAAAAACTCGAAACCTAAGCTTTTAAACTATTTTAGGAGGTTTAATTAGTACCTATGTAACATTTCAGTTTTGCCTTTTTAGTGTTCCGTACCCAAAAGGTAAAAATGGGTATTACTAAGACTTCGATGTCTTTCTGTCCGTCTGTCTGTCTCCAGGCTGTATTTCAAGAGCCGCTAGTAGATAGAGGCAATAGGAAGGCACTTGAAATGTTCACAAAATACTCAATTGTATTTATACTTTAATAATTAATAATAAAAAAAACCGGCCAAGTGCGAGTCGGACTCGCGCACCGAGGGTTCCGTACAAACCTGCAAGGTTTACAAAGTTCGTTCATTACGACAATCGAGTCATAACTATGGTATTTTTATTGCAAAATGAAATTCATAACATTACAATGGGGAAAGATGGAGGAGCATAAATTTAAGACAAAGATCTCTTTATCGTTTAAGTAATCCTTTATTTTATATTAACACATATGTCATTGAATTTAATTATAAGTATAACACTTTAAGCAGTTAGGACGCATTTAGATTATACAGCTACATTCACCAAAACATCGGGATTGAATGACGATGAGTGAGGTCGTCTTTGCCGTTTGAAAAATGTTGCCCTCCCCATACATACTCGTAGTATAATAACTCGCGGTCATTGCTGTAACTACAATTATGTTTACAATCACAATTTTTTTGGTGGTATAACTACTTAAAATTTTAAGCTTTTCGGAATTTTTCTGTTACCTGTGCTGTAAGCTATTGCTTCTTACCAAATTTCGAGATTCTATGTCAACGGGAAGTGGTCTTTAGGTTTTAATTCCCTTGCGTGTAGTTGCGAGTTTCAAAATATGCGGTATCAATGGTTGTACTTTTGCGTTTTGCGTTTTTGCGTTGACTTAGAATTTTTTTTTTTTTCACGGGTTAAAGGCAATTAGATCTAAGTATTTGATATGAATTTCAACTTGATAGCTCTACGCGTTCATGAGGAAAAAAGTAATAAGTTTATATTTATTAAAAAATATATATTTTGTAATGTAACTAAAAATTTAAGGTTTTCGGAATTTTTCCTTTATGTGTGCTATAAAACGTTGCTTCATGCCAAATTTCAAGATTCTAGGTCGACTGGAAGTACCCTTTAGGTTTTGATTCCCTTGCGAGTACTTGCGAGTTTCAAAATATGCAGCTTAAATTGCTGTTTCTTTTGATTGCGTTGACATAGAAGTTTGATTTTGTTACAGCTTAAAGGTATTATAGACCTGAGTATTTGGTATGAATTTCAATTTAATACCTCTACGCGTTTATGAGGAAATGGGTAGTAAGTTTAAAATTATTAAAAAAAAATATATTATGTGATGTAACTAAAAATTTATGGTTTTCGTAATTTTTCCTTTATCTATGCTATAAGACGTTGCTTCGTACCAAATTTCAAGATTCTGAGTTCACGGGAAGCACCCTGTAGGTTTTGATTCCCTTGCAAGTGTCGAAAATTTGCGGCATAAACGGCTGTATCTTTTGATTGCGTTGGCTTAGAAGTTTGATTTTTTCACAGCTTCAAGGGACAGTAGACCTGAGTAATTGATATAAATTTCAGCTTCATACCTCCACGCGTTCCTGAGAAAAAGGGTCTTGACAGACGGACGGACGGACAGACGGACAACAAAGTGATCCTATAAGGGTTCCGTTTTTTCCTTTTGAGGTACGGAACCCTAAAAATATATAACCAAGGGGGCTCCAATACAACTTTTTTTGCTCTATAATGGTACGGAAGCCTTCGTGCGCTAGTCCAACTCGCACTTGGCCTATTATTATACTATCACACATCGCGACGCAAAATATTCAAGTCCATTATGATCAGTTATGACTACTCCTCTTATAAGTAGCCCTAACTTGACACTCTATATAAAGCCCAGCCTTTAATCACTACTAACATTGACATGATATAACATAATATATTATGATATAACTCAACCAAATAACGTAGAGCTACCGTCTTGGCTGTGAACTTATTTCCTTGATAGATCAAACTTTTACATCCTTATCTTATCAGTGATTGATTAATCATTACCTAATATAACCGTCTTAATAACGAATATTTTACATGTATTTTATAATGGCGTTGAAGAAAACGCGTAAGGAAAATTAATGACTATATAAATTGTCGATAGAAAAGGTTCATTAGAAACTTACTAGTTAATTCTACTGATTAAACGACCACGTATTAACAACATCGAGAAAGTTTGAAAAACTATTCATCGACATGATACAAATCGACCCAAGTCTACTATAACTGAGACCCTAGCCATCTTTGTCGCTTCTTTATGAATCGCCGATCACAAGTATGAAATTGACATAAGCGTTCGATAAAATAAAGTCGACATTCGAATCATGTTATGTCATCTCCATACTTTTTTAACGCGATACCTACTACAAAGAAGCGATTAAGTGAACGTCTTGGGAAGAGGCTCATGTATCTCTTTTTATCTGTTTATTAATTACTATTATAACTTTTGAAGATAATATAAAAAGATAAAGTATAAGCAAAAAATAGGGATTAAATTGGCTAATAAATAAGAATGCATTAAGTAGTTTTTATTAGTCGTAGGCATTAAGTAAGTAATACGAGTAACAAAATATGCTTAGAATGCTTAGATTAATGATTGAATTATTAATCTAAGGAATTATGGTAGAGCCTACAGAGCAGTAGTTTTTTATTCTAAAATGAAGTCTCAAATTAGAAGTTATAGCACAGAATAGATAATAGTACAAGGTTATAGATACGCTAAGTACCTATCTACATAATGATTTTATTAGGTAATAGTTCGTCTTATCAAAATGAATCTGCTCACAAAATAATAGCTTGATAGTAATAAAAAAAATGTTCTAGGGAACCCTGACTATTATGATTGATAAGAAAAATTCTAATTTGAACTTGGCTTCACACGCTACCGAGTGTCTAGACCATAAACCTATAATGCTAAAGACCAACAAAGAGTGCGAGAGAAAAGAAAATCATTTATGGAATTATAACAAGATGAAAAGAGAGAGGCAGTCTAATGAAAATTGTAACCACTTTCATTTGACAGGTCGTCAAAAGTCGTCAGTCGTTTTTATGCCCTTTCGGTATTTCCAATATATTGTTCAATTTGTTTGTTATTTTGAATAAATATTATTATATTATAAATTGTGACTTGTGCTGTAAGTATTTGCAGTGTAAATCATAAGAATAATCCTGAAAAATATAAGTACATTTCACAGGTAATTAATCTTCATGTCCTAATTGCTACGATGTGTTTATTTTTGCTATATTCTGTCTTTAGTTCTCTATTTCTAATAAAATATTGTGAATCCTCCCTTTTACTTTCATATTTTGCGTAACTAAAGGTGCTATTGTTCTTATATTACACAAATTTTGAAGAAACATTTTTCATCAAATTTTTTTACATATACGCTAGTGCTTGAATCAAATTTATCGATATGCTTATCGATATTTTACAATAACATAAAACTAAAATAAAAATCATTTATATTTATCACCTTAAACCCGGCCGCACATTATCCGAAATTTCTGATCAGAAAAATTCGGACGCCCGGCGGAACGCACTCTGTTCATACATTTAGTTGTAGACCCATCATACTAAAAGAATTTCTGGCGTCCGAATTTTTGTTATCAGAAATTCGGATAATGTGCGGCCGGACTAAAAAGGCCATATTATCTTATATATAATATAGTATAGTATAATATAGCTAATATAATAGCTAATATAATATAACTACTATAATATAGAGTGACTCTAAAACTAGAGGAAGGTTTATATTTATATATCATAATCATTTGTTTTACAGATTCCCTCAAGATCCTCTAATAAGAGGAAAATGGTTGAAATTAATTGGGCGTGTTGGTTGGAATCCCAAGAAGGTTATTAATCGAAAGATTTTGAACGTTTTCTGGGACCATATGTTCCCATTTGAATATCAAGGAGTCACCTCGATCTCTCATGGTTTCCATCACCAGACTACCACTTTTGTGAACATGATACCTACTCGAACCAATACAATGTACAACAAAAGAAAAATTTTGAAAATCGTAATCGAAATACATAAAAAATATATCCAGAGCCGAACGTCTAGACTCCTCCTGTTTGGAAGTCGGTTAAAAATAATTGTAATAAAAATATTAATATAATATACTAGTATAGTGTGTTGTTTACTTTCAACTTTTACTTTCAATGTAAGGGCTGATTTACCAGATAGATTTTACCTGAGTAATAAATAAGTAACTTTATAATGTGTTATGTGTATATTATTTACCCCTTGAACCTCATGTCATAACATATCCGACGATTGAAAAATCATTCCAAAAGAAAATGTGTATCTACTTTTCAATCGTCACCTTTTTTGCCAATTAAAATTTATGATACCTAATTTGAAATTCAAATCTGTCAAAGTTGCATATTATTTATTTCTTATAGAAACTCAGGTAAAATAACTCGAACGGACTATACTATCGATAACAAAACACTATACTATCGATAGTAAAATATACATTACTAGCACACGCACACATTGACAGATCGAAAATGGTCACGCATTTTCGGGTTGTCAGGTGGTCTATACGACAGTATATATTAAGTCTATGGTCATAAAGTTAATATACCTAGCAGAATAGAGAAACAAAGGCCTGAGCCAGAGAGATGTCACTATCAGTAACACTGCGTGGTAAAAAGAGACCTGTGATACATGACAGCAGCACTCTTTTTTTGACGTTCAGTCGGCACGTGCCGCACGTTGACAATTTAATGTCATAGAATTTATGTTCAATTATTCTTGTGTAAGTGTATAAGTACACATATTTTTCACACAGATGAAAACCAATTTCGGTTTGGTTTGACAGCTCGAGATTCAATTCAATTCAATTCAAATATTCTTTATTGTGCACACAATACATAGAGAATACAAACAATTTAAACAAGATTTTACATAGGTGTCACAATGGCGGCCTTATTACTAGGTAGCAATCTCTTCCAGGCAACCACGAGCGAAGGTGAAAATTGTGGAAGAGATAAGTGTGCATGCGCAGACAAAAGATTACAAATATTATATTATTATAAATATATAAATAAATATACATATATATACAATAATACTATACATAAATACCAAATATATATATCACAAAATAATACTAAACAATATACATAATTTATAGAACTATAATAATAGGAATAATGACTTATGACATAGTACAACACGGACATACCATGAACTTGAAACATAAACATAAATTATTTACAAATATTTAAATAGTGTAGCTTGACCAGATTTTTAAATGAATTTAACGTTTTTGCAACTTTGACATGCTTAGGCAACGAATTCCAGAGCTTTACACCGGTAACGACAAACGAGGAACCGTAATATTTGGTTTGATGCACGGGCATTTCTAGATGATAAGAAATAAAAATTTTTCCTTGAGGTATAGAGGTAAACAAGGGTTATATATGATACAGTAAACAAGAGATAGGATACTGGCATCTCGTCGTAAACGTATGGGCACCCACTTAAGACGTGTTCGGAATTGTCAAACGTGATCAAATTTCTTCAAACCAAAGATAAATCTGATTGCAAGATTCTGAAGTCTCTCGAGCTTATTTAATTGATCCTCGGTGATATTAGTCAAACAAGCATCAGCATAATCCAGAATTGACAGGAATAGAGATTCAGCCATCTTTATCTTCGTTGGAATAGGTAAGAGGTAACGCAGGCGACAGACAGAGAACCAGGTAGCATAAATCTTTTTACTAACTTCTTTTAAGTGATGAGACCAAGATAATGTGTCGTCAAAATAAACACCTAAATTTTTTACGCACTTACTAAAAGGAATCACTACATTATCTAAGCGTACGGGAGGCAAGCTGTTCCAGTCAATCCTAGACACAAGGCCAGGGCTGCCAATAATAATTAACTGTGTTTTCATAGGATTAACTACCAGGCCATTGCGCTTGCTCCAGTCATAAATTAATTCTAATTCCCTGTTAAAATAACTAATAGTATCACGTAGATTGAGCAGTGAGGTATGGGTATAAATTTGAAAATCATCAGCATATAAATGAGATAGTAAAGAAGTGGATCCCGTAATTGAATTAATAAAAATGGCAAAAAGGAGTGGGGACAAGACCCCTCCTTGTGGAACACCGGCAGAGATAGAGCCCCAATCAGAGATAGAATCGTCCAACTTAACCCTCTGACGTCGACCAATAAGGTAGCTACGGATTAGGCAAACTACTGCTGGAGATAGATTGATAGACCTTAGCAAACTCAACAAAATGACATGGTCGATTGAGTTAAATGCATTGCTAAAGTCTAACAACGCCAGCATAGTTAGCAGTTTATTATCCATAGCATAACGAATATCATCAGAGACTTTTATCAATGCCGTAGTGGTATTGTGCCCCCGACGAAAACCTGACTGAAAGGAGCTTAGAATTTTATTTTCAATTACAAAGTTGGTAAGCTGGTGACTGATCAACCATTCTAAAACTTTAGAGAGGAAAGGTAAGACTGAGATGGGACGGAAGTCAGACACCAACTTTGGCTTAAAGGTCTTTGGTAATGGGATAACGTAAGCATCCTTCCAAGCACTGGGGAAAACACATGTATCTATACAGTGATTGAAGATGTGGACCAGTACAGGAGTAATAGAGTCAAGAATAGGGATGATCATCTTGCGACTGATTCCATCATCGCCAACGGCATTTGAAGAAATTGATGCAATATGTTTTTTAACATCTGCCGCAGTTATAGCACTTAATACAAAGGGCGAGGAATCAGGCATAGGTAAATTGGCAAGAAGATCGAGTGTACAGGACTTCTGGGTAAGATTGATTGAACTAGTTGCACAAGAAAATTGTTTATTCAATACATTGACGTCAATTTGGCAACTCTTGTCGATAGCACTTTTGCCCACCCCAAGTGTTCTTAAAAACTTCCAAACTTTACATGGATTTCCATTTTCAACGGAGGAATGGATGTAACGACGCTGGGCATCCCTACACATTTTATTGCAGCGATTCCTTATTTTTATATATTTTTCCCGTTGAATACTACAATTAGTCCGTTTAAATTTTGCTTTTGCAGCATGTTTCTGCCTTATCAAAGCTTTCAGATCCTCTCCATACCGAATACCGAATTTCAGCAAAATCGGTTCAGTGGTTTGGGCGTGAAGAGGTAACAGACAGACACTTTCGCATTTATAATATTAGTATGGATACCGTAATATGTTACGTTATATTATCATATCTTTTATCTTTAAACGAGCAATTTTTGTATTTTTACAACGATTTTCATGAAATTTAGTATATAGGGGGTTTCGGGGGCGATACATCGATCTAGCTAGGAATCATTTTTAGAAAATGTTATTTTATTAGTGTTTTATCGAATACCGAGCAAAGCTCGGTATTCGATAAAACACTAATAAAATAACGGCCAGTTAAATTGAAGCAGTTACCTCAGAAGCAGGTAACTGCTTCAATTTAACTGGCCTGACTGGTGCATGTATATCAAATAATTGCGTTAGTTGTGTATTAAAGGCAACTAATTTTTCGTCATAATGGCCAGCATCAAAAACAGGAGACCAGTCAATATTATTTGCATCAATTTTTAAATTATCGACGTTTACATCAGAAAAGTTCCTCTGTAACAGTACTTTCTTTTTAGGTTTAGGTGGTCGCAAGCATAAACCTATAATGCTAAAGACCAACAAAGAGTGCGAGAGAGAAGAAAATCCTTTATGGAATTATAACAAGATGAAAAGAGAGAGGCAGTCTAATGAAAATTGTAACAACTTTTATTTGACAGGTCGTCAAAAGTCGTCAATCGTTTTTATGCCCTTTCGGTATTTGCAATTTATTATTTAAATCGTATGTTATTTTCAACAAATACTATTATATATAACAATAATAACTTGTGCTGTGAGTGATTGCAGTGTAAATCATAGGAATAATCCTGAAAAATATACATTTCACCCGTAATTAATCTTCATGTCCTAATTGCTACGATGTGTTTATTTTTGCTATATTCTGTCTTTAGTTCTCTATTTCAAATAAAATATTGTGAATCCTCCCTTTTACTTTCATATTTTGCGTAACTAAAGGTACTATTGTTCCTATATTACACAAATTTTGAAGAAAAAATTTTCATCAATTTTTTTTACATATACGCTAGTGCTTGAATCAAATTTATCGATATGCTTATCGATATTTTACAATAACATAAATCTAAAATAAAAATCATTTACCTTTATATTTATCACCTTAAACCCGGCCGCACATTATCCGAAATTTCTGATCAGAAAAATTCGGACGCCCGGCGGAACGCACTCTGTTCATATATTTTGTTATAGACCCATCATACTAAAAGAATTTCTGACGTGTCAAAATGTATGAGCGGGGCGGGGCGTCCGAATTTTTGTGATCAGAAGTTCGGAAAATGTGCGGCCGTACTAAAAAGGATATATTATCTTATTTTAACTAATATAATATAGTATAGTATAATATAGCTAATATATTATAACTACTATAATATAGAGTAACTCTAAAACGAGAGGAAGGTTTATATTTATATATCATAATCATTTGTTTTACAGATTCCCTCAAGATCCTCTAATAAGAGGAAAATGGCTGAAATTAATTGGGCGTGTTGGTTGGAATCCCAAGAAAAATTTAACAATATGTAGCAAACATTTCATTGAATTTTTTTAAAGAAAAAATAGAATAAATACTATTTTGGTTAAAGGAGCTATCCCAACTTTATTTGTGCCAGTAAGTTTGACATACTGTTGCACTTGTTACTGAAGCAATTATTAAAAATAAGCAATTATAAGCAATTAATGCTTTTTAGTTCATTTAAGATTATACTTATATGAACTAAAAAGTATTAAATAATCCTTATTCTGTACTCAATCTTCATAATTTTGAAGTCGGTACCAGTCCTAAGTATATAAGTTGCTGTTATACCTATTCTGTCAGAGAACTGGCGATTAGGTTAGCTGGTACCGATTGCAAAATAATGAAGATTGAGAACAGAATTAATACTGAGTACAGAATAAGAATTATTTAATACTTTTTAGTTCATTTAAGTATAATATTACTATTGTCATTACCTTGGAAGTCGGTTTTAATTTTTTGTTTAAAAATAATTATTTTACTCATTTTAGCTGTCCTTAAGGTTTTCTATACTTACAGTTGGTGTTTTAAAAAATCAAAATCAAAATTGCTTTATTTCTGAACAAATCTAAAATAAAATATATTTTCAGAATACATGGTGCCTACCACCGGTTCGGGAACTAAGCCGACGAGAAGAACCGGCGTAAGAAACTCGCACGCCCACTTTTCACCAAAAAAAGTGAGAAAAAGATAATCTTTTAAAATAAAATTTACAATGCTGTAACTAAAAATTATACAATGTAAACATAGATAGATACATAATAATTGTAAGTCATGTAGAAGTAGCCTTGCAAGCAGTCATTCAGCATTCTACTCCCAAGATGTGCCATCGTTTATGAAATCATTTTGGCTTTGGCACAAAACGTTCTTTGACTACTTTTTTTAAATTTATTAATCGAAAGATTTTGAACGTTTTCTGGGACCATATGTTCCCATTTGAATATCAAGGAGTCACCTCGATTTCTCATTGTTTCCATCACCAGACCACCACTTTTGTGAACATGATACCTACTCGAAACAACACAATGTACAACAAAAGAAAAATTTTGAAAATCGGTTCATAAACGGCGGAGTAATCGTTGAACATACATAAAAAATATATTCACAGGCGAACGTCTAGACTCCTCTTGTTTGGAAGTCGGTTCAAAATAATTGTAATAAAAATATTATGATATTTTATAATATGTATTTAATTTAAGAATAAAATATAATATACTATGTGTGTTGTTTACTTTCAACGTTTACTTTCAATGTAAGGACTGATTTACCAGATAGATTTTACTTGAGTAATAAATAAGTAACTTTATAATGTGTTAAGTGTATATTATTTACCCCTATAAGAACCTCATGTCATAACATATACGACGATTGAAAAATCATTCCAAAAGAAAATGTGTATCTACTTTTCAATCGTCACCTTTTTTTGCCAATTAAAATTTATGATACCTAATTTGAAATACAAATCTGTCAAAATTGCATATTATTTATTTCTTATAGAAACTCAGGTAAAATAACTCGAACGGACTAAAGTATCGATAGCAAAATACTATACTATCGATAGTATAGTATTTTGCTATCGATAGTTTAGTCCGTTCGAGTAGTATAGTAAAATATACATCACTAGCACACGCACACATTGACAGATCAAAAATGGTCACGCATTTTCGAGTTGTCAGGTGGTCTATACGACAGTATATATTAAGTCTATGGTCGCAAGCTATATGATACATAAATAAGATCGTGATAAGAAAACATCTCAGCAGAGCATTGGCCATACTTATCAACTAGATTAGGGGACGACACAACAATGAGATCGAGGAGGGATGGTGAGCAACCAGGAAAGGTATGAGTAGGATTAAGGGGGAGCAAATGTAAGTTACAGCCATTCAGAACAGAATTAAGTTTTTTAGACCTAGAGTCATCTTTTGCCATACAGGTATTAAAGTCCCCCATGATGATAGTGTGCAAGTAGCTAGGTGTATGCAATTCTAAAGTTTGTTCGAGGACTTTAAAATAATCCATTTGTGATGAGGGACAGTAACAGACGCCAAGGAGAATTTTATTAATAAGACTTAACTGTACCTCAACAAATAAATACTCCGGTGAATCAGGAGGCGGAGGTTGAGCTGACGAACTAAGAACAGTATATGTTAAATCTGATCTAAGGTACTGTCTGTCCACGCGATCATTACGGATCAATTTAAACCCAGGCAAACAGTAGCTTGTAGACGGAAGAATGGTTTGAGCTACGACTCCGATACAAGAATAGCATCAACATGACAAGTTCCACCAAAGGAGGCCAGTAAGTCGGGATAGTGTGCTGGAATGCTCTGAGCATTAATGTGCACAACGTTAAAATGTTTCAAGTTATTAGTAAACATTACATAACATATATTAAGGTTTTCATTAAGAGGAACGAAAGTTGCGCTTAAATAACTGTCCTCGCTGTCGCTAGAGGACAAAGAAAGGAAGTCTGGTGCATCACTTTTGTTGTCCGAATAATTAAAAATATCCATGTCATAAAAGTATTATAATAATATATAAATAAATAAAAAATATATATAACAAAACTATACCAATTATATAATATAATATTTTATAAATCTACTAATAATTATATTATAATCACCTATACCCAGCAGTGCCATTAAATTATGTTTAACACAAAATAAAAGAAACAATTAATCCAGATCAACAGTAGTACAGTTAATTAAGACAAAAAAAAAAAAAAAACTAAAACTTTAAAACTCATAAATCACAACCATAAACCTATAATGCTAAAGACCAACAAAGAGTGCAAGAGAGAAGAAAATCCTTTATGGAATTATAACAAGATGAAAAGAGAGAGGCAGTCTAATGAAAATTGTAACCACTTTCATTTGACAGGTCGTCAAAAGTCGTCAGTCGTGTTTATGCCCTTTCGGTATTTCCAATATATTGTTCAATTTGTTTGTTATTTTGAATAAATATTATTATATTAGGTATAAATTGTGACTTGTGCTGCAAGTATTTGCAGTGTAAATCATAAGAATAATCCTGAAAAATATAAGTACATTTCACAGGTAATTAATCTTCATGTCCTAATTGCTACGATGTGTTTATTTTTGCTATATTCTGTCTTTAGTTCTCTATTTCTAATAAAATATTGTGAATCCTCCCTTTTACTTTCATATTTTGCGTAACTAAGGGTACTATTGTTCTTAAGTACCCCGTACACGGTAATTCAGCATGACCATTCATTTACGTGAATTACATGCTGCATGATGAACGCTCATTTTTCATCATGCAGCATGATAATTCAGGAGGATAATTCAAGAGTATAATAATGTTATTTACTAAACTAAAAAATACGTGGGAGATGGGAGGCCATGCTTCGGCACGAATGGGCCGGCTCGACCGGAGAAATACCACGTTCTCACAGAAAACCGGCATGAAACAGCGCTTGCGCTGTGTTTCGCCGAGTGAGTGAGTTTACCGGAGGCCCAATCCCTTACCCTATTCCCTTTCCTTCCCATCCCTACCCTCCCCTCAGGGGCGTCTTTCCCATAGGTGCAACGTGTGCGGTGCACACGGGCGCCGCGGTCCTAGGGGCACCGAGCGCCGCTCGCACTTGGCGCGCGCCCGCGCTGGCCGGCCGCCACGGCCCACGCTTTATTGACCAACGTAAAAAGAACTCCAGTTTGCAAACATTTTTGGGTAATTTTTTTTTAAAGAAGGCAGGTCTCTGTAGCCCTGACGTCACTGCGACCCATGAGGATCTATTGTGACTCCTTCGCACTAGAGTATCGTCCCCAACCCAATACTGCTCATAAATTGAACGATATGGTTGGGGTTGGTGCCACGAATTTCCTCTGTGGACGAGTATTCGTGGCGACCAAGGTGCCTGTTCCTGCCCTGTAGTAGAGCAGGGCAGTCGAGGAGAAGGTGAATAGGTGTTTCATCCTCCTCTTCACAGAATCTGCAAGTCCTAAACAGAATGGGTATTTGTAGCATAATTTTTGTGTAATATCCGAAGCTCTTCTTATATTTGTAGAATTACAGCAAAGCAAGGCGCGCTATTAGCGGCTCGGCTTTTGCAATATAAATATTATAATCTTTATTTTTCAACGTGAAATGAACCTTAAATGTGAAAAGCACAGTGTTCTAATTTAGAAAACAAACTGTGCCATGCTGGCTCTTCGGATGTAGAGAAGTTAGAGCTCTTCAATGAAATCGAATTAATACCGATGTTGTGATGATGTGATGTTTAATAAGTATATAACATGAAATTGAAAGTAAAATTGAAGTACTTAAGCGATATAAAATTTATGTTTTGGGGTTAAGCTTGTTAGGGTCAGTCAAGACATCATGGTCAAAACCGAAAAAAACTTCAATCTACAAACAAATAACAATAGAGTTTGTTATCTATTTATATTGGAGAAATTTGACAGTACCTATACTAACTTGATGTGCTGTTATAGTTCGTCTGGTGGAACGAAGGAAGCCACCGCTTAGAGTCCTCACCCTCAAACGGCCGGATAAACTGTACTTTTACTTTGTACCCATTTCATATGGGTAATGTTTGCACACGGGCGCCACATGGGCTAGAGACGGCCCTGCGGCTCCCCTATTACCCTATTCGCTCTTAAAAGGCCAGCAACGCACCTGCAGCTCTTCTGATGCTGCGAGTGTCCATGGGCGACGGAAGTTTCTTTCCATCAGGTGACCCGTTTGCTCGTTTGCCCCCTTATTTCATTAAAAAAATATACAAAATTTTAATTGTTCTCAATAGTTTATAATTTATGTTATAAACTATTAAAAATAATAATTAAAATTTAGTGCTGGTGTCTGTACACGGGTGGCGGGGCTTTTGTCATAAAAAACACACACGTGTTAATATCAAGTTAATTAAAACTAGCGACCCGCCCCGGCGTCGCACGGGTAGGTATAAAATATATAGCCACTAAAAAACTGATTAAAATCGATAGCCTATGATCCTTCACGTGGGCTACTTCTTATCTGTGCCAAATAACATAAAAATTGCCGCAGTAGTTCGCGAGATAAGCCCTTTCAAATTATTTCCTCCGTTTTTTTCGCATTCTTCTATTAGTCTTAGCGTGATAAAATATAGCCTATAGACTTCCTCAATAAATGGACTATCTAACATTGAAAGAATTTTTCAAATCGGACCAGTAGTTCCTAAGATTAGCGCGTTCAAGTTAGCCCTTTCAAATAATTTTCCACATTTTCATCTATTTCTTCGCTCCTATTAGTCTTAGCGTGATAAAATATAGCCTATAGCCTTCCTCGATAAATGGGCTATCTAACACTGAGAAAATCATCAAAATCCGTTGCGTAGTTTTAACAATGATATTCTATGTTACTAACAGTTTTAAAGATTAAAGGGAACAAAGGGACATGAGGGAAAAAAGCGACTTTGTTTTATAATAAGTACTAGCTGTCCCGGCAAATGTTGTTTTGCCTGTTTACCCAGTTTTCCTGCTTTTCTCTTTTTTTTGTTTTATAAACCTCACGGAGCCCGAGACCTTTCCAACGAATGCAAAATCGTGGAAATCGGTTCGTGCGTTCTGGAGTTATAGCGTCAGGAAGGAAACACCGACTTATTTTTATATATTAGCTGTGATATTAGATAGATACAGATATTTATTGAAAGAAGTTACATATTAAAACACTATATTGAACAATAAAACTAAAACGTAAATTAATAAACTAATAAAATGAAATAAAAGAAATGCGAAAACAAGTTACCGCGTGGAGCTCGGAAAATTATCTCCTTCTCTATTCTATTATTAAATTTCGAAATTCAGAACAGAAGAAAAAAAAACACATACCTATTATATCCGATAAGTATATATTTTTTTAATTTATGTTTAGGCACAGAATATATATTAGTAGTACCAAGTTTAGGTTAAACATTTTAAGAAACATTTCAGTCTAAACTCTAAACTGCCAAAAATTAAAAAAAAAAATATGCTCGAATAAATGTATTATATATAACAAAAAAAAAACTTGAGAGGTGTCAAAGGACACCCGGGCTTAGATAGGTATTATTTCTTATGTAAGTAATAAAAACCTGTATAGGGGAACTGAAGGCAAAATTGTATATTTAAGGCAAAACTCGTCTTACATCAACAAATATAGCTTTACTATTAAATTTTTTATAGAATATCTTTGTTATTAATCACTCTACAATTCCTATTAATCACACAGGCCATTTTGCCTGCGTGTGAAGGTAAAATGGTAAAGGGCAAAATGGTCCCAATGCGTATGTCATTTGGGGAATACCTTTTACAAATAAATGTTGTGTACAACTAAACTACAATGTGCCTAGAGGAGATAAATCATGCACTGCACCCGTCTTTTTTGTTTTTAGGTTCTCATGAATAAATGTCACATTTTGAAGTTAACCGTTTTACCCCTTTCATTCTTTACATACTATATTAAAGTTAAAATCATGCAGAACACTGTGTCCTATCATTAAATAGAAAATATTAATTACAACAAAAGTGTGGACTGGTCAAAAATTGTGTTTTTTACATCAAAATGTGAAAAAAATATTTAACTGCAATAAAAATCCGCTGCTCCGTATGACAGTTTCGCCGGCAATGACCGAGAACGGGAAGGGCCCGAGTAATTAGTATCGTTACCTAACAAATAGATGGCCCTAGTAGGTTTCAATTAATTTGACCGTTCCGTTTTGCCTGCATGGTCCGTTTTGCATGCAGTTCCCCTATACTCAAAAATAGACGTCGCTTCACCGCACTGTTCAATGCCAGAGAGGGGGAGAGAAACAAGCACTACCGCACGGCTTACAACTATTTAGCATTTTTGCTATAGTTGTTAAAGTAACTAGTATAACATGTAAACTGGACCTTCGTTCCATCCGGGTGTCCCTTGACACCTCTCAAGTTTTTTATGATGATAATCTTATTCATTGCACCTTGAATAAATTATTGTACAAATATTTCCGGTTTCCCACACCGGTTTCGGTGACGGTGGCCGGTTTCATTGAGACCATCCCACAGGAGTAATTTTATAGTGCTCAAATGTGTGCACAGTACACAAGAGTAGGTATACTCTCTATTCCTTTTACTCTCCTAGCCCAGTGGGCCGAAAGAACGACACGACTGGCGAAAGATCAGGCGCAGGGCCGACTTTTTACATGCCCATCCGACGCATGGATCATTACTTGTCAGACGATTAGGTGATCAGCCTGCATTGTCCTAACCAATCTTGGAAATAAAATATTGTTTCCAACGCGAGAATTAAACCCACGACCACGCTAAACCACTGGACCACGGAGATCACGATACGTTCTTGTAAATACTTAACGACGACGTATAAATTAAATTGAAAAAGTTATTTCATCATCATCATCATCATATCAGCCTATATTCGTCCAAAAGTTATTTATTAGCAATAAAATATTATATTATGGCAAAATATATTATTTGATTTATTAATTTTGCGCACATTAACAGTTGGTATGCCCTGTTCAAAGAAACGCATAATTTTTTTAAGTGTTCGGGAGCACCACCCTGGAACTGAGTTGTCCCATGGGCATGCCGATGACATGCCGATCGCGCGATCCGCTGCATTATTGCATGACGAAAAATTAAACCACTTGTAAATCAATGTACAGCACGTAGTTTGCATGTCATTCGCGTCATTCACTACAATAAACGATCATGCGTGAATTACAGCACGTAACTCATGTCGTGCTGAAAAATTAAAAAAGTTGTCATTCAATGTACAGCACGTTGTACAGCACGTAGTTTGCATGTAATTCGCATCATTCACTGCAATACACGATAATTCGTGCATTACAGCACGTATTGCATGTAATGCAGAATTACCGTTTAGCGAGCGCATTATATTACACAAATTTTGAAGAAACATTTTTCATCAATTTTTTTTTACATATACGCTAGTGCTTGAATCAAATTTATCGATATGCTTATCGATATTTTACAATAACATAAAACTAAAATAAAAATCATTTACCTTTATATTTATCACCTTAAACCCGGCCGCACATTATCCGAAATTTCTGATCAGAAAAATTCGGACGCCCGACGGAACGCACTCTGTTCATACATTTTGTTGTAGACCCATCATACTAAAAGAATTTCTGACGTGTCAAAATGTATTAGCGGGGCGGGGGGCGTCCGAATTTTTGTTATCAGAAATTCGGAAAATGTGCGGCCGGACTAAAAAGGACATATTATCTTATTTTAACTAATATAATATAGTATGGTATAAAATAGCTAATATAATATAACTACTATAATATAGAGTGACTCTAAAACTAGAGGAAGGTTTATATTTATATATCATAATCATTTGTTTTACAGATTCCCTCAGGATCCTCTAATAAGAGGAAAATGGCTGAAATTAATTGGGCGTGTTGGTTGGAATCCCAAGAAGGTTATTAATCGAAAGATTTTGAACGTTTTCTGGGACCATATGTTCCCATTTGAATATCAAGGAGTCACCTCGATTTCTCATGGTTTCCATCACCAGACCACCACTTTTGTGAACATGATACCTACTCGAAACAACACAATGTACAACAAAAGAAAAATTTTGAAAATCGGTTCATAAACGGCGGAGTAATCGTTGAACATACATAAAAAATATATCCAGAGCCGAACGTCTAGACTCCTCCTGTTTGGAAGTCGGTTAAAAATAATTGTAATAAAAAATATTATGATAATAAGAATAAAATATAATATACTCGTATAGTGTGTTGTTTACTTTCAACGTTTACTTTCAATGTAAGGGCCGATTTACCAGATAGATTTTACCTGAGTAATAAATAAGTAACTTTATAATGTGTTATGTGTATATTATTTACCCCTATAAGAACCTCATGTCATAACATATCCGACGATTGAAAAATCATTCCCAAAGAAAATGTGTATCTACTTTTCAATCGTCACCTTTTTTTGCCAATTAAAATTTATGATACCTAATTTGAAATACAAATCTGTCAAAGTTGCATATTATTTATTTCTTATAGAAACTCAGGTAAAATAACTCAAACGGACTATACTATCGATAACAAAATACTATACTATCGATAGTAAAATATACATCACTAGCACACGCACACATTGACAGATCGAAAATGGTCACGCATTTTCGGGTTGTCAGGTGGTCTATACGACAGTATATATTAAGTCTATGATCACAACATTTTACACTTTTGCAGAGAAAATAATTTAAAATAATAATATTTAGTTTATGACATTCGTTTGGCAGATGAGGTAGGTACAGTAAAGGCACAAGATGAATGCTACAACTCAGACTAATGAGAAAAAAAAATGTCTTAACTGTCATTGTCAACTGAAACAAATGTCAGTTTTATCTATGGTTGTCAGACTGCAGACAGACGACAGCTGTCACAAGTCAACTAAATTACATTGCGTTTTTGAAAAATCTTATTCTAATCTAAACGATTTTAACGTTTTATTTGTAATTTTGAAAAATTATAAGGATACCATCAAATCTAGAAAGTTACAAAATAGTGAAACAAAAACCAATGACCTATAAAATTACAATGTACTTAATAAGAAAGTAAGTACCTAGGTACTTATATCAGAAGAAGTCCTAATATTGTGTGAATTGAATTGATAAGGTTATAATACTGAAGAATTACTTTTTAATTGGTTTTTTCGCTCTTGTTGTAGGTGGTACCTTGACATGTGTCGTCACAGGAACAGGAATACCAGCACCGGGAGACACCTCCTTCTGGGATGAATGTGGGATGGCATCCAAGTCCACCATGGTAGAAACACGGTTGATGGAGCCATCCGGTCCGATCACAAGAATAGCCCCATCTCGGGTCCAACATTTCGTCATACCATGTTGCTGACAAGCTGCCATAAAGATGCTCTGTCTTCTCCTTGTCAGGAACTCCGATAAAGTGACACCAGAGTCCTTGAGATTACGTTTAGCCCCCCATACCTTATTGCGTGTTGTAATGTTTTGGAACTTAATAAGTATGGGTCTAGGCCTTGCAGCTTGAAGACGACCCAATCTGTGGCAATATTTGACTGCATCCATGCCTATATCCGCCAGTTTCAGCTGCGACTTGAACAACTTTGTCAGAATCTGAGGGACATCCTTTTGATCTTCAGAGACGCCATGAACAAGCAAAATCTTCTTAGCTTTCGTTTCACTTTGGTCGTGAAGGTCTGACAGAACTTCAATCTGCTTCTGAAGTGAGCTCAAAGCACTGACCACAAAAGATTTGAATGTGTTGAACTCTGCGGTCAGCTTTGAAGTTGGACTAGAAGACTGCTGCGACGCTGCCTGAAGCTCCTGCTGGAATGCTGCCATTCTTGCGTTGAATAGATCAGACATCTCAGTAATAGTCTGTTTTACTGACTCCATTGTGCTTGTATTAGAGGTGTAGGTACTTGTAGAATTGTGAATAAAATTATGGATTTGGACTGGATTTTATTTCAAAATTATAGCACTGGTGGGCACAGGTAACTAGAGTAGCATTATTTTGCTACTCTAATTAATTAGAATTTAAAATAAGAGCTCTCGTTAAACACGTCTAATAAGCTTGCACACCCACATTTGAGATTGTTGCTCTATTCTGCTAGGTGTATTAACTTCATGGTCTAGAGTCTAGACTCTAGATCAAACTGAATATCCTGTTGAAACTTGAAAGGTGAAAAGAAGCATTAGATGTAATTTGAATATAGTGAATAAAATTATCATTTGCTTTCACCTGTCGATTTGTTACTAATACAAAACGAACAAAATTAGCCACAAATTTGTTACCGGTCAAGCGTTACGTATAATCTATACTAATATTATAGGCTGGTTTTATAGTAGAGCGTTTCGCAGCGCCGTTGGAGCGCGCGCGTTCGAAGCTGTATGGCTGGTTTTATAGTAGAGCGTTTCGCAGCGCCGTTGAGCGCGCGCGTTCGAAGCTGTAACAAACGTATGGACGAACGGCGCTGCTCAAGCGCGCGGACTTTAAAACGCAACTACTACCCCCATACATATTCGAACGCGCGGCGCTCCAACGGCGCTGCCGAAACGCTTAAAGATAAAACCAGCCTAACAAACGTATGGACGAACGGCGCTGCTCAAGCGCGCGGACTTTAAAACGCAACTACTACCCCCATACATCTTCGAACGCGCGGCGCTCCAACGGCGCTGCCGAAGCGCTTAATGATAAAACCAGCCATAAATGCGAAAGTATCTCTGTCTGTCTGTCTGTCTGTCTGTCTCGCTTTCACGCCAAAACTACTGAACCGATTGCAATGAAATTTTGTACACAGTTATTCTAGAGTCTGAGAAAGGACATAGGCTACATTTTGATGTGGGAAAAGATCGTATTTCCATGAAAATATCAATGAAAATTAATTCGCATTGCGCGTGGCCAGCGCTCATCCCGGGGGTCCTGGGTTCGAGTCCCGCAGGCGGAACAAAAAGTTTTCAATGTTCCTGGGTCTTGGATGTGTATTAAAATAATATTTCAAAAATCTTAAATATATTTTATGTATAATATTAAAAAAAATTCAAAAATATATCGATGCAATGAACATTTTAGTTCTAATACGATTCAACAGATGGCGTTTTATTTTTTACTTCATTGTAACTTAGAACTAATCATACTTATTAGTTATTATGTTTTTGTTTATAGTTTTTAATACGTTAGAATATTATGTTTAATAATATTATCACTTGGTATAATAATAATCTATCTATCTTATCTTATAGAACTCCTACTGCATTTCTAAGGAGTTCGAGTGTACCGTGTTGGCCTATAATCAATGCAATCAACATTTTAATTCTAATATATGAAAACAGATGGCGTTTTATTTTTTACCTTATTATTGTAACAGAACTAATCATACCTACTGTTGAGGACAGCGGCCTCGCACCCGATAAACACGTAGTGAGTGTATACAAACTCGTTAACAGTGAAATATGACAATAAAATCAGTGCAAAATAAGTTTTTTTAAAAATAAACTTTAGAAGTGAACTGTGATAAATCTGTGGCTCCCTAAGAGGTAAAAAGTTGTTATTTTAATAAAATAGAACGTTAACTAATAAGTATCAGAAAATTAGTGTCTGAAAAATAAATAGTTTGGAAAATATTAGGAAAAATATGCTAAAAAACTATGTAAATTGTATTAACCTTTATCTTCGCCTAGCTATAACTGTGTTAAATATAAGTGTTAATATTTAGAATAAGTTGATTATTGTGGAACGATAAATAAAGAATTTCCCGAAATGCGTTTCAATTACCTTGGTTCATGGCAAAATAGGGAAAATAGCCGCTTCCGATAGTGAAAATAAGACTGAAGAGACGTACGAATCGGAGCGGCTCTCTCTACGCATTGCCGCGGTCGGGTACCTCAAAGGGGCTTTGAGCCGGGTAAGCGAGACGGATTTCGGGGCCTATGTTCTCCTCGACGACTCGTGTGTTTTATTTACGCCCCGCTCAGCAAGATATATATCGGTGTAGCCTAAGAATCTTCGAGTCCGATCCGAGCCAGCGACGAAACCTATGGGCGAATACTGTCCCAAACAGTGAAGTGGTCCTTTGCGATCCGGATTTGAAGACAGTGGAGCGATCCTATGCGCGCCGGAATTGAAGACGACACTTAGAAGAATTTTAACAGTCAACTGGAAGAAAAATTTTGGAAGACCGGACTCGAAGAAGATTGGACTCGGAGATACAAGACAACACCGCTGGAGGGGAAGCAAGGATTCGTAGATTTGTCGTCACAAAACCTACTGAAGATCCTTGAATATAGAAGATTTAATATAGAAGATTTAACATAGAAGATTCAATATAGAAGATTTAACTTAGAAGATTCAACATAGAAGATTTAACTTAGAAGATTCAACATAGAAGATGGTCGTCACGAGGAGTCAGAGCGGGGCGGAGGAGAACCAGCCACCGAAAGTATTTTCGGATCCGCCCAGGTCGCCGTCTGCAGCCGCAACCAGCCAGCCACCGACCGGGAGAAGGGCGGATCCGCCTCAAACTGCGTTGAAACCGAAGCCGGGCGCCAGCAAGACACCCGCGCCATCGGGAGTACCTGTAGCCAGGAAGAAGGCTATTTCAATAAGGTCGCGTCGATCGACAGCAAGTGTCGTCGCGCGCATCCGATATGAGGCGGAAGAGAAACTTGCCGCACTCCGTAAGAAGGAACTGCAGATCGAAGCAGAACTTATCAAGAAGAAGCTCATCGCTGATGTCGCCACGGCCGAGGCAACCAGCGATCAAGACGATGACGAGCCTTCAGAGCAGGTGGAGCAACGGGTCCGAGCCTGGCTAAGCGAACAAGGCCCTGACAACGAAGAGACGGCCAAGGAACGGGTCGTGCCAGAGGAAGAAGGGGACGCGCCGAAGCCAGAAGAAAGAAAGAAACATAAAACATAAAACTAACCTCAAAACAAAACAAAACTTTTAGAATGAACTTGCTGTGACTAAATTTATTCAATTATAGTCTGTCAAGAAAGTGAAGAAATTAAAAAGTGGCAACATCTTAGTGTCTTTCCCTTTCAAATCAAACTAAGAAAATGGGATGACACTACGATGTTGCCACTTTTTGATTTCTTCACTTTCTTGACAGACTATCCATACTAATATTATAAATGCGAAAGTATCTCTGTCTGTCTGTCTTGCTTTCACGCCAAAACTACTGAACCGATTGCAATGAAATTTTGTACACAGTTATCCTAGAGTCTGAGAAAGGACATAGGCTACATTTTGATGTGGGAAAATATCTTATTTCCATGAAAATATCGATGAAAATGAATTCGCATTGCGCGTGGCCAGCGCTCATCCCGGGGGTCCTGGGTTCGAGTCCCGCAGGCGGAACAAAATGTTTTCAATGTTCCTGGGTCTTGGATGACTATTAAAATAAAATTTCAAAAATCTTAAACATATTTTATGTATAATATTATAAAAAATCCAGAAATATATCGATGCAATGAACATTTTAGTTCTAATACGATTCAGCAGATGGCGTTTTATTTTTTACTTTATTGTAACATAGAACTAATCATACTTATTAGTTAGTATGTTTTTGTTTATA
Source organism: Aricia agestis (assembly GCF_905147365.1). Classification (NCBI taxonomy): domain Eukaryota; kingdom Metazoa; phylum Arthropoda; class Insecta; order Lepidoptera; family Lycaenidae; genus Aricia; species Aricia agestis. The sequence continues at coordinate 12,771,658 of NC_056428.1, read as the reverse complement.
GTTTTTAATACGTTAGAATATTATGTTTAATAATATTATCACTTGGTATAATAATAATCAATCTATCTTATCTTATAGAACTCCTACTGCATTTCTAATCCATACTATCCATACTAATATTATAAATGCGAAAGTATCTCTGTCTGTCTGTCTGTCTGTCTGTCTTGCTTTCACGCCAAAACTACTGAACCGATTGCAATTAAATTTTGTACACAGTTATTCTAGAGTCTGAGAAAGGACATAGGCTACATTTTTATGTGGGAAAATATCTTATTTCCATGAAAATATCTTATTTCCATGAAAATATCGATGAAAATGAATTCGCATTGCGCGTGGCCAGCGCTCATCCCGGGGGTCCTGGGTTCGAGTCCCGCAGGCGGAACAAAATGTTTTCAATGTTCCTGGGTCTTGGATGACTATTAAAATAAAATTTCAAAAATCTTAAACATATTTTATGTATAATATTATAAAAAATCCAGAAATATATCGATGCAATGAACATTTTAGTTCTAATACGATTCAGTAGATGGCGTTTTATTTTTTACTTTATTGTAACATAGAACTAATCATACTTATTAGTTAGTATGTTTTTGTTTATAGTTTTTAATACGTTAGAATATTATGTTTAATAATATTATCACTTGGTATAATAATAATCAATCTATCTTATCTTATAGAACTCCTACTGCATTTCTAATCCATACTATCCATACTAATATTATAAATGCGAAAGTATCTCTGTCTGTCTGTCTGTCTGTCTTGCTTTCACGCCAAAACTACTGAACCGATTGCAATTAAATTTTGTACACAGTTATTCTAGAGTCTGAGAAAGGACATAGGCTACATTTTTATGTGGGAAAATATCTTATTTCCATGAAAATATCTTATTTCCATGAAAATGAATTCGCATTGCGCGTGGCCAGCGCTCATCCCGGGGGTCCTGGGTTCGAGTACCGCAGGCGGAACAAAATGTTTTCAATGTTCCTGGGTCTTGGATGACTATTAAAATAAAATTTCAAAAATCTTAAACATATTTTATGTATAATATTATAAAAAATCCAGAAATATATCGATGCAATGAACATTTTAGTTCTAATACGATTCAGTAGATGGCGTTTTATTTTTTACTTTATTGTAACATAGAACTAATCATACTTATTAGTTAGTATGTTTTTGTTTATAGTTTTTAATACGTTAGAATATTATGTTTAATAATATTATCACTTGGTATAATAATAATCAATCTATCTTATCTTATAGAACTCCTACTGCATTTCTAATCCATACTATCCATACTAATATTATAAATGCGAAAGTATCTCTGTCTGTCTGTCTGTCTGTCTTGCTTTCACGCCAAAACTACTGAACCGATTGCAATTAAATTTTGTACACAGTTATTCTAGAGTCTGAGAAAGGACATAGGCTACATTTTTATGTGGGAAAATATCTTATTTCCATGAAAATATCTTATTTCCATGAAAATATCGATGAAAATGAATTCGCATTGCGCGTGGCCAGCGCTCATCCCAGGGGACCTGGGTTCGAGTCCCGCAGGCGGAACAAAAAGTTTTCAATGTTTCTGGGTCTTGGATGTGTATTAAAATAAAATTTCAAAAATCTTAAACATATTTTATGTATAATATTATAAAAAATCCAGAAATATATCGATGCAATGAACATTTTAGTTCTAATACGATTCAACAGATGGCGTTTTATTTTTTACTTTATTGTAACATAGAACTAATCATACTTATTAGTTAGTATGTTTTTGTTTATAGTTTTTAATACGTTAGAATATTATGTTTAATAATATTATCACTTGGTATAATAATAATCAATCTATCTTATCTTATATGTAGAACTCCTACTGCATTTCTAATCCATACTATCCATACCTACTAATATTATAAATGCGAAAGTATCTCTGTCTGTCTATCTGTCTGTCTTGCTTTCACGCGAAAACTACTGAACCGATTGCAATGAAATTTTGTATACAGTTATTCTAGAGTCTGAGAAAGGACATAGGCTACGTTTTGATGTGGGAAAATATCTTATTTCCATGAAAATATCGATGAAAATGAATTCGCATTGCGCGTGGCCAGCGCTCATCCCGGGGGACCTGGGTTCGAGTCCCGCAGGCGGAACAAAAAGTTTTCAATGTTTCTGGGTCTTGGATGTGTATTAAAATAAAATTTCAAAAATCTTAAACATATTTTATGTATAATATTATAAAAAATCCAGAAATATATCGATGCAATGAACATTTTAGTTCTAATACGATTCAACAGATGGCGTTTTATTTTTTACTTTATTGTAACATAGAACTAATCATACTTATTAGTTGGTATGTTTTTGTTTATAGTTTTTAATACGTTAGAATATTATGTTAAATAATATTATCACTTGGTATAATAATAATCAATCTATCTTCTCTTATAGAACTCCTACTGCATTTCTAATCCATACTATCCATACCTACTAATATTATAAATGCGAAAGTATCTCTGTCTGTCTGTCTGTCTTGCTTTCACGCCAAAACTACTGAACCGATTGCAATGAAATTTTGTATACAGTTATTCTAGAGTCTGAGAAAGGACATAGGCTACGTTTTGATGTGGGAAAATATCTAATTTCCATGAAAATATCGATGAAAATGAATTCGCATTGCGCGTGGCCAGCGCTCATCCCGGGGGACCTGGGTTCGAGTCCCGCAGGCGGAACAAAAAGTTTTCAATGTTCCTGGGTCTTGGATGTGTATTAAAATAGAATTTCAAAAATCTTAAACATATTTTATGTTTAATATTATAAAAAATCCAGAAATATATCGATGCAATGAACATTTTAGTTCTAATACGATTCAACAGATGGCGTTTTATTTTTTACTTTATTGTAACATAGAACTAATCATACTTATTAGTTAGTATGTTTTTGTTTATAGTTTTTAATACGTTAGAATATTATGTTTAATAAAATTATCACTTTGTATAATAATAATCAATCTATCTTATCTTATAGAACTCCTACTGCATTTCTAATCCATACTATCCATACTAATATTATAAATGCGCAAGTATCTCTGTCTGTCTGTCTGTCTTGCTTTCACGCCAAAACTACTGAACCGATTGCAATTAAATTTTGTACACAGTTATTCTAGAGTCTGAGAAAGGACATAGGCTACATTTTTATGTGGGAAAATATCTTATTTCCATGAAAATATCTTATTTCCATGAAAATATCTTATTTCCATGAAAATATCGATGAAAATGAATTCGCATTGCGCGTGGCCAGCGCTCATCCCGGGGGACCTGGGTTCGAGTCCCGCAGGCGGAACAAAAAGTTTTCAATGTTTCTGGGTCTTGGATGTGTATTAAAATAAAATTTCAAAAATCTTAAACATATTTTATGTATAATATTATAAAAAATCCAGAAATATATCGATGCAATGAACATTTTAGTTCTAATACGATTCAACAGATGGCGTTTTATTTTTTACTTTATTGTAACATAGAACTAATCATACTTATTAGTTGGTATGTTTTTGTTTATAGTTTTTAATACGTTAGAATATTATGTTAAAAAATATTATCACTTGGTATAATAATAATCAATCTATCTTATCTTATAGAACTCCTACTGCATTTCTAATCCATACTATCCATACCTACTAATATTATAAATGCGAAAGTATCTCTGTCTGTCTGTCTGTCTTGCTTTCACGCCAAAACTACTGAACCGATTGCAATGAAATTTTGTATACAGTTATTCTAGAGTCTGAGAAAGGACATAGGCTACGTTTTGATGTGGGAAAATATCTAATTTCCATGAAAATATCGATGAAAATGAATTCGCATTGCGCGTGGCCAGCGCTCATCCCGGGGGACCTGGGTTCGAGTCCCGCAGGCGGAACAAAAAGTTTTCAATGTTCCTGGGTCTTGGATGTGTATTAAAATAGAATTTCAAAAATCTTAAACATATTTTATGTTTAATATTATAAAAAATCCAGAAATATATCGATGCAATGAACATTTTAGTTCTAATACGATTCAACAGATGGCGTTTTATTTTTTACTTTATTGTAACATAGAACTAATCATACTTATTAGTTAGTATGTTTTTGTTTATAATTTTTAATACGTTAGAATATTATGTTTAATAATATTATCACTTTGTATAATAATAATCAATCTATCTTATCTTATAGAACTCCTACTGCATTTCTAATCCATACTATCCATACTAATATTATAAATGCGAAAGTATCTCTGTCTGTCTGTCTGTCTTGCTTTCACGCCAAAACTACTGATCCGATTGCAATAAAATTTTGTATACAGTTATTCTAGAGTCTGAGAAAGGACATAGGCTACATTTTGATGTGGGAAAATATCTTATTTCCATGAAAATTTCGATGAAAATGAATTCGCATTGCGCGTGGCCAGCGCTCATCCTGGGGGTCCTGGGTTCGAGTCCCGCAGGCGGAACAAAAAGTTTTCAATGTTCCTGGTCTTGGATGTGTATTAAAATAAAATTTCAAAAATCTTAAACATATTTTATGTATAATATTACTAGCTGTTGCCCGCGACTTCGTCCGCGTGGACTTCAGTTTATAGCGCGCGATGTCAACAAAATTGGTGTCAAAAGCTTTTATAAAAAAACCCTGGTACCCCTTAAATCAATACAGCTGTGCAGTGTGCACACAATAAGTATTTCATTTTTTTATATTAAACTTTATATTTTATGCCAAATTTTAAAGCTTATTTAGCCCTCCAATTACACAACTTTACCCATAAACTATTTATCATTATTAGATTTAAGGTTACGTCACTGCACAGATAAAGTACTGAGTTATTTAATACCGTAGAATAGATATAACAATCGAAAAAAATCGAAACTTAAATGTAAGATGATACCACGTCTTATAGAAAGACTTTTGAGCAAGCGTCAGCGCGATGTAGAAGACGCACGGCGCCATCTATTATGAACTGTTGGAACTAACTTAATTTGAACAAATTTACGCATTTTCACCCCCTTAAAACCCTTTTTTCCAGTAAAAAAATAGCCTATGTCCTTTCTCAGGCTTTAGACTATCTGTATACAAAATTTCATTACAATCGGTTCGGAAGTTTTGGCGTTTGGCGTGAAAGCGAGACTGACAGACAGACAAACAGAGAGACAGACAGACAGAGATACTTTTGGCGTTTGGCGTGAAAGCGAGACTGACAGACAGACAGACAGACAGAGATACTTTCGCATTTATAATATTAGTATAGATTATGTGCACACTGCATAGCTGTTTTTGGGTATTTTGATTAATTAAGGGCCGCGCTACACCGGAAGCACTTACCAGGGTTTTAAAAAGTTTTTAAATTTGACACAAATTTTGTTGACACCGCGCGCTATAAACTAAAGTCCACGCGGACGAAGTCGCGGGCAACAGCTAGTTTCTAATATATGTGACAAGTTGACAACAGAAGGCGCTCTAAAATAAGGGAGTTCGAGTGTACCGTGTTGGCCTATATTCCATCCAGAAAATATATCAATGCAATCAACATTTTAATTCTAATATATGAAAACAGATGGCGTTTTATTTTTTACTTTATTATTGTAACAGAACTAATCATACCTACTTTACTATATAATATTGTTTTTATTCATAACTAGTTGTTGCCCGCGACATCGTCTGCGTGGACTTAAGTTAATAGTTTATAGCGCGCGGTGTCAACAAAATTTGTGTCAAATTTAAAAACTTTTTAAAACCCTGGTAAGTGGTGCCCCTCTTAGGGCCGCGCTACACCGGAATGGCAGCGCTGAAAGTGCTCGCCTCGCATGGCAGCGCCATTCCGGTGTAGCGCGGCCCTTAATTAATCAAAATACCCAAAAACAGCTGTGCAGTGTGCACATAATCTATACTAATATTATAAATGCGAAAGTATCTCTGTCTGTCTGTCAATCTCGCTTTCACGCCAAACGCCAAAAGTATCTCTGTCTGTCTGTCTGTCAGTCTCGCTTTCACGCCAAACGCCAAAACTTCCGAACCGATTGTAATGAAATTTTGTATACAGATAGTCTAAAGCCTGAGAAAGGACATAGGCTACTTTTTTACTGGAAAAAAGGGTTTTAAGGGGGTGAAAATGCGTAAATTTGTTCAAATTAAGTTAGTTCCAACAGTTCATAATAGATGGCGCCGTGCGTCTTCTACATCGCGCTGACGCTTGCTCAAAAGTCTTTCTATAAGACGTGGTATCATCTTACATTTAAGTTTCGATTTTTTTCGATTGTTATATCTATTCTACGGTATTAAATAACTCAGTACTTTATCTGTGCAGTGACGTAACCTTAAATCTATCAATGATAAATAGTTTATGGGTAAAGTTGTGTAATTGGAGGGCTAAATAAGCTTTAAAATTTGGCATAAAATATAAAGTTTAATATAAAAAAATGAAATACTTATTGTGTGCACACTGCAAAGCTGTATTGATTTAAGGGGTACCAGGGTTTTTTCATAAAAGCTTTTGACACCAATTTTGTTGACATCGCGCGCTATAAACTGAAGTCCACGCGGACGAAGTCGCGGGCAACAGCTAGAAAGCAATATCGGTTCGGTTATGTTCAATATAAACATAGCCGACACGAAACGTCAAACCTGTCGAACATTTTACGCGCGCTTTTTTTGAAATTTTAAAATATTCGCATTCGCATTCGCGTTCGCGAATGTTGAAGATAAATATTCGCAATCGCATTCGCATTCGCGTATCTGAAAAATACAACATTCGTTACATCACTACTTGAAACATAAAACATAAAACTAACCTCAAAACAAAACAAAACTTTTAGAATGAACTTGCTGTGACTAAATTCATTCAATTATAGTCTGTCAAGAAAGTGAAGAAATTAAAAAGTGGCAACATCTTAGTGTCTTTCCCTTTCAAATCAATCTAAGAAAAATGGGATGACACTACGATGTTGCCACTTTTTGATTTCTTCACTTTCTTGACAGACTATAAGCAATATCGGTTCGGTTATGTTCAATTTAAACAGCCGACACGAAACGTCAAATCTGTCGAACATTTTACGCGCTTTTTTTTTAAAATTTTAAAATATTCGCATTCGCATTCGCGAATGTTGAAGATAAATATTCGCAATCGCATTCGCATTCGCGAATCTGAAAAATCCAACATTCGTTACATCACTATTTGAAACATAAAACATAAAACTAACCTTAAAACAAAACAAAACTTTTAGAATGAACTTGCTGTGACTAAATTCATTCAATTATAGTCTGTCAAGAAAGTGAAGAAATTAAAAAGTGGCAACATCTTAGTGTCTTTCCCTTTCAAATCAATCTAAAAAAAATGGGATGGCACTACGATGTTGCCACTTTTTAATTTTTTCACTCTCTTGACAGACTATAAGCAATATCGGTTCGGTTATGTTCAATTTAAACATAGCCGACACGAAACGTCAAAACTGTCGAACATTTTACGCGCGCTTTTTTTGAAATTTTAATATATTGGCATTCGCATTCGCGAACGTTGAAGATAAATATTCGCAATCGCATTCGCATTCGCGAATGTTGAAGATAAATATTCGCAATCGCATTCGCGAATCTGAAAAATCCAACATTCGTTACATCACTACTTGAAACATAAAACATAAAACTAACCTCAAAACAAAACAAAACTTTTAGAATGAACTTGCTGTGACTAAATTCATTCAATTATAGTCTGTCAAGAAAGTGAAGAAATTAAAAAGTGGCAACATCTTAGTGTCTTTCCCTTTCAAATCAATCTAAGAAAAATGGGATGACACTACGATGTTGCCACTTTTTAATTTCTTCACTTTCTTGACAGATTATAAGCAATATCGGTTCGGTTATGTTCAATTTAAACATAGCCGACACGAAACGTCAAACCTGTCGAACATTTTACGCGCGCTTTTTTTGAAATTTTAAAATATTTGCATTCGCATTCGCGAATGTTGAAGATAAATATTCGCAATCGCATTCGCATTCGCGAATCTGAAAAATCCAACATTCCTTACATCACTACTTGAAACAAAAAACATAAAACTAATCTCAAAACAAAACAAAACTTTTAGAATGAACTTGCTGTGACTAAATTCATTCAATTATAGTCTGTCAAGAAAGTGAAGAAATTAAAAAGTGGCAACATCTTAGTGTCTTTCCCTTTCAAATCAATCTAAGAAAAATGGGATGACACTACGATGTTGCCACTTTTTAATTTCTTCAATTTCTTGACAGATTATAAGCAGTATCGGTTCAGTTATGTTCAATTTAAACATAGCCGACACGAAACGTCAAACCTGACGAACATTTTACGCGCGCTTTTTTTGAAATTTTAAAATATTCGCATTCGCGAATATTGAAGATAAATATTCGCAATCGCATTCGCATTCGCGAATCTGAAAAATCCAACACTCGTTACATCACTACTTGAAACATAAAACATAAAACTAACCTCAAAACAAAACAAAACTTTTAGAATGAACTTGCTGTGACTAAATTTATTCAATTATAGTCTGTCAAGAAAGTGAAGAAATTAAAAAGTGGCAACATCTTAGTGTCTTTTCCTTTCAAATCAATCTAAGAAAAATGGGATGACACTACGATGTTGCCACTTTTTAATTTCTTCACTTTCTTGACAGATAATAAGCAATATCGGTTCGGTTATGTTCAATTTAAACATAGCCGACACGAAACGTCAAACCTGACGAACATTTTACGCGCGCTTTTTTGAAATTTTAAAATATTCGCATTCGCGAATGTTGCAGATAAATATTCGCAATCGCATTCGCATTCGCGAATCTGAAAAATCCAACATTCGTTACATCACTACTTGAAACATAAAACATAAAACTAACCTCAAAACAAAACAAAACTTTTAGAATGAACTTGCTGTGACTAAATTTATTCAATTAAAGTCTGTCAAGAAAGTGAAGAAATTAAAAAGTTGCAACATCTTAGTGTCTTTCCCTTTCAAATCAATCTAAGAAAAATGGGATGACACTACGATGTTGCCACTTTTTGATTTCTTCACTTTCTTGACAGACTATCCATACTAATATTATAAATGCGAAAGTATCTCTGTCTGTCTGTCTTGCTTTCACGCCAAAACTACTGAACCGATTGCAATTAAATTTTGTACACAGTTATTCTAGAGTCTGAGAAAGGACATAGGCTACATTTTGATGTGGGAAAATATCTTATTTACATGAAAATATCGATGAAAATGAATTCGCATTGCGCGTGGCCAGCGCTCATCCCGGGGGTCCTGGGTTCGAGTCCCGCAGGCGGAACAAAAAGTTTTCAATGTTTCTGGGTCTTGGATGTGTATTAAAATAAAATTTCAAAAATCTTAAACATATTTTATGTATTATATTATAAAAAATCCAGAAATATATCGATGCAATGAACATTTTAGTTCAAATACGATTCAACAGATTGCGTTTTATTTTTTACTTTATTGTAACATAGAACTAATCATACTTATTAGTTAGTATGTTTTTGTTTATAGTTTTTAATACGTTAGAATATTATGTTTAATAATATTATCACTTGGTATAATAATAATCAATCTATCTTATCTTATAGAACTCCTACTGCATTTCTAATCCATACTATCCATCCATACTAATATTATAATTGCGAAAGTATCTCTGTCTGTCTGTCTGTCTGTCTGTCTGTCTTGCTTTCACGCCAAAACTACTGAACCGATTGCAATGAAATTTTGTACACAGTTATTCTAGAGTCTGAGAAAGGACATAGGCTACATTTTGATGTGGGAAAATATCTTATTTCCATGAAAATATCGATGAAAATGAATTCGCATTGCGCGTGGCCAGCTCTCATCCCGGGGGTCCTGGGTTAAAGTCCCGCAAGCGGAACAAAAAGTTTTCAATGTTCCTGGGTCTTGGATGACTATTAAAATAAAATTTGAAAAACCTTAAACATATTTTATGTATAATATTATAAAAAATCCAGAAATATATCGATGCAATGAACATTTTAGTTCTAATACGATTCAGCAGATGGCGTTTTATTTTTTACTTTATTGTAACATAGAACTAATCATACTTATTAGTTAGTATGTTTTTGTTTATAGTTTTTAATACGTTAGAATATTATGTTTCATAATATTATCACTTGGTATAATAATAATCAATCTATCTTATCTTATAGAACTCCTACTGCATTTCTAATCCATACTATCCATACTAATATTATAAATGCGAAAGTATCTCTGTCTGTCTGTCTTTCTTGCTTTCACGCCAAAACTACTAAACCGATTGCAATTAAATTTTGTACACAGTTATTCTAGAGTCTGAGAAAGGACATAGGCTACATTTTGATGTGGGAAAATATCTTATTTCCATGAAAATATCGATTAAAATGAATTCGCATTGCGCGTGGCCAGCGCTCATCCCGGGGGTCCTGGGTTCGAGTCCCGCAGGCGGAACAAAAAGTTTTCAATGTTCCTGGGTCTTGGATGTGTATTAAAATAAAATTTCAAAAATCTTAAACATATTTTATGTATTATATTATAAAAAATCCAGAAATATATCGATGCAATGAACATTTTAGTTCTAATACGATTCAGCAGATGGCGTTTTATTTTTTACTTTATTGTAACATAGAACTAATCATACTTATTAGTTAGTATGTTTTTGTTTATAGTTTTTAATACGTTAGAATATTATGTTTAATAATATTATCACTTGGTATAATAATAATCAATCTATCTTATCTTATAGAACTCCTACTGCATTTCTAATCCATACTATCCATCCATACTAATATTATAAATGCGAAAGTATCTCTGTCTGTCTGTCTGTCTGTCTTGCTTTCACGCCAAAAGTACTGAACCGATTGCAATGAAATTTTGTACACAGTTATTCTAGAGTCTGAGAAAGGACATAGGCTACATTTTGATGTGGGAAAATATCTTATTTCCAAGAAAATATCGATGAAAATGAATTCGCATTGCGCGTGGCCAGCGCTCATCCCGGGGGTCCTGGGTTCGAGTCCCGCAGGCGGAACAAAAAGTTTTCAATGTTCCTGGGTCTTGGATGTGTATTAAAATAAAATTTCAAAAATCTTAAACATATTTTATGTATAATATTATAAAAAATCCAGAAATATATCGATGCAATGAACATTTGAGTTCTAATACGATTCAACAGATGGCGTTTTATTTTTTACTTTATTGTAACATAGAACTAATCATACTTATTAGTTAGTATGTTTTTGTTTATAGTTTTTAATACGTTAGAATATTATGTTTAATAATATTATCACTTGGTATAATAATAATCAATCTATCTTATCTTATAAAACTCCTACTGCATTTCTAATCCATACTATCCATACTAATATTATAAATGCGAAAGTATCTCTGTCTGTCTGTCTGTCTTGCTTTCACGCCAAAACTACTGAACCGATTGCAATGAAATTTTGTACACAGTTATTCTAGAGTCTGAGAAAGGACATAGGCTACATTTTGATGTGGGAAAATATCTCATTTCCATGAAAATATCGATGAAAATGAATTCACATTGCGCGTGGCCAGCGCTCATCCCGGGGGTCCTGGGTTCGAGTCCCGCAGGCGGAACAAAAAGTTTTCAATGTTTCTGGGTCTTGGATGTGTATTAAAATAAAATTTCAAAAATCCTAAACATATTTTATGTATAATATTATAAAAAATCCAGAAATATATCGATGCAATGAACATTTTAGTTCTAATACGATTCAACAGATTGCGTTTTATTTTTTACTTTACTGTAACATAGAACTAATCATACTTATTAGTTAGTATGTTTTTGTTTATAGTTTTTAATACGTTAGAATATTATGTTTAATAATATTATCACTTGGTATAATAATAATCAATCTATCTTATCTTATAGAACTCCTACTGCATTTCTAATCCATACTAATATTATAAATGCGAAAGTATCTCTGTCTGTCTGTCTGTCTGTCTTGCTTTCACGCCAAAACTACTGAACCGATTGCAATGAAATTGTGTACACAGTTATTCTAGAGTCTGAGAAAGGACATAGGCTACATTTTGATGTGGGAAAATATCTTATTTCCATGAAAATATCGATGAAAATGAATTCGCATTGCGCGTGGCCAGCTCTCATCCCGGGGGTCCTGGGTTCGAGTCCCGCAAGCGGAACAAAAAGTTTTCGATGTTCCTGGGTCTTGGATGACTATTAAAATAAAATTTGAAAAACCTTAAAAATATTTTATGTATAATATTATAAAAAATCCAGAAATATATCGATGCAATGAACATTTTAGTTCTAATACGATTCAGCAGATGGCGTTTTATTTTTTACTTTATTGTTACATAGAACTAATCATACTTATTAGTTAGTATGTTTTTGTTTATAGTTTTTAATACGTTAGAATATTATGTTTAATAATATTATCACTTGGTATAATAATAATCAATCTATCTTATCTTATATGTAGAACTCCTACTGCATTTCTAATCCATACTATCCATACCTACTAATATTATAAATGCGAAAGTATCTCTGTCTGTCTGTCTGTCTGTCTTGCTTTCACGCCAAAACTACTGAACCGATTGCAATGAAATTTTGTATACAGTTATTCTAGAGTCTGAGAAAGGACATAGGCTACGTTTTGATGTGGGAAAATATCTTATTTCCATGAAAATATCGATGAAAATGAATTCGCATTGCGCGTGGCCAGCGCTCATCCCGGGGGACCTGGGTTCGAGTCCCGCAGGCGGAACAAAAAGTTTTCAATGTTTCTGGGTCTTGGATGTGTATTAAAATAAAATTTCAAAAATCTTAAACATATTTTATGTATAATATTATAAAAAATCCAGAAATATATCGATGCAATGAACATTTTAGTTCTAATACGATTCAACAGATGGCGTTTTATTTTTTACTTTATTGTAACATAGAACTAATCATACTTATTAGTTGGTATGTTTTTGTTTATAGTTTTTAATACGTTAGAATATTATGTTAAATAATATTATCACTTGGTATAATAATAATCAATCTATCTTATCTTATAGAACTCCTACTGCATTTCTAATCCATACTATCCATACCTACTAATATTATAAATGCGAAAGTATCTCTGTCTGTCTGTCTGTCTTGCTTTCACGCCAAAACTACTGAACCGATTGCAATGAAATTTTGTATACAGTTATTCTAGAGTCTGAGAAAGGACATAGGCTACGTTTTGATGTGGGAAAATATCTAATTTCCATGAAAATATCGATGAAAATGAATTCGCATTGCGCGTGGCCAGCGCTCATCCCGGGGGACCTGGGTTCGAGTCCCGCAGGCGGAACAAAAAGTTTTCAATGTTCCTGGGGGCCTACTACAACCTCTTAAAGCAGTATTATTTTAATCTTACTTTATGATTTCGTACCATCACCTCTTAAAAGTAAGATTACTTTATGATTGTTCCGTCAAGACGTTTTGTGACGTCATGTCCCGATTCATTCGCTCTCAGCGTACCATGAGCTCCATTTTGATACCGTTTGACAGATGAGCAAGATTACTTTAACGTCAAACTAGCGATCTTAAATCCGCTGTGAAATATCAACTTTTTTAAGATTGTTTTGCATTTTTTACTGTTTTTTAGTAAAATTATATTTGAAAATTGAGTACGGTACGACTTTAAATTACGCATATTATGTATTAACAACAAAATTCTTAACTTTATTTGTATTTAAAGTTAACCATGTACATAAAAAACGGCGTTTGTTTTGAGATAACCAATGTATTAAATATTTACTAAACGTACCTTCTATTTACCTTATAATAGAAAATATCGAAACAGTCTTCAAAGTCGCGCAACTCACACACCACTTAAAACTTTTATGTTTTAGCGTACCACACCAACACTTTACGTCTTATTTGGGTTTCAGCATTGGTTTTTCAACAATTTCACTATTTGATTTAATTCTTATTGTTAACAATTTAGCGCTGAATCGGTTTAATTTATTGAAATATTTTGGTTTAGTACCATTCAAATTCTCTACAGTCACTAATAAGTTTTTTCTACATATGTTTAGACTAATTAGACACTTCATTTGTTTACACAATCGTGTGAGAGTGACAAAAGCTTTATAGCTGCTATCTCGCTTCCACCCATGACAATTCATTTGTTTATACAATCGTATGAGAGAGACAAAGCGCTTTGTAGCTGCTATCTCGTTTCCTCCCATTGATAAATGTAAACAAATAATTTGATATCGTTCGTTCTTTCCCATCACTTAGCAGGAATAAAACAAGATTGTTTTCATACACTTTAAAAAGTTCATGGTACGAATCAAAGTAAGGTTATTGTAATCTTACAACAAAGTGTTCTGGAAACATGATAGTTTTAGGAAAGGTTGTGGTAGGCCGCCTGGGTCTTGGATGTGTATTAAAATAGAATTTCAAAAATCTTAAACATATTTTATGTTTAATATTATAAAAAATCCAGAAATATATCGATGCAATGAACATTTTAGTTCTAATACGATTCAACAGATGGCGTTTTATTTTTTACTTTATTGTAACATAGAACTAATCATACTTATTAGTTAGTATGTTTTTGTTTATAGTTTTTAATACGTTAGAATATTATGTTTAATAATATTATCACTTTGTATAATAATAATCAATCTATCTTATCTTATAGAACTCCTACTGCATTTCTAATCCATACTAATATTATAAATGCGAAAGTATCTCTGTCTGTCTGTCTGTCTGTCTTGCTTTCACGCCAAAACTACTGAACCGATTGCAATGAAATTGTGTACACAGTTATTCTAGAGTCTGAGAAAGGACATAGGCTACATTTTGATGTGGGAAAATATCTTATTTCCATGAAAATATCGATGAAAATGAATTCGCATTGCGCGTGGCCAGCTCTCATCCCGGGGGTCCTGGGTTCGAGTCCCGCAAGCGGAACAAAAAGTTTTCGATGTTCCTGGGTCTTGGATGACTATTAAAATAAAATTTGAAAAACCTTAAAAATATTTTATGTATAATATTATAAAAAATCCAGAAATATATCGATGCAATGAACATTTTAGTTCTAATACGATTCAGCAGATGGCGTTTTATTTTTTACTTTATTGTTACATAGAACTAATCATACTTATTAGTTAGTATGTTTTTGTTTATAGTTTTTAATACGTTAGAATATTATGTTTAATAATATTATCACTTGGTATAATAATAATCAATCTATCTTATCTTATATGTAGAACTCCTACTGCATTTCTAATCCATACTATCCATACCTACTAATATTATAAATGCGAAAGTATCTCTGTCTGTCTGTCTGTCTGTCTTGCTTTCACGCCAAAACTACTGAACCGATTGCAATGAAATTTTGTATACAGTTATTCTAGAGTCTGAGAAAGGACATAGGCTACGTTTTGATGTGGGAAAATATCTTATTTCCATGAAAATATCGATGAAAATGAATTCGCATTGCGCGTGGCCAGCGCTCATCCCGGGGGACCTGGGTTCGAGTCCCGCAGGCGGAACAAAAAGTTTTCAATGTTTCTGGGTCTTGGATGTGTATTAAAATAAAATTTCAAAAATCTTAAACATATTTTATGTATAATATTATAAAAAATCCAGAAATATATCGATGCAATGAACATTTTAGTTCTAATACGATTCAACAGATGGCGTTTTATTTTTTACTTTATTGTAACATAGAACTAATCATACTTATTAGTTGGTATGTTTTTGTTTATAGTTTTTAATACGTTAGAATATTATGTTAAATAATATTATCACTTGGTATAATAATAATCAATCTATCTTATCTTATAGAACTCCTACTGCATTTCTAATCCATACTATCCATACCTACTAATATTATAAATGCGAAAGTATCTCTGTCTGTCTGTCTGTCTTGCTTTCACGCCAAAACTACTGAACCGATTGCAATGAAATTTTGTATACAGTTATTCTAGAGTCTGAGAAAGGACATAGGCTACGTTTTGATGTGGGAAAATATCTAATTTCCATGAAAATATCGATGAAAATGAATTCGCATTGCGCGTGGCCAGCGCTCATCCCGGGGGACCTGGGTTCGAGTCCCGCAGGCGGAACAAAAAGTTTTCAATGTTCCTGGGGGCCTACTACAACCTCTTAAAGCAGTATTATTTTAATCTTACTTTATGATTTCGTACCATCACCTCTTAAAAGTAAGATTACTTTATGATTGTTCCGTCAAGACGTTTTGTGACGTCATGTCCCGATTCATTCGCTCTCAGCGTACCATGAGCTCCATTTTGATACCGTTTGACAGATGAGCAAGATTACTTTAACGTCAAACTAGCGATCTTAAATCCGCTGTGAAATATCAACTTTTTTAAGATTGTTTTGCATTTTTTACTGTTTTTTAGTAAAATTATATTTGAAAATTGAGTACGGTACGACTTTAAATTACGCATATTATGTATTAACAACAAAATTCTTAACTTTATTTGTATTTAAAGTTAACCATGTACATAAAAAACGGCGTTTGTTTTGAGATAACCAATGTATTAAATATTTACTAAACGTACCTTCTATTTACCTTATAATAGAAAATATCGAAACAGTCTTCAAAGTCGCGCAACTCACACACCACTTAAAACTTTTATGTTTTAGCGTACCACACCAACACTTTACGTCTTATTTGGGTTTCAGCATTGGTTTTTCAACAATTTCACTATTTGATTTAATTCTTATTGTTAACAATTTAGCGCTGAATCGGTTTAATTTATTGAAATATTTTGGTTTAGTACCATTCAAATTCTCTACAGTCACTAATAAGTTTTTTCTACATATGTTTAGACTAATTAGACACTTCATTTGTTTACACAATCGTGTGAGAGTGACAAAAGCTTTATAGCTGCTATCTCGCTTCCACCCATGACAATTCATTTGTTTATACAATCGTATGAGAGAGACAAAGCGCTTTGTAGCTGCTATCTCGTTTCCTCCCATTGATAAATGTAAACAAATAATTTGATATCGTTCGTTCTTTCCCATCACTTAGCAGGAATAAAACAAGATTGTTTTCATACACTTTAAAAAGTTCATGGTACGAATCAAAGTAAGGTTATTGTAATCTTACAACAAAGTGTTCTGGAAACATGATAGTTTTAGGAAAGGTTGTGGTAGGCCGCCTGGGTCTTGGATGTGTATTAAAATAGAATTTCAAAAATCTTAAACATATTTTATGTTTAATATTATAAAAAATCCAGAAATATATCGATGCAATGAACATTTTAGTTCTAATACGATTCAACAGATGGCGTTTTATTTTTTACTTTATTGTAACATAGAACTAATCATACTTATTAGTTAGTATGTTTTTGTTTATAGTTTTTAATACGTTAGAATATTATGTTTAATAATATTATCACTTTGTATAATAATAATCAATCTATCTTATCTTATAGAACTCCTACTGCATTTCTAATCCATACTATCCATACTAATATTATAAATGCGCAAGTATCTCTGTCTGTCTGTCTGTCTTGCTTTCACGCCAAAACTACTGAACCGATTGCAATGAAATTTTGTACACAGTTAAGAGTCTGAGGAAGGACATATACTACATTTTGTGGTGGGAAAATATCTTATTTCCATGAAAATATCAATGAAAATGAATTCGCATTGCGCGTGGCCAGCGCTCATCCCGGGGGTCCTGGGTTCGAGTCCCGCAGGCGGAACAAAAAGTTTTCAATGTTCCTGGGTCTTGGATGACTATTAAAATAAAATTTCGAAAATCTTAAACATATTTTATGTATAATATTATCAAAAATCCAGAAATATATCGATGCAATAAACATTTTAGTTCTAATACGATTCAGCAGATGGCGTTTTATTTTTTACTTTATAGTAACATAGAACTAATCATACTTATTAGTTAGTATGTTTTTGTTTATAGTTTTTAATACGTTAGAATATTATGTTTAATAATATTATCACTTGGTATAATAATAATCAATCTATCTTATCTTATAGAACTCCTACTGCATTTCTAATCCATACTATCCATACTAATATTATAAATGCGAAAGTATCTCTGTCTGTCTGTCTGTCTTGCTTTCACGCCAAAACTACTGAACCGATTGCAATGAAATTTTGTACACAGTTATTCTAGAGTCTGAGAAAGGACATAGGCTACATTTTGATGTGGAAAAATATTTTATTTCCATGAAAATATCGATGAAAATGAATTCGCATTGCGCGTGGCCAGCGCTCATCCCGGGGGTCCTGGGTTCGAGTCCCGCAGGCGGAACAAAAAGTTTTCAATGTTCCTGGGTCTTGGATGACTATTAAAATAAAATTTCGAAAATCTTAAACATATTTTATGTATAATATTATAAAAAATCCAGAAGTATATCGATGCAATGAACATTTTAGTTCTAATACGATTCAACAGATGGCGTTTTATTTTTTACTTTATTGTAACATAGAACTAATCATACTTATTAGTTAGTATGTTTTTGTTTATAGTTTTTAATACGTCAGAATATTATGTTTAATACTCGTAATATTATCACTTGGTATAATAATATTCAATCTATCTTATCTTATAGAACTCCTACTGCATTTCTGATCCATACTATCCATACTAATATTATAAATGCGAAAGTATCTCTGTCTGTCTGTCTGTCTTGCTTTCACGCCAAAACTACTGAACCGATTGCAATGAAATTTTGTACACAGTTATTCTAGAGTCTGAGAAAGGACATAGGCTACATTTTGATGCGGGAAAATATCTTATTTCCATGAAAATATCGATGAAAATGAATTCGCATTGCGCGTGGCCAGCGCTCATCCCGGGGATCCTGGGTTCGAGTCCCGCAGGCGGAACAAAAAGTTTTCAATGTTCCTGGGTCTTGGATGTGTATTAAAATAGAATTTCAAAAATCTTAAACATATTTTATGTTTAATATTATAAAAAATCCAGAAATATATCGATGCAATGAACATTTTAGTTCTAATACGATTCAACAGATGGCGTTTTATTTTTTACTTTATTGTAACATAGAACTAATCATACTTATTAGTTAGTATGTTTTTGTTTATAGTTTTTAATACGTTAGAATATTATGTTTAATAATATTATCACTTTGTATAATAATAATCAATCTATCTTATCTTATAGAACTCCTACTGCATTTCTAATCCATACTATCCATACTAATATTATAAATGCGCAAGTATCTCTGTCTGTCTGTCTGTCTTGCTTTCACGCCAAAACTACTGAACCGATTGCAATGAAATTTTGTACACAGTTAAGAGTCTGAGGAAGGACATATACTACATTTTGTGGTGGGAAAATATCTTATTTCCATGAAAATATCAATGAAAATGAATTCGCATTGCGCGTGGCCAGCGCTCATCCCGGGGGTCCTGGGTTCGAGTCCCGCAGGCGGAACAAAAAGTTTTCAATGTTCCTGGGTCTTGGATGACTATTAAAATAAAATTTCGAAAATCTTAAACATATTTTATGTATAATATTATCAAAAATCCAGAAATATATCGATGCAATAAACATTTTAGTTCTAATACGATTCAGCAGATGGCGTTTTATTTTTTACTTTATAGTAACATAGAACTAATCATACTTATTAGTTAGTATGTTTTTGTTTATAGTTTTTAATACGTTAGAATATTATGTTTAATAATATTATCACTTGGTATAATAATAATCAATCTATCTTATCTTATAGAACTCCTACTGCATTTCTAATCCATACTATCCATACTAATATTATAAATGCGAAAGTATCTCTGTCTGTCTGTCTGTCTTGCTTTCACGCCAAAACTACTGAACCGATTGCAATGAAATTTTGTACACAGTTATTCTAGAGTCTGAGAAAGGACATAGGCTACATTTTGATGTGGAAAAATATTTTATTTCCATGAAAATATCGATGAAAATGAATTCGCATTGCGCGTGGCCAGCGCTCATCCCGGGGGTCCTGGGTTCGAGTCCCGCAGGCGGAACAAAAAGTTTTCAATGTTCCTGGGTCTTGGATGACTATTAAAATAAAATTTCGAAAATCTTAAACATATTTTATGTATAATATTATAAAAAATCCAGAAGTATATCGATGCAATGAACATTTTAGTTCTAATACGATTCAACAGATGGCGTTTTATTTTTTACTTTATTGTAACATAGAACTAATCATACTTATTAGTTAGTATGTTTTTGTTTATAGTTTTTAATACGTCAGAATATTATGTTTAATACTCGTAATATTATCACTTGGTATAATAATATTCAATCTATCTTATCTTATAGAACTCCTACTGCATTTCTGATCCATACTATCCATACTAATATTATAAATGCGAAAGTATCTCTGTCTGTCTGTCTGTCTTGCTTTCACGCCAAAACTACTGAACCGATTGCAATGAAATTTTGTACACAGTTATTCTAGAGTCTGAGAAAGGACATAGGCTACATTTTGATGCGGGAAAATATCTTATTTCCATGAAAATATCGATGAAAATGAATTCGCATTGCGCGTGGCCAGCGCTCATCCCGGGGGTCCAGGGTTCGAGTCCCGCAGGCGGAACAAAAAGTTTTCAATGTTCCTGGGTCTTGGATGACTATTAAAATAAAATTTCGAAAATCTTAAACATATTTTATGTATAATATTATAAAAATCCAGAAATATATCGATGCAATAAACATTTTAGTTCTAATACGATTCAGCAGATGGCGTTTTATTTTTTACTTTATAGTAACATAGAACTAATCATACTTATTAGTTAGTATGTTTTTGTTTATAGTTTTTAATACGTTAGAATATTATGTTTAATAATATTATCACTTGGTATAATAATAATCAATCTATCTTATCTTATAGAACTCCTACTGCATTTCTAATCCATACTATCCATACTAATATTATAAATGCGAAAGTATCTCTGTCTGTCTGTCTGTCTTGATTTCACGCCAAAACTACTGAACCGATTGCAATGAAATTTTGTACACAGTTATTCTAGAGTCTGAGAAAGGACATAGGCTACATTTTGATGTGGGAAAATATTTTATTTCCATGAAAATATCGATGAAAATGAATTCGCATTGCGCGTGGCCAGCGCTCATCCCGGGGGTCCTGGGTTCGAGTCCCGCAGGCGGAACAAAAAGTTTTCAATGTTCCTGGGTCTTGGACGTGTATTAAAATAAAATTTCAAAAATCTTAAACATATTTTATGTATAATATTATAAAAAATCCAGAAATATATCGATGCAATGAACATTTTAGTTCTAATACGATTCAGCAGATGGCGTTTTATTTTTTACTTTATTGTAACATAGAACTAATCATACTTATTAGTTAGTATGGTTATGTTTATAGTTTTTAATACGTTAGAATATTATGTTTAATAATATTATCACTTGGTATAATAATAATCAATCTATCTTATCTTATAGAACTCCTACTGCATTTCTAATATATGTGACAAGTTGACAACAGAAGGCGCTCTAAAATAAAGGAGTTCGAGTGTACCGTGTTGGCCTATATTCCATCCAGAAAATATATCAATGCAATCAACATTTTAATTGTAATATATGAAAACAGATGGCGTTTTATTTTTTACTTTATTATTGTAACAGCACTAATCATACTTACTTTACTATATAATATTGTTTTTATTCATAACTAGCTGTTGCCCGCGACATCGTCTGCGTGGACTTTAGTTAATAGTTTATAGCGCGCGGTGTCAACAAAATTTGTGTCAAATTTAAAAACTTTTTAAAACCCTGGTAAGTGGTACCCCTCTTAGGGCCGCGCTACACCGGAATGGCAGCGCTGAAAGTGCTCGCCTCGCATGGCAGCGCCATTCCGGTGTAGCGCGGCCCTTAATTAATCAAAATACCCAAAAACAGCTGTGCAGTGTGCACATAATCTATACTAATATTATAAATGCGAAAGTATCTCTGTCTGTCTGTCAATCTCGCTTTCACGCCAAACGCTAAAAGTATCTCTGTCTGTCTGTCTGTCAGTCTCGCTTTCACGCCAAACGCCAAAACTTCCGAACCGATTGTAATGAAATTTTGTATACAGATAGTCTAAAGCCTGAGAAAGGACATAGGCTACTTTTTTACTGGAAAAAAGGGTTTTAAGGGGGTGAAAATGCGTAAATTTGTTCAAATTAAGTTAGTTCCAACAGTTCATAATAGATGGCGCCGTGCGTCTTCTACATCGCGCTGACGCTTGCTCAAAAGTCTTTCTATAAGACGTGGTATCATCTTACATTTAAGTTTCGATTTTTTTCGATTGTTATATCTATTCTACGGTATTAAATAACTCAGTACTTTATCTGTGCAGTGACGTAACCTTAAATCTATCAATGATAAATAGTTTATGGGTAAAGTTGTGTAATTGGAGGGCTAAATAGGCTTTAAAATTTGGCATAAAATATAAAGTTTAATATAAAAAAATGAAATACTTATTGTGTGCACACTGCAAAGCTGTATTGATTTAAGGGATACCAGGGTTTTTTTATAAAAGCTTTTGACACCAATTTTGTTGACATCGCGCGCTATAAACTGAAGTCCACGCGGACGAAGTCGCGGGCAACAGCTAGTAAGCAATATCGGTTCGGTTATGTTCAATATAAACATAGCCGACACGAAACGTCAAACCTGTCGAACATTTTACGCGCGCTTTTTTTGAAATTTTAAAATATTCGCATTCACATTCGCGTTCGCGAATGTTGAAGATAAATATTCGCAATCGCATTCGCATTCGCGTATCTGAAAAATACAACATTCGTTACATCACTACTTGAAACATAAAACATAAAACTAACCTCAAAACAAAACAAAACTTTTAGAATGAACTTGCTGTGACTAAATTCATTCAATTATAGTCTGTCAAGAAAGTGAAGAAATTAAAAAGTGGCAACATCTTAGTGTCTTTCCCTTTCAAATCAATCTAAGAAAAATGGGATGACACTACGATGTTGCCACTTTTTGATTTCTTCACTTTCTTGACAGACTATAAGCAATATCGGTTCGGTTATGTTCAATTTAAACAGCCGACACGAAACGTCAAATCTGTCGAACATTTTACGCGCGCTTTTTTTGAAATTTTAAAATATTCGCATTCGCGTTCGCGAATGCTGAAGATAAATATTCGCAATCGCATTCGCATTCGCGAATCTGAAAAATCCAACATTCGTTACATCACTACTTGAAACATAAAACATAAAACTAACCTCAAAACAAAACAAAACTTTTAGAATGAACTTGCTGTGACTAAATTCATTCAATTATAGTCTGTCAAGAAAGTGAAGAAATTAAAAAGTGGCAACATCTTAGTGTCTTTCCCTTTCAAATCAATCTAAAAAAAATGGGATGGCACTACGATGTTGCCACTTTTTAATTTTTTCACTCTCTTGACAGACTATAAGCAATATCGGTTCGGTTATGTTCAATTTAAACATAGCCGACACGAAACGTCAAACCTGTCGAACATTTTACGCGCGCTTTTTTTGAAATTTTAATATATTGGCATTCGCATTCGCGAACGTTGAAGATAAATATTCGCAATCGCATTCGCATTCGCGAATGTTGAAGATAAATATTCGCAATCGCATTCGTATTCGCGAATCTGAAAAATCCAACATTCGTTACATCACTACTTGAAACATAAAACATAAAACTAACCTCAAAACAAAACAAAACTTTTAGAATGAACTTGCTGTGACTAAATTCATTCAATTATAGTCTGTCAAGAAAGTGAAGAAATTAAAAAGTGGCAACATCTTAGTGTCTTTCCCTTTCAAATCAATCTAAGAAAAATGGGATGACACTACGATGTTGCCACTTTTTAATTTCTTCACTTTCTTGACAGATTATAAGCAATATCGGTTCGGTTATGTTCAATTTAAACATAGCCGACACGAAACGTCAAACCTGTCGAACATTTTACGCGCGCTTTTTTTGAAATTTTAAAATATTTGCATTCGCATTCGCGAATGTTGAAGATAAATATTCGCAATCGCATTCGCATTCGCGAATCTGAAAAATCCAACATTCCTTACATCACTACTTGAAACAAAAAACATAAAACTAATCTCAAAACAAAACAAAACTTTTAGAATGAACTTGCTGTGACTAAATTCATTCAATTATAGTCTGTCAAGAAAGTGAAGAAATTAAAAAGTGGCAACATCTTAGTGTCTTTCCCTTTCAAATCAATCTAAGAAAAATGGGATGACACTACGATGTTGCCACTTTTTAATTTCTTCACTTTCTTGACAGATAATAAGCAATATCGGTTCGGTTATGTTCAATTTAAACATAGCCGACACGAAACGTCAAACCTGACGAACATTTTACGCGCGCTTTTTTTGAAATTTTAAAATATTCGCATTCGCGAATGTTGCAGATAAATATTCGCATTCGCGAATCTGAAAAATCCAACATTCGTTACATCACTACTTGAAACATAAAACATAAAACTAACCTCAAAACAAAACAAAACTTTTAGAATGAACTTGCTGTGACTAAATTTATTCAATTAAAGTCTGTCAAGAAAGTGATGAAATTAAAAAGTGGCAACATCTTAGTGTCTTTCCCTTTCAAATCAATCTAAGAAAAATGGGATGACACTACGATGTTGCCACTTTTTGATTTCTTCACTTTCTTGACAGACTATCCATACTAATATTATAAATGCGAAAGTATCTCTGTCTGTCTGTCTTGCTTTCACGCCAAAACTACTGAACCGATTGCAATGAAATTTTGTACACAGTTATTCTAGAGTCTGAGAAAGGACATAGGCTACATTTTGATGTGGGAAAATATCTTATTTCCATGAAAATATCGATGAAAATGAATTCGCATTGCGCGTGGCCAGCTCTCATCCCGGGGGTCCTGGGTTAAAGTCCCGCAAGCGGAACAAAAAGTTTTCAATGTTCCTGGGTCTTGGATGACTATTAAAATAAAATTTGAAAAACCTTAAACATATTTTATGTATAATATTATAAAAAATCCAGAAATATATCGATGCAATGAACATTTTAGTTCTAATACGATTCAGCAGATGGCGTTTTATTTTTTACTTTATTGTAACATAGAACTAATCATACTTATTAGTTAGTATGTTTTTGTTTATAGTTTTTAATACGTTAGAATATTATGTTTCATAATATTATCACTTGGTATAATAATAATCAATCTATCTTATCTTATAGAACTCCTACTGCATTTCTAATCCATACTATCCATACTAATATTATAAATGCGAAAGTATCTCTGTCTGTCTGTCTTTCTTGCTTTCACGCCAAAACTACTGAACCGATTGCAATTAAATTTTGTACACAGTTATTCTAGAGTCTGAGAAAGGACATAGGCTACATTTTGATGTGGGAAAATATCTTATTTCCATGAAAATATCGATGAAAATGAATTCGCATTGCGCGTGGCCAGCGCTCATCCCGGGGGTCCTGGGTTCGAGTCCCGCAGGCGGAACAAAAAGTTTTCAATGTTCCTGGGTCTTGGATGTGTATTAAAATAAAATTTCAAAAATCTTAAACATATTTTATGTATTATATTATAAAAAATCCAGAAATATATCGATGCAATGAACATTTTAGTTCTAATACGATTCAGCAGATGGCGTTTTATTTTTTACTTTATTGTAACATAGAACTAATCATACTTATTAGTTAGTATGTTTTTGTTTATAGTTTTTAATACGTTAGAATATTATGTTTAATAATATTATCACTTGGTATAATAATAATCAATCTATCTTATCTTATAGAACTCCTACTGCATTTCTAATCCATACTATCCATCCATACTAATATTATAAATGCGAAAGTATCTCTGTCTGTCTGTCTTGCTTTCACGCCAAAAGTACTGAACCGATTGCAATGAAATTTTGTACACAGTTATTCTAGAGTCTGAGAAAGGACATAGGCTACATTTTGTTGTGGGAAAATATCTTATTTCCAAGAAAATATCGATGAAAATGAATTCGCATTGCGCGTGGCCAGCGCTCATCCCGGGGGTCCTGGGTTCGAGTCCCGCAGGCGGAACAAAAAGTTTTCAATGTTCCTGGGTCTTGGATATGTATTAAAATAAAATTCAAAAATCTTAAACATATTTTATGTATAATATTATAAAAAATTCAGAAATATATCGATGCAATGAACATTTGAGTTCTAATACGATTCAACAGATGGCGTTTTATTTTTTACTTTATTGTAACATAGAACTAATCATACTTATTAGTTAGTATGTTTTTGTTTATAGTTTTTAATACGTTAGAATATTATGTTTAATAATATTATCACTTGGTATAATAATAATCAATCTATCTTATCTTATTGAACTCCTACTGCATTTCTAATCCATACTATCCATACTAATATTATAAATGCGAAAGTATCTCTGTCTGTCTGTCTGTCTTGCTTTCACGCCAAAACTACTGAACCGATTGCAATGAAATTTTGTACACAGTTATTCTAGAGTCTGAGAAAGGACATAGGCTACATTTTGATGTGGGAAAATATCTTATTTCCATGAAAATGTCGATGAAAATGAATTCACATTGCGCGTGGCCAGCGCTCATCCCGAGGGTTCTGGGTTCGAGTCCCGCAGGCGGAACAAAAAGTTTTCAATGTTTCTGGGTCTTGGATGTGTATTAAAATAAAATTTCAAAAATCCTAAACATATTTTATGTATAATATTATAAAAAATCCAGAAATATATCGATGCAATGAACATTTTAGTTCTAATACGATTCAGCAGATGGCGTTTTATTTTTTACTTTATAGTAACATAGAACTAATCATACTTATTAGTTAGTATGTTTTTGTTTATAGTTTTTAATACGTTAGAATATTATGTTTAATAATATTATCACTTGGTATAATAATAATCAATCTATCTTATCTTATAGAACTCCTACTGCATTTCTAATCCATACTATCCATACTAATATCCATACTAATATTATAAATGCGAAAGTATCTCTGTCTGTCTGTCTGTCTTGCTTTCACGCCAAAACTACTGAACCGATTGCAATGAAATTTTGTACACAGTTATTCTAGAGTCTGAGAAAGGACATAGGCTACATTTTGATGTGGGAAAATATCTTATTTCCATGAAAATATCGATGAAAATGAATTCGCATTGCGCGTGGCCAGCGCTCATCCCGGGGGTCCTGGGTTCGAGTCCCGCAGGCGGAACAAAAAGTTTTCAATGTTTCTGGGTCTTGGATGACTATTAAAATAAAATTTCGAAAATCTTAAACATATTTTATGTATAATATTATAAAAAATCCAGAAATATATATCGATGCAATGAACATTTTAGTTCTAATACGA
The DNA here is from genome assembly GCF_905147365.1 of Aricia agestis. NCBI lineage: Eukaryota > Metazoa > Arthropoda > Insecta > Lepidoptera > Lycaenidae > Aricia > Aricia agestis. The sequence goes on along the minus strand of NC_056428.1, from coordinate 12,744,271 downwards.
TTCAGCAGATGGCGTTTTATTTTTTACTTTATAGTAACATAGAACTAATCATACTTATTAGTTAGTATGTTTTTGTTTATAGTTTTTAATACGTTAGAATATTATGTTTAATAATATTATCACTTGGTATAATAATAATCAATCTATCTTATCTTATAGAACTCCTACTGCATTTCTAATCCATACTATCCATACTAATATTATAAATGCGAAAGTATCTCTGTCTGTCTGTCTGTCTTGCTTTCACGCCAAAACTACTGAACCGATTGCAATGAAATTTTGTACACAGTTATTCTAGAGTCTGAGAAAGGACATAGGCTACATTTTGATGTGGGAAAATATCTTATTTCCATAAAAATATCGATGAAAATGAATTCGCATTGCGCGTGGCCAGCGCTCATCCCGGGGGTCCTGGGTTCGAGTCCCGCAGGCGGAACAAAAAGTTTTCAATGTTCCTGGGTCTTGGATGACTATTAAAATAAAATTTCGAAAATCTTAAACATATTTTATGTATAATAATTTAAAAAATCCAGAAATATATCGATGCAATAAACATTTTAGTTCTAATACGATTCAGCAGATGGCGTTTTATTTTTTACTTTATAGTAACATAGAACTAATCATACTTATTAGTTAGTATGTTTTTGTTTATAGTTTTTAATACGTTAGAATATTATGTTTAATAATATTATCACTTGGTATAATAATAATCAATCTATCTTATCTTATAGAACTCCTACTGCATTTCTAATATATGTGACAAGTTGACAACAGAAGGCGCTCTAAAATAAAGGAGTTCGAGTGTACCGTGTTGGCCTATATTCCATCCAGAAAATATATCAATGCAATCAACATTTTAATTGTAATATATGAAAACAGATGGCGTTTTATTTTTTACTTTATTATTGTAACAGCACTAATCATACTTACTTTACTATATAATATTGTTTTTATTCATAACTAGCTGTTGCCCGCGACATCGTCTGCGTGGACTTTAGTTAATAGTTTATAGCGCGCGGTGTCAACAAAATTTGTGTCAAATTTAAAAACTTTTTAAAACCCTGGTAAGTGGTACCCCTCTTAGGGCCGCGCTACACCGGAATGGCAGCGCTGAAAGTGCTCGCCTCGCATGGCAGCGCCATTCCGGTGTAGCGCGGCCCTTAATTAATCAAAATACCCAAAAACAGCTGTGCAGTGTGCACATAATCTATACTAATATTATAAATGCGAAAGTATCTCTGTCTGTCTGTCAATCTCGCTTTCACGCCAAACGCCAAAAGTATCTTTGTCTGTCTGTCTGTCAGTCTCGCTTTCACGCCAAACGCCAAAACTTCCGAACCGATTGTAATGAAATTTTGTATACAGATAGTCTAAAGCCTGAGAAAGGACATAGGCTACTTTTTTACTGGAAAAAAGGGTTTAAAGGGGGTGAAAATTTGTAAATTTGTCCAAATTAAGTTAGTTCCAACAATTCATAATAGATGGCGCCGTGCGTCTTCTACATCACGCTGACGCTTGCTCAAAAGTCTTTCTGTAAGACGTGGTATCATCTTACATTTAAGTTTCGATTTTTTTCGATTGTTATATCTATTCTACGGTATTAAATAACTCAGTACTTTATCTGTGCAGTGACGTAACCTTAAATCTATCAATGATAAATAGTTTATGGGTAAAGTTGTGTAATTGGAGGGCTAAATAAGCTTTAAAATTTGGCATAAAATATAAAGTTTAATATAAAAAAATGAAATACTTATTGTGTGCACACTGCACAGCTGTATTGATTTAAGGGGTACCAGGGTTTTTTTATAAAAGCTTTAGACACCAATTTTGTTGACATCGCGCGCCATAAACTGAAGTCCACGCCGACGAAGTCGCGGGCAACAGCTAGTAAGCAATATCGGTTCGGTTATGTTCAATTTAAACATAGCCGACACGATACGTCAAAACTGTCGAACATTTTACGCGCGCTTTTTTTGAAATTTTAAAATATTCGCATTCGCATTCGCGAATGTTGAAGATAAATATTCGCAATCACATTCGCATTCGCGAATCTGAAAAATCCAACATTCGTTACATCACTACTTGAAACATAAAACATAAAACTAACCTCAAAACAAAACAAAACTTTTAGAATGAACTTGCTGTGACTAAATTCATTCAATTATAGTCTGTCAAGAAAGTGAAGAAATTAAAAAGTGGCATTATCTTAGTGTCTTTCCCTTTCAAATCAATCTAAAAAAAATGGGATGGCACTACGATGTTGCCACTTTTTAATTTTTTCACTCTCTTGACAGACTATAAGCAATATCGGTTCGGTTATGTTCAATTTAATCATAGCCGACACGAAACGTCAAACCTGTCGAACATTTTACGCGCGCTTTTTTTGAAATTTTAATATATTGGCATTCGCATTCGCGAACGTTGAAGATAAATATTCGCAATCGCATTCGCATTCGCGAATGTTGAAGATAAATATTCGCAATCGCATTCGTATTCGCGAATCTGAAAAATCCAACATTCGTTACATCACTACTTGAAACATAAAACATAAAACTAACCTCAAAACAAAACAAAACTTTTAGAATGAACTTGCTGTGACTAAATTCATTCAATTATAGTCTGTCAAGAAAGTGAAGAAATTAAAAAGTGGCAACATCTTAGTGTCTTTCCCTTTCAAATCAATCTAAGAAAAATGGGATGACACTACGATGTTGCCACTTTTTAATTTCTTCACTTTCTTGACAGACTATAAGCAATATCGGTTCGGTTATGTTCAATTTAAACATAGCCGACACGAAACGTCAAACCTGTCGAACATTTTACGCGCGCTTTTTTTGAAATTTTAAAATATTTGCATTCGCATTCGCGAATGTTGAAGATAAATATTCGCAATCGCATTCGCATTCGCGAATCTGAAAAATCCAACATTCCTTACATCACTACTTGAAACAAAAAACATAAAACTAATCTCAAAACAAAACAAAACTTTTAGAATGAACTTGCTGTGACTAAATTCATTCAATTATAGTCTGTCAAGAAAGTGAAGAAATTAAAAAGTGGCAACATCTTAGTGTCTTTCCCTTTCAAATCAATCTAAGAAAAATGGGATGACACTACGATGTTGCCACTTTTTAATTTCTTCAATTTCTTGACAGATTATAAGCAGTATCGGTTCAGTTATGTTCAATTTAAACATAGCCGACACGAAACGTCAAACCTGACGAACATTTTACGCGCGCTTTTTTTGAAATTTTAAAATATTCGCATTCGCGAATATTGAAGATAAATATTCGCAATCGCATTCGCATTCGCGAATCTGAAAAATCCAACACTCGTTACATCACTACTTGAAACATAAAACATAAAACTAACCTCAAAACAAAACAAAACTTTTAGAATGAACTTGCTGTGACTAAATTTATTCAATTATAGTCTGTCAAGAAAGTGAAGAAATTAAAAAGTGGCAACATCTTAGTGTCTTTTCCTTTCAAATCAATCTAAGAAAAATGGGATGACACTACGATGTTGCCACTTTTTAATTTCTTCACTTTCTTGACAGATAATAAGCAATATCGGTTCGGTTATGTTCAATTTAAACATAGCCGACACGAAACGTCAAACCTGACGAACATTTTACGCGCGCTTTTTTTGAAATTTTAAAATATTCGCATTCGCGAATGTTGCAGATAAATATTCGCATTCGCGTATCTGAAAAATACAACATTCGTTACATCACTACTTGAAACATAAAACATAAAACTAACCTCAAAACAAAACAAAACTTTTAGAATGAACTTGTTGTGACTAAATTTATTCAATTAAAGTCTGTCAAGAAAGTGATGAAATTAAAAAGTGGCAACATCTTAGTGTCTTTCCCTTTCAAATCAATCTAAGAAAAATGGGATGACACTACGATGTTGCCACTTTTTGATTTCTTCACTTTCTTGACAGACTATCCATACTAATATTATAAATGCGAAAGTATCTCTGTCTGTCTGTCTTGCTTTCACGCCAAAACTACTGAACCGATTGCAATGAAATTTTGTACACAGTTATTCTAGAGTCTGAGAAAGGACATAGGCTACATTTTGATGTGGGAAAATATCTTATTTCCATGAAAATATCGATGAAAATGAATTCGCATTGCGCGTGGCCAGCTCTCATCCCGGGGGTCCTGGGTTAAAGTCCCGCAAGCGGAACAAAAAGTTTTCAATGTTCCTGGGTCTTGGATGACTATTAAAATAAAATTTGAAAAACCTTAAACATATTTTATGTATAATATTATAAAAAATCCAGAAATATATCGATGCAATGAACATTTTAGTTCTAATACGATTCAGCAGATGGCGTTTTATTTTTTACTTTATTGTAACATAGAACTAATCATACTTATTAGTTAGTATGTTTTTGTTTATAGTTTTTAATACGTTAGAATATTATGTTTCATAATATTATCACTTGGTATAATAATAATCAATCTATCTTATCTTATAGAACTCCTACTGCATTTCTAATCCATACTATCCATCCATACTAATATTATAAATGCGAAAGTATCTCTGTCTGTCTGTCTTTCTTGCTTTCACGCCAAAACTACTGAACCGATTGCAATTAAATTTTGTACACAGTTATTCTAGAGTCTGAGAAAGGACATAGGCTACATTTTGATGTGGGAAAATATCTTATTTCCAAGAAAATATCGATGAAAATGAATTCGCATTGCGCGTGGCCAGCGCTCATCCCGGGGGTCCTGGGTTCGAGTCCCGCAGGCGGAACAAAAAGTTTTCAATGTTCCTGGGTCTTGGATATGTATTAAAATAAAATTCAAAAATCTTAAACATATTTTATGTATAATATTATAAAAAATTCAGAAATATATCGATGCAATGAACATTTGAGTTCTAATACGATTCAACAGATGGCGTTTTATTTTTTACTTTATTGTAACATAGAACTAATCATACTTATTAGTTAGTATGTTTTTGTTTATAGTTTTTAATACGTTAGAATATTATGTTTAATAATATTATCACTTGGTATAATAATAATCAATCTATCTTATCTTATTGAACTCCTACTGCATTTCTAATCCATACTATCCATACTAATATTATAAATGCGAAAGTATCTCTGTCTGTCTGTCTGTCTTGCTTTCACGCCAAAACTACTGAACCGATTGCAATGAAATTTTGTACACAGTTATTCTAGAGTCTGAGAAAGGACATAGGCTACATTTTGATGTGGGAAAATATCTTATTTCCATGAAAATGTCGATGAAAATGAATTCACATTGCGCGTGGCCAGCGCTCATCCCGGGGGTTCTGGGTTCGAGTCCCGCAGGCGGAACAAAAAGTTTTCAATGTTTCTGGGTCTTGGATGTGTATTAAAATAAAATTTCAAAAATCCTAAACATATTTTATGTATAATATTATAAAAAATCCAGAAATATATCGATGCAATGAACATTTTAGTTCTAATACGATTCAACAGATTGCGTTTTATTTTTTACTTTATTGTAATATAGAACTTATCATACTTATTAGTTAGTATGTTTTTGTTTATAGTTTTTAATACGTTAGAATATTATGTTTAATAATATTATCACTTGGTATAATAATAATCAATCTATCTTATCTTATAGAACTCCTACTGCATTTCTAATCCATACTAATATTATAAATGCGAAAGTATCTCTGTCTGTCTGTCTGTCTGTCTGTCTGTCTGTCTTGCTTTCACGCCAAAACTACTGAACCGATTGCAATGAAATTTTGTACACAGTTATTCTAGAGTCTGAGAAAGGACATAGGCTACATTTTGATGTGGGAAAATATCTTATTTCCATGAAAATATCGATGAAAATGAATTCGCATTGCGCGTGGCCAGCTCTCATCCCGGGGGTCCTGGGTTCGAGTCCCGCAAGCGGAACAAAAAGTTTTCGATGTTCCTGGGTCTTGGATGACTATTAAAATAAAATTTGAAAAACCTTAAACATATTTTATGTATAATATTATAAAAAATCCAGAAATATATCGATGCAATGAACATTTTAGTTCTAATGCGATTCAGCAGATGGCGTTTTATTTTTTTACTTTATTGTTACATAGAACTAATCATACTTATTAGTTAGTATGTTTTTGTTTATAGTTTTTAATACGTTAGAATATTATGTTTAATAATATTATCACTTGGTATAATAATAATCAATCTATCTTATCTTATAGAACTCCTACTGCATTTCTAATCCATACTATCCATACCTACTAATATTATAAATGCGAAAGTATCTCTGTCTGTCTGTCTGTCTTGCTTTCACGCCAAAACTACTGAACCGATTGCAATGAAATTTTGTATACAGTTATTCTAGAGTCTGAGAAAGGACATAGGCTACGTTTTGATGTGGGAAAATATCTTATTTCCATGAAAATATCGATGAAAATGAATTCGCATTGCGCGTGGCCAGCGCTCATCCCGGGGGTCCTGGGTTCGAGTCCCGCAGGCGGAACAAAAAGTTTTCAATGTTTCTGGGTCTTGGATGTGTATTAAAATAAAATTTCAAAAATCTGAAACATATTTTATGTATTATATTATAAAAAATCCAGAAATATATCGATGCAATGAACATTTTAGTTCTAATACGATTCAACAGATGGCGTTTTATTTTTTACTTTATTGTAACATAGAACTAATCATACTTATTAGTTAGTATGTTTTTGTTTATAGTTTTTAATACGTTAGAATATTACTCGTATGTTCAATAATATTATCACTTGGTATAATAATAATCAATCTATCTTATCTTATAGAACTCCTACTGCATTTCTAATCCATACTATCCATACTAATATTATAAATGCGAAAGTATCTCTGTCTGTCTGTCTGTCTTGCTTTCACGCCAAAACTACTGAACCGATTGCAATGAAATTTTGTACACAGTTATTCTAGAGTCTGAGAAAGGACATAGGCTACATTTTGATGTGGGAAAATATCTTATTTCCATGAAAATATCGATGAAAATGAATTCGCATTGCGCGTGGCCAGCGCTCATCCCGGGGGTCCTGGGTTCGAGTCCCGCAGGCGGAACAAAAAGTTTTCAATGTTCCTGGGTCTTGGATGACTATTAAAATAAAATTTCGAAAATCTTAAACATATTTTATGTATAATATTATAAAAAATCCAGAAATATATCGATGCAATAAACATTTTAGTTCTAATACGATTCAGCAGATGGCGTTATATTTTTTACTTTATTGTAACATAAAACTAATCGTACTTATTAGTTAGTATGTTTTTGTTTATAGTTTTTAATACGTTAGAATATTATGTTTAATAATATTATCACTTGGTATAATAATAATCAATCTATCTTATCTTATAGAACTCCTACTGCATTTCTAATCCATACTATCCATACTAATATTATAAATGCGAAAGTATCTCTGTCTGTCTGTCTGTCTTGCTTTCACGCCAAAACTACTGAACCGATTGCAATGAAATTTTGTACACAGTTAAGAGTCTGAGAAAGGACATATACTACATTTTGATGTGGGAAAATATCTTATTTCCATGAAAATATCGATGAAAATGAATTCGCATTGCGCGTGGCCAGCGCTCATCCCGGGGGTCCTGGGTTCGAGTCCCGCAGGCGGAACAAAAAGTTTTCAATGTTCCTGGGTCTTGGATGACTATTAAAATAAAATTTCGAAAATCTTAACCATATTTTATGTATAATATTATAAAAAATCCAGAAATATATCGATGCAATGAACATTTTAGTTCTAATACGATTCAACAGATGGCGTTTTATTTTTTACTTTATTGTAACATAGAAGTAATCATACTTATTAGTTAGTATGTTTTTGTTTATAGTTTTTAATACGTCAGAATATTATGTTTAATACTCGTAATATTATCACTTGGTATAATAATATTCAATCTATCTTATCTTATAGAACTCCTACTGCATTTCTAATCCATACTATCCATACTAATATTATAAATGCGAAAGTATCTCTGTCTGTCTGTCTGTCTTGCTTTCACGCCAAAACTACTGAACCGATTGCAATGAAATTTTGTACACAGTTATTCTAGAGTCTGAGAAAGGACATAGGCTACATTTTGATGTGGGAAAATATCTTATTTCCATGAAAATATCGATGAAAATGAATTCGCATTGCGCGTGGCCAGCGCTCATCCCGGGGGTCCTGGGTTCGAGTCCCGCAGGCGGAACAAAAAGTTTTCAATGTTCCTGGGTCTTGGATGACTATTAAAATAAAATTTCGAAAATCTTAAACATATTTTATGTATAATATTATAAAAAATCCAGAAATATATCGATGCAATAAACATTTTAGTTCTAATACGATTCAGCAGATGGCGTTTTATTTTTTACTTTATAGTAACATAGAACTAATCATACTTATTAGTTAGTATGTTTTTGTTTATAGTTTTTAATACGTTAGAATATTATGTTTAATAATATTATCACTTGGTATAATAATAATCAATCTATCTTATCTTATAGAACTCCTACTGCATTTCTAATCCATACTATCCATACTCATATCCATACTAATATTATAAATGCGAAAGTATCTCTGTCTGTCTGTCTGTCTTGCTTTCACGCCAAAACTACTGAACCGATTGCAATGAAATTTTGTACACAGTTATTCTAGAGTCTGAGAAAGGATGTCCTTGATAAATATTATATAAATATTTTCCCACATCAAAATGTAGCCTATGTAGGCTACATTTTGATGTGGGAAAATATTTTATTTCCATGAAAATATCGATGAAAATGAATTCGCATTGCGCGTGGCCAGCGCTCATCCCGGGGGTCCTGGGTTCGAGTCCCGCAGGCGGAACAAAAAGTTTTCAATGTTCCTGGGTCTTGGACGTGTATTAAAATAAAATTTCAAAAATCTTAAACATATTTTATGTATAATATTATAAAAAATCCAGAAATATATCGATGCAATGAACATTTTAGTTCTAATACGATTCAGCAGATGGCGTTTTATTTTTTACTTTATTGTAACATAGAACTAATCATACTTATTAGTTAGTATGGTTATGTTTATAGTTTTTAATACGTTAGAATATTATGTTTAATAATATTATCACTTGGTATAATAATAATCAATCTATCTTATCTTATAGAACTCCTACTGCATTTCTAATATATGTGACAAGTTGACAACAGAAGGCGCTCTAAAATAAAGGAGTTCGAGTGTGCCGTGTTGGCCTATATTCCATCCAGAAAATATATCAATGCAATCAACATTTTAATCGTAATATATGAAAACAGATGGCGTTTTATCTTTTACTTTATTATTGTAACAGCACTAATCATACTTACTTTACTATATAATATTGTTTTTATTCATAACTAGCTGTTGCCCGCGACATCGTCTGCGTGGACTTTAGTTAATAGTTTATAGCGCGCGGTGTCAACAAAATTTGTGTCAAATTTAAAAACTTTTTAAAACCCTGGTAAGTGGTACCCCTCTTAGGGCCGCGCTACACCGGAATGGCAGCGCTGAAAGTGCTCGCCTCGCATGGCAGCGCCATTCCGGTGTAGCGCGGCCCTTAATTAATCAAAATACCCAAAAACAGCTGTGCAGTGTGCACATAATCTATACTAATATTATAAATGCGAAAGTATCTCTGTCTGTCTGTCAATCTCGCTTTCACGCCAAACGCCAAAAGTATCTTTGTCTGCCTGTCTGTCAGTCTCGCTTTCACGCCAAACGCCAAAACTTCCGAACCGATTGTAATGAAATTTTGTATACAGATAGTCTAAAGCCTGAGAAAGGACATAGGCTACTTTTTTACTGGAAAAAAGGGTTTTAAGGGGGTGAAAATGCGTAAATTTGTCCAAATTAAGTTAGGTCCAGCAATTCATAATAGATGGCGCCGTGCGTCTTCTACATCGCGCTGACGCTTGCTCAAAAGTCTTTCTGTAAGACGTGGTATCATCTTACATTTAAGTTTCGATTTTTTTCGATTGTTATATCTATTCTACGGTATTAAATAACTCAGTACTTTATCTGTGCAGTGACGTAACCTTAAATCTATCAATGATAAATAGTTAATGGGTAAAGTTGTGTAATTGGAGGGCTAAATAAGCTTTAACATTTGGCATAAAATATAAAGTTTAATATAAAAAAATGAAATACTTATTGTGTGCACACTGCACAGCTGTATTGATTTAAGGGGTACCAGGGTTTTTTTATAAAAGCTTTTGACACCAATTTTGTTGACATCGCGCGCTATAAACTGAAGTCCACGCGGACGAAGTCGCGGGCAACAGCTAGTAAGCAATATCGGTTCGGTTATGTTCAATTTAAACATAGCCGACACGATACGTCAAAACTGTCGAACATTTTACGCGCGCTTTTTTTGAAATTTTAAAATATTCGCATTCGCATTCGCGAACGTTGAAGATAAATATTCGCAATCGCATTCGCATTCGCGAATGTTGAAGATAAATATTCGCAATCGCATTCACATTCGCGAATCTGAAAAATCCAACATTCGTTACATCACTACTTGAAACATAAAACATAAAACTAACCTCAAAACAAAACAAAACTTTTAGAATGAACTTGCTGTGACTAAATTCATTCAATTATAGTCTGTCAAGAAAGTGAAGAAATTAAAAAGTGGCAACATCTTAGTGTCTTTCCCTTTCAAATCAATCTAAGAAAAATGGGATGACACTACGATGTTGCCACTTTTTAATTTCTTCACTTTCTTGACAGACTATAAGCAATATCGGTTCGGTTATGTTCAATTTAAACATAGCCGACACGAAACGTCAAACCTGTCGAACATTTTACGCGCGCTTTTTTTGAAATTTTAAAATATTCGCATTCGCATTCGCGAACGCTGAAGATAAATATTCGCAATCACATTCGCATTCGCGAATGTTGAAGATAAATATTCGCAATAGCATTCGCATTCGCGAATCTGAAAAATCCAACATTCGTTACATCACTTCTTGAAACATAAAACATAAAACTAACCTCAAAACAAAACAAAACTTTTAGAATGAACTTTCTGTGACTAAATTCATTCAATTATAGTCTGTCAAGAAAGTGAAGAAATTAAAAAGTGGCAACATATTAGTGTCTTTCCCTTTCAAATCAATCTAAGAAAAATGGGATGACACTACGATGTTGCCACTTTTTAATTTCTACACTTTCTTGACAGACTATAAGCAATATCGGTTCGGTTATGTTTATTTAAACATAGCCGACACAAAACGTCAATCCTGTCGAACATTTTACGCGCGCTTTTTTTTGAAATTTTAAAATATTCGCATTCGCATTCGCATTCGCGAATGTTGAAGATAAATATTCGCAATAGCATTCGCATTCGCGAATCTGAAAAATCCAACATTCGTTACATCACTACTTGAAACATAAAACATAAAACTAACCTCAAAACAAAACAAAACTTTTAGAATGAACTTTCTGTGACTAAATTCATTCAATTATAGTCTGTCCAGAAAGTGAAGAAATTAAAAAGTGGCAACATCTTAGTGTCTTTCCCTTTCAAATCAATCTAAGAAAAATGGGATGACACTACGATGTTGCCACTTTTTAATTTCTTCACTTTCTTGACAGACTATAAGCAATATCGGTTCGGTTATGTTCAATTTAAACATAGCCGGCACGAAACGTCAAACCTGTCGAACATTTAACGCGCGCTTTTTTTGAAATTTTAAAATATTCGCATTCGCATTCGCGAACGTTTAAGATAAATATTCGCAATCGCATTCGCATTCGCGAATGTTGAAGATAAATATTCGCAATCGCATTCACATTCGCGAATCTGAAAAATCCAACATTCGTTTCATCACTACTTGAAACATAAAACATAAAACTAACCTTAAAACAAAACAAAACTTTTAGAATGAACTTGCTGTGACTAAATTCATTCAATTGTTGTCTGTCAAGAAAGTGAAGAAATTAAAAAGTGGCAACATCTTAGTGTCTTTCCCTTTCAAATCAATCTAAGAAAAATGAGATGACACTACGATGTTGCCACTTTTTAATTTCTTCACTTTCTTGACAGACTATAAGCAATATCGGTTCGGTTATGTTCAATTTAAACAGCCGACACGAAACGTCAAACCTGTCGAACATTTTACGCGCGCTTTATTTGAAATTTTAAAATATTCGCATTCGCATTCGCGAATGTTGAAGATAAATATTCGCAATCGCATTCGCATTCGCGAATCTGAAAAATCCAACATTCGTTACATCACTACTTGAAACATAAAACATAACTAATAAGTATGATTAGTTCTATGTTACAATAAAGTAAAAAATAAAACGCCATCTGTTGAATCGTATTAGAACTAAAATGTTCATTGCATCGATATATTTCTGGATTTTTTATAATATTATACATAAAATATGTTTAAGATTTTCGAAATTTTATTTTAATACACATCCAAGACCCAGGAACATTGAAAACTTTTTGTTCCGCCTGCGGGACTCGAACCCAGGACCCCCGGGATGAGCGCTGGCCACGCGCAATGCGAATTCATTTTCATCGATATTTTCATGGAAATAAGATATTTTCCCACATCAAAATGTAGCCTATGTCCTTTCTCAGACTCTAGAATAACTGTGTACAAAATTTAATTGCAATCGGTTCAGTAGTTTTGGCGTGAAAGCAAGACAGACAGACAGACAGACAGAGATACTTTCGCATTTAAAATATTAGTATGGATAGTATGGATTAGAAATGCAGTAGGAGTTCTATAAGATAAGATAGATTGATTATTATTATTATACCAAGTGATAATATTATTAAACATAATATTCTAACGTATTAAAAACTATAAACAAAAACATACTAACTAATAAGTATGATTAGTTCTATGTTACAATAAAGTAAAAAATAAAACGCCATCTGTTGAATCGTATTAGAACTAAAATGTTCATTGCATTGATATATTTCTGGATTTTTATAATATTATACATAAAATATGTTTAAGATTTTTGAAATTTTATTTTAATACACATCCAAGACCCAGGAACATCGAAAACTTTTTGTTCCGCCTGCGGGACTCGAACCCAGGACCCCCGGGATGAGCGCTGGCCACGCGCAATGCGAATTCATTTTCATCGATATTTTCATGGAAATAAGATATTTTCCCACATCAAAATGTAGCCTATGTCCTTTCTCAGACTCTAGAATAACTGTATACAAAATTTCATTGCAATCGGTTCAGTAGTTTTGGCGTGAAAGCAAGACAGACAGACAGACAGACAGACAGACAGACAGAGATACTTTCGCATTTATAATATTATAGTATAGATTATAGTTCATACCTACCTACATACTTTGATACCTCCATTGCTTTTCGGTTTCGATATGACTAATAACCTATCGGCGTGTTTCTAGATAGAATCTAGAAATACGCCGAGCCGCAGGGCAGCTGTGGTAGATACCACGCGTCTCGTGTCGCGGTAATCGGAATGTCGTCCATATAAACACATACAAAGCAGTGTCTTGGCGACAGTCTCGGGTCGCGGGTCGCGGACATCGGTATGCTATTTTACGCGGCGACCGGTCTCTCTGTCTCGCGACGCGGGTCGCCGTGATTGTTTAGTCCTCCATACAACTTCATAGTGAGCAGTGGCTGTTTGGGTCGCGGGTCGCGGCGACCCGCTGCATGCTGCCTTGATCCGAATCATACCTTTACTGTAAACGCAGTAGGTATGTATAAGGCAGTAATACGACAGCAACTGCAGCATCTAATTAGAGTCGGTACTCGGTAAAACTGACTTAATGAGGGGGGGAGTGTCCAACAATACACATTCGATAGTACAGTAGGATCGATTTTACCTAAGCACTTCAATAAAATAACCTCTACCGCTTTAGCATAAGGTTCTATTAGGGGTAAATTAGGTGCAAGTATACAGCAATACACATTCGACAATACAGTAAGAGCTATTTTACTTAAGCTCTTTTATGAAAATAACCTCTACATCGTTAGCATAAGGTCCTGGCAGGGGTAAATTAACTGCGAAGTAATCGACACTGGATCGCAACGGTTTTAGTAACGGACACCGATCGTGTGCATATCGATTCGCCGATTTCAGACATTCCTGTGTTCTAATTATTAAAATTCTAGATTCTAGAATCAATATCTAGATATATCACTAATTTTACTTTTATATTTTGCGCTGAAATAAAACTAGTAACTCTACATTTTGTCGCTATAGAAATATCAAATAAGTCTTTGGAATCTAAAGTATCTTCATACCTATTTAACCGACAGACAAATGGACAGACAGACAATCAGTATTTATAATAATTTATTAGGATGATGGGCAACGAAGACATTTCTGTTGACTGGGCGCAAGCCAAGTAAAACTAAAACACAAATTTTGACAAAATGCGATTCTTAGTTTTGGTTTAACATTTAGTTACCATTTTCACATTGATCAGAATTTAATGCATATGTTTTGTATCTAGATATTATGTAACATAATGTTAAATAAGGAGAAGAATCTTCAATCGTTGAAGGTGGCCCAAGGTTGAAGACAATTGATATTCAAGAACAATCATTTCAATTGAACACTCGCTAAAGTAATAATATTTCTCAGTCTAGACTCTAGAAGATTCCATAACAGAAATCATATAAAAAGTCAAGACTGTTTTTCACGTTTGGATATTGGATAATCATGATTCCCATCATGCAGCTGTCTTGACAGGTACAATCAACGCCGATGATGGCAATCAATGACAAATATATATACTCCAGTCATTATATACATTTGGAAATACAAATGAACCGAGAAAGCCAAATTTTGAATATTACGTGCATAGCAAGTTTCTCTGTGCGCTCCTTGGTTCCGAGCCAAAGCTGATCCTGCTCTGGTTTGAATGTTAGTCTAACTTTGCCTCCATGTTTATTCAACATCCCACTGAGTGGCACAGGTGGTAAAGGTTCCTAAAATATGTGTAAGACAAAATGATAAAAAAGGTCTTGTTAAAACAAAGGTTATAATAATAGTTTTTCTTAGTCTTTAAAGTTTTTTTAACTATTAACTGAAGTGGGTTCAATAATGTTTAATACAATATAGAGCTGTTTTTTTGCTGCTTGACAGGGGGCAAACTCCAAAATCATTTATAAATTTATAAGTAAAGTATCATAAATGGCTTTTTAATTCTTTGGACAAAGAAAGAATCACCCAAAGACAGTAAAATTAATAATAATATGGCTAGTATTATTATTAATTTTCCATCCCTAATTAACAAAAATATTTTGTCTATACTGTACTCGGTGAAACATGGCGGTAACGGGCATTGACTCCCTGTCAAAAACTTGTCATTTTCTATACAAAGCCGCGATTGACAACATCTGACACTTCATTGTCAATTGCGGCTTATATTATAAAGCTACGAATAATAAAAACTAAGGAAACGTAACTCCCATACTTCAACCGTTTTAAATTTGGCTCCTTTTCGAACACTAAAATATGACAATTCAGATTTTCGCCAAGGTCGTTTCCCAGGTAACGTATCATAATATTGCGCGCCGGACGACAGCCTGAGCGGTTATTGTCATTGTCATAGTTATGAAACCAGGGTGACCATATTTAAATTACAGATTCTGCCATACTTTGGTCAAAAAACTGCCAAAACCTGCCAAAGCCTAGTAAAAAATGCGCAAATACTGCCAGCTTCTTAACTGTTGCTTTAAATTATAAAAAGCAAAAATACACATTTTATATTTCAATTTTTTATTAGATTAAACCTATCTTATCGTATAAGACTATAGGAGAGAGCATTGTATCGGTGTATATGAGTAAAAAGCGTATCAAGTTATGGGTAACGTAGTCTGTCAAAAAGTGAAAAAATTAAAAAGTGGCAACATCGTAGTGTCATCCTTTTCAAATCAATCTCAGAAAAAAGGGATGACACTATGATGTTGCCACTTTTTAATTTCTTCACCTTCTTGACGGACTATAGGTCCGACCTACTCGGCCATAACAAAGGAGTCTGGATCATCTTTTGCTTTGGATATCCACGACGATAGTTTTGGATCTTGCTCCCACTCCGCTCTATACGCTCTTTCATATTTTCGCTTCATCACCACACCACCACACCAGTTGTTAGTAGAATGCCACCACCAGAGAGTTGTAAAGCCACCACCAATAATAACTATCACCCACGATACCAGTTACCACACAAGAGAAGTATATTCAGTTTGACAAGGCTGTTTATGAACGTGGCAAGAAAAGGAACTAACTAACTAACTTAGATATCATACGTAAAAACGTCATTTTTGACAGTTCTCCTTTACCAGCAGCGCCCATCGACATAATTGACATATTCATTTAAAGCCTTGTCGAACTGTACAGGGAAATACCCCGTAAAGTATCCAGGGTTGCCATTGTCGGAAATTTGAGATGCAATAATAAAATTTATTTTTCATACCCCAATCCTGCCAAAACCTGCCAAGTTTTTAAAACGTCAACCGATCATGCCATAGGCTAAAATAAGACGCCAATCCTGCAAAAATGGCAGGAACCTGCCACATATAGTCACCCTGTATGAAACAAATAATTGTCAAAAGCGGATAGTGTTATGCAATATACACCAAGCACATCTACTATCACGAAGAAACAAGCACATTATTATTATTTTAAAATTAAACATTTTCCTCTGATCCTTAAGACATCGATAATAATAATAATATCCATGTAATAATTATGAACAAACCATGTACGACTCGGGCGAATCTAAATCTGTCCAAGCACCTAGAGAAGACGTTTTCAGATTACAAAAATCTTTGTGCTAAATTATTACAGAATTGAAATTAAAAACTTACGTAAAATTTGTACTTATAACTCACAATTAATATAATATTTTAATAACAGTTAGCAGTTTTTTTATTTATGTTCATTTACAATATTAAAGGAAATACTTATTTGTTTTTGTCGATTGAACATAATTTATTACATTATATTTTTTTTGTTTTGTTGTAAAAAATCCGTAGCAAGAAATATGAGAATACCCATTCATCTTATAACGCATTTAGTATAATATCAGCCAGACCCTAAAATTTCGTTTATGATTAAATTGTTACATCTTGCATAACACTGTCCATGGCGACTTTGTAAAAATTTTGTAATTATATTATTTTTTGATTATTGCACTTTTAGAATAACATGTAAATTTAATAAGACAAACACAAAGGGACCAGCTTAATTTTACGTAAATACCCTAGCATCCAACTTAAATAAACGATCTTTTTATTGCTTTTTTTGGTCGACAAAAATACAAGAAATTTAAGCATAATTTTAAACAATACACTTACAGATGAAAGGTTATTCCTGTATTAAAAGTCGTATATGTATGACTTCACACCATTTCACAGGGCATTTAGGTATTTTAACAACAAAAATATTGTAAAAAGCCACGCCAAGCCAAATATTGTAAAACGTAAGTAAACAAACCTATGTAAACAAATTGTAAAATGAGTTTGACAAAATTGTCATGTCAAACTGGTTGAATGTCACTCGAGTATATATACACGAAAAATGTGTACCGAATACATGCATAAATATGCATGTGTACATATATACACTTACACAAGCATGATTGAACATGATTTCTATGAGATGAAATTGTCAATGTGGGGCACGTGCAGACTGGACGTCAAAAAAAAGAGTGCTGCTGTCATGTACCACACATCTCTTTTTAACACGCAGTGTTACTGATAGTGACATCTCCCTTGCTCAGGCCTTTGTTTCTCTATTCCGCTAGGTATATTAACTTTATGGTTTATATAGAAAATGAAAATTTTTGACAGCGAGTCAATGACCGCTACCGCCGTTTCGCCGAGTACAGTATAGGTTAAAGCTAATTCTTTAGCGGGTATGTCTTTTTAAAGTATTTGATAAATATTATGTATAACACGGTCAAATTAACTAGACGCACGGTTTGATGATGTCATTATGGAGCTTGCATGTTATATAATATATATTTCAATGCGACAAGTTAATGTGACCGTGTTGTAGGTAAGTGTAAGAATAATATAAACATTTGTAATAATAGAGGTAAGTAGGTAAGGGTTACTCTTATTAGAATTATTTTAGTTGTTCTCACCTTGACTCCCTTTATTCCAGGCATTACATCTGGTGGAATACCCTTATCTAAAACTTTTCTATGGTTCTTCTGCATACACAATGGCTCTTTGCTGGATTGACTGCTAGACTTCTCTTCAAATATTTCCTGAAAGTATGTTTTCATAAAAAAGTTATTTTAGAAACTTCTAGAATTGCCTTTGAAATATTGTTTAGCCAAGAACAATGTTTTTTTTTTTTAATTTCTCATCCCCCTAACTGTGTCAGGGCTTGTTGCTATCTTCTTATTACATTAATTTGTTCTTTAGTATTAAAATTTCTTAAACATAAAAATTTGTCAAGAACAATATTACCTTTGGTGCACTCTTCACAGCCAATATATCATCCATTTTGGATCCAACAAGCATTACTTTTCCGCCTTTGACGATCCCGGCTTATCTGATTGTCCCGCTGTCCCTGGCCATTCCTTTAATGATGAGTTTCTGTGCTGACTGTGGCACTGCACATATTTGTTCTAAATGCGCTTTCAGTTCTACTACAGAGGCATCGTAAGCAAATGTGATGTCATGTTTATTCTTATTAAATACAACTGTAAATTCGACTTGCTCAGGAATTTCTGAAATGTCTGTCTTTTCCGATGTGCACGCAGCGTTCTCCGTGGGGGCTTCGATGTGCGGTTTATCATCATTCTCACTCGAGTTTTCATCTATTACCGGCTTGGAATTACCGTTTGATACCAAAGAGTTTGGATCCCGATTCTCTGTAGTGTCTCCTTTTTCAGAAGCTGAAAATTTAAACGTGAGTTAGCAATATTCCAGAACAAAAGGTCGAATCCTTTTCGCGGAATTTTTTGGTTAAGCTACGGGGATAGTATGTATTTACCAATATAATCCATTATAATGTGAACGTTACTAAACAATTTAGTCTAAAATTAAAAAAATCGATTAATTATTATTTTCAAATGGTTATTATAAATATTTCAGCCGACTTGCGTTTAAAATATTCGCATTCGCGAATGTTGAAGATAAATATTCGCAATCGCATTCGCATTCGCGAATCTGAAAAATCCAACATTCGTTTCATCACTACTTGAAACATAAAACATAAAACTAACCTCAAAACCAAACAAAACTTTTAGAATGAACTTGCTGTGACTAAATTCATTCAATTATAGTCTGTCAAGAAAGTGAAGAAATTAAAAAGTGGCAACATCTTAGTGTCTTTCCCTTTCAAATCAATCTAAGAAAAATGGGATGACACTACGATGTTGCCACTTTTTAATTTCTTCACTTTCTTGACAGACTATCCATACTAATATTATAAATGCGAAAGTATCTCTGTCTGTCTGTCTGTCTTGCTTTCACGCCAAAACTACTGAACCGATTGCAATGAAATTTTGTACACAGTTATTCTAGAGTCTGAGAAAGGACATAGGCTACATTTTGATGTGGGAAAATATCTTATTTCCATGAAAATATCGATGAAAATGAATTCGCATTGCGCGTGGCCAGCGCTCATCCCGGGGGTCCAGGGTTCGAGTCCCGCAGGCGGAACAAAAAGTTTTCAATGTTCCTGGGTCTTGGATGACTATTAAAATAAAATTTCGAAAATCTTAAACATATTTTATGTATAATATTATAAAAAATCCAGAAATATATCGATGCAATAAACATTTTAGTTCTAATACGATTCAGCAGATGGCGTTTTATTTTTTACTTTATTGTAACATAGAACTAATCATACTTATTAGTTAGTATGTTTTTGTTTATAGTTTTTAATACGTCAGAATATTATGTTTAATAATATTATTACTTGGTATAATAATATTCAATCTATCTTATCTTATAGAACTCCTACTGCATTTCTAATCCATACTATCCATACCTACTAATATTATAAATGCGAAAGTATCTCTGTCTGTCTGTCTGTCTGTCTTGCTTTCACGCCAAAACTACTGAACCGATTGCAATGAAATTTTGTACACAGTTATTCTAGAGTCTGAGAAAGGACATAGGCTACATTTTGATGTGGGAAAATATCTTATTTCCATGAAAATATCGATAAAAATGAATTCGCATTGCGCGTGGCCAGCGCTCATCCCGGGGGTCCTGGGTTCGAGTCCCGCAGGCGGAACAAAAAGTTTTCAATGTTTCTGGGTCTTGGATGTGTATTAAAATAAAATTTCAAAAATCTGAAACATATTTTATGTATTATATTATAAAAAATCCAGAAATATATTGATGCAATGAACATTTTAGTTCTAATACGATTCAACAGATGGCGTTTTATTTTTTACTTTATTGTAACATAGAACTAATCATACTTATTAGTTAGTATGTTTTTGTTTATAGTTTTTAATACGTTAGAATATTATGTTTAATAATATTATCACTTGGTATAATAATAATCAATCTATCTTACCTTATAGAACTCCTACTGCATTTCTAATCCATACTATCCATACTAATATTATAAATGCGAAAGTATCTCTGTCTGTCTGTCTTGCTTTCACGCCAAAACTACTGAACCGATTGCAATGAAATTTTGTACACAGTTATTCTAGAGTCTGGGAAAGGACATAGGCTACATTTTGATGTGGGAAAGTATCTTATTTCCATGAAAATATCGATGAAAATGAATTCACATTGCGCGTGGCCAGCGCTCATCCCGGGGGTCCTGGGCTCGAGTCCCGCAGGCGGAACAAAAAGTTTTCAATGTTTCTGGGTCTTGGATGTGTATTAAAATAAAATTTCAAAAATCTTAAACATATTTTATGTATTATATTATAAAAAATCCAGAAATATATCGATGCAATGAACATTTTAGTTCTAATACGATTCAACAGATGGAGTTTTATTTTTTACTTTATTGTAACATAGAACTAATCATACTTATTAGTTAGTATGTTTTTGTTTATAGTTTTTAATACGTCAGAATATTATGTTTACTAATATTATCACTTGGTATAATAATATTCAATCTATCTTATCTTATAGAACTCCTACTGCATTTCTAATCCATACTATCCATACCTACTAATATTATAAATGCGAAAGTATCTCTGTCTGTCTGTCTGTCTGTCTTGCTTTCACGCCAAAACTACTGAACCGATTGCAATTAAATTTTGTACACAGTTATTCTAGAGTCTGAGAAAGGACATAGGCTACATTTTGATGTGGGAAAATATCTTATTTCCATGAAAATATCGATGAAAATGAATTCGCATTGCGCGTGGCCAGCGCTCATCCCGAGGGTCCAGGGTTCGAGTCCCGCAGGCGGAACAAAAAGTTTTCAATGTTCCTGGGTCTTGGATGACTATTAAAATAAAATTTCGAAAATCTTAAACATATTTTATGTATAATATTATAAAAAATCCAGAAATATATCGATGCAATAAACATTTTAGTTCTAATACGATTCAGCAGATGGCGTTTTATTTTTTACTTTATTGTAACATAGAACTAATCATACTTATTAGTTAGTATGTTTTTGTTTATAGTTTTTAATACGTCAGAATATTATGTTTAATAATATTATCACTTGGTATAATAATATTCAATCTATCTTATCTTATAGAACTCCTACTGCATTTCTAATCCATACTATCCATACCTACTAATATTATAAATGCGAAAGTATCTCTGTCTGTCTGTCTTGCTTTCACGCCAAAACTACTGAACCGATTGCAATGAAATTTTGTACACAGTTATTCTAGAGTCTCAGAAAGGACATAGGCTACATTTTGATGTGGGAAAATATCTTATTTCCATGAAAATATCGATAAAAATGAATTCGCATTGCGCGTGGCCAGCGCTCATCCCGGGGGTCCTGGGTTCGAGTCCCGCAGGCGGAACAAAAAGTTTTCAATGTTTCTGGGTCTTGGATGTGTATTAAAATAAAATTTCAAAAATCTGAAACATATTTTATGTATTATATTATAAAAAATCCAGAAATATATTGATGCAATGAACATTTTAGTTCTAATACGATTCAACAGATGGCGTTTTATTTTTTACTTTATTGTAACATAGAACTAATCATACTTATTAGTTAATATGTTTTTGTTTATAGTTTTTAATACGTTAGAATATTTTGTTTAATAATATTATCACTTGGTATAATAATAATCAATCTATCTTATCTTATAGAACTCCTACTGCATTTCTAATCCATACTATCCATACTAATATTATAAATGCGAAAGTATCTCTGTCTGTCTGTCTTGCTTTCACGCCAAAACTACTGAACCGATTGCAATGAAATTTTGTACACAGTTATTCTAGAGTCTGAGAAAGGACATAGGCTACATTTTGATGTGGGAAAATATCTTATTTCCATGAAAATATCGATGAAAATGAATTCACATTGCGCGTGGCCAGCGCTCATCCCGGGGGTCCTGGGCTCGAGTCCCGCAGGCGGAACAAAAAGTTTTCAATGTTTCTGGGTCTTGGATGTGTATTAAAATAAAATTTCAAAAATCTTAAACATATTTTATGTATTATATTATAAAAAATCCAGAAATATATCGATGCAATGAACATTTTAGTTCTAATACGATTCAACAGATGGCGTTTTATTTTTTACTTTATTGTAACATAGAACTAATCATACTTATTAGTTAGTATGTTTTTGTTTATAGTTTTTAATACGTCAGAATATTATGTTTAATAATATTATCACTTGGTATAATAATATTCAATCTATCTTATCTTATAGAACTCCTACTGCATTTCTAATCCATACTATCCATACCTACTAATATTATAAATGCGAAAGTATCTCTGTCTGTCTGTCTTGCTTTCACGCCAAAACTACTGAACCGATTGCAATGAAATTTTGTACACAGTTATTCTAGAGTCTGAGAAAGGACATAGGCTACATTTTGATGCGGGAAAATATCTTATTTCCATGAAAATATCGATGAAAATGAATTCGCATTGCGCGTGGCCAGCGCTCATCCCGGGGGTCCAGGGTTCGAGTCCCGCAGGCGGAACAAAATGTTTTCAATGTTCCTGGGTCTTGGATGACTATTAAAATAAAATTTCGAAAATCTTAAACATATTTTATGTATAATATTATAAAAAATCCAGAAATATATCGATGCAATAAACATTTTAGTTCTAATACGATTCAGCAGATGGCGTTTTATTTTTTACTTTATTGTAACATAGAACTAATCATACTTATTAGTTAGTATGTTTTTGTTTATAGTTTTTAATACGTCAGAATATTATGTTTAATAATATTATCACTTGGTATAATAATATTCAATCTATCTTATCTTATAGAACTCCTACTGCATTTCTAATCCATACTATCCATACTAATATTATAAATGCGAAAGTATCTCTGTCTGTCTATCTGTCTGTCTGTCTTGCTTTCACGCCAAAACTACTGAACCGATTGCAATGAAATTTTGTACACAGTTATTCTAGAGTCTGAGAAAGGACATAGGCTACATTTTGATGTGGGAAAATATCTTATTTCCATGAAAATATCGATAAAAATGAATTCGCATTGCGCGTGGCCAGCGCTCATCCCGGGGGTCCTGGGTTCGAGTCCCGCAGGCGGAACAAAAAGTTTTCAATGTTTCTGTGTCTTGGATGTGTATTAAAATAAAATTTCAAAAATCTGAAACATATTTTATGTATTATATTATAAAAAATCCAGAAATATATCGATGCAATGAACATTTTAGTTCTAATACGATTCAACAGATGGCGTTTTATTTTTTACTTTATTGTAACATAGAACTAATCATACTTATTAGTTAGTATGTTTTTGTTTATAGTTTTTAATACGTTAGAATATTACTCGTATGTTCAATAATATTATCACTTGGTATAATAATAATCAATCTATCTTATCTTATAGAACTCCTACTGCATTTCTAATCCATACTATCCATACTAATATTATAAATGCGAAAGTATCTCTGTCTGTCTGTCTGTCTTGCTTTCACGCCAAAACTACTGAACCGATTGCAATGAAATTTTGTACACAGTTATTCTAGAGTCTGAGAAAGGACATAGGCTACATTTTGATGTGGGAAAATATCTTATTTCCATGAAAATATCGATCAAAATGAATTCGCATTGCGCGTGGCCAGCGCTCATCCCGGGGGTCCTGGGTTCGAGTCCCGCAGGCGGAACAAAAAGTTTTCAATGTTCCTGGGTCTTGGATGACTATTAAAATAAAATTTCGAAAATCTTAAACATATTTTATGTATAATATTATAAAAAATCCAGAAATATATCGATGCAATAAACATTTTAGTTCTAATACGATTCAGCAGATGGCGTTATATTTTTTACTTTATTGTAACATAGAACTAATCATACTTATTAGTTAGTATGTTTTTGTTTATAGTTTTTAATACGTTAGAATATTATGTTTAATAATATTATCACTTGGTATAATAATAATCAATCTATCTTATCTTATAGAACTCCTACTGCATTTCTAATCCATACTATCCATACTAATATTATAAATGCGAAAGTATCTCTGTCTGTCTGTCTGTCTGTCTTGCTTTCACGCCAAAACTACTGAACCGATTGCAATGAAATTTTGTACACAGTTATTCTAGAGTCTGAGAAAGGACATAGGCTACATTTTGATGTGGGAAAATATCTTATTTCCATGAAAATATCGATGAAAATGAATTCGCATTGCGCGTGGCCAGCGCTCATCCCGGGGGTCCTGGGTTCGAGTCCCGCAGGCGGAACAAAAAGTTTTCAATGTTCCTGGGTCTTGGATGACTATTAAAATAAAATTTCGAAAATCTTTAACATATTTTATGTATAATATTATAAAAAATCCAGAAGTATATCGATGCAATGAACATTTTAGTTCTAATACGATTCAACAGATGGCGTTTTATTTTTTACTTTATTGTAACATAGAACTAATCATACTTATTAGTTAGTATGTTTTTGTTTATAGTTTTTAATACGTCAGAATATTATGTTTAATAATATTATCACTTGGTATAATAATATTCAATCTATCTTATCCCATAGAACTCCTACTGCATTTTTTTTTTTTTTTTTATTATAAAATTGGGGCCGTCTATAGACTGTTCGTCCATATCCTTTTTTTGTTATTTTATTATTTAGATTTTTCGCACCAAGGATAATTGAAATAATATTATGAATTTTAATTAATTGTGGGCCATCACGCCATGGACAATCTTTTTTTTTTTTTTTTCTTTTTTTTATGTGTATATATATATTTAATAGAATAGAGTATAATATGTTATACATATAATAAATAAATATATACATTTATTGTTTTATAAATTGCATAATAATAATATTAATGTTTTGAACGGTGAGGTCCCAGTCAGTGTGGCGGCTAGTAGATCCGACATTTTCCGATTTCCTTAGATTTTATGCTGCTCCACCCTTTGCCTTTAGATGTTGTGACATTGGCTTGGTGGAGAGGGGTCACTCAAGCTGGGTGGAGTTTCTAGGTTGTTAAAAAGATATCGTTCTGTGTCGAATCTACCCGCCATGTGGCTTAGGACTTTATCGTTCCTGTCTTTTATAGCCATTTTTATATTATAATCTTTTATGTGTTCGGTTGACACCTCCGTGGCTCTTTTTATGAAGCTTGCCACAGCGTCTCCATCAGTGTCAGTGTAATAGACACAGGTGTTAGTGTGCCGGGATATAGCTACAACTGCATGAGGAACGCTGTCATGGATTGCCAGCTTTCGGGACTTGGTCTGTATGATGATCACCGAAGGACTCGTTAATCCCTGAGCTTCATGGATTGTGAGGACGCGAGAGTCCGTTCCCGATCCATAGCCTGTATTAGTGAGGGCTGCTTTCTCCTCTTGTGTGTGGACAAGATACAGGGTATTTAGATCGGTTTTAGGTATTCTCGCTCCTGTATACTTCATTAGCTTTAGGGACCGCACAATTTCCTTCGATGAATAGATGTTATTATAGACCATGTTTAAGGCGTATGCCACATCCATAGGGCTCCTGTGTGTGCAAGACAACTCCTGGGTGATGCTGGTTACCAGGTTTGGACGAGTGTAATTAAGTTTAAAGAGGTTTTCACGCTCTATAAACGGAAGTTGGTTAATATATCCAATGAGGATGACACTACTGCATTTCTAATCCATACTATCCATACTAATATTATAAATGCGAAAGTATCTCTGTCTGTCTGTCTGTCTTGCTTTCACGCCAAAACTACTGAACCGATTGCAATGAAATTTTGTACACAGTTATTCTAGAGTCTGAGAAAGGACATAGGCTACATTTTGTTGTGGGAAAATATCTTATTTCCATGAAAATATCGATGAAAATGAATTCGCATTGCGCGTGGCCAGCGCTCATTCCGGGGGTCCTGGGTTCAAGTCCCGCAGGCGGAACAAAAAGTTTTCAATGTTCCTGGGTCTTGGATGACTATTAAAATAAAATTTCGAAAATCTTAAACATATTTTATGTATAATATTATAAAAAATCCAGAAATATATCGATGCAATAAACATTTTAGTTCTAATACGATTCAGCAGATGGCGTTTTATTTTTTACTTTATAGTAACATAGAACTAATCATACTTATTAGTTAGTATGTTTTTGTTTATAGTTTTTAATACGTTAGAATATTATGTTTAATAATATTATCACTTGGTATAATAATAATCAATCTATCTTATCTTATAGAACTCCTACTGCATTTCTAATCCATACTATCCATACTAATATTATAAATGCGAAAGTATCTCTGTCTGTCTGTCTGTCTTGCTTTCACGCCAAAACTACTGAACCGATTGCAATGAAATTTTGTACACAGTTATTCTAGAGTCTGAGAAAGGACATAGGCTACATTTTGATGTGGGAAAATATTTTATTTCCATGAAAATATCGATGAAAATGAATTCGCATTGCGCGTGGCCAGCGCTCATCCCGGGGGTCCTGGGTTCGAGTCTCGCAGGCGGAACAAAAAGTTTTCAATGTTCCTGGGTCTTGGACGTGTATTAAATAAAATAAAATTTCAAAAATCTTAAACATATTTTATGTATAATATTATAAAAAATCCAGAAATATATCGATGCAATGAACATTTTAGTTCTAATACGATTCAGCAGATGGCGTTTTATTTTTTACTTTATTGTAACATAGAACTAATCATACTTATTAGTTAGTATGTTTATGTTTATAGTTTTTAATGCGTTAGAATATTATATTTAATAATATTATAACTTGGTATAATAATAATCAATCTATCTTATCTTATAGAACTCCTACTGCATTTCTAATATATGTGACAAGTTGACAACAGAAGGCGCTCTAAAATAAAGGAGTTCGAGTGTACCGTGTTGGCCTATATTCCATCCAGAAAATATATCAATGCAATCAACATTTTAATTGTAATATATGAAAACAGATGGCGTTTTATTTTTTACTTTATTATTGTAACAGCACTAATCATACTTACTTTACTATATAATATTGTTTTTATTCATAACTAGCTGTTGCCCGCGACATCGTCTGCGTGGACTTTAATTAATAGTTTATAGCGCGCGGTGTCAACAAAATTTGTGTCAAATTTAAAAACTTTTTAAAACCCTGGTAAGTGGTACACCTCTTAGGGCCGCGCTACACCGGAATGGCAGCGCTGAAAGTGCTCGCCTCGCATGGCAGCGCCATTCCGGTGTAGCGCGGCCCTTAATTAATAAAAATACCCAAAAACAGCTGAGCAGTGTGCACATAATCTATACTAATATTATAAATGCGAAAGTATCTCTGTCTGTCTGTCAATCTCGCTTTCACGCCAAACGCCAAAAGTATCTTTGTCTGTCTGTCTGTCAGTCTCGCTTTCACGCCAAACGCCAAAACTTCCGAACCGATTGTAATGAAATTTTGTATACAGATAGTCTAAAGCCTGAGAAAGGACATAGGCTACTTTTTTACTGGAAAAAAGGGTTTTAAGGGGGTGAAAATGCGTAAATTTGTCCAAATTAAGTTAGTTCCAACAATTCATAATAGATGGCGCCGTGCGTCTTCTACATCGCGCTGACGCTTGCTCAAAAGTCTTTCTGTAAGACGTGGTATCATCTTACATTTAAGTTTCGATTTTTTTCGATTGTTATATCTATTCTACGGTATTAAATAACTCAGTACTTTATCTGTGCAGTGACGTAACCTTAAATCTATCAATGATAAATAGTTTATGGGTAAAGTTGTGTAATTGGAGGGCTAAATAAGCTTTAAAATTTGGCATAAAATATAAAGTTTAATATAAAAAAATGAAATACTTATTGTGTGCACACTGCACAGCTGTATTGATTTAAGGGGTACCAGGTTTTTTTTATAAAAGCTTTTGACACCAATTTTGTTGACATCGCGCGCTATAAACTGAAGTCCACGCGGACGAAGTCGCGGGCAACAGCTAGTAAGCAATATCGGTTCGGTTATGTTCAATTTAAACATAGCCGACACGATACGTCAAAACTGTCGAACATTTTACGCGCGCTTTTTTTGAAATTTTAAAATATTCGCATTCGCATTCGCGAATGTTGAAGATAAATATTCGCAATCGCATTCGCATTCGCGAATCTGAAAAATCCAACATTCGTTACATCACTACTTGAAACATAAAACATAAAACTAACCTCAAAACAAAACAAAACTTTTAGAATGAACTTTCTGTGACTAAATTCATTCAATTATAGTCTGTCAAGAAAGTGAAGAAATTAAAAAGTGGCAACATCTTAGTGTCTTTCCCTTTCAAATCAATCTAAGAAAAATGGGATGACACTACGATGTTGCCACTTTTTAATTTCTTCACTTTTTTGACAGACTATAAGCAATATCGGTTCGGTTATGTTCAATTTAAACATAGCCGACACGAAACGTCAAACCTGTCGAACATTTTACGCGCTTTTTTTGAAATTTTAAAATATTCGCATTCGCATTCGCGAACGCTGAAGATAAATATTCGCAATCACATTCGCATTCGCGAATGTAGAAGATAAATATTCGCAATCGCATTCGCATTCGCGAATCTGAAAAATCCAACATTCGTTACATCACTACTTGAAACATAAAACATAAAACTAACCTCAAAACAAAACAAAACTTTTAGAATGAACTTGCTGTGACTAAATTCATTCAATTGTAGTCTGTCAAGAAAGTGAAGAAATTAAAAAGTGGCAACATCTTAGTGTCTTTCCCTTTCAAATCAATCTAAGAAAAATGGGATGACACTACGATGTTGCCACTTTTTAATTTCTTCACTTTCTTGACAGACTATAAGCAATATCGGTTCGGTTATGTTCAATTTAAACATAGCCGACACGAAACGTCAAACCTGTCGAACATTTAACGCGCGCTTTTTTTGAAATTTTAAAATATTCGCATTCGCGAATGTTGAAGATAAATATTCGCAATAGCATTCGCATTCGCGAATCTGAAAAATCCAACATTCGTTACATCACTTCTTGAAACATAAAACATAAAACTAACCTCAAAACAAAACAAAACTTTTAGAATGAACTTTCTGTGACAAAATTCATTCAATTATAGTCTGTCAAGAAAGTGAAGAAATTAAAAAGTGGCAACATCTTAGTGTCTTTCCCTTTCAAATCAATCTAAGAAAAATGGGATGACACTACGATGTTGCCACTTTTTAATTTCTACACTTTCTTGACAGACTATAAGCAATATCGGTTCGGTTATGTTTATTTAAACATAGCCGACACAAAACGTCAATCCTGTCGAACATTTTACGCGCGCTTTTTTTTGAAATTTTAAAATATTCGCATTCGCATTCGCGAATGTTGAAGATAAATATTCGCAATAGCATTCGCATTCGCGAATCTGAAAAATCCAACATTCGTTACATCACTACTTGAAACATAAAACATAAAACTAACCTCAAAACAAAACAAAACTTTTAGAATGAACTTTCTGTGACTAAATTCATTCAATTATAGTCTGTCCAGAAAGTGAAGAAATTAAAAAGTGGCAACATCTTAGTGTCTTTCCCTTTCAAATCAATCTAAGAAAAATGGGATGACACTACGATGTTGCCACTTTTTAATTTCTTCACTTTCTTGACAGACTATAAGCAATATCGGTTCGGTTATGTTCAATTTAAACATAGCCGGCACGAAACGTCAAACCTGTCGAACATTTAACGCGCGCTTTTTTAAAAATTTTAAAATATTCGCATTCGCATTCGCGAACGTTTAAGATAAATATTCGCAATCGCATTCGCATTCGCGAATGTTGAAGATAAATATTCGCAATCGCATTCACATTCGCGAATCTGAAAAATCCAACATTCGTTTCATCACTACTTGAAACATAAAACATAAAACTAACCTCAAAACAAAACAAAACTTTTAGAATGAACTTGCTGTGACTAAATTCATTCAATTGTTGTCTGTCAAGAAAGTGAAGAAATTAAAAAGTGGCAACATCTTAGTGTCTTTCCCTTTCAAATCAATCTAAGAAAAATGGGATGACACTACGATGTTGCCACTTTTTAATTTCTTCACTTTCTTGACAGACTATAAGCAATATCGGTTCGGTTATGTTCAATTTAAACATAGCCGGCACGAAACGTCAAACCTGTCGAACATTTAACGCGCGCTTTTTTAAAAATTTTAAAATATTCGCATTCGCATTCGCGAACGTTTAAGATAAATATTCGCAATCGCATTCGCATTCGCGAATGTTGAAGATAAATATTCGCAATCGCATTCACATTCGCGAATCTGAAAAATCCAACATTCGTTTCATCACTACTTGAAACATAAAACATAAAACTAACCTCAAAACAAAACAAAACTTTTAGAATGAACTTGCTGTGACTAAATTCATTCAATTGTTGTCTGTCAAGAAAGTGAAGAAATTAAAAAGTGGCAACATCTTAGTGTCTTTCCCTTTCAAATCAATCTAAGAAAAATGAGATGACACTACGATGTTGCCACTTTTTAATTTCTTCACTTTCTTGACAGACTATAAGCAATATCGGTTCGGTTATGTTCAATTTAAACAGCCGACACGAAACGTCAAACCTGTCGAACATTTTACGCGCGCTTTATTTGAAATTTTAAAATATTCGCATTCGCATTCGCGAATGTTGAAGATAAATATTCGCAATCGCATTCGCATTCGCGAATCTGAAAAATCCAACATTCGTTACATCACTACTTGAAACATAAAACATAACTAATAAGTATGATTAGTTCTATGTTACAATAAAGTAAAAAATAAAACGCCATCTGTTGAATCGTATTAGAACTAAAATGTTCATTGCATCGATATATTTCTGGATTTTTTATAATATTATACATAAAATATGTTTAAGATTTTCGAAATTTTATTTTAATACACATCCAAGACCCAGGAACATTGAAAACTTTTTGTTCCGCCTGCGGGACTCGAACCCAGGACCCCCGGGATGAGCGCTGGCCACGCGCAATGCGAATTCATTTTCATCGATATTTTCATGGAAATAAGATATTTTCCCACATCAAAATGTAGCCTATGTCCTTTCTCAGACTCTAGAATAACTGTGTACAAAATTTAATTGCAATCGGTTCAGTAGTTTTGGCGTGAAAGCAAGACAGACAGACAGACAGACAGAGATACTTTCGCATTTAAAATATTAGTATGGATAGTATGGATTAGAAATGCAGTAGGAGTTCTATAAGATAAGATAGATTGATTATTATTATACCAAGTGATAATATTATTAAACATAATATTCTAACGTATTAAAAACTATAAACAAAAACATACTAACTAATAAGTATGATTAGTTCTATGTTACAATAAAGTAAAAAATAAAACGCCATCTGTTGAATCGTATTAGAACTAAAATGTTCATTGCATTGATATATTTCTGGATTTTTTATAATATTATACATAAAATATGTTTAAGATTTTTGAAATTTTATTTTAATACACATCCAAGACCCAGGAACATCGAAAACTTTTTGTTCCGCCTGCGGGACTCGAACCCAGGACCCCCGGGATGAGCGCTGGCCACGCGCAATGCGAATTCATTTTCATCGATATTTTCATGGAAATAAGATATTTTCCCACATCAAAATGTAGCCTATGTCCTTTCTCAGACTCTAGAATAACTGTATACAAAATTTCATTGCAATCGGTTCAGTAGTTTTGGCGTGAAAGCAAGACAGACAGACAGACAGACAGACAGAGATACTTTCGCATTTATAATATTATAGTATAGATTATAGTTCATACCTACCTACATACTTTGATACCTCCATTGCTTTTCGGTTTCGATATGATTAATAACCTATCGGCGTGTTTCTAGATAGAATCTAGAAATACGCCGAGCCGCAGGGCAGCTGTGGTAGATACCACAGCTGCCCTGCGGCTGTCGCGGTACTGCTATCGACGCGACAGGGTCGCGCTCATCGAAATTTGCCGCGCCACGCCCACCGGTCTCGTGTCGCGCGTCGCGGTAATCGGAATGTCGTCCATATAAACACATACAAAGCAGTGTCTTGGCGACAGTCTCGGGTCGCGGGTCGCGGACATCGGTATGCTATTTTACGCGGCGACCGGTCTCTCTGTCTCGCGACGCGGGTCGCCGTGATTGTTTAGTCCTCCATACAACTTCATAGTGAGCAGTGGCTGTTTGGGTCGCGGGTCGCGGCGACCCGCTGCATGCTGCCTTGATCCGAATCATACCTTTACTGTAAACGCAGTAGGTATGTATAAGGCAGTAATACGACAGCAACTGCAGCATCTAATTAGAGTCGGTACTCGGTAAAACTGACTTAATGAGGGGGGGAGTGTCCAACAATACACATTCGATAGTACAGTAGGATCGATTTTACCTAAGCACTTCAATAAAATAACCTCTACCGCTTTAGCATAAGGTTCTATTAGGGGTAAATTAGGTGCAAGTATACAGCAATACACATTCGACAATACAGTAAGAGCTATTTTACTTAAGCTCTTTTATGAAAATAACCTCTACATCGTTAGCATAAGGTCCTGGCAGGGGTAAATTAACTGCGAAGTAATCGACACTGGATCGCAACGGTTTTAGTAACGGACACCGATCGTGTGCATATCGATTCGCCGATTTCAGACATTCCTGTGTTCTAATTATTAAAATTCTAGATTCTAGAATCAATATCTAGATATATCACTAATTTTACTTTTATATTTTGCGCTGAAATAAAACTAGTAACTCTACATTTTGTCGCTATAGAAATATCAAATAAGTCTTTGGAATCTAAAGTATCTTCATACCTATTTAACCGACAGACAAATGGACAGACAGACAATCAGTATTTATAATAATTTATTAGGATGATGGGCAACGAAGACATTTCTGTTGACTGGGCGCAAGCCAAGTAAAACTAAAACACAAATTTTTGACAAAATGCGATTCTTAGTTTTGGTTTAACATTTAGTTACCATTTTCACATTGATCAGAATTTAATGCATATGTTTTGTATCTAGATGTTATGTAACATAATGTTAAATAAGGAGAAGAATCTTCAATCGTTGAAGGTGGCCCAAGGTTGAAGACAATTGATATTCAAGAACAATCATTTCAATTGAACACTCGCTAAAGTAATAATATTTCTCAGTCTAGACTCTAGAAGATTCCATAACAGAAATCGTATAAAAAGTCAAGACTGTTTTTCACGTTTGGATATTGGATAATCATGATTCCCATCATGCAGCTGTCTTGACAGGCACAATCAACGCCGACGATGGCAATCAATGACAAATATATATACTCCAGTCATTATATACATTTGGAAATACAAATGAACCGAGAAAGCCAAATTTTGAATATTACGTGGGCATAGCCAGAAATTTAGAACAGCTTAAGTTTTTGAACTTTTCTAGCCATCCCATTGTCGACCAAAATAACTTTGTGGGTTTTCCCCATCATGAAAAAAGGGTTAAATACCGTTTTTTCATCATAACTCGGTTCCCCGTCGAGATAAAAATAATATTAAAACCGGCCACGCGCAATATAGGGTTCCGTAGTACCGCTAGTTTTTGATATTTTTTGTATAGTTAATGAATGTACATTAAAACGTTACGACTTACGTTCAAAAGAATTTGAACGAAAATACAATTTTTTTAGTTGTTATTAGTTATTACTCGTACTAAAGGATAAGACTTGAGAGTCTAGCAACAAATTGTTATTTTTACTTAACTTTTCATATCACGATATGTTGTAGTTTAGTTGATCGACTATTACTCAATAACTTATGAAGTCTTCTTAGCCGTGATAATTTTGCTTTTAAATTCAGCATATTACCCTACCCCCGTGAATTTTTTTACATTTCCAAAAGCACCCGTTTAGCTGATAGGAGGGGGGGACACTGGACACTAACGATTTTTCCACTTTAAAACTTCATATTTAACAAATAGATCCCTAAATCGGAATATGGTCTTTGAATACTCACAATATTTTTAAAAAACCTATCCAACAACAAACCAAACGGTGGGGTGGACGCGGAAAAAATAAATCACCCCGCTTGATGTGTATGGGAGGTACCATTTTTTATTAAGATTTTATATACCTACCATTTTGTCGACGTCATTAAGATGTACATTCATGCCGAATTACAGATTTGTAGGCCTTATAGTCTCTGAGAAAAACGGCGGACAGCCAGACGGACAGACAGACAGACGTCTGTCCGTACAGACCGAAACTATAGGGGTTCCTTGTTGACTACAGAACCCGTCCTTTTCATTCTTCAAAGCAGAGACAGGGGTAGCATAATATTTTTAAACTGGCCTTTGATAACTGTTTGACAATTTTCAAGTTTTTATCGGTGCAAACAATGATTTCTTTACAATCGAGAATGCGGGCCGATCTTTTCACATACGTATTATTTCATATTTCCTAACCATTGTGTAGTCCGATACAAACTTGTTGACAATAGATAAAAGTTAAAGACAAAATGTATTCAGATAAAAAAATTTACAGAAGCCTGGTGGTCCATGAAATCGTTTATTTTTTTTTATTACACGCGGTAGTGTGTCAAGCCAAGTTCAAGTGTAGAATGGCGCGCAGCACCATGTGTAAATATTACACGAATCATTTCCCTTTACTTAATTTGATAAAATATTTTAAATACAAGATTTTTATAAGACTTTTACAATGTGGTGCACGAAAATGTGACTTTTTTATTAATAAGGGGTTAGTCTCTAGGAAACTTTGAATCAATTATTATTTTCGAAATCTATTTTTTCACGGCGGTTTTCTGCTAGGCATCACTTTATCGTAACTCCCACGGTATATATCCCCATTCACATTCAAACCGCGTTTATTAGTAGTGGACAGTGGTAGGTACATATAGTTAAAGCCGCGCGCCCATTGCACAATGCGACTTTTTGTAGCGATGCAGTCCCGCGGATACTGTCGCATATATGCATCAATAGAGTCGCTAGCTGTGTGCCCTGTATGGCGTTGCAAATGCGACTAACGCGCGTTAGTAGTGAATAGTGATGCAGTCGTGTGCTTCATAAACGCGCGACTACATCGCTACTAAAAGTCGCAGTGGGCGAAGGCCCTAAACCACGTTTAAAGTTACGTTTAAAGGCAATTCACAAGACGTCTGACGCAATTGAAATCTGTCAAATCCATACAAATTTAGAAATGCATCTACGCGTCGCGTTGCGGTCTGAATCAACCCTAGGAATTGCTGGATGCCAAATGCCAATGGACATTAGCAAATTAGTTGTACGCACATGTTTGCTGCAACTCTGTCGAACTGAAGTTAATTTATCGCGGAGAAACCGTACATTCATGAATTCGCGATCGAAGTACTAATCTGAATATGAATTTATACATAGATGCACATAAGTATAATATTGTGTTATAATTGAATGAAAAATTTATTAAAACTTACTTTTGATAGATGTCATAGCAAGTTTCTCTGTGCGCTCCTTGGTTCCGAGCCAAAGCTGATCCTGCTCTGGTTTGAATGTTAGTCTAACTTTGCCTCCATGTTTATTCAACATCCCACTGAGTGGCACAGGTGGTAAAGGTTCCTAAAATATGTGTAAGACAAAATGATAAAAAAGGTCTTGTTAAAACAAAGGTTATAATAATAGTTTTTCTTAGTCTTTAAAGTTTTTTTAACTATTAACTGAAGTGGGTTCAATAATGTTTAATACAATATAGAGCTGTTTTTTTGCTGCTTGACAGGGGGCAAACTCCAAAATCATTTATAAATTTATAAGTAAAGTATCATAAATGGCTTTTTAATTCTTTGGACAAAGAAAGAATCACCCAAAGACAGTAAAATTAATAATAATATGGCTAGTATTATTATTAATTTTTCATCCCTAATTAACAAAAATATTTTGTCTATACTGTACTCGGTGAAACATGGCGGTAACGGGCATTGACTCCCTGTCAAAAACTTGTCATTTTCTATACAAAGCCGCGATTGACAACATCTGACACTTCATTGTCAATTGTGGTTTATATTATAAAGCTACGAATAATAAAAACTAAGGAAACGTAACTCCCATACTTCAACCGTTTTAAATTTGGCTCCTTTTCGAACACTAAAATATGACAATTCAGATTTTTGCCAAGGTCGTTTCCCAGGTAACGTATCATAATATTGCGCGCCGGACGACAGCCTGAGCGGTTATTGTCATTGTCATAGTTATGAAACCAGGGTGACCATATTTAAATTACAGATCCTGCCATACTTTGGTCAAAAAACTGCCAAAACCTGCCAAAGCCTAGTAAAAAATGCGCAAATACTGCCAGCTTCTTAACTGTTGCTTTAAATTATGAAAAGCAAAAATACACATTTTATATTTCAATTTTTTATTAGATTAAACCTATCTTATCGTATAAGACTATAGGAGAGAGCATTGTATCGGTGTATATGAGTAAAAAGCGTATCAAGTTATGGGTAACGTAGTCTGTCAAAAAGTGAAAAAATTAAAAAGTGGCAACATCGTAGTGTCATCCTTTTCAAATCAATCTCAGAAAAAAGGGATGACACTATGATGTTGCCACTTTTTAATTTCTTCACCTTCTTGACGGACTATAGGTCCGACCTACTCGGCCATAACAAAGGAGTCTGGATCATCTTTTGCTTTGGATATCCACGACGATAGTTTTGGATCTTGCTCCCACTCCGCTCTATACGCTCTTTCATATTTTCGCTTCATCACCACACCACCACACCAGTTGTTAGTAGAATGCCACCACCAGAGAGTTGTAAAGCCACCACCAATAATAACTATCACCCACGATACCAGTTACCACACAAGAGAAGTATATTCAGTTTGACAAGGCTGTTTATGAACGTGGCAAGAAAAGGAACTAACTAACTAACTTAGATATCATACGTAAAAACGTCATTTTTGACAGTTCTCCTTTACCAGCAGCGCCCATCGACATAATTGACATATTCATTTAAAGCCTTGTCGAACTGTACAGGGAAATACCCCGTAAAGTATCCAGGGTTGCCATTGTCGGAAATTTGAGATGCAATAATAAAATTTATTTTTCATACCCCAATCCTGCCAAAACCTGCCAAGTTTTTAAAACGTCAACCGATCATGCCATAGGCTAAAATAAGACGCCAATCCTGCAAAAATGGCAGGAACCTGCCACATATAGTCACCCTGTATGAAACAAATAATTGTCAAAAGCGGATAGTGTTATGCAATATACACCAAGCACATCTACGAGTACTATCACGAAGAAACAAGCACATTATTATTATTTTTGTTGGAATATACGTACTAGAGTACAAATATCCAAGTATATTATGTAAACCTCAAATCAAGGTTTCTTAACTTTTTAATTCCTATGATATTCACAACTGTCATTTGTTATGTCATTCTATTAAAATTATATCTATTGAATGGACGGTCGATTTTTCTTTTGCTGTAAACCTATTCCCATTTTCCATCAGGTAATGGGCCCAGGTCGCTAACTGTAGCTAAAAGTAAAATACAAGTAATTTTTTTTTTGCATAAATAATAATGGATTCGCGCAACAAGAGAAATATCCATCAGTTTACTGGCGAGCGATATAGTACATGGAAATTTTGCATAAGATCGTTACTGGAGGAACTTCAAGTGCTATGTGTTGTTGATTCCGAAACTCCAGAGGATGCCGATGTTGAATTGTCGAAGAAAAATATGATATACAAAGGTACAGTCGTAGAGTATTTGGGTGACGCATTTTTAAATTTTGCGAAGGGATCAGCAACGGCCAAATCTATTTTTGAAAATCTGGATAAGATTTACGAACGGAGGAGCTTGGCAACGCAATTAGCGTTGCGAAAACAGCTATTGAACCTCAAGTTACAGCCGGATTTGACACTATTACAACATTTTACTAGTTTCGATAATTTGGTAACTGAATTGATCTCCGCTGGTGCCAGGCTGGACGAAATGGATAAAATATCGCATCTATTGCTCACGCTACCCACTTCATACGACGGCGTTATTACTGCGTTGGAAACACTCGGCGAAGAGCAGCTAAATTTGGTGTTTGTAAAAACTCGCCTACTAGATCACGAAGTAAAATTGAAGGCGGAACCTACGACAGGACTGAAAGCCCTGCAGGGAATACGAAATATGCCAATAATAAGTCGTCAAGTTTTTATAAAAACAAATACAATTACTACACTCAAAAGAAAAATAATTATATGCCCAGGAATTCATTGCATAAAATATCAAAAATGTATTGCGATTATTGTGGACGTAGAAACCATTTCAAGAAGGATTGTCGATATTTCAAGAAGTTGCAACAAAATAATCAATCTGTAAACATCAAGAAAACTGCAAACAGCGTTCAACCGTGCAACGACAATGATGAGGGCGGTTTCGCTTTTATGTTATCAAAATGTAAGTTACGCACTTCAAATTATTGTAACAGTAATACGATTTTTTTTCTTTTAGATTCTGGTGCGACAGATCATATTGTAAATGTTAAGAATGTTTTTACTTCCTACGTGCAATTACCTATACCCCTGAAGATCGGCGTTGCCAAAAATGGAGCTTCGATACTTGCGTTCGGTAAAGGACGAATAGAAGTAACCACTAATTTAGGAATTTTAGGTTCAATCGATGACGTTTTGTATTCGCCGGAGGTACGTTACAATTTATTATCGGTAAATCGCATGCAACAGGCTGGTATGACGGTTATTTTTGGTAATAACGGTGTTCAAATTTTTGGTAAAAAAAAGAATGTTACATGACTGGTGAGAATTTAAATAATTTATTTAGTATTACTTTTCAAAGTAATAAATCTCAGTGTAATTTAAATGTAGTTTCTGTAAAACAACAAGATTGTTTAAAAGAATATACGTTGTGGCATGGTCGACTTGGCCATTTAAATAAGCAGAAACTTAATATTTTGAAAAATGTAGTTGATGAACGCGATTGTAAAATTTTTGATAATATTGTAATACCTACAGATGAGTTGTGTGAGTCTTGCATACTTGGCAAACAAGCTCGATTACTTTTTTCTAAATGTAAAGATAAAATTAATAATAACCGACCATTGTTTATTATTCACTCTGATGTATGCGGCCCGATTACACCTACTACTATTGACGATAAAAATTATTTTGTAACTTTTATTGACGGTTTTACGCATTACAATGTTACTTATTTAACGTATGCTAAGTCTGAGGTACTTAAATGTTTCCAAGACTTTGTAGCTAAGAGTGAGAATCTATTTAACTTCAAAGTAACAAATTTGTATTGCGATAATGGGCGAGAATATCTCTCTAATGAGTTCAAAAATTACTGCGTTTGCAAGGGAATAACTTATCATTTGACTGTACCGTACACGCCACAGCAAAATGGTGCCGCAGAGCGCATGAATCGTACGTTAACCGAAATGGCGCGAACATTGGTTACAAGTGCGAAGTTAGATAAGTCATATTGGGGCGAAGCTATATTAACATCAACATATATAACAAATAGGCTTCCCACAAAAGCGCTTCCTAATAATAAAACACCATACGAGATGTGGCATAATAAAAAACCGAAAATTAATCATTTAAAAATTTTCGGTTCTACTGCTTACGTTCATGACAAAACTAAGGGATCGAAGTTTGACGAAAAGTCTTTCAAAGCCATACTAGTCGGTTACGACCAAAATGGTTATAAATTATTTAATGTAGAAAATAATCATTTCCTAATTGCAAGGGATGTTGTATTTGACGAGTTGAATTTTGAATCCTCTAGACCTGTCAACAATTTGGTACCAGTAAAAATTCCCGCCGAAATTAATAAGCCCTATAATGAATCGGCAAAGTTAATAGGCAACAAACACAGTAGTCCTCACATGAGCTCAGAAGCTGAACCTTCGTCTAGCAAACTGAGACGTAGTGAAAGAATTCAAAAAATTGCCCGCAATTGATTACAAACAAATGGATGATCCTGACTCTTATCTATCACTTACAACAAATGAAATGTTACCTAATAATTATGACGATATTTTTAATAGAGATGATTCTAGTAAATGGTTAAAAGCAATAGAGAGTGAATTAGAGTCTATTAAAAGTAATAATACATGGAGTCTTGTAGAAAGACCTCAAAATGTAAATATTATTAGTTCTAAATGGGTTTTTACAATTAAAAAGAATGAGTTGGGTGAACCTACACGCTATAAAGCGCGACTAGTCGCTCGTGGCTTCACACAACAATACTTACAAGACTACGACGAAACGTTCGCTCCAGTAGCACGCATTACAACTTTACGATTTGTTTTAGCACTTGCAAATCAGTTTGACTTACATGCCCATCATATGGATGTAAAAACCGCGTTTTTAAATGGAATTCTTAAAGAGGATATCTATATGGAAGTGCCGAAAGGCGTTACAGCGGATTCCAATCAAGTTTGTAAATTAAGTAAGTCGCTATACGGCTTAAAACAATCTTCTCGGTGTTGGTATGAACGTTTCGATCATACTCTTAAGGCTATAGGTTTTGAACATTCACAGGTAGATCCTTGTTTATATATTTTAAATAAAAATAGTATGAATGAAAATGTATACATTGTGCTTTATGTAGATGATGTTTTATTATGTACCAAAAATAAACAAATTATGGATTTATATAAAAAACGTTTAATGCAAGAATTTAGTATGACAGATTTAAATGAAGTAAAACTGTTCTTAGGCATTAAAATAGAACGAACTGAATGTAAATTAACTTTAGATCAATCTTTGTACCTTAAAAGTGTTTTGAATAAGTATTCCATGAGTGATTGTAATCTTTCAAAATAACCATTTCCATCAAAATTAGATTATGAAGCTTTAAGCTCAGACGTACATTATGATGCACCTTGTAAAAATGTCATAGGGTGACTTATGTATGCGATGCTATGCACCCGGCCAGACATTTGTGCTGCAATAAGTATTCTAAGTCGATATCAAAGTAAAAATAATGAGGAGTTATGGCTATGCTTAAAACATTTATTGAGATACATAAAAGGCACTGTTAATTTAAAGTTGACCTATGTAAAATGTAATTTTAAACAATTGGTTGTTGGTTATGCAGATTCTGACTGGGGAGGCGACTTAATTGATAGAAAGAGTACAACTGGACATGTTTTTAAAATTTTCGATAATTGTACAATATCGTGGAATACGCGTAAGCAAAACACTGTCGCCGCTTCCTCAACAGAGGCCGAATATATGGCATTATTTGAAGCAGTTAGAGAAGCAATTTGGATAAAATCCTTATTAAATAGTATTTTGATTCCAGTAAAATTGCCAATAATTATATTTGAGGATAATAATAGCTGCATCAGTATAGCCAATAATCCAACAAATCATAAAAGGTCGAAGCATATCGACATAAAGTACCACTTTACTCGTGAACAAATTACTAACAAAGTAATAAAGTTAGAATATGTTTCCACAGGAAATCAACTGGCTGATATCTTCACTAAGATGGTACATACTCCAAAGTTTCTTGAAATAAGGAGTAAATTAAATTTAATTTAAATTGTGAAATTAATTATTTTTATGATTGAAGTTAATCTATAATAGTTAAAGTGATATATTTTTGTTTTAGTTGAATTCAGTAAGCTAAGTTCAGTGTAAACTTGAGCTAAGTTATTTCAGTAAGAAATTAAACATTGAATTAATTATTATAAAATAGTTCTGATTGTGTTACTACTTGAATATTTGAGGGGGACTGTTGGAATATACGTACTAGAGTACAAATATCCAAGTATATTATGTAAACCTCAAATCAAGGTTTCTTAACTTTTTAATTCCTATGATATTCACAACTGTCATTTGTTATGTCATTCTATTAAAATTATATCTATTGAATGGACGGTCGATTTTTCTTTTGCTGTAAACCTATTTCCATTTTCCATCAATTTTAAAATTAAACATTTTCCTCTGATCCTTAAGACAACGATAATAATAATAATATCCATGTAATAATTATGAACAAACCATGTACGACTCGGGCGAATCTAAAACTGTCCAAGCACCTAGAGAAGACGTTTTCAGATTACAAAAATCTTTGTGCTAAATTATTACAGAATTGAAATTAAAAACTTACGTAAAATTTGTACTTATAACTCACAATTAATATAATATTTTAATAACAGTTAGCAGTTTTTTTATTTATGTTCATTTACAATATTAAAGGAAATACTTATTTGTTTTTGTCGATTGAACATAATTTATTACATTATATTTTTTTTGTTTTGTTGTAAAAAATCCGTAGCAAGAAATATGAGAATACCCATTCATTTTATAACGCATTTAGTATAATGTCAGCCAGACCCTAAAATTTCGTTTATGATTAAATTGTTACATCTTGCATAACACTGTCCATGGCGACTTTGTAAAAATTTTGTAATTATATTATTTTTTGATTATTGCACTTTTAGAATAACATGTAAATTTAATAAGACAAACACAAAGGGACCAGCTTAATTTTACGTAAATACCCTAGCATCCAACTTAAATAAACGATCTTTTTATTGATTTTTTTGGTCGACAAAAATACAAGAAATTTAAGCATAATTTTAAACAATACACTTACAGATGAAAGGTTATTCCTGTATTAAAAGTCGTATATGTATGACTTCTACACCATTTCACAGGGCATTTAGGTATTTTAACAACAAAAATATTGTAAAAAGCCACGCCAAGCCAAATATTGTAAAACGTAAGTAAACAAACCTATGTAAACAAATTGTAAAATGAGTTTGACAAAATTGTCATGTCAAACTGGTTGAATGTCACTCGAGTATATATACACGAAAAATGTGTACCGAATACATGCATAAATATGCATGTGTACATATATACACTTACACAAGCATGATTGAACATGATTTCTATGAGATGAAATTGTCAATGTGGGGCACGTGCAGACTGGACGTCAAAAAAAAGAGTGCTGCTGTCATGTACCACACATCTCTTTTTAACACGCAGTGTTACTGATAGTGACATCTCCCTTGCTCAGGCCTTTGTTTCTCTATTCCGCTAGGTATATTAACTTTATGGTTTATATAGAAAATGAAAATTTTTGACAGCGTGTCAATGACCGCTACCGCCGTTTCGCCGAGTACAGTATAGGTTAAAGCTAATTCTTTAGCGGGTATGTCTTTTTAAAGTATTTGATAAATATTATGTATAACACGGTCAAATTAACTAGACGCACGGTTTGATGATGTCATTATGGAGCTTGCATGTTATATAATATATATTTCAATGCGACAAGTTAATGTGACCGTGTTGTAGGTAAGTGTAAGAATAATATAAACATTTGTAATAATAGAGGTAAGTAGGTAAGGGTTACTCTTATTAGAATTATTTTAGTTGTTCTCACCTTGACTCCCTTTATTCCAGGCATTACATCTGGTGGAATACCCTTATCTAAAACTTTACTATGGTTCTTCTGCATACACAATGGCTCTTTGCTGGATTGACTGCTAGACTTCTCTTCAAATATTTCCTGAAAGTATGTTTTCATAAAAAAGTTATTTTAGAAACTTCTAGAATTGCCTTTGAAATATTGTTTAGCCAAGAACAATGTTACCTTTGGTGCACTCTTCACAGCCAATATATCATCCATTTT
This sequence comes from Aricia agestis, assembly GCF_905147365.1. Lineage (NCBI taxonomy): Eukaryota > Metazoa > Arthropoda > Insecta > Lepidoptera > Lycaenidae > Aricia > Aricia agestis. The sequence continues at coordinate 12,700,065 of NC_056428.1, read as the reverse complement.
GGATCCAACAAGCATTACTTTTCCGCCTTTGACGATCCCAGCTTGTCTGATTGTCCCGCTGTCCCTGGCCATTCCTTTAATGATGAGTTTCTGTGCTGACTGTGGCACTGCACATATTCGTTCTAAATGCGCTTTCAGTTCTACTACAGAGGCATCGTAAGCAAATGTGATGTCATGTTTATTGTTATTAAATACAACTGTAAATTCGACTTGCTCAGGAATTTCTGAAATGTATGTCTTTTCCGATGTGCACGCAGCGTTCTCCGTGGGGGCTTCGATGTGCGGTTTATCATCATTCTCACTCGACTTTTCATCTATTACCGGCTTGGAATTACCGTTTGATACCAAAGAGTTTGGATCCCGATTCTCTGTAGTGTCTCCTTTTTCAGAAGCTGAAAATTTAAACGTGAGTTAGCAATATTCCAGAACAAAAGGTCGAATCCTTTTCGCGGAATTTTTTGGTTAAGCTTCGGGGATAGTATGTATTTACCAATATAATCCATTATAATGTGAACGTTACTAAACAATTTAGTCTAAAATTAAAAAAATCGATTAATTATTATTTTCAAATGATTATTATAAATATTTTAGCTGACTTGCGTTTAAAATATTCGCATTCGCGAATGTTGAAGATAAATATTCGCAATCGCATTCGCATTCGCGAATCTGAAAAATCCAACATTCGTTACATCACTACTTGAAACATAAAACATAAAACTAACCTCAAAACAAAACAAAACTTTTAGAATGAACTTGCTGTGACTAAATTCATTCAATTATAGTCTGTCAAGAAAGTGAAGAAATTAAAAAGTGGCAACATCTTAGTGTCTTTCCCTTTCAAATCAATCTAAGAAAAATGGGATGACACTACGATGTTGCCACTTTTTAATTTCTTCACTTTCTTGACAGACTATCCATACTAATATTATAAATGCGAAAGTATCTCTGTCTGTCTGTCTGTCTTGCTTTCACGCCAAAACTACTGAACCGATTGCAATGAAATTTTGTATGTTCCTGGGTCTTGGATGACTATTAAAATAAAATTTCCAAAAAAGTTAAACATATTTTATGTACACACACTGGCAAAATTAGCGGAACATAGGTAAAAAGGGCCAAAACTTGAACTCAAGTGGGTCGGGCTGTCTGAAAGCCTTTTTTATAGCTTCTAAGCTCATTCAAGAAATAAAATATTGAACAAAACTGGCAAGTTGACAGGTTTTTATAGCAATTATGCCCTAATAAGTGTTTTTCGATTATTGACGTTGTAAGTGTTCCTGATAAGAATGGCGTTTTAGCGGTGTGAAAGGTATGCTCAGCTCATTTGATTGTTTGGTTTTTGGAAGAACACATTGCTTAGATACAAAATTAGTGATTTCCCAGCATCTGCGACAGCTAGAGCTGTAACCACGATAGAGAAAGGTCACACCTACCGTTCGGTCAGTCACGCCTTAGGTGTGTCGGCTTCCGTGGTTCATCGTAACTTTCAACGCTTCAGAGAGACTGGATCTTACGTTCGGAGACGAGAACAAGGCAGATATCGGGTGACAATGGTTCAGGATGACCATTTTGTAAGGAAACAAAACTTAATAAATCGACCTCAAACTGCTATGCAGACACGAAACCTGTCGGAACAGGTCACAGATGAACGTGTAAGTGATTGTACAGTAAGAAGAAGACTCAAAGAAGTTAAATTAAACTCAAAAGTGCCAGCAAGGGCACCAAAACTTGAGACAGGACACCGAAGAGCCAGGCTAAGATTTGCGCGTGAACATCAAAATTAGACAAGTGAGTGAAATCTTGTGCTGTACAGTGATGGGAGCAAAGTCTGTGTACATTGTATTGACAGGCGATAAAGAATGTGGATAAATCATAAGGAAAGCTACAGGCCATCAAACTTACCGGAAACAGTGGCCTATGATGCAGGCTTCGTAATGGTTTGGAGTTGCATATGATTTGGAGCCCGCATGGAGCTGATGATTATAGATGATGGTACTTTGACAGTACAGTGCTATAGCACCGACATCCTGGAACTGCATGGTGTGCCTTTTACACAGTTTTAGGTAGTAATTTAAATTTTATGTGCGTCCATAGAGTAAGAAAATCGGGCATTATTACCTAAACGATGCTGGCGTAGCCCAGGTGGAGAGGCCAGCGTGGTCTACGGATGTGGATCCGATTGAAGACGTGTGGCACATCAATGGGTGAACGGTACGAGTTAAAACTCCAGCTCCAAAATGTGTCCAGAAGCTCGAGTTGGCGGTACTGGAGGAGTAGGAGAATATCCCACAGGAAATTATTGACAATTAAAATGCAAGCATGGAATGGCGTATCCAGGCCCTCTTGAGATCCATAGAAGGCATTACACGCTTTTAACATGGCATTTCTTTAATAAAAATGGAGAATTTATCTTAAAAACTTACTACTGAAATTTCAAAGATTTTCTTAATTTTTTGATTTTTGCTGATTTTTTTCTATTTTTCACGTTTTTATGCCCTAAATTTATATAAAATTTATTTTTTAATAATCAATTAGTAAATAAATAAATAAATATATAAAAATCAGTGAACAATTTAAAAAAATTGAAAATTTTGTTATGTTCCTCTAATTTTGCCGGTGTGTTTATAATATTATAAAAAATCCAGAAATATATCGATGCAATAAACATTTTAGTTCTAATACGATTCAGCAGATGGCGTTTTATTTTTTACTTTATTGTAACATAGAACTAATCATACTTATTAGTTAGTATGTTTTTGTTTATAGTTTTTAATACGTTAGAATATTATGTTTAATAATATTATCACTTGGTATAATAATAATCAATCTATCTTATCTTATAGAACTCCTACTGCATTTCTAATCCATACTATCCATACTAATATTATAAATGCGAAAGTATCTCTGTCTGTCTATCTGTCTGTCTGTCTTGCTTTCACGCCAAAACTACTGAACCGATTGCAATGAAATTTTGTACACAGTTATTCTAGAGTCTGAGAAAGGACATAGGCTACATTTTGATGTGGGAAAATATCTTATTTCCATGAAAATATCGATAAAAATGAATTCGCATTGCGCGTGGCCAGCGCTCATCCCGGGGGTCCTGGGTTCGAGTCCCGCAGGCGGAACAAAAAGTTTTCAATGTTTCTGGGTCTTGGATGTGTATTAAAATAAAATTTCAAAAATCTGAAACATATTTTATGTATTATATTATAAAAAATCCAGAAATATATCGATGCAATGAACATTTTAGTTCTAATACGATTCAACAGATGGCGTTTTATTTTTTACTTTATTGTAACATAGAACTAATCATACTTATTAGTTAGTATGTTTTTGTTTATAGTTTTTAATACGTTAGAATATTATATTCAATAATATTATCACTTGGTATAATAATAATCAATCTATCTTATCTTATAGAACTCCTACTGCATTTCTAATCCATACTATCCATAATAATATTATAAATGCGAAAGTATCTCTGTCTGTCAGTCTGTCTTGCTTTCACGCCAAAACTACTGAACCGATTGCAATGAAATTTTGTACACAGTTATTCTAGAGTCTGAGAAAGGACATAGGCTACATTTTGATGTGGGAAAATATCTTATTTCCATGAAAATATCGATGAAAATGAATTCGCATTGCGCGTGGCCAGCGCTCATCCCGGGGGTCCTGGGTTCGAGTCCCGCAGGCGGAACAAAAAGTTTTCAATGTTCCTGGGTCTTGGATGAATATTAAAATAAAATTTCGAAAATCTTAAACATATTTTATAATATTATAAAAAATCCAGAAATATATCGATGCAATAAACATTTTAGTTCTAATACGATTCAGCAGATGGCGTTATATTTTTTACTTTATTGTAACATAGAACTAATCATACTTATTAGTTAGTATGTTTTTGTTTATAGTTTTTAATACGTTAGAATATTATGTTTAATAATATTATCACTTGGTATAATAATAATCAATCTATCTTATCTTATAGAACTCCTACTGCATTTCTAATCCATACTATCCATACTAATATTATAAATGCGAAAGTATCTCTGTCTGTCTATCTGTCTGTCTTTCTTGCTTTCACGCCAAAACTACTGAACAGATTGCAATGAAATTTTGTACACAGTTATTCTAGAGTCTGAGAAAGGACATAGGCTACATTTTGATGTGGGAAAATATCTTATTTCCATGAAAATATCGATGAAAATGAATTCGCATTGCGCGTGGCCAGCGCTCATCCCGGGGGTCCTGGGTTCGAGTCCCGCAGGCGGAACAAAAAGTTTTCAATGTTCCTGGGTCTTGGACGTGTATTAAAATAAAATTTCAAAAATCTTAAACATATTTTATGTATAATATTATAAAAAATCCAGAAATATATCGATGCAATGAACATTTTAGTTCTAATACGATTCAGCAGATGGCGTTTTATTTTTTACTTTATTGTAACATAGAACTAATCATACTTATTAGTTAGTATGTTTTTGTTTATAGTTTTTAATACGTTAGAATATTATGTTTAATAATATTATCACTTGGTATAATAATAATCAATCTATCTTATCTTATAGAACTCCTACTGCATTTCTATTATATGTGACAAGTTGACAACAGAAGGCGCTCTAAAATAAAGGAGTTCGAGTGTACCGTGTTGGCCTATATTCCATCCAGAAAATATATCAATGCAATCAACATTTTAATTCTAATATATGAAAACAGATGGCGTTTTATTTTTTACTTTATTATTGTAACAGAACTAATCATACCTACTTTACTATATAATATTGTTTTTATTCATAACTACTGTTGCCCGCGACATCGTCTGCGTGAACTTTAGTTAATAGTTTATAGCGCGCGGTGTCAACAAAATTTGTGTCAAATTTAAAAACTTTTTAAAACCCTGGTAAGTGGTACCCCTCCTAGGGCCGCGCTACACCGGAATGGCAACGCTGAAAGTGCTCGCCTCGCATGGCAGCGCCATTCCGGTGTAGCGCGGCTCTTAAATAATCAAAATACCCAAAAACAGCTGTGCAGTGTGCACATAATCTATACTAATATTATAAATGCGAAAGTATCTCTGTCTGTCTGTCAATCTCGCTTTCACGCCAAACGCCAAAAGTATCTCTGTCTGTCTGTCTGTCTGTCAGTCTCGCTTTCACGCCAAACCCCAAAACTTCCGAACCGATTGTATAGAAATTTTGTATACAGATAGTCTAAAGCCTAAGAAAGGACATAGGCTACTTTTTTCTGGAAAAAAGGGATTTAAGGGGGTGAAAATGCGTAAATTTGTTCAAATTAAGTTAGTTCCAACAATTCATAATAGATGGCGCCGTGCGTCTTCTACATCGCGCTGACGCTTGCTCAAAAGTCTTTCTATAAGACGTGGTATCATCTTATATTTAAGTTTCGATTTTTTTCGATTGTTATATCTATTCTACGGTATTAAATAACTCAGAACTTTATCTGTGCAGTGACGTAACCTTAAATCTATCAATGATAAATAGTTTATGGGTAAAGTTGTGTAATTGGAGGGCTAAATAACCTTTAAAATTTGGCATAAAATATAAAGTTTAATATAAAAAAATGAAATACTTATTGTGTGCACACTGCACAGCTGTATTGATTTAAGGGGTACCAGGGTTTTTTTATAAAAGCTTTTGACACCAATTTTGTTGACATCGCGCGCTATAAACTGAAGTCCACGCGGACGAAGTCGCGGGCAACAGCTAGTAAGCAATATCGGTTCGGTTATGTTCAATTTAAACATAGCTGACACGAAACGTCAAACCTGTCAAACATTTTACGCGCGCTTTTTTTGAAATTTTAAAATATTCGCATTCGCGTTCGCGAATGTTGAAGATAAATATTCGCAATCGCATTCGCATTCGCGAATCTGAAAAATCCAACATTCGTTACATCACTACTTGAAACATAAAACATAAAACTAACCTCAAAACAAAACAAAACTTTTAGAATGAACTTTCTGTGACTAAATTCATTCAATTATAGTCTGTCAAGAAAGTGAAGAAATTAAAAAGTGGCAACATCTTAGTGTCTTTCCCTTTCAAATCAATCTAAGAAAAATGTTTTGACACTACGATGTTGCCACTTTTTAATTTCTTCACTTTCTTGACAGACTATAAGCAATATCGGTTCGGTTATGTTCAATTTAAACATAGCCGACACGAAACGTCAAACCTGTCGAACATTTTACGCGCGCTTTTTTTGAAATTTTAAAATAATCGCATTCGCATTCGCGAATGTTGAAGATAAATATTCGCAATCGCATTCGCATTCGCGAATCTGAAAAATCCAACATTCGTTACAGCACTACTTGAAACATAAAACATAAAACTAACCTCAAAACAAAACAAAACTTCTAGAATGAACTTGCTGTGACTAAATTCATTCAATTATAGTCTGTCAAGAAAGTGAAGAAATTAAAAAGTGGCAACATCTTAGTGTCTTTCCCTTTCAAATCAATCTTAGAAAAATGGGATGACACTACGATGTTGCCACTTTTTAATTTCTTCACTTTCTTGACAGACTATAAGCAATATCGGTTGTTTTATGTTCAATTTAAACATAGCCGACACGAAACGTCAAACCTGACGAACATTTTACGCGCGCTTTTTTTGAAATTTTAAAATATTCGCATTCGCATTCGCGAATGTTGAAGATAAATATTCGCAATCGCATTCGCATTCGCGAATCTGAAAAATCCAACATTCGTTACATCACTACTTGAAACATAAAACATAAAACTAACCTCAAAACAAAACAAAACTTTTAGAATGAACTTGCTGTGACTAAATTCATTCAATTATAGTCTGTCAAGAAAGTGAAGAAATTAAAAAGTGGCAACATCTTAGTGTCTTTCCCTTTCAAATCAATCTAAGAAAAATGGGATGACACTACGATGTTGCCACTTTTTAATTTCTTCACTTTCTTGACAGACTATCCATACTAATATTATAAATGCGAAAGTATCTCTGTCTGTCTGTCTGTCTGTCTTGCTTTCACGCCAAAACTACTGAACCGATTGCAATGAAATTTTGTACACAGTTATTCTAGAGTCTGAGAAAGGACATAGGCTACATTTTGATGTGGGAAAATATCTTATTTCCATGAAAATATCGATGAAAATGAATTCGCATTGCGCGTGGCCAGCGCTCATCCCGGGGGTCCTGGGTTCGAGTCCCGCAGGCGGAACAAAAAGTTTTCAATGTTCCTGGGTCTTGGATGACTATTAAAATAAAATTTCGAAAATCTTAAACATATTTTATGTATAATATTATAAAAAATCCAGAAATATATCGATGCAATAAACATTTTAGTTCTAATACGATTCAGCAGATGGCGTTATATTTTTTACTTTATTGTAACATAGAACTAATCATACTTATTAGTTAGTATGTTTTTGTTTATAGTTTTTAATACGTTAGAATATTATGTTTAATAATATTATCACTTGGTATAATAATAATCAATCTATCTTATCTTATAGAACTCCTACTGCATTTCTAATCCATACTATCCATACTAATATTATAAATGCGAAAGTATCTCTGTCTGTCTATCTGTCTGCCTTTCTTGCTTTCACGCCAAAACTACTGAACAGATTGCAATGAAATTTTGTACACAGTTATTCTAGAGTCTGAGAAAGGACATAGGCTACATTTTGATGTGGGAAAATATCTTATTTCCATGAAAATATCGATGAAAATGAATTCGCATTGCGCGTGGCCAGCGCTCATCCCGGGGGTCCTGGGTTCGAGTCCCGCAGGCGGAACAAAAAGTTTTCAATGTTCCTGGGTCTTGGACGTGTATTAAAATAAAATTTCAAAAATCTTAAACATATTTTATGTATAATATTATAAAAAATCCAGAAATATATCGATGCAATGAACATTTTAGTTCTAATACGATTCAGCAGATGGCGTTTTATTTTTTACTTTATTGTAACATAGAACTAATCATACTTATTAGTTAGTATGTTTTTGTTTATAGTTTTTAATACGTTAGAATATTATGTTTAATAATATTATCACTTGGTATAATAATAATCAATCTATCTTATCTTATAGAACTCCTACTGCATTTCTATTATATGTAACAAGTTGACAACAGAAGGCGCTCTAAAATAAAGGAGTTCAAGTGTACCGTGTTGGCCTATATTCCATCCAGAAAATATATCAATGCAATCAACATTTTAATTCTAATATATGAAAACAGATGGCGTTTTATTTTTTACTTTATTATTGTAACAGAACTAATCATACCTACTTTACTATATAATATTGTTTTTATTCATAACTACTGTTGCCCGCGACATCGTCTGCGTGAACTTTAGTTAATAGTTTATAGCGCGCGGTGTCAACAAAATTTGTGTCAAATTTAAAAACTTTTTAAAACCCTGGTAAGTGGTACCCCTCTTAGGGCCGCGCTACACCGGAATGGCAACGCTGAAACTGCTCGCCTCGCATGGCAGCGCCATTCCGGTATAGCGCGGCCCTTAATTAATCAAAATACCCAAAAACAGCTGTGCAGTGTGCACATAATCTATACTAATATTATAAATGCGAAAGTATCTCTGTCTGTCTGTCAATCTCGCTTTCACGCCAAACGCCAAAAGTATCTCTGTCTGTCTGTCTGTCTGTCAGTCTCGCTTTCACGCCAAACGCCAAAACTTCCGAACCGATTGTATAGAAATTTTGTATACAGATAGTCTAAAGCCTGAGAAAGGACATAGGCTACTTTTTTACTGGAAAAAAGGGATTTAAGGGGGTGAAAATGCGTAAATTTGTTCAAATTAAGTTAGTTCCAACAATTCATAATAGATGGCGCCGTGCGTCTTCTACATCGCGCTGAAGCTTGCTCAAAAGTCTTTCTATAAGAATTGGTATCATCTTATATTTAAGTTTCGATTTTTTTCGATTGTTATATCTATTCTACGGTATTAAATAACTCAGAACTTTATCTGTGCAGTGACGTAACCTTAAATCTATCAATGATAAATAGTTTATGGGTAAAGTTGTGTAATTGGAGGGCTAAATAAGCTTTAAAATTTGGCATAAAATATAAAGTTTAATATAAAAAAATGAAATACTTATTGTGTGCACACAGCTGTATTGATTTAAGGGGTACCAGGGTTTTTTTATAAAAGCTTTTGACACCAATTTTGTTGACATCGCGCGCTATAAACTGAAGTCCACGCGGACGAAGTCGCGGGCAACAGCTAGTAAGCAATATCGGTTCGGTTATGTTCAATTTAAACATAGCTGACACGAAACGTCAAACCTGTCAAACATTTTACGCGCGCTTTTTTTGAAATTTTAAAATATTCGCATTCGCATTCGCGTTCGCGAATGTTGAAGATAAATATTCGCAATCGCATTCGCATTCGCGAATCTGAAAAATCCAACATTCGTTACATCACTACTTGAAACATAAAACATAAAACTAACCTCAAAACAAAACAAAACTTTTAGAATGAACTTTCTGTGACTAAATTCATTCAATTATAGTCTGTCAAGAAAGTGAAGAAATTAAAAAGTGGCAACATCTTAGTGTCTTTCCCTTTCAAATCAATCTAAGAAAAATGTTTTGACACTACGATGTTGCCACTTTTTAATTTCTTCACTTTCTTGACAGACTATAAGCAATATCGGTTCGGTTATGTTCAATTTAAACATAGCCGACACGAAACGTCAAACCTGTCGAACATTTTACGCGCGCTTTTTTTGAAATTTTAAAATAATCGCATTCGCATCCGCGAATGTTGAAGATAAATATTCGCAATCGCATTCGCATTCGCGAATCTGAAAAATCCAACATTCGTTACAGCACTACTTGAAACATAAAACATAAAACTAACCTCAAAACAAAACAAAACTTTTAGAATGAACTTTCTGTGACTAAATTCATTCAATTATAGTCTGTCCAGAAAGTGAAGAAAATAAAAAGTGGCAACATCTTAGTGTCTTTCCCTTTCAAATCAATCTAAGAAAAATGGGATGACACTACGATGTTGCCACTTTTTTGACAGACTATAAGCAATATCGGTTCGGTTATGTTCAATTTAAACATAGCCGACACGAAACGTTTAAAATATTCGCATTCGCGAATGTTGAAGATAAATATTCGCAATCGCATTCGCATTCGCGAATCTGAAAAATCCAACATTCGTTACATCACTACTTGAAACATAAAACATAAAACTAACCTCAAAACAAAACAAAACTTTTAGAATGAACTTGCTGTGACTAAATTCATTCAATTATAGTCTGTCAAGAAAGTGAAGAAATTAAAAAGTGGCAACATCTTAGTGTCTTTCCCTTTCAAATCAATCTAAGAAAAATGGGATGACACTACGATGTTGCCACTTTTTAATTTCTTCACTTTCTTGACAGACTATCCATACTAATATTATAAATGCGAAAGTATCTCTGTCTGTCTGTCTGTCTTGCTTTCACGCCAAAACTACTGAACCGATTGCAATGAAATTTTGTACACAGTTATTCTAGAGTCTGAGAAAGGACATAGGCTACATTTTGATGTGGGAAAATATCTTATTTCCATGAAAATATCGATGAAAATGAATTCGCATTGCGCGTGGCCAGCGCTCATCCCGGGGGTTCTGGGTTCGAGTCCCGCAGGCGGAACAAAAAGTTTTCAATGTTCCTGGGTCTTGGATGACTATTAAAATAAAATTTCGAAAATCTTAAACATATTTTATGTATAATATTATAAAAAATCCAGAAATATATCGATGCAATAAACATTTTAGTTCTAATACGATTCAGCAGATGGCGTTTTATTTTTTACTTTATTGTAACATAGAACTAATCATACTTATTAGTTAGTATGTTTTTGTTTATAGTTTTTAATACGTTAGAATATTATGTTTAATAATATTATCACTTGGTATAATAATAATCAATCTATCTTATCTTATAGAACTCCTACTGCATTTCTAATCCATACTATCCATACTAATATTATAAATGCGAAAGTATCTCTGTCTGTCTGTCTTGCTTTCACGCCAAAACTACTGAACCGATTGCAATGAAATTTTGTACACAGTTATTCTAGAGTCTGAGAAAGGACATAGGCTACATTTTGATGTGGGAAAATATCTTATTTCCATGAAAATATCGATGAAAATGAATTCGCATTGCGCGTGGCCAGCGCTCATCCCGGGGGTCCTGGGTTCGAGTCCCGCAGGCGGAACAAAAAGTTTTCAATGTTCCTGGGTCTTGGATGACTATTAAAATAAAATTTCGAAAATCTTAAACATATTTTATGTATAATATTATAAAAAATCCAGAAGTATATCGATGCAATGAACATTTTAGTTCTAATACGATTCAACAGATGGCGTTTTATTTTTTACTTTATTGTAACATAGAACTAATCATACTTATTAGTTAGTATGTTTTTGTTTATAGTTTTTAATACGTCAGAATATTATGTTTAATAATATTATCACTTGGTATAATAATATTCAATCTATCTTATCTTATAGAACTCCTACTGCATTTTTTTTTATTTTTTATTATAAAATTGGGGCCGTCTATAGACTGTTCGTCCATATCCTTTTTTTGTTATTTTATTATTTAGATTTTTCGCACCAAGGATAATTGAAATAATATTATGAATTTTAATTAATTGTGGGCCATCACGCCATGGACAATCTTTTTTTTTTTTTTTTTCTTTTTTTTTTATGTGTATATGTATATTTAATAGAATAGAGTATAATATGTTATACATATAATAAATAAATATATACATTTATTGTTTTATAAATTGCATAATAATAATATTAATGTTTTGAACGGTGAGGTCCCAGTCAGTGTGGCGGCTAGTAGATCCGACATTTTCCGATTTCCTTAGATTTTATGCTGCTCCACCCTTTGCCTTTAGATGTTGTGACATTGGCTTGGTGGAGAGGGGTCACTCAAGCTGGGTGGAGTTTCTAGGTTGTTAAAAAGATATCGTTCTGTGTCGAATCTACCCGCCATGTGGCTTAGGACTTTATCGTTCCTGTCTTTCATAGCCATTTTTATATTATAATCTTTTATGTGTTCGGTTGACACCTCCGTGGCTCTTTTTATGAAGCTTGCCACAGCGTCTCCATCAGTGTCAGTGTAATAGACACAGGTGTTAGTGTGCCGGGATATAGCTACAACTGCATGAGGAACGCTGTCATGGATTGCCAGCTTTCGGGACTTGGTCTGTATGATGATCACCGAAGGACTCGTTAATCCCTGAGCTTCATGGATTGTGAGGACGCGAGAGTCCGTTCCCGATCCATAGCCTGTATTAGTGAGGGCTGCTTTCTCCTCTTGTGTGTGGACAAGATACAGGGTATTTAGATCGGTTTTAGGTATTCTCGCTCCTGTATACTTCATTAGCTTTAGGGACCGCACAATTTCCTTCGATGAATAGATGTTATTATAGACCATGTTTAAGGCGTATGCCACATCCATAGGGCTCCTGTGTGTGCAAGACAACTCCTGGGTGATGCTGGTTACCAAGTTTGGACGAGTGTAATTAAGTTTAAAGAGGTTTTCACGCTCTATAAACGGAAGTTGGTTAATATATCCAATGAGGATGACACTACTGCATTTCTAATCCATACTATCCATACTAATATTATAAATGCGAAAGTATCTCTGTCTGTCTGTCTGTCTTGCTTTCACGCCAAAACTACTGAACCGATTGCAATGAAATTTTGTACACAGTTATTCTAGAGTCTGAGAAAGGACATAGGCTACATTTTGATGCGGGAAAATATCTTATTTCCATGAAAATATCGATGAAAATGAATTCGCATTGCGCGTGGCCAGCGCTCATCCCGGGGGTCCTGGGTTCGAGTCCCGCAGGCGGAACAAAAAGTTTTCAATGTTCCTGGGTCTTGGATGTGTATTTAAATAAAATTTCAAAAATCTTAAACATATTTTATGTATAATATTATAAAAAATCCAGAAATATATATCGATGCAATGAACATTTTAGTTCTAATACGATTCAACAGATGGCGTTTTATTTTTTACTTTATTGTAACATAGAACTAATCATACTTATTAGTTAGTATGTTTTTGTTTATAGTTTTTAATACGTTAGAATATTATGTTTAGTAATATTATCACTTGGTATAATAATAATCAATCTATCTTATCTTATAGAACTCCTACTGCATTTCTAATCCATACTATCCATACTAATATCCATACTAATATTATAAATGCGAAAGTATCTCTGTCTGTCTGTCTGTCTTGCTTTCACGCTAAAACTACTGAACCGATTGCAATGAAATTTTGTACACAGTTATTCTAGAGTCTGAGAAAGGACATAGGCTACATTTTGATGTGGGAAAATATCTTATTTCCATGAAAATATCGATGAAAATGAATTCGCATTGCGCGTGGCCAGCGCTCATTCCGGGGGTCCTGGGTTCAAGTCCCGCAGGCGGAACAAAAAGTTTTCAATGTTCCTGGGTCTTGGATGACTATTAAAATAAAATTTCGAAAATCTTAAACATATTTTATGTATAATATTATAAAAAATCCAGAAATATATCGATGCAATAAACATTTTAGTTCTAATACGATTCAGCAGATGGCGTTTTATTTTTTACTTTAAAATAACATAGAACTAATCATACTTATTAGTTAGTATGTTTTTGTTTATAGTTTTTAATACGTTAGAATATTATGTTTAATAATATTATCACTTGGTATAATAATAATCAATCTATCTTATCTTATAGAACTCCTACTGCATTTCTAATCCATACTATCCATACTAATATTATAAATGCGAAAGTATCTCTGTCTGTCTGTCTGTCTTGCTTTCACGCCAAAACTAGTGAACCGATTGCAATGAAATTTTGTACACAGTTATTCTAGAGTCTGAGAAAGGACATAGGCTACATTTTGATGTGGGAAAATATTTTATTTCCATGAAAATATCGATGAAAATGAATTCGCATTGCGCGTGGCCAGCGCTCATCCCGGGGGTCCTGGGTTCGAGTCTCGCAGGCGGAACAAAAAGTTTTCAATGTTCCTGGGTCTTGGACGTGTATTAAATAAAATAAAATTTCAAAAATCTTAAACATATTTTATGTATAATATTATAAAAAATCCAGAAATATATCGATGCAATGAACATTTTAGTTCTAATACGATTCAGCAGATGGCGTTTTATTTTTTACTTTATTGTAACATAGAACTAATCATACTTATTAGTTAGTATGTTTATGTTTATAGTTTTTAATGCGTTAGAATATTATATTTAATAATATTATAACTTGGTATAATAATAATCAATCTATCTTATCTTATAGAACTCCTACTGCATTTCTAATATATGTGACAAGTTGACAACAGAAGGCGCTCTAAAATAAAGGAGTTCGAGTGTACCGTGTTGGCCTATATTCCATCCAGAAAATATATCAATGCAATCAACATTTTAATTGTAATATATGAAAACAGATGGCGTTTTATTTTTTACTTTATTATTGTAACAGCACTAATCATACTTACTTTACTATATAATATTGTTTTTATTCATAACTAGCTGTTGCCCGCGACATCGTCTGCGTGGACTTTAATTAATAGTTTATAGCGCGCGGTGTCAACAAAATTTGTGTCAAATTTAAAAACTTTTTAAAACCCTGGTAAGTGGTACACCTCTTAGGGCCGCGCTACACCGGAATGGCAGCGCTGAAAGTGCTCGCCTCGCATGGCAGCGCCATTCCGGTGTAGCGCGGCCCTTAATTAATAAAAATACCCAAAAACAGCTGAGCAGTGTGCACATAATCTATACTAATATTATAAATGCGAAAGTATCTCTGTCTGTCTGTCAATCTCGCTTTCACGCCAAACGCCAAAAGTATCTTTGTCTGTCTGTCTGTCAGTCTCGCTTTCACGCCAAACGCCAAAACTTCCGAACCGATTGTAATGAAATTTTGTATACAGATAGTCTAAAGCCTGAGAAAGGACATAGGCTACTTTTTTACTGGAAAAAAGGGTTTTAAGGGGGTGAAAATGCGTAAATTTGTCCAAATTAAGTTAGTTCCAACAATTCATAATAGATGGCGCCGTGCGTCTTCTACATCGCGCTGACGCTTGCTCAAAAGTCTTTCTGTAAGACGTGGTATCATCTCACATTTAAGTTTCGATTTTTTTCGATTGTTATATCTATTCTACGGTATTAAATAACTCAGTACTTTATCTGTGCAGTGACGTAACCTTAAATCTATCAATGATAAATAGTTTATGGGTAAAGTTGTGTAATTGGAGGGCTAAATAAGCTTTAAAATTTGGCATAAAATATAAAGTTTAATATAAAAAAATGAAATACTTATTGTGTGCACACTGCACAGCTGTATTGATTTAAGGGGTACCAGGTTTTTTTTATAAAAGCTTTTGACACCAATTTTGTTGACATCGCGCGCTATAAACTGAAGTCCACGCGGACGAAGTCGCGGGCAACAGCTAGTAAGCAATATCGGTTCGGTTATGTTCAATTTAAACATAGCCGACACGATACGTCAAAACTGTCGAACATTTTACGCGCGCTTTTTTTGAAATTTTAAAATATTCGCATTCGCATTCGCGTTCGCGAATGTTGAAGATAAATATTCGCAATCGCATTCGCATTCGCGAATCTGAAAAATCCAACATTCGTTACATCACTACTTGAAACATAAAACTAACCTCAAAACAAAACAAAACTTTTAGAATGAACTTTCTGTGACTAAATTCATTCAATTATAGTCTGTCAAGAAAGTGAAGAAATTAAAAAGTGGCAACATCTTAGTGTCTTTCCCTTTCAAATCAATCTAAGAAAAATGGGATGACACTACGATGTTGCCACTTTTTAATTTCTTCACTTTTTTGACAGACTATAAGCAATATCGGTTCGGTTATGTTCAATTTAAACATAGCCGACACGAAACGTCAAACCTGTCGAACATTTTACGCGCTTTTTTTGAAATTTTAAAATATTCGCATTCGCATTCGCGAACGCTGAAGATAAATATTCGCAATCACATTCGCATTCGCGAATGTTGAAGATAAATATTCGCAATCGCATTCGCATTCGCGAATCTGAAAAATCCAACATTCGTTACATCACTACTTGAAACATAAAACATAAAACTAACCTCAAAACAAAACAAAACTTTTAGAATGAACTTGCTGTGACTAAATTCATTCAATTGTAGTCTGTCAAGAAAGTGAAGAAATTAAAAAGTGGCAACATCTTAGTGTCTTTCCCTTTCAAATCAATCTAAGAAAAATGGGATGACACTACGATGTTGCCACTTTTTAATTTCTTCACTTTCTTGACAGACTATAAGCAATATCGGTTCGGTTATGTTCAATTTAAACATAGCCGACACGAAACGTCAAACCTGTCGAACATTTAACGCGCGCTTTTTTTGAAATTTTAAAATATTCGCATTCGCGAATGTTGAAGATAAATATTCGCAATAGCATTCGCATTCGCGAATCTGAAAAATCCAACATTCGTTACATCACTTCTTGAAACATAAAACATAAAACTAACCTCAAAACAAAACAAAACTTTTAGAATGAACTTTCTGTGACTAAATTCATTCAATTATAGTCTGTCAAGAAAGTGAAGAAATTAAAAAGTGGCAACATCTTAGTGTCTTTCCCTTTCAAATCAATCTAAGAAAAATGGGATGACACTACGATGTTGCCACTTTTTAATTTCTTCACTTTTTTGACAGACTATAAGCAATATCGGTTCGGTTATGTTCAATTTAAACATAGCCGACACGAAACGTCAAACCTGTCGAACATTTTACGCGCTTTTTTTGAAATTTTAAAATATTCGCATTCGCATTCGCGAACGCTGAAGATAAATATTCGCAATCACATTCGCATTCGCGAATGTTGAAGATAAATATTCGCAATCGCATTCGTATTTGCGAATCTGAAAAATCCAACATTCGTTACATCACTACTTGAAACATAAAACATAAAACTAACCTCAAAACAAAACAAAACTTTTAGAATGAACTTGCTGTGACTAAATTCATTCAATTGTAGTCTGTCAAGAAAGTGAAGAAATTAAAAAGTGGCAACATCTTAGTGTCTTTCCCTTTCAAATCAATCTAAGAAAAATGGGATGACACTACGATGTTGCCACTTTTTAATTTCTTCACTTTCTTGACAGACTATAAGCAATATCGGTTCGGTTATGTTCAATTTAAACATAGCCGACACGAAACGTCAAACCTGTCGAACATTTAACGCGCGCTTTTTTTGAAATTTTAAAATATTCGCATTCGCGAATGTTGAAGATAAATATTCGCAATCGCATTCGCATTCGCGAATCTGAAAAATCCAACATTCGTTACATCACTACTTGAAACATAAAACATAAAACTAACCTCAAAACAAAACAAAACTTTTAGAATGAATTTCTATGACTAAATTCATTCAATTATAGTCTGTCAAGAAAGTGAAGAAATTAAAAAGTTGCAACATCTTAGTGTCTTTCCCTTTCAAATCAATCTAAGAGAAATGGGATGACACTACGTTGTTGCCACTTTTTAATTTCTTCACTTTCTTGACAGACTATAAGCAATATCGGTTCGGTTATGTTCAATTTAAACATAGCCGACACGAAACGTCAAACCTGTCGAACATTTTACGCGCGCTTTTTTTGAAATTTTAAAATATTCGCATTCGCATTCGCGAATGTTGGAGATAAATATTCGCAATAGCATTCGCATTCGCGAATCTGAAAAATCCAACATTCGTTACATCACTACTTGAAACATAAAACATAAAACTAACCTCAAAACAAAACAAAACTTTTAGAATGAACTTTCTGTGACTAAATTCATTCAATTATAGTCTGTCCAGAAAGTGAAGAAATTAAAAAGTGGCAACATCTTAGTGTCTTTCCCTTTCAAATCAATCTAAGAAAAATGGGATGACACTACGATGTTGCCACTTTTTAATTTCTTCACTTTCTTGACAGACTATAAGCAATATCGGTTCGGTTATGTTCAATTTAAACATAGCCGACACGAAACGTCAAACCTGTCGAACATTTTACGCGCGCTTTTTTTGAAATTTTAAAATATTCGCATTCGCATTCGCGAACGCTGAAGATAAATATTCGCAATCACATTCGCATTCGCGAATGTTGAAGATAAATATTCGCAATAGCATTCGCATTCGCGAATCTGAAAAATCCAACATTCGTTACATCACTTCTTGAAACATAAAACATAAAACTAACCTCAAAACAAAACAAAACTTTTAGAATGAACTTTCTGTGACAAAATTCATTCAATTATAGTCTGTCAAGAAAGTGAAGAAATTAAAAAGTGGCAACATCTTAGTGTCTTTCCCTTTCAAATCAATCTAAGAAAAATGGGATGACACTACGATGTTGCCACTTTTTAATTTCTACACTTTCTTGACAGACTATAAGCAATATCGGTTCGGTTATGTTTATTTAAACATAGCCGACACAAAACGTCAATCCTGTCGAACATTTTACGCGCGCTTTTTTTTGAAATTTTAAAATATTCGCATTCGCATTCGCGAATGTTGAAGATAAATATTCGCAATAGCATTCGCGAATGTTGAAGATAAATATTCGCAATAGCATTCGCATTCGCGAATCTGAAAAATCCAACATTCGTTACATCACTACTTGAAACATAAAACATAAAACTAACCTCAAAACAAAACAAAACTTTTAGAATGAACTTTCTGTGACTAAATTCATTCAATTATAGTCTGTCCAGAAAGTGAAGAAATTAAAAAGTGGCAACATCTTAGTGTCTTTCCCTTTCAAATCAATCTAAGAAAAATGGGATGACACTACGATGTTGCCACTTTTTAATTTCTTCACTTTCTTGACAGACTATAAGCAATATCGGTTCGGTTATGTTCAATTTAAACATAGCCGGCACGAAACGTCAAACCTGTCGAACATTTAACGCGCGCTTTTTTTGAAATTTTAAAATATTCGCATTCGCATTCGCGAACGTTTAAGATAAATATTCGCAATCGCATTCGCATTCGCGAATGTTGAAGATAAATATTCGCAATCGCATTCACATTCGCGAATCTGAAAAATCCAACATTCGTTTCATCACTACTTGAAACATAAAACATAAAACTAACCTCAAAACAAAACAAAACTTTTAGAATGAACTTGCTGTGACTAAATTCATTCAATTGTTGTCTGTCAAGAAAGTGAAGAAATTAAAAAGTGGCAACATCTTAGTGTCTTTCCCTTTCAAATCAATCTAAGAAAAATGAGATGACACTACGATGTTGCCACTTTTTAATTTCTTCACTTTCTTGACAGACTATAAGCAATATCGGTTCGGTTATGTTCAATTTAAACAGCCGACACGAAACGTCAAACCTGTCGAACATTTTACGCGCGCTTTATTTGAAATTTTAAAATATTCGCATTCGCATTCGCGAATGTTGAAGATAAATATTCGCAATCGCATTCGCATTCGCGAATCTGAAAAATCCAACATTCGTTACATCACTACTTGAAACATAAAACATAACTAATAAGTATGATTAGTTCTATGTTACAATAAAGTAAAAAATAAAACGCCATCTGTTGAATCGTATTAGAACTAAAATGTTCATTGCATCGATATATTTCTGGATTTTTTATAATATTATACATAAAATATGTTTAAGATTTTCGAAATTTTATTTTAATACACATCCAAGACCCAGGAACATTGAAAACTTTTTGTTCCGCCTGCGGGACTCGAACCCAGGACCCCCGGGATGAGCGCTGGCCACGCGCAATGCGAATTCATTTTCATCGATATTTTCATGGAAATAAGATATTTTCCCACATCAAAATGTAGCCTATGTCCTTTCTCAGACTCTAGAATAACTGTGTACAAAATTTAATTGCAATCGGTTCAGTAGTTTTGGCGTGAAAGCAAGACAGACAGACAGACAGACAGAGATACTTTCGCATTTAAAATATTAGTATGGATAGTATGGATTAGAAATGCAGTAGGAGTTCTATAAGATAAGATAGATTGATTATTATTATACCAAGTGATAATATTATTAAACATAATATTCTAACGTATTAAAAACTATAAACAAAAACATACTAACTAATAAGTATGATTAGTTCTATGTTACAATAAAGTAAAAAATAAAACGCCATCTGTTGAATCGTATTAGAACTAAAATGTTCATTGCATTGATATATTTCTGGATTTTTTATAATATTATACATAAAATATGTTTAAGATTTTTGAAATTTTATTTTAATACACATCCAAGACCCAGGAACATCGAAAACTTTTTGTTCCGCCTGCGGGACTCGAACCCAGGACCCCCGGGATGAGCGCTGGCCACGCGCAATGCGAATTCATTTTCATCGATATTTTCATGGAAATAAGATATTTTCCCACATCAAAATGTAGCCTATGTCCTTTCTCAGACTCTAGAATAACTGTATACAAAATTTCATTGCAATCGGTTCAGTAGTTTTGGCGTGAAAGCAAGACAGACAGACAGACAGACAGACAGAGATACTTTCGCATTTATAATATTATAGTATAGATTATAGTTCATACCTACCTACATACTTTGATACCTCCATTGCTTTTCGGTTTCGATATGATTAATAACCTATCGGCGTGTTTCTAGATAGAATCTAGAAATACGCCGAGCCGCAGGGCAGCTGTGGTAGATACCACAGCTGCCCTGCGGCTGTCGCGGTACTGCTATCGACGCGACAGGGTCGCGCTCATCGAAATTTGCCGCGCCACGCCCACCGGTCTCGTGTCGCGCGTCGCGGTAATCGGAATGTCGTCCATATAAACACATACAAAGCAGTGTCTTGGCGACAGTCTCGGGTCGCGGGTCGCGGACATCGGTATGCTATTTTACGCGGCGACCGGTCTCTCTGTCTCGCGACGCGGGTCGCCGTGATTGTTTAGTCCTCCATACAACTTCATAGTGAGCAGTGGCTGTTTGGGTCGCGGGTCGCGGCGACCCGCTGCATGCTGCCTTGATCCGAATCATACCTTTACTGTAAACGCAGTAGGTATGTATAAGGCAGTAATACGACAGCAACTGCAGCATCTAATTAGAGTCGGTACTCGGTAAAACTGACTTAATGAGGGGGGGAGTGTCCAACAATACACATTCGATAGTACAGTAGGATCGATTTTACCTAAGCACTTCAATAAAATAACCTCTACCGCTTTAGCATAAGGTTCTATTAGGGGTAAATTAGGTGCAAGTATACAGCAATACACATTCGACAATACAGTAAGAGCTATTTTACTTAAGCTCTTTTATGAAAATAACCTCTACATCGTTAGCATAAGGTCCTGGCAGGGGTAAATTAACTGCGAAGTAATCGACACTGGATCGCAACGGTTTTAGTAACGGACACCGATCGTGTGCATATCGATTCGCCGATTTCAGACATTCCTGTGTTCTAATTATTAAAATTCTAGATTCTAGAATCAATATCTAGATATATCACTAATTTTACTTTTATATTTTGCGCTGAAATAAAACTAGTAACTCTACATTTTGTCGCTATAGAAATATCAAATAAGTCTTTGGAATCTAAAGTATCTTCATACCTATTTAACCGACAGACAAATGGACAGACAGACAATCAGTATTTATAATAATTTATTAGGATGATGGGCAACGAAGACATTTCTGTTGACTGGGCGCAAGCCAAGTAAAACTAAAACACAAATTTTTGACAAAATGCGATTCTTAGTTTTGGTTTAACATTTAGTTACCATTTTCACATTGATCAGAATTTAATGCATATGTTTTGTATCTAGATGTTATGTAACATAATGTTAAATAAGGAGAAGAATCTTCAATCGTTGAAGGTGGCCCAAGGTTGAAGACAATTGATATTCAAGAACAATCATTTCAATTGAACACTCGCTAAAGTAATAATATTTCTCAGTCTAGACTCTAGAAGATTCCATAACAGAAATCGTATAAAAAGTCAAGACTGTTTTTCACGTTTGGATATTGGATAATCATGATTCCCATCATGCAGCTGTCTTGACAGGCACAATCAACGCCGATGATGGCAATCAATGACAAATATATATACTCCAGTCATTATATACATTTGGAAATACAAATGAACCGAGAAAGCCAAATTTTGAATATTACGTGGGCATAGCCAGAAATTTAGAACAGCTTAAGAGGATACACCAGGGGCTAGAGAAATGAAAAAAAAGTACGTGTAATATCTATAGCTGTCTCCCTTACCTCAAGCCTATACCGCAGAACGCGATAGAGACAACTGCAGAAAATCCAGAAAATCAACGATTCGTTGTCCCCTGATTCCTTCTCCAAAACTTAACCGATTTAAGTACTTTTTTCATTAAAGATTAAAAAAAGGCTTGAGCTGTGTTCCTATGTTTTGCTTTTTTTTGTATAATCTAGCCAAATCTGTTTTCTGGACGTTTGAACACAGCGGAAAATCTGGTCATTTTTTTAGGTTTTTGAACGTTCATATCTTATTTAATAATTAAATTATGAAAAAAAAGAAAACATAGGGACATTGTATTAGTGGCCGTAGATATTCAGGAAAAAAATTATAACTCTACTAGCATTATCCAGGGAGGAAACAGGGGACAACGTTTGTATGGGAAAAATGGCGGTGTGGAATCCTCTTAAGTTTTTGAACTTTTCTAGCCATCCCATTGTCGACCAAAATAACTTTGTGGGTTTTCCCCATCATGAAAAAAGGGTTAAATACCGTTTTTTCATCATAACTCGGTTCCCCGTCGAGATAAAAATAATATTAAAACCGGCCACGCGCAATATAGGGTTCCGTAGTACCGCTAGTTTTTGATATTTTTTGTATAGTTAATGAATGTACATTAAAACGTTACGACTTACGTTCAAAAGAATTTGAACGAAAATACAATTTTTTTAGTTGTTATTAGTTATTACTCGTACTAAAGGATAAGACTTGAGAGTCTAGCAACAAATTGTTATTTTTACTTAACTTTTCATATCACGATATGTTGTAGTTTAGTTGATCGACTATTACTCAATAACTTATGAAGTCTTCTTAGCCGTGATAATTTTGCTTTTAAATTCAGCATATTACCCTACCCCCGTGAATTTTTTTACATTTCCAAAAGCACCCGTTTAGCTGATAGGAGGGGGGGACACTGGACACTAACGATTTTTCCACTTTAAAACTTCATATTTAACAAATAGATCCCTAAATCGGAATATGGTCTTTGAATACTCACAATATTTTTAAAAAACCTATCCAACAACAAACCAAACGGTGGGGTGGACGCGGAAAAAATAAATCACCCCGCTTGATGTGTATGGGAGGTACCATTTTTTATTAAGATTTTATATACCTACCATTTTGTCGACGTCATTAAGATGTACATTCATGCCGAATTACAGATTTGTAGGCCTTATAGTCTCTGAGAAAAACGGCGGACAGCCAGACGGACAGACAGACAGACGTCTGTCCGTACAGACCGAAACTATAGGGGTTCCTTGTTGACTACAGAACCCGTCCTTTTCATTCTTCAAAGCAGAGACAGGGGTAGCATAATATTTTTAAACTGGCCTTTGATAACTGTTTGACAATTTTCAAGTTTTTATCGGTGCAAACAATGATTTCTTTACAATCGAGAATGCGGGCCGATCTTTTCACATACGTATTATTTCATATTTCCTAACCATTGTGTAGTCCGATACAAACTTGTTGACAATAGATAAAAGTTAAAGACAAAATGTATTCAGATAAAAAAATTTACAGAAGCCTGGTGGTCCATGAAATCGTTTATTTTTTTTTATTACACGCGGTAGTGTGTCAAGCCAAGTTCAAGTGTAGAATGGCGCGCAGCACCATGTGTAAATATTACACGAATCATTTCCCTTTACTTAATTTGATAAAATATTTTAAATACAAGATTTTTATAAGACTTTTACAATGTGGTGCACGAAAATGTGACTTTTTTATTAATAAGGGGTTAGTCTCTAGGAAACTTTGAATCAATTATTATTTTCGAAATCTATTTTTTCACGGCGGTTTTCTGCTAGGCATCACTTTATCGTAACTCCCACGGTATATATCCCCATTCACATTCAAACCGCGTTTATTAGTAGTGGACAGTGGTAGGTACATATAGTTAAAGCCGCGCGCCCATTGCACAATGCGACTTTTTGTAGCGATGCAGTCCCGCGGATACTGTCGCATATATGCATCAATAGAGTCGCTAGCTGTGTGCCCTGTATGGCGTTGCAAATGCGACTAACGCGCGTTAGTAGTGAATAGTGATGCAGTCGTGTGCTTCATAAACGCGCGACTACATCGCTACTAAAAGTCGCAGTGGGCGAAGGCCCTAAACCACGTTTAAAGTTACGTTTAAAGGCAATTCGCAAGACGTCTGACGCAATTGAAATCTGTCAAATCCATACAAATTTAGAAATGCATCTACGCGTCGCGTTGCGGTCTGAATCAACCCTAGGAATTGCTGGATGCCAAATGCCAATGGACATTAGCAAATTAGTTGTACGCACATGTTTGCTGCAACTCTGTCGAACTGAAGTTAATTTATCGCGGAGAAACCGTACATTCATGAATTCGCGATCGAAGTACTAATCTGAATATGAATTTATACATAGATGCACATAAGTATAATATTGTGTTATAATTGAATGAAAAATTTATTAAAACTTACTTTTGATAGATGTCATAGCAAGTTTCTCTGTGCGCTCCTTGGTTCCGAGCCAAAGCTGATCCTGCTCTGGTTTGAATGTTAGTCTAACTTTGCCTCCATGTTTATTCAACATCCCACTGAGTGGCACAGGTGGTAAAGGTTCCTAAAATATGTGTAAGACAAAATGATAAAAAAGGTCTTGTTAAAACAAAGGTTATAATAATAGTTTTTCTTAGTCTTTAAAGTTTTTTTAACTATTAACTGAAGTGGGTTCAATAATGTTTAATACAATATAGAGCTGTTTTTTTGCTGCTTGACAGGGGGCAAACTCCAAAATCATTTATAAATTTATAAGTAAAGTATCATAAATGGCTTTTTAATTCTTTGGACAAAGAAAGAATCACCCAAAGACAGTAAAATTAATAATAATATGGCTAGTATTATTATTAATTTTTCATCCCTAATTAACAAAAATATTTTGTCTATACTGTACTCGGTGAAACATGGCGGTAACGGGCATTGACTCCCTGTCAAAAACTTGTCATTTTCTATACAAAGCCGCGATTGACAACATCTGACACTTCATTGTCAATTGCGGTTTATATTATAAAGCTAGGAATAATAAAAACTAAGGAAACGTAACTCCCATACTTCAACCGTTTTAAATTTGGCTCCTTTTCGAACACTAAAATATGACAATTCAGATTTTTGCCAAGGTCGTTTCCCAGGTAACGTATCATAATATTGCGCGCCGGACGACAGCCTGAGCGGTTATTGTCATTGTCATAGTTATGAAACCAGGGTGACCATATTTAAATTACAGATCCTGCCATACTTTGGTCAAAAAACTGCCAAAACCTGCCAAAGCCTAGTAAAAAATGCGCAAATACTGCCAGCTTCTTAACTGTTGCTTTAAATTATGAAAAGCAAAAATACACATTTTATATTTCAATTTTTTATTAGATTAAACCTATCTTATCGTATAAGACTATAGGAGAGAGCATTGTATCGGTGTATATGAGTAAAAAGCGTATCAAGTTATGGGTAACGTAGTCTGTCAAAAAGTGAAAAAATTAAAAAGTGGCAACATCGTAGTGTCATCCTTTTCAAATCAATCTCAGAAAAAAGGGATGACACTATGATGTTGCCACTTTTTAATTTCTTCACCTTCTTGACGGACTATAGGTCCGACCTACTCGGCCATAACAAAGGAGTCTGGATCATCTTTTGCTTTGGATATCCACGACGATAGTTTTGGATCTTGCTCCCACTCCGCTCTATACGCTCTTTCATATTTTCGCTTCATCACCACACCACCACACCAGTTGTTAGTAGAATGCCACCACCAGAGAGTTGTAAAGCCACCACCAATAATAACTATCACCCACGATACCAGTTACCACACAAGAGAAGTATATTCAGTTTGACAAGGCTGTTTATGAACGTGGCAAGAAAAGGAACTAACTAACTAACTTAGATATCATACGTAAAAACGTCATTTTTGACAGTTCTCCTTTACCAGCAGCGCCCATCGACATAATTGACATATTCATTTAAAGCCTTGTCGAACTGTACAGGGAAATACCCCGTAAAGTATCCAGGGTTGCCATTGTCGGAAATTTGAGATGCAATAATAAAATTTATTTTTCATACCCCAATCCTGCCAAAACCTGCCAAGTTTTTAAAACGTCAACCGATCATGCCATAGGCTAAAATAAGACGCCAATCCTGCAAAAATGGCAGGAACCTGCCACATATAGTCACCCTGTATGAAACAAATAATTGTCAAAAGCGGATAGTGTTATGCAATATACACCAAGCACATCTACGAGTACTATCACGAAGAAACAAGCACATTATTATTATTTTTGTTGGAATATACGTACTAGAGTACAAATATCCAAGTATATTATGTAAACCTCAAATCAAGGTTTCTTAACTTTTTAATTCCTATGATATTCACAACTGTCATTTGTTATGTCATTCTATTAAAATTATATCTATTGAATGGACGGTCGATTTTTCTTTTGCTGTAAACCTATTCCCATTTTCCATCAGGTAATGGGCCCAGGTCGCTAACTGTAGCTAAAAGTAAAATACAAGTAATTTTTTTTTTGCATAAATAATAATGGATTCGCGCAACAAGAGAAATATCCATCAGTTTACTGGCGAGCGATATAGTACATGGAAATTTCGCATAAGATCGTTACTGGAGGAACTTCAAGTGCTATGTGTTGTTGATTCCGAAACTCCAGAGGATGCCGATGTTGAATGGTCGAAGAAAAATATGATATACAAAGGTACAGTCGTAGAGTATTTGGGTGACGCATTTTTAAATTTTGCGAAGGGATCAGCAACGGCCAAATCTATTTTTGAAAATCTGGATAAGATTTACGAACGGAGGAGCTTGGCAACGCAATTAGCGTTGCGAAAACAGCTATTGAACCTCAAGTTACAGCCGGATTTGACACTATTACAACATTTTACTAGTTTCGATAATTTGGTAACTGAATTGATCTCCGCTGGTGCCAGGCTGGACGAAATGGATAAAATATCGCATCTATTGCTCACGCTACCCACTTCATACGACGGCGTTATTACTGCGTTGGAAACACTCGGCGAAGAGCAGCTAAATTTGGTGTTTGTAAAAACTCGCCTACTAGATCACGAAGTAAAATTGAAGGCGGAACCTACGACAGGACTGAAAGCCCTGCAGGGAATACGAAATATGCCAATAATAAGTCGTCAAGTTTTTATAAAAACAAATACAATTACTACACTCAAAAGAAAAATAATTATATGCCCAGGAATTCATTGCATAAAATATCAAAAATGTATTGCGATTATTGTGGACGTAGAAACCATTTCAAGAAGGATTGTCGATATTTCAAGAAGTTGCAACAAAATAATCAATCTGTAAACATCAAGAAAACTGCAAACAGCGTTCAACCGTGCAACGACAATGATGAGGGCGGTTTCGCTTTTATGTTATCAAAATGTAAGTTACGCACTTCAAATTATTGTAACAGTAATACGATTTTTTTTCTTTTAGATTCTGGTGCGACAGATCATATTGTAAATGTTAAGAATGTTTTTACTTCCTACGTGCAATTACCTATACCCCTGAAGATCGGCGTTGCCAAAAATGGAGCTTCGATACTTGCGTTCGGTAAAGGACGAATAGAAGTAACCACTAATTTAGGAATTTTAGGTTCAATCGATGACGTTTTGTATTCGCCGGAGGTACGTTACAATTTATTATCGGTAAATCGCATGCAACAGGCTGGTATGACGGTTATTTTTGGTAATAACGGTGTTCAAATTTTTGGTAAAAAACAGAATGTTACATGACTGGTGAGAATTTAAATAATTTATTTAGTATTACTTTTCAAAGTAATAAATCTCAGTGTAATTTAAATGTAGTTTCTGTAAAACAACAAGATTGTTTAAAAGAATATACGTTGTGGCATGGTCGACTTGGCCATTTAAATAAGCAGAAACTTAATATTTTGAAAAATGTAGTTGATGAACGCGATTGTAAAATTTTTGATAATATTGTAATACCTACAGATGAGTTGTGTGAGTCTTGCATACTTGGCAAACAAGCTCGATTACTTTTTTCTAAATGTAAAGATAAAATTAATAATAACCGACCATTGTTTATTATTCACTCTGATGTATGCGGCCCGATTACACCTACTACTATTGACGATAAAAATTATTTTGTAACTTTTATTGACGGTTTTACGCATTACAATGTTACTTATTTAACGTATGCTAAGTCTGAGGTACTTAAATGTTTCCAAGACTTTGTAGCTAAGAGTGAGAATCTATTTAACTTCAAAGTAACAAATTTGTATTGCGATAATGGGCGAGAATATCTCTCTAATGAGTTCAAAAATTACTGCGTTTGCAAGGGAATAACTTATCATTTGACTGTACCGTACACGCCACAGCAAAATGGTGCCGCAGAGCGCATGAATCGTACGTTAACCGAAATGGCGCGAACATTGGTTACAAGTGCGAAGTTAGATAAGTCATATTGGGGCGAAGCTATATTAACATCAACATATATAACAAATAGGCTTCCCACAAAAGCGCTTCCTAATAATAAAACACCATACGAGATGTGGCATAATAAAAAACCGAAAATTAATCATTTAAAAATTTTCGGTTCTACTGCTTACGTTCATGACAAAACTAAGGGATCGAAGTTTGACGAAAAGTCTTTCAAAGCCATACTAGTCGGTTACGACCAAAATGGTTATAAATTATTTAATGTAGAAAATAATCATTTCCTAATTGCAAGGGATGTTGTATTTGACGAGTTGAATTTTGAATCCTCTAGACCTGTCAACAATTTGGTACCAGTAAAAATTCCCGCCGAAATTAATAAGCCCTATAATGAATCGGCAAAGTTAATAGGCAACAAACACAGTAGTCCTCACATGAGCTCAGAAGCTGAACCTTCGTCTAGCAAACTGAGACGTAGTGAAAGAATTCAAAAAATTGCCCGCAATTGATTACAAACAAATGGATGATCCTGACTCTTATCTATCACTTACAACAAATGAAATGTTACCTAATAATTATGACGATATTTTTAATAGAGATGATTCTAGTAAATGGTTAAAAGCAATAGAGAGTGAATTAGAGTCTATTAAAAGTAATAATACATGGAGTCTTGTAGAAAGACCTCAAAATGTAAATATTATTAGTTCTAAATGGGTTTTTACAATTAAAAAGAATGAGTTGGGTGAACCTACACGCTATAAAGCGCGACTAGTCGCTCGTGGCTTCACACAACAATACTTACAAGACTACGACGAAACGTTCGCTCCAGTAGCACGCATTACAACTTTACGATTTGTTTTAGCACTTGCAAATCAGTTTGACTTACATGCCCATCATATGGATGTAAAAACCGCGTTTTTAAATGGAATTCTTAAAGAGGATATCTATATGGAAGTGCCGAAAGGCGTTACAGCGGATTCCAATCAAGTTTGTAAATTAAGTAAGTCGCTATACGGCTTAAAACAATCTTCTCGGTGTTGGTATGAACGTTTCGATCATACTCTTAAGGCTATAGGTTTTGAACATTCACAGGTAGATCCTTGTTTATATATTTTAAATAAAAATAGTATGAATGAAAATGTATACATTGTGCTTTATGTAGATGATGTTTTATTATGTACCAAAAATAAACAAATTATGGATTTATATAAAAAACGTTTAATGCAAGAATTTAGTATGACAGATTTAAATGAAGTAAAACTGTTCTTAGGCATTAAAATAGAACGAACTGAATGTAAATTAACTTTAGATCAATCTTTGTACCTTAAAAGTGTTTTGAATAAGTATTCCATGAGTGATTGTAATCTTTCAAAATAACCATTTCCATCAAAATTAGATTATGAAGCTTTAAGCTCAGACGTACATTATGATGCACCTTGTAAAAATGTCATAGGGTGACTTATGTATGCGATGCTATGCACCCGGCCAGACATTTGTGCTGCAATAAGTATTCTAAGTCGATATCAAAGTAAAAATAATGAGGAGTTATGGCTATGCTTAAAACATTTATTGAGATACATAAAAGGCACTGTTAATTTAAAGTTGACCTATGTAAAATGTAATTTTAAACAATTGGTTGTTGGTTATGCAGATTCTGACTGGGGAGGCGACTTAATTGATAGAAAGAGTACAACTGGACATGTTTTTAAAATTTTCGATAATTGTACAATATCGTGGAATACGCGTAAGCAAAACACTGTCGCCGCTTCCTCAACAGAGGCCGAATATATAGCATTATTTGAAGCAGTTAGAGAAGCAATTTGGATAAAATCCTTATTAAATAGTATTTTGATTCCAGTAAAATTGCCAATAATTATATTTGAGGATAATAATAGCTGCATCAGTATAGCCAATAATCCAACAAATCATAAAAGGTCGAAGCATATCGACATAAAGTACCACTTTACTCGTGAACAAATTACTAACAAAGTAATAAAGTTAGAATATGTTTCCACAGGAAATCAACTGGCTGATATCTTCA
Source organism: Aricia agestis (assembly GCF_905147365.1). NCBI lineage: Eukaryota > Metazoa > Arthropoda > Insecta > Lepidoptera > Lycaenidae > Aricia > Aricia agestis. Next base: position 12,669,271 of record NC_056428.1, on the reverse strand, counting down.
CTAAGATGGTACATACTCCAAAGTTTCTTGAAATAAGGAGTAAATTAAATTTAATTTAAATTGTGAAATTAATTATTTTTATGATTGAAGTTAATCTATAATAGTTAAAGTGATATATTTTTGTTTTAGTTGAATTCAGTAAGCTAAGTTCAGTGTAAACTTGAGCTAAGTTATTTCAGTAAGAAATTAAACATTGAATTAATTATTATAAAATAGTTCTGATTGTGTTACTACTTGAATATTTGAGGGGGACTGTTGGAATATACGTACTAGAGTACAAATATCCAAGTATATTATGTAAACCTCAAATCAAGGTTTCTTAACTTTTTAATTCCTATGATATTCACAACTGTCATTTGTTATGTCATTCTATTAAAATTATATCTATTGAATGGACGGTCGATTTTTCTTTTGCTGTAAACCTATTTCCATTTTCCATCAATTTTAAAATTAAACATTTTCCTCTGATCCTTAAGACAACGATAATAATAATAATATCCATGTAATAATTATGAACAAACCATGTACGACTCGGGCGAATCTAAAACTGTCCAAGCACCTAGAGAAGACGTTTTCAGATTACAAAAATCTTTGTGCTAAATTATTACAGAATTGAAATTAAAAACTTACGTAAAATTTGTACTTATAACTCACAATTAATATAATATTTTAATAACAGTTAGCAGTTTTTTTATTTATGTTCATTTACAATATTAAAGGAAATACTTATTTGTTTTTGTCGATTGAACATAATTTATTACATTATATTTTTTTTGTTTTGTTGTAAAAAATCCGTAGCAAGAAATATGAGAATACCCATTCATTTTATAACGCATTTAGTATAATGTCAGCCAGACCCTAAAATTTCGTTTATGATTAAATTGTTACATCTTGCATAACACTGTCCATGGCGACTTTGTAAAAATTTTGTAATTATATTATTTTTTGATTATTGCACTTTTAGAATAACATGTAAATTTAATAAGACAAACACAAAGGGACCAGCTTAATTTTACGTAAATACCCTAGCATCCAACTTAAATAAACGATCTTTTTATTGCTTTTTTTGGTCGACAAAAATACAAGAAATTTAAGCATAATTTTAAACAATACACTTACAGATGAAAGGTTATTCCTGTATTAAAAGTCGTATATGTATGACTTCTACACCATTTCACAGGGCATTTAGGTATTTTAACAACAAAAATATTGTAAAAAGCCACGCCAAGCCAAATATTGTAAAACGTAAGTAAACAAACCTATGTAAACAAATTGTAAAATGAGTTTGACAAAATTGTCATGTCAAACTGGTTGAATGTCACTCGAGTATATATACACGAAAAATGTGTACCGAATACATGCATAAATATGCATGTGTACATATATACACTTACACAAGCATGATTGAACATGATTTCTATGAGATGAAATTGTCAATGTGGGGCACGTGCAGACTGGACGTCAAAAAAAAGAGTGCTGCTGTCATGTACCACACATCTCTTTTTAACACGCAGTGTTACTGATAGTGACATCTCCCTTGCTCAGGCCTTTGTTTCTCTATTCCGCTAGGTATATTAACTTTATGGTTTATATAGAAAATGAAAATTTTTGACAGCGTGTCAATGACCGCTACCGCCGTTTCGCCGAGTACAGTATAGGTTAAAGCTAATTCTTTAGCGGGTATGTCTTTTTAAAGTATTTGATAAATATTATGTATAACACGGTCAAATTAACTAGACGCACGGTTTGATGATGTCATTATGGAGCTTGCATGTTATATAATATATATTTCAATGCGACAAGTTAATGTGACCGTGTTGTAGGTAAGTGTAAGAATAATATAAACATTTGTAATAATAGAGGTAAGTAGGTAAGGGTTACTCTTATTAGAATTATTTTAGTTGTTCTCACCTTGACTCCCTTTATTCCAGGCATTACATCTGGTGGAATACCCTTATCTAAAACTTTACTATGGTTCTTCTGCATACACAATGGCTCTTTGCTGGATTGACTGCTAGACTTCTCTTCAAATATTTCCTGAAAGTATGTTTTCATAAAAAAGTTATTTTAGAAACTTCTAGAATTGCCTTTGAAATATTGTTTAGCCAAGAACATTGTTACCTTTGGTGCACTCTTCACAGCCAATATATCATCCATTTTGGATCCAACAAGCATTACTTTTCCGCCTTTGACGATCCCAGCTTGTCTGATTGTCCCGCTGTCCCTGGCCATTCCTTTAATGATGAGTTTCTGTGCTGACTGTGGCACTGCACATATTCGTTCTAAATGCGCTTTCAGTTCTACTACAGAGGCATCGTAAGCAAATGTGATGTCATGTTTATTGTTATTAAATACAACTGTAAATTCGACTTGCTCAGGAATTTCTGAAATGTCTGTCTTTTCCGATGTGCACGCAGCGTTCTCCGTGGGGGCTTCGATGTGCGGTTTATCATCATTCTCACTCGACTTTTCATCTATTACCGGCTTGGAATTACCGTTTGATACCAAAGAGTTTGGATCCCGATTCTCTGTAGTGTCTCCTTTTTCAGAAGCTGAAAATTTAAACGTGAGTTAGCAATATTCCAGAACAAAAGGTCGAATCCTTTTCGCGGAATTTTTTGGTTAAGCTTCGGGGATAGTATGTATTTACCAATATAATCCATTATAATGTGAACGTTACTAAACAATTTAGTCTAAAATTAAAAAAATCGATTAATTATTATTTTCAAATGATTATTATAAATATTTTAGCTGACTTGCGTTTAAAATATTCGCATTCGCGAATGTTGAAGATAAATATTCGCAATCGCATTCGCATTCGCGAATCTGAAAAATCCAACATTCGTTACATCACTACTTGAAACATAAAACATAAAACTAACCTCAAAACAAAACAAAACTTTTAGAATGAACTTGCTGTGACTAAATTCATTCAATTATAGTCTGTCAAGAAAGTGAAGAAATTAAAAAGTGGCAACATCTTAGTGTCTTTCCCTTTCAAATCAATCTAAGAAAAATGGGATGACACTACGATGTTGCCACTTTTTAATTTCTTCACTTTCTTGACAGACTATCCATACTAATATTATAAATGCGAAAGTATCTCTGTCTGTCTGTCTGTCTTGCTTTCACGCCAAAACTACTGAACCGATTGCAATGAAATTTTGTATGTTCCTGGGTCTTGGATGACTATTAAAATAAAATTTCCAAAAAAGTTAAACATATTTTATGTACACACACTGGCAAAATTAGCGGAACATAGGTAAAAAGGGCCAAAACTTGAACTCAAGTGGGTCGGGCTGTCTGAAAGCCTTTTTTATAGCTTCTAAGCTCATTCAAGAAATAAAATATTGAACAAAACTGGCAAGTTGACAGGTTTTTATAGCAATTATGCCCTAATAAGTGTTTTTCGATTATTGACGTTGTAAGTGTTCCTGATAAGAATGGCGTTTTAGCGGTGTGAAAGGTATGCTCAGCTCATTTGATTGTTTGGTTTTTGGAAGAACACATTGCTTAGATACAAAATTAGTGATTTCCCAGCATCTGCGACAGCTAGAGCTGTAACCACGATAGAGAAAGGTCACACCTACCGTTCGGTCAGTCACGCCTTAGGTGTGTCGGCTTCCGTGGTTCATCGTAACTTTCAACGCTTCAGAGAGACTGGATCTTACGTTCGGAGACGAGAACAAGGCAGATATGGGGTGACAATGGTTCAGGATGACCATTTTGTAAGGAAACAAAACTTAATAAATCGACCTCAAACTGCTATGCAGACACGAAACCTGTCGGAACAGGTCACAGATGAACGTGTAAGTGATTGTACAGTAAGAAGAAGACTCAAAGAAGTTAAATTAAACTCAAAAGTGCCAGCAAGGGCACCAAAACTTGAGACAGGACACCGAAGAGCCAGGCTAAGATTTGCGCGTGAACATCAAAATTAGACAAGTGAGTGAAATCTTGTGCTGTACAGTGATGGGAGCAAAGTCTGTGTACATTGTATTGACAGGCGATAAAGAATGTGGATAAATCATAAGGAAAGCTACAGGCCATCAAACTTACCGGAAACAGTGGCCTATGATGCAGGCTTCGTAATGGTTTGGAGTTGCATATGATTTGGAGCCCGCATGGAGCTGATGATTATAGATGATGGTACTTTGACAGTACAGTGCTATAGCACCGACATCCTGGAACTGCATGGTGTGCCTTTTACACAGTTTTAGGTAGTAATTTAAATTTTATGTGCGTCCATAGAGTAAGAAAATCGGGCATTATTACCTAAACGATGCTGGCGTAGCCCAGGTGGAGAGGCCAGCGTGGTCTACGGATGTGGATCCGATTGAAGACGTGTGGCACATCAATGGGTGAACGGTACGAGTTAAAACTCCAGCTCCAAAATGTGTCCAGGAGCTCGAGTTGGCGGTACTGGAGGAGTAGGAGAATATCCCACAGGAAATTATTGACAATTAAAATGCAAGCATGGAATGGCGTATCCAGGCCCTCTTGAGATCCATAGAAGGCATTACACGCTTTTAACATGGCATTTCTTTAATAAAAATGGAGAATTTATCTTAAAAACTTACTACTGAAATTTCAAAGATTTTCTTAATTTTTTGATTTTTGCTGATTTTTTTCTATTTTTCACGTTTTTATGCCCTAAATTTATATAAAATTTATTTTTTAATAATCAATTAGTAAATAAATAAATAAATATATAAAAATCAGTGAACAATTTAAAAAAATTGAAAATTTTGTTATGTTCCTCTAATTTTGCCGGTGTGTTTATAATATTATAAAAAATCCAGAAATATATCGATGCAATAAACATTTTAGTTCTAATACGATTCAGCAGATGGCGTTTTATTTTTTACTTTATTGTAACATAGAACTAATCATACTTATTAGTTAGTATGTTTTTGTTTATAGTTTTTAATACGTTAGAATATTATGTTTAATAATATTATCACTTGGTATAATAATAATCAATCTATCTTATCTTATAGAACTCCTACTGCATTTCTAATCCATACTATCCATACTAATATTATAAATGCGAAAGTATCTCTGTCTGTCTATCTGTCTGTCTGTCTTGCTTTCACGCCAAAACTACTGAACCGATTGCAATGAAATTTTGTACACAGTTATTCTAGAGTCTGAGAAAGGACATAGGCTACATTTTGATGTGGGAAAATATCTTATTTCCATGAAAATATCGATGAAAATGAATTCGCATTGCGCGTGGCAAGCGCTCATCCCGGGGGTTCTGGGTTCGAGTCCCGCAGGCGGAACAAAAAGTTTTCAATGTTCCTGGGTCTTGGATGACTATTAAAATAAAATTTCGAAAATCTTAAACATATTTTATGTATAATATTATAAAAAATCCAGAAATATATCGATGCAATAAACATTTTAGTTCTAATACGATTCAGCAGATGGCGTTTTATTTTTTACTTTATTGTAACATAGAACTAATCATACTTATTAGTTAGTATGTTTTTGTTTATAGTTTTTAATACGTTAGAATATTATGTTTAATAATATTATCACTTGGTATAATAATAATCAATCTATCTTATCTTATAGAACTCCTACTGCATTTCTAATCCATACTATCCATAATAATATTATAAATGCGAAAGTATCTCTGTCTGTCAGTCTGTCTTGCTTTCACGCCAAAACTACTGAACCGATTGCAATGAAATTTTGTACACAGTTATTCTAGAGTCTGAGAAAGGACATAGGCTACATTTTGATGTGGGAAAATATCTTATTTCCATGAAAATATCGATGAAAATGAATTCGCATTGCGCGTGGCCAGCGCTCATCCCGGGGGTCCTGGGTTCGAGTCCCGCAGGCGGAACAAAAAGTTTTCAATGTTCCTGGGTCTTGGATGAATATTAAAATAAAATTTCGAAAATCTTAAACATATTTTATAATATTATAAAAAATCCAGATATATATCGATGCAATAAACATTTTAGTTCTAATACGATTCAGCAGATGGCGTTATATTTTTTACTTTATTGTAACATAGAACTAATCATACTTATTAGTTAGTATGTTTTTGTTTATAGTTTTTAATACGTTAGAATATTATGTTTAATAATATTATCACTTGGTATAATAATAATCAATCTATCTTATCTTATAGAACTCCTACTGCATTTCTAATCCATACTATCCATACTAATATTATAAATGCGAAAGTATCTCTGTCTGTCTATCTGTCTGTCTTTCTTGCTTTCACGCCAAAACTACTGAACAGATTGCAATGAAATTTTGTACACAGTTATTCTAGAGTCTGAGAAAGGACATAGGCTACATTTTGATGTGGGAAAATATCTTATTTCCATGAAAATATCGATGAAAATGAATTCGCATTGCGCGTGGCCAGCGCTCATCCCGGGGGTCCTGGCTTCGAGTCCCGCAGGCGGAACAAAAAGTTTTCAATGTTCCTGGGTCTTGGACGTGTATTAAAATAAAATTTCAAAAATCTTAAACATATTTTATGTATAATATTATAAAAAATCCAGAAATATATCGATGCAATGAACATTTTAGTTCTAATACGATTCAGCAGATGGCGTTTTATTTTTTACTTTATTGTAACATAGAACTAATCATACTTATTAGTTAGTATGTTTTTGTTTATAGTTTTTAATACGTTAGAATATTATGTTTAATAATATTATCACTTGGTATAATAATAATCAATCTATCTTATCTTATAGAACTCCTACTGCATTTCTATTATATGTGACAAGTTGACAACAGAAGGCGCTCTAAAATAAAGGAGTTCGAGTGTACCGTGTTGGCCTATATTCCATCCAGAAAATATATCAATGCAATCAACATTTTAATTCTAATATATGAAAACAGATGGCGTTTTATTTTTTACTTTATTATTGTAACAGAACTAATCATACCTACTTTACTATATAATATTGTTTTTATTCATAACTACTGTTGCCCGCGACATCGTCTGCGTGAACTTTAGTTAATAGTTTATAGCGCGCGGTGTCAACAAAATTTGTGTCAAATTTAAAAACTTTTTAAAACCCTGGTAAGTGGTACCCCTCCTAGGGCCGCGCTACACCGGAATGGCAACGCTGAAAGTGCTCGCCTCGCATGGCAGCGCCATTCCGGTGTAGCGCGGCTCTTAATTAATCAAAATACCCAAAAACAGCTGTGCAGTGTGCACATAATCTATACTAATATTATAAATGCGAAAGTATCTCTGTCTGTCTGTCAATCTCGCTTTCACGCCAAACGCCAAAAGTATCTCTGTCTGTCTGTCTGTCTGTCAGTCTCGCTTTCACGCCAAACCCCAAAACTTCCGAACCGATTGTATAGAAATTTTGTATACAGATAGTCTAAAGCCTGAGAAAGGACATAGGCTACTTTTTTACTGGAAAAAAGGGTTTTAAGGGGGTGAAAATGCGTAAATTTGTCCAAATTAAGTTAGGTCCAACAATTTATAATAGATGGCGCCGTGCGTCTTCTACATCGCGCTGACGCTTGCTCAAAAGTCTTTCTGTAAGACGTGGTATCATCTTACATTTAAGTTTCGATTTTTTTCGATTGTTATATCTATTCTACGGTATTAAATAACTCAGTACTTTATCTGTGCAGTGACGTAACCTTAAATCTATCAATGATAAATAGTTTATGGGTAAAGTTGTGTAATTGGAGGGCTAAATAAGCTTTAAAATTTGGCATAAAATATAAAGTTTAATATAAAAAAATGAAATACTTATTGTGTGCACACTGCACAGCTGTATTGATTTAAGGGGTACCAGGGTTTTTTTATAAAAGCTTTTGACACCAATTTTGTTGACATCGCGCGCTATAAACTGAAGTCCACGCGGACGAAGTCGCGGGCAACAGCTAGTAAGCAATATCGGTTCGGTTATGTTCAATTTAAACATAGCCGACACGATACGTCAAAACTGTCGAACATTTTACGCGCGCTTTTTTTGAAATTTTAAAATATTCGAATTCGCATTCGCGAACGTTGAAGATAAATATTCGCAATCGCATACGCATTCGCGAATGTTGAAGATAAATATTCGCAATCGCATTCACATTCGCGAATCTGAAAAATCCAACATTCGTTACATCACTACATGAAACATAAAACATAAAACTAACCTCAAAACAAAACAAAACTTTTAGAATGAACTTGCTGTGACTAAATTCATTCAATTATAGTCTGTCAAGAAAGTGAAGAAATTAAAAAGTGGCAACATCTTAGTGTCTTTCCCTTTCAAATCAATCTAAGAAAAATGGGATGACACTACGATGTTGCCACTTTTTAATTTCTTCACTTTCTTGACAGACTATAAGCAATATCGGTTTGGTTATGTTCAATTTAAACATAGCCGACACGAAACGTCAAACCTGTCGAACATTTTACGCGCGCTTTTTTTGAAATTTTAAAATATTCGCATTCGCATTCGCGAACGCTGAAGATAAATATTCGCAATCACATTCGCATTCGCGAATGTTGAAGATAAATATTCGCAATAGCATTCGCATTCGCGAATCTGAAAAATCCAACATTCGTTACATCACTTCTTGAAACATAAAACATAAAACTAACCTCAAAACAAAACAAAACTTTTAGAATGAACTTTCTGTGACTAAATTCATTCAATTATAGTCTGTCAAGAAAGTGAAGAAATTAAAAAGTGGCAACATCTTAGTGTCTTTCCCTTTCAAATCAATCTAAGAAAAATGGGATGACACTACGATGTTGCCACTTTTTAATTTCTACACTTTCTTGACAGACTATAAGCAATATCGGTTCGGTTATGTTTATTTAAACATAGCCGACACAAAACGTCAATCCTGTCGAACATTTTACGCGCGCTTTTTTTTGAAATTTTAAAATATTCGCATTCGCATTCGCATTCGCGAATGTTGAAGATAAATATTCGCAATAGCATTCGTATTCGCGAATCTGAAAAATCCAACATTCGTTACATCACTACTTGAAACATAAAACATAAAACTAACCTCAAAACAAAACAAAACTTTTAGAATGAACTTTCTGTGACTAAATTCATTCAATTATCGTCTGTCCAGAAAGTGAAGAAATTAAAAAGTGGCAACATCTTAGTGTCTTTCCCTTTCAAATCAATCTAAGAAAAATGGGATGACACTACGATGTTGCCACTTTTTAATTTCTTCACTTTCTTGACAGACTATAAGCAATATCGGTTCGGTTATGTTCAATTTAAACATAGCCGGCACGAAACGTCAAACCTGTCGAACATTTAACGCGCGCTTTTTTTGAAATTTTAAAATATTCGCATTCGCATTCGCGAACGTTTAAGATAAATATTCGCAATCGCATTCGCATTCGCGAATGTTGAAGATAAATATTCGCAATCGCATTCACATTCGCGAATCTGAAAAATCCAACATTCGTTTCATCACTACTTGAAACATAAAACATAAAACTAACCTCAAAACAAAACAAAACTTTTAGAATGAACTTTCTGTGACTAAATTCATTCAATTATAGTCTGTCAAGAAAGTGAAGAAATTAAAAAGTGGCAACATCTTAGTGTCTTTCCCTTTCAAATCAATCTAAGAAAAATGAGATGACACTACGATGCTGCCACTTTTTAATTTCTTCACTTTCTTGACAGACTATAAGCAATATCGGTTCGGTTATGTTCAATTTAAACAGCCGACACGAAACGTCAAACCTGTCGAACATTTTACGCGCGCTTTATTTGAAATTTTAAAATATTCGCATTCGCATTCGCGAATGTTGAAGATAAATATTCGCAATCGCATTCGCATTCGCGAATCTGAAAAATCCAACATTCGTTACATCACTACTTGAAACATAAAACATAACTAATAAGTATGATTAGTTCTATGTTACAATAAAGTAAAAAATAAAACGCCATCTGTTGAATCGTATTAGAACTAAAATGTTCATTGCATCGATATATTTCTGGATTTTTTATAATATCATACATAACATATGTTTAAGATTTTCGAAATTTTATTTTAATACACATCCAAGACCCAGGAACATTGAAAACTTTTTGTTCCGCCTGCGGGACTCGAACCCAGGACCCCCGGGATGAGCGCTGGCCACGCGCAATGCGAATTCATTTTCATCGATATTTTCATGGAAATAAGATATTTTCCCACATCAAAATGTAGCCTATGTCCTTTCTCAGACTCTAGAATAACTGTGTACAAAATTTAATTGCAATCGGTTCAGTAGTTTTGGCGTGAAAGCAAGACAGACAGACAGACAGAGATACTTTCGCATTTAAAATATTAGTATGGATAGTATGGATTAGAAATGCAGTAGAAGTTCTATAAGATAAGATAGATTGATTATTATTATTATACCAAGTGATAATATTATTAAACATAATATTCTAACGTATTAAAAACTATAAACAAAAACATACTAACTAATAAGTATGATTAGTTCTATGTTACAATAAAGTAAAAAATAAAACGCCATCTGTTGAATCGTATTAGAACTAAAATGTTCATTGCATTGATATATTTCTGGATTTTTTATAATATTATACATAAAATATGTTTAAGATTTTTGAAATTTTATTTTAATACACATCCAAGACCCAGGAACATCGAAAACTTTTTGTTCCGCCTGCGGGACTCGAACCCAGGACCCCCGGGATGAGCGCTGGCCACGCGCAATGCGAATTCATTTTCATCGATATTTTCATGGAAATAAGATATTTTCCCACATCAAAATGTAGCCTATGTCCTTTCTCAGACTCTAGAATAACTGTATACAAAATTTCATTGCAATCGGTTCAGTAGTTTTGGCGTGAAAGCAAGACAGACAGACAGACAGACAGACAGAGATACTTTCGCATTTATAATATTATAGTATAGATTATAGTTCATACCTACCTACATACTTTGGTACCTCCATTGCTTTTCGGTTTCGATATGATTAATAACCTATCGGCGTGTTTCTAGATAGAATCTAGAAATACGCCGAGCCGCAGGGCAGCTGTGGTAGATACCACGCGTCTCGTGTCGCGCGTCGCGGTAATCGGAATGTCGTCCATATAAACACATACAAAGCAGTGTCTTGGCGACAGTCTCGGGTCGCGGGTCGCGGACATCGGTATGCTATTTTACGCGGCGACCGGTCTCTCTGTCTCGCGACGCGGGTCGCCGTGATTGTTTAGTCCTCCATACAACTTCATAGTGAGCAGTGGCTGTTTGGGTCGCGGGTCGCGGCGACCCGCTGCATGCTGCCTTGATCCGAATCATACCTTTACTGTAAACGCAGTAGGTATGTATAAGGCAGTAATACGACAGCAACTGCAGCATCTAATTAGAGTCGGTACTCGGTAAAACTGACTTAATGAGGGGGGGAGTGTCCAACAATACACATTCGATAGTACAGTAGGATCGATTTTACCTAAGCACTTCAATAAAATAACCTCTACCGCTTTAGCATAAGGTTCTATTAGGGGTAAATTAGGTGCAAGTATACAGCAATACACATTCGACAATACAGTAAGAGCTATTTTACTTAAGCTCTTTTATGAAAATAACCTCTACATCGTTAGCATAAGGTCCTGGCAGGGGTAAATTAACTGCGAAGTAATCGACACTGGATCGCAACGGTTTTAGTAACGGACACCGATCGTGTGCATATCGATTCGCCGATTTCAGACATTCCTGTGTTCTAATTATTAAAATTCTAGATTCTAGAATCAATATCTAGATATATCACTAATTTTACTTTTATATTTTGCGCTGAAATAAAACTAGTAACTCTACATTTTGTCGCTATAGAAATATCAAATAAGTCTTTGGAATCTAAAGTATCTTCATACCTATTTAACCGACAGACAAATGGACAGACAGACAATCAGTATTTATAATAATTTATTAGGATGATGGGCAACGAAGACATTTCTGTTGACTGGGCGCAAGCCAAGTAAAACTAAAACACAAATTTTGACAAAATGCGATTCTTAGTTTTGGTTTAACATTTAGTTACCATTTTCACATTGATCAGAATTTAATGCATATGTTTTGTATCTAGATATTATGTAACATAATGTTAAATAAGGAGAAGAATCTTCAATCGTTGAAGGTGGCCCAAGGTTGAAGACAATTGATATTCAAGAACAATCATTTCAATTGAACACTCGCTAAAGTAATAATATTTCTCAGTCTAGACTCTAGAAGATTCCATAACAGAAATCGTATAAAAAGTCAAGACTGTTTTTCACGTTTGGATATTGGATAATCATGATTCCCATCATGCAGCTGTCTTGACAGGCACAATCAACGCCGATGATGGCAATCAATGACAAATATATATACTCCAGTCATTATATACATTTGGAAATACAAATGAACCGAGAAAGCCAAATTTTGAATATTACGTGCATAGCAAGTTTCTCTGTGCGCTCCTTGGTTCCGAGCCAAAGCTGATCCTGCTCTGGTTTGAATGTTAGTCTAACTTTGCCTCCATGTTTATTCAACATCCCACTGAGTGGCACAGGTGGTAAAGGTTCCTAAAATATGTGTAAGACAAAATGATAAAAAAGGTCTTGTTAAAACAAAGGTTATAATAATAGTTTTTCTTAGTCTTTAAAGTTTTTTTAACTATTAACTGAAGTGGGTTCAATAATGTTTAATACAATATAGAGCTGTTTTTTTGCTGCTTGACAGGGGGCAAACTCCAAAATCATTTATAAATTTATAAGTAAAGTATCATAAATGGCTTTTTAATTCTTTGGACAAAGAAAGAATCACCCAAAGACAGTAAAATTAATAATAATATGGCTAGTATTATTATTAATTTTCCATCCCTAATTAACAAAAATATTTTGTCTATACTGTACTCGGTGAAACATGGCGGTAACGGGCATTGACTCCCTGTCAAAAACTTGTCATTTTCTATACAAAGCCGCGATTGACAACATCTGACACTTCATTGTCAATTGCGGTTTATATTATAAAGCTACGAATAATAAAAACTAAGGAAACGTAACTCCCATACTTCAACCGTTTTAAATTTGGCTCCTTTTCGAACACTAAAATATGACAATTCAGATTTTCGCCAAGGTCGTTTCCCAGGTAACGTATCATAATATTGCGCGCCGGACGACAGCCTGAGCGGTTATTGTCATTGTCATAGTTATGAAACCAGGGTGACCATATTTAAATTACAGATCCTGCCATACTTTGGTCAAAAAACTGCCAAAACCTGCCAAAGCCTAGTAAAAAATGCGCAAATACTGCCAGCTTCTTAACTGTTGCTTTAAATTATAAAAAGCAAAAATACACATTTTATATTTCAATTTTTTATTAGATTAAACCTATCTTATCGTATAAGACTATAGGAGAGAGCATTGTATCGGTGTATATGAGTAAAAAGCGTATCAAGTTATGGGTAACGTAGTCTGTCAAAAAGTGAAAAAATTAAAAAGTGGCAACATCGTAGTGTCATCCTTTTCAAATCAATCTCAGAAAAAAGGGATGACACTATGATGTTGCCACTTTTTAATTTCTTCACCTTCTTGACGGACTATAGGTCCGACCTACTCGGCCATAACAAAGGAGTCTGGATCATCTTTTGCTTTGGATATCCACGACGATAGTTTTGGATCTTGCTCCCACTCCGCTCTATACGCTCTTTCATATTTTCGCTTCATCACCACACCACCACACCAGTTGTTAGTAGAATGCCACCACCAGAGAGTTGTAAAGCCACCACCAATAATAACTATCACCCACGATACCAGTTACCACACAAGAGAAGTATATTCAGTTTGACAAGGCTGTTTATGAACGTGGCAAGAAAAGGAACTAACTAACTAACTTAGATATCATACGTAAAAACGTCATTTTTGACAGTTCTCCTTTACCAGCAGCGCCCATCGACATAATTGACATATTCATTTAAAGCCTTGTCGAACTGTACAGGGAAATACCCCGTAAAGTATCCAGGGTTGCCATTGTCGGAAATTTGAGATGCAATAATAAAATTTATTTTTCATACCCCAATCCTGCCAAAACCTGCCAAGTTTTTAAAACGTCAACCGATCATGCCATAGGCTAAAATAAGACGCCAATCCTGCAAAAATGGCAGGAACCTGCCACATATAGTCACCCTGTATGAAACAAATAATTGTCAAAAGCGGATAGTGTTATGCAATATACACCAAGCACATCTACGAGTACTATCACGAAGAAACAAGCACATTATTATTATTTTAAAATTAAACATTTTCCTCTGATCCTTAAGACATCGATAATAATAATAATATCCATGTAATAATTATGAACAAACCATGTACGACTCGGGCGAATCTAAATCTGTCCAAGCACCTAGAGAAGACGTTTTCAGATTACAAAAATCTTTGTGCTAAATTATTACAGAATTGAAATTAAAAACTTACGTAAAATTTGTACTTATAACTCACAATTAATATAATATTTTAATAACAGTTAGCAGTTTTTTTTATTTATGTTCATTTACAATATTAAAGGAAATACTTATTTGTTTTTGTCGATTGAACATAATTTATTACATTATATTTTTTTTGTTTTGTTGTAAAAAATCCGTAGCAAGAAATATGAGAATACCCATTCATCTTATAACGCATTTAGTATAATATCAGCCAGACCCTAAAATTTCGTTTATGATTAAATTGTTACATCTTGCATAACACTGTCCATGGCGACTTTGTAAAAATTTTGTAATTATATTATTTTTTGATTATTGCACTTTTAGAATAACATGTAAATTTAATAAGACAAACACAAAGGGACCAGCTTAATTTTACGTAAATACCCTAGCATCCAACTTAAATAAACGATCTTTTTATTGCTTTTTTTGGTCGACAAAAATACAAGAAATTTAAGCATAATTTTAAACAATACACTTACAGATGAAAGGTTATTCCTGTATTAAAAGTCGTATATGTATGACTTCACACCATTTCACAGGGCATTTAGGTATTTTAACAACAAAAATATTGTAAAAAGCCACGCCAAGCCAAATATTGTAAAACGTAAGTAAACAAACCTATGTAAACAAATTGTAAAATGAGTTTGACAAAATTGTCATGTCAAACTGGTTGAATGTCACTCGAGTATATATACACGAAAAATGTGTACCGAATACATGCATAAATATGCATGTGTACATATATACACTTACACAAGCATGATTGAACATGATTTCTATGAGATGAAATTGTCAATGTGGGGCACGTGCAGACTGGACGTCAAAAAAAAGAGTGCTGCTGTCATGTACCACACATCTCTTTTTAACACGCAGTGTTACTGATAGTGACATCTCCCTTGCTCAGGCCTTTGTTTCTCTATTCCGCTAGGTATATTAACTTTATGGTTTATATAGAAAATGAAAATTTTTGACAGCGAGTCAATGACCGCTACCGCCGTTTCGCCGAGTACAGTATAGGTTAAAGCTAATTCTTTAGCGGGTATGTCTTTTTAAAGTATTTGATAAATATTATGTATAACACGGTCAAATTAACTAGACGCACGGTTTGATGATGTCATTATGGAGCTTGCATGTTATATAATATATATTTCAATGCGACAAGTTAATGTGACCGTGTTGTAGGTAAGTGTAAGAATAATATAAACATTTGTAATAATAGAGGTAAGTAGGTAAGGGTTACTCTTATTAGAATTATTTTAGTTGTTCTCACCTTGACTCCCTTTATTCCAGGCATTACATCTGGTGGAATACCCTTATCTAAAACTTTTCTATGGTTCTTCTGCATACACAATGGCTCTTTGCTGGATTGACTGCTAGACTTCTCTTCAAATATTTCCTGAAAGTATGTTTTCATAAAAAAGTTATTTTAGAAACTTCTAGAATTGCCTTTGAAATATTGTTTAGCCAAGAACAATGTTTTTTTTTTTTTAATTTCTCATCCCCCTAACTGTGTCAGGGCTTGTTGCTATCTTCTTATTACATTAATTTGTTCTTTAGTATTAAAATTTCTTAAACATAAAAATTTGTCAAGAACAATATTACCTTTGGTGCACTCTTCACAGCCAATATATCATCCATTTTGGATCCAACAAGCATTACTTTTCCGCCTTTGACGATCCCGGCTTGTCTGATTGTCCCGCTGTCCCTGGCCATTCCTTTAATGATGAGTTTCTGTGCTGACTGTGGCACTGCACATATTTGTTCTAAATGCGCTTTCAGTTCTACTACAGAGGCATCGTAAGCAAATGTGATGTCATGTTTATTCTTATTAAATACAACTGTAAATTCGACTTGCTCAGGAATTTCTGAAATGTCTGTCTTTTCCGATGTGCACGCAGCGTTCTCCGTGGGGGCTTCGATGTGCGGTTTATCATCATTCTCACTCGAGTTTTCATCTATTACCGGCTTGGAATTACCGTTTGATACCAAAGAGTTTGGATCCCGATTCTCTGTAGTGTCTCCTTTTTCAGAAGCTGAAAATTTAAACGTGAGTTAGCAATATTCCAGAACAAAAGGTCGAATCCTTTTCGCGGAATTTTTTGGTTGAGCTACGGGGATAGTATGTATTTACCAATATAATCCATTATAATGTGAACGTTACTAAACAATTTAGTCTAAAATTAAAAAAATCGATTAATTATTATTTTCAAATGGTTATTATAAATATTTCAGCCGACTTGCGTTTAAAATATTCGCATTCGCGAATGTTGAAGATAAATATTCGCAATCGCATTCGCATTCGCGAATCTGAAAAATCCAACATTCGTTTCATCACTACTTGAAACATAAAACATAAAACTAACCTCAAAACCAAACAAAACTTTTAGAATGAACTTGCTGTGACTAAATTCATTCAATTATAGTCTGTCAAGAAAGTGAAGAAATTAAAAAGTGGCAACATCTTAGTGTCTTTCCCTTTCAAATCAATCTAAGAAAAATGGGATGACACTACGATGTTGCCACTTTTTAATTTCTTCACTTTCTTGACAGACTATCCATACTAATATTATAAATGCGAAAGTATCTCTGTCTGTCTGTCTGTCTTGCTTTCACGCCAAAACTACTGAACCGATTGCAATGAAATTTTGTACACAGTTATTCTAGAGTCTGAGAAAGGACATAGGCTACATTTTGATGTGGGAAAATATCTTATTTCCATGAAAATATCGATGAAAATGAATTCGCATTGCGCGTGGCCAGCGCTCATCCCGGGGGTCCAGGGTTCGAGTCCCGCAGGCGGAACAAAAAGTTTTCAATGTTCCTGGGTCTTGGATGACTATTAAAATAAAATTTCGAAAATCTTAAACATATTTTATGTATAATATTATAAAAAATCCAGAAATATATCGATGCAATAAACATTTTAGTTCTAATACGATTCAGCAGATGGCGTTTTATTTTTTACTTTATTGTAACATAGAACTAATCATACTTATTAGTTAGTATGTTTTTGTTTATAGTTTTTAATACGTCAGAATATTATGTTTAATAATATTATCACTTGGTATAATAATATTCAATCTATCTTATCTTATAGAACTCCTACTGCATTTCTAATCCATACTATCCATACCTACTAATATTATAAATGCGAAAGTATCTCTGTCTGTCTGTCTGTCTGTCTTGCTTTCACGCCAAAACTACTGAACCGATTGCAATGAAATTTTGTACACAGTTATTCTAGAGTCTGAGAAAGGACATAGGCTACATTTTGATGTGGGAAAATATCTTATTTCCATGAAAATATCGATGAAAATGAATTCGCATTGCGCGTGGCCAGCGCTCATCCCGGGGGTCCTGGGTTCGAGTCCCGCAGGCGGAACAAAAAGTTTTCAATGTTCCTGGGTCTTGGATGACTATTAAAATAAAATTTCGAAAATCTTAAACATATTTTATGTATAATATTATAAAAAATCCAGAAATATATCGATGCAATAAACATTTTAGTTCTAATACAATTCAGCAGATGGCGTTATATTTTTTACTTTATTGTAACATAGAACTAATCATACTTATTAGTTAGTATGTATTTGTTTATAGTTTTTAATACGTTAGAATATTGTTTAATAATATTATCACTTGGTATAATAATAATCAATCTATCTTATCTTATAGAACTCCTACTGCATTTCTAATCCATACTATCCATACTAATATTATAAATGCGAAAGTATCTCTGTCTGTCTATCTGTCTGCCTTTCTTGCTTTCACGCCAAAACTACTGAACAGATTGCAATGAAATTTTGTACACAGTTATTCTAGAGTCTGAGAAAGGACATAGGCTACATTTTGATGTGGGAAAATATCTTATTTCCATGAAAATATCGATGAAAATGAATTCGCATTGCGCGTGGCCAGCGCTCATCCCGGGGGTCCTGGGTTCGAGTCCCGCAGGCGGAACAAAAAGTTTTCAATGTTCCTGGGTCTTGGACGTGTATTAAAATAAAATTTCAAAAATCTTAAACATATTTTATGTATAATATTATAAAAAATCCAGAAATATATCGATGCAATGAACATTTTAGTTCTAATACGATTCAGCAGATGGCGTTTTATTTTTTACTTTATTGTAACATAGAACTAATCATACTTATTAGTTAGTATGCTTTTGTTTATAGTTTTTAATACGTTAGAATATTATGTTTAATAATATTATCACTTGGTATAATAATAATCAATCTATCTTATCTTATAGAACTCCTACTGCATTTCTATTATATATAACAAGTTGACAACAGAGGGCGCTCTAAAATAAAGGAGTTCAAGTGTACCGTGTTGGCCTATATTCCATGCAGAAAATATATCAATGCAATCAACATTTTAATTCTAATATATGAAAACAGATGGCGTTTTATTTTTTACTTTATTATTGTATTAGAACTAATCATACCTACTTTACTATATAATATTGTTTTTATTCATAACTACTGTTGCCCGCGACATCGTCTGCGTGAACTTTAGTTAATAGTTTATAGCGCGCGGTGTCAACAAAATTTGTGTCAAATTTAAAAACTTTTTAAAACCCTGGTAAGTGGTACCCCTCTTAGGGCCGCGCAACACCGGAATGGCAACGCTGAAAGTGCTCGCCTCGCATGGCAGCGCCATTCCGGTGTAGCGCGGCCCTTAATTAATCAAAATACCCAAAAACAGCTGTGCAGTGTGCACATAATCTATACTAATATTATAAATGCGAAAGTATCTCTGTCTGTCTGTCAATCTCGCTTTCACGCCAAACGCCAAAAGTATCTCTGTCTGTCTGTCTGTCTGTCAGTCTCGCTTTCACGCCAAACGCCAAAACTTCCGAACCGATTGTATAGAAATTTTGTATACAGATAGTCTAAAGCCTGAGAAAGGACATAGGCTACTTTTTTACTGGAAAAAAGGGATTTAAGGGGGTGAAAATGCGTAAATTTGTTCAAATTAAGTTAGTTCCAACAATTCATAATAGATGGCGCCGTGCGTCTTCTACATCGCGCTGAAGCTTGCTCAAAAGTCTTTCTATAAGACGTGGTATCATCTTATATTTAAGTTTCGATTTTTTTCGATTGTTATATCTATTCTACGGTATTAAATAACTCAGAACTTTATCTGTGCAGTGACGTAACCTTAAATCTATCAATGATAAATAGTTTATGGGTAAAGTTGTGTAATTGGAGGGCTAAATAAGCTTTAAAATTTGGCATAAAATATAAAGTTTAATATAAAAAAATGAAATACTTATTGTGTGCACACAGCTGTATTGATTTAAGGGGTACCAGGGTTTTTTTATAAAAGCTTTTGACACCAATTTTGTTGACATCGCGCGCTATAAACTGAAGTCCACGCGGACGAAGTCGCGGGCAACAGCTAGTAAGCAATATCGGTTCGGTTATGTTCAATTTAAACATAGCTGACACGAAACGTCAAACCTGTCAAACATTTTACGCGCGCTTTTTTTGAAATTTTAAAATATTCGCATTCGCATTCGCGTTCGCGAATGTTGAAGATAAATATTCGCAATCGCATTCGCATTCGCGAATCTGAAAAATCCAACATTCGTTACATCACTACTTGAAACATAAAACATAAAACTAACCTCAAAACAAAACAAAACTTTTAGAATGAACTTTCTGTGACTAAATTCATTCAATTATAGTCTGTCAAGAAAGTGAAGAAATTAAAAAGTGGCAACATCTTAGTGTCTTTCCCTTTCAAATCAATCTAAGAAAAATGTTTTGACACTACGATGTTGCCACTTTTTAATTTCTTCACTTTCTTGACAGACTATAAGCAATATCGGTTCGGTTATGTTCAATTTAAACATAGCCGACACGAAACGTCAAACCTGTCGAACATTTTACGCGCGCTTTTTTTGAAATTTTAAAATAATCGCATTCGCATCCGCGAATGTTGAAGATAAATATTCGCAATCGCATTCGCATTCGCGAATCTGAAAAATCCAACATTCGTTACAGCACTACTTGAAACATAAAACATAAAACTAACCTCAAAACAAAACAAAACTTTTAGAATGAACTTTCTGTGACTAAATTCATTCAATTATAGTCTGTCCAGAAAGTGAAGAAAATAAAAAGTGGCAACATCTTAGTGTCTTTCCCTTTCAAATCAATCTAAGAAAAATGGGATGACACTACGATGTTGCCACTTTTTAATTTCTTCACTTTCTTGACAGACTATAAGCAATATCGGTTCGGTTATGTTCAATTTAAACATAGCCGACACGAAACGTTTAAAATATTCGCATTCGCGAATGTTGAAGATAAATATTCGCAATCGCATTCGCATTCGCGAATCTGAAAAATCCAACATTTGTTACATCACTACTTGAAACATAAAACATAAAACTAACCTCAAAACAAAACAAAACTTTTAGAATGAACTTGCTGTGACTAAATTCATTCAATTGTAGTCTGTCAAGAAAGTGAAGAAATAAAAAGTGGCAACATCTTAGTGTCTTTCCCTTTCAAATCAATCTAAGAAAAATGAGATGACACTACGATGTTGCCACTTTTTAATTTCTTCACTTTCTTGACAGACTATAAGCAATATCGGTTCGGTTATGTTCAATTTAAACATAGCCGACACGAAACGTCGAACCTGTCGAACATTTTACGCGCGCTTTTTTTGAAATTTTAAAATATTCGCATTCGCATTCGCGAATGTTGAAGATAAATATTCGCAATCGCATTCGCATTCGCGAATCTGAAAAATCCAACATTCGTTACATCACTACTTGAAACATAAAACATAAAACTAACCTCAAAACAAAACAAAACTTTTAGAATGAACTTGCTGTGACTAAATTCATTCAATTATAGTCTGTCAAGAAAGTGAAGAAATTAAAAAGTGGCAACATCTTAGTGTCTTTCCCTTTCAAATCAATCTAAGAAAAATGGGATGACACTACGATGTTGCCACTTTTTAATTTCTTCACTTTCTTGACAGACTATAAGCAATATCGGTTCGGTTATGTTCAATTTAAACATAGCCGACACGAAACGTCAAACCTGTCGAACATTTAACGCGCGCTTTTTTTGAAATTTTAAAATATTCGCATTCGCGAATGTTGAAGATAAATATTCGCAATCGCATTCGCGAATCTGAAAAATCCAACATTCGTTACATCACTACTTGAAACATAAAACATAAAACTAACCTCAAAACAAAACAAAACTTTTAGAATGAACTTGCTGTGACTAAATTCATTCAATTATAGTCTGTCAAGAAAGTGAAGAAATTAAAAAGTGGCAACATCTTAGTGTCTTTCCCTTTCAAATCAATCTAAGAAAAATGGGATGACACTACGATGTTGCCACTTTTTAATTTCTTCACTTTCTTGACAGACTATAAGCAATATCGGTTCGGTTATGTTCAATTTAAACATAGCCGACACGAAACGTCAAACCTGTCGAACATTTTACGCGCGCTTTTTTTGAAATTTTAAAATATTCGCATTCGCATTCGCATTCGCGAATGTTGGAGATAAATATTCGCAATAGCATTCGCATTCGCGAATCTGAAAAATCCAACATTCGTTACATCACTACTTGAAACATAAAACATAAAACTAACCTCAAAACAAAACAAAACTTTTAGAATGAACTTTCTGTGACTAAATTCATTCAATTATAGTCTGTCCAGAAAGTGAAGAAATTAAAAAGTGGCAACATCTTAGTGTCTTTCCCTTTCAAATCAATCTAAGGAAAATGGGATGACACTACGATGTTGCCACTTTTTAATTTCTTCACTTTCTTGACAGACTATAAGCAATATCGGTTCGGTTATGTTCAATTTAAACATAGCCGGCACGAAACGTCAAACCTGTCGAACATTTAACGCGCGCTTTTTTTGAAATTTTAAAATATTCGCATTCGCATTCGCGAACGTTGAAGATAAATATTCGCAATCGCATTCGCATTCGCGAATGTTGAAGATAAATATTCGCAATCGCATTCACATTCGCGAATCTGAAAAATCCAACATTCGTTACATCACTACTTGAAACATAAAACTAACCTCAAAACAAAACAAAACTTTTAGAATGAACTTGCTGTGACTAAATTCATTCAATTGTAGTCTGTCAAGAAAGTGAAGAAATAAAAAGTGGCAACATCTTAGTGTCTTTCCCTTTCAAATCAATCTAAGAAAAATGGGATGACACTACGATGTTGCCACTTTTTAATTTCTTCACTTTCTTGACAGACTATAAGCAATATCGGTTCGGTTATGTTCAATTTAAACATAGCCGACACGAAACGTCAAACCTGTCGAACATTTTACGCGCGCTTTTTTTGAAATTTTAAAATATTCGCATTCGCATTCGCGAACGCTGAAGATAAATATTCGCAATCACATTCGCATTCGCGAATGTTGAAGATAAATATTCGCAATAGCATTCGCATTCGCGAATCTGAAAAATCCAACATTCGTTACATCACTTCTTGAAACATAAAACATAAAACTAACCTCAAAACAAAACAAAACTTTTAGAATGAACTTTCTGTGACTAAATTCTTTCAATTATAGTCTGTCAAGAAAGTGAAGAAATTAAAAAGTGGCAACATCTTAGTGTCTTTCCCTTTCAAATCAATCTAAGAAAAATGGGATGACACTACGATGTTGCCACTTTTTAATTTCTACACTTTCTTGACAGACTATAAGCAATATCGGTTCGGTTATGTTTATTTAAACATAGCCGACACAAAACGTCAATCCTGTCGAACATTTTACGCGCGCTTTTTTTTGAAATTTTAAAATATTCGCATTCGCATTCGCGAATGTTGAAGATAAATATTCGCAATAGCATTCGCATTCGCGAATCTGAAAAATCCAACATTCGTTACATCACTACTTGAAACATAAAACATAAAACTAACCTCAAAACAAAACAAAACTTTTAGAATGAACTTTCTGTGACTAAATTCATTCAATTATAGTCTGTCCAGAAAGTGAAGAAATTAAAAAGTGGCAACATCTTAGTGTCTTTCCCTTTCAAATCAATCTAAGAAAAATGGGATGACACTACGATGTTGCCACTTTTTAATTTCTTCACTTTCTTGACAGACTATAAGCAATATCGGTTCGGTTATGTTCAATTTAAACATAGCCGGCACGAAACGTCAAACCTGTCGAACATTTAACGCGCGCTTTTTTTGAAATTTTAAAATATTCGCATTCGCATTCGCGAACGTTTAAGATAAATATTCGCAATCGCATTCGCATTCGCGAATGTTGAAGATAAATATTCGCAATCGCATTCACATTCGCGAATCTGAAAAATCCAACATTCGTTTCATCACTACTTGAAACATAAAACATAAAACTAACCTCAAAACAAAACAAAACTTTTAGAATGAACTTGCTGTGACTAAATTCATTCAATTGTTGTCTGTCAAGAAAGTGAAGAAATTAAAAAGTGGCAACATCTTAGTGTCTTTCCCTTTCAAATCAATCTAAGAAAAATGAGATGACACTACGATGTTGCCACTTTTTAATTTCTTCACTTTCTTGACAGACTATAAGCAATATCGGTTCGGTTATGTTCAATTTAAACAGCCGACACGAAACGTCAAACCTGTCGAACATTTTACGCGCGCTTTATTTGAAATTTTAAAATATTCGCATTCGCATTCGCGAATGTTGAAGATAAATATTCGCAATCGCATTCGCATTCGCGAATCTGAAAAATCCAACATTCGTTACATCACTACTTGAAACATAAAACATAACTAATAAGTATGATTAGTTCTATGTTACAATAAAGTAAAAAATAAAACGCCATCTGTTGAATCGTATTAGAACTAAAATGTTCATTGCATCGATATATTTCTGGATTTTTTATAATATTATACATAAAATATGTTTAAGATTTTCGAAATTTTATTTTAATACACATCCAAGACCCAGGAACATTGAAAACTTTTTGTTCCGCCTGCGGGACTCGAACCCAGGACCCCCGGGATGAGCGCTGGCCACGCGCAATGCGAATTCATTTTCATCGATATTTTCATGGAAATAAGATATTTTCCCACATCAAAATGTAGCCTATGTCCTTTCTCAGACTCTAGAATAACTGTGTACAAAATTTAATTGCAATCGGTTCAGTAGTTTTGGCGTGAAAGCAAGACAGACAGACAGACAGACAGAGATACTTTCGCATTTAAAATATTAGTATGGATAGTATGGATTAGAAATGCAGTAGGAGTTCTATAAGATAAGATAGATTGATTATTATTATACCAAGTGATAATATTATTTAAACATAATATTCTAACGTATTAAAAACTATAAACAAAAACATACTAACTAATAAGTATGATTAGTTCTATGTTACAATAAAGTAAAAAATAAAACGCCATCTGTTGAATCGTATTAGAACTAAAATGTTCATTGCATTGATATATTTCTGGATTTTTTATAATATTATACATAAAATATGTTTAAGATTTTTGAAATTTTATTTTAATACACATCCAAGACCCAGGAACATCGAAAACTTTTTGTTCCGCCTGCGGGACTCGAACCCAGGACCCCCGGGATGAGCGCTGGCCACGCGCAATGCGAATTCATTTTCATCGATATTTTCATGGAAATAAGATATTTTCCCACATCAAAATGTAGCCTATGTCCTTTCTCAGACTCTAGAATAACTGTATACAAAATTTCATTGCAATCGGTTCAGTAGTTTTGGCGTGAAAGCAAGACAGACAGACAGACAGAGATACTTTCGCATTTATAATATTATAGTATAGATTATAGTTCATACCTACCTACATACTTTGATACCTCCATTGCTTTTCGGTTTCGATATGATTAATAACCTATCGGCGTGTTTCTAGATAGAATCTAGAAATACGCCGAGCCGCAGGGCAGCTGTGGTAGATACCACAGCTGCCCTGCGGCTGTCGCGGTACTGCTATCGACGCGACAGGGTCGCGCTCATCGAAATTTGCCGCGCCACGCCCACCGGTCTCGTGTCGCGCGTCGCGGTAATCGGAATGTCGTCCATATAAACACATACAAAGCAGTGTCTTGGCGACAGTCTCGGGTCGCGGGTCGCGGACATCGGTATGCTATTTTACGCGGCGACCGGTCTCTCTGTCTCGCGACGCGGGTCGCCGTGATTGTTTAGTCCTCCATACAACTTCATAGTGAGCAGTGGCTGTTTGGGTCGCGGGTCGCGGCGACCCGCTGCATGCTGCCTTGATCCGAATCATACCTTTACTGTAAACGCAGTAGGTATGTATAAGGCAGTAATACGACAGCAACTGCAGCATCTAATTAGAGTCGGTACTCGGTAAAACTGACTTAATGAGGGGGGGAGTGTCCAACAATACACATTCGATAGTACAGTAGGATCGATTTTACCTAAGCACTTCAATAAAATAACCTCTACCGCTTTAGCATAAGGTTCTATTAGGGGTAAATTAGGTGCAAGTATACAGCAATACACATTCGACAATACAGTAAGAGCTATTTTACTTAAGCTCTTTTATGAAAATAACCTCTACATCGTTAGCATAAGGTCCTGGCAGGGGTAAATTAACTGCGAAGTAATCGACACTGGATCGCAACGGTTTTAGTAACGGACACCGATCGTGTGCATATCGATTCGCCGATTTCAGACATTCCTGTGTTCTAATTATTAAAATTCTAGATTCTAGAATCAATATCTAGATATATCACTAATTTTACTTTTATATTTTGCGCTGAAATAAAACTAGTAACTCTACATTTTGTCGCTATAGAAATATCAAATAAGTCTTTGGAATCTAAAGTATCTTCATACCTATTTAACCGACAGACAAATGGACAGACAGACAATCAGTATTTATAATAATTTATTAGGATGATGGGCAACGAAGACATTTCTGTTGACTGGGCGCAAGCCAAGTAAAACTAAAACACAAATTTTTGACAAAATGCGATTCTTAGTTTTGGTTTAACATTTAGTTACCATTTTCACATTGATCAGAATTTAATGCATATGTTTTGTATCTAGATATTATGTAACATAATGTTAAATAAGGAGAAGAATCTTCAATCGTTGAAGGTGGCCCAAGGTTGAAGACAATTGATATTCAAGAACAATCATTTCAATTGAACACTCGCTAAAGTAATAATATTTCTCAGTCTAGACTCTAGAAGATTCCATAACAGAAATCGTATAAAAAGTCAAGACTGTTTTTCACGTTTGGATATTGGATAATCATGATTCCCATCATGCAGCTGTCTTGACAGGCACAATCAACGCCGATGATGGCAATCAATGACAAATATATATACTCCAGTCATTATATACATTTGGAAATACAAATGAACCGAGAAAGCCAAATTTTGAATATTACGTGGGCATAGCCAGAAATTTAGAACAGCTTAAGTTTTTGAACTTTTCTAGCCATCCCATTGTCGACCAAAATAACTTTGTGGGTTTTCCCCATCATGAAAAAAGGGTTAAATACCGTTTTTTCATCATATCTCGGTTCCCCGTCGAGATAAAAATAATATTAAAACCGGCCACGCGCAATATAGGGTTCCGTAGTACCGCTAGTTTTTGATATTTTTTGTATAGTTAATGAATGTACATTAAAACGTTACGACTTACGTTCAAAAGAATTTGAACGAAAATACAATTTTTTTAGTTGTTATTAGTTATTACTCGTACTAAAGGATAAGACTTGAGAGTCTAGCAACAAATTGTTATTTTTACTTAACTTTTCATATCACGATATGTTGTAGTTTAGTTGATCGACTATTACTCAATAACTTATGAAGTCTTCTTAGCCGTGATAATTTTGCTTTTAAATTCAGCATATTACCCTACCCCCGTGAATTTTTTTACATTTCCAAAAGCACCCGTTTAGCTGATAGGAGGGGGGGACACTGGACACTAACGATTTTTCCACTTTAAAACTTCATATTTAACAAATAGATCCCTAAATCGGAATATGGTCTTTGAATACTCACAATATTTTTAAAAAACCTATCCAACAACAAACCAAACGGTGGGGTGGACGCGGAAAAAATAAATCACCCCGCTTGATGTGTATGGGAGGTACCATTTTTTATTAAGATTTTATATACCTACCATTTTGTCGACGTCATTAAGATGTACATTCATGCCGAATTACAGATTTGTAGGCCTTATAGTCTCTGAGAAAAACGGCGGACAGCCAGACGGACAGACAGACAGACGTCTGTCCGTACAGACCGAAACTATAGGGGTTCCTTGTTGACTACAGAACCCGTCCTTTTCATTCTTCAAAGCAGAGACAGGGGTAGCATAATATTTTTAAACTGGCCTTTGATAACTGTTTGACAATTTTCAAGTTTTTATCGGTGCAAACAATGATTTCTTTACAATCGAGAATGCGGGCCGATCTTTTCACATACGTATTATTTCATATTTCCTAACCATTGTGTAGTCCGATACAAACTTGTTGACAATAGATAAAAGTTAAAGACAAAATGTATTCAGATAAAAAATTTACAGAAGCCTGGTGGTCCATGAAATCGTTTATTTTTTTTTATTACACGCGGTAGTGTGTCAAGCCAAGTTCAAGTGTAGAATGGCGCGCAGCACCATGTGTAAATATTACACGAATCATTTCCCTTTACTTAATTTGATAAAATATTTTAAATACAAGATTTTTATAAGACTTTTACAATGTGGTGCACGAAAATGTGACTTTTTTATTAATAAGGGGTTAGTCTCTAGGAAACTTTGAATCAATTATTATTTTCGAAATCTATTTTTTCACGGCGGTTTTCTGCTAGGCATCACTTTATCGTAACTCCCACGGTATATATCCCCATTCACATTCAAACCGCGTTTATTAGTAGTGGACAGTGGTAGGTACATATAGTTAAAGCCGCGCGCCCATTGCACAATGCGACTTTTTGTAGCGATGCAGTCCCGCGGATACTGTCGCATATATGCATCAATAGAGTCGCTAGCTGTGTGCCCTGTATGGCGTTGCAAATGCGACTAACGCGCGTTAGTAGTGAATAGTGATGCAGTCGTGTGCTTCATAAACGCGCGACTACATCGCTACTAAAAGTCGCAGTGGGCGAAGGCCCTAAACCACGTTTAAAGTTACGTTTAAAGGCAATTCACAAGACGTCTGACGCAATTGAAATCTGTCAAATCCATACAAATTTAGAAATGCATCTACGCGTCGCGTTGCGGTCTGAATCAACCCTAGGAATTGCTGGATGCCAAATGCCAATGGACATTAGCAAATTAGTTGTACGCACATGTTTGCTGCAACTCTGTCGAACTGAAGTTAATTTATCGCGGAGAAACCGTACATTCATGAATTCGCGATCGAAGTACTAATCTGAATATGAATTTATACATAGATGCACATAAGTATAATATTGTGTTATAATTGAATGAAAAATTTATTAAAACTTACTTTTGATAGATGTCATAGCAAGTTTCTCTGTGCGCTCCTTGGTTCCGAGCCAAAGCTGATCCTGCTCTGGTTTGAATGTTAGTCTAACTTTGCCTCCATGTTTATTCAACATCCCACTGAGTGGCACAGGTGGTAAAGGTTCCTAAAATATGTGTAAGACAAAATGATAAAAAAGGTCTTGTTAAAACAAAGGTTATAATAATAGTTTTTCTTAGTCTTTAAAGTTTTTTTAACTATTAACTGAAGTGGGTTCAATAATGTTTAATACAATATAGAGCTGTTTTTTTGCTGCTTGACAGGGGGCAAACTCCAAAATCATTTATAAATTTATAAGTAAAGTATCATAAATGGCTTTTTAATTCTTTGGACAAAGAAAGAATCACCCAAAGACAGTAAAATTAATAATAATATGGCTAGTATTATTATTAATTTTTCATCCCTAATTAACAAAAATATTTTGTCTATACTGTACTCGGTGAAACATGGCGGTAACGGGCATTGACTCCCTGTCAAAAACTTGTCATTTTCTATACAAAGCCGCGATTGACAACATCTGACACTTCATTGTCAATTGCGGTTTATATTATAAAGCTACGAATAATAAAAACTAAGGAAACGTAACTCCCATACTTCAACCGTTTTAAATTTGGCTCCTTTTCGAACACTAAAATATGACAATTCAGATTTTTGCCAAGGTCGTTTCCCAGGTAACGTATCATAATATTGCGCGCCGGACGACAGCCTGAGCGGTTATTGTCATTGTCATAGTTATGAAACCAGGGTGACCATATTTAAATTACAGATCCTGCCATACTTTGGTCAAAAAACTGCCAAAACCTGCCAAAGCCTAGTAAAAAATGCGCAAATACTGCCAGCTTCTTAACTGTTGCTTTAAATTATGAAAAGCAAAAATACACATTTTATATTTCAATTTTTTAATTAGATTAAACCTATCTTATCGTATAAGACTATAGGAGAGAGCATTGTATCGGTGTATATGAGTAAAAAGCGTATCAAGTTATGGGTAACGTAGTCTGTCAAAAAGTGAAAAAATTAAAAAGTGGCAACATCGTAGTGTCATTCTTTTAAAATCAATCTCAGAAAAAAGGGATGACACTATGATGTTGCCACTTTTTAATTTCTTCACCTTCTTGACGGACTATAGGTCCGACCTACTCGGCCATAACAAAGGAGTCTGGATCATCTTTTGCTTTGGATATCCACGACGATAGTTTTGGATCTTGCTCCCACTCCGCTCTATACGCTCTTTCATATTTTCGCTTCATCACCACACCACCACACCAGTTGTTAGTAGAATGCCACCACCAGAGAGTTGTAAAGCCACCACCAATAATAACTATCACCCACGATACCAGTTACCACACAAGAGAAGTATATTCAGTTTGACAAGGCTGTTTATGAACGTGGCAAGAAAAGGAACTAACTAACTAACTTAGATATCATACGTAAAAACGTCATTTTTGACAGTTCTCCTTTACCAGCAGCGCCCATCGACATAATTGACATATTCATTTAAAGCCTTGTCGAACTGTACAGGGAAATACCCCGTAAAGTATCCAGGGTTGCCATTGTCGGAAATTTGAGATGCAATAATAAAATTTATTTTTCATACCCCAATCCTGCCAAAACCTGCCAAGTTTTTAAAACGTCAACCGATCATGCCATAGGCTAAAATAAGACGCCAATCCTGCAAAAATGGCAGGAACCTGCCACATATAGTCACCCTGTATGAAACAATTAATTGTCAAAAGCGGATAGTGTTATGCAATATACACCAAGCACATCTACTATCACGAAGAAACAAGCACATTATTATTATTTTTGTTGGAATATACGTACTAGAGTACAAATATCCAAGTATATTATGTAAACCTCAAATCAAGGTTTCTT
The DNA here is from genome assembly GCF_905147365.1 of Aricia agestis. Classification (NCBI taxonomy): domain Eukaryota; kingdom Metazoa; phylum Arthropoda; class Insecta; order Lepidoptera; family Lycaenidae; genus Aricia; species Aricia agestis. The sequence goes on along the minus strand of NC_056428.1, from coordinate 12,638,437 downwards.
AACTTTTTAATTCCTATGATATTCACAACTGTCATTTGTTATGTCATTCTATTAAAATTATATCTATTGAATGGACGGTCGATTTTTCTTTTTCTGTAAACCTATTCCCATTTTCCATCAGGTAATGGGCCCAGGTCGCTAACTGTAGCTAAAAGTAAAATACAAGTAATTTTTTTTTTGCATAAATAATAATGGATTCGCGCAACAAGAGAAATATCCATCAGTTTACTGGCGAGCGATATAGTACATGGAAATTTCGCATAAGATCGTTACTGGAGGAACTTCAAGTGCTATGTGTTGTTGATTCCGAAACTCCAGAGGATGCCGATGTTGAATGGTCGAAGAAAAATATGATATACAAAGGTACAGTCGTAGAGTATTTGGGTGACGCATTTTTAAATTTTGCGAAGGGATCAGCAACGGCCAAATCTATTTTTGAAAATCTGGATAAGATTTACGAACGGAGAAGCTTGGCAACGCAATTAGCGTTGCGAAAACAGCTATTCAACCTCAAGTTACAGTCGGATTTGACACTATTACAACATTTTACTAGTTTCGATAATTTGGTAACTGAATTGATCTCCGCTGGTGCCAGGCTGGACGAAATGGATAAAATATCGCATCTATTGCTCACGCTACCCACTTCATACGACGGCGTTATTACTGCGTTGGAAACACTCGGCGAAGAGCAGCTAAATTTGGTGTTTGTAAAAACTCGCCTACTAGATCACGAAGTAAAATTGAAGGCGGAACCTACGACAGGACTGAAAGCCCTGCAGGGAATACGAAATATGCCAATAATAAGTCGTCAAGTTTTTATAAAAACAAATACAATTACTACACTCAAAAGAAAAATAATTATATGCCCAGGAATTCATTGCATAAAATATCAAAAATGTATTGCGATTATTGTGGACGTAGAAACCATTTCAAGAAGGATTGTCGATATTTCAAGAAGTTGCAACAAAATAATCAATCTGTAAACATCAAGAAAACTGCAAACAGCGTTCAACCGTGCAACGACAATGATGAGGGCGGTTTCGCTTTTATGTTATCAAAATGTAAGTTACGCACTTCAAATTATTGTAACAGTAATACGATTTTTTTTCTTTTAGATTCTGGTGCGACAGATCATATTGTAAATGTTAAGAATGTTTTTACTTCCTACGTGCAATTACCTATACCCCTGAAGATCGGCGTTGCCAAAAATGGAGCTTCGATACTTGCGTTCGGTAAAGGACGAATAGAAGTAACCACTAATTTAGGAATTTTAGGTTCAATCGATGACGTTTTGTATTCGCCGGAGGTACGTTACAATTTATTATCGGTAAATCGCATGCAACAGGCTGGTATGACGGTTATTTTTGGTAATAACGGTGTTCAAATTTTTGGTAAAAAAAAGAATGTTACATGACTGGTGAGAATTTAAATAATTTATTTAGTATTACTTTTCAAAGTAATAAATCTCAGTGTAATTTAAATGTAGTTTCTGTAAAACAACAAGATTGTTTAAAAGAATATACGTTGTGGCATGGTCGACTTGGCCATTTAAATAAGCAGAAACTTAATATTTTGAAAAATGTAGTTGATGAACGCGATTGTAAAATTTTTGATAATATTGTAATACCTACAGATGAGTTGTGTGAGTCTTGCATACTTGGCAAACAAGCTCGATTACTTTTTTCTAAATGTAAAGATAAAATTAATAATAACCGACCATTGTTTATTATTCACTCTGATGTATGCGGCCCGATTACACCTACTACTATTGACGATAAAAATTATTTTGTAACTTTTATTGACGGTTTTACGCATTACAATGTTACTTATTTAACGTATGCTAAGTCTGAGGTACTTAAATGTTTCCAAGACTTTGTAGCTAAGAGTGAGAATCTATTTAACTTCAAAGTAACAAATTTGTATTGCGATAATGGGCGAGAATATCTCTCTAATGAGTTCAAAAATTACTGCGTTTGCAAGGGAATAACTTATCATTTGACTGTACCGTACACGCCACAGCAAAATGGTGCCGCAGAGCGCATGAATCGTACGTTAACCGAAATGGCGCGAACATTGGTTACAAGTGCGAAGTTAGATAAGTCATATTGGGGCGAAGCTATATTAACATCAACATATATAACAAATAGGCTTCCCACAAAAGCGCTTCCTAATAATAAAACACCATACGAGATGTGGCATAATAAAAAACCGAAAATTAATCATTTAAAAATTTTCGGTTCTACTGCTTACGTTCATGACAAAACTAAGGGATCGAAGTTTGACGAAAAGTCTTTCAAAGCCATACTAGTCGGTTACGACCAAAATGGTTATAAATTATTTAATGTAGAAAATAATCATTTCCTAATTGCAAGGGATGTTGTATTTGACGAGTTGAATTTTGAATCCTCTAGACCTGTCAACAATTTGGTACCAGTAAAAATTCCCGCCGAAATTAATAAGCCCTATAATGAATCGGCAAAGTTAATAGGCAACAAACACAGTAGTCCTCACATGAGCTCAGAAGCTGAACCTTCGTCTAGCAAACTGAGACGTAGTGAAAGAATTCAAAAAATTGCCCGCAATTGATTACAAACAAATGGATGATCCTGACTCTTATCTATCACTTACAACAAATGAAATGTTACCTAATAATTATGACGATATTTTTAATAGAGATGATTCTAGTAAATGGTTAAAAGCAATAGAGAGTGAATTAGAGTCTATTAAAAGTAATAATACATGGAGTCTTGTAGAAAGACCTCAAAATGTAAATATTATTAGTTCTAAATGGGTTTTTACAATTAAAAAGAATGAGTTGGGTGAACCTACACGCTATAAAGCGCGACTAGTCGCTCGTGGCTTCACACAACAATACTTACAAGACTACGACGAAACGTTCGCTCCAGTAGCACGCATTACAACTTTACGATTTGTTTTAGCACTTGCAAATCAGTTTGACTTACATGCCCATCATATGGATGTAAAAACCGCGTTTTTAAATGGAATTCTTAAAGAGGATATCTATATGGAAGTGCCGAAAGGCGTTACAGCGGATTCCAATCAAGTTTGTAAATTAAGTAAGTCGCTATACGGCTTAAAACAATCTTCTCGGTGTTGGTATGAACGTTTCGATCATACTCTTAAGGCTATAGGTTTTGAACATTCACAGGTAGATCCTTGTTTATATATTTTAAATAAAAATAGTATGAATGAAAATGTATACATTGTGCTTTATGTAGATGATGTTTTATTATGTACCAAAAATAAACAAATTATGGATTTATATAAAAAACGTTTAATGCAAGAATTTAGTATGACAGATTTAAATGAAGTAAAACTGTTCTTAGGCATTAAAATAGAACGAACTGAATGTAAATTAACTTTAGATCAATCTTTGTACCTTAAAAGTGTTTTGAATAAGTATTCCATGAGTGATTGTAATCTTTCAAAATAACCATTTCCATCAAAATTAGATTATGAAGCTTTAAGCTCAGACGTACATTACGATGCACCTTGTAAAAATGTCATAGGGTGTCTTATGTATGCGATGCTATGCACCCGGCCAGACATTTGTGCTGCAATAAGTATTCTAAGTCGATATCAAAGTAAAAATAATGAGGAGTTATGGCTATGCTTAAAACATTTATTGAGATACATAAAAGGCACTGTTAATTTAAAGTTGACCTATGTAAAATGTAATTTTAAACAATTGGTTGTTGGTTATGCAGATTCTGACTGGGGAGGCGACTTAATTGATAGAAAGAGTACAACTGGACATGTTTTTAAAATTTTCGATAATTGTACAATATCGTGGAATACGCGTAAGCAAAACACTGTCGCCGCTTCCTCAACAGAGGCCGAATATATGGCATTATTTGAAGCAGTTAGAGAAGCAATTTGGATAAAATCCTTATTAAATAGTATTTTGATTCCAGTAAAATTGCCAATAATTATATTTGAGGATAATAATAGCTGCATCAGTATAGCCAATAATCCAACAAATCATAAAAGGTCGAAGCATATCGACATAAAGTACCACTTTACTCGTGAACAAATTACTAACAAAGTAATAAAGTTAGAATATGTTTCCACAGGAAATCAACTGGCTGATATCTTCACTAAGATGGTACATACTCCAAAGTTTCTTGAAATAAGGAGTAAATTAAATTTAATTTAAATTGTGAAATTAATTATTTTTATGATTGAAGTTAATCTATAATAGTTAAAGTGATATATTTTTGTTTTAGTTGAATTCAGTAAGCTAAGTTCAGTGTAAACTTGAGCTAAGTTATTTCAGTAAGAAATTAAACATTGAATTAATTATTATAAAATAGTTCTGATTGTGTTACTACTTGAATATTTGAGGGGGACTGTTGGAATATACGTACTAGAGTACAAATATCCAAGTATATTATGTAAACCTCAAATCAAGGTTTCTTAACTTTTTAATTCCTATGATATTCACAACTGTCATTTGTTATGTCATTCTATTAAAATTATATCTATTGAATGGACGGTCGATTTTTCTTTTGCTGTAAACCTATTTCCATTTTCCATCAATTTTAAAATTAAACATTTTCCTCTGATCCTTAAGACAACGATAATAATAATAATATCCATGTAATAATTATGAACAAACCATGTACGACTCGGGCGAATCTAAAACTGTCCAAGCACCTAGAGAAGACGTTTTCAGATTACAAAAATCTTTGTGCTAAATTATTACAGAATTGAAATTAAAAACTTACGTAAAATTTGTACTTATAACTCACAATTAATATAATATTTTAATAACAGTTAGCAGTTTTTTTATTTATGTTCATTTACAATATTAAAGGAAATAGTTATTTGTTTTTGTCGATTGAACATAATTTATTACATTATATTTTTTTTGTTTTGTTGTAAAAAATCCGTAGCAAGAAATATGAGAATACCCATTCATTTTATAAGGCATTTAGTATAATGTCAGCCAGACCCTAAAATTTCGTTTATGATTAAATTGTTACATCTTGCATAACACTGTCCATGGCGACTTTGTAAAAATTTTGTAATTATATTATTTTTTGATTATTGCACTTTTAGAATAACATGTAAATTTAATAAGACAAACACAAAGGGACCAGCTTAATTTTACGTAAATACCCTAGCATCCAACTTAAATAAACGATCTTTTTATTGCTTTTTTTGGTCGACAAAAATACAAGAAATTTAAGCATAATTTTAAACAATACACTTACAGATGAAAGGTTATTCCTGTATTAAAAGTCGTATATGTATGACTTCTACACCATTTCACAGGGCATTTAGGTATTTTAACAACAAAAATATTGTAAAAAGCCACGCCAAGCCAAATATTGTAAAACGTAAGTAAACAAACCTATGTAAACAAATTGTAAAATGAGTTTGACAAAATTGTCATGTCAAACTGGTTGAATGTCACTCGAGTATATATACACGAAAAATGTGTACCGAATACATGCATAAATATGCATGTGTACATATATACACTTACACAAGCATGATTGAACATGATTTCTATGTGATGAAATTGTCAATGTGGGGCACGTGCAGACTGGACGTCAAAAAAAAGAGTGCTGCTGTCATGTACCACACATCTCTTTTTAACACGCAGTGTTACTGATAGTGACATCTCCCTTGCTCAGGCCTTTGTTTCTCTATTCCGCTAGGTATATTAACTTTATGGTTTATATAGAAAATGAAAATTTTTGACAGCGAGTCAATGACCGCTACCGCCGTTTCGCCGAGTACAGTATAGGTTAAAGCTAATTCTTTAGCGGGTATGTCTTTTTAAAGTATTTGATAAATATTATGTATAACACGGTCAAATTAACTAGACGCACGGTTTGATGATGTCATTATGGAGCTTGCATGTTATATAATATATATTTCAATGCGACAAGTTAATGTGACCGTGTTGTAGGTAAGTGTAAGAATAATATAAACATTTGTAATAATAGAGGTAAGTAGGTAAGGGTTACTCTTATTAGAATTATTTTAGTTGTTCTCACCTTGACTCCCTTTATTCCAGGCATTACATCTGGTGGAATACCCTTATCTAAAACTTTACTATGGTTCTTCTGCATACACAATGGCTCTTTGCTGGATTGACTGCTAGACTTCTCTTCAAATATTTCCTGAAAGTATGTTTTCATAAAAAAGTTATTTTAGAAACTTCTAGAATTGCCTTTGAAATATTGTTTAGCCAAGAACAATGTTACCTTTGGTGCACTCTTCACAGCCAATATATCATCCATTTTGTATCCAACAAGCATTACTTTTCCGCCTTTGACGATCCCAGCTTGTCTGATTGTCCCGCTGTCCCTGGCCATTCCTTTAATGATGAGTTTCTGTGCTGACTGTGGCACTGCACATATTCGTTCTAAATGCGCTTTCAGTTCTACTACAGAGGCATCGTAAGCAAATGTGATGTCATGTTTATTGTTATTAAATACAACTGTAAATTCGACTTGCTCAGGAATTTCTGAAATGTCTGTCTTTTCCGATGTGCACGCAGCGTTCTCCGTGGGGGCTTCGATGTGCGGTTTATCATCATTCTCACTCGACTTTTCATCTATTACCGGCTTGGAATTACCGTTTGATACCAAAGAGTTTGGATCCCGATTCTCTGTAGTGTCTCCTTTTTCAGAAGCTGAAAATTTAAACGTGAGTTAGCAATATTCCAGAACAAAAGGTCGAATCCTTTTCGCGGAATTTTTTGGTTAAGCTTCGGGGATAGTATGTATTTACCAATATAATCCATTATAATGTGAACGTTACTAAACAATTTAGTCTAAAATTTAAAAAATCGATTAATTATAATTTTCAAATGGTTATTAAAAATATTTCAGCCAACTTGCTGTGGGTGACGTCACAGATCAGACCAAAGAGAATGTCATATACTACCACAGATCAGACATTAGTTACTACGGTGACGTGAAGCAACAAATTATTCTTCCTCTCCTTTTTTTCTTAATATGCCGCTCCGCTTTTGCCATGGGCAGACGTGTCACTAGTCTGTCAAGAAAGTGAAGAAATTAAAAAGTGGCAACATCGTAGTGTCATCCCTTTCAAATATCAATCCAAGAAAAAAGGGATGGCACTACGATGTTGCCACTTTTTAATTTCTTCACTTTCTTAACGGACTATAAAATAATGAAAACCGGAAAACAATATACGGTCTGCGTAGTGCGTACTGCGTAGCATCCAAATTAAATATTTTTGTTTGTGTATTATAGATTTTATCTACAAAATAAGTACGGTATTTCTGGAAAGTCAACAAGGCCTATTGGTTCGTGAGCTGAGCGAGAAGAACCTGAGAAAAAAATAATACACACGTTGCTATGGTAGCACACTTTCTGGTAAAGTGTAAACAAATAAATAAATCTAAAAAACGCCTATCAAGTACCTATCAAGTTTCACTCGTGGGTAAAATACCTTTTAAACTGAAATAAAAAATGAGTTTTAGTCTCGACGATCCTTTAGCGGGAATTCTAAGTGATGGAAGTGACGATAGTTTTTTTGACGATGATATTCTAGGAAAGAAAAAACCGCAGAAAAAAGGATCAATAAAGGCAATAGCGATCGATAAAAAAGCTTCACTATTTTCTTTAGAAGATACAAAGGAACCAAAAGCTGGGCTTAACAAATCCGACTCTCACAAACAATCTAATATAAACGATATTTTATCTGGTCCAAAAAATACTAAACATGAGACATTATCACCAGCGTTAGCAAAGAAAACATCATCAATAAATGATTTCTCTGATAAATCTGCGACAAATCCCCTCGATTTGTTTAATAAAACTCCGTCCAAACAAAAAACTACTATCGATATGGATAAACTGGGTACAGACTTGGGTAGTGACAAGAAAACTAAATCAGTTGAGAAAAGTAAAAAGTCTCAGTTTTCACTAGATGATTTACTAGGTACGAGTGAGTCTACGTTAAGAAAAGGTACGGAAGTTGGAACCAGAAGTCAAGAGTTTGACTTTGATACTATCTTAGGCAAAAGCGAGTCTAAAAATCTCGTTCAATTAAATAAAGTAAGCGAGAAAAATGTTTCAAAAGTCGAAAAAGCTAAAGAACCTCCGAAGAAATCAAAATCAAATAATGATTGGCTGGGTATTTTTAAAGATAAAGAACAAGAAACAGCCCCAGATAATATTGAAAATGAAATGCCATCATGGCTAGTAGGCAGCGATACTAAAAAGAAAAACAATGAAACGATATCAACGAAAAAATATATAGAAGAAGATAACCAAGAAATGGAAGAAACAGAAGATGTTACTCAACCTGATGATGAAAACGTAAAGGGCAATATTAAGGAAAATACGATACCAGTGCAACAAAAAATAAATATAGATCTCAGCCATGAAGATCTGACGATGGAAAGTACTGCTTTATGTCTCAAGCAGCAAGAAGCTCAGTTGATGGTGGCACTACAGCTCAAAGCCCAAGACGACAAGCTTGCATCAATGCAGAGTAAGTAAAGATGTTGATAGGATATTACAAGCGTACTTATACAATATTATTAACTTTTAGCTTTTGCTATAATAAAAAGTCTATATTTAGTTAACAGCATGTTCTAGGTAAATAATTTTAAATTATTATGCTACTTTTGTAATTAGTAAGGCAAATGAATAGTCAGCGAGTTCAAAAGGAAGCAGCACTAGCCCAGCATGAACAGTTGGACGCAATGCTGAAGAAGCAAGCGGAACATAGACGCCAGATGCAGAATGTAATATCGGCTCACCAGGAGAGAATCACGCAAAGGATTAAGGTTGTTTATTTAAAAAAAGTTCTATATTAAAATAAAGGTTTTCTTAATGTGGAGGCCATGATAATGATTTGATATTATGTAAAGACAGCAGGTAATTTTTAAATAATTATTTTATTCAAGGCTCTGTTAGGTACAGCAGATCAGGAAGAAGGCGCAGATTTTGTAGATTTCACTGGAAATATAACAGAAACTAAAGATACACCACATTCAAAAGAAAAGAAACAACTATTGCAGTTAGTGCAGTCATTGCAAGAGAATCATGATAAAGAAATCGACTTGATGGAAACTTCGTATAGGTAAAATGACCAATGTGATACCACATCTAAAGTAATTTTCTATACTTCTCGTAATAATTAATCATTATTATTTCCTAAAGACGGCAGCTAGATTTTCTAGAAATATCTTACGTTCAAGCAGAGCAAAGAATGAAGGATGAGAGTGAAAAGCTTGTGAAATTCTACACAGAAAAGATCAATTGGTTAGAAGAACATCATAACTTATATAAGAAAATGACGGAAGATAACTTGACTTCACTTGTCGAGAGACACAAAAATGAAAACGAAATGTTGAGACAGCAGCACTTGGAGAATATAAAAGTATTGCAAGAACACCACGGGGCTCTAATGGAAAATGTGAAGTAAATGATTGCAAATCCAATAGTTTTAATTTCAAGGATATCCTTAAAATACCTACACCAATATTTGTTTCTAGAAATGCAACCAAACAAGAGCAACTACTTATAAAAGATTCCGCCGGCTTTTCTACTAACCTTCAAGAATTGTTAGTAAATGTAAAAGAAAGCAACGCTAAAGCTGAACAGTTTTACGACAAAATAGATTTGATGACAAAAAACAATCAGCAGGATTCTGAAAGAAATATTCAAATGAGAGAAACACAAATAACTGGTAATAATTATTATGAACTTCTGTATAATGCCTGATGACCAGAGTAATATGGTCATTGATAACATACAATTATTTTTACAGAAATGTTGCATCAGTTAAAAGCGGATCGCGAGAGTTTTGAAAAGGAGAAAACAGAAAGAAGAGAAATAGAGAAAACCCTTGAAGCTCGTATTAGACAAATGACTACTGTAAATATTATCCCACCAAAACATTAAATGTAAAAAGGAGCCAAGCAAAATATTGCATAGCCATGCAATATATCTATCGTAAAAAGTTCTCAGATCACATTTGAGCCAAGCCTTCAACTTATTTTGTAATTTAAATAAACATTCAGTGAATTTATCAATAGTTTTCTTTATTTTATAATTATTATAGTGGCTTGGCAATGAGCACAGTTGAAGTTGAAGGCTTGGCTTGAATGTGATCTGAGAACTTTTTACAATAGATATATTGCATGGCTATGCAATATTTTGCTTGGCTCCTTTTTACATTTAATGTTTTGTTGGGATTTCATTTCTTTTTTTAAGGTTTCTTTTCAGGTCACGTTAAGACTTTTCTGTAGTTAGCTTAGCACCCGTTCTCTATCTCTAGGTATATATTCTAGGTCATAAAATTAATTGATAATAACAGGTAGGTACTTCTACAAAGTACAAATTCTATTACGATAGCCCAACAACTTTTGAACATTCAGGAGGTTATTCGTGCACCGATGTTACTTTCAATTGAGTATTACGACCTATCCCGGATTTTTTAAACCATAATAATTATACTCCGCAAATATCGGTATCTATCGCTTATACCGCGATATAAAGGGAGTGCTACACCATCTATCAAGCGAGTACGGACAATGGAGTGTACATCGTAATTCGCAGTTCTGATTTCATTTATATTTTAATCGAATTTAATTATCATAGTTTAATTGTTAACTTTGTTAACACTATTTTTCCTTTTGTACGTAAAATAATTATTATGAAGTCGAAACTTATTTTTAATGTTCTAGCAAAGACACAAACACGAAAATCTTTTCTAAAAAGTAAGTTTATTAAAAGTTATATTACTTTTCAGTTTTTAGGTTTCCTTGCACAAAGGATGAAAACGGGAGCCTATTCTAATGAGTCTAGACTTCGCTGTCTGTCTGTCGTCCGTCCGTGTGTCACGAGGATAGATCTCGAGAACGGCAATAGCTAGATATTTTAATTTTTTACAAATTATGTACTTTTGTTGTCGCTATAAAAGCTAATAGTCCAACTGAAATAAAATAAATGATTAACCGTTCTCATACAACAAACACGTTTTTTTGCTCTTTTTTGCTCTATATCCTTATTGGCAAAAGTAAGGTTTTTGAAAATTTCAGAAAATACTTAATTGTATTTCAACTTTCATAATAAGTAATAAAAAGTACATAAACTTGTGATTTAAGGGGGGCTCTCATACAAATTTACGGTACGGAACCCTATGTACGCCAGTCCGACTCGCACTTGGCCAGTTTCATAATTTTCCCTGTCATTGTGGATAACGATCTACCTTGTTGCCAAATTTCAAGGTTCTAAGTCTGCTAGAAGTACCTTAGAATTTTGATGATCTGTCAGTCAGTGAGTGACAAAATGTAGTAACTTTGATCATCCGTAACTATTAAACTATTTATCGAAATGTTATGTAATTTGGAGGTTAAGCTAGTTTTAATACTTGCTCCTAGTGACCGAATTTCTAAATCCCTAGCTTTGTCAACATCGAAGATAAAGGGGGTGTGAAAAAGCCACGAACCGCTTCAAGAAAAGTATGCTACGGCCGTGCCTTTGCTAAAAAGCTTGGCTGGAGCACTTCCTTGCTCCCAAATTATTAAATTTGCTAACATTGCTATTAAAACCTATTGTAATTATACATAAGTTTAGTTTCATAAATTGTGTTTGTTTCAGATGATTGAAGAAGAATCATTCTCATTGAGGCAAAAGAAAATGGATTTTGAATTTGAAAAAGCAACGTTTAGCAAGCAGACAGAATTTGCCAAAAGCCTTTTGAAGAAGCAAGACGAAGATTTAAAGGTAAGAAAGGAAATCGTTTTTATAAATACAGGGAAAATGGAAGAAAATAACGTACTTATTTGAATAATTTCAGACCTTAAAAGATGAAATTAATAAAGAGTATCAAGAAAAGATTTCTAAACTAGAAGAAGAAAAAGCAAAAACTATTAAAGATAGTGCCTTAATTGCTAAAGAAAAAGCTTCTGTTCAAAGTCTTAAAACGGAACTTGAGGTAAGAAAGTTTTATTTAAAGAATGTAAATTACTTAGAAATTTGTTTTAAGTAATTGAATATTATCTTAGAAAACAAAAGCAGAATTGCAAGCACAGTTAGACGAATTGGCTGAGGAACGATCAAAAATTAACAGAGAGAAACAAGACATACATATTGAGGAACAGAGGATCCATGCAAAGTAAGTTATTTCAGATAAAAATTAATGCTAATAATGTTACATTCAGTAAACATTTAAATATGAATTGGTTATACTTTTCTAGATCCCGTGATTTAGAGCTTCTAGCAAAATCTGCCATTGACAAGCAAACACAGGCCGACAAAAAGTACTCGGAAGCAGATTTCATACAGAAGAAATTCGAAGATCGCATGCGTAGAATACAAGAACACGTTGTCTCACTAAACAATAGAGAGAAACAGATCGCAAAAGAAAAAGTTGCGCTCTCTAGAGAGAGATTAAGCTTGCATAACGAAAGAAAAGAAATAGAGGGTAGATTGCAATGTTCGTTATGTAGAAGTACACAGTACAATGAGCAATATGTACCACAGACTTTTCAGTTTGTTCATACGCCCGCTTCAAGAGATTATGAAAAAAGAACTTTTACAAACATAGAACAAGAAATGGAAGAATTTATGGCAAGAGTTAGACCTGCTGTAAGTTTGGAAGATGATAAGGTAGAAGAAGTGTTGCCACATACGACTGAAGTAAATAGCAACGTTCTTAAGGTAAAGAACAGGCATTTTTGTATGGAAGCCGTACCCAAGCTGTAGCACATCCACACATACATATATCAAATGGAAGGGCTTGAAAAGCTGAACATTTTATTGTATTATGTAAAATCTCTAAACCGTGGGAGAAAAAAGCTAACGAGGGTAGAAGGTAAAAAAAAATCACAAAAAAACACTCTGTATTAATGCATCAATTTATAGTGTTGCTGATAAAAAATCACTTCTGTATACGGCAAACTTGAGGAGAGTGTCATATTTTAAAAGAATATTGTTTCATATTTTAAAGAAATGTACTTATGAGAAAACAATAAGATGCTAAAAATCGAACTTTTCCTTTATTTTATGGTATATTAACAATTTGGATTTTTTAAAATAATTAGCAATACTAAATAATCGTGCAATAAATAATAATACAGGATATTTTATTTTTCACAAAAATACAAAAAAACACTCTGTATTATTGCATCAATTTATAGTGTTGCAAGTAAGGAATAACTTCTGGAAAGTAATCGTATATGGCAAACTTAAGGAAAGTGATTTATTTGAAATATATTGTTTCATATTTATAAATTACTAGCTGTTGCCCGCGACTTCGTCCGCGTGGACTTTAGTTTATAGTTGTTCCTGTATATCGATTCCTGTGTAACGAACGACTCACGTTTACGCGCAAATCAGAAAAGTAGATTGTGTGGAAACCGCACATTTTTCCGGGACAAAAAACATTCCTTGTCCCAGATTCAAATTAGTATCTCCAATCTCCATGCCCATCAAAATAGATTAAATAGTTTAGGCGAGAATCATAAAAGTTTATTGTGCGGGAACCGTATAATATTTTCCGGGATAAAAAGTATCCCTTGTCCTTTCCCGAGACTGAAAGTATAAAGAAAATACAAAATTTCATCAAAATAGATTGAATAGTTTAGGCGATATTCATAAAAGTATATTGTGCAGTAACCGTACATTTTTCCGGGACAAATTGTATCCTATGTTCTTTTACTCAAAGTATCTTAATACCAAATTTCAGCAAAATGGGTCCAGCCGTTTAACTTTACGCGTGATGTCGTGACTCGTGACCACGTGAAATATAACGTTCCGCGCAGCTTCGCCAGCGTAAATTAGATATTTCACAAACGAATTAGTCCACAAAAAATAGCCTATGATCCTTTACGTGGTCTATTTCTTATCTGTGCCAAATAACAGAAAAATTGCTCCAGTAGTTCGTGAGATAAGCCCTCTCAAATAATTTCCCCCGTTTTTTTTCCACATTTTCGTCTATTTCTTAGCTCCTATTAGTCTTAGCGTAATAAAATATAGCCTATAGCCTTTCTCGATAAATGAGCTATCTAACACTGAAAGAATTTCTCAAATCGGACCAGTAGTTCCTGAGATTAGCGCGTTCAAATAAGCCCTTTCAAATAATTTCCCCCATTTTTTCCATATTTTCCTTTATTTTTTCGCTCCTATTAGTCATAGTGTGATAAAATATAGCCTATAGCCTTTCTTGATAAATGGACTATTTAACACTGAAAGAATTTTTCAAATCGAACCAGTAGTTGCTGAGATAAGCGCGGTCAAATAAGCCCTTTCAAATAATTTCCCCCCGTTTTTTCCACACTTTCCTCTATTTCTTCGCTCCCATTAGTATTATCGTGATAAAATATAGCCTATATCCTTTCTCGATAAATGATCTATCTAACACTGAAATAATTTTTCAAATCGGACCAGTACTTCCTGAGATTAGCGCGTTCAAACAAACAAACAAACTCTTCCGCTTTATAATATTAGTACAGATTTCTACAAGGTAACAAAAAACTAGGCCTTTACATCCGTTCTGGATGATTTTTACAGTATTTGTCAAAGCAAAGTAATCACTCCTCAAATACTGTAGTGCCTGGGACAAGATTTTTTATTTTAAATGTCCGTATGGTTACCCAAGCGCATGCGGTATTCTCGCATCATAGTCGGCCTAGTCCAGAGGAAAGAACTAGTCGATACGTCTGGGACCAAGTATGTGTGGGTTTCATCACGATGTTTTCCTTCACCGTACGAGCGTCCGTATTATGTACTTGAGATTCTCATAGGTACACGCTTCCACCCGGGTCGAACCTGCACCCTCTAAGAGTGCGAACCTAAGGGCTACCCATTAGGCCACGGACGCTCACACAAGGTAACAATATAATAATACTAGCTGTTGCCCGCGACTTCGTCCGCGTGGACTTCAGTTTATAGCGCGCGATGTCAACAAAATTGGTGTCAAAAGATTTTATAAAAAAACCCTGGTACCCCTTAAATCAATACAGCTGTGCAGTGTGCACACAATAAGTATTTAATTTTTTTATATTAAACTTTATATTTTATGCCAAATTTTAAAGCTTATTTAGCCCTCCAATTACACAACTTTAACCATAAACTATTTATCATTGATAGATTTAAGGTTACGTCACTGCACAGATAAAGTACTGACTTATTTAATACCGCAGAATAGATATAACAATCGAAAAAAATCGAAACTTAAATGTAAGATGATACCATGTCTTATAGAAAGACTTTTGAGCAAGCGTCAGCGCGATGTAGAAGACGCACGGCGCCATCTATTATGCATTGTTGGAACTAACTTAATTTGCACAAATTTACGCATTTTCACCCGCTTACAACCCTTTTTTCCAGTAAAAAAGTAGCCTATGTCCTTTCTCAGGCTTTAGACTATCTGTATACAAAGTTTCATTACAATCGGTTCGGTAGTTTTGGCGTTTGGCGTGAAAGCGAGACTGACAGACAGACAGACAGACATACAGAGATACTTTTGGCGTTTGGCGTGAAAGCGAGACTGACAGACAGACAGACAGACAGACAGAGATACTTTCGCATTTATAATATTAGTATAGATTATGTGCACACTGCACAGCTGTTTTTGGGTATTTTGATTAATTAAGGGCCGCGCTACACCGGAATGGCAGCGGCGAGGCGAGCACTTTCAGCGCTGCCATTCCGGTGTAGCGCGGCCCTCAGAGGGGTACCACTTACCAGGGTTTTAAAAAGTTTTTAAATTTGACACACATTTTGTTGACACCGCGCGCTATAAACTAAAGTCCACGCGGACGAAGTCGCGGGCAACAGCTAGTGTTACAATAGAGTAAAAAATAAAACGCCATCTGTTGAATCGTATTAGAACTAAAATGTTCATTCCATCGATATATTTCTGAATTTTTTATAATATTATAAGTACATAAAATATTATGTTTAAGATTTCTGAAATTTTATTTTAATACACATCCAAGACCCAGGAACATTGAAAACTTTTTGTTCCGCCTGCGGGACTCGAACCCAGGACCCCCGGGATGAGCGCTGGCCACGCGCAATGCGAATTCATTTTCATCGATATTTTCATGGAAATAAGATATTTTCCCACATCAAAATGTAGCCTATGTCCTTTCTCAGACTCTAGAATAACTGTATACAAAATTTCATTGCAATCGGTTCTGTAGTTTTGGCGTGAAAGCAAGACAGACAGACAGACAGACAGACAGATATACTTTCGCATTTATAATATTAGTATGGATGGTAAAATCCAGGAAAAGTTAGATTATTAAGGTTTTATTATTTTTCCATACATTTCTTAAAAATATTAAACTACTAGATGACGCCCGCAACTCCGTTGCGCCAAAATTCGTTTATCGCACGGGAACCGTACATTTTTCCGGGATAAAAACTATCCAATGTCCTTTCTCGGGACTCAAAATATCTCCATGCTTGCCAAATTTCAGCAAAATCGGTTCAGCGGTCCTCGCGTGAAGAGGTAACAGACAGACAGACAGACAGACACACTTTCATGTTTATAATATTAGTATGGATATATGTACTAAAATACAACACTTTCCTCAAGTTTTCCATATACGATTACTTTCCAGAAATGATTCCTTACTAGCAACACTATAAATTGATGTAATAATACAGGATTTTTTTTGTGATTTTTTCTTACTTTCTACCCTCGTTAACTTTTTTCTCCCATGGCTTAGAGATTTTTCGTCATACAATAAAATGTTCAACTTTACAAGCCCTTTCATTTGGTGTATGTCTCAAAGTGCTACATTCGTGGGTACGAAGTTCCCCCCCTTCTTTTACAATCATTTAACAGGCATGGCTGTAGAAATAGTTCCATATGCAAAATCAGTGGTATAATTTACTGATGGGCAGTGGGTAATGGGCATGTATTGAATTAAATAGGTATTGGAAAGAAGTTCCTTATTGCGCGTTCGGCGTAAAGAAGGCTAGACAGAACGATATTTAATCTCGACACTTTTATTAGTACCTGCATAGTAGGGACAGAGGGCGTTGATTGATCGAGGGGATCCTGTGCGTCAACTAGATGGGTTTTTTTGCGACGCGTTGTTAGTATTCCTGGCAGCCTACCACAACTTTTCCTAAAACTATCATGTTTCCAGAACACTTTGTTGTAAGATTACAATAACCTTACTTTGATTCGTATCATGAACTTTTTAAAGTGTATGAAAACAATCTTGTTTTATTCCGGCTTAGGGATGGGAAAAAACGAACGATATCAAATTATTTGTTTACATTTTGCTATGGGTGGAAGCGAGATAAGCAGTAAATTGTTAACAATAGGAATTAAATCAAATACTTAGTGGAATTGTTGAAAAACCAATGCTGAAACCCAAATAAGACGTGAAGTGTTGTTGTAGTACGGTACGCTAAAACAAAAAAGTTTTATGTGGTGTGTGACTGTGAGTTGCGCGACTTTGAAGACTGTTTCGATATTTTCTAAAGGTAAATACTTAGATAAATGATTGGTCTCGCACGAGCGCTCGTCGAGATACCGCGCTGTATAGAAAAAACAGAATTCTGAATGCGGCAACTCAATATTGTAGTGTGTGTAAAACAATGCACAAATATTGTTGTGTGCTTAGATAATCGAGTTGCCAGATACGTGACTGGTGCCCAATCAATGGGGAAAAATTAGTTTCTGTGGTCTTGTAATTTATTATTATTGTATAGTAATGCTGATTTTTCAATCACCAGATAAACTTTACCATTGGAATAAAGTCCATTCGAAAAGAATGCGATAAAATAACAACGTTGTTTAGGTCAACGAAATATAATGGGTAGATACAATATTGATGAGAAAACAATACAAAAACAATGGTAGGAAGTTTAATGAAAGTTAAGAATGAGTCATAAAAAAGCAAATGTTAAATTTGTTTTCTCATTTGTTACTGTATTGTATACATAAAATATAAACTGTATTTTAGATTTTTATTATGATATGATACTCATAATTCATATTTATTAATACACAATACACATTCATGATCCAGGAACTTTGAAAACTTTTTGTTCCGTTGGCGGGATTCCAACCAGCTACCCTAGCTAGAGATTTCAATTATGTTTTGCTTCAATTTATCAATTTACGGTTATATTTACATTTTACAATGGCTTATCTTTCGTTTTTCAATAATTAATCCACTAATTTACAATTTTTGAAAGAGTTGCTACAAAATAATTTTCACTAACTGAAAATCGAATTTCGAACTTTGAGTTTTAAACTTCTTCTTCGTCTTTTTTATCAACCAATTACAGTCGATCTTGCTTAAAAATTGTACAGATTATCCAACTTAGTTTAGGTGCTACGTTTAAATTTGGAACCCAATTTTTTTTTGTTCGAAAGTTTCACCCACCTCAATGATATTCTACTTAAACAAATATGTTACGTCCATACTATTTTCCGGCTTAAATCTCTTCCGAACAATTTTCAAATTCCAAATTGCAAACATTGACAAATTTGACAGATAAGTGAAACAAAAGATATGAAAAACATAAAAGAGACAGTTCTATTTAAACGTCGAATCGTATCGCTGTCTCTTTCTTCGCCTGAGCTATGACGAAAATTCGATTTTTTCCAGATTGTTAAAAAAAATAATTGAAAATGTAAATAATCGAGGTATTTATTGCAATCAAGACATGTATATATGGTAAGAGATTCCATATTGTGTTTTATTTACTTTCGAGTCATAATTGGTACATTTTCGAAACACGCACGACGTCATTTTCAATTTATTTAGGTAAGACAAGACACGGCACGTTCGTGACTGCGCTCGATGCAGAGCTCGTTGTTTACAACAGACGGCCCAATTGGGCCGTATTTGAATCTTCACAACGCACGCGGTAGTAACATATCTGCTTTGAGTTTTTCATCATTGACCCACCTGTTAAAGTAATCTTACTTTTAAGAGGTGATGGTACGAAATCATTAAGTAAGATTAAAATATTACTGCTTTAAGAGGTAGTAGGCACCCTGGGCGCCAATAGATGGCGTTTTTTAATATTTTTTTGAGTGTATATGTATACAGGTTTTTGAACATTAAGAAATATCAAATACTGAGAGGTCATCTTTTTCAGGATTACATGGATCCCAAGTTTATGATGCTACGTCTCGATGTTCAGCAAGTAATAAGTAATTTGGATCAAAATAAGAGCACTTCCAATAAAATTGAAAATAGAGAGTAGACCAAATCAAAGAGTATGTAATTACTTACCTATTAATTATAGATTATGTAGTTATCACTTAAAAAAATGTCTGACCTTATGCTTATTTTTCTGTAATATTACGCGTGGGCCGTGGTAAATAAAATAAGAGAGAAATAAAATATTAACTTTAATTATATATTTTGTTTGGATTTTATTTTGACAACTCCTTACATTTAGCGTGTGTTATCAAAATGTACACAATACAATAGTTCCTTATCCTAACTCATTGTAAAAATATAGGTACATATTAATCTTTACTAGGTATATTAAGTAAATTAATAATTGATTAACAACTAATTTTAAGAAACGAAGTACATTTTGTTAGCTACATAATAAATTATCTACATATTTTGTTTTAAATGATTTAAAATAATGCACCGAATTGTTGGACTACCTACCATACAGTCTCATGCGGGATTCAGTGGCGGTTTTAAAAAAAAATTGCAAGTGCAATTTTTGGCCCTGAACTTTTTTGTCCTAATATTGTTTTAAAATACAACAAATTCATATTAGTTATTTAGCAGGGTCTACCATTTAAGTAAGCATAATATCTATCAAGTTAATTTGATAATTAGAAAGCTTTTTATAAAAATTACAATTTTGATTTTTTTTAAATACTTACTTATTACATATTTTAATCTTAAGTTACAAACTGAATGCGTATTATTTTGTACAAAATAATTTTAAACACGATGTTCGCTAGGTAAGCTACGTAAACACAGGCGCGGTCCGAAGGGGGGGGGGGGGGGGTCACAGGGGACATGACCCCCCCAAAATCAAAGGTAAAATTGAAACATCTCAAAATCTTGCTAAATAATAAAAGGAAATTTCTAGATATCCCCTAACCACCAATTCGTCCGACCTTAGACAGCTGCTGTGAACCCAGAACCGTCCGAAGGCGCAGATAAAAAAAATGTGAAGTGACTACTGAGTGACCCTCCCCAAAACTTTAGGCTGCGACCGCGCCTGCGTAAACAAGGACGGAAGTATGCGAAGGCCCATTCATGCGGCCCTACCTAAAACCGCCACTGTAAAGCAGAAAATGGACGGCCTGGCCTTCATAACACCAGATCTAAATATAAAATTATAATAAAATTTATTATTTAAATATGGACTACAAATAAAGGAACATATAAAAAAACTATATCATAGATTAGATACACAATATTTACATAGCAAGGGACTCTGTAATGTAACTAGGCTAAAATTACAAAAAATTTTTAATTCATAATTATAATTCATAACAATTCATTTTGATAGCAACATTTATTGATAATTTTGACACTCGATTAATTTCAATAAAAAATGTTTTTATCACAGTTATAAACGAAATTTCCAATAATAAAAGAAACAATTCCTAGTACCTATACTCTACTCGGCAAAACATGGCGGCAAAAACTTGTCATTTTCTTTAAAAACCGCGATTGACAATTAAGTGTCAAGCGGGCACCACACTCGCAGCGCTAATTGCGGCCGCGATTCACGGGCGCTACGCGCCACGAAAACGACGCAGATATTAATACGGCCCTCTAGACTCGCAATCTTCGCATTTACATTCGCGCATTTGAGTAAAATGGACGTTGAAGTCGTTGTTGCTGCTGCTCTTACATAGTGCGCTTATCAAAATGTCGCAGGCCAAAAAACCGATACCGAAGCCGCGAAGCGCGAACGCGAATCCGCGAAACCCTCCACACTCACGGCTCGCGGCCGTCGCGGGCTTTCGCGCCGCGAGTGTGGAGCCCGCATAAGATGTTGTCAATCGCGGCTTTGTATAGAAAATGACAAGTTGTTGACAATGACCGCTAGCGCCATGTTTCGCCGAGTTCAGTAAGGATATTAGTACTCAACTACTATTTTTTTGAAATACATAATAGCAACCCATAAAGTTAAATTTAGGTAGATGATAATATAAATTCTAATAATGTTACGTGAATAATATTATCTTTCCTGGATTCGAAAGTTTGTACGTAGTTAGTGGAGAATGGAGATGTTTAGTAATCTATCCTAATTGGTATTCTTAAATATTTAAAAAACTATGTCAATATTTTCAAAAGCCACAAATTAAACAATATAATTAATTGAAAATTATTATGATAGGATAAACCAATAAGTAATATTTGTAAATTGTTATTCTCGTAAGCAGTATTTCTATTATTGTCTTATTATTGATATGTTTTGCATTTACTGGTCTAAATAAGCTAATTTAAATGCAAAAAATAGCATAATGTTTACGAGAAGTAGATTAATTTGAAGTTGACATTCTAGATCGTGCAACATCACTGCTGATTTTATCAACTTATCCTTATATTAAGGCCCTAATAAACAGTAACCCACTTACTAATAAAGATATCTAACAGCTGTTAAAGATCCGCTGTCTTTATCTATCAAGTGACATTTCCAATGCGTTTGACAGAGACAACCAGATCATTCGCTGTATAAATAATTTATTACTAATGGATCAAGTTTTTAATTTTATAGTGCACTCAATATTTTATTATGATTGTTATGACTTAACGTCGGGTTTTTGATACTTGACTTCGAGTAGCTGCGGGTAGTTTTCGACTATGGACAACAGTATGCCGTCAATGTAGTTCCTCAGCTGAACGTTCACGTCTTGTTGTTCTTTCAGAGCTTTCTGCAACTGTAAAATAAAAAGGTATTTGATGAAGTTGGAATAATATAGTATTTAGGCCAACTAGCTCAACCAGATAAATTTAGCTATAACTATTTTGCTCAGTAAAGTTGTCATATTTGCTTATGGTGTTTCTATTCTCCTAGTAAAAATTAAAGATAGAAAAAAATATAACACAAAACTGATTAATACATTAAATACACGTAGCAATATAATTTTGTGCAGTTTATGCGAGTGTTATTTTGGTTATCTAATGTTATTCCTTATTAGCAATGAACTAATGACTAATTAGTATTTTATTTATCGAATGCTATGCGATTATGCATAATATTTTGTCTACGAGTCATTAAATATTATAATAATATTTTTATAACTCTTTAAATTTATAATTCCCGCGCTCGCTTTTGTAATTCCTTGCGCCATTCATAGATGGCGCCACTTATTTGTATTCTAATTTCTAAGGCTCATAGCAATGACTATCATTGCTCTGAGCTCTAGGGCAAACATTGTTATTGTTATTTTATGAGTCTCTGATCTCTGAGCCATGGGATAAGTGGTATTATGATAGGCTTATGAGAAATGGACAGAGCAATCCCGCTCGATAGGATAGAATAGAATATTCTTTTTCATTTGTACAACTTAAAAAAAAACACGACAAACGAAAAAAATACGTACGAATAGACCACACACTCAAACGAGCGAGCAAGAAGAAAAACTATATTTCTTAAACTTTCCAGTTCGTTTTGCAGTTGAATCGCAGCTGTCCATTAATTACTCTTTATTATGGTTAAGTAATATGGTTTTTCATGCAAAAATGATGATGGATGCAGTTAGTGTAAAAACCGTACCTTTTCCATTTCTATGCTGTGATCAGATTGTGTGCTACCAACGGGCTGCAAAAATGCATACATAATATAAATATATTACTCGCCTATCAAATATAGCATCTATAAGCAAAGCCATGATTTCTTTTAAATCTATTAAGCATACTAAATGTTAAAAATAGATGTAAATGAGCTGCCAAATGGAAATATGCACTTAAAACAACAGCTGTTTATTGCCCCCGTGATCATTATAAGTAATTTTGTAAGTGCCTCTAAGGCCCGTATAAATAGTCAGTACTAGATGCATCTCGGTTTCAAGACACGTTTTGTGTGATCGGTTGGCTGTCAAAATTTGGACCAATCACAGAGACGAATCGCGTCTTGAGACCGGGTCGCATCTTAAGTACTGACTATTTATACGGGCCTAAGTTCTTAGTAATAATTTTAAATCCTGCATGATTATCAATTACTTCTTAAATCTGTGGTTATCAAGCTGTGATTTTAATGAAATGCAATTTTGGATGAGATGACAAAGCGATAAAACACCTGCTCATTATTCATGATGTTTCGGAAAAAACATAAGTGCATATTATGCTATGTCCGCACTCTCTTTCTGTCCGTTTATGCATTTAGATACAAACGTTAAAATATTATAGCTTTGTCCGACATTGCTAAACAACTAGGTATCAGAGAAGTAGATGCATAGGCAGATGGCGGACCTTTGTAATTTGGATGGGTTACATCGTCTGGCTGCTGCCTAAGAATCAATGAGGATTTTCAATAGTTCATTTGTCACCAGATGGAGCTATGTAGCCAAAGGGCCTTTCGTGTTGATTGTCGTGCCAAACAGGCATAATATGACAGCTATATCGTGACATATGACAGCTTGATACGAAAGACCCTACGCTACATATAGCCCCACCTGCAGACTAAGCAATAAGCATGGCCACCAAAGAAAGGTTTATTCTTACAGTAAAGTAGACAAAGTGATAGATTAACAAAGAAAATCTGTCAGTTTGTCCGCAAAAACTGTCAGCGTTTCTATTCTTTCGCATTTCTACTGTAGCCACCACAGGTAGCCATGCTAAGCTTGCTGGTGGCAAAGGAAATATCGAATAGCCTCACTTCTTCGTTGGTACGTATAGTTCTATTTACCTCATCATCACTCATCTGCGACAGCTCGTGTGCCAGAGAGTTGGTCGCGACTAGCGGGCCGCTGACTCCGTCGAGCAGACTCCTGCCTTCCTCCACACCACGCGTCAGTATCTGCGCCTGGAGCTCCTCTTGGGCTTCTGTCAATGCTGGAAAGAAAAGGTTTCATAAATAGTAATAATATTCTTAGTACAAAGGCACAGTCTTCGATTTTTAAATCTATTATACTATCGTGCTATGAGACGATCTGCGTGCAGGTATCGTCCAATGGTATCGTCTCATAGCACAAAGCTTCGTGACGATAGATGCATCTGCGGCCGCATTATTAAAAGGGGGATTAACCCAAAAAGTAAAAACATCACACCCCGGTCGCCGGTCTTTCACATGCCAGGTGAAAAAGGACGGCGCGGAATCATCGCCAAGTTAGTTTTTTCTTAATAACTCGATAAATATACAACATTTTAAAAATCCGCCGACGGTCTTTAGTGATAGATCACAATCAGACGATAATATGATATTTCCTGGAATCGAGAGATTATACAGACGGACATTTATTATAACCTCCTCCTTTTTGGAAGTCGGTTCAATCCTCTTATTTTAAAAGCTTGCTCTGTATGTATGTAAGTATGTATGTTCGGGTGAAATCTTGGAACTTAATTTTGAAGTAGATATATTTAACCGATCGAGCTGAAATTTTGCAGGCACGTTTAGTTTGGATGACAATACATGATATTGTATGTGACATCACTCTAAATCCAATATGGCCGACCATCCAAGATGGCGAAATAATTATTTTCTATGCAGTTCTACATTGATATAGATGTTAAATGAAAGTGCTTTTTGAAAGTAACTCGGAAACGAATGTAATGTCATTCTACATCCAATATGGAGGCTCATCTAAGATAGGGAATATAGTTATTTTTAAGTACTTCTGCAATATGGGTATCAAAGAAAAAGGCTTACTGAGAGTAAATTGAAAAGTCATGTCGTGTCCTGTCGTGCCGTGTCGTGTCGTGTCGTGACGTGTCGTGTCGTGTCGCGTTGCATCGCGTCGTGCCGTGTCGTGTCGTGTCGTGTCGTGTCGTGTCGTGTCGTGTCGTGTCGTGTCGTGTCGTGTCGTGTCGTGTCGTGTCGTGTCGTGTCGTGTCGTGTCGTGTCGTGTCGTGTCGTGTCGTGTCGTGTCGTGTCGTGTCGTGTCGTGTCGTGTCGTGTCGTGTCGTGTCGTGTCGTGTCGTGTCGTGTCGTGTCGTGTCGTGTCGTGTCGTGTCCTGTCGTGTCCTGTCGTGTCCTGTCGTGTCGTGTCGTGTCTTGTCTTGTTATATCAAGTCGGGCATTAGAAAATGCCTGGTTGAATCCGGTCATTTTTGTTAAGTGATGTTTAATTTTTTAGTCGTAAAATTAAGTACGATTTCTTAAAAGACTTAAATTAAGTTAATCATATTTTAACAAATTCTTGAAACAAAACAAACTACAATCAAGCAGACTTAAGAAATCTAGTCAGAGATTTAACTAAAAAACAAAAAATAAATTATAAGCAAAAAACTTTTTGAAAAAAAGCTTTTATTTAAATACTTTAAAAAGAAGAAAATAAATTTCCCCTTAAAAATTCTAACTATTAAGTTATAACCTCAATATATTATACAATTTGCATTATTATAAAAGCTTGTCGCGAGACTTAACAATCTGTCAATATTTAATTAAGTATTACTCAGTTAAATTGGCACTTACTAGATTATTAACAAACCACGCGACAAGCTATTATTATAATATATTGCAAATTGTATAATATATTGAGGTTATAACTTAATAGTTAGAATTTTTAAGGGGTTATTTATTTTCTTCTTTTTAAAGTATTTAAATAAAAGCTTTTTTTCAAAAAGTTTTTTGCTTATAATTTATTTAAATCTAAGGTAAATATTATGTGTTATGGGTTCCCTCATCGAGAAACTCTTGCCAATTTAAAAATTGATCTCGAAGCTAGAGTATGACAGAGTATGATTAAATAGTGCAAAGATCAGTCATTACTCACGTGACTTTAGGTCAAAATGATTCACATATTTTGTTCTTCAATCTCACGTCTTGTCTTTTTAGCAACAGTTTTGGTCAAAACTTACATTTGTTCTGTGTCCGCAGCAACGTCAGTTCCTGTCTGAGCTCATCTAGTCTAGGATCCGGTGCTGGCGGTGGCGCGGCGGAAAGCGCGCGTAACTCCGCGTGTGCTAGAGCGAGAGCGGCGCGCGCCTCGGTAGCTGCGTCTCGCTCTTTCCGCTCCGCTTCCCGCGCCGCTGTCAGCGCGGTGGCGCTCTCTTGTGCCGCCTCCTGCGCTTCGCGGACGCGAGTCGCGCACGCCTCCGCGTTCGCTCGTAGTGTTTCCGCTACACCGCGTAGTCTTCCCACCTAAAATTTATAATAACATTTATTAGCATCCATGCTGTTAGTGTTGTTTAAAAAACTCGAAGTCTTGTTCATAATATTATGAACTAGCTGTTGCCCGCGACTTCGTCCGCGTGGACTTCAGTTTATAGCGCGCGGTGTCAACAAAATGGGTGTCAAAAGCTTTTTAAAACCCTGGTACCCCTTAAATCAAAATACTCAAAACAGCCGTGTAGTGTGCACATAATATGATTTTTTTTTTACTTATTAAACTTTTTATACCAAATTTTAAAGCTTATTTAGCGTTACACAACTTAGCTGCATAATGCATTACACAACCTTAGCTTTGCCCAATGCCCATAAACTATTCATTATTTATTATTGGTAGACTGTTTCTGATATCTATGTTGGTAGGTGAGTTATTTAATAACATGTATAACAATCGAAAGAATCGCAAATACTAATAACTCATCATAGTACCACCTCTTATAGAAATACATATGAGCAAGCGATAGCGCGATCTAGGCGACTTTTGGCGCCATCTGTTCCAGTTTTTGGAACTAACTTAATTTGAACAAATTTACGCATAAACACCCCCTTACAACCCCTTTTTCCAGTAAGAAGTAGCCTATGTCCTTTCTCAGGCTTTAGACTATCTGTGTACAAAATTTCATTACAATCGGTTCAGTAGTTTTGGCGCTGTTGTTTTTGAATTTGATATCTAAGTTGGTAGGTGAGTTATTAGTTAATAACTTGTACTTATAACAATCGTAAGAATCGAAAAACGTATCTCATCATGGTACCACCTCTTATAGAAATACGCATGAGCAAGCGATAGCGCGATCTAGGGGACTCTTGGCGTCATCTATTTTGAGTTTTTGGAACTAACTTAATTTGACCAAATTTACGCATTTTCACCCCCTTACAACCCCTTTTTCCAGTTTAAAAGTAGCCTTTGTCCTTTCTCAGGCTTTAGACTATCTGTGTACAAAATTTCATTACAATCGGTTCAGTAGTTTTGGCGTGAAAGCGAGACAGACAGACAGACAGACAGAGATACTTTCGCATTTATAATATTAGTATAGATAATATTCTAACGTATTAAAAACTATAAACAAAAACATACTAACTAATAAGTATGATTAGTTCTATGTTACAATAAAGTAAAAAATAAAACGCCATCTGTTGAAACGTATTAGAACTAAAATGTTCATTCCATCGATATATTTCTGGATTTTTTATAAGATTATACATAAAATATGTTTAAGATTTTTGAAATTTTATTTTAATACACATCCAAGACCCAGGAACATTGAAAACTTTTTGTTCCGCCTGCGGGACTCGAACCCAGGACCCCCGGGATGAGCGCTGGCCACGCGCAATGCGAATTCATTTTCATCGATATTTTCATGGAAATAAGATATTTTCCCACATCAAAATGTAGCCTATGTCCTTTCTCAGACTCTAGAATAACTGTATACAAAATTTCATTGCAATCGGTTCAGTAGTTTTGGCGTGAAAGCAAGACAGACAGACAGACAGACAGAGATACTTTCGCATTTATAATATTAGTATGGATTTTAGAAATTTTATTTTAATACACATCCAAGACCCAGGAACATTGAAAACTTTTTGTTCCGCCTGCGGGACTCGAACCCAGGACCCCCGGGATGAGCGCTGGCCACGCGCAATGCGAATTCATTTTCATCGATATTTTCATGGAAATAAGATATTTTCCCACATCAAAATGTAGCCTATGTCCTTTCTCTGACTCTAGAATAACTGTGTACAAAATTTCATTGCAATCGGCTCAGTAGTTTTGGCGTGAAAGCAAGACAGACAGACAGACAGAGATACTTTCGCATTTATAATATTAGTATGGATTAAACAGTTCTCTATCGCCCTTATAACTACGAGTACAATCCACGCTGCTGTCTTCTCTTGCTTTTTTGTCATCTTTGCTCTTTGATATTACCTTCAGAAAACCCTCTTGAGTCTTGACAGACTTCCACAGCCACATGGAGTACGTAGACAACGTACTTTTAATAAAGCCCAAAAAGTTAGCTTTAGTTGCAACATTCAATTAAGCTTAGGTACCTCCTGTTTGAGATCAGACGCCTCCGCCTCCGCGCTCGCTAAGCGGTCGTTGAGCACCGCGATCTGCGCGTCCCGCTCCCGCTCCACCCGCAAAATGGCGTCCCGACACCGCCTCTGCTCCTCCGCTATCCGCTCCTCGCAGCGGCATTCGATCTGTAAATTACAAATAAGAAATTAGGAAAATAATTCAAGTGAGAAAGGCAGGGTTTCAGCTTCAACGCAAAATAGAAGCGTCAAATTTTGCGTGGCTAACCAGTACCTAAGCTGTAACATGTCGTAGTCAATTAAGGACCTCATAAGTCATAGACACTACTAAGTTTACATCTTCGCTTCAACAAAATATAGTTCTTAACTTTAGACTTCTAACGGTAGACAATTTCAAGAACCTCATTGACAAACAACGAAGTTCTTTGCCATACCTATCTCTTCATTTAGATTAAAGTCTATAGCAGCCAATAGCTATACTCAAAGGAAACATGAGGTTCTGCGAAGCCTGTGTAGGGGCTCCACGAGCATATACTTCTGCTATCAACTAGTGTCCAAAGATAGTTTTTTATACCTCTCGTATTTGCTCATCCAGCATGTTGACTTTGGCCTGGAGGACGGCGTTGTCGGCCTTGGCCCGCGCGTACCGCTCGTCCGCGGAGCTCTGTGTGTCCGCCAGCGTCGTCACCTGCTGCTGCAGCAGTTGCACCTGGGGAGAAATAAGCATCACTGCAGCTAAGTGTCTGGTAACATAATATGTGGATTGTGGGGATTTTACAAAATGATTTGTGACCTTGTCTTACAGAAAGTACGATGTGTGGAGACCGCAAAGGAAGATCTTCCAAACGAGGGAGGTGGTATGCTCGGATATCAGCTGTCGTACATAGCGACACATTAAGAAAACTTCGATAGCGCGATGCAAGACTGTGGGTACCACCAAAAATGTAACCATATCTGGTAGTATAAGGATCTACAAATAATTTGCAAATAATAGTTTTAAAATTGGCGTGTGTTCTTCTGTGCCTTTTAATATAGCAGAAATAATTGATGACGAGATGATTTTTTAAGATGGATCATGGATCCTAGCCGTTAAATATAAAATATCTACGAGACCATAGAGTCGGAAACGGTTTTAATTATGGTTTAACTGTTAACGTATTTTTACATACCTACAATGTTTCCCAATCATTTCTTATTTTAATTAATACATTTAATGAAAAATAAATTTATTTCTGTAAGAAATAACTAAGCAAGTACGAGTATATTATGTTATTTATTTGTTTTGTAATTAATGCATTTTTGTCTATTTCACAAAATTATAAATTAAGTATCATAAATATAGTAAATCACCTAAAATAGGAAATAATCAACATTAAGCAAAATAAATAATAATATTGCCTTGCCTTGCCTTTTTATCCTTCCTGAATTATGCAATTCTCACTTTATTCATCTTGAAAATATTCTCATACGAGTTAGTTTTGTAGTTTTGTTTTAAACCCAAGAATATCAAAACAAAAGTACACAAGATAACCCCATCGACCTTGGACTATTCACCAGAGCGTATCTGTGTATAATTGGTGTCACTCTTGTCAAATGCTCTTCATTAGAGTGGATCAAAGATGTTTCACAAGTATTGTGCGATCCTACAAAGGGCTTAAACCTAAGCTTTTAAACTATTTTAGGAGGTTTAATTAGTACCTATGTAACATTTCAGTTTTGCCTTTTTAGTGTTCCGTACCCAAAAGGTAAAAATGGGTATTACTAAGACTTCGATGTCTTTCTGTCCGTCTGTCTGTCTCCAGGCTGTATTTCAAGAGCCGCTATTAGATAAAGGCAATAGGTAAGCACTTGAAATGTTCACAAAATACTCAATTGTATTTATACTTTAATAATTAATAATAAAAATATATATAACCAAGGGGGCTCCAATACAACTTTTTTTGCTCTATAATGGTACGGAAGCCTTCGTGCGCTAGTCCAACTCGCACTTGGCCGATTATTATACTATCACACATCGCGACGCAAAATATTCAAGTCCATTATGATCAGTTATGACTACTCCTCTTATAAGTAGCCCTAACTTGACACTCTATATAAAGCCCAGCCTTTAATCACTACTAACATTGACATGATATAACATAATATATTATGATATAACTCAACCAAATAATGTAGAGCTACCGTCTTGGCTGTGAACTTATTTCCTTGATAGATCAAACTTTTACATCCTTATCTTATCAGTGATTGATTAATCATTACCTAATATAACCGTCTTAATAACGAATATTTTACATGTATTTTATAATGGCGTTGAAGAAAACGCGTAAGGAAAATTAATGACTATGTAAATTGTCGATAGAAAAGGTTCATTAGAAACTTACTAGTTAATTCTACTGATTAAACGACCACGTATTAATAACATCGAGAAAGTTTGAAAAACTATTCATCGACATGATACAAATCGACCCAAGTCTACTATAACTGAGACCCTAGCCATTTTTATCGCTTCTTTATGAATCGCCGATCACAAGTATGAAATTGACATAAGCGTTCGATAAAATAAAGTCGACATTCGAATCATGTTATGTCATCTCCATACTTTTTTAACGCGATACCTACCTACTACAAAGAAGCGATTAAGTAAATGTCTTGGCTAGAGGCTCATGTATCTCTTTTTATCTGTTTATTAATTACTATTATAACTTTTGAAGATAATATAAAAAGATAAAGTATAAGCAAAAAATAGGGATTTAGGGTCTAACTAAATAACAATATATTTTTTAAATTAAATTGCCTAATAAATAAGAATGCATTAAGTAGTTTTTATTATTCGTAGGCATTAAGTAAGTAATAACAAAATATGCTTAGAATGCTTAGATTAATGATTGAATTATTAATCTAAGGAATTATGGTAGAGCCTACAGAGCAGTAGTTTTTTATTCTAAAATGAAGTCTCAAATTAGAAGTTATAGCACAGAATAGATAATAGTACAAGGTTATAGATACGCTAAGTACCTATCTACATAATGATTTTATTAGGTAATAGTAATTATAGTCAGGGTTCCCTAGTAGAACATTTTTTTTATTACTATCAAGCTAATTTTTTGTGAGTAGCTTCATTTTGATAAGACAAACAACATATTTTTTATTTGCAAAAGATCTTGAAAGTGGTAGCTAACAGAGTTAGAAAGGATTTCATACTTTGATTTGATGATCCTAAAATAAGGATTGTCCTATTTGTAGGACAATGTTACTCTTAAATTATATAAAGTTATTAGCCTATCAATATACAAAAAAATTTGCTGGTTAGGGTTCCTTTTTAGGGTTCTGTGGTCAACCAAGTTTTGTTGATTCTCGTCTTATCAAAATGAATCTGCTCACAAAATAATAGCTTGATAGTAATAAAAAAAATGTTCTAGGGAACCCTGACTATTATGATTGATAAGGAAAATTCTAATTTGAACTTGGCTTCACACGCTACCAAGTGTCTAGACCATAAAGTTAATATACCTAGCAGAATAGAGAAACAAAGGCCTGAGCCAGAGAGATGTCACTATTAGTAACACTGCGTGGTAAAAAGAGGCGTGTGATACATGACAGCAGCACTCTTTTTTTGACGTTCAGTCGGCACGTGCCGCACGTTGTTTAATGTCATAGAATTCATGTTCAATCATTCTTGTGTAAGTGTATACGTACACATATTTTTCACACAGATGAAAACCAATTTCGGTTGCTCTATTCCGCTAGGTATATTAACTTCATGGTCTAGACTCTAGATCAAACTGAATATCCTGTTGAAACTTGAAAGGTGAAAAGAAGCATTAGATGTAATTTGAATATAGTGAATAAAATTATCATTTGCTTTCACATGGTCGATTTGTTACTAATACAAAACGAACAAAATTAGCGACAAATTTGTTACCGGTCAAGCGTTACGTATAATCCATACTAATATTATAAATGCGAAAGTATCTCTGTCTGTCTGTCTGTCTGTCTCGCTTTCACGCCAAAACTACTGAACCGATTGCAATGAAATTTTGTACACAGTTATTCTAGAGTCTGAGAAAGGACATAGGCTACATTTTGATGTGGGAAAATATCATATTTCATAAAAAAAATCGATGAAAATGAATTCGCATTGCGCGTGGCCAGCGCTCATCCCGGGGGTCCTGGGTTCGAGTCCCGCAGGCGGAACAAAAAGTTTTCAATGTTCCTGGGTCTTGGATGTGTATTAAAATAAAATTTCAAAAATCTTAAACATATTTTATGTATAATATTATAAAAAATCCAGAAATATATCGATGCAATGAACATTTTAGTTCTAATACGATTCAACAGATGGCGTTTTATTTTTTACTTCATTGTAACATAGAACTAATCATACTTATTAGTTATTATGTTTTTGTTTATAGTTTTTAATACGTTAGAATATTATGTTTAATAATATTATCATTTGTTATAATAGTAATCAATCTACCTTATCTTATAGAACTCCTTCTGCATTTCTAATATATGTGACAAGTTGACAACAGAAGGCGCTCTAAAATTAAGGAGTTCAAGTGTACCGGCGTGTTGGCCTATATTCCATCCAGAAAATATGTCAATGCAATCAACATTTCAATTCTAATATATGAAAACAGATGGCGTTTTATTTTTTACTTAAACATATTTTATGTATAATATTATAAAAAATCCAGAAATATATCGATGCAATGAACATTTTAGTTCTAATACGATTCAACAGATGGCGTTTTATTTTTTATTTCATTGTAACATAGAACTAATCATACTTATTAATTTGATTAGTAAAGTGCGATGTCAACAAAATTGGTGTCAAAAGCTTTTATAAAAAAACCCTGGTACCCCTTAAATCAAGTGCAGTGTGCACACAATAAGTATTAATTTTTTTTATATTAAACTTTATATTTTATGCCAAAGCTTATTTAGCCCCCCAATTACAAAACTTTACCCATAAACTATTTATCATTGATAGGTTTAAGGTTACGTCACTGCACAGATAAAGTACTAAGTTATTTAATACCGTAGAATAGATATAACAATCGAAACTTAAATGTAAGATGATACCACCTCTTATAGAAAGACTTTTGAGCAAGCGCCAGCGCGATGTACAAGACGCACGGCGCCATCTATTATGATTTTTTGTATTTTGGAATTTGAACAAATTTACGCATTTTCACCCCCTGACAACCCTTTTTTCCAATAAAAAAGTAGCCTATGTCCTTTCTTAGGCTTTAGACTATCTGTATACAAAATTCCATTACAATCGGTTCGGTAGTTTTGGCGTTTGGCGTGAAAGCGAGACTGACAGACAGACAGACAGACAGAGATACTTTCGCATTTATAATATTAGTATAGATTATGTGCACACTGCACAGCTGTTTTTGGGTATTTTGATTAATTAAAGGCCGCGCTACACCGGAATGGCAGCGGCGAGGCGAGCACTTTCAGCGCTGCCAACCCTGTGTAGTGCGGCCCTAAGAGGGGTACCACTTACCAGGGTTTTAAAAAGTTTTTAAATTTGACACAAATTTTGTTGACACCGCGCGCTATAAACTAAAGTCCACGCGGACGAAGTCGCGGGCAACAGCTAGTATAATATATATTAATACATTATTAAACCCATAATTTATACGATTTATGCAATTTATGTAAGTTTTTGGTCATAATTTTTATATGTACATATTTATAAACAGACAAGTCATTCTCAGCTCACAGATGATCGAGGTTCATTGTACATGCTTTATTGCTTTATGCACCTATAAGTTATAACTCTACCTTATGGCGGCTCTCGACATAGGCGAACGCGTTGGCCAACGCGTCTGCAGACGCGTTGGCAGTGCGCTTGCAACGGCGTTTGTGAGTAATCCACACATAGGAAGGTCGTTCAGTATGCTTTGGATCGCGCCAATGTGCGGACGGATTCAAAATGGATGTTGAGTCGCTAACAGCTGCAGCTGTATATTTATTCACAGCTTATAATTACTTTGTAAATGTGGACAAGAAAAAGTTTTTAAAGGGTATTCTCGAAATAAATAAGTAAAAGGCGAGAAAACGTAACAAACAAAGAAATAAACTCACTTTTACATATTTTATAATATTAAAATATATTTTTTTTATTACTTATTATTTATTATATATAAAAAATATTACTTATTACTTATTATAATTATCATGATTAATAATTAATAATATATATTTATTATTTATTAAATATTTAATTTATTTTGTTTTTAGTATATTTTGTTGTTATAGCGACAACAGATATAGGTACATAATCTGTGAAAATTTCAGAAATCTAGCTAAGTATAGCGGTTCTTGAGATACAGCCTGGAGACAGACAGACGGACAGACAGATGGACAGACAGACAGACGGACAGACAGAAATGCAGACAGACGTTGAAGTCTTAGTAATAGGGTCCCGTTTTTACCCGTTGGGTACGGAACCCTAAAAACATCGTGAGGAAAATAGAATGTCCAATAACCTTATTTTTTTTTGCAACTTTTGATATGATTTTTGGTTCCACAGGCAGTTTTTACTCTGATTGATTTTATAGACCCATACAGACGGACCGCATTTCAACTGCAATTTGCAGTTGGATTGCAGTTGAAATGCGGTCCGTCTGTATAGACCCATAGGGCCCAATAAATTTAAATGTTTTCTCGATACTCATATTGCTCGCCATTTCGTCAAGTTAGATGTTAATTCGCCACAAGAAGGAAACGTGCACTCTTCATCGCCGCTCCGGGCGAACTAATCGCGCGGCCTATATGTGGATGGAGCGCGAAGCTTGCGACAAATGTCCTTTGATCTTTTGCCGACATTTCCGACCCGCGCGGCAAGCTCGCAGACGCGTCGGCCAACGTCTAAATACCTACGGCCAACGCGCGAACGCCCGTTCTACACATTGGGCCAACGCGTCTGCAGACGCGTTGGCCAACGCGTTCGCCTATGTCGAGAGCCGCCATTACTCTCTGACGACGGTCGCTCCTAATCAACTTAATTTTTTTTTTCTATACGTACCATTTCTGGAAATTTTCTATTTATGATTCATAAATATTACTTAGTTACAATAACAATTAGTTAACCCCTGATAACCGTATCACGTGGACAGAAATATATTGACTTTGAAGTCGGTATTTTCATGTAGAGTTGACAGAAAAATATTAAAATAAGTAAGTTGAATACTTGTCTAAAATACATTTAACTCTATGTTGTTCATCAAAATAATTCTATTAGTTTCAGAGCTTGCTCAAAGCAAACAACAAAACTTTTCCTTTCCTTTACAATATTAGTATAGATAGAGAATAGTCCTCTCTACTTGAAAAGTTTAGATTCTTTTCTAGTAATATAGTCTACTAAAGGCGTAAGATGTAGACTTTTATTATTTAATTAATTAACGTAAATAAAAAATACGGATTACAATTTTCCAATCGAATCTACATAACAAATTCAGTGGTAAGAAATATCTGTGGACTCTACAAGCTATTTTCGTTGTTCATTCGTTTACTTTCCGATGACCGCTGAGTCGCTGACTGACATGTTCTGAGCGTGATTGGGGTTGTTTACATCATGATTTATGATAATATAATGTACACGTTTGTCTATCTGTACCCGTAAAGATAAAAAAAAGTAAGATATAAAAAAAATCGAAACTCTAGTTTGTAATTTACAATGAAAAATATCGAATTGATCAAATCCCTGAAAGTTGCTTGCAAACTTTTATGAAATACATAAACCTTTCAGTCACCATGACTGGTACTTGGATTTAGATGACGATCAATATGTAGTTGAAGGAAGAAGGTTTGGAGTTAACTCAACGTTAATGACGTTAAAGAAACCCACGATTAAATAATACTTACCGCCGCCGTACTCAGAGACATATTTTAGTTGTGATTTTCAATTTAATGAAGAGTTTGACAAATAATGTATGGGGCTTATGTCAAAATTTTACGTACGACGTAGAGGCGCCTGACGTTGCTTAAACGTTACCATGGTATAGCTGCGATTGCTACCCGGTGAGTTAAGCACTTATTGACGGACCGGCGACAGCGGACCGTCAATAAGTGCTTAACATTAATAACATTTTGCACCTTGCTCAAAGGAAATAGAAGTTGCTATATGATTTTTACTTTTATTTCCTTTGATCAAGGTGCAAAATGCAAGTGCATTGTTTGGGGCTCTTACGTTTTATAGATTCAGGTGTTTTCGTGATTACGACAATTAGCGAAGATTTGCATGTGCATTAAATATTTGGGAGTACTGTACATATTTTAAGCTAGCACTTAAGTAATTAATGTTCCACTTTGAGTGGGGCAGTTACTTCTGATTTCTGAACCAACCAAGCCGCATTTTCTTGCTAATTTTAGGTCACAAAAAATGTTTTATTTTTTGTCGAATGTTATTAAGGGCATGTAATTCATTAATGAACATGTAAACATGATTGACCGACTTCAAGAAGAGTATTATGTAAGACCAACGGTATGACCTACTTAATATCGATTTTTATGTAAACAATAATTCCATACTCATACCAGAAACAAGACAAAAAAACATGTAAGTAAGGTATAGTCGCCATTAGAAGGTAAAAAAAATACTACAGTTGTAAAATATGAAACATCAAACTTTAGCTTCAATCAAAATATTTACTATGAGAGCTAGAGAAAAAATATTTTATTTCAAAACTTACAGAAAAAAAAATTGATAGCCAATTTGTCGATGAAAATAAAATATGCCCTACAATCTACATCATAACCTTATAGACTCGGACACCGGCGTCGGGACTCGGGACACATTGTATAGAACAGGACTTCTCAAACTTATTTGTACTGTGACGCCCTTCACCCTTGGGACTTTGCCATTTCTTTACGACGCCCCTCAACCCAGCCCCCAAAAATACTTTCTAATTTTAGAACGAGCCTAAAAAATAGGTTATTATAAAACACTATTTGGATATTACATTGTTACTAGGAAATAATAACCAAATCAAAACACAGGCATAAAAATTTAAAATAATATTTATGAAAGATATTAAAGCCAGCAAGGCTGGCTAATGTGAAGGACGCGCTTGTTTTT
Organism: Aricia agestis; assembly: GCF_905147365.1. Taxonomy (NCBI): domain Eukaryota; kingdom Metazoa; phylum Arthropoda; class Insecta; order Lepidoptera; family Lycaenidae; genus Aricia; species Aricia agestis. The sequence continues at coordinate 12,601,051 of NC_056428.1, read as the reverse complement.
CTGAGCATAGCTTCTGAAACCGGGGATTTAGACTGCCCGGGATGTATGAAAGACATAATGGGCAAGGCGTTTTTTCGATTTGGTTGTGTTGACATGCGACGCCCCTGGGACAATGTTGCGACGCTCCGGGGCGTCGCGACGCACAGTTTGAGAAGCCCTGGGCTATCATTATCTTTGACAAAACCTGGGTTAATCCACGCAGGTAAGTAAACAGTTGTAAAGTGAATGGTTCTGTTTCGGTATCATGTCCACTTTTACTTCTGAATGGTTTTAACCTGTAATATTTGTCTCTGAACTGGATTAAGAAATGTCAAACACGAACGTCAAATTTCAGTAACGAAATTTTTTTTTTAGGAATTGAAATGGCTTAGCCATAATGACTAACGGAAAAATTGTAAAGCAAGATGAAAATATAGTTTAAAAAAAGATTGATATTTTTTATTATAAAATATACTATTTTCTAATATATAACGTGGTCAATGTAGGAATAATTACTTTTGCACCGATTTATTGTATTCAAAGGTAATTATTATAAATGTGTAAATGGTTTTATTTATATTTCTTTGGTATTTTATAAGCCCTTTATCAAAACACTGAGAAAATAACACTCCTTCATGTTTATATTATCACAAGCATGTCGATCTAGAGGAGAAAGAATTCTCTGACATTGGCAACTAACTGAGTCGGCAATTAAAAAAAAAAAGAAGAAGGAGACAAAAAAAAGATAATTAGATATTGTTAATAAGTTTAAAGAGATTATGTTTTAAGCAAGAAATTGATAAGTTTATTATTACCTATACCTATTTGATACCTACGCTAAATAATCTACTTTAAAAAAGTCTTAGAAATGCATCAAACTTGTGGATTACAATTACATGCATTACAACAGAGTTGATGTCATGAGTTGAACATAGTTTGTTGAACTTGAACTCATTCTTGAACACCTACGTTTTTTTGAGCTTTCAAATAGGTATTATTGTAACATGATTGTAACATAAACAGACAATTTATAACTTTAATAATCCCCTTTTCGTGCCTTGTAAGGCATTTTACATTATTAGTACTGTGTGCGCTGAACCAAATATTTTTCAGGATAAAGGATGATTGCTAACACTGAGATACTATAAGTACTACATTTTATAATAAAGAATTGCAAGTGTAATGATGACGAAGTCCTAGGAAGATAATATATATTCACTCAAAAGCTTAAATTAAAAGAAATTTAATAAATACTCGTTTTTAAATGTTTTTTTCATTTATTTTCTCACTTAAATATACCTACCTTAGATACATATTCATACACAGCTTTCATCAATAGGTACTACATTTGTCTTACACCTTATTATCAACCTAGTATCAGATAGGTAAGTGTTAAATCTCTTTTATATTATACTTATAAAAATATTTATGCAGCAGAAATCTTAAAGAAGGTCTTGTCACTTAAAATCAAAGAAGATGAATCAAATATCCCTTGTGTAAATATTAATTTATTATTATTAAAGGAGTTCAAATACAAACTTTTGATGAAAGATAAAAACAATATTATAATTTCAGACTTTTATTTGGCAAACCAATAACAATTAGAAACTGCATTGCAAGTTGCAACTATGGGAAATTGCCTGGGATATCTCAGAGAGTGGTAAAGGGTTTTGTGTTATTTGTGTTGTATTATGTTGTAGAATGCCTCCCGTGTGAGTATCTCTATATACTCACACAGGAGGAGTTCTGAATGTGTCAGAATTGCTCCTCAGTCAAACACTGACTGCTCCAACGCAAATGCTTCAACGCGTGACCACTCTGTCTGATAGGTCCCTAAAACGACCACATCTTTTTAAAATGTATAATACATACTAAAGTATTTTAAATTTTAATGTAATAATATAAAACTAATATTATTATTATTGAGGTACAAAAGTATTTTTGGTAATAATAATATAAGTTCCAATGAAAATATTATGTTTTATGAACAATAAGTATGTTTGTTATGCAATTTTTGTTATGTCTTTTTGGAAAAAGTACTATAAGTAATGTAAGATTATATTTTTGAGTTTTAGTGACTATTCCCATTGTATATTATATCATATTGTAGTCAAGAGAAGTTATAAATGAAAAAGTGCATATGAGAATTTAGCTAATTTGGATTTTATATTATCAATGATTTAACTTTTCTAGTAGTTTAGATGTGTGTGTGTGTGTGTCAATGTTTATTCGTGAATATACATGAATCTAAAGTTCAAAGGTTGTGTTCTCAAAATTCTTGTTATTGAGAAAGTAATGCCTTTGAATTTACCTCTTTGGTGCAGCGTTTATCATGCATGGTTTACAAGGAAATAGTTTGTGAAATAACACAAAGTCCTACTGCGATGAAAAGGTTGTATGAAATGCTCCTAAGATAGGTTCCTCAGAAGTACATAGTAAGTCCTCATGTATTTTAAATTTTAATTTAATATAAAACTAATACTTATTTATTATTAATAATTATTGAGCTATTTTTGGTAATACATAATAATATATGTTCCTATGATAATATTATGTTTTATGAACAATAAGTTCCATATGTTTGTTATGCAATTCTTATTAAGTCTTTTTTGGAAAAGTACTATAATGTAGGTTTTTATTTTTGAGTAAAATTTAGTGATTTACACTATTCCCATCATATAATACCATATTGTAGTCAAGAGAAGAAGTTATAAATGAAAAAGTGCTCATATGAGAATTTAGCTAATTTGGATTCTATGATATTATCAATTATTTAACTTTTCTAGTAGCTTAGGTGTCAATGTTTATCTGGAGCATATTAAACATACATCTAAAGTTTAAAAGGTTGTGTTCTCAAATTTCTTGTTAAAAGTAATATGCCTTTGAATTTACCTCTTTGGTGCAGTGTTTATCATGCATATACCAAAATACTTCAGGTTTACAAGGAAATAGTTTGTGAAATAACACAAAAACCTACAATGCAACTATAAGATTGTACGGTCTGTAGGTTTTTGGTGAAAATTCATACTTATTTTACAGTAATTATACACAACACTTGTGTTCCTTATACCTTGTATGTGTTTCTTGTGTACTAAATCAATGCAGTCTTAGCTCATCGCACAAATGCGAACCTTATTGTTGACTAGACATATAGGTACTTATATTGTATTATTATACTACACCTCACTTATGTTATTATTCTGAAACCTCACTAAATGGATTACTAAGGTCTCTACGTCTTTACTTATGTATCGCTTCGTGATTAACTTGAGAATACATAATCGTTTTCCAAAAATTTGGACACTTTGAATGTTTAGTTTTTTGGTTTTAATAACGTATTATTTTCACTAAAATATATGCTATAGACTAAAATATAACTTATTAAATAACTAACCACCTAAATAGCAATATAATTTAAGACTAAAAAGTATGTAATATTAATAAATAAAATTACTAAAATGTAAACTATTCAGTAAAAGCTACTCGTTGGTTGGTGTTTATTGAATTGCTGTATTTGACGTAAAAGCAAGCAAGCTTGTGTCAGTTAGTGTTGTCATGATACGAAATTACTACTCAGTTAACAATGGAGAAGTGAGTTTTGTGCCACGTGACCACTGACTGGCTGGAAAATAGAGGTCATGGTACCAAAATGCGAGCCAGTCAGTATTCTGGCAGGCTTTAAGAGCTTATGATAGAGGCCGGTATAGAAAATGAAAAGTTTTTGACAGGGAGTCAATGACCGCTACCGTCATTTTTCGCCGAGTACAGTATAGATATTTCTATTATTTCGCATTATTGCACTGTGCTTATGCCAAGATGTCAATGGCTAATTTGCTATCCTATCCGGAATCGCATACCATCTGTCATATTTTATAAAAAACTTCTCTTTTTTTTTAATCGGTTTATTTTTTTTAAAATGTAATAAGGGGGCAAACGAGCAAACGGGTCACCTGATGGAAAGCAACTTCCGTCGCCCATGGACACTCGCAGCATCAGAAGAGCTGCAAGTGCGTTGCCGGCCTTTTAAGAGGGAATAAGGTAGTAGGAGAGGGTGGGGATGGGAATGGAAGGGAATAGGGGAGGACAGGGAAGGGAATAGGGTAGGGGATTGGGCCTCCGGTAAACTCACTCACTCGGCGAAACACAGCGCAAGCGCTGTTTCACGCCGGTTTTCTGTGAGAACGTGGTATTTCTCCGGTCAAGCCGGCCCATTCGTGCCGAAGCATGGCTCTGCCACGTATAAATATAATAATAATTAATAACAATCAACCTCCAGGAAACCATCAAATTCCTTGATAATATAATAATAATATCTATGGACGCTTCACACCACGTCAGTCTGGCCCCGTGCTATTAGTACCTGAAGGACTTGTGTTACAGGTACCAGACAACGGAAATATATTTAATACTACTATACTTACATATATTTAAGACTAGCTGTTGCCCGCGACTTCGTCCGCGTGGACTTCAGTTTATAGCACGCGATGTCAACAAAATTGGTGTGAAAAGCTTTTATAAAAAAACCCTGGTACCCCTTAAATCAATACAGCTGTGCAGTGTGCACACAATAAGTATTTCATTTTTTTTATATTAAACTTTATATTTTATGCCAAATTTTAAAGCTTATTTAGCCCTCCAATTACACAACTTTAGGCTGCGTTTCCACTGAAGCGGAGCGGAGCTTAGCGGTGCCCGAATTGACCAATCGTGCTATTCCAGCGGAATGACAGCAAAGATTTCGAGTATTTTCGAGCATGGTGATTGGTCAATTCGACATCGCTAAGCTCCGCTCCGCTTCAATGGAAACGCAGCCTTACCCATAAACTATTTATCATTGATAGGTTTAAGGTTACGTCACTGCACAGATAAAGTAGGTACTGAGTTATTTAATACCGTAGAATAGATATAACAATCTAAAAAATCTAAAGTTAAGTGTAAGATGATACCACGTCTTATAGAAAGACTTTTGAGCAAGCGTCAGCGCGATGTAGAAGACGCACGGCGCCATCTATTATGAATTTTTGGAACTAACTTAATTTGAACAAATTTACGCATTTTCACCCCCATACAACCCTTTTTTCCAGTAAAAAAGTAACCTATGTCCTTTCTCAGGCTTTAGACTATCTGTATACAAAATTTCATTACAATCGGTTCGGTAGTTTTGGCGTTTGGCGTGAAAGCGAGACTGACAGACAGACAGAGATACTTTCGCATTTATAATATTAGTATAGATTATGTGCACACTGCACAGCTGGTTTTGGGTATTTTGATTAATTAAGGGCCGCGCTACACCGGAATGGCAGCGGCGAGGCGAGCACTTTCAGCGCTGCCATTCCGGTGTAACGCGGCCCTAAGAGGGGTACCACTTACCAGGGTTTTAAAAAGTTTTTAAATTTGACACAAATTGTGTTGACACCGCGCGCTATAAACTAAAGTCCACGCGGACGAAGTCGCGAGCAACAGCTAGTTATGAATAAAAACAATATATAATAAAGTAGGTATGATTAGTTCTGTTACAATAATGAAGTAAAAAATAAAACGCCATCTGTTTTCATATATTAGAATTAAAATGTTGATTGCATTGATAATATATTTTCTGGATGGAATATAGGCCAACACGGTACACTCGAACTCCTTTATTTTAGAGCGCCTTCTGCTGTCAACTTGTCACATATATTAGAATAATTAATGCAGTAGGAGTTCTATAAGACAAGATAGATTGATTATTATTATACGAAGTGATAATACTCGTATTATTAAACATAATATTCTAACGTATTAAAAACTATAAACAAAAACATAATAACTAATAAGTATGATTAGTTCTATGTTACAATGAAGTAAAAAATAAAACGCCATCTGTTGAATCGTATTAGAACTAACATGTTCATTGCATCGATATATTTCTGGATTTTTTATAATATTATACATAAAATATATTTAAGATTTTTGAAATATTATTTTAATACACATCCAAGACCCAGGAACATTGAAAACTTTTTGTTCCGCCTGCGGGACTCGAACCCAGGACCCCCGGGATGAGCGCTGGCCACGCGCAATGCGAATTAATTTTCATCGATATTTTCATGGAAATTCCCACATCAAAATGTAGCCTATGTCCTTTCTCAGACTCTAGAATAACTGTGTACAAAATTTCATTGTAAGTACTGTGGAGTCTGTGGACAAACTGTATCTAAGAAGAGACTACAGAGAGAGGAATGGCGAAAAGTTCTTTATTCTAGAAGTCCGCAGAAGGAAAGGAAAGTTGGCAAATGTTGGCAATAACAGAAAATCGATTTCTGGCGTGAAATAAGGGCGCTATTTTCACTTTCGCTCAAGTCGTAACTGTGTTCGCGTGTTATGGGCCTTAAGGCTGCGTTTCCACTGAAGCGGAGCGGAGCGGAGAGGAGCGGTGAAAAGTGCTTAGTGTTTCCACTGAAGTGGAGCGTAGCGGAGTCGAGCGAAGCGGAGTCGAGCGGAGCGGAGTCGAGCGGAGCGGAGTCGAGCGGAGCGGAGTTATGTCTATTGTGACGTAACGATGTCGCGGTCGCCAGTGACCGCCTGAGCTCGAGTACGCACCGTCCCGCTCCGCACCGCCTAGCTTCGCACCGCCCCGCTCCGCTGTCCTCCGCTCTGCACCCCGTTGTCCTCCGCACCGCTTCGCCTCGCTCGGCTGCGTTTCTATGAATATCCGCTCAGCTCCGCTCCACCCCGCTCGTGCTGTTTCCATTGAAGCGGAGCGGAGATTTCGAGTATAGTGATTGGTCAATTCGGGCACCGCTAAGCTCCGCTCCGCTTCAGTGGAAACGCAGCCTTAGGCTGCCTTCACATTAAGTCGCGAGTAGTGCGGCAGCCGCGCGGCTCGTTTTAGTACCGTATAGAAGTCGCGCGGTTGCCGCACTACTCGCGACTTAATGTGAAGGCAGCCTTATGGTTACTTGCTAGTTGCTAAAAGCACACCTTACATTTCTCTTACTGTAGTGTAATATAATAACTCCCATACCGGTTTCGGTGACGGTGGCCGGTAAATCCGGTTTCATTGAAACCAGGCCAGTTACGCAGGAGTAATTTTATAGTGCTCAAGTGTGTGCGCAGTACTTACACAAGAGCAGTCTCTATTCCTTTTTCTCTCATAAGTCATTACCCAGTGGGACGGACGGATCAAAATGGAATTGACATAGCCGTTTGATATTATGAAGTTGACGTTTGACTCGTCTTACATTATTTTTGATCGGCGATTCTATTATACAGTGTGTAACAAAAACTAGTGATAATACTTTAGGGTGTGTACGTGTTCCTTGTAGAGAGTTCACTCTGAAAGTAGCAGCTCTGAAAGACGAACATTTTTTTTTCACTTTTGTATGAGCAAGGGCCCGAGCGTCACGAGTTTCCCCATACAAAAGTGAAAAAAAATTTTGGTCTTTCAGCGCTGCTACTTTCACAGTGAACCCTCTACAAGGAACACGTACACACCCTAAAGTATTATCACTTGTTTTTGTTACACCCTGTATAGAAGCGATAAAGAAAACGTCTTGGCTCTGATACCCCGACCGTTGGCAACCCGCGCAGCAATCTCGACCATATGGAAGTGACATAAACTACGACTACAAAGACATAATGCCTACGATTTCTTACGTCTACGTGAAGATTCCTGAGGATTTTTGCTTTTTTGAACTTTGCCACCGTCATAATTATCGAAAGCGACAGATTTTTATATACAATCTTATATATAAAAATGGATTTTCAAATGTGTTAGTCGCGCTAAAACTCGAAAACGGCTGAACCGATTGGGCTGATTTTAGTCTTAAAATATTCGTAGAAGTCCAGGGAAGGTTTTAAAGTGACACGAAGTTCACCGGGACAGCTAGTCTTATATATAAAAATGGATTTTTAAATGTGTTAGTCGCGCTAAAACTCGAAAACGGCTGAACGGATTGGGCTGATTTTGGTCTTAAAATATTCGTAGAAGTCCAGGGAAGGTTTTAAAGTGACACGAAGTTCACCGGGACAGCTAGTATGCAATATAACAATGATATCTTAGTATATATTTTTTTATGAAATAAGGAAGCAAACGAGTAAACGTGTCGCCTAATGGAAAGCAACTACCGTCACCCATGGACACTCGCAACATCAGAAGAGCTGCAGGTGCGTTGCCGGCCTTTTAAGAGGGAATACGCTCTTTTCTTGAAGGTTTGCAGGTCGTATAGGTCCGGAAATACTGCAGGTGACAGTTCGTTCCAGAGTTTTACAGTGCGCGGCAGAAAGTTACGCGAGAAACGCACGGTGGAAGACTGCCACTCATCAAGGTAATGAGGATGGTATATTTTTCGCGTGAGACGATGGCGAAAAGTTTCAGGTGGTATGATAAAAATAAATAAATTAAATATAATTTATCTTTATTCAAAATGGGTATCATGATAGACTTTTTGAAAGTCGAACGAAGAAACTACGTTGCCTACCACCGGTTAGTAGTTAGTATGATTCCGAACAATGGGCATTGTCCAAAAAAAAAATCACATGTACTTTTTATATTTTTTTTCGTTAAAATAGAGCATTTTAAGAATATAAATTAAATAATTTTGAAATTCATTGGCTAGTTTTTTCTCAATAAATTTTTAAAGTTTCGCTCTGACGTCATCATCGGCCGCCAATTGACCTCTGCATATGTTTTAAATTTCCTTTCAATCTTATTTATAATGGCTGGTTCGTCAAATGCAAGTTCTCATTATGTGAAAGCTGATACGAGAAGCTTAAAAAAAGTTCGAAACGTAATGTTGGTCGAATTTATTGCTAATTTAACGCCATTGAAGGTCAAACAAAGGTTAAACGTATTTGTTCAAAAATATAAGTAACTAATGGGTATTTTTTTCGTTTATATACAGAAAAACGATCACTGACCTTATTCCTCGAAATGTTTTTGTAATGAGCAAAATTTAAAAAAAATGGACAATCCCCATTCCTCAGCGCACTCCCCGTGATACAACCGATAGAGGATACAGAGTGAAGCTACATCTCGGCGTAATTCCAAAGGGTCCAAGCTGTTTGAAACACTATGGCAGTTAACAATTCGAGCGGCCCTTCGTTGAATACGATCCAGAGGGAGCAGTTGGTATTTTGGCGCCCCTGCCCAGAGATGAGAACAACATTCCATATGAGGCCGAACCTGCGCCTTGTAGAGTTGTAGGCGCTGGTACGGGCTGAAGAATTGTCTCGCTCTGGAACACCAAGCTTCTTCGAGGCTAACTTGGAGTATAATTCGCGTTATACAGGTTGCTTCCTATGATAAGGTACCATCCAGGAAATTTATTGATTCCTAGGAAGTTGACAGACCAATTTGGTCGGATCATGTCATTTCAAAATTGTGATCTGTCGGCTGGGTTTGACGTAATGCGACCAGACTACGTCGGTCCCTCATCTGCCTAGGAATCAACTTCTCTGATCACAGTATAGCAATATTTAGGGATATGTCATATTGCTATACTGTGTCTCTGATAGTACATGAGATAAATATCGATTGTTATCTGTCAATAGCTCGGAATGGCTTCGTGACTGCGAGCCGCTCGGCAACTTTCCACCAGATTATAATGTCTAATATACTAGGCACTAGCTTAGCATTATCACCATCGACGTAATATGGATGTCGCATTCGTACGATAGGGTATTACGTGTATGCATTAAAATTCTTCTTAATAAATGGTATGTTGATTTATAAATCATCTAGATTCTAGATAAATATTTTTTTCTTGGATATTATTGGAAAGGACAAAGATTTAAATTAGTCAGTTAGGAGGAAATATTCAAATTGTTTTTACTTAGATAATAAGGGAGGAAATTAAGAACATAAATATTTATTTTACTATAAAGAAAAATAAAATCTGAAGACAATAAAATAGAGTAATAACATAGATCCTCCTTCCAGACCTAGCCTAAATATTAAAGTGACTCTATAATAATATAATTTTTATATTTGCGAAAAGTAACTTTGATTTAGCTATCAATTAATATGTGACGTCTCTACACATATGCAACATCGATTATCGTTACGAACAGATTAATAATGATGAAAGTTGATTAGATAGGTTTGTAAAATCTAGATCTAGATTCTAGATAAATAATTTTTTCTTGGATATTATTGGAAAGGACAAAGATTTAAATTAGTCAGTTAGGAGGAAATATTCAAATTGTTTTTACTTAGATAATAAGGGAGGAAATTAAGAACATAAATATTTATTTTACTATAAAGAAAAATAAAATCTGAAGACAATAAAATAGAGTAATAACATAGATCCTCCTTCCAGACCTAGCCTAAATATTAAAGTGACTCTATAATAATATAATTTTTATATTTGCGAAAAGTAACTTTGATTTAGCTATCAATTAATATGTGACGTCTCTACACATATGCAACATCGATTATCGTTACGAACAGATTAATAATGATGAAAGTTGATTAGATAGGTTTGTAAACAAATAAAACATAATTATAGTCATTAGCAGCCGATCAAAGTTTCTATTGAATAGAAATTATACAACGTGCTAAAAGCATATTATAATACCTATTATATAACTTAAGTTGTGGGGCTTTAATAATTTTGCAACATTGCAAACTTTGCAATGATTGCTAGAAATAAAGGCCTACACTACAAGGGTCTACACCCTTGTAGTGTAGGCCTTTATTTCTAGCAATCATTGCAAAGTTCAAGGACATCACACATTTTCCAGGCCCGGTAGTTAGAGAAAAACCTCGTAAGGGCGTCGATACTTGCATGATGGATATTACTCCCTAATTCCTGTTACACTTAACACTGCCCTTAGTTAGAGTAAGGGTTCCTGGATAAAATGTTATGATAATAAATTGTCTAAGGAACATCGAAGGAAACGAGCGACAGATCACCTGATACAAACCGCACGTGGACACTCACTACAAGTGAGAATTGAAAGTCCTTTAGTGTTGGGAATTGCATTTGCGGTGCTGATCACCTCATTTACTAGGCGAGACACAATATAAGCGTTATTTCACGCTGTATTTCTGGGAGATCGTGGTAATTATTATATGATTCAGCCGCCTCAATAGTGCCGAAGCACTTTATTTCAATTTAAGATTTTAATTCTAAAAATTCTATACCTATCTGAGTTCCAACTAATATTTTGATAATACATAATGTTATTTCAAGCAGGACGTCTCAAGGTCGGTTTTTATAGCCCAGCAAATAGTTAAATATCATTGCAATTAACAATTAAACTAAATGTCTTTAACCATAATAATATTATGTAAGTACATATTGATTATTATAATTATGTATATTGTAATGTTATTAAGACCTAATTATTTGTTATTGTCATTTAAAAGTTAATTCAATACTAGCTAGTAGCTCTACGCTCTACCTAAATGCCGTTTTTTGCATTTTTCTGTTATTTTATTGTAATTACTCCAAATTTTAATGGTAATTTAGCTTAAATAACTTATATATTAATAACTTATATTATAATTAAATACCATTTTAAGGTATACCTTAAAATGGTATTTAATTATAATATTAATATATTAAAGCACAAAAACCAAGATCGTAGTACTCTGAGTATACCGGGTATACTCAGAGTTAAGGTACCATTCGGATCTGCGAGGCAAGCGTACGACGTCACGCGTAAGCGACCGGTCGCTTGCTGCGGAGCAGCAAATAGCTTACTTTAATTTTAATTAAAATGATACTTTATTGACATGATTATAGCTATCATTTTGTCTAAGTCACTAAGTAGTAGTGATGTAACGGATATTCGCATTCGCATTCGCGAATATCCGCGTATTTTTCATTATTCGCATTCGCAAAAATTATGCGAATATTTAGCGAATGTTTTAATAATCAAAAAGGAGATTATTATATGCATGCATTTGAAATAATATAATAATACAATAGATAACACGTAAATTAAAGCTTCATTAGTCATTTATGAAAAAAGAACTTCAGAGATCTTATCAAATCTAACATTAATCAGCCTTGTTACAACTATGTAAGGTTTGCATTCATTTAGTAGTATATTATTACTTTACTATCATTCTTAAATAAAGTTTACAATTTCTATTTACTAAAAAACTAAACAATTACTTACTTGAAACTAGTGATGTAACGGATATTCGCATTCACATTCGCATTCGCATTCGCGATTATTCGCGTATTTTTCAATATTCGCATTCGCAAAAATTATGCGAATATTTAGCGAATATATTAATAATCAAAAAGGAAATTATTATATGCATGCATTTGAAATAATATAATGATACAATAGATAACACTTGTATATTTTTATTAAATCATACTTCAACATTGTAAATTAAAGCCTCATTAGTCATTTATGAAAAAAGAACTTCAGAGATCTTATCAAATCTAACATTAATCAGCCTTGTTACAACTATGTAAGGTTTGCATTCATTTAGTAGTATATTATTACTTTACTATCATTCTTAAATAAAGTTTACAATTTCTATTTACTAAAAAACTAAACAATTACTTACTTGAAACATAAAACATAAAACTAACCTCAAAACAAAACAAAACTTTTAGAATGAACTTTCTGTGACTAAATTCATTCAATTATAGTCTGTCAAGAAAGTGAAGAAATTAAAAAGTGGCAACATCTTAGTGTCTTTCCCTTTCAAATCAATCTAAGAAAAATGGGATGACACTACGATGTTGCCACTTTTTAATTTCTTTACTTTCTTGACAGACTATAAGCAATATCGGTTCGGTTATGTTCAATTTAAACATAGTCGACACGAAACGTCAAACCTGTCGAACATTTTTCGCGCGCTTTTTTTGAAATTTTAAAATATTCGCATTCGCATTCGCATTCGCGAATGTTGAAGATAAATATTCGCAATCGCATTCGCATTCGCGAATCTGAAAAATCCAACATTCGTTACATCACTACTTGAAACATAAAACAACTAACCTCAAAACAAAACAAAACTTTTAGAATGAACTTTCTGTGACAAAATTAATTCAATTATAGTCTGTCAAGAAAAGGAAGAAATTAAAAAGTGGCAACATCTTAGTGTCTTTTCCTTTCAAATCAATCTAAGAAAAATGGGATGACACTACGATGTTGTCACTTTTTAATTTCTTCACTTTCTTGACAGACTATAAGCAATATCGGTTCGGTTATGTTCAATTTAAACATAGCCGACACGAAGCGTCAAACCTGTCGAACATTTTACGCGCGCTTTTTTTGAAATTTTAAAATATTCGCATTCGCATTCGCAAATGTTGAAGATAAATATTCGCAATCGCATGCACAACATTCGTTACATCACTACTTGAAACATAAAACATAAAACTAACCTCAAAACAAAACAAAACTTTTAGAATGAACTTCCTGTGACTAAATTCATTCAATCATAGTCTGTCAAGAAAGTGAAGAAATTAAAAAGTGGCAACATCTTAGTGTCTTTCCCATTCAAATCAATCTAAGAAAAATGGGATGACACTACGATGTTGCCACTTTTTAATTTCTTCACTTTCTTGACAGACTATAAGCAATATCGGTTCGGTTATGTTCAATTTAAACATAGCCGACACGAAACGTCAAACCTGTCAAACATTTTTCGCGCGCTTTTTTTGAAATTTTAAAATATTCGCATTCGCATTCGCATTCGCGAATGTTGAAGATAAATATTCGCAATCGCATTCGCATTCGCGAATCTGAAAAATCCAACATTCGTTACATCACTACTTGAAACATAAAACATAAAACTAACCTCAAAACAAAACAAAACTTTTAGAATGAACTTGCTGTGACTAAATTCATTCAATTATAGTCTGTCAAGAAAGGGAAGAAATTAAAAAGTGGCAACATCTTAGTGTCTTTCCCTTTCAAATCAATCTAAGAAAAATGGGATGACACTACGATGTTGTCACTTTTTAATTTCTTCACTTTCTTGACAGACTATAAGCAATATCGGTTCGGTTATGTTCAATTTAAACATAGCCGACACGAAGCGTCAAACCTGTCGAACATTTTACGCGCGCTTTTTTTGAAATTTTAAAATATTCGCATTCGCATTCGCAAATGTTGAAGATAAATATTTGCAATCGCATTCGCATTCGCGAATCTGAAAAATCCAACATTCGTTACATCACTACTTGAAACATAAAACATAAAACTAACCTCAAAACAAAACAAAACTTTTAGAATGAACTTGCTGTGACTAAATTTATTCAAATATAGTCTGTCAAGAAAGTGAAGAAATTAAAAAGTGGCAACATCTTAGTGTCTTTCCCTTTCAAATCGATCTAAGAAAAATGGGATGACACTACGATGTTGCCACTTTTTAATTTCTTCACTTTCTTGACAGACTATAAGCAATATCGGTTCGGTTATGTTTATTTAAACATAGCCGACACGAAACGTCAATCCTGTCGAACATTTTACGCGCGCTTTTTTTTGAAATTTTAAAATATTCGCATTCGCATTCGCGAATTTTGAAGATAAATATTCGCAATAGCATTCGCATTTGCGAATCTGAAAAATCCAACATTCGTTATATCACTACTTGAAACATAAAACATAAAACTAACCTCAAAACAAAACAAAACTTTTAGAATGAACTTGCTGTGACTAAATTCATTCAATTATACTCTGTCAAGAAAGTGAAGAAATTAAAAAGTGGCAACATCTTAGTGTCATTCCCTTTCAAATCAATGTAAGAAAAATGGGATGACACTACGATGTTGCTACTTTTTAATTTCTTCACTTTCTTGACAGACTCTAAGCAATATCGGTTCGGTTATGTGCAATTTAAACATAGCCGACACGAAACGTCAAACCTGTCGAACATTCTACGCGCACTTTTTTTGAAATTTTAAAATATTCGCATTCGCATTCGCGAATGTTGAAGATAAATATTCGCAATCGCATTCGCATTTGCGAATGTTGAAGATAAATATTCGCAATCGCATTCGCATTCGCGAATCTGAAAAATCCAACATTCGTTACATCACTACTTGAAACATAAAGCATAAAACTAACCTCAAAACAAAACAAAACTTTTAGAATGAACTTTCTGTGACTAAATTCATTCAATTATAGTCTGTCAAGAAAGTGAAGAAATTAAAAAGTGGCAACATCTTAGTGTCTTTCCCTTTCAAATCAATCTAAGAAAAATGAGATGACACTACGATGTTGCCACTTTTTAATTTCTTCACTTTCTTGACAGACTATAAGCAATATCAGTTCGGTTATGTTCAATTTAAACATAGCCGACACGAAACGTCAAACCTGTCAAACATTTTTCGCGCGCTTTTTTTTAAATTTTAAAATATTCGCATTCGCATTCGCGAATGTTGAAGATAAATATTCGCAATCGCATTCGCATTCGCGAATCTGAAAAATCCAACATTCGTTACATCACTACTTGAAACATAAAACATAAAACTAACCTCAAAACAAAACAAAACTTTTAGAATGAACTTGCTGTGACTAAATTCATTCAATTATAGTCTGTCAAGAAAGTGAAGAAATTAAAAAGTGGCAACATCTCAGTGTCTTTCCCTTTCAAATCAATCTAAGAAAAATGGGATGACACTACGATGTTGCCACTTTTTAATTTCTTCACTTTCTTGACAGACTATAAGCAATATCGGTTCGGTTATGTTCAATTTAAACATAGCCGACACGAAACGTCAAACCTGTCGAACATTTTATGCGCGCTTTTTTTGAAATTTTAAAATATTGGCATTCGCATTCGCATTCGCGAATGTTGAAGATAAATATTCGCAATCGCATTCGCATTCGCGAATCTGAAAAATCCAACATTCGTTAAATCACTGCTTGAAACATTAAACATAAAACTAACCTCAAAGCAAAACAAACTTTTAGAAAGAACTTGCTGTGATTAAATTCATTCAATTATAGTCTGTCAAGAAAGTGAAGAAATTAAAAAGTGGCAACATCTTAGTGTCTTTCCCTTTCAAATCAATCTAAGAAAAATGGGATGACACTACGATGTTGCCACTTTTTAATTTCTTCACTTTCTTGACAGACTATAAGCAATATCGGTTCGGTTATGTTCAATTTAAACATAGCCGACACGAAGCGTCAAACCTGTCGAACATTTTACGCGCGCTTTTTTTGAAATTTTAAAATATTCGCATTCGCATTCGCAAATGTTGAAGATAAATATTCGCAATCGCATTCGCATTCGCGAATCTGAAAAATCCAACATTCGTTACATCACTACTTGAAACATAAAACATAAAACTAACCTCAAAACAAAACAAAACTTTTAGAATGAACTTGCTGTGACTAAATTCATTCAATTATAGTCTATCAAGAAAGCGAAGAAATTACAAAGTGGCAACATCTTAGTGTTTTTCCCTTTCGAATGAATCTAAGAAAAATGGGATGACACTACGATGTTGCCACTTTTTAATTTCTTCACTTTCTTGACAGACTATAAGCAATATCGGTTCGGTTATGTTCAATTTAAACATAGCCGACACGAAGCGTCAAACCTGTCGAACATTTTACGCGCGCTTTTTTTGAAATTTTAAAATATTCGCATTCGCGAATGTTGAAGATAAATATTCGCAATCGCATTCGCATTCGCGAATCTGAAAAATCCAACATTCGTTACATCACTACTTGAAACATAAAACATAAAACTAACCTCAAAACAAAACAAAACTTTTAGAATGAACTTGCTGTGACTAAATTCATTCAATTATACTCTGTCAAGAAAGTGAAGAAATTAAAAAGTGACAACATCTTAGTGTCTTTCCCTTTCAAATCAATCTAAGAAAAATGGGATGACACTACGATGTTGCCACTTTTTAATTTCTTCACTTTCTTGACAGACTATAAGCAATACCGGTTCGGTTATGTTTAATTTAAACATAGCCGACACGAAACGTCAAACCTGTCGAACATTTTACGCGCGCTTTTTTTGAAATTTTAAAATATTCGCATTCGCATTCGCGAATGTTGAAGATAAATATTCGCAATCGCATTCGCATTTGCGAATCTGAAAAATCCAACATTCGTTACATCACTACTAAGTAGTATTATAATAACCACGTGGCCAGCGTCGCTTGCCGCAGGGACCCGCGGCATGCAAGTGCGCCGCGTAAATAAGTACATTTGAACAAAATGCAACATTATTAACTACGTAATTAGGTAGCATTTCAAACTATGTTGCGATCTACAATTTTGTGATATTGTGCGCAGACAGATGCTTTGACCATTTTTCCACCATAACTATGAGTGTAAACAAAACAATAATTGTGAATTATTTTACAATATTATGGCAGGGAATTTAGTATTAAGGGAAGAAATTATCCAAAAACTGTTGGCAGATGAAGAGGATGACGAAACTATTTTGTATTTTTTATCATTTCCGGAAAAGAGGAGAAAGGTTGACCCTATTTTCACGTCGCGGGTCGAAGAGGGATGCTACAATATACTCATTGCACGTCACTTAATGTGTAATGAGGAAAAATTTAGAATGTATTGCAGATTAAGCCACGAGCAATTTTATTTTGTTCTAAGTTTAATAGATAACGACATTAAACCAAAAAGAAAAGGCACATCAATCATTAGCAGTTCCGAAAAGCTTTTTATTTGTTTAAGGTTTATTTGTTGCCCGTGACTCCGTCTGCCGTGGACTTCAGTTTCGCATGGTGTTTCCCGTTTCCGTGGCAATGCCGGGAATCGGGATAAAATGAAGCCTATATTCCTCAGAATCCATCTAATAAACACAATTCCCAAAGCTTTGTATAACCTTTGACCTGTCCCCCGTTACCCCCCTTCCAACCCCCTTTTCCAGTTAAAAAGTAGATTATGTCCTTTCTCAGGCTCTAGACTATCTGTGTACAAAATTTCATTACAATCGGCTCAGTTGTTTTGGTGTGAAAGCGTGACAGACAGACAGATACTTTCGCATTTTATAATATTAGTATGGAAGTATAGATTACTATGAGAGAAGTAGCTGTTATAATAATATTATAGATCATACCTACCTACATACTTTGATACCTCCATGGCTTTTCGGTTTCGATATGATTAATAAATAACCTATCGGCGTGTTTCTAGATAGAATCTAGAAATACGCCGAGCCGCAGGGCAGCTGTGGTAGATACCACAGCTGCCCTGCGGCTGTCGCGGTACTGCTATCGACGCGACAGGGTCGCGCTCATCGAAATTTGCCGCGCCAGGCCCACCGGTCTCGTGTCGCGCGTCGCGGTAATCGGAATGTCGTCCATATAAACACATACAAAGCAGTGTCTTGGCGACAGTCTCGGGTCGCGGGTCGCGGACATCGGTATGCTATTTTACGCGGCGACCGGTCTCTCTGTCTCGCGACGCGGGTCGCCGTGATTGTTTAGTCCTCCATACAACTTCATAGTGAGCAGTGGCTGTTTGGGTCGCGGGTCGCGGCGACCCGCTGTATGCTGCCTTGATCCGAATCATACCTTTACTGTAAACGCAGTAGGTATGTATAAGGCAGTAATACGACAGCAACTGCAGCATCTAATTAGAGTCGGTACTCGGTAAAACTGACTTAATGAGGGGAGTGTCCAGCAATACACATTCGATAGTACAGTAGGATCGATTTTACCTAAGCACTTCAATAAAATAACCTCTACCGCTTTAGCATAAGGTTCTTTTAGGGGTAAATTAGGTGCAAATATACAGCAACACACATTCAATAATACAGTAAGAGCTATTTTACCTAAGCTCCTTTATGAAAATAACCTCTACATCGTTAGCATAAGGTCCTGGCAGGGGTAAATTAACTGCGAAGTAATCGACACTGCATCGCAACGGTTTTAGTAACGGACACCGATCGTGTGCATATCGATTCGCCGATTTCAGACATACCTGTGTTCTAATTATTAAAATTCTAGATTCTAGAATCAATATCTAGAATCTAGATCTATCACTAATTTTACTTTTATATTTTGCGCTGAAATAAAACTAGTAACAGACAGACAAATGGACAGACAGACAATCAGTATTTATAATAATTTATTAGGATGATGGGCAACGAAGACATTTCTGTTGACTGGGCGCAAGCCAAGTAAAACTAAAACACAGATTTTGACAAAATGCGTTTCTTAGTTTTGGTTTAACATTTAGTTACCATTTTCACATTGATCAGAATTTAATGGATATGTTTTGTATCTAGATATTATGTAACATAATGTTAAATAAAGAGAAGAATCTTCAATCGTTGAAGGTGGCCCAAGGTTGAAGACAATTTATATTCAAGAACAATCATTTCAATTGAACACTCGCTAAAGTAATAATATTTCTCAGTCTAGACTCTAGAAGATTCCATAACAGAAATCGTATAAAAAGTCAAGACTGTTTTTCACGTTTGGATATTGGATAATCATGATTCCCATCATGCAGCTGTCTTGACAGGCACAATCAACGCCGATGATGGCAATCAATGACAAATATATATACTCCAGTCATTATATACATTTGGAAATACAAATGAACCTAGAAAGCCTAATTTTAAATATTACGTGGGCATAGCCAGAAATTTAGAACAGCTTAAGTTTTTGAACTTTTCTAGCCATCCCATTGTCGACCAAAATAACTTTGTGGGTTTTCCCCATCATGAAAAAAGGGTTAAATACCGTTTGTTCATCATAACTCGGTTCCCCGTCGAGATAAAAATAATAATAAAACCGGCCACGCGCAATATAGGGTTCCGTAGTACCGCTAGTTTTTGATATTTTTTGTATAGTTAATGAATGTACATTAAAACGTTACGACTTACGTTCAAAAGAATTTGAACGAAAATACAATTTTTTTAGTTGTTATTAGTTATTACTAAAGGATAAGACTTGAGAGTCTAGCAACAAATTGTTATTTTTACTTAACTTTTCATATCACGATATGTCGTAGTTTAGTTGATCGACTATTACTCAATAACTTATGAAGTCTTCTTAGTCGTGATAATTTTGCTTTTAAATTCAGCATATTTCCTACCCCCGTGAATTTTTTCACATTTCCAAAAGCACCCGTTTAGCTGATAGGAGGGGGGGACACTGGACACTAACGATTTTTCCACTTTAAAACTTCATATTTAACAAATAGATCCCTAAATCGGAATATGGTCTTTGAATACTCATAATATTTTTAAAAAACCTATCCAACAACAAACCAAACGGTGGGGTGGACGCGGAAAAAATAAATCACCCCACTTGATGTGTATGGGAGGTACCATTTTTTATTAAGATTTTATATACCTACCATTTTGTCGACGTCATTAAGATGTACATTCATGCCGAATTACAGATTTGTAGGCCTTATAGTCTCTGAGAAAAACGGCGGACAGCCAGACGGACAGACAGACAGACGTCTGTCCGTACAGACCGAAACTATAGGGGTTCCTTGTTGACTACGGAACCCGTCCTTGTCATTCTTCAAAGCAGAGACAGGGGTAGCATAATATTTTTACACTGGCCTTTGATAACTGTTTGACAATTTTCAAGTTTTTATCGGTGCAAACAATGATTTCTTTACAATCGAGAATGCGGGCCGATCTTTTCACATACGTATTATCTCATATTCCCTAACCATTGTTTAGTCTGATACAAACTTGTTGACAATAGATAAAGACAAAATGTATTCAGATAAAAAATTTACAGAAGCCTGGTGGTCCATGAAATCGTTTATTTTTTTTTATTACACGCGGTAGTGTGTCAAGCCAAGTTCAAGTGTAGAATGGCGCGCAGAACCATGTGTAAATATTACACGAATCATTTCCCTTTACTTAATTTGATAAAATATTTTAAATACAAGATTTTTATAAGACTTTTACAATGTGGTGCACGAAAATGTGACTTTTTTATTAATAAGGGGTTAGTCTCTAGGAAACTTTGAATCAATTATTATTTTCGAAATCTATTTTTTCACGGCGGTTTTCTGCTAGGCATCACTTTATCGTAACTCCCACGGTATATATCCCCATTCACATTCAAACCGCGTTTATTAGTAGTGGACAGTGGTAGGTACATATAGTTAAAGCCGCGCGCCCATTGCACAATGCGACTTTTTGTAGCGATGCAGTCCCGCGGATACTGTCGCATATATGCATCAATAGAGTCGCTAGCTGTGTGCCCTGTATGGCGTTGCAAATGCGACTAACGCGCGTTAGTAGTGAATAGTGATGCAGTCGTGTGCTTCATAAACGCGCGACTACATCGCTACTAAAAGTCGCAGTGGGCGAAGGCCCTAAACCACGTTTAAAGTTACGTTTAAAGGCAATTCGCAAGACGTCTGACGCAATTGAAATCTGTCAAATCCATACAAATTTAGAAATGCATCTACGCGTCGCGTTGCGGTCTGAATCAACCCTAGGAATTGCTGGATGCCAAATGCCAATAGACATTAGCAAATTAGTTGTACGCACATGTTTGCTGCAACTCTGTCGAACTGAAGTTAATTTATCGCAGAGAAACCGTACATTTTCTTTAAAACTAACCTGTCTTTTTCCGGGTCTCAGGGTGATCGCCATACTAAGCTTCATCTAAATCGGACGACCAAAGTGATAAAAGACAGACACAATTTCGCATTTATGATATTAGTATGTAGTTATGTACGTATGTGCAGTGAGCTGGCAAAGGCTTAAGATGCGACTTAGAAGCCTTATATTATAACCTTATTGATGGTTCATTAGATTAGTTATAAGAGTATTATAAACATACTATATTATACATGTGGGCGATATAATAGCATTTGGTGCAATTACGTATGTATTGATGCATTTCATTTCTTTCCTATGAGCTAAGGCTCGATTTAAAAACGAAAATAATAGCGATACATATTACGTTTTTCATAACAAAATAGTATGTATCGCTAATCTCTATTATTAATTCCCTTCTAAAAGTGGTGAAGACTGGTTCTTCAGAGAGAAGTTTGTAAGTTGTAATACACTATAGAGGTTTCAGGTTTGGATGACGACCGAGGGCGATCTTTAAAAATGTAAGATCGAGAAGTCTATTAATAGGAATATCTGATTTGATTATCAAAATGTAAGCTAAAAGAAGCCAAAAGGAAACAACATTAAAAACTCTAAAATCACATAAACGGTCTATATTAATGTTATAAAAGTATACTATTTAAATTTTTTCTTTATAATTATTAATTAAAAACAACACCATTACCCGTCTATCGCCTCTAAAGTGTTATTTTAGTGTAATTTTAACTGTTTCTATCAAGAACTATAAAAATTAGTAGTGCGAATATGTTTTAATAAGTGGTTTATAATGGTTTATACGTAGCATTAGATAGAGATAATGATTCTGAAGTAGAGCGTAGGACAGTATAATCATAGAGTATGTGACGTATTACTACTAGGAACTAGCATTTATACACAATTTACATTAAAATATACCCTTGTATGGTCTTACACGACTAATTGGTAGTTATGATAAGAAGTGACGTAAAGATTGATTATTTATTAGTAAATGGAGGAAAGTTGTACTGAGAATTAAGGCGATCGGAGATTATAGACAATCAAAGATTAGGCTAGGGTTTATTTATTTGATTGTATGTTCATGCATTGTTAGGCTCTGAAAGTACTTAACCGATTTCGATGTGGCATTTACATAGCTACTGGGAAAGATATAAGGTACTAGGTAATATATGTAAGTCACAGACAATATCTAGTGGTAAGTCCATAGGTACGGTACTCAATTTTTCATAAATGTGAAAGTGTCTCTCTCTGTGACATTCACGCTTAAGACGCTGTATTTATTAAGATGATGTATTATTTATTTATTTTTATTTTATTTTATTCGGAAAACTTACAGCTTGC
The DNA here is from genome assembly GCF_905147365.1 of Aricia agestis. Lineage (NCBI taxonomy): Eukaryota > Metazoa > Arthropoda > Insecta > Lepidoptera > Lycaenidae > Aricia > Aricia agestis. The sequence continues at coordinate 12,578,244 of NC_056428.1, read as the reverse complement.
AGAAAATACAGTAAGAGTACAATTATAATAGGAAACATAAAGCCAATTATAAAGTTTTCGCAAGTAAAGGTAAGACGTAAAGTATAACATAAGCTATGAGTCCAGTGACTCCACATGAAAAGTATAGGTAAACAAATTAAGAAACAGTCAATATCAGTAAGAATATTACAAAACTTAAGAAATAATACACCACAGCACTCACAAAACACAATAACAGGTAATTGAAATTATTACTCAATACAAAGTATGTAACAATTTTCATTTTTTATTTTTAAAAAAGGCATTTGATAAAAGCTTACAGATTTCAGATGTTTTATTTTAAAAATGTCGTCAATATTATTATCTAAATAAAAATTATTAAAACGTGCGCTAGCTCTACAGACAAATGAGTTGCGGCGGTAGAATGTTTTATAGGGTGGGACATGGAACGGTACGTAATTGCGAAAGATCGAGAAAAGAATAGATCTGGAGCATCAATAATGTTGTTCATAATATTACTTAAATAAACCAAATCGGAAATGTCTCTGCGATGATATAAGGGCAGGAAATGAAATTGATTACATCTTGCCTCATAGTTAGGAAGGTTTAGATGGGACTTAAATTGAAGAAACCTTAGGAAGCGTCTCTGGATTGACTCTATTCTATTTTTTATCTCCACATTATTCATCTGGGACCATTGCTCCCGATTTATGTTGTCTTTTTTGAGTAGTGCCAAGACTCTCGAGAAGCATGACTCCATCTTCTGGGATTCTAGGACTTGTTTTTCAATACTTAAAACCTTGGTCTCCAAGTTCTCTATTCTTGAACTATTGAAATCACATGAAGCTTTCAGGTCAGAGATGTCAGTTTTTATCAACTTTATATCTTGGAGAAGTTCGGGCAATTTGCTGAGCTGAGACTTCACTTCGCGTAACTCCAACAAGATCATTTCAAGAGTGACATTTTCAGCCGCCGCGGGTGACTTAGGGCGCGGACTCGACGACATTAGTATAGAGATTCTTTAAATCCCGAGTAAGGACATATTATGATACTTTTTATCACAGAAAAATGTATAGTTCCTGAATGATATACAAATTTCTTCGCGAACAAAGTTGCAGGCAACTTCTTGGGTCATTGCAAACAATATTTCCTTTTTGTTCATTTTTATGACTTCAAAAGTAATAATAATCTTTGTTTTGTCGTCATTCATAAAGTTTATTTCATGGTTCATTTAATTAGGTGGAAAATTGTAAATGAAATCTCATTCGAATACTGTTGTGTAACTAAATGGTTAATTTGCGTCAAAAACTGTGTTATATTACAGTACAACTAGAAGAAGCCCGTAACTCCGTTGCGCACAAATTCGTTCATAGCGCGAGTACCGTACATTTTTCCGGAATACAAAATTGCCTGTCTTCTTTCCCGTGAATCGAAGTATCTTCATACCTAGTAAAACCGGTTTAGCTGTTTGGGCGTGAAGAGGTGAACGTTTCCTTAGTCTATGGTACTGGTATGAAATATGGATTAATATGGATAGACTTGACATGTACAAAAGCACCTCAAATAGGCTGATTTTGAGGCTACTTTGATACATGACTTCTTAAATTTACATAAATGACATTGCAAATACTGAATTTTTAAATCTTGCAAAACCCTAAACATATTTCTGTATTTATTTGTAACAAAAAAGTCCTTCTACATATTGGAGGTCGAGTGTATATTTGAACAAAAACCAATATTATTTATGACTATATAACATGTTTAAGATAAGGAAATGTACAATATTATTGTTGTGTGCCATCTGTTTGTACTAATTATATCGCCCCTGAGTCCCTGACATACTTTCGGCAGCAAAACCTTTGAACTGAAGATAATTTGCAATTTATTAATTGAATTTGAAGGTCTGCTATACTTTACATTTAAGTAGAGAGGTGTTTTTCCTGATTTGTGTAATGTGTTCATTATTTGAAGTATGAATACTTAAATTTAACAGCCGCATACAGATATGAATATTGATTACTTAAAACGTCTCCCAGACAGACGCGGCCTGCGGTGGCGGTGGCGGTCAGTTGGATGACTGAGTGTTCTAGGAACGATACAGACACACGCGGCCACGCGGCCAAGCCATCCGACTGATGATAAAACTCAAAGGTGACTGACTGATTGACATAGTGATCTATCAACGCACAGCCCAAACCACTGGACGGATCGTACTGAAATTTGGCATGCAGGTAGATGTTATGACGTTGGCATCCGCTAAGAAAGGATTTTGATAAATTTCAACCCCAAGGGTTTCAAATAGGGGATGAAAGTTTGTATATAATAATAATTCTTAACGCGAGCGAAGCCGCGAGCAAAAGCTCGTAGGAGTATAAAATTATTGTTACGAAAACATTTGAAAAATGTCATATGCATGAAACGGAACTTATGTCAATAGAGATTGACTCTGTTGAATCGAAATCAAATCGATAAAAAAGAGCGGCGGCCATCTTAAATCGCCGGCACCACTGAAATGTCAGTACGAAATTGATAATTTCGATTGCAATTCCTTTACGAAGTGATTCGATATTTTTAAACTATCGATTAATTTTTGTTAGGTAACTTTCCTACTATTGTCAATTATAATGTGTCACGCATATCATCTTAAAACGCACAAACTATAGTAGGGCAAAACCAGAGGTAGATCAAATATTGGGAACGGCCGTTAATGATCAGTTACAGATTATGTCAAAAATCTTCATTTATTTACAATGAAGTAATTATTATTCATCTTTGAGTGCGGCAGTCAGTACAATTTAAGTTATTTTATTTGTTTACTAATTTGACTAATATGCACTTTAGCAAGAAGTCCACTTTGATGTGACTTCGATTCATTTTTATTTTATGCAAAATGGTAATAATATGCACAAGGAAATAACCCACATGTTAAACTTAGTCATGTGTTATTCAAATGTAGCTGATAAGGTGTTATCAACCCTGTTTAGAACCGAACACGATAAACTACTAAGTATCTATTATACTTATATAGGAATGTTAGGAAAAAAATTTAGACCAATTCTTTGTCACGAAAACGATAAGTTTTTGGTCATCGTAAATCAATATTCAATCTATGTAACATAGGATACTTAGTCAAGTCACATTCCAGAATTTTGGCAACTTCCTAAAGTTAGCTATCAGAAATGTATGGGATTTGAAGATACCGTAATTTCATTATGCATCGCAGTGTTAATCATTTTTGATTTATTTCGTCACCGAAAATATGGAATGCAATTAACTAAATACCATGAATGGAATAAAAACGATTGAATTCTGCACTTAAAGTTTAACTTATGGCCCAAGAGCCAAACTTTCATCATTTTATAAAAGCTGAAAGTTTGCCTGTATAAAGTATATGTAAGAACGACTACAAACTCAGAGTTTCAGTTCGTTTACTTTCAGACATTCAGAACTATATAGATATATTTTAAAGTAACCGCGACCGAAACTGCATAAAATGACGATAGTCTGGGTGTCGCTGGCTCTTACTCTCATAGGCCGGTATAAATAGTCAGTACTCAAGATCTCGGTCTCAAGACACGGTTCAGGCTCTGTGAGACTGTGATTGGTTGGCTGTCAAAATTTGGACCAATAACAGAGCCGAACCGCGTCTTGAGACTGGGTCGCATCTTACGTACTGACTATTTATACCGGCCATAGTGTCGCATAATTACTTCGAGTACGTTCTAGTAACGTAACAGTTACGTTTGCCGATGAGGCGTGAAGACACGATATCTTCCTCATAGCTTATACAATTATCTTTACTTGGAGATCGTTTGGAATGTATCTCTTGAAATACTTTCGTTAATACTGCCGCAATCAGAGACGTTTAATTATTACTTAATAGTATTTGAATAAGGATTTTGACATAAACTCCATACAATTTCTGTAAACTCTTCATTAACTTAAAGTTAAGTTATCATTAAATATCTCTAATTGCGGTCGTAAGATGGTATTATCATAAGTTCTTATAGAAAAGTACTTTACTAACCTGTTATTTCTAAATAAGCAACTGCTAGTGACCAGAAAACATGAAGAGCTAGATAAGCTATCAGATATATCATGATAGTTATCTACAGATACTGTACGAGCAATAACATAGTTTCATGCCTACATTTTAAAAGTATCACTTATTATTCTAAAGAAAACATCTAATGGGGAATATTACGCAAAAGCAAAGGGCGCTTCAGCTACAGTTACAGTAACTAGTCCGACCAAAATCCGATATGCACTAGTCATAATATTAGAAGTACCTGTAATATATATATATATATATATATATATATATATATATATATATATATATATATATATATATATATATATATATATATATATATATATATATATATATATATATATATATATATATATAAAGATAAAGACAGGTCACAGAAGCGTTGTCAAACGTGGAATAGCTATGTCCACACTCATGCGTTCACGCATTCAATAATTGAATGCGTCAACGAACGCAACGCATCACGTCATTTTTAATAACAAAGCGAAAGTTTTGAATACGGTCAGAGGGCATGCGTCGCGGGCATGCCTCACGTTCTCTGTTGACTACGCTATAACGCATGCCCTTAACAAACAGAAAAAGGCACAGTGTGGACAAAGCTAATAAAACTTTGTTTACTGTCTATGCTGGTGCTGGTGCTTGTGCTGCCTTTGGCGTCAAAACATTGCGGTAATCCGTATTCTACTTTATGTTTCTTACTGCCGCACTCAGAGTGGAACATTTTTACTTAAATGTAATTAATTCAAAATTATGACATAAGCCCCATACATTATCTGTCGAACTCTTCATTAAATTGAAGGTTAATCGTAATCAAATGTCTCTGAGTACGGCGGTAAAAAAGTTAAAAGACATATTCAGTTTAAATCCTAGTTCATTTACGATGGATGAAGACAAATCAGTGGCCGTCGCCGAAATAACAAAAAAGAAAGACGAAAAAAATATAATGTACTTATCACACAAAACTACCACAAGAATAGACATGATGACTAATTTTTTTTCCTATTGGTAATTGAAAGACCCTTAAAAAATAGAAACATCGCTGAAAGAATTAATTACTCTGATTGATTAAAAATTCACCAAGATTTGACAATTCAAACATCTCATAAAATAGACCTGCCTGAAACGCTCCATACAAAGTGCTACGAAAGACTGACGTCACTCTTTCGTAGTTTGTACGCATCGGGAGAGAACTTTGTTCGATAGGTATATTAAATATTGCGTTTATGAAAGTGGTTTCTTAACAAAAGTAGCTTTTAATTGCATAAGTTATCGAATGGTGTACAAATATTAAGAAATTTAATTGAAAAAAATATCGACTTGATTATCCAACTTTGAAGGCGCATAACAAGAAATACAAATGCTATCGAACTGAAATTTTGGAAGCACTTATTTTTTTACCGTGATTTCTTTATTAACCGACTTCCATTTATTAACAAAATTAGCAATCTTTGACCTTGTCATCATCCCTATTAAAATGTGTTGTTCTGGTGTTTATACTTTGATTTTCGAGCAGCCATACTTGAAGGGAAATTCCTTCGAAAGCCACGTAAAATCAATAACCTGGCTTGCTTTAATTATTGATTTTTTCAGGTAGTCGCACAAGAAACGACGATTTGGTTCATAAATGAAAATTTATTCCAGATGTTGCGTGTTCGTGCTCCAACTATAAAAACTGTTTATGCGATTCTGAGTTTTATTGTAACCAGTTAGATGTGGTTTTGGGTTATACTAATTTATTGTTGGAAAATCGCGTGCTCCGACCTCACAAGGCTGTCGGCGACGTCGCGGTAGAGTAGTTATCGACTAGTTTCATTCACAGTTATCATATAACAGTTAAATCCACAAAAAACAATAGCCGCAAATTATATTTTCACAATAAAAATTGAATTGTTAATTTGGAAATTGGACTGTCTTATTCTAGAATCTATTCATTAACTTTTACCCAAACTTTTACCCTATGCTGCACTTTTTTGGAATGAGTTACTTATTATATTATTAGTTATATTATTTCAGAATTGTTGTAATGTATTTAAGGTTATTAGGTTTACCTCTACCCAGGTTTAAAATAAAATACCTTCAAATATTGTTTTGAATAACTATGTTCAACAGATGAGCAAAAACTTATTATAAACTGAAATAAAGATGCATGCATTTACATAATAATGATATTATTAATTCGCAAACATACGTAATTTTGTATGATTCAGAAGTCAGAACAACAAAATCAAAATATAATTTAGAAAAATTCCTATTTTATTTCAGTAAAATAATATCAAAAGAAATTAAAAATTGAGTAAAGTTATACTTAGTTACCGACATTGTAATTTATAAACAAGAGAATAAATTAATATGCTCAACATATTGTAATGAATAGTTAATTTTAGGACTTTTAGGTATAATTTGTGAAGGATAATCATTTTTATTACATTTCCTAAAATATCCTTTTGATTTAGTTAAGAGGTCTTTTATTTCGGATTTTAGACAAAATCTAAACCTCAAAAACATTGACATAAAACAGGCCCAAGTAGAACCGTGTAGAGAACATATCGATAGGGCTCTATAAGATTACGCAATTAAAAAATAATAGTATTATTTGACTGATTATGGAATTCCACAATCTTATTTGTCTATATCAAGCGAAAGGAAAATGAGGGAAAATGTTAACTCCTAGTCTGTTCAAAGATATATCCGTTAGGACCTTAACGTTAACGACATAAGGATCGATCTCATAGAAACTCGGATGTAAAATTATTTCGAATACAATTCACATTAAGTACTGAAAGGAGGATAATTCGGAAATAATGGGCGTCAAATGTCAACGTATATTGCGAACATACCTCGATTATATTATTTTATGCAGCATTAATACAGCTTCATTTCTTGTTCGAACTAGTCCGTTTCATCGTTATACATACCTAGTATGTATTCTCATGGTAAATAGGAAATTACTATTTTAATGTTTAATAGGATAGGAAACGAACCGAACTGAACAAGGAATAATGCTGCATTGATGTTGCATACTATGGTAGAATCGGAGTACAACTTTATTATTCTGGGATCACTTTTATAGCGGGTTTATGGCGGCTCTCGACATAGGCGAACGCGTTGGCCAACGCGTCTGCAGACGCGTTGGCCCAATGTGTAGAACGGGCGTTCGCGCGTTGGCCGTAGGTATTTAGACGTTGGCCAACGCGCGAACGCCCGTTCTACACATTGGGCCAACGCGTCTGCAGACGCGTTGGCCAACGCGTTCGCCTATTGGCGGCTCTCGACATAGGCGAACGCGTTGGCCAACGCGTCTGCAGACGCGTTGGCCCAATGTGTAGAACGGGCGTTCGCGCGTTGGCCGTAGGTATTTAGACGTTGGCCAACGCGCGAACGCCCGTTCTACACATTGGGCCAACGCGTCTGCAGACGCGTTGGCCAACGCGTTCGCCTATGTCGAGAGCCGCCATAAGTCGAGAGCCGCCATATGTCGAGAGCCCCCATTAGATTATTCCAATTCAGTAATCCAATCCAGCACTGGATTAGAATGTAAACCGGTCATTATGCTAGGTATTTTTCATATACTAATTATGTCGTATGAAAATCTGTGCCTCATTATTTTCATTATATTATAACCTAAAATCACAAAATACATTACGACAATTGCAATATAATGATTAATGACAATACGATAGCACAGTATAGCAATAGGGATATGTCATATTGCAATACTGTGACGATAGTAAGGCACCAAAGTATGACGGAACGACAGAATTGATAACTTAACCAGTAACCACAAACAATTCCCTTAACGGTTAGTCATAGGACTGTAGGGAGTCACATAGTAATGTATGTCATCAACCTTTACTACTGATAGCTGATTTCACAGTCCATTTTTGGTCAGTTATGTACTTGTGATGAATTCAAATAATTGAAATAAATAAATGATCGAATTGAGAAATATTTATATTCGATGACAATAATATTATTAAGTAAACATTAATGAGACATTATATTTTGTGTAAAGCAGAGTTTTCCAAACTTTTTTTTCAAGAAGACTCCCATATTTTGTGCTTGAAAATGTAATTTATTTAAATAATACTTATATGTGCGGTACAGTGTGTTTATTGTAAACGATGACCTAAGTTTTATTTCTGGAACACCGACTATTACTAACAGCTGCTGGTGTACAAGAACGAAAGTTACTCATGGTGTACTCAGTTACTCACTCTTATTCATTGGCTACTTAATTCATAAAAATATTATAATCAAAATTGAGATTAAATAAAAATTAAATTAGCACGACTGCCAAATAATTTGCACACTATTATACTGCGCATGATTATAATTAAATTAAATGTCTGCATCACCCTGACGAAGTTTGTGACGTAAACAATGCACTAACTTACTTGGTCCGACAGATTGTCACACCACTGGTGAGCGGCGGTCTTTTTGCCCCCGTTGAGGCCGTTCGTGAGATGAGGGGTCAGAGGTCCCCCCGTGAAGAGGTCCTCGGTCACACTATTGTCCGACAGTATGCGACCCCTCGGGACCGCGGGGGGGTCCTGAGGACCCACGAAGTCGAACTGACCGTCCCACATATCGTACTCCAGATCCAGACTGTCCTCAACGTCTAAATCACCCATTCTTCTAAACGACTTAAACATCACATAAACACTAAACTTACACTATGACTATAACGGATTAGAGTACAATGGCACAGAATTCTTCGGTCGTAGCACTAGTTATTGTCGTACAGTAGGATCAGAATGTCCGGCAGGAAATGCGTTTGGAGGAGTAGATTGGACACTTTGAACGGTCGATCTGTCATGGTACTAACTCATGAGTCCAGACACACGACGCTTCGGCACGACGTCGCGATCGGTACTGCCGCCCCACCCGCTATCATACAAATAAACTTTATTCGCTCGCTGGCCACTGACGTAGCATAATAGGGACGTTGCATTTGCATCTATAAAAGGACTAATACATAATATTATATTCTACTGTCAGTCCTTTCAGCCTTAATTATGTTTTATCAATGTGATTTCAAACTTTGGAAGCCTAAATATTATATTATCAACTGTTTTTGTAACTACATAACACTTAACGGTTAAACTGTATGACGTGCTTTTAGCTTAGGTAAAAACTAAAGGAATATCAATAATTCTCTAAGTATATATTAATCCGCGAGCGAAAAACTTTGGATCCCTTCTGACGAAAAATGCGGAAACGTAGGTGAATGAAATTTTGCACAGTTGTAGTTTATATTATGGAGAAGGAGTGCATCGAGCTACTATTATTTTGAAATTATGCTTTTATCATACATTTTTTTATTAAATAAAACATTACACACACTACAACACACACACTAGGAGATTTTGATTGACAAGATTATACTCGTACACACGAATTGTACTCATTTATTTATGGTTGAAGTCTGTTATCAAATTAAAAAAAGTTTTAGTTTTTTTATTGCATCTCAAATACTGACAGACAATTATTACACGGCCAGTCTGTCATCATTTGGCTTTATTAACCTGAGACTGTCGCAGAAATTATGTTTAAAAAATAATAAAGTCAATATTTTGACAATATCAATAGGAAAGCGTGGTTTGAAACTTATAATTTAATTTTTTATATGAGTTCTAATTTCTACCGTTGGCATTGAACGATCTCTAGTTGTAATAATTGTCTACAACTTATATTATGATCAAACCGAGCGTCATATTTTGTTTATTTTTAGCCACAAATTATAATACATCTTTCTACGTAAATAGAGTTTAATTTGATTTTTTCGTCACAATGATCCGTTCGCGTTATGAAACTTTACCCATAAAATCCTTTAAGAATATAATAGAATAATAAATAATAATATAATTTGTGAATAACTTATAATAAAGTCTGAAGCTTCATTAATTTATCACATTTCACTGTCGATTTCATTTCATACACGATGGTATGTCAATGGCGGTGCATTCATGATCTGACGGATAGTTCCGTGGCAATAACCCCTGTGCATGCTCCCCTAGACGGGGTCTCGTTATGGCCGAGGGGTCAAACGGATTGATTGAGAGTTTTAGACTAATGTTTATGAGTATGCATCAGCTGCGCTTAAATATTATGAGTAATGGACTGGTATTCTAGTAAGTAATGATATTATTATTATACTAGCTGTTGCCCGCGACTTCGTCCGCGTGGACTTCAGTTTATAGGGCGCGATGTCAACAAAATTGGTTTTGACACCAATTTTGGTTAAAGGTTTAAAAGTTGAAAATAGCTGTGGCAGTCAAAAGTTAATTTATTTTAAAGTTGTTTAATTTCTAACAAAAGGAAGATCTACCTATTATTATAGTAGTTTATTCTACATTTTACACGTAGGCAAAGTACGTACTAAAAACTAATGGAAAACATTTTAATGTTCACAATATCTGGAAGAACATATATGAGAAATTATTTAGAGTGGTACGTTTCATGAATTTTCCCTAAGGAGACTATAATATTTTAGTCTCTATCTAGTCTCTACGAAACTGTAGCATTCCATATTATAAAACTCCACCTTTAAAAAACAATCATCTCTTTACATAAGTTAAAACCTTCTTAGAATAATCTAGACAGGAAATTAACTCTTTTGTTATCAACTGAGTCGAATGGGAGGCCAAATTGAAATACTATTATCACAAGAAGTCGGTTAAATAACAAATAAAATTATTGGAATCGAATTTTTGCTGTGTAATCCCGAAAGTGGAACATCGATTTTTTGTTACATAAAACATATTTAAAGAGCTTTTTACTCACTTTGAGTGTGTCTTAATTGGACAAGCAATAAAATAATTTCACTTTCAATGTTGTTTTCTAAAATGTATAGAAATAACATATTAGGTACTTTTTGTTCTGTGGCAAAAACGTAGCGTACGTTTTTAGAGTTTTTTGTTTGATCGAGACCTTATTCTTATAAATTCTAAGGGTAAAACTTAGGGTATTATATTATTATTATTTATAGATTTTGATCTTAATTGCAATATTAATGTAGAGTATTCATAACACTTACCGTTTCAAGAGCTTAGTACTAGAGAGTCGATCAAGATGTCTTAATTTAGACTTCCAATAGGCAATAATAAAGTCTAATTGATAAGTTGGTAGGCAATAAAATGGACCTCAATTTAGTCCCTGGAAAGGACACGTCATGATAGTATTTTATTAGGGATAAATGTACGGTTTCCGCGCGATAAACGAAATTTGGCGTATAAACAGTTCCGGCAACATCTAGTTTTATTTATATTATTTATATTTTTACCGTCGCCTAGCTATCGTAAAACATTTAGACCAGTCTATCTAGAATTGTACTATTTCTAGCAAACACATACACATCAGTACCGCAGCTGGAGGTAAAAAAAAAACATGTCAGACCGAAATGTATGCTCTACTTTAACTAAAGAAAAAAGTTATTGACGTGTTCTAAATCAACGTTTCTATTTTATTTCGTGTAGAAGTGAGGATCTGTAGAATTCACAAGAATTGTGTACAGATTCTGTACCCAATTCTTCAGAATCAGTATAGAATTTGTCGCTAGTACCTGCTACATAGCATGTAGATTTCTATAGAAAGTATATTTTTCATTTATAAAACGGCGAGATTATAATTATTATCAGTGATCTCCTTGTGATCTCATCAAAATTAATGATCCGTTAACATTTGTACCATCGGAGAAATTTAGTTTTATCGGATCGGCGGAATAGGTAGATCTTGTGATTTGGGAGTTGGTCAGGTTATGTTAAGATTATAAGCCGACACAATATCAAGACTTGTAGGTATTGACCTGATCATTTTATCTGTTATAGATAAAATGTTATAACTTATAAGGACATTGGGTTAAAATATTGTAGATTATAAAATTAGGGGTCAAACAAGCAAACGGGTCACTGATGAAAAGCAACTACCATCGCCCAATGGACATTCGCAGCATCAGAAAGTTGCAGGTGCTTTGTCAGCCTTTTAAGAGGGAATACGCTCTTTTTTTGCAGTTTTGCAGGTCGTATTGGTCCGGAAATACTACTGGTGACAGTTCGTTCCAGAGCTTACAGTGCGTGGCAGGAAGTTACGCGAAAAACGCACGGTGGAAATCCTACAAATCCTACAAATCTTATATAGACGAAAGTTTGGATGTATACGTATGTATGGATGTTTGTAACTCTTTCACGCAAAAACTACTACTGAACGGATTTTAAATGAAACTTGACAATAATATAACTTATCATATCAACATCAGAATAACACATGGGCTATAATTTTAACCGACTTTCAAAATGGAGGAGGTGTTTTTGTTATTGAGTGAATCGATTTTCAATTTTTTTTCTTTTGGTGGTTGTCATCCCAATTTATGAATATGATACATATTCATAAAAGTGGTGACCTGATGAAGGGACCCATAAGAAATCGAGGGAACTCCTTAAAACTCATATGGAAACCTGTGGTGACTGCGATTTCGTGAGCAGTATTCTAAGTATATGCTACCAACAAGTAAGATTTTGCACCAACTTACCATGGTTCGGAACATGCTGAGAGAACTCCTGACTCTTTATAGCTATACAAGTTTACGAGTTTCGACGTTATTTTAAGAACGGAAAGCATAATATAATATTATGCTACTATGTAAATTACATTTATCATCATCATCATCCTCATCATCACTACCATAAACCACTTAAACCGTGGGACACAGCTAGTCTTATAATATATCTTATTATATCTTTAAACGAGCAATTCTTGTATATAAATATATAATTGGAATCTCGGAATCGGCTCCAACAATTTTCATGAAATTTAGTATATAGGGGGTTTCGGGGGCGATAAATCGATCTAGCTAGGAATCATTTTTAGAAAATGTAATTTTATTCGTGTTTTATCGAATACCGAGCAAAGCTCGGTCAAACAGCTAGTATGGAATAAATTGTGGTTACACATTATTCATCACACAACCCGCAAATCAATACGTTAGCTTAAAAGGTGATATCGTGAAGCAATTGTTTATACAAAGTTATTTGTGAAAAGTTATATTATATGAATCATGGCGACTGAAAAACCGACCGCGTAGCCTTGTGTCATGAGTTCATGATACTGAATATGGTTTAAATACTTTGGTTTGTTAATTACTTACAATTTAACCAAATGAGGTTATTGGTTTTCAGCTTATATCTGTATATGTACAATAAGACTATTGAATATAAAGTTTATAGAAGATTCGAGAAACGAATTTAGTAGCACTCAGAACCTGATTAGAAATTACGCATTTTATGTATTTAAGGTTTTAAAACTGTGTTATGACTTATGAGTTATGACCATTAGCTTCATGGTTATGACTAATGACTTATAAGCTATGACTATCTTCAATGTTCTCGCGACTCCACCAAATGGAACAGAAACACAGTGTATAACCCGAACATTTCAAGTGGGCATGATAAACTACGATAAGTACTTTTAGTATGATTATTCGCCTTTGAGATGGTTTATACCTCGTGTTGATTTATTTACAACTTAATTTTAAAACTGTTTTTTGTTGATTTCTTAACGAAATACCAATATTTATAATACAATTGTATGAAATATATTAGGATAAAATTAATACTTACCGGAAATATGAAATTCCATCCTTTTTTTACGTTTTAAACGTATGATTTTTACAATTGTTGAACGAGCACTGGGACATGCTTCCCAGCGGAGCGTTCGAGCACTACTAAATCGAAAGTCCACCAGAATGTTGCGTTTGGTGCTCTTTTAGTGAGGTCGTTTTTTGCCGCGGAATGTGAATCTTGTATATTAGTGATCGAAGGTAATACTGTATAAATAATGTTTTGTCAAGGCCAATCAAAAGAGCTTGAGAAAATAATACATATTTTGAGTATATACACAGAAACTGGGGAACTATTTTCAACTTAAAAGGAGAGTAAAGCACCATGGAGTCAGACCAGCATGGTGGATCGACCGTAATCCGTCGGGGATGCGTAAAGCATTTCCCCATGTAAAAAAGTTCGTTATTCATACTTTCATGTAACACGCTTCATGATTAAACTATAAATTTTCTGGTTGACCATGAAACTTGTCAAATTCGTTACCTGCGTTATCAATCACAAAATCAATACAGTATCTGCAATCTGCATGTGATAATGAGGTAAAAACTGCAGCGTGTTAGGTAACAATATAACCTCCATTCATCAAGTAAATCTTAAATTGTAAACAAAAAGATAAAAATGATAAATGGGGCTCGAGCAACATGCTACTAAAAACTCCTCCTGTCACTAAATATGTGCAATAAAGAAATATACTTACTTACATAAAATATCATAAAAAATAGTATCGTATCCTTTTTTAGGGTTCCGTACCCAAATGGTAAAAACGGGACCCTATTACAAAGACTTCGTTGTCGGTCCGTCTGTCTATCTGTCACCAGGCTGTATCTCAAGAACCGCTCTTGCTAGACTTATAAAATGTTCATTGATTATGTATATATCTGTTGCCGCTATAACAACAAATACTAAAAACAAAATAAAATTAATATTTAAGGGGGGCTCCCATACAACAAACGTGATTTTTTGTCTCGCTAATTATATCAATAATGGCAACGGGTAGGCACTTGACATTTTCACAAAGGTCTAAATTGTATGTGTAGGTACTTTTATAATTAAAAATAATATTAAAATAAAATAAAAATGTAAGAGGGGCTCCCATACAAAAAACACAATTTTTAGCTTATTTTTGCTCTATAAACAGTACGGAACCCTTCGTGCGCGAGTCCGACTCGCACTTGGCCGATCATTTCCGTTTCATTTTTCTTAAAAATATTATAGTTTATTTATATTACTACTATAATACTCTACTAAGCTGCAATTTCGTTGCGCCGAAATTTGGATATCATGCTGGAACCACCGGGAAACCATCCTGTGCCTTTTCCCAGCATACAAAATCTTAACTCTTTCTCTTATCTCTTCAGTATTCTTAATCTGAAGAGCTTAATAGACTGACAGACGTTCACATAACATTATTAAAGATTAATAAATCATTAATCCTAATTAAATTCTCTACATGTTTAGGTAATATGTACAAGATTATTACCTCAGATCTTGTGCAATTGAAAGTGGTGTGAGAGACCCCGTGCGAACTCTATGTATTGTTACATAGGTACTAATTGAGATCTAATTATACAACAATGACGTTATCTACGCGATTATTTATTGGTGGTATGTACTTAGACAAGATGCATTCGATTTTCGACAGCGAAATATAAAACGTAGGACTTTAGCATAATATCCCACAACCTGTACATTTTGCGGTACACTTTACGGAAAAACTATAACGCGGCACGCCTATTGATTTGTGCTTTGACATAGTAATTTTTATTTATATGTAGATGTAGTGTTATTATCAGTCAGTCAAGGTGTGACGACGCGAGCGCTTACAAAGCTCGGCTTTTAGCTAGTATCTTACATTTCTAACCTTGAACTGAAGAAAAGTGGATCAGCTGATACTGCCTGCTGATAAAGTGTGTCTATCTGTTACCTCTTCACGCTCAAACCGCTGAACGGATTTTCCTAAAATTTGGTACGGAGATTTCCGAGAAAGGACATTTATTATAATACTTTTTATCCCGGAAAAATGTGCGGTTCCCGAGTGATAAAATAATTTTGGCGCAACAGAGTTGCGGGCGTCATCTAGTATGCGATATAAATATGTAAATAGGTTTTTTTAATTAAAATTTGTTTCTGCTTAAGCGTCTTAAGTTTACTTATGCAGGTTTAATGTTAAAAGGTATAGAATAAAAAAAAGGACAAAGAGCAGTATTTTGTAATTTTCCTACGCACGAAGGGTTCCGTACCGTTATAGAGCAAAAATAGGGCAAAAATTGTGTTTTTTGTGGGAAATTTTATTTTATTTTAATATTATTTGTAATTATTAAATTTCACATATAATTAACGCATTTTTGAAAATTTAAAGTGCCTACCTGTTTCTAGTATTGATAACGAGGAAAAAAAGAACACGTTTGTTGTAAGTATGGGAGTCTCCCTTTCATATTAGTTCTATTTTGTTTTTAGTATTTGTTGTTATAGCGGCAAAAGATATACACAATCTGTGAAAATTTCAGAAGTCTAGCTTTAGCGGTTCTTGAGATACAGCCTGGAGACACACAGACGTACGGACGCACAGACGGACAGACAACGAGGTTTTTTAGTAGTAGGGTTTTTACCATTTGGGTACGCAACCCTAAAGGAAACATATTTTATACACAGCCTTGTCGATACAGAGTCGTCAATATTGGCTCGCTGATGTTTGTCGAATAGCATACTATGTCGAAACGTTAGCTGTACAAACTCATCATTAGCTTGAAAGTCAATAGGAAGGAAGGAAGGTCGAAAATCATCTATTATATAGGACCGATTCTTAAACTTCCATTTTCGCTTCGAAAGAAAGAGAGACAATAATTTGATGTATGCATAAATTGTAAGTTGTAATCTAATAGTATCCCCTGCAGTCCACAGTAGAAATGCGAAAGTAATTTTTGTCGGTCGTGGTTACCCGCGGTAAAGATCGAAATGGTACCTTCAGTTTATCTCCGCAGTGTTTCTATACTTTCGCATGTCCACTGTGGCCATGCTAAGGCTGCTGGTATCTAACCCAACGATGTTACCGTATTGTACTAGGTGACGCCTGCAACTCCGTTGCTTCAAAATTGGTTTATCGCGATTCGCGCGAGAACAGCGGGGCTAAAATGGTCACATTTAGCAATTCCTCTCAATCAATTCAGCATATGAATTGTCAAAACTGTCAAACTGACAAATGTCAAATCAGTACAAAAATACAGAAATGAATTGCAAGCAGAGTTGCATTTTGCGATTTTACAAAAATGAATCATATTATGATTCATATCATGATTCTTCAAAGCGACCATTTTGGCCCCGCCGTACAGTTTTCCAGGATAAAAAGTATCCTACGTCCATTCCCGGGACCCAAAGTATCTTCATGCTAAATCAGAGCAAATTCGATTCAACGGTTTGGGCGTGAAGAGGTAACAAACCGACACACACGCATTTATATTGATATTGATATTATTCTAAGTAGAGTCAAAGAGGATAATATAAACTACGTAATAGTAGAGTAAGCAATACTGGTCGTCACATTGTACTGTCACCGTATTGTTTTGTAAGTGATAATTACATACAAGTCATCAGCATATTACGCTGGCATACGGTAGTGAGGCTGGTGAGCGCTGGTGAGTGGTGACACATTTTACACTTACACAACCGCAGTGCTTCTCAAACTGCACGCCGATTTTGTATAAGTACTTAATAATATAATGGATTTTATGATTATACTACATACTTACATACCTAATTTTAAAGTACAAAGTACAAAGTGTAGGAAATCTCTAATGATTTATGATTACCAAAAATGCTCAAATGCATTTTCCAACTAAAGGTCTCTCCAGATTTAAAGTTAACTTGTTAATGACCTAGGATTGATCTCATCCTAATATTATCAGTTAAGTTTATTCAGTAGGCAGTTGGTGGACCTACGTAAGTTGTTGGCGTTATTTCGAACCCAGTCGACAGATCAGCCTGCCTAGCATACGCCAACGGGATATCTCACTCTCGAGATAATTAAAAACTACTCGTCTCATAATGTCAAAATCTCAACATTATCTTGACAAAACACTATAAAAATGTGATGATAGATCTACGCGAGAAAAAATGTTTGTCATGCTAGGGTCAATAGAGATGAAGAGACAAACCATCAAATATCGAGAAAACATGTAAACTGAGATATCTCGTTGGCGTATGCTAGGCAGGCGGGACTTATATTAAATTGGAAAAAAACGACCCCGTGGCACAGATATATATTAGTAGCCCGTGGTCCAGTGGTTTGAGCGTGGCTCTTGACCTGGAGGTCGTAGTTTCGATTTCCGCGTTGGAAACGTGTTGTTTCCATGTTTGGTTAGGATTGGTTAGGACAATTATGCAGGCTGATCACCTGATTGTCTGTCAAGTGAGATGATCGTCGGATAGGCATGTAAAAAGTCTGACACAGAATAAAAAAAAAACTATTAATGAAGAATTAAGAAAAAAAAAACAGATTTGAACACGCACACGTCTAATTATAACAAATTTTTTGGTAAACTATTAAAACATAAATAATATAGTTTCTAGTAATCGCACTTCCTTGCTGATAATTACATCCAGTCATCCTTGACACGGTCTGCCCACCGCGGCACCGCTCGCCCACGGGCTATTGTCAGCTATTGTTGCCTACCGATAGGCAACATGCCTATGATGAAATTGTGTTTACAAGGCTTTCCTTGTTTCAAAGTTATGAGAGTGTAAGGTGTTATAATATTGTGGGATAAGAGGGCAACTAACCCCAAAAATCAAAAATCGTCCTTCTCTCTTCACACTCAAGCCCGTCTTTCATATGCCAGGTGAAAAAGAACGACGCGGATTCATCGCCAAATTAGTTTTTTCTCAATAACTCGATAAATATACAACATTTTAAAAATCCGCTAGGTCGATCTCTCAATGATACAATTTTATACAATGTGTTAAAATATTAACTTAGTTCAATGCACGGTTATGGCAATAAATGAAAAATTCGTAAAAATTAGATGCGTCTTTGTGATTTTTTTCTATCGAGAAAATTTTAAGATATCGTGTTTTTGCTCAGATCGAATTCTCGGAAATATAATGTAGTATCTAATTTTAGAAAATGAAACAATTCGGGGCTTATTTTCAAGTAAAAAAATGAATTATAAAATCGACACTTTAGGGTTAGTCGCCAACTTAAGTGGTGATATTTAAGGATAAATACCAAGATAAAGTGAGCGCAGCTTTTCTGGATCCACAATTAAATAAGACCGGTAGATTTAAAATTAATTCATATACATCTATTATGGGAGCAGAACTTATCGCTATTTACAATGCATTATTATATGTACAATCTATTAATGTTAAAAAAATTGTGATTTTTTGTGACTCCAAGAGTGCTCTTCAGCACGTATTAAAGTGTTCTTCTAATGATCGATGTACGCAGTTAGCTTATGATATCGTGGCATGTATTTTAAGTTTGATTAGGTCTGGCAAAGAGATTATATTACAGTGGATACCTGCTCATATCGGCATCATAGACAACGAAAGGGTAGATGGTTTAACGAAAGAAGCAACCACGCAGGGCGATATAGTTGGGCGTCTTCCTGACTATACTAATATTTTAACTAACGTAAAATCTCAAGGATACCGGTTATGGAAAGAATATTTTGATGAACGGTCATTATCAAAAGGAGTGTGGTATAGAACTATGCAAATGACTATACCAAAAAGACCTATATATAAATTATTATGTATGTTCCTATGAGGGTGACATGCTCGCAAAGCGAACAAACCCTCTTTAATAAATAAAGAAAAAAAAAAAATATATTTAAGGACCTTTTAGTATTAAACTGAGTTAAAAGTTCGACAACCATTTTCTCAATTTTTTTAATGTACTTACAGAAATTTTAAATTACAAACATTCAAAACGCAGGTGGTGGTCTAAAAAAATAAATTAAAAAGATTTCCATACAATTTACAGAAATCCATACAATAATGGTGTATTGATAGTTAACTTAATAATTTAAAATACTTGTTTTTGAACTGTATTTTCATATTATATAGGTAGGTAGGTACTATTGGATTAAGGTATGAATTAATATTTGTACCACGCTCTGCCTTTGCGTGTGGTTTGCGTAATGCAAAATTGCAGTTTAAACGATTATGCGTATTGGTTTTACAGCTATCTTACTGTAACTTATAATATTGTAACAAAACTGTGCTTGTACTGTTAGGAATTGCAATTCTAGGAATCGTGTCTAAATACAATATCTATGAACATAATATGATATACACTAGAAATAACCGCTTAGTACTAGATAAGTACATACCTGATACATAATATAATACATATTTAATCTACAGCGTGTTTATGGATTTCGACTAGACCATAGAGTAACAAATATACCTGGTCTCTGGACTAGACCAAGCATTTAAAAATGTAATCTGTATACTAAAATTGCTTTACTAAATATAATTTTACGTCTTAACAATGTAAGAAATATGTACAGACAATAAAGTTGAAAGTACCCCGCACTATCACAAAAAATCGTAAACAAAGCTACTGCATAATGTGGTATACCATATCGTCCACATAAACAATACATGATTATTATTCCCAATCATACGCCGGAAGGATCATTTCCGCCGCCTAGTGAAGCGGCACCTTTCCTTATGGTCACAGACAGGGCCGGACCGTGCGTGTACTGTGTAGTCACTGTAGTGTGTAGGGGGCCCTGGCTCCCCAGTCAAAATGCATTCGTCAGTTTCGATAGCGCAGTTAGACGTCAAAAATGTATGGGATTTTACATAACACATCTCAAGCGCCATGACCATCCTAAACTGTTCGCTGTCAAGCATTTCTGTATGAGCCCACAAAATTTTTTTTGAATTCACGGGGCCCTGAGCTTAAGCCTAAAAGCCATATGCTAAATCCGGTCCTGGTCATATATATGGAACTTATGATAATTGTGTACTGTGTAATACTAAGTAAGGGTCAATGACCGGATTTGTGTTCGTGACTGTACATAGTGTGGGCTAATTATTAGGTCCTTAAGTAACTGTTTACGAGGCTAAGGATAAACAAGAATGAAATCAACAAAGGAGATAAAGATGTAGCTCACTCTTTCTGGTAGAAATCACGTTATGTTGCCTAAAACTTGCCTTAATAGCTACCGACAGTTAAGTTCTCTATGATAAAGGAGAATGCACACAAGTATTTGGTATCCCATACCATATTGCGTCAAGACCAAACTTGGTTTTTTTACAGTCTATTATTATCATAATATTAGCTCCTATAAAAAACAGACGGTGTGTGGAAAATGATAGACGTTAGCGTTAAGCAAAGCAATTTACTTTATAGTACCAAACGAACGTGGCACGACAGTTACCAGTATCTTCATATTATTAGCCATTGAATCACGGCAGATTCTGACTAAATCCCAAGTGTATTAATTTTGAATTCTGACTTAAACACAATATATACTCCCTCCTCCACGAATGTATGAGATGGATGACTCTTTGCGACTCTTTGCGAAATTGTGATTATTCAGAGTCTAAATCCAGTCGAAGGTCGAACTGGCCTGGAGCCAACAGATTCGAAAAACGTCACTAAGGGCGCCATCGACGAGAATACACTTTATGCCTACACGGGATCTCTTTACTCAACTACGCCGAAGAAAGAAGGGTATTGGCAATATTGTGTTATGCACCGTTTCAATTTGACATTTAATTAAATTCTTAACTAAAGCACAGTATAGCAAATATGTCATATTGCTATACTGTGGTCTGTGACTGAAGACATGAGTGGATAAAATGGTAACTATAATTTGAACAAACATTGGAACCCTACATGAACTAACCTAGCTATACATAGAAATTCTTATTTCTAATCCTTTTTTTTTTTAATTAAACCATAAAAATATTTAGGAGCTAAATCAGAAGTTGTACTGAAAGTGCTATTCTATAAGACATTTTGGTGAGAAAATTAAGAAAATTGTAATTATTTATCACCCAATTAATTTTATTTAAAAGTTAAATACTTACTACGAGTAAAATTATTAGATTTGACGCGGATTTTCAAGAGCGACTTGCATTATTTGATATTTCGCTGAAAACGTGTTACTCAGAGTGTTACTATGTACTGTAGGGTGAGCCGCTATTTCCTACTTATTCATTATATCACCAGCTTCCGCTGTCAATGAAAAACATGTTTTGTTATGTTTCATCGATTTCCTCGACTATTTGTAGCAACGATTTGTTTTGAATAAATAAAAGACTGATGATTTACCAAAACAGTAATAAGTTGCAGGCTGCAGGATGCAGCTAATTCTTGAAAAAATTCAATATGTTATGACTTATGGTCTTTAATTTGAAGTAGCGTTCGAGGCGTGTAAGTTTTTTTGCTTTTAGCTCACGAGCTGTAGGTTAAGTAGTATCTGGACGCTGTTAAGCATTCGTGTACTAACCCACATAAAATTACGTATTGAGTTATGAGTGCAGTTATGTTCTATAAATGATTTACAACAAGACTGCATTCAAAATTTATCAACAAAAAAAATTGTGGGTTAGGACACTAATGCTTAACAACGACCATCTAACCTATTTTGGAAAATAAAAGACAATATTATTTAGTTTTAAATATTTTATTTTACTATAGACCTCCTAAAAATCCTGAAATATCCATTCTTTTGAACCGCTTATAAGTATTTAGAGTCCTTTAAAGTTACATAAAAATTATATTAAAAGAATTACATAAGGTGCCCTAGTAAACTTGCTCCAGAAACATCAAGGTCTCTTGGAGATGTTTCATAATCATAACGCACATATTTAATTCATATTTTGGACTTTATTTCCCTGTAATAAGAGCGAAACGGATATTTCGTGGGCAGTGCAAAACTACTTTCTCACCAATGACGCCAAGTTTCTTTGCAAACGAGTTTTTTATCGCTTTACATATTACGTCTCATTAAACATAATAAAACATTGTTAATACTTTCGCTTGTGCCAATTTGTATTGATAAGTGAAAGAGTAGCAGACAGCAGTAGGTATCGCGAGTTATGTACAGTTATGTAGAGCGCTATATAATATCTAAGATAGGTACTTTATTCTTTTTTGTAAATTGTAGTGGATATCTTATATGTGTAATATCTATGGAGTACCTGAAGGACTTGTGTTACAGGTACCAGACAACGGAATATATTTAATACTTTCATACTATACATATTATATATAGACACATCCAGACCCGGGAACATTGAAAACTTTTTGTTCCGTCGGCGGGATTCGAACCCGCGACCCTCGGCTTGAGCTGCCACACACTCAACCAATTGAGCCACACTACCATGGTTTGGAAGGTGCTAAGAGAACTCCTAACTCTTTATACATACAACTTTGGGAGTGTTTAGCTTTTAAGAACGGAAAGCATAGCTACTATGCAAATTACATTCATAATAATCATCATCATCATCATCATCACTACCATAAACCGTTTTGACCCTATTATTGGTACTTTTCATAGCCTTTTATTATGTTATGTAACTTAAACCGCGGGTAACACTGCGGAGCACAGCTAGTATCTCATAAACATTTATAAAAAGTAAAAATTGTCTTTGTTCGACCTAGTTTGTGATGGGGCTGGGACCTGGGTTATCATTGATAACTTGAAAGGAAGTGGACTGATAGTATTATCATGAGTAGTGTTCATCATGCTGCATGCATGATGCCTCATCATTATGTAAGTAGCAAGTTCTACCAATATGTAGGTACTATCAGAGAAAGTGCTCCATGAGCTTTTGGCGGAACTACGTTATTTGGTTGCGTTATATCAAGCCCAGATGACAGATCTAAACTAACAATGTCTATACAAAACCTGACCGAACAACGTAAGTTCCCTATTTGCCTATGGCACCGAATATATATTAGTAGTGCCATAGAGTAATAAATATACTGGTAGTACCAACCTTTGGCAAATTTCTCCATGTCACAAAGTTAAGGCTTTGCATAGTCATAGTGTCAAAACTAAAAACGTGTGGTAAAAGTTATAGATTTTGGGGACTTTTTCTTATTTTTATTTATAATAGCTCCTTTGTGAATCGCCAATGTCAGAGTGTAATGAGTGTTGACTCTGCCGTAAATTTTAGGGACAAAGGGCCTTAGTGTATTCTTGCATCTAAGAACAAACCTCAGCGTCCTGCAGTAGACTGATGATAGTAAAATTTTATTAGGCTTATTTGTCACCATGCGTAATCTTCCAACGAGTAATACCAAGAAGACTGCTCAGTCTTCGCAGAAAACTTGAACCATGACCTCATAACAATTGCTACATTAGTCAGGCAGGTACATGGTACTAAATTCATCACCTAACTATTCGTAAATATAAAGATACCGAGAGATACCGCATATTATTTAGTATCTAATTTAATTAATAATAGGGAATATCACTCAAAGGGCGGGGGAGTACCCTACTAGCACAAGTAGGTACAGTAAATAATCCGATCAAAATCCGACATGACTAGTCATATCAGAATATTGATACAAACGTTGTCAAACGTCGAATAAAATTTTCTTTACTGTCTATGCTGGTGCTGGCGTCTACCGTAAAAATATTGCATTAATTACATCCTGCTATAATTAAAATTCTTGAATGTGGTAAAAAATGGATAAAGTTCCAAATTCGGTTTGTAGGTTTTTGTTGTTGACGGCGCGACGGTTAGCTATCTGCTAATTAACTGCTAATTAGTAATTAGTGATGATATTTTTCATCATCATCATCATTATCATCATCAGGATACAGGTCACCATTTTGATTATCTTCGTAACGCTTTACCTGTTAAGTGTTAACCCTTATCGCCGGGTACTCAGGGGCTTTTAGCCAAGACGTTTTCTGTACGTATTGCTTCTTTATAGAATCCCGATCAAAATGTATGGAATTGACTTAACATGAGTCGAATGTCGACTTCATTTTATCGAACGCATATGTCAATTTTATACATTTTGATGGGCGATTCTATATAATCCGCCTTATAAAGAATCGAAAAAGGAAACGTCTTGGCTAAAAGGCCTTTATTTCTAAGAAATCTCTAAGATTATAATGAGAGAATAGAACACAAACCAAGAATCTCGATCTAAGGTCAAAAATATTGAAGCTGGGTGATTCCCGAGTCCTGACGGGAAACATCGCATATGAGTTATGCCATGATTCGTAGGTGGAATTCATGGAGACTAGACGTCATGATAGTAAGCACGACCGTCATTCAACAATAAGAATTATTGTGAACTTAAAGATGATCCAAAATCCAAATTAAAAGGTAGGCAACAGCATTCACTTATTAGTAAGTTACTATCAGAGAAGTTGATTCATATAGGCAGATCACTATTGTGCTATGCCTATACCTATGCCTCTACCGACCGGATACGATGCTGCGATCTATCACTTATCTAGGACTCACCTTGTAATTGAGTCCCTGTACATCCTCCTCCAGCGAGACGTCCGAGTACATGTCGTCCGCCGGCTCGCCCCCCGACCCGCAGCCCGACGAGTTGAACGACGACGACCGGTACAATTGGCTAAAACAATAGCAGTGTCTAATGTCTTTAAAAAACAGGATCACCACCTTGAAAAACACTAAATTATAAGAGTTTTCAGCGGGTGCACAGCGCCATCTAGCGGCGATCAAGGGAAGGTGACAGCGCCATCTAGCGTTAGAGAGTCAAACTAAAATGAATGATAGTAAGCGTCCAAGTCCGAGTACGCACCTATAGATGGCGCTAAACATATTTTAAGTTTCGCATCATTTAAAAATAGTTGTTATTTTCAATTTTTATGAGATTTTGTATGATTAAATTTGACGAATATATTGTAATTTTTAACTATTTACCTGGCTAGCACATTTGAACCGATTTGGCGTTTCCCCGAGCTGAAACAAGAAAAAAATATTTATTAGATAGGTAGGCAAAAAGTGATCCGACTGGCAGCCGAAAATTTTCAAGTTTAGCTTGTTATGAATTTAATATTTATTATTTCCATAGATACTTATAAATTAGATGATAATTGAATAATAATATTACATACATGGGCGTACCCAGGTTCTGGGCCAGAGGGGGCCAAATTACCGAGGTTCTGGGCATAAAAGGCATAAAAAATTTACAATTTTTAGTTGTAAAAATATTGTACCTATTAAGTACCTACTTACAAATAAATGGCAAAAATTAGTTTTCTTAACTTTTAATTTTTATAGATAAAAGTACTAATAGATAATATACTTAGTAGGGACGTCAAAATGTCAAAATGATCCAGGGGTGGCAGCTGCCCCCCCTCGGTACGCCCATGCAAGGCTTACATAAGTGGCTGTAACACGAAGGCTTTAAGTAAGTACCTACTGACAGCTATTTACTAGCTGAAAGGTATTCATTAATTATAATTCAAGTATGTAAATACGCTCAAATTAGCGATAATCAGGTTCAGTTGCTCAACATAACCTCCCTAATTACTAATTTTAGTAATTACATATTACCTCAATTAAATCTACAAGTGCAGCCCACTTTTACTAAATAACAATTACATTATTATGTAATAACGCACAATACATGATTCTCTGGCTCTGTGCCATAAACCTTTCTTTTGAATATCCCGTAATTTAAAAAATTACAGATTTTTAAACTCGTCTTATGCACATAAAATCTTAAACGATAAAATAGCTGTTTTGAAAATGCGGTCTCGTTGCAGTTAGGTCTAACTGTTATAACTTATTATTTGATTCCGTTCAATTTTTATTTTTTGGTAACTCGCAGACATAGCATGTGATTTGTGTACTATTATAATATTTAGGTTTCAGATTCGAGCTCGTTTGACTTGTTCGAGCGGTTAAAAAATATTTTGTTTATAAAATAATGAAAATACATAATAATATTATGTATTTACTTCTGTTTGGACTAAAGCCGGCAATGTTTAATAAATAAATAATAAAAGTATTTGGGAAGTCTTCTAAACGACCGTCTCATCAATGCACACCGTTAATTTTCTTCAGTGGAAGAATCATTCGAAGTCTGATTGACAGTGGTCTACACTGGTCAATCAAATTTTTTGGTAATATAATCATCGATGATAATTATTGTTATTAAACAGACATACACGCTAAAAATAATAGTAGTTGTGAAGTCTTTTAAAATCTAAACGATCATCCGATCAATATGCGCACTCAGAAGATAACTTCAGTGGAGGAATCATTTAAAGTTTGATTGACAGTGGTCAATGAGATTCTTGGGATGATGCGAAAGAATTCTCGCTAATGAAGCTATTCGCAACATAATCGCCGGAGTCCGGAGATAATTGTTATTGAACAGTCAGACACGCTAGCTGCACACAACAACGCATGAAAGTAACATTTTGGTTGGATGTTGTGAAAACGGACGCGATTAAAGTCAGCCTTCTGATATTGAGAGGTAAAGACAAGGATAGCGAGTGGGGACCAGCACTATAAAGGTAAGAACGCACTAGGCGTAACTGAACTCCAGCGGAACTGCGCGACACGACGCGTCATTTTTGGGTATACTGCACTTGAACTGCAGCGGCGCTACAAAAATATATTCAGTATCTAGGCAACTTCTGCTCTGAGCAATCTGAGAAATTAGAAATCATTTGTAATGTTGAAAAATTTTTGGAGAAAAGTTTTGGACATTTCATTTCCCGTCTACAATAAATGGAGATAATATATAAAACTGATGTTTTACTTTAATTATTCAAGAAAATATATTTTACAAATCTTTCTAGGCTTATTATTTATGTACAAATAAACTT
Organism: Aricia agestis; assembly: GCF_905147365.1. Classification (NCBI taxonomy): domain Eukaryota; kingdom Metazoa; phylum Arthropoda; class Insecta; order Lepidoptera; family Lycaenidae; genus Aricia; species Aricia agestis. The sequence goes on along the minus strand of NC_056428.1, from coordinate 12,550,801 downwards.
ACATATAACGAGCGCGATAAATAAAATATATTAAATTACGAGTACGATGACGTCACATCCAAATCGGAAGTACCGCAAAAGCGTTTTCGTCAGTACAAATCCTATTTTCATAAAATCATATTTTCAAATCGACTTTATTTATCAATCATAAGCTTTTATTTCATGATAAGGGTGAAATACGCTTTCCTAGGCCAAGTTCTACTAGAAATATGTATTTGTTCAATGAAATTGAATATAGGTCAAGTAGCCTATTACAATTAATTTTTCCTCGTCCATGGACATTTTAACTGATTATAGCGCTTCCAACCAGCTGACTGACTATGAAAATGAAGTTTGTCAAACCGCACTGCGCGGCAACGGAACTACACGTCGCGACAAGTCGCGACACTTTTGGTCAGTTGATCAACTTTGCCGCGCAGTTCAGTTGCAGTGCAGTTCAGTTGCCGCGTAGTGCGTGTTGTCTCATATAATTTCATACAAAGAATATTTTGACGCGTCGTGTCGCGCAGTTCCGCTGCAGTTCAGTTACGCCTAGTGCGGTCTTACCTTAAGAGAGGCTGCTTTAAAAGTTTTGCTTAAAACCGGAATTAAAGCTGTTTCATACGAAATTTGTTATAACTTATAAATGACTGAATTAAGTATATCGCAACTGTGATCTTAAATATCCCTGGAATACTTGGAACTTATAAAACAGCTTAATCAGCTGATCGTTGTATACTTAATATTAATAGGTCTGTACTACGTTGGATGATGAACACAGGGAAACTTCCCTCATGACACGGGAAGAACAATCCCTAAAGGTTCTGGATAATGGATTTATAGGTAGTAAGTATGTAGGTACTTACATTCTAACTAGCAAATAGCAATACATCGAAAGCCGTGGCGTCTCTTATGGAATCCTATGTATCGGGATTAGAGTTTTCTTGGCTTTCAGAAACGTGTAGTAAGTAAACGTTTTCATCCGCGATAAAACAATGTAAGATTAGCCTTTATTAGTAACAGTTATTATCCAGGTATTAAGTCTCAATCGCGCAAAATCTCCAGGCCTATTACAACAATAACATTTCACTTGATGATTTGATATAATTAGTTCCTCGCTTTCTTACACAACTTCATGGTGGACGAGCCGCCATAATGCACGATTTCACTTGCACCGTACACGCCCATCGGAGGTACATAATACTTTATACAACTAGAAGTACGTTAGGTCTGGCGTATTTCCTCTGGCAAGACCCTGTAGGCCTAAGCTAAGCATATCGTAATTAAATACAGGGGCTAAGATTTGGACTTTGGAGTTGTCGTCGCAGGACAGGAGTGCGGAGGCTAATCAGCCTCTGTCTAATTGGGGCTCCGGGTGAGGATGGGAGCTGGCGAAGCCCCGGCATTGCCAGCACCAAGGCGAACGCTTCAATTTGCCGAAGAAGTCCGGTTCCTAATGAAACAGTCCGGCCGGTTGTGGAGGGTTATATTATAGTCCAGAGTTTGACATTTTCTGGACACCCTCCGTTGTAATACAGCTGATAGTAGGTGGTTTTAGTAAGTAAGTTCACAGCTAGTCCCACATACCTCCTGGGTGCTTCAGAGTTCAGCTAACTGAGGCACATCCCCAACCCGGGGCACGCATAAAGCATTTTAGCAGTTCCTGATTGGTGTAGAATTTTGGTCCTGATTTAGGTATAGGCACTTATAGGTAGACCGGCCAGTCGTGGAGGGTTCATCCATCCACGTCCATCCTATGTAATACAGATCCGGGATACTTTCCTTTTAAATGGCTCATGGCAATCCGCAGGATTCATTATAAATTAAAAAAACAGCTTAGTGCGATGCATTGCAAAATCTTTGCAAAGGATTGGCACTCTAGAGTACAGATAAAACAGAATGGTTTTTTTACGTCTCTTCACGCTCAAACCGCCGAACCAAATTTGACAATATATTTTAGTATAGCATATAATATTATAGTAACTAGCTATTTGATCGAGCTTTGCTCGGTATTCGATAAAACACGAATAAAATTACATTTTCTTAAAAATGATTCCTAGCTAGATCGATTTATCGCCCCCGAAACCCCCTATAAGTATACTAAATTTCATGAAAATCGTTGGAGCCGATTGCGAGATTCCAAATCTCTAGTATCTTTAAACGAGCAATTCTTGTAAGTTATGTTACGCTCAAAGACCGAAAACGCTCAGTGAGCGAAAAAATGGCTAACAACGCGTTGTGGTAATAGTGAAACGGCCACGACGCGGAATTCGCGTCGTGGCCCTAGTGAAAACGGCCACGATGCGTTGTGGTAATCACAGAAATACCACAAAGCGAAATTCGTGTCGTGGCTGAAGTGCTATTCGACCACAACGCGTTGTGGTAATCGAGTAAAACCATGACTCGTTCTGAGCATTTAAAAACAGCCACGACGCGAATTCATGTTGTGGCCCTAATGAAAACGGCCACGACGCGTTCTGAAACCAGGCCGTGTTACGCAGGAATAATTTTATAGTGCCCAAGTGTGTGCGCAATACACAAGAGCACTCTGGTTTCAATGAAACTAGGCCAGTTACACACCCTAAAGTATTATCACTTATTTTTGTTACACACTGTATATAGGAGGATTCATGAAATTTAGTTTATAGGAGGTTTCGGGGGCGATAAATCGATCTAGCTATCATTTTCAGAAAATGTCTTTTTATTCGTGTTTTATCGATAATCGATAAATTGAAAAATATGACTCTTCCTGACATCTATTGGCAAATAATAATACTATTTTGTTAGCAACTAATTGTTTTAACGACCAGCAGATGGCGTTAATAAGTAACACGAAGTCAAAGAGTGTTTGCTATACCGAGCAAAGCTCGGTCATCCAGGTACTATATATTTATACTAACCCGGTGAACTTCGTGTCACTTTAAAAACTTCCCTGGACTTCTACGAATATTTTAAGACTAAAATCAGCCCAATCCGTTCAGCCGTTTTCGAGTTTTAGCGCGACTAACACATTTGGAAATCCATTTTTATATATAAGATATTATATACAAGAATTGCTTCTTTAAAGATATAAGATTATACTAGGATGTTTTTATCCTGGCAAAATTTAAGTTCCCAGCGCGGCTTGTTAAATTGCCCAAAAATTTGTCCTCCCGCAGAAAATTGAGCAACATGTGAGTAACACCGTATTTAGTTGCAGTTAGTTGCTAGTTGCTACAGTTACCTAACTCAGGTTTACACAAAAAGTAAGTGGTTATATTATTTTATACGGCTTACACAACTTAATCTTCTGAATTTTGGGTGGTGTTGCGTCAAAATTGTTGTAATCGTCTTTTATATTTTAAATGTTTAAGGTCAGTCCATCTTGAAAATGCAGCTATTATGATTTAATTCGAACATAACCCACCCCAAAAAGTCATTGAATGAATTGTCTCTGTGCTCTAGTCTGATGATTATTGACACACTTTGAGAATAGCTGTACTAGATGTAGGATTTATTTCCTTTATTACGCAGTGACCGTAAATTCTGGAACACTTACGTCTTCTCCCGGGACTCAAACTATTAAATACCCATCTAGTGGAGGCGTGAAGAGGTTTTAGTGATTAATGACAGACACACTAACAAGTAACTATTGGTGTAGAAATATGGATTCGGTATAATAATATAGATAAATAATTAATTTTATCGTCTAATTACTGCTTGATTTGAATTGGAATATTTGAAGGCAAAAAACTGTACACCTATCCGGTGACCAGTTAAAATGGAGCACTTTATAATAACGCCCCTCTTTTTTGTCAGGGGTTAAAAATCTCATTTAACAGGATGGTGATCAAGGCAATTGCTACATTCACACATTTTAAATAATATTGCAATTTCATGAATAAGAAAGTGTTGTAGATACTCGAAGGAAGAAGGTTAAGAAGTTAGATTTTTGACGGACTGACGGACGCCCAAATAATAATGTTTTGTTTTTGAATGAATTGTCTGAAGATTTTTCAAAAAACAATAATTTATGTAAGTATAGCTCGCGGAACCCTTACGGCCTACAAGGCCTTTGTGGAGCCCCAGGGTTTCACAGACCACTCTTTCAAAATAGCTGTTTTATCTTTTGGGTAATTAAATCCCTTTTAATGCCCTTTACCTGTCACCAAATCCCGTTAGAAAGCCATCAACCATACATCTATTATACAGTCACTCGTCATACCCTTTAGCACAGTGCCCACATGCCCACGTAGGTGTATGGCGTATGACCATTGCGTGATCACATACCATTAGTAGACAATAGACGCACATTGTACAGTCCCCGATTCTTCGTTAGCCAATTGTGTCGAATTTCGTGGCTACGGTTAATAGCTGGCTAAGCCAAGGTTTAATATTTCCCACTGTGAGTGACCGGTTGTCTTGCTGGTTACAAATTAAAAATGACGTGGGAAATGCTTCAGCACGAACGGCTTGGCAAGCACGAAAATCCGGCATCCGAAAATTAGGATGGAATGTAAGTGCCAAAAACTAAAGAATATTACATACATTCATATTTCATACTCGTATGTGTAACTTTTCAGATAGTAATTAAGTACTTACTGCAAGTCTATGGAAGACGCAAGGACGTTGAAGCTATTATTTCAACGTCCTTGGGAAGACGTATGTTTTATAAGTTATAAGGGGGACATGCTTGCAATGCGAAAAAAAGTTAAAAAAGAGATTTAATAAAAAATCGGTCAAATGCGATACGGACTCGCGCACCAAGGGTTCCGTACCGTTATAGAGCGAAAGTAGGGAAAATTGTGTTCTTTGTATGGGAGCCCCCCTTTATTGTTTATTTTATTTTAATGTTATTTCTTATTAAATATTAAAATACACATATAATTGAGGATTTTGTGACAATTTCAAGTGTCTACATGTTGCCATTATGGATTGCGAGCCAAAAATACCAAAAAAAAAAATCATCATTATCATATTTTAAACAGTAGAAACCCATAATTTAAATGTTTGTTGAAAAATATGCCTTTTAATGGCGCCGAAAACACTGTTCGCCATGGTGTGACGTCATATTTCTTGTATTTTATACTTACTTTCTTTGTTGAAAAAATTTTTATGTGCTAGACGTACGAGTCTAAAAGTATCAAAAAATTAGAAAATAATTAAATAAGGAATGAGAAATTATATTTTGTAATGTTGAAAACTTTTGTAGAAAAGTTTTCAACATTACAAAATATTTCATCTTTCTAGGCTTATTCTTATTATTTATGTACAGATAAACATACAGTAATTATAACGACCGCGTTAAATAAAAATCGTACGCCGTATACCTAGGTACCTCAATAGCGTTTTCGTCAGTACAAATTAAAAAATATAGGTAAAATCATATTTTCAAATCGACTTTATTTATCAATCATAATATTAAAGTTTTATATTTTGATGATAAGGATGAAATACGGTTTCCTAGGCCAAGTTTTACTAGAAATTTGCATTTGTTCAATGAAATTGAATGTGGGTACAAGTAGTCTATTTATTACATAGGACAAACTACATCCCGGAAGATTAATTAAAATCGATATGAATTTTTATTAAAATATTTTGTCACAATTTTTTGAGTGGGTGGACTGGCCATCGTCGGTATTTTGCCCACCAAAAAATGTTAGTGGATTGATCACAAATCAGTAATCACAGTACAAATAATACAAAAGAACAAATTGTTTACCGTGATGGTATGCAATGTGTGTACAAACATTACATGAGTTTATTGTTATGCTTTTTATCGTTTTAGTTACGATTCAGGTAGTTGAAATTACTTTAACATATTATAATCATGTTCCAATATTTAGATAAAATACATACTGTGCAAATTGAAATAAAAACAAACCTGTAGGGTCTCTTTCTGTAATGCATGAGTCCGTTCCGCTCCAGCTTTACGGATAAACAGTGCACCGATTTAAAAAAAAAACACAATTACTCGATATTCATTAACCTACATCACTCATTCCACACACAACACTAAACATTCGAAATTTGAATTCGCGGACTAGAATGGGCGAGTGACCGCGACGGACTGACGCATCGTAATGGTAGGCTGACCGCTACATGGCAAGAATTATTTACAATGGCTGGCTACGAAACGCTTATTAAATTAATAACAACACGTACAGCAACTGTCCTGCTACTTATTGAAGGTAGGAAGCAATTTTGTTGACAAAAGTGAGACGGTAAAAAAAGTAAATGTCAAAATAGTAAATACGCAAGAAAAAGACTTGGAGTTTTGCCGGGAATGTGAAAAATGCTGTTGTGTTTTTGTATTAATTTCCTAAAATTGTGTTAAATGGGTTTTTAATGTGTAATATTGATACCATTAGATATTCGTTAAAGTGCACTAGCGTAAGCAAATGCTGCAACTTCCAGAAACGTGCTTTTTGTGTTCCCTCCAAAACTCCGTCGAAAGTTTAAGAGCATCTACCACTTTACTGAATTGACCGACTTGACTCCTTGACTGCTTTGACTTTTACTTAGACTTTAGACTTGACGATATAGTAAAACGATGATGAAAAATATTGCAAGAATATTAACCCTTGCAATGTGGCAAAGTAGGTACACTCCCGGTGTCAGTGCCAATAGCAAAAAAAAAAAAAAAACGGCCAAGTGCGAGTCGGACTCGCGCACGAAGGGTTCCGTACCAATACAGACCAAAAAATAGGCCGAAAAATTGTGTTTATTGTATGGGAGCCCCTCTTCAATCTTTTTTAATATTATTAGTAACTAGCTGTTGCCCGCGACTTCGTCCGCGTGGACTTCAATTTATAGCGCGCGATGTCAACATAATTGGTGACAAAAGCTTTTTAAAACCCTGGTACCCCTTATATCAAAATACCCAAAACAGCCGTGTAGTGTGCACATAATTTTTTTTTAATTAAACTTTTTTATACCAAATTTTAAAGCTTGTTTAGCTTTACACACCTTAGCTGCATTACACAACTTTAGCTTTACCCATAAACTATTTAGTATTTATTATTGGTATGCTGTTGTTTCTGATAATTATCTAATATCTATGTTGGTAGGTGAGTTATTTGATAACGTGTATAACAATCGAAAGAATCGAAAAACTTAGTCCAACATGGTACCACCTCTTATAGAAATACATATGAGCAAGCGATAGCGCGATCTAGGGGCCTAATCTTGACGCCATCTGTTTTGAATTTTTGGAACTAACTTAATTTGAACAAATTTACGCATTTTCACCCCTTACAACCCTTTTTTCCACTTAAAAAGTAGCCTATGTCCTTTCTCAGGCTTTAGACTATCTGTGTATAAAATTTCATTACAATCGGTTCAGTAGTTTTGGCGTGAAAGCGAGACAGACAGACAGACAGAGATACTTTCGCATTTATAATATTAATATATAATTATCTATACTATATAGTATAGATAATTATTATAGTACACGTACAATTAAGGCCTTTGTGAAAATTTCAAGTGCCTACCTGTTGCCATTATTGATAAAGTGCAAAAAAAGCCAAAAAAATATTTTTGCTCTAAGTATAACGGTAAGGTGCGGTACGGTACCCTATTTCAATCTTTATAGCCGTGCGTGCTACTTTTTTTTTGGTATTTTGAGGCCGAGCTACCAAAAAGTTCCAATGTCAATGATTATTTTATGCATACTTTGTAGGTTTCCTAAAGATTAGGTATCTTATTGCCTAATAGCTGTGTCAAATAGTTATACTATACCACATAATATTTAAGTAGATAGACGTACTCATAATTTGGGAAAAATATAGTAGACCGTACTGATTTTATGTTATAATTTTGAAATTTTTCGGTTACTGATGGCACAATAGACATAAAGACCAGTAGTTCGACTGCAAAGAAACGGACAGGTTTCAATATCTGTCAAATTCGTCGGGTTTCACTAGGATTATAAACGGAATGTGCCTCGCGCTGGCTGATAATAATTTATTTTTAATTTAAAATAAAGATTTCAAAATTGGATTCTGACAATTTTAATCGCATGTGCCAAAACACAAACAACAATACGACCAAAGAGGAACACGTCCATCGAATATGTCATATTTTTAAATTCGTATATAACAAGTTAACAACCCTAGCGACGATTTTCGTCATAATACGTCAAATTTAAAAATGTCAACATCAGTTCTAAGTCGGCATACTCTATCATTCTGTCTACTCTGCTGATGGCATCACCATGAATATTTTAAAACTGGAATGGTTTAAAAGTACTTCGCGCTTCATATTTAAGGTTCGAGGCTGATCCACCTACACTACACGGAGTTTTGTTAGCAAAGTCATGCTAAATGCCATGTACACGTTCTAATATCGAAGAACTGCATACTTAGCACTTAGCATATTGAAAACTCCTACGTAATATGGAAATATGTATAATAGATGACGCCTGCAATACTGCGTTGCGCCAAAATAGGGAACTGAAACTGATATTTAAGTGACGCCGCGTAAAAAATCGTTTTGGATATGTTTTAGATCGCTTTTTTCTATGGTAAAAAAAATGTAAAACAAGAAATGGAACAGCAAGAAATGGAAAGGGCGTAAGCGACAAAATGGTTTTTGTCACGTAATTTAAAAACCATAAATAATATATTTCATGATATAAGCTATAGGCAAATTATAGTGTAGCATACACTATAATTTGCCTATAGCAATCTATGTACAAATTTTGGAAGCTTAAATCACTCTCCTCTGTTGGCAAAATTAGAATCTCTGTTTTTATAGAGATCTTTTTGATTAATTATATTCTGTGTTATAAAAGTGGATCAATCGTGTTATGCTATGGGTAATTCAAAGATAAAGACAAAATCGATGTCGCTGCAGCCAAATTATAAAGGCGTCACCTTAAATTTTGACTTATGCATTAAAGTTCATATACTTACCTACGTATATTAACTTTATGGACTTATGTGAACATCTAATGTACCACTTTTAATGCAAATAAAATATGATTGATTGATACTACTGATTGGAGATCTCCAAACAGCAGTATGGAATTATAGCTAGAATTAAAGCTTTTATATGGCGCACTTGCCGGGGTAACGCGCTTTGCCACATTCACTATTTGTACTATGTATTATATCATAAAACGTATGTAACATTTTAATTTAAAAAGCTTTAGGCAGAAAAAATGTTTTTGTTAAAATATCACTATTCAAGTAAACCACTTAGTTCTTGTGAGCTAGCTCGTCCCAGCTCGTCCCAGCTCGTCCATAATATTTTAATTTATAAAGTAAGTATGAATTTGTTTTGAGTGGGGGATGACAATTTTTTTAGCCTACTACATTAATAATTGTACTTATAAATGTTAGATGCCAGTTAGGTCTTAACTTAGTCTTATAAGCCTTTGATTTTTCTGCAACCTTTAATAAGTTTTGGTTCAATCAATGGACTTAGAAATATATATTACACCTTATATGTAATATATATTTCTAAGTCCATTGATTGAACCAAAACTTATTAAAGGTTGCAGAAAAATCAAAGGCTTATAAGACTAAGTTAAGACCTAACTGGCATCTAACATTTATAAGTACAATTATTAATGTAGTTTTAATAAACGTTTGAAGTACTCAGTAACATAACACCGATTTAACGCCAACAAATTTTTAACAACTAATTAGAACTCTACGTAAAGTGAAAGTAAAACATTACATAAATAATTTTTTGCGGGAAATGATGAAAAATATTTTACACAACATCATTGACAACATTGTCATGGTCTATAATAAAATTATTGTTTCTAAACCACAGGCCACACCCCACTATTATATTAAGATCGAATCTGATCGATGAAGCAACATAATGTTGTAATCGCTACGAAAGGACAAAAAATAAAAACACTTTTTCGTTCGTGAGCATACGCCTTTTGCGTTAATAGTGTTTTGTTTATAGCTTAGTTAAATTGTTTTCCGTGGACTTTTAAGAGGTTGTATCTTTTGGTTGGCATTAAAGTCCTCCAGATGTAAAAAGCTCGGACACTAGCAACTTTCCGTTAGTACCTAGCAAAAACAAATTGGCGCTTGTAGATTTATATCTTTTCTATCCCATACCATTTTTACATACTTTTTTTACGTATAAGCGCCAGTCATTAACAACGCTAAAAATTCTGCATACTTATTCTTTTTTTGATTTTCCCAACCTCTATTCGAAATTCGAGCGGCAAATTCTGTGTCGAAACTGTAAATTACTGTAAAACGTTAATCTTAGGCCGAAATTGGCCGCATTTTCTGTCTGTGGGAACGTTACTTCGGCCTTCACAGTATATTGTGAGTAAAAACAATACAAGAGGCGGTGGTGAGTCATCTGTCATTACCACAAGAGGTATCTATTGTATCCGATTACAGAACCACAATCGCTTATCCATTTCAGATGATGTAACTTATGAAAACAAATATTTGTGGAATCCAGTAAAAACTGTTACGTAAATTTTTCGTTTGTTCAAAACTATGTTACTATACGTATTAAATTACCATTCATCGTATACTTACCTTTAATCTGCATTAGGTAAAAATATCCAGTTAAAATGCCACATAAACTTGTTATGAGAATTAAGTTTATCTTTTAAACTCTTCGAGCAAAGTGCTTGGCTTTTACATACAAACTTAATGGACCATAATTAGTCTTAATCAAGATTAAATGCAATTAATGCTTTTACTGGGATTGTGAAAGTAGGCCTGATTTAAATCAGTGACTAGGTAAATAAAAGTAATTAGTTAGAAATTATAAGGAATTAAAAATTTGATAGATTGGCTGTTTTGGCAACCATTCATACTTAATATTATAAATGCGAAAGTGTGTCTGTCTGTCTGTCTGTTACCTCTTTTGGACCAAACAGCTGAAGAGATTTTGCTGTGGTATGGTTATACTTTGTGTCCCAAGAAAGGACATAGTATACCGGAAAAATGTACGGTTCCCCGTGCGATTCTTCCGTCGCCCATGGACACTCGCAGCATCAGAAGAGCTGCAAGTGCGTTGCCGGCCTTTTAAGAGGGAATAGGTTAATATAGTAAGGAAGGGAAGGGAATAGGGGAGGGAAGAGAGGGGAATAGGGTAGGGGATTGGGCCTCCGGTAAACTCACTCACTCGACGAAACACAGCGCAAGTGCTGTTTCACGCCGGTTTTCTGTGAGAACGTGGTATTTCTCCGGTCGAGCCGGCCCATTCGTGCCGAAGCATGGCTCTCCCACGTATAATAGTTCTTTAGATCATTAGAATAATCTTATTAGAATGGCTTGTAGTAGACTTCGTAGTCTAAAACAGTTCATATTGTGCTTTCTTACTAAAACATAGCTGCTTGAAGCAGTCTGCTTCTACAGCTTCATTATGCTTCCTTACTTGTACTTTACTACTTGTACTTATTGCTTCTACAGAACCCAAGGATTCATAAATAGTACGTCTTGTATACATAGCATACATACATATCTTAGTCTTTTATTTCGGCTAGGAAAAAAACAAACACAAAAAAAAAATGTTACACGGTGAACGTTTTTTAGTGTTTAACAAAATGGTTAACCTTCGTATAATCACCCTTTCTAAACTGCCAAGGTACACACTATAATGATCATGTCGTAATTTATTTAGTGCTAAAAATTTTGGTTGAATTTTAAAGATATCTTTCCATTACATTTTTGTTGATTTTTGTGCCGGTACAGTAAAACAAATAATAATAGATAGTCATAGCGATCTTATTGCGTTTTTTTTGCCCTTATTGAGAAGCAGTAGGTACATTTTAATCAATTTTAATCTACGAATGATAAAATATTTTAATAAAATCTTAACAAAGCTAAGTACGGGGTGTAATGTTCCAGATTTAAAAGTCACAATTTATTGCGCAAAATATCTGGCAACTCGTCCTACTAGGACGAGGTCTTGTGCGAAGACTAACCACACTACCCCGATCTTTTAATAATTAGTGATGAAATTATATATTTTTTATGGGACTAGGCCATATAACTTCCGCTGCGCCCTACGAAATCTATATAGGGCCTCTTAGAATTCTTACATGGACGCATGGACGTCTTAAATAATAGTTTCAACTTTAGCAGTAAGCGCTGGAGATGAATTATGCAACGTCCCAATTTCTCAACAATACCTGGCCTCTGCGTACATAGGTCAGTGGAAAACATTCTTAAGAATGTATAAGATGTAATTTTGCTAACATTAGCAGCTGAGTGCAAGTGTTTTGTTCGAAGTAAAGAAGTTCGAAGAAAGAATCATCTATTGTGGTAAATTTATGTATTCGTAACATACAGATTGAGATAAGAACTAACTTCTGCAGTATAGGTAGTAACAAAAACGCCACTTAGCTTTGACACCACTATTCAAAGAGAAAAAAAGTTTAGTTAGGGCTCGATATTTTAAACAAACTGCCTAAGATATTTAATATTTTACATTACATTCATTTAAAGTTTGCCTGCGTATATAAAATAGCAACGCATCTGTTGTATTTAAACTTTTAATCAGGTGTTTGATTATTTATATTAATTGTTTATCAGTTACTTAGTTATAATATCTACACACAAAGAAAGCCTATTTTGTTAAAATAATGTAATCATTCGAATAACTTTGCAAATTGTAATAGGCTAATCTAACTACAATATTTTAGGCTGACTGCATACACACGTTTTCCGTATCGGAAACCCGAATGCACAGAAACAATCGAAAATACATTTACTGCCGTTTTTTTCCGCAAAGGACGAATTCCGTTCGTACGTATGCGCTAGAGTCTAGACTCACGGAATTCTAAATCGAAATTCCACATCGGGAAATCGCATACAGAAAACGTGGGTATGCGACCAACCTTAACCAGTTTCTTATATTTAAGTAAAGCAAAACATAAATAAAAGAAAAGCAAAAGATTAAAATAAAACTTACTGTCGCATGGAGCCCCATCGCCTATTCGGCAGATTCTCTTGGTGGCTAGGAAAAAAATAAAAGAAATAAGCTAGCTTACAGTGCACAAAACACAAATAAGAAGCAAATAAAATAGGTGCTATAACTAGCGTATTTACGCAAAACAAAATCATAAATCGAACAACTGTAGATTTAAGTTTTGATCAGTACATACTGGAATCAAGTTACCAGCGAATGCCACTTGACTCAACAGTCAGCACCAACTACTATGCACTGTTTAGAGGCATAGAGTCTCATACATCAAGTATAAACCTCTATGCCTCTAAACAGTGCACACCTCATAAAAATAGACATACATAGCAATACAATAATATAAAATAATATGCACAATTTATCAGAAAAGTATAACACCCATGTACTACAAAACAAGAAAAAGGTAAAATACCTGGGCGGTGTTCTCCGTAAGCTAGTCCTTGTCCAGGAGTGCCGGTTCAGCTGATTGCGGGGACTCTGCGTGCCGTTTTCTAATCTGTGAGAAAAAAAAAAGCATTTGTGATAACAGGCTAAGGATTTTTAGGCTCTTGGACGACATTATTGCAGAAGGGGGTGGATGAGAATCGGCTATCAATAATTAATGATGGTGTTAGATAGGATGATTACCTATTTTTGCGACAGCTACGCTATAGGTTTTTGACAGATATTGCACAATGTTTGCTATCAAACGCCTGTCTACCAGGATATTATTATCATCCTGCGGATGTAATCAGACTCTTCGTATGTGGAGACCTTTAAAATTTTGATTTGATTGAAGGGCATTTTCAAAAAAACGTGTACCCTTGCAAAAACATGTCTATATTTTTTAAGGTCATTTATTTACCTTTATTTGAATGTCATATACAAGTGTGTCATAAAAATATTGAACTAATGGAACTATGAATGGAATAAGTTAAAAAGAACGCTGAAAACGTTATATTATTCTGATATTATTGAAACAAAATCGAATTTTCGACGAAACAGATTCCGTTGTGCGACTAAATGTAAAATACAATTTAATACAAAAAATACAGCAATAAATGGATTTCTTCGTTTATTTAATCTAGTGAAATGCATATTTAATTATTTATTAAAAAAATATAGATAATTTCAAGGATTAACAAGAGTAGCAATTATTTTTAATCCATAGTGTGACTATGTGACCTACCCACTAGGTTATTTTTCATTTTTTTACATGAGTAAGTAATATTTAACATATTTAAAGAAGTTTTTATAACACAAAAACCTTTTATTTAAACATTTTTATTGTTGCACGACTTATAAAAGTAAAAAATTCTTTGATTTCATAGATTTAACTTCATTAATTAGAAGGGACGAACATCTCATAATCATAAAGATGTGTTCACATGTCTACGAATTCCTAAGTTATTATTTTATTAATGACATCGGATTATATGCACGATCAAAGTGCCGAAATATCCATGCAAATATGCACGAAAAATGGTCGAAATATGCACAAAATATGCACAATCAAAAGTCACTTAATATTAAAATGTATTATTTTTTTGAAGACTTTTCCGGTAGTGACATTAGTAAAAGCGCCAATTTTTATAATTTCATAAAATCCAAGATATTTAATTTCTTGAAATAAATACTTTTTATTTATTTATTATACACCAATAATAATTTTCTACCAACATTTTCCGATTGCAATCTTAATGCCCACGGAAGTTAAACTACCGAAATATGCACTATCAACGAAAAATGCATATAATCTGATGTCTAGTTATTATAAATCGGCAAATATCAATGACACAAAATGATTTTCAACTTTACTGATAGAAAAGTAGTGGAAATAAAATCAAAATTATTTAAAAAAATAAAACTTTTAGGTACTTAAATTTTAAATAGTACCTAAGTATATTTGTTATTGTTAAGGAAAGGCGACGCCTTGATAATTTGGTTGACTAAAGCTAAGAAATTAAAGTTCATTGTCCAGTATTCATCATGTCTTTGTCTTTGATTTACCCATAGCACACGATTGGTCAACTTTTATAACACAGAATAATCAATCAAAAAGACCTGTGTAAAAAAAGGGATTCCTATTTTTCCAACAGAGGAGAGTGATTTAAGCTTCCAAATATATATGTTTATAAAACTAAAAAAAAAAAACGGTCACTAAACAGAACATTACGGTCGGGTTCTTTTTTCATGATTATAATTTTAATTAATTTGTAATTAAATTATGTTAGATTTTTCAATAACAAGACATTCAATTGATACATTAAGTATTTAGGAATCTAACATATGTTTTTTAAGTAACTTACTTTAAGAAAAAAAATAGTTATTAAAGATTTTGTTACAACTTCTGGGAAGGGGACAGGTGAATTTAATAGTTTTCGGTACTTAAAAACCCTTATAAATCTCATACTAAATAAAATTTTATACAAACGTGAATGTATTTTAATAAAAGAAAACTTGTTTTTTCTCCTACATTAAAATTACAAAATGTTAGTATGTAATTTTTTACAAATAATCTGTAGCGAAGTCACGGGACAAGGTAAAAACCAGGGGTACACATTTTTTTGAAAATGCCCTGAAGGTATATACACCTTCAATTCAACTCCACAGTTCAAATGTTACATACATGTGACATTTGAGCTGTGGAGTGAGCGTGAAATTTTCATATCCAAAAATAAATGTCAAGTGACATTAAACTAGCTCAAACCTTTATTTTGGTGACGGGCTGAAAGATCCTTGTCAGTAGCAATGTGGACAGTTTGTACTTAATGTACTACATACACAAAGATGAAAATAATTCTGATGGCTGATAGTGTTAATGCATGTATTACGACCTGCATTAAGACATATTTTTCTTTTATCTTTACGACCTTGTACAATTCTAACCGTAGAGAGTTACAAGCATAAAAATAAACATCGGAGCGTGCAAGATGCATTTTATGATGTTTTTAAATCATAAACGGATAAATTGGGTCAGTACAAAAGTAAAACATTACTATAACGGTTGTGATGTAACTTTGCTGTGCAGTGGATTGAATTAGACGATACTGAATGGAAAGAAGCAGGAAAACAGTGTTTGTGATTTGTTTTCCCGGATTTTCATCACTGTATTGATAAGAAATTATAGAATGATGTATATAAATAGTAGAAAGCATAAGTGAACCTTGCTGGAACATCACACTTCAAACACACTTCAGACACAAAGTCACAGGCTCGCATTTGATTGGGATCGGGATTCCTCGAGCTCTTTCGGTAGATTGTTAAAGAATATTGTGAAGAATAGCTGTTGCCTAAGTTCGCTCTACTGGAGGAAGCACCAACTGTCGCAGACAGCAGCCGCGTGGAGGTTTTGCTGGTAAAGCAAATGTCGCTAACTAGGCCTCTGCAGTTTTCACCTCCAGTGTCCAGTGGCCCAGAGATATGCGGAGAGGAAGCACGTTGGGTGAAAGTAGGTAACCCTGGGTGCTCCTTATCTCAGCACCTTGGAAGTCCCACATAGCTGTGACGTCACACTGCTGGAAAGTGACAGGACGAGAGTGCAAGAGAGAGACGGACAGCTGTGACGTCACTCACGTGTTGTGGGCGGGGGCGTCGGCGTCGGCCTCGCCGTAGCACTCGAAGTTCTCTGTGTCGGAGATGGAGTCGCCGGGGCTGGTGCTGGAGAGACACAGGACGAGGGTGCGAGTGAGAGACAGACAGCTGTGACGTCACTCACGTGTTGTTGGCGGGGGCGTCGGCGTCGGCCTCGCCGTAGCACTCGAAGTTCTCTGTGTCGGAGATGGAGTCGTTGGGGCTGGTGCTGGAGAGACACAGGACGAGGGTGCGAGAGAGAGACAGATAGCTGTGACGTCACTCACGTGTTGTTGGCGGGGGCGTCGGCGTCGGCCTCGCCGTAGCACTCGAAGTTCTCTGTGTCGGAGATGGAGTCGCCGGGGCTGGAGTCAGCGTCAGGTCGGCTGGTTGATGGTGACCCGTTCTGGAATGTTCGGTTATTCATTAATATTATCTCTCGGATCGGATCTCGATGTAGGGTGCTCGAACCTTTGTCCGCCATTTCGTCAGGAGGGAATTTTCGGCCAAAATACGTGGCTAGGCTGGTTAGCCGGCTAGGGTGTTTACAATATCTGGAATTTTTTGACAGGGGTTCATGGAACCTAAAGTTTGAGGAACCCTGATGCCATTTATCAGTGCGACAACCAAATAGGCAGCTCAGTATGTATCCATGAAGTCTAATGAAATCTTCGATTAAGGTTTATCAACCTAGGATTTACTTTAAATTAGAACTGCAAAAGTGTGCCTTAAAATAGTTAGACGTTTAATAAAATTTTGGATTTATGATTGTTAACTTATTTGAGTTAACTTTAACCCAGATTTGTGCAAGGTAGGCCTTAGATTACTCAGATACTGTTAAGGTGCGGCTATCTTGTTCTACAGATAATTCTTTTTTTCGCTTTTTGCTTGATAACTCGAATATTTCTCACAATTTTATCGACGGAAATACCTATATAATAATGATTGGCCAAGTTTTGCAAAATTGAGAGGCAGACCTTCTGACGAGACGGTGTCACATTCTTAAACAAAAACTGTCAACTCTGGGCCCCTAGACAATCAATTTTATTGTGTAATATCTTTGAACAATAACAATGAACAATTTATTTGACAATAAGATTGAAAGGCGGGCGTGTTCAATATTAACAGTAGACGGTCAATAATATTGCACAATACGTGATATTGCACAATAAAATTGATCGTCTAGGGGCCGATTTGTTTGCGATCACAGCCTATATCATGCAAAGGTTTTAAGTATTATACTAATACTAGTTTCGTATTATAGAAAGGTAATGTAGGTTGGTTAATTGCTACCTGTAGTTTCCTGGGCAAGTTTCCGGGGGAGGCCCGGGGGGACTTGTTCCGCTGGAACACGCTGGGCGCCATCATGACCGACTCAGGGTACTTCAGCTCTGGAAAGATACAAATTGTGGAATAAGATAACTTTGCCTGATGCCGTTGCCAAAAATATTAATCTTAAAGTTCTCTAGAAATAGGTTAATGGTCTTTTGATCATAATTTAATCCTATCAAAAACAGAAAATATAAGAGTTAAGGCCAATCAAGGTCAAAAAGATAATATATTGATATCTTTTGGGTCATGTTGTTAGTGTACTCATCACTTATTTGCTGTTGGACTTAAAACCGGGCTTGCTTAAAATACTGGAGATGAACTTTTAAATGTTTACATTTACTTCATGTACCTAACCCAATCATCTCCTATATGACCTAGAGTCAGCTCTGGGGCCTATACAATAAAAGGCATCTATGGAGGGCCCTCTAGGCTCTAACGTACCATACAAAATCTGATTGATAATCCGACAGACGTAGACCAAGAGGCGGACCACGAAGACCAGCCCTCGCCACCACACCTCCAGCAAGTAGACGACTTTGACGACGTCACTCCGTATCACCACTACCAACTCTGACACCGAGGTCAACACCATTTGAGCAACAATCTATCACTATCATCACACTAGCTAAAAGCCATTTTTGGTCTCCTTTTACAGTTAATTTGTTACTTTATTTAGTCCATTCTATTATAATATTATCTCATAAACGCAAAAACCATCTGACACTAAGGCTATAAGGTTTATGGCAATATGTAAGTAGTTCTGAAATGTCAGACTCAACTGGTCTGCAAACACTGGGTAAAATCCTGAACGGCCACTGTATTCAATATTATTCTGACATGTTTAGACCATTAACAGAATATGACAAGGTATCCTTGCAGGATTGTAGCATTGTCATAAGGCCTAAAATCTTAACACTAGGTCATCAAATGATAGAGCTACATAGGTAATACTAAGCCATATGTCCACTGATTACTAAAACATATATTATGACTATTCGTTTTACATTATGTTTACCGTTTTGGAGATATTATGTATTATATAATTATATCCGCTTTCACAACATATTTGCATACTATTTTCGTAGATTATCTGTCGTGTTATAGTTTTTGTTTCCTGATGACATAAGAGCATAACGGTGGCGAGTAATTTCCTTTAGAAACGGCAATGTTGGTCAAAAACATTTGAGGAAGTAGCCATTGTTAAACAATTCCTAAACACTAAATAGAAGTGGGTTTTTGGGTGGGGACAAGTCTTTATACTTATTTTTATGGCTCCGTAGTCAACAAGGAACCCTTATAGTTTCGGTCTGTCCGTCCGTGTGTCCGTCTGTCTGTCTGTCCGCGGTTTTACTCAGAGACTATAGGACCTACAAAGCTGTAATTCGGCATGAATGCAGCACATATTAATGGTCAAAATGGTATATAAAATCTTAAAAAATATTTTTTATGGGACCTCTCCTACACATCAAGCGCCCACCCCCACCGTGTGGGATGTCGTTGGATAGGTTTTAAATATTACGAGTTATTTAATTAAATATTTTCACATTCTTTATTCTTTTTTAGAGAGAGTTATTCATAGATCATTTTCTGATTTAGGGATTT
Source organism: Aricia agestis (assembly GCF_905147365.1). NCBI lineage: Eukaryota > Metazoa > Arthropoda > Insecta > Lepidoptera > Lycaenidae > Aricia > Aricia agestis. Next base: position 12,531,439 of record NC_056428.1, on the reverse strand, counting down.
ATGAAATATGAAGTTTCAAAGTGGAAAAATCGTTAGAGTCCTGTGTCCCTCCTTTCTACCAGCTAAACGGTTGCTTCTGGAAATGTGAAAAAAATTCACGAGAGTAGGATATGCTGAATTTAAAAGGAAAACTATTACGGCTAAGAAGACTTCATAAGTTATTGAGTCGATCAACTATAGAACTTTTCGTTCAAATTCCTTTGAACGTAACTGAGATGATGTTGTTAGTAGTGTAAACGTTGATTGGTCCAGACATTTATAACGTGTAACGTTATAAATGTCTTGACAAATCAAAATTATGCGGTACTACGGAACCCTAAATTGTAAATAAATTATGAATTTTCGTCTCTGAGTGCGGCAGTAAGACATAATATTTTCACAAAAGTACTGGCTACATAATATTATTTACTTAAGTCTCTACAGTACTAAACACTTTACAATAATTGAAGTAAAAGATGATTAATTATTTGAGTACTTGCTTAGGCTGCATTTAGTAGCTGTTTAGTTATTCAGTTCTGAAGTTAGCTATTGCAGGTCACTCTGATATCGGATATTTTAAGCTGTGTCAGCTGTCACACGCTACGTTCAATTACTTACACCCCGTTAGTCACGACTGTAAGTTCATGTTTCATAATTTTCCCTTATTTTGCACAAAATGTTTAAGAAGTACTTACAGCGGGGCTAAAATGGTCACATTTAGCAAATCCTCTCAATCAATTCACAAAATGAATTGCCAAAACTGTTAAACTCACGAATGTCAAATTAGTACGAATTTAGACATCTGAATTGCAAACAGAGTGTCAATTTTGCGATTTAAAAAAAATTAACCATAATATTATGATTCTCCAAAGGGACCAGTTTAGCCCCGATGTTGTAGTAGTTTATGCCTTTAAAAGTAGTTTGTTGTCTATAATGTAATGCTAATGACTAATAAAAATGACCTACTTAGTTCTATTATTTACTAGGTAGTACAATGATATAGACCTGCATTTTGACTTCTACCTCTCATAAAACAAACGATTATCTTCAAAACTTAAGGCAAAATCGTCAAGTCTTTAACTGTAAATTAAATGGTTCATTCAATGAATTCGCCAGTCAAAATCAGATTACAGATTCAACGAGATGTGCGACACATACACCGTGGGAAGAGACCAAGAGGCGTTATCAAGGGAAATCCAGCGATGTAGGTCATTTCAGCACTCACCAGTTAAGTAGCAGTCACTATAGTCGCCCTAGTGGGACACGCTCTCTACACAGATATCTTATATCGCGTTGCGCGCGTTCCACTTTATTACACGACATCGAGAGAGCTGTAAATGCATGTCCTGGACCCCAATTCTCAGACTTTCAATTCACTTTCAATCGATTAATAAATGTATTGAAATGACACATTTTCGAGTTTGGATCAATCAAATGCTAATGTAGTTAAGAAGCGCGTT